>NC_141161.1:115379194-116686694 GCF_053477565.2 Lygodium microphyllum | reverse complement strand
ACTAAACTATTCAACAATATAGAGGGAAGGGTTAGGCATGGTGTTGGAAGTAAAAAATTTTCTGATTATTTTCTTGTCACCCCCTTCATCCTCTTCACAAACCATCAACCATTACTACATTTAATTAACAAACCATGCATTTGAGAATCATTCACTCATGAATATAATCTACTATAGGAGGAATTTTATGTAGCTAACTGTCTTGAGGAACCTTCAACTTTAACTGTTGTTGTTACTTATCTCTATGTGCTAGCCTATGAAGCATTTGACATGGGCCCTCTTCCTAAGTTACATTCTATGATGCTGGTGGCTATCCAAAAACAAAACACAATTAGCTTGTGCATAAATTAAATTTAGTGTCTTTGTCTATTTGATAATAATTTTTTCCTTCCAACTTTGGATACATACAAACTCCATAAAAAACAACACATAATGTCCCTACAATGCAAGCTAGGAAGAATTTCACTTCTTTCTGAAGGAGAAGACCAAATATGGTAACACATTTTTGAAGCAATAGTCAATCTACTATCATTAATTTCCTTCCACTACTTGAAAATCATTGTGAGGATATTTTCTCAGTCATCTAGAAGGTAGAATCTAAAATTTCTTAGGTATAGGTAATGGAATCACAAATACTACTTTCCTTCAAAGACTTTAGAAATAAGGAGAATATTATTTTTACAATTTTGCAGTGTAAAGGATTTGACATACAACCATTAATTTGGAGCATTGGCATTCTAAACTCTCAATTACTGGAGAACTATGAAGAGGTTACTCATAAGCATGGCCCAGCTGAAAAGTTTCTTAAGCAATGTGGTCTCCATACATACACAAAGGTATGCAATGAACTACCTAGTAAACGACATATATAAGATTCATTCAAAATGATAATCCTAGAGCTAGGTTAAGCATTCTTACTTAATGAGTAAAAGGAAAGCATAGGTGGGATGAGTGACACCCACAGCTCGATTGTGGTAGAGTATGCTTTACAGATCATATTGGGCACTAGGAGATATGAAAGGTATAGTAGTTGCACATGTCTATAGAGTATATTACATGCTCTATAGAGTAAGAGACTAATAAGAATACAAAGAAGCAGATTAAGTCAATGTGTATTATTCGATTCATAAGAAAGGACTTATTGAATCATGTATGTATTGGTGTAGGAGACCTACATCTTCACCAAAAAAATGAAGAAAGTAAATGATGGTTAGTACATGAAAAAATCACCCGCACTCATTTATTTTCAACAACTTCAAGTGAAGAAAATAGCATTGATATCAACAAAAGAGAACTCCAAATGAAAGTTGTAGAGCTTGGGAGTTGTCATCACAAGCACACAACTCCAACCGGACCACCATCAAGCTTCAACTACCATGTGCCAAGCACTAGAGGACAATGTCAACCACAAGAGAAAAAATAGATGAAGGGAAAGCCAATCAAAGTGGAAGGAAGAGCATAAGAAATACAACCACAAATTGTTGGCTCATGAAAAGTCATTCCATAAATAAGTATCAAAGGAGGGAAAGGAAATATCCTACATGAATAGTGTGAACTCCAACAATAAATGAAAAGAGTATCCACGTGCGTGTGCTGGGGGGAGGGGGAGCAGAGAAGGGGAGAGAAGTTTAGGAGCTTGAGTTCTTTAACCATAGTTGGGTCCCTTAAAGCTAAATGGTTACCAAACCATCATTTGTTATATGTCATTTGAAAGCTATTGAATGATAGAATAACAGAAGGATAATCTAGGCCTATTACGTGAATCAGTACCATTTTTCTAAGTGCACCACCTTTAGATGGGGTTCTCTGATATTTTTTCAAGTTTTATATGTCGAGAAATATTACAATCTCTTCTCAAATTTCTTTTCTTTCATCTAATAAAATCAAATTTCTTTTGAGAAGGCGAGAACATTAGGAAATTTCACTTCAATTTTAGATTTAAAAATGTGCAATGTCAAAAAAATCATAGGAGAGCACTCAATTTTCTAGAAAAACTTCGAAAAGAGCCCAAATTTTTCTCATAAGTCAAAATTACTCAAAAGGTTCATGGTCGCCTTCACTTTATTTATACTACATGTAGCCAATTGTGTCCCACGTGTAACATCACTACTAGTTGTAACATCACTACTTGGAGTATGATTGCTCCTCAAGAATGCACTACCCCTATTTATCATATTCTCTTGACTTCTTTTTATGCAATAACAAAGTAAGGAGTCCCCATCTATCCAAATCTTTAGTAACTTAATGAGCTTATTAAAGGTTGCACACCAAAAAATGTGCAATGTGGTAATTCAAGGGACTTATCTTCTCACAAATTTAAATTCACAATACTTGCATAACGAGCACTCCTAGTTGGAGGCCATGTACTATCCCTTATTTGCCAAAGAAGTCAAGGCAAGACAATCCAATTACTGAAAAGGAGTGAGAAATATTCCTTGTAGGACTATTTCTTGGCACCAATGAGTAGCGTAGGAACAAGACTTTAACACGGCGAGCTTTGCACAAGTGAGCGTGTGTGTGCAGTATTGGCGAAGAACATATTTAGAGACAACATAGTTGAGAAGCAAGAACAACTAGAAAACCAATCCCTACTGCTTAACAATTGCAAGTGAAGATCTGAGGGTTGCAAGATTAATGTTACCGTCTGCTTATACAATCAATGCTTGCATTAGCTATAACCACATGTTGCAAGGGTATACGTGTCGCCCTTTGCTCTGTGCAGAATGGTGCGATCCAGTCGAGCTATAACCACATGTTGCGAGGGTATACGTGTCGCCCTTTGCTCTGTGCAGAATGGTGCGATCCAGTCGAGCTACGGCAAGATTTTACGGCCAAGCGAAGCCAAGGGAAAGGGACTAGCTGAACTAGCTGGCGGTAGCTGGGTCTCAGGGATCGGGGATGACGGCGTCGTCCATGGTGAGGATGATAATCCATGGCCAGTACATTTGCCCGCCAGCGAGTGGCCATCGAGGCATGCGTGTTTGAGATCGTGGATGGAGAATCCCATGAACAACAATATCCCCACAGCTGCCAACACCGCCAGCACCACCCAACATACGCACCTGCACATGATGTTACTGATGACGATTAGTACGACGACCTCGACGCTGCTGATGATCAGGAATATCCTAATTCTCGAGTGACTCCTCCCAGACTGAATCTTGTAAGGCCGAGGTAAGCTGGTGATTTGCTACTACTGCTCTTCCTTCTTCTCCGATCAAAGGCAGTCTGTGGAATGATCAGCCGCTAATCCAGCGCTTTAAATAGGATTAGCGTACGTGAAATGCCCTGTCGCTTTTCGCGGTTTTTGTCAAAGCTTTTCGCGGTCGGTCGCATCAAAAGGTAGTTGTCTCAAAAGCAAAGATGCTGCGAAAAGTCGGGAATTTTAGTAATTGAGTGCGGTCATTCTAGACCTCATTGAGTTGTAGTTTGACTTAGTGGGTGAGATTAATAAAGAAGACAAGAAGAGAGTATATTGCTCTCTCTAAGCTTATGGCCCCTATGTCTATCTCTCTCTCTCTACCTTAGCATGGTATCGGAACAAATATGAGTATCGATCCAACATTTTTCAAGAACACTATCATAACAGTTAGTATTCCCATTAGAGCAGTAACCCCTCTCTCATTCAAGGTTGTGTTGAATAAGACCAATCGTCCTATTTGGATGAGGTACATGTAGATCCACGCTTCAAGGTACAAAGTAGGAAAATCGATATAGCATTCAATATGAAGCTAAATGCAACCACGATGATCAATAGTAGAGTGTAGTTAATACAAAAATAGGCCCAGTTCTTGTGCACTCGGATGGTTTCTTCAAAAAGTGATTCTGGCTTGGCAAAGGTGCTGTGATCAACCAACTCTCAACCTAGGGATGTCTTTGTGAGAGCTTGTCGATTTATTTGAGATATCCAAATCTCAGAGTTCTAGGTGTTGCCATTATTCAAGTTGAGGCTCAAAAATAGAAACTGAGCTAAAAGAGAAAAAGTTAAGAGTAGAGGATGCTTTGAATGCAACAAAAGTTGTTGTTGTAGAAGGCATTGTTATTTGTGGTGGATGTACGCTTCTCCACCTTGCTGCCAAGGTGGATGTTATTAAATGAACCCTTGAACCTTACCTAATAGCAATGAAAAAGGCTCAACACAAAGACAAAATAGTCTACTCAGTGGGCCGAAGATGTGAAAGTCAACTTTAAGAAAGTAGATCTTGCTAGTCTAATTTTCATGTGCATCAAGCATACGAAGGAGGATTACTTCAAGCAAAGGGTCTTTGGACTTCCAAATTCTATGAAAGGTGCCATGAAGTAGGTGAAGAAAGGGAACAAGCTATTCTTGTTTGACATTGATGAGAGGATTTTGCATGAGGTGTAAGGGAATTGGTTTACTTGCTTTACTTGGTGCTACTATAATTGCACTGTGAATACAAGCTAAAGGAGAGCATGTACAAAGGATTGTAGCGTGTGCTTCACAAGAGGGTTATCGGACAAGATCACGGCACATGCCATAGAGAGGTCATTAGTTGGGCTTGTTGATCCTTTGATGCATATTGCTACAACCTTGATGATGCACTTTTTTGGAGAAGATTGCTCTTATCTGTGCAACACAGAATGGCCACAACCAACATATATTGTGTGCACAATAGAAGGATGTTATTGACTCCAATGTATGTTTAAGCAATCAAGCTTCTAAGAGATTTGGATGAGTAAAAGTTTTCTATTTCAAAATCTAGATCACCAAGTCGGCATGCCTACAACTGAAGTTGATATTGCATTTGGGCTTGGTTAGTTTAGACTACACGATAATTAAATGACCTTATTTGGCCTATTGGATGAATTTCCTACTTAGGGATGTATGCTAAATTTGTTGCAAAATAGTGAAAAAAATAAATGGTTGTTGTTGGAGGTATCGCAGCTATAAATTAGACAAGTAGAAGTGGTTAGATGTATGTAATATGTCTCATAGACATAGTTGAGAATAAAGCACATGTATAGGCTAGTAATCAATTGTTTGTGTAGATTTTATACTGCATAAATTTTTAGGCTATTTTTTGTCAATAATCTTGCAGCATACTTACCTATTCTTTAGGTAGAAATCAAACTTACTTGGCAAGAAACTTTACATGGTTGTTATGGCATATGTCTCGAGATGTTTGCGGTGTCCTTGAACTAATTAATCACTAGTTTTTGTAGTCAATTCAGTGTTATAAATTTTTTGGATTGAAACTATCCTGTATATATGGTGGTCAACAATAGCAAGAGACATTGGTATATGTAATGTGTATTTGGATTGCAAGGAGCTAGGCACCATCTATGTTAAGACCACATTGAATACATAGGGTTGTAGAGATGGCAAATGTTGATAGGATTGATAACATCACTCAAATAGCGGGTGTGAACTTGGATAACAACAATTATGCTATTTAGAAATTCCACATGGAGAAATTTCTCATTGGGAAAGGCTAGTGGGATCTTGTGATAGGTGATGAAGTTAAACCTAAGCTTCCGGATAGAAATTCAACTCCTGAACAGTAGAATGCACACCATGCTTCACTAAAATCTGCTCATAGAGTCTTGCACTCGCTCTCATTGTGCATTACACATGCAATGGTCATGTAGATAATGAACTATAAGTCTCCTCAAGATTCTTGGGAAATCTTGATGAGATATTATGGTACTACCACTAGTGCCAAAAAAATATAGCTAAAGCAAAACTTTAACACAATGGATAGGAAAGGACGGTCCATTTGTGAGGCTATGTGACTGAGATAAAGACTATTGCATATCAACTAGCATCCATTGGGACTGAGGTCGATGATGAGGATTTGGTGGATGTGACTCTGAATGGTCTAGGACTCGAATACAAGTCTTTTAATATGTCAATTTCAATCAAGGTTGAAATTCATGACTTTAATAAATTGGTATCCTTGCTTATCCATCAAGAAGTGAAATTGTGTTTGACTGCAAATTTGAGTAGCTCTAAGAATAGAGATGCTAAAGGCTAGAAACATGGTATGATGTTTACATTGGATGCAAACATCCTTGAGTTGAATGCTACTATTTTTTCTCATGATAGGGCAAGTATCCAAGACATTGATATATGGCATAAATGGATTAGATATTTAAATGTTCAAAAGTTAAAAACTATGCAGCATAAGGACCTTGTTAAGGGGCTACCAAGGTTTAAGTATGCTGATTTGGTACATGTATGCTCAGCATGTTAGTCTGGGAAACGAGCCCAATTTCCATTTGCAAAGAGCAAAGAATAGCAGCAAGCCATTACAGGTTGTGCACTCAAATATCTAGGGACCTGCTCATAATGCATCACTTAGTGGGTCTAGATACTATGTGACCTTTGTGGATGAATATAGCAAGTACACATGGGTATACATCCTAAAGCATAACGATAATGTTTTTTACAACTTTATGAATTTTAAAGCTCATGCAAAAAAAGAGCTTAATTATTATGTCTCATGCTTACAGTCTGATGGTGGTGGAGAGTACATGTCAAAGGGGTTTGATAGATACTTACAAAAGCATGGGATCATGAGTTAGTTAACTTGTAGCTATGCTCCTCAATAGAATGGAGTGGAAAAAAGATAGAACAAGGTGATTATGGAGGCAGCTATGGCCATATTGAATGAGAAGGACATGCTTTCGTCAGGTCATTGCAATCACTCAACATCATTTAGTGTTCAATTTGAATATAACATCTGGTGGCTAGGAGCATTTGAGGTAGATACTGAGAATTTTGATATACTATATTGGGTTTTTCATCAAACATCAATACCTAATGTTATTCAAAGGCAACAAGTAGGAGAAGAGCTATTTGTTGAAGGATTTAGGAACTACAGGATTGAGTGGCACATAGCTGGTGACCTAAAGACCCTCAAATGTATGTATAATGTATCAAAGGGAGCTAACTCGAGATCTCCTTGCTTATACTGCATGTCACCAGCTGCAGAGTTAAACTCAAGCAATTGGAATAGAGCTCCCTCTAGGCACAATAAGGATCCACAGTTTAAACCAGTCTTGGACATTCCTTTAGTGAATGCCCATATTTGTATACTTCATGCACTTTGCAGGATAATTGAAAAGCTTGTTCATCTCTATATAGGATTTGCATGGAAGTTGAAGCCATTATCAACTAGAACAGATGCTATAACAAAGGTTGAAAAAGTTCTCTCTGCAATTGGTTTGCATGGTGGCAATGTAGTTATTGAACTAGATCTTCAAAAGTCTAAGGATGGTAATTGTGTCCCAAAAAAACCATCTATTGGTGGAGTGAACGCTAGAAGGTTTCTAGGCTTTCATGGGAGACTTGGCAAGATAAACTCAAGAAATGGTGGCTCAACTATTAAATTTAATCAGTGGAAATCCCTACATAATGCAATTAAGGATCACACTGATAATGGACAAGCTCGAAATAGAAAAGCTAAAGTTTGGGAAACACTAGACAAAGTGTTTTTTTACTGTGATAAGACTGAATGGAATGATGATGATCTCAAAGACTTTAAAAACCAATTGAACCTTTTCAAAAAGGCGATGACAGAAGCTTGGGGTGATCAACACTTTACTCACTATATAGTAAGAAGTTTGTATATGTTTGTTTCTTCATTGTCGAACTCATATAATGTTTTTTAATAACTTTCTTTATTTGTTGACTATGCAGCATATTCTATACAACCATGCTCCATACTTTATTAAACAATATGGATCTCTATCTATCTTGTCAACCCAAGGTATGGAAAAATCACATTATCAAGCAAGAACAAAATATTTCAGACACACAAGACATGGAGGTGGAAGACACAAAGCCAACAGTTTATTAGAGGTCTTTCAATGGTTCTATCGACAAATTTGGCATAAATTCAAGCTTAAAGATACAACCACATCAAGCAATACGTCATCTTTAGCAAGGACTATACAAATTGTCACCCAAAGAAGAAAAGATAGATATTTAAATTCTTGCGCAAAGCAAAGATTTACAGAATGGTTACAAACCAAACAAAGAGTTGGGAAAAGATGGGTTTCAAGAAACCCTTAATCTTTGGCATCTTCTAGTCTGATTGTGTTGCAGAAGAGTCCTTAGTTTTAGGCACCTCAACAGGGCCTTCAGAGGAGTCCTTGGTTTCAGGTAGCTCGACAGGGCCTCTAGAGGAATCTTTTGTTTCATCCCACTCAATAAGACCTCTGTATTTCAAAAACTCTTGTTTCCGATAGCCTAGAAGAAGCTTCAAATTCTTACTATCTCCTACATAAGAGAGCAAATAGGAGCCAAGAACTCCAAAATATCCAGCTCTAGATCCACTGTATCCAAGCATGAAGCCAAAAACTCTTATGGCTTCTTCCTTCTCCACCAAAATGATCTTGTCCAAACCTCTACTAAAAACTTAAGATACAATTACCTTTGAGATAGCTCTCAAAGCCATCATTGGTAGACTTGGAGAGCTTGACAATCTACTATGATATATTACAATTGTTTGATTGTTTAAGTTTCCAATATAATGGCCAAGGCTTTCATTTTTTCCAAGCTTCATTGTCCTAGAGCCCTTGGCCCTTCCAAGAAAGTTTTCCAGATCTTCAATCTCAATCTATAGAACAAACCACAATAGTACAAGATATAAGATATTTATCTATAATGCATAATAAAGTCTAACATAAACTCAATGGGTAACTTCGAATTATATTTCATACCTTAGGGTGTTCGTCTTCTTCAAGAAGACTATCATCATAAAGATTTATTGAACTCTTGGGCTTCTCATTTGATGGAGACTTCAATCTCTCTTCATACCCTACATCATCAATATGAAGTTTTTTCTGGACCTGCAAGAACTCTTCTTCTGTAGGTAGCCCCCCCTTTTTGTATTCTATGATCTGATTAATACATGTATGTAAGGCTATAGAGCTATCTTGGAAATTCTCTCCCTTAACATCAAGACTTGCTAGTGGTTCTTGTTCATAACCTATAAAATTCATGTCATTTTTGCCCCAACCTGCAAGGATTGCTAAGCAATAATCTTCTCTAAGATCAAAAAGATGTTGAATATCATTTAGCAACACATATCTCTTCTTGTTGATAAGATAAGTGGGAAATGTTGGAACACATGCAAGAGGACCTTCTTCATCAACTTGTGCACTTGGCTCAATCTCCTTTTCTTCCACCATTGTGATATTGTCACTCTTGAACAAACCTACATCAAAACCTTGGACAAGTTGATTCTCAACATCTTCTTGGAACATCTCCTCCTTCTCTTCGACCTCCTTATCCATACTTGCAATATCCTCTAGCTTTCTCTGTTGGTTTATATCTGGAGAAGAATTTTCCATATACTGAAGATACACAATAAATCCAACATCCTTGTGGATCAGAAGGCATTGGTGTTGGTACCTGTGGAAAGGGCAACATGTTTCGTTCTTTTTGAATTCCTCATCAATGAGGTTGAACCTGCCTAGCAAAGTTGACCTGGATGTATTGGTGGCTCCCATGACATCACTATAATGAACAAATCCATTGACTTCCAAACCTTGCACATGTCTATCATAAAAGCATCTGTACTTCTTAAGTTTATCTTCAAGATCCTCCAATAACTCCTTCAAATCAAAAGGAACATTGAAAATTTCCCTGATATAGCCAAACTTGGAAGAATTTTCAGTGGTGTGTAAGAAATCAAAGAACCTATCATCAGATGTCTCAATTATCTCCTCCTCATCCATTCCTTCCAAAGATAGCTTCCTCTTTGTCATCTTGACCAGGAAAATATTTATCCCTGAAAAAAAAGCAGAATAGAACCAATATCCAATAAAACAAGATGGAACTATGGAAAGAGGCCCCAAAATTGCATTTTCCAAGACAAAAAAATCCAAAAAGGAGAAATTTTTTTAGTTGACCGGTGAAACACGATGTCGTATTGCTGCACATTCGAGGTGTGAAAACCACCCAAAAGTTGTGTGTGTGATTTGATACTTTGTACATGCTTAGTTGTTGTGTTTACATTTATTTTCTACGTATGAGTATAGTGGAGAGAAGTTTGGAGGCATAGTGGTGAGCATGAAGGGATGCTTTCAGTCTATGTTGAGCAGGGTCAAGGAGAGAAGACATTACAACTATACAACCAGATGCAAGAGGAGGGCATTTTCTCAAATCACTAGACATTTAAGATCACATTTCAAGAAAGTGGTGCCCTCATTGAGAAGGAAGATGTTATGAGCATGGATGGGAAACCAAGAAAAGTTTCTTGGGAAATTTTCCGAGCATTACATGCAGATGCTCACAAGAAGGGGCTTCTTGCTGATGAGAAGGTTGGATATGATTTTGAATGGGGATCTCTTGCAATATTTCGATTAGCCCCACAGGATTACAATCAGTTTCACATGCCAATCAGCGGAGTCATTGAAAACAATATCATGGTGCCTGGTCATCTGTACACGGTCAATCCTATTGCTGTGAATAGCAAATACTACAATGTTTTCACTGACAATAAGCGTGTAATCAATATCGTAAACAGCAAGGAATTTGGAAAGGTTTCGGTTTATGTAAGGATCTTCTCGCAGAAAAGAAAGTTGATTGTTTAAGATGGCTTTTGTGGCAATTGGTGCAACAATGGTGGGAAGCATTACTTTCATTAGAAATAAAGGGGACTATGTTAAGAAGGGTGATGAGCTTGGATACTTCTCATTTGGTGGCAGCACTATTATTTGTGTATTTCAAAAAGGTATCAAAGAGATGCTTGTAAATTTATCCAAGTAGCAAGGGATGCACGTGAGTCAACCTGAATCAGCAAAGGAAATACCAAAGTTTATAGAGTTTTTTCAGGATCGCATTAATGTTGACGAGTTCAAGTACCCTGTGGATCATTATAAGACTTTCAATGACTTCTTTATGCGAGAGCTGAAACCTGGAGTGCGGGAAATTGCATATGAAAATAAGAATCATGTGGCAGTTTGTGTAGCAGATTGCTGTCTAATGGTTTGTAGATCGGTAGATGATGCAAAAAGATTTTGGATCAAGCACTGAAGGGGCCGCCTTTCTGAGGCTATTGTGGGAGAAGCGGCTTTTCTGGTCAAAAGCGCTTTATCGGCCGAGAGAAAAGAAAAGCAACGGCTTTCTGTGATCAAAGGGGGGGAAAGGAAGTTTTTTTTAGAAAAAGACGAGAGTGCATGATGGGGAGGAAGGCGTGATACAAACACACAGATCGGTCTTCTGCTTCTCCTGAGCTGCACGTATCAAAAAATGAACTGGACGTCATCAATTGGAGGACAAGCATTGCTCTGTCGACGAGGAGGGGCTAACCATCAACACGTGTAGAATTGATCTTCATGTTGAATGCTCGGCTTGCTGAAGCAGAAAGCATGACTCTTGATGTAATGAGGGAGCTGAAGCTGCTTACGAAAGGAAACCTGGTTATAGTGATGATGTAGTGATCGTTGCAGCTTATCGCACTCCGATCTGTAAAGAAAAACGTGGAGGTTTTAAAGATACGTTTGCTGAAGATTTATTGGCACCTGTTCTAAGGGCTGTTGTCGAAAGGACGGGTCCAAATCCAGCAGATATTGGTGATATTGTTGTTGACAGTGTTCTCCCTCCAAGCTCACAACGCGCTAATGAGTGCCGCATGGCTGCTTTTTATGCGGGTTTCCTAGAAAGTGTTCCTATTAGAACTGTAAACAGGCAATGTTCTTTAGGTTTGCAAGCTGTGACCGATGTTGTGGCTTCTATCAAAGCAGGGTATTATGAAATAGGTATTGGTGTTGGGTTGGAGTCGATGACGATCAATCGGATGTCTTGGGAGGGACATTGTGATCGTCGTCTGGTCTGAGAAAAAGGGGGGGGGGAAATCTCAGCAATGGAAAAGAGGAAAACAGAGATGCCTACGTGAATTTGGGAGGTGGATAGCTTCGTCCAGCCCCATGTTGTGAACATGATCCAGAAGAAGGTTCAGGAATTCCGAGAACAGATCACCTTCGAGAAGCCCATGTGAGGCACATGGTTACCGATTTTTTAGTAGCACACAAAGTCGCTTACAGGGGCAGCGTGAAGAAATCCAGGCTATTTATGATTTGCCATTGCTCGACCTCCTGTTCCATGGGGCTAAAGTACATAGACATATGCATAAATTTAGAGAAGGCAATAGTGCACCCTTCTCTCTATCAAGACTGGTGGCTGAACTGAAGACTGTGCTTATTGTCCACAGTCATCTCGTTATAAAACTGATATTAAAGCTCAGAAGTTACTCTCCCCTGAAGTCGTCCTTGAGGCTGCTAAAAAGGAAAAAGCGCAGCGCTGTCCAGTCTGATTGAAACCGTTGCATTTCCATAGATTAGAACCTATCCAAACTGTCAAGAAGCACAGAGACATTTCTGTTTATACAAACCCTATGCTGCAACATGTAAAGAATGTCCACTTTGTTGGAGTGCAATCACTGATCGGATAATAGCTTTGACAGCTTGATAAAAGCTAGAGAGTCCTATAGTGTCAAATTTTGATCCTTAAGAATTGGCTGAAGTATTTCATGGTTACTTGATACAAAATTTCTGCATAGAATTCTAAGTTTTAAAAAAAAACAGTGAATTTACAGCAAACACATGATATATATCATGTAGAACTCTTCTATGTTTTTGAAGGATTACTGGTTCATTCAATACAAAGAATTATATATGATCATGAACATTATTGATCTTTCCAACTGATCAACATCATAGGAAGTAATTGCAGTCATAACAGATTTGACTTCATTCACTTGCTTGATCTTCTATCCTGAAATTTATCAAGGACTTCTAAAGTCGCAACATTGCTTTCGAAACCCTTTGACAACGAAAATTAAAGTGTCCAAGGCAAACGCCTATGAAGAAATCGCGTTTCACCGGACACTACCTTGAAGACAAAATTATTTCAATATCTCGCCAGTGAAATGCGATACTTAGCAAAATATCACTAACAGGGACATTGTTTCGCGTTTCACTGGTCAAAAGATGAAAATCAAGAAGAGAAACATGAACTATAAATTAATTCTATCGAAATATAGAAATTTATGATAAAATCCTTTCTGGAAAAGCTATGCTGCTTTTAAAAGATACAAAGCACATAACATTTGTAATTATTCAAGTGTTATTAAAAATTATTTCTATATTAATCAAATTTATTTTGTTAAAATACTTGTAATAAAAAAAATTGTTACATATCAAAGATTGTTGAACTGCTCTCCGCACAGGAAGCAAGGACCTTGAAGGGAAGTCGAGACGAAATTTCGGCAGAAAAGAAGATAATGTCGGAGAAATGGCTTTGAAATGCTTTTATATTGACCGTTAAGCATGTGGTGATAGTTCCAACGAAAAAGTTTGTGTAATAATGGAAAAATACGTGCACACGTGTCTCACTTAATACACCGTATCAAACTCTTCAGAAGACGTGCGCCTCTCTTTTTTCGAAAATACGTCACACGTGTGTTACATAACACTTTTCCAAGTTTTAAAAAAATTTCGGTAAGCGAGAATACGTCACACATGTGTTATTAACACTTTGCCAAGAACATTGAGTCCATGCAAATTCACTGCCTTCGCCTTTCATTGCATTTTCAGTAAGCAGAAAACATTGCTACTCCGCATTTACCTTTGGTGTTCCTTCCAATCTCCAAGCATTTCACTGCTTCCCCAACAAAGGAAACCTTCGAGCATATTGTCGTCATTAGGCTGAGATTGTGAAGAACAAGATAAAAAGAAGGTATGGTTTCTGCATCTTGCTTTTCAATAACAGGCTCCATTCAATCTATTCTTTTGATACTTTTCCTTAATCATTTATGTTATAATGAGCTTATCACCACTACAAAAGATTTTTTTCCACAGTGGGAGCATTCCTTAATGTTGTGGAGATTTAAGGAAATCTTCAAACTTCTTCCCTAATTCTGTGGATATTTTATGTAATTTTAAAAGTTTTCCTTAGATCAAAGCTCTTTTTTCTTGGTTTGGTCGATTTTTATGCTATTCATGAGTTGTCCGGTGAAACGCGAAAATAAGGTGCTTCAAGGAGGTCTCCTGGTGGCTTAAACTCGCGTTTCACTGGACACAATGGACAACAAGTCCGGTGAAACGCGAAAAGAAGCAGCTGCTGCAAGGAGGCACCTTGCTTGACACTCGTGTTTCACTAGACACGCTCGAGAAAAATTCAGCTGAAACACGAAAACAACATGCAGCATGGATACCTCTTGTCTGGGACTCGCGTTTCGCTGGACATGCTGGAGAAGAAGTAACATGTCTTTTTTTGGCAGATGGATAGGACTAAGGCAATAGCAAGAAAGGAGAAGATTGATCCTAGGGATTTAGCATCAAAGATTCATCAGTCTTCAAAGCCTCAGAAGCTCTCTAGAAAGTCAAAGCCAAAAAGAAAGTTTTCTCAAAATGTCAGGTGCCTAAGGGAGATTAGGAAGGCACTAAAGGCTCTTGACAATGCAATTCCAAAGTTGTCTTTTCAAAGGCTTGTCAGGGAAATTTGTGACAGATATAGTTTGGATAGTTTCAGATGGACAAGAATAGCTCTTAATTGTATACAAGAAGCCACAGAGGATTTTTTAGTTGAGTTTTTTCAAGATGCCTATATTTGTGCTGCTCATGCTCATAGGCTCACACTCATGGACAAGGACATGGTAATTCTTAGGAGGCTAAGATATAGATTTTCAAAGGTCCTTGAGTCAATTCCCCTCACTGATGTGAAGACATTTCATATCCTTAATGTGCCCCCAGCTAGGAGAAAGAAAGATGATTCTGGTTTCAGGGTTGAGGATGTCACCCATGAGAAGGATACAAGGCAACATGAAAAAGAGGAGAAAGCTAAAAGGAACAGGCAGATAAATGGAGAGAGTATAGGAGGCAAAGGGTTGAAGAAAGGGAAACAGAGCAACTAGAGTCCTTTGAAAATGAGCTATCCACCCTTCTTGAAGCAGCTAATCCAAAAGGATTCAATGTGTTTTGTTTCTTACCTGGTGACTTAGGCAAAAGAACTGAGGTTATCTCCTTTGATGTTGCATGTGTTTAGATTCTTAAGGATAAAAGAATAGAAGTAAATGTCAGTATGATTCTTGTTGGCCTAAGGTATGTGTATCCATAATTACTTATACTTTTTGATATTTTTTTAACAATAAGATTTTTCTTGTTTATACTCACTTTTATGAGGAACGAGCTTGATACAAGTTTTATTGAGCACTGTCTCAATTTGATTGACTTCGATACTTTTGAGCTCCTTATAATTCCATATAATGAAAAGTAAGTGATTCAATATTCTATTAGAGTTTTTGAGATTTTATCCTACTAATTTGTTGAGATATGATTGCTTTTAGTTCTCATTGGAGCTTGATTGCAATAGACCTTGTGGATAAGCAATGCTTTTTAATCAACTCTATGAAAGGAAGCCATGGAAATGCTAAATTGTAAGTTATATTATCCAAGGGCTCCTTGATATTTCAATTCTTTTTTTTGTAAGTACTCTAAATTTCAACATATTTTATATATAGAGGTGCCAAAAGATTAATTGAACAGCTAGAGAAAAGACCCCCTATGTCGTCTGATTTGCTTGCAACAATGCAATATAGACAAGTTGCGGTAAGTTATTCATTAAACAATTGAAACATGAGTTTATTCTATGAACTACCATTCGTCCTCTTTATAGTTTTACTTTGTGTTAGTGGTTGCAGTGTCCCCATCAGGATGATAGCCATTCTTGTGGTTGGAGGGTGATTGCAAAGGCTAGAAGAATGGTTAACTTTGTTTATCTTAATGATGATAAACATGTAAAGGTAATATGAAAGATGCTAAACTTTAAGATAGATATTAATTGCAAATAGTCCATTGATGATAAAAATATAGTCTATTTTAAGAACAATAATGAACTAAAACTCTTTTTTCTATAAATATGTGACAGTTTTCGAAGGATTGCTATACATCTGAGCATGTTTGGTACGTCAGAGCAAAGCTCTTGAAGTATATAATGGTCAATTGTATACAACCAACAACAGAGATTGGTGGGGATTTGCACCATGAAGGAGATGCGGTGCCTATAACCACAGAAGGCAAAGCCACAGCTTCAACACCTTCTACACCCAAGACATCAAAGAAAGGAAAAATAACTCCTAGAAAGGATAGTTCTCCAAAAAAGAAATAGCTTTGCCATATCGCCTTGTAAGCCTTCATATATAGAAATTTGACCTTCAGCCCTTGTATATCTCATAGAGATGGCAGATAGACATCTGCTACAAAATTTGTACATATATTTTATATTGATAGTAAAGATATCTTTTCTTGAATGTCCTTGTAGTATATATTATTTTCTCTCCTTTTCAATATCTGCAAAAAATAAATTACAAATGTTTGTTAGTTAGAAAGTGAGATCTTGATATACATCTAAGTAGATATAATATGATGTGAAAACTTACTCGTTTCTTGTCAAGTTGGAATACAAAGGAGCATGGTAGTTTAATGTCTTCATTTTGTAAATCCATCCTCACTTGATGTAGTGTACATGATTTTCTAATCTTTAAGATTGCAATAATATCCTAGTTGAACCAAATATCAAGATCCACTATAGGATCCTTGCTGAAATCATTAAGATTCTGGTCTAAAGCAACTAGACTACTACCAACAAAATGCCATCGACTATAGTAAAAGCTAAGGATAAAATTTTGAGTAGCAATCATATATTTACAAGCTATAGAGTCTTGATCTATCTTACATATAATCTTTCCTTCTGTCCTTGTATCCCATCCTTCATCAACAAATTGTATGCTTCTCCAATTGAACCATGTATAACATCAATAACATCAATAATAGATTCCACTGGTTGCCATTCCTCAAGATTAGAGGGATAGACATCTACAAGATAAACAAATATTATAATGGAAAAACCTAAACCATGTTTAAGAAAGGAAAAACTTTAAGAATCAAATTCTTACAATTTGGTCTATGTATTGGAAGCTTTGAAGATCGAGGTTTCAAACACAGCTCTCTATGCATGAACACATGTTGCACTAGTACCTCTTTGATGCTATTCTTATTTGCTCCAAGCTTAAAATCTCAGATTCTGCCCTTCCAAGCAAATATAAATGAGCTCTCATGTCTTTGCCTTTTTCCACGTTTTGCTTGCTGCATGGTGATCCAATTACCTTTGCTAATGATAGTAGGAATCCATCTTCCATCAGTTTGGAATGAGTTAAACACTGATATGGATGTGATTTGGGAGCTTGGACGTCTTGTTGAAGGTCGAATTTCTGTATCCATGGTAGAAGAGAGAGATACATGCACACAAAGAGAGAGAGAGAGAGAGAGAGAGAGAGAGAGGACTAGGCTACCATAACGGAGGGAAAAACAATAGAGGAATAAAAGAAAGGAGGGAAAAAACTGAGCACCATGCTTTTCACCAATTTGAATTTCGATTACATCAGTCATTATCATTAATCTAGAGACATCATTAAATAAAAGTAGCCAAGACTCTATGCCATTAATGCAAAAGTTGTCATAATCACGAATATAAAGACTAAAAATACATAATAAAAATACAAATTCGTAATATTATTATATTTATATATTTTTGTAAAATGATTTTCTAAAATTTTTTAAATAGAAGTTCCGTCACAGAGGCTTTGCTCTTATTGGTCTAGAGCACTCTCTCTCCACATCCTAAAAGGCATTTTTGAGACCTCAAAACTCCCCTAATAGGTCTAACCATAGGCAAGAATTACCTTCCTAGGTATGTCACCCTAAGCATGTGTCATGGGGAATCCAAAGGGCTAGGAGGTTAGACACGAAGCCGCTGATCGAGGCCACTAGACGCACCTAACTTGAGAACCCCTAGGTTCAGTGACCATGATCAATGTGCAACTTGCCATTTTTGCATTGTTGTCTTCCCATTTCTTTTTCTTTTCCATTTCCTTTTTAAAAAAAAAATAAAAAGAGCTTTGACTTTGATGAGGTAGTACAAAAGATAGAGGACCTATTCTTTGGGTTCTTGAGTATGGGATGAGAATGTAGAGGGCTTTAATGATTTACTAAGAAAGTGCCTACTTAGCATGTATCCTTTTTGGCCTATTCTAACATGGAGAGGGGTGGTCGACAAAAATGGATGGACACAATTGGTGAAGAGACTATCAATCATGTCCTTTAGGAGGGCCATGCAAAATGACGAGAGTAAAGCAGCATGCAGCATTAGCCAAGTCATGGTGCATCCATCTATTCCCGCATTAGTGTCAAAAAGAGCGACAAAAGATGGTACTCTACTAGTGTGGGGGGTTGCCTGAGGAGAGTCCTAAGTAATCTATATAGTTACATGTTGTTACAAAGGTGGAGTCTGGGTAAGGGGAGAATTCCATCAGGAAATGGGCCATGGAGTTCCATAGATCTTGTTCTCAGAAGGTGAGTGCTTCATTTGGTTTTGTGGCATTGATGTTGTAGATCATCAAGAAGTTGTATCGGCCATGGATGTGAGGGTAAAAATCTACTCCCACCCTTTGAGGATATGGTAGATAGATGAGGTCATTTCATTCGAAGGGCAGAGAACCACAAAATGACATCCATGCATCCATGTTGCCATTCCAGACTCTTCTTCTCCACTTAGGTTGGGATTCACAGCCTTTCACCATGTGAGGCACCTCCTCAACCTGTTTTTCCTAGTAATCTAGGGAGTCTGTCCCCCAAGCCATTGGATTTCTCTCCTTTAGCGATCCATCGATCACCAAGCCTTCTTCCCATGGGGATTACTTCCGTTATCACTTCAGTGGATAGTACTTTGCTTAAGGCCGTTGGGTATTGGAAGGTGAAATTGAAGGGTTGGCGGTGATTTTCCCACTACTCCCAAACTGATAGCTCTGTATTCTAGTTCATGGGTGAGCAGTCCCCTTTTAGTGGGATGGGAGGCTATGGAACCACAGGTGGTTGCACATTTTCTCTTTTACGTGCTTGATCCAACATTCAGGCCCTCTTCTTTTTCTCTTCTTCCTTCCTTTCCGTTGTTGCATATTGTTCTTGAGGGGGCTCTGGTTCTAGTGAGGGAGGTAGTGGAATCCACTCCTCATCTTATTGTGCTCCTTCATTGCTTGACCTTGCTCCTACCTCTTGGGGTTGTTCTTCTTGGAGTTCCAATACGTCAACCTCCTCTGGTGTCAAGATTTCTCCCAACAGATTTGTTACAACTATATATATCATCTCTCACTTGACTTGGGTCTCACCTATATATACTAACTCTACATCAATATGAATCATTCTTTGGGAGCATGTCTTGTGTATCTCTCTCGTACTTTCTCTCTCTCTCAACATGGTATCAGAGCTATGGATGCGTAGCAACAACAAGGAAGATAAGTTGTTTCATTGTTCATACTTGATTGAATTCTTTGCACAAGTGATGATTTGATACATGAACTTGTTCTGGATCAAAAGTTATGACAGTTCAGGATTCAAGACAGCAATTCTGCTCGAATTTGCGTTTTTTTAAATTTAAAACTGTATTTCTAATTACAGTTCGTTAATCCTCAATTATAGTTTATTAATCGCTCGTCTTCGTTAATGATGTTGATTACGACAAGCAAACATTTTGCTATTTTTAGCGATGTTTTATTATCGTTCACGTTCTTTGCTCGACCGAAATAGCACTTTTCTTATATGCGTCATCTCGTCTTGCACGTTACGCCTCTCTATTTCGGGCTTTCTTTTTAGTCACTCAATACTTTTCGTCGTTCTTACATGCATATCCCTATTTTGATTGTCGTATGTCTCAACTACGCTCGTCTTTATCATGGTTTGCAGATTCTGCGATCTCATCTTATTTGTTTTCTCTCGACATACAGGCATGGCCAATTGCGTAATTGTTAATGGATATCCGTCTGGCCAACATTTGGTTCCCTTCTTCCAAGGACAAGGCTTTCCTGGGTGGAAAGCAAAGATGATGCTAATTCTTGAAGGTGACGAATTATTTGATATTGTTTTGGGCGACCTGTCTTGCCCAGTTCAACCTATTGATGTGATGAATAACAATTCTGTGATTATTGATGGTCCATTATTTGAACAATGGAAAATTTATCATACTGATTGGATTCGTCGTGACAAAGCGACTCGTCGTTATATATTGTATGCACGTCCTGACTCACTTATGTTGGATGTCTTTCATTCTGGAAACCTCTCATGCTATTTGGGAGTATCTTATCTCAACATTTGAGAAGAAATCAGTCACCGAAATTTTATATCTCCAAACTTGTTTGAAGAATCTTCAATATAAGGTTGGTACCTCTATGCACTCTCATATCGAGGCTTTTAAAGACATTATCAATCAGCTTGGTGCTGCCGGCACTCCTGTTGCTAAAAATCAGATTGTTACTCAACTTCTTCATACCATCAAAGATCCTTTATATGACAATATCATCACTATTTTGTCTAACAAGGATGATATCCACTTTGACAAAGCATGTATATCTCTTATTGAATATTCTCAATGTCATGAGCATCATTTGGAAAAATCTAATGTTGTTTTGGTCACTCGGTAACAAAGGGATTTTGATGCTACTTTTGTTGCTCGCAAGCATCCTACTTCACGTTTTCAGCAGGGTGGACGCCCTAATCCAGGTAGTAAATCTTCTCGTCTTGCTTATCCTAACAAACATTGTTCTTATTGTGATAAGAAAGGTCATGTGGCTTCTGATTGCTGGGCACGTCAATATGATGAGGAGCATGGAGTTACTACAAAGCAACCTCGCTCGTCCAAAAGTTTTCGTCCTTGTGATTATTGTGCACATACAGATCATCCATCTCGTCGTTGTTATAAACGCAGATATGATGAAGAATGTTCTCGAGCTTATATTGTTCAACAAACTACAACTGATGATGATCATACTCATCAACGTTCTCGAGCTTATATTGTTCAACAAACTACAACTGATGATGATCATACTCATCAGGAGCTCAATTTCGTCCATTATGATATCTCTCCAGAAAAGGTACTTCATGTTCATGATGGTTCTCTATTCATCGTTGATTCAGGTGCCACTGGAAACATGACATATCAATCGCAGTGGCTTCACAATTATCATTCTCTTCCTGTCAAGAAGTTTGTTTACCTTGCAGATGATACGACTTGTCAAGTCAAAGGAGTGGGTGATTTATATCTGGGGACTGTTTCATCCACTAGAATATTAAGAGGAGTTCTTCATGTTCTAGATTTGCAAAGAAATCTTCTTTCTTTTGCTCGTCTAGTTGATATTGGTTTGTTTGTTGGCTTTGATCATAATCAATGTCGTATAGAGAAAGAAAGGCATACTATAGCAGTGGCTCCTCGACATGGTAATCTATTTGAGCTATCATTGAATGATACAGTTGCAAATGTTGTTACTGCCCCTGGAGATGCAGATTGCAAATTATGGCATCAACGATTTGCACACTCCGATTTTGCCAAAATTCTTGATCTTCATTGTCATGGTCTTGTGCAAGGTATGGATCTTAAATCTCATCCACGTATGGGAATATGTGAGTACTGTGCACTTGGAAAACACCATCGTTCGCCTTTCCACACTTCTACTTCATCACATTCCTGTGCTCTCTTGGATCTATTTGATGACTTCTGTAAGGATCAAGGTATTCATCATGAGTTTACAGTTCCTTATTCTCCTCAGAAAAATGGTGTTGCTGAGCGCAAAAATCACACGATTCTTAATGCTATACGTTGCATGCTTATACACTCTGGTTTGTCTCAAAAGTTTTGGACTGAAGCACTTCTAACAGCTGTTTTTATTCAAAATCATCTTCCAACTACTGCACCTGCTGGTAAAATTCCTATAACAATTTGGACAAGGAAGACACCTTCAGTCTCTCACTTTCGCACATTTGGATGCATTGCTTATATTCATGTGCCCAAGGACACTCGACATAAGTTGGATCCTCCAGGTTTGAAGGTTATTTTTCTTGGTTATTCAGATCATTCCAAAGGTTACAAATTTTATAATCCTTCTTCTCAAAAGGTTATCATTAGTCGTGATGCTATATTTGATGAGAAGACTATGGGTGGCACATGGTCGTCAGATGTTTCAGATGATACACAATCTTTGCTTTGTGATTCTACTAATTCTGATGATCATAAATCTCCTCCACCTCCAAAGAAGATTGATGAAAATTTGGAGATCTATGTCGATCTTCCTATTGAGATAGAGCATGGATTCTATTCTATTGAATACAATGTCTTTTATGATGCTATGTCTGTCCAGGAGGATCCAATATCGTATATGGAAGCTATCAATTCATCTCAAAGGGTGTTGAGAGAGAGAGAGAGTACGAGAGAGATACACAAGACATGCTCCCAAAGAATGATTCATATTGATGTAGAGTTAGTATATATAGGTGAGACCCAAGTCAAGTGAGAGATGATATATATAGTTGTAACATCCCCACTCAAACAAAGGTCTCTGGCTGCGAGTGAAAAAACCCTTGGGGAGAACAAGGGAAAAACCCGAGCCCCTACACATACCTACGATACAAAAATGATTTACTATAAAGTTTTCTTGAATACAATGATACATGCCTCAATCAGTGAGACAAGAACTTGGAACAATACCAAGTTCATGTTTTAATGAGCTGAAGCGAGCTTCACTAAGAGCTTTTGTGAAGATGTCTGCAACCATTTGATCACTGGGACAATGCTCCACCATAATGGAACCTTTCTTGACTTCATGTCGAACATAATGATAATGAATAGCAATATGCTTTGATTTACTATGTTGTATATAGTCTTTGGTAAGACTAATAGCACTTTGGTTATCGCATCGAAGAGGTGTACTAGATGATGAAGGATGTCCCAAATCTGCAAGTAGTTGTCGAAGCCAAACTAGCTCGGGAGCTGCTAATGATGCAGCAACATATTCGGCTTCAGTCGTAGAAACCGCAACACATTGTTGTTTCTTGCTGGACCAAGAAACCAAACATCCATTTACAAAGAAACAATTTCCACTTGTAGATCACATGGATAAGTGTGAACTTGCCCAATCAGCATCTGTATATCCAATAAGGTCAAGAGAAGTTGAAGAAGATAAAGAAGAATCCTCTCGATGACGATAAATAAGACCAAATTCCTTAGTACCCTTGAGGTACTTAAGAATACGTTTTGCAGCACTCCAATGAATAGTGGAAGGGGAAGAAAGATAATGTCCCAAAAAGTTATCTGCAAATAAAATATCTGGTCTTGTGTTTAAACCAATAAATTAAAGACAACCAACAAGATTAGGAAAAGGTTGATGAATGGCTGATTCTTCATTGCGTGTTGTAGATGTACCCTTGGTAGAGCTTGAAAGAATGGGAGTGTTAGCAGAGTGTGCATTTGTCAACCCAAACTTCTTAACAATATCATTAATAAACTTTGTCTGGCGAAGAAGAAGAATGCCTTGTTGTCGGTGTCGTTGAACTTGAATACCCAAACAAGAATGTATCTCACCAAGATCCACCATTTCAAATGCAGTCGATAAAAGCTTCTTCATAGCATCCAAGAAAGCAATATTATTTGACACAAGAATAGTATCATCAACATATAGAGCAAGAATAATAAAATATTTGTCCTCCCTTTTGATGTAAAGATTTGGGTCAGCAAAACATGCAACAAAACCTTTAGATGTGAGGAACTAATCAATCTTAATATACCAAGCACGAGAGGCTTGCTTCAATCCATATAATGCACGATGAAGATGACATACAAGATGCTCCATTCCTGCAATCATAAAACCTTTAGGTTGCTCCATATAGATTTCTTCTTCAAGATCTCCATTGAGAAAAGCCGTTTTAACATCCATTTGATGAATTTCTAGATCAAATAGTGTTGCAAAAGCCAAAATCATACGAACAGTTGTGGAGCGCACAACGGGAGAAAATGTTTCTTGATAATCTACTCCTGCAATCTGTGAGTAACCTTTTGCAACAAGTCGTGCTTTGAACTTATCAAACGATCCATCAGCTTTGGTCTTGGTTTTATAAACCCATTTACATTTGATAGGAACACGATTTGGGGGGAGTTCAATAAGAATCCATGTACCTTTGGAGATTAAAGAATCGTACTCAGCTTGCATAGCTTCTTGCCATTGATCCCTTTGAGACGAATTGATAGCTTCCATATACGATATTGGATCCTCTTGGACAGACATAGCATCATCAAAGACATCATATTCAATAGAATAGAATCCATGCTCTATCTCAATAGGAAGATCGACATAGATCTCCAAATTTTCATCAATCTTCTTTGGAGGTGGAGGAGATTTATGATCATCAGAATTAGTAGAATCACAAAGCAAAGATTGTGTATCATCTGAAACATCTGACGACCATGTGCCACCCATAGTCTTCTCATCAAATATAGCATCACGACTAATGATAACCTTTTGAGAAGAAGGATCATAAAATTTGTAACCTTTGGAATGATCTGAATAACCAAGAAAAATAACCTTCAAACCTGGAGGATCCAACTTATGTCGAGTGTCCTTGGGCACATGAATATAAGCAATGCATCCAAATGTGCAAAAGTGAGAGACTGAAGGTGTCTTCCTTGTCCAAATTGTTATAGGAATTTTACCAGCAGGTGCAGTAGTTGGAAGATGATTTTGAATAAAAATAGCTGTTAGAAGTGCTTCAGTCCAAAACTTTCGAGACAAAATAGAGTGTATAAGCATGCAACATATAGCATTAAGAATCGTGCGATTTTTGCGCTCAGCAACACCATTTTGCTGAGGAGAATAAGGAATTGTAAACTCATGATGAATACCTTGATCCTTACAAAAGTCATCAAATAGATTGGATACATATTCACCGCCGTTGTCACTACGAAGCGTCTTTATAGAGAATCAAGTTTGAAGCTCCACACTTATCTTGTATTGTTTAAATATAGATAAAGCCTCAGACTTATGTCGAAGAAGATAGACATGTGTGTACCGTGAGAAATCATCAATGAAAGTTATAAAATATTGATATTGAGACTTTGAGGTAGGAAAAGGACCGCAAATATGTTACAACTATATATATCATCTCTCACTTGACTTGGGTCTCACCTATATATACTAACTCTACATCAATATGAATCATTCTTTGGGAGCATGTCTTGTGTATCTCTCTCGTACTCTCTCTCTCTCTCAACAAGATTCTCTCGCTGCTCTTGCCCAATCGGGTTGATACTTGCATCTTGGACCTAAGAGCACAACCCTTGTTTGATCCCCTTGTAGGCCATTCTCAGTTTTCTTTTAAGAACCTCAATTCCCTCCTCCTCCTTAGAGAGTGTGATATCTAAGTTTGTGTTAAGGAAGGCATGTTGTTGGGCTTTAAGACTAGCTTGATTGGCACCTGCTGTGCTTTTTGCTAGTATTCTTCTTCCTTTTGTAGAGCTTTTGCAAGGGCCATGTGGCTCACTAGGTCCTTCACTTTCTTCTCACTCCTGGCATCCTATTGCCTTGCTTGCTTTTTCATATCTTCCAATCCCGCACTTTTCCTTTGTGACATGGCCACTATCTTCAACTCTCTTGCCTTTTCCATTTTTGCACAAGTTCTTATTTTTCTTCTGTCAGGTACCCTATCTCCTTTTCTAGTTGTGCTTGTTCTTCCCTTTGTCTTTGCATTCCACAATTTGCTTCTTCCCTCTCTTTTTTCCATTCCTCTTGTTCATGTGCTCTCTTTGCTTCCAACAGAGCAAGCTCTTCTATGCCCTCTTGGAGTTTTGTCATTTGTGTTTTGAGCTCCGCCTATTGTTGAACTAGGAGTTTGTGCTCCCTTTGCATTCCGACCAGCTAGTTCTATTTTTCCAGTCTTTTTTGCCACTGTTCTTCTTCATCTTCCTTGGCCCTCAGCTTTGCTTTTAGCATGTGGATTTATTTTTGTTGCAAGGCCACTTGACGGGTCTTTTCTAGCTAGAAGGTATTGGACATTTCCCTTTCCATTTTTAGCCTCACCGCTGCTACTCTCTTCTCCTCCTTTGCCCTTTTCAATTGAGCGTAAAGCTCCCTGATATGCTCGTCCTAGTTAGCGTGCTGTGGCTCCGTGGTAGTAGTACATGGTCTTGGTCACTTGGGCCCGTGTTGAGATTTGGCATCTACAGTTGCCGATCTTTTCATTCCTGTCATTGGGGTTCCTACAGTGGAAGTGGGCATTAGGGTATGTGCCTTATCGACCAAGAACCGCACCCATGCCATGAGGTTACTAGTGTCTACTGTGGTTGGAGTGCCTAGCCTTGCTTTGATGGTTGGGGTATTTGGCAAGAGGGTAGGCGAGGTGAGGTGGAGTGTGGCCTTGCCCTTTCCTTTTGGGACTGGTGGAGGTAAATCTTGTGATGCTTGGCCACTAGTTCCCAACTTGTCCTGCCTTGGTGGGCTCATTGATGCTAGTTCCTCATGACTTTACTACTGCTCAATGGACCTCAATGGACATGTGCACAGCTTGTGCCAAGTTCTCCTCTTCTTTTCTTCTCAACTCCTCTTCCTGTTCGGCGGCTTTTCTTCTTCTCTCTTCCTCGACTCTTTTTGACACAGTTTTGGGATTTTGTAGTCTGCTTCCTTATTTTTCTTCCTCTCTTCCTGTTGCTTTTTCTTTGTCGTCTTCTTTTTAGGTGTCTTTTCCTTCCTCTTACTGGAGAGTGTTTCATCTAATCCCTCTTCTCCATCTTGCACCTCTTTTATCGCCTCTTGGATAAGGGCGGTCAAGACTCCTCCATATCCTATGAATGAGGCAAACTTGGTTGGGGGCTTCTTTCTATGAGTTTCTTTCGATGCTGGGGATTCTCCACTCGGGGTCTACTTCTAAGGGCTAGTATTTTGGCTAATTGATCTATGGTTTTCCTCACATGGTCGTTCCAGACCACTCCATGCAATGAATAAGCGGCCACACTCTCCAACACGGGAATGATGATCCTATGCATGAGTGAATTGTATCTTTCGCTGGAGAAGAGGGAGTGGATCACCTTGGCTTGCAGCCTGACCTCTGCATTGGGAATGTGCTAGATGCTTATACCATCATTCGTCAAGACACTCCTCTTTCTCATCCCCAACATGGCATAGACATCTCTTTTATGCCTCTTCTCCACCTTTGGTTCCAATCCCAATGCCTTTTCCACTAAGGCCTTACTAAGTGGGATTCCTTCTCTGCTTGCCAAGGACATTGTCCCACTCTCCGTATCGGGGTCATATGTCCTCAAAAATTCCACACACTTAATTTGGTCATGAAATTTTTGATGTACGTGGAGAGGTTGCACTGGTCCATGATCCTCTGTCGGTTTCATCACTTGTCACTACCCCTGTGATGTTGTGGATGCTACTAAACCTGAGCTGGCTCTATGCCCGATTGTCAAGGGAGAGGCCGTACTTTCCTCTTTCCTCTTTTGTAAAGGGCAGGCAATATCTTGCTACAACATCTTCAGCTCCTATCATAAGCCATGGTTTGTCATTAGTGCTTTTCCAAACAATCCCTTGCTAGGAGAAAAGACTTCATGCTTGGAAGATTAAATTGTTTTTAGTACTAAATCAAACTTTTTCCTCCAAGAAACCTATTGATTTCATATTTTATTTTCAATTTCTCAAGCACAAGTTGTTTCATCCTACCATTGACGTCCCCCATGTGTGATTTTCCTTTATTGTTCTCCTTATGTGTTTGGTTTGATACACCTTATCTTAGTGTTTTATTGTCGCATGAGCCAAGCATAGAAATTCGGGTTATATTCTAAAGTAGCATAGTTGTCCATGTCCAAAGGGCCTATGCCCACATGCGTAATATAAGTGAGGACATCAAGCAAGAAGTCTCTGGAGTCCACTCGGCTAGCGATGTGCAGCTCTTCCTCGATGAGGATGTGAGCTAAATAAGGGTGTCCCTTAATGTGTTCATCCAGGGGTTGATTATGAATGGTAATCAGCACCCTATAGGAAGTTGGAGCTACATATGTTGGATCATATTTCAATGACTTGATTGCGCATTGATGCTTAGAGTTGGTCATGATTTTGCATCCTTCTAGTTCCCATTGCAACCAAAGAATGTACCATTGTCCTAAGAAGGATGATTTGCTGTCGACAAGATGTTGCAGTCCTGCAATTTCTTGGTTTGTGGCCATGATTGTGACTCTGTAATACAACATAATGAGTCACTGTGTGGTTGCATATTCTTTGAATATCTCCGTTTCAATTAACTCCTCAGTTGCTTCGGAAGTCCTTATGAATAAAAATTCTGACTCTTCCCAAGAGCAAGGGAGTGTGCATACTTCCATTGTTGTAGGCTCTTCCAAGAGACCTAGGTCTAGTCTATTGTAGTTTTTAGCTTGTTTCATGAAGGTAGCCTCCAAAAATCTTAGGTAAGCAACGAAGTCATCACCCGTATTTCCAACTAGGTCCACAGCCAAGGTTAGAATCGAGGGCTGCTTATAAGAGGGTTTGACGACAATGGAGAGTTCAGTAGCTATTGGTTGCTGTTTCTTTTTATCCTAGAACTGTAGCTTGGCCTCATATTTATGGATTTGGGTGTAGCTGCGATTGTCATGCTACTAGATGTTTCTAAGATCTGAGGGGCACCATCAGTTCCAAATTTGGGCGGTTTTTTAGTAGCAGGCTGTAGTTTTGGGCAATAGATTGACTTGGGCCTTGCTGCTCTAGGTTTTCGAGGTTCTATGGACATAGTGGCCTGATTCTCTTGTGGCATGAGTGTCTCTAGCTTAGTGTTTCATGTGGTCAAGTTTGAGGGTGGCATTTGAGTAGGACTTTTGGTTGGTTTGGCTTTAGGGATCCAAATCCATGGGTTACCCTCATAGTAGCCTTACACTTGCAATAAGGCTTTGGGGACCCATCGTGGTTTTTTACTATGCGTTGATGTTTATGGTTTCATCTTGGATTCCTAAGTTTTGAGTGTGGGCCCTTAGCTCCACGAGGGTGTGGGTGTTTGCTTCGAAGTGGTATTCCTTGATGTTTAGGCATTGATTTGAACTAGGGTCTCTTGGCTTCAGTATTTCATTTTGCGGTTTGTTGGCATTAAGGTTTGGTGGGTTGTGACAAGGCACAACCCCCCTCCTTAGACTTGATGGTGGGTTTCTCTATCGATGGCCTTCTAGACTTGAAAGGAGTCATGCCGTGCTTGTTGAAAGCTACAACTATTCGGACATTGCCTATGGCTAGGTGGATATGTTGCAACTCGTAGTCAATAGTACAACTAGCTCGCTTTTTGAAGGTTCATCCTAACAGTGATTCTGTGTCTACATCCTTAGTGTTAGGGCAACACTTAGAAGATTATCAGCATGCTTTCACAGCCGATAGAAACTACAACATGACACTTTTCCAAAAGTGTCTAGGGTTGCCCTCCATAAGGGGTGATCTTAACATTAGTGGACTACAATTCCGGTTTGCCAATTTGGGTTCAATGGTCATGGGTTAAGGCATTAAAATTACCTCCCTCATTGATCAACATGTTGATGGTGCATGTGTGCTTAGCAGTGATCATCATGTTTAGGTAAGCTAGTTCTACTGGTTCCTCATCCTCATCATCCATCTCATTGATAGTGGTGGCTACTCGTACATGGATAGGGGGTGTAGCATTGGGGGCTCATGCACTAGGTGTGTGGAAGGGAAGTACTTATTTATGCAGTTATCATTGAAGAAGCCTATCCCCTCACCTTCCAGGTTTTTGAGCTCTATGTTGCCAGTTTAGCTAATGGTTTGAAACCTAAAGGGGCCTAGCCTTGGAGACTTCAATTTTTGCTTATGTCCTTTGACTAAGTATAGCAACACTAAGTCTACTTGTTCAAAGTTACGCTACTTGACATTCTTGTCAAACCACCGTTTGCATCTTGCATTCTCATAGATTAGCACATGGGTGCTAGAAGTCAGGTTTTTGATAAGTGTTCAAGCTGAATTAAGTGTTCCGTCCATACCTCTTTCCCATCCCATCTCTCTTGAAGGGATATCTTGAGGCTAGGTAGAAAGAACTCCAAGGGTAGAATTTCCTCCGTACCATAAGTCAACCTAAAGGGGGTCTTGTCCTACAACCGCCTTGTAAGCCATGTGATAGGCCCACAAGGCTGCCATCAACTTATTATCCCAATCACTATGCGAGGTAGAGATGACTTTGGTTAGGACATTTACTAAGATTTTATTTGTGGACTCAGCTTGACCATTTACCTAAGGGTAATAATGTGAAGATCTCCGATATATAATTAGGAAGGAGAATAGCAAGTGAGCTATCACTTCATTGATGAAGTGTGTGTCTTGGTCGTAGACTAGTTCGATGGGGCAGCAGAGTAAACCGTGAGATCACTTGCTCCCATAGGAACTTGGCAGTGGTCCTAGTGTCATTTTTTCTAATAGCTTGTGCTTCTGCCCATTTTCTTAGATAGTCAGTGGCCATGATGATGTATTTGGCTTGTGAATATTGTGCCACCGGACTAATGGGTCCGATGAAGTTAATCCCCCATTTCTTGAAGGGTTGTCGTGCGATAGTTGGGGTTAGCTCCATGTGATATTTACAAATAGGGACTTTTGTTTGTTGACACTCATTTCAATGCTTCACAAATCATACTGCATCTTGGAAGAGAGTAGGCCACCACAGTTGGGACTGCAGCACTTTGTGGGCTGTCGCGTCTTTACTCAAATGTCCTGCTGTGATTTTGTCGTGTGTCTCTATCAATACATAATGCATCTCATGCTCACACAAGCATCTACATAATAACCCATCTTGTTCTGACCTATAGAGTTGGCCTACTATCAACTGATAGGGTTTGATCTTTAGAAGGAACCGCCTAAGTTGGGCCTTTTCTATTGGTCGTTCTAGTAGTCCGTGCTCAAGCACTTGAACTATGTCATGTGCCCAATAGAGCATCATGTTGACTCAAAAAATTTTCCTTCCATTGGAAAAGCTGAGTAGATGTGCGTCTCGCAGTTTGTCTATAATGCCTTGCCCAGCGGGTTCTCTTGTGGGGATGCGAGACATATGGTCAGCCATGTAATGTTGCTTCCCTTTATGTACCATCACAGAGAAGTGAAAATCCAAAAGAAAAAGTAGTCATCGAGCAATGCATCCTATAGTGCAGGGTTTGTTAACTAGATACAATAAGGCTTGATGGTCAACAAAGAAGGTAAATGGTGTAGCCAAAAGATAATGCAAAAATTTCTTCGCTGCAAACACCATGGCCAAGCCCTCTCTCTCTGTTGTTGAGTGATTCATTTTGGTCTCAGTGAGTTGTCTGCTAACAAATCTCAATGGATAATCAACATTATGTTCACCAGGTTGGCACAACACCGCTCCTATGGCAAATTTCAAAGCGTCAATGAGCACATGGAACAAAGTGAGTGCCCAATCTAGGGCTCATTGAAGGGGCTCTATCCGGGTGGTTGTAGCTCAAAATGTGAGTCCATTTCATAGTAGTGGTGCATCACTCGATTGGGTTAGGCTTGCTTGCTCGTAGTTGATTGCACCTGTGTGCTCCAACTAAGTTCGATCATAGTCCTTGTGCCTGATTATTTTCTCTACTCTAAGGGCACTCTGCTTGTGTGGTCTAGGGTCCATTCGTATTTGTTCGACTATGCCTCCTCAAGTGTCATATTCTATAGTATCGATTTCCCTTTTACTCTCATCAGTGAAGGGTTAGAAGATTGAATTATTCCTTAAGACTACAGATCCCATTCTGCAAGAGAAGCTTGCTAATCACCTAGAAAATGCTACCTCCGAATTAGGAGTCAAGACTGCATGGACAGATGTTATTGATGCAGTTAACATGATTGCTCCAAGAGAGTGGATGCGATTAAGATTGGGCTCTACTTTAACTTCAACAACTCCATTAATGGAGCTTGTTCCAGCTTCAAAATCCCCTATTCCTTTGACTAATCAACCAGCTCTTTCTTCTTCTGTTCCTTCTAAAAATGATGTAATGGATGAACTTATTAAAAGCATGCATGACCTTCATCTGAATCTTACAAAAATTAGTTCCAAAGTAGAGAAGCTAGATGTCAAAGTCAAAGAGCAAGGACGAGAATCAACACAAAGACCCATGAGAGAAGGCTTTAATTGGCAGTGTATTTGGTGTGACAACCAACAACATGACAAGTGGGAGTGTTCTGCCTTCCGTGAGGCTAAAGCACAGAAGCTCGTATTTTGGAAAGAGGGAAAATTTCATGTGGCTGAAAATGGTCTTCCACTGGAGCCAAATTTTGGCAATGGTGGAATAAGGAAAAGATTAGAAGATTTAGCTGTAAAGAATGCATATGCAGCAATTGATGCATCTACCTATGGGCTGCAAATTGAGCCAATTAAATCAAGTTTGAATGCATGTAAAGCTAATGTGCAATCTAAAGTATGGATACATGCACTAGATCAAATGGAATGTGATAAAGCAGCCAAAGAAGATTTGGCTAATGCCAGTCAGTATATTTGAGGAATAACTGGTTGGAAAGAATTGGTAGATTATTTTTCTGCCTTTGCAAATTTGGCTGACGTCAATCATAAAGAAGTCTTGATTGAAGAAAAGAGAAGAAGAGAAGATAAACCAAGGCCTTCCTCTTTTGTCCCTCCAAAACGGGTGGATAGAAGAACACCTGAACAACCAAAGCTTGCTGAGAATATAACCCCAGATCAAGAGATGGAAGATGCGGCACAAACAAAGGCTAAAGAAAAGAAGGAAGGCAAGCAGCCAGGCTATAAATTGCAGTCTGACATAGAATCTGCAACCGATCTCAAACGAGTCCTAGAAGAACAAATTCTAGGAAGCAAAATTGAATTCACCTTAGGCGAAATTCTTGGAATTACCAAACGTGAATTCCATGATGTAATTATTAATGTAATCAAAAGAAAAAGACAATATGTTCGTGATGAAGAAACAGTGCATGTTTTTTTGCAAGTTCTTCGAGTTTTTGTGCAGGATGAAGAGAAGCTGACTTCACAAGGAATTCAACTTGAAGTAGTTAAAGAATTAATTGCAGCAATTGAATCTAAAGATAAAGAAAACATGAATGCAAAAATTAAAGAACTGAAAGATGAAAATGTAATGGTTGGCTGGTCCAAACCAGTTGGGAAACCTACCTCTCAAAAAGAAGGTCGTCTAGAGCACATGCATGAGGAAGAAGAGGCTCGCTTCATTCCAAGAAATCACTACTCCCGTACGAATTGGGCAAGATCAACAACAGAGACAGTCATCAAAATTGGAGAAAGAGAAACACCATGTACTGCACTCTTAGAGCATGGCTCGAAGATAAACGTCATGGCAAGGAGTCTCTATGAAAGTGGCAGATGGCCCATAGATGTTGATCGAGGTTGGCGAAATGAGAGCCGCAAAAAACTCTTCTAGAGAGTTATATGCTGCATGTCCTAATGTGCAGGTAACTACTGAAGACATAAAAGATAAATTTCACTTTTTTGTTCAAGACTCTTGTTGTTACCCTATCATTCTTAGGCAACCTTACATTTCTGAAGCCTGCTTGGAAACAAAAACTCTTGATGATGGTTCTTCCTATGCTCGAATCCGAAGCAAGGATAATGAACGAGTTGTCCAATTTCTTACTGTTGTTCATGTTAACCATCATCGAAACAGAGATCGACTGCATGATTATCCTGTGCCTCCTAATGCTCGAGAATTCAAGGGTTTTTGGGCTGCACTACTATAAAGGGAGGCTATGGTAGTGCAGCATGTAAAAAGATTGAACCTCCTCATGCAACAGAAACTATGTCTCTAGCAAATTTATATGTATGTACAGCCAATAGTATGGCCTGTTATAAGTCTCTTCCGTCCATGACTAAGGCTGAAAGAAAATATTTATGTCATGTAAAAAGGGAGCTGCAAACTTATGACATGATGGCTGAAAATGAAGATATTTGGGGCATTTTTATTGGACTGATTACTACTGACACATTGGCTGAAATATATGCAGCTGCTCATGCTGAAAATCAGTCCATAGAAGTATGTACATTGGATTTTTATCAAACAATTCAAGAATTTGTTGAACATGAAGACAATGGTTTACTCAAGAAGGCTGAAGCACAAGTGCAGACAAAATACAAGACAGTGGATAAGAAAGTCAAACTTGTGGCAGTCCCACTACCTCCTGAAAGTGAAGGGCTCGCTGATAGGGTAGCAAATCAGTCAAGTCTTCATGATCCTTCCAACATTGGTCACAAGTTCACATTTGAAAGTATAAAAGAGCTCAAAATAGGTGAAAATTATTTCCTTTCACCGACTGAAAAACACTCTTTTATGCAAATGCTAATGAAACACGTAAAAGATTTTGCTTTTCAACCAAGTGAAATAGGCTGTGTGGATCCAAATATTGTGGCTCCTATGGTCATTTTTACTATCCCACATGTGCCTTGGAACCTTAAGCCCATTTTCCTTCCTAGGGCGCATTTGCCCAAATTATTGGAACTTCTAAATGAGAAGATAAGAATCAAGATTTTAGAACCTTCTTCAGCACCTTACTCAAACCGATGGTTTACTGTGCCTAAGAAAAATGGATCTTTATGATTCATTCAAGATCTACAGCCTGTCAATCGTATCACAATCCGAAATGTTGGTTCGGGTCCAATTGTTGATGAGTTTGCTGAAGATTTTGCAGGTAGAGCAATTTATTCTATGGGAGACCTATATTCAAGATATGACCAATTTTAGCTTTCATTAGAAAGCCGAGACATTACCACAATGAAGAACTCTTGGATTGGTCCGCATGCGCACTCTACCACAAGGTGCAACAAACTCCATAGCCCATATGATGAATGCCATGCACAAAGTCTTAAGGGACTTTATTCCACAACTTACTCTTCCATTTCTTGATGATATACCTATCAAGGGATGTGAATTCAATCAAAAGAATGAGGAGCTTGACAAAGATGGTTGCAGGACATTTGTAGTTAACCATATTCAACATTGTGATAGGATTCTGACAAAGCTAGAAGAGGTACATCTTACCCTTTCTGGAGCTAAGTCGATTTTTGGAGTAGAAGAAATCCTAGTGGTTCGTCATCTATGTGGCCCCTATAGATGCAAACCTTCTCCAATCAAGATAGATGCCATCAGCAGAATGCAAGCAAAATGCACAAATGTTTTAGAGGTGAGAAGATTTCTTGGCGCATGTGTATTCTATCTCATATGGATACCACATTTTTCTCATGTAGCCGAAAATCTTTATCATTAATTAAGAAAAGGCCAAAGATTCTCTTGGAATAAAGAGCATACTCTCACTATGCATAAATTAAAGTAGCTATTAATTTCAGCCCCCACTCTCAAAAGGGCTGACTATTCAAATGGTCAACCCATCATCCTTACTATGGATACAAGTCCCATTGGGATAGGATGGGCTGTTGGCCAAGAGGATCTTGAAGGTAACAGGTATGCAATTTGTTTTGGAGCAAAAGTTCTCAATGAACGTCAAAGAATGTATGCACAAGTAAAAAGGGAATTGTGGGGAGTTGTAACATAATTAAAGTGTGATCGTGAATACTTTATAGGTGCTTCCGTAGTGGTAGAAACTGATTGTCTTCCACTCTTGGGCATGATTTCCAACTGCTCTACACCTGACATTGCTATGCTAAGATGGATTGCATATATTAAGTCGCTCAACCCAGAATTAAAGCATATTGCAAGAAAGTTGAATCCAATTGTTGACATGCTATCAGGTGCAAGATATGACAATGAAGAAGAGTTGATGGAAGAAGATGAAGCTGAAGAATCTATACTTGCTGAATTTCATTCCATGGCTGCTGAAAATACATTTTCAGTTATTGCATATACTGGTCCAAAGCTGAAAACAATAGGATGGTCAACTAAAAGCCAGCATGCTCATTGCATTGCTCAAGTTCTAGTTCATTTCCTTGAAGAAGATTATGAAGAATATTGGCTAAAGATTGGCCAATATTTGAGCACAATGAAGAAGAAGGAGACTTGGAATGATGAGGAGTTCAAACATATCAAGAGGAAAGCTTATGGATTTTTTCTTAAAGAAGGACATCTATGGAAGCATACAAAGAAGAAGAAAAGAGCGCATGTCCGAGTTTTAGGCAACAAAAGATTGCAACAATAGGAAATGAAGGAATATCATGAAAGCATGTGGGCTAGCCATAGAGGCATATGGGGAACCTTTAGTAAAGTCAAAGAAAAATATTGGTGGAAAAACATGTATCGCGACATAGCACATTTTGTTGAAACCTATTATGTGTGTCAAATGTATTCTATGGTTAAGTATGGAGATGGGTTACAACCAACTTATCCTTTGTCTATACATTATAGGTGGGTTATTGATCTTGTAACCATGCCTACACGAATATGGAATATACAGTATTTAGTGCTTGCAAGAGAGGATCTAACCAATCAAGTTGAAGGCAAAGACTTAACAACCAAATCCACTCAAGCTGTTTGTCATTTTTCGCTTGAAGAAGTGTTTTGTAGATATGGTTGTGTGCGTAAAGTAACTGTAGATAGAGGAGAGTTGGATGATGATGAGGCACGCAACATCTTTGCTCAATTGGGTATTAAGTTGGCTTTAACTTCATCCTAAAACCCTGAAGGCAATGGAAAGAGTGAGATAGGTCACCAACCTACTCTCAAAGCTCTAGCAAAGTCTTGTAGAGGAAAGATCAAAGAATGGCCTAAAATGCTACCTTTTGCATTATGGGTTGACCGGAGTACTCACAGTTCAATGACTGGATATATGCCAGCTGAACTTATGCATGGACAACAACCAATTATGCCAATTGAAGAATGTATTCTCACATGGAGTCTTCTACCTTGGGAGGAAGGCATCAGTAGAGAAGAGTTTCTGACTTTGCGCATATAGCAGCTAGAAAGAAGGCCTGAAGATGTTCAAGCAGCTATTGAGAAGCTAAAGATAGCAAGACTAAAGAAAAAAAGAAGATTCGATAAGAGACATCAACTGTGGTCAAGAGCAATTCAAGAAAATGACTGGGTGCTTGTCTATGACAGCAGCCTAGACAATCAATACAATGCTTCTAGGAAGATAATAAAGCGTTGGTTTGGTCCATATGTAGTAAAGGTCATTCATGACAATGCCACATATTCATTGGCTGAATTGGATGGAACAAGCATGAAGATACCCATAGCTGGAAAAAGAATCAAGCTCTTCAAACGAAGAGAAAGTTCAACATATGAGCTAGAAGACTTGAATATAATTCAAGAGCATGAAGACATAGAGAAAGAAGAAGAGGCAGAAGATGAAGACATGGATATGGCAGAAGATACTTCTTTTGACACTGCAAATCTGTAAGAATTTGTGTAATATTCCCAATTTTCTAAAGCACACATTCTTCATATGAACCTCCTCTTAGGAGGCCAAAAGGATAATTCATGGGGGAATAATGGCAATTTATTTTTCAATTAATTATCCCTCTCTCCTCCAACCGACTGTCGTGCTAGAGGGGAGGGGAATAGAAAGGGAAATTAAGCTCCTTGCTGGAGCTCGCAAGGGGGTGGAGGCCATGTGTAATGGTGCGTGGAGGAAGGGAGGAACCTCTCCCTCTCCCTATAAAACCCATTGCCATGGGAGCTTTGGGAAAGGAAGGAGGAGCCGAGACACTGCTGCTGCCATTGAGAAAGGACATAAGGCTGACTGTGAAGGAGGAGGGAACTTCGCACTGTAGTCTAGAGCCACCGCCTGAGGGCGTAGGTGCACCGTGATGGAGGGAGGAAGCCCGCGGAAGATTCACCAGCTGCTGCCGCCGCCTGTAGTTCGAGCCGCCAGCAACTCCCATTATCTCTCCTCCCTGCCACGTGCTTCATCTAGAATCTTTAGAAGCTTCTAAGGGGGGCTCTTTAAGCCCCCTCCCCCCCCCCCCCCCCACACACACACACACAAAAACCCCTCTTTAAGGTCTTCTACACCCCTTTCCACCCCTTTTCCCCCTTTTGCCCACCAAGTGCGTCCTAAAACTACCCCCCCTCGGGATCCAAAAAAAACCCCCTTCCCGTGGCTTTAATAAGCCTTACTCTCAAAAGATTTTTCCACCCCCCCTCCCCGGGATTTAAAACCCTCCCTGTGGGTTTTTCCCCCCATAAAATGCTTTAGGGTCCTTTAAGCCCCTTTCATATTGCAAGCCCAAAAAAATCCTTTCTTGTGGGCCTCCTTCAAAGTCCCCTTTTCCATGTTGTCCCATCCAAGCTTTTATAATCCCATTAAGTTTTTTCTTCCCCCCTCGCATTCTTACACAAAGGTTCATCTTAACCTCGGGGTCCCTTAGAACCCCCTTTCTATTGGCCTTCACAAACACCCTTTTTCCCCTTAGGTTCCCCACAAGTTCCCATTAGCCAAATTTAAGGAGGAAACTTATAAAGCCTTCTAAAGTCGACTCTGAAAGACGGTGCAATCAGTCACAAAGGGAGTTTCACATTCGAAGAAGATCCGCCAAGATCATAAAACTGCATCCAAGACGGAAAGGCCGCATTCGCAATGGCTCCTAAGAAAGCACAAGGTGCAACCGCAGGAGGATCGTCTCCTAACATCCATGTGGACATTTCACCACAAGTCGAGGTTCTTCTTCCTAAATTTGATTATGTTCATAATATTTCAATTATGCATGGATCATTTGAGGAATAAGGATGCATGTTTTTTCGATTGAAGATACTTTGGCTAATAGATCACAATTGAGGGATTCGGTTATTAGTATTTTTTTCAATAAAACGAACAAAATAAAGTAAGCATAAGATTCTTATGCATTTCTAGCAAGTGGTTTTTATGCATTGCAAAGAAATGAAATTAGATTAATTAATGTCCATTTTTACAAAACGGAATTATGATAGTACACTTCAATTAAGCATGGAAGAAATAAACCACATATCGCATTATTGAACATCATTTTTTAAATGATTCTTAAAGAAAGTTACTAGCAACCGTAGGAAATTGCTAAGGCTGCATGAAGAAGATTTAACTCTAGGCAAGTGGCCTAAAAACGCAAATCAACGAAAGGTTATGTAAGTTCAACATACCACAAATTAATTCGGAAATGAAAGTAGAAAAAGGCTGCTTGTTTAAACATAAAATCGTAAAGCTTAGTAGCATGAATCTTGTTGCATGTTATAGGATGATAAATTGAAATTATGCTATAACTTAACCTATACTTTGACCTTAACTCGAAAACTTGGGGTTTGTAAATCAACTTATATGTAGGTAATGAATCATGTGGTTATAAAAATGGCAGCGTAATTATCTTCAAGAATAGACAAGTTAAATTGGTTTAAACCTAAACAACCAAAACCCCAAGGAACTCATTTAGGAAGGGTTAATTCAATACAACATATCCCAAAGAGCTAACTAGGATTTAACACATTGAGGACATGACCCAATCGCTCTTATTACCAAAACTGAAACACCTATACCCTAAAAAGACTTGCCCACATTCACGGAATGTAGGAATATTAGGACATACTTGCGAGAAAAGAGCTAGGGTTTTACCCTAGGGTTTGCTCGCTAAAAGGTTGAAACTCGGTTTGAACTTGGAACCCTAGGACCGACTATGACGGCCTAATGAAATCAGGAACAGATTGTTATATCTAGTCATGATTTCGTGATTATAAGACTCCATTCGATGGGTAAATAGTCCCATAATTTGATGCAACACTTGGCAACAAGTTGCAGAGTCGCATGATCTTGTGATTTGATCACAAGGAAATGGCCAAATCCTCGGAATGAGATTGGCATATTCTTACGCAAGTTATCTTGCAAGAGGATGATTAATCGTCCTGATATAGTACTTTCCTTGGGTAAAGTGACCAAGATACGGGGATTAGATAAATTATTTGGGAGCAAAGGACCAATCAGTAAATTGGAATAACATGTTTACTGCTAATAGAACTTAAGATATTGATTAAATCGGGTTAATAGGGTATGGCCCTAACCCAAGGATATAGGGTTAACAAACAAACCCTTGGGGATCTTGCCAAGTTGCAATTGATCCCGAATCGAGTGTTGGAGGCATTCGGAAAGAAGGATTCGCCCCTTAGCAGTTGGCCAAAAATTAACAATCAATGGAAATAATTATGCTTGTAACAGTTTTAAGAGCATTGTTTTGCTCTATTTGCTCAAAGAATTAAAGGATGAAAAGATATCTAATGCTTCAGGTTGAAGGCGTGAAGGGAGAGGCAGCTTCAGTTACCCCCGACTGCCTGCCTGACCATAACCAAGGGGGTTGTTAACCACGCCAGGAAGGTGGACCAAACCCACCGCGAGAGGTCTCTACGTTGAGCGCTGCTTGGAGTAGGAGGACGCTTGGGTGCTAGAGGGGGCTCTGGCCATAAATCCCTCCCCTTCCGGGCCCTGCACAGGAGGCCAACGTGACTCAAGATTGGATCTCGAGGCCCGCATACTAATCTACGAGCGAAATCTTGGATTAGTAATCCCTGTGGATTGCTAGATCGCCTTCGGGTGGATTATGGATAAGCCTACGGGCTGGAATTTATGTATTTCAAAGATAAATATGATAACCTGTTGAAAAGGAACTTGTTTGATATTGCTTTTCTATGTCAAGTGCTATGATTACGCGAAGGAACCAGTGCCTAACGGACTAATTAAGGAAGTTGTTTGATGTATGTCCAACTAAATATGGTAGGTAATTAGATAACTAAAACAACCTGAGGAAAGTGCAGTGGATGTGGCCATGGGTCATGGGTCCGTCCTACGGATGGGTGGTCCCGGTTGGCCGGGAACTTTTCTCAATCATGATGGACAGCAAGAAGATCATTTCAAAGGATACGAACAGAAAAAGGGCGCTGCCCTAGAGTCTAAGTTATAATGATCCCGATTTACGCTGTTTTAGGGAAATGCAGTGGGACTATGCCTTATGGCAGAGAGGTTGAGCTTCGCATCCCTCTCGTTTCCCATTCTCCTTGAACCAAGTATAGTGCGAATCCTCTTCGGACCTAGCGTTTCTGTGTAAAGTAGTTCACTCGGGTTCGACGCTAGTTGCCGTTAGGAAATGACCAATAGGAAAAACCCTAATTTAGGTCGGTCCTAAGTGGGAACGGCTGGAATACTTTCGCTAAGTGGCAGACGCGGAAAGTCCTAAATCACAAACCCCGTAACATTCCATGGGAGTGCCGGGCAGAGCTTTCTAGACATCATTTCCGATGGACTGCTAAGAGGTGTCCTAAAGATAACAAGTGGACACGTTACAGTTGGTATCAGAGCGAACCAACGAAGGATTTGTTTTTTATGAAATCTTAATAAGATGAAGTAAAGCAAATGTTGTTGTTCTGAACATTTCCTTACTTTCAATATTGTCTTGCAAAGTTATGAAGCATGAAACAGGTTCTTAGTGTTTCGAGTCATGTTTATGACTCCGATGCATTCCCCGGATTATCAACAAAGGGTTGGGATGATAAACATCCTAGAGTCTATTTATAATCCATCACGTTTGTACATGGAACGAAGATGGATGGGTGCCTCAGGAATCTACTATATAGCTGTCGAGCGACCTGCATACCTTCAAACCAATCTAAAGAGGATCAAGTGGTTGGAAGACTTGAAAGTCGTGAAGCTGTTCATTTTTGTGGAGGCTCACGTAAACTCAACTTTACATATTCGAGGTCGAAGGGTTGAGCTGAACTCATATGTATATGAGGAAGTGACCCGTGTAATCCCCGCCGACAGGATGAAAGTATTGGGGCACTATGAGAAGAATGGGTTCCAAAGGAAACGGTACCCTGATCTTCCAATGACTTACCGATTCCTGAAGATCCATGACCCGAAACCATACTATTATCCAGTTTCCGTAGATAAATGTAATACAACATTATTCTCCCCAAACTAAATGTAAATAGTTGCCCTATCATCCCAAGAAATGTTGTATTCTAAAAGGACTATTGAGAGCAGATTTTTGAGCCCGGGATGTGCCTAAAATTTGCCAAAAAATCCGGAATTTAGGGAAAAAATATTTAACATCGAAGGCAGTGGCTCAACTAGGATGATTTTAAGCACCAAGTGAAAGACAGCTTTTAAAAGGCGTTCGAGTGACATTTGTAGATTTTTAATAATATTTCCAACTACCATGCGGGATGACAGGAGCTACCAGTCAGTGCGGGATGACGAGACGGACGCGCAGGATTTTTCAGAGACTGAAACGAAGCCCGGATGAGGAAGATACCAAAAATGGGCCAAGATTTGAAAAGGTGGACCAATATTTAAGACCAAAGGGGGGGTGCCCTTTGGGACTTTTAACCCCCCTCCCTCAATTTGAAGAAAAAAAATGTGAAGAAAACCTGGATATAGTGTGGAGTAGCAGGCGCCGAAAATTGTGCCCCCCCTCATGAATCATGATTGGAGGCTGAAAGCAACCCATGGAATAGAGATTACCCGTCAACTTCTCCCTCTTGCCTGACTCTATCGCCGATCTTCGCACGAGATATGGCTGTCTAGATGAAGAGATCAGAATCTAGTCTTTCTCTCTCCTCCCTCTCTCTCCCCTCTATGGGATGTTCATGTGCACCATCTTGAAGGAGGAACCGGGAAGGAGAATGAAGGAAGTGGTGATGGGGATTGATGGAGATGCTGAAGATTGATGTGAAGCATTGGATTGAGAGCAATGGAGGCTCTCTCTATTGGTTATGCAGTCATTTAAGGCGTCTCGGGTTTCGTAAAAACACGATATTATCACTTTTATGAAGAAAAAAGAGGATTTTTTATGGTTTATGATGATAATGATGTTCTTATTGGATGAAAAAAATTTTGAGTACTGGTTGCATCATGATTAATTACTTTGTATCAGAAAATTTTGATTTTGCAATGATTTACATGCTCTATTTAATTCTCGTAAACCCGAAATATGGTTTTTAAGCAGTAAAATTGTAGTTTTTCCGTTTCGGGTGGGTGAAAGGTGTTCCAATGGGGAGAAAATGGAAGATAAATTGAATGTTAGTATGCTGAAGTGATTAGAACAAGAAAATTTAAAAAATAGCATATTTTATTGCCAAATAAATTAAGAAAATAAAAAAAATAAGGAGAAAAATAGAAATACGTCTTACAAAAATAAGAAAAAATATAATGATTGTTTGTGGATGTATAGTAGTGGCAAAGCATGAGGTTTAGCCCAATTTGCCCTATGTCTTTGTTAAAGTTTGTGATTTATTACTTTTTATACATCAAAACATGACAAAATGAACCTCTACACCTATGCAACGAAAGCAATACCTAAACGTAGGGGGTTGGGATGTTTGAATGGTCCGATTTGCATGCTGATTGTTGTTGATTTTCTTATGCATATCATGACATAGAGTTATTGTATTTTAATTAAGAGGATAGTAGCACGAGTGTTGTCTCGGTGCTATCCTTACATCGCTGCAACGCGTTAGTGAATGAGCATTGAAAAGCTTGGTTGTGCACAACACATGTCTCATTGAAAATTATGTTTGAGCACTTTAGGATCATCCACCTTTTCATGTGCATGTCAACCATGGTATTAGAATAAAAAGGACTGGATGCATAGCACCTATTTTCAATGACAAATGATCCACGCTTGAGTGTGGAAAGGCATCCTAAGCCGTAGGATAGTTGTTCGTTTCTTAGGGGGTTATTTGGTAAGGACACATGGTATCTCCTGGAGTACTTTCAAAAGTAAAAGAGTGGAGTTTGTTCGTTTGTTCTATATGTTGAGCAGTGCATCAAGGGGCTAATCCCTGCGATGTAGGAGAGCTGCAGTGGGGCCGCGGTGATTCCACTGAGAGGTTGCCTCCCATGTATGTGATTATCGTGGCATTTATTACCAATGTGTATGGGTTCTCTCTCTGTGGAGTTTATAGAAAGGGAAATGTTGGACTACAAAACTATAAATGTATAGATTAGGCTTTAGGACAGTTCATCCTTTAGCAGCAGATTGACGCTCCTGGCCCGTGAGGCCATGTGGGTGTGTTTGTCTGTTATGAGCATGAAGTCCGGCTAGTGCCATAGCCAGTGTCGGCCCATTTGAGGTCCCATCAGTGGTGTGTCTATTGGGAGCTGCCAACAAGTGGTGGTTCTCGAATCTAGGGTTTTAAGGGACCAAAAAGTTGGTTTATGTCCTCTGACAAGGACCGTCAAGCCGAAATACAAAAAGCAGAACGTGCTGAGAGGGCTAGACAGCGGTTGGAGATTGTAAGTCGCTATTCTCCTCAAAGAAGTAGCCCGATACACATAAAAGGCAGTGGTCTTAGTAACCCAAGTACTGCACATAGTCTTTCAGGTGCAGGAGAAAGCGCAATTTCTTCCTCTCTTCCATTAAGTCAACCCACTTCAAGTGGGAGTGTGATCCCATCAGTCCAAACTCTTATGGTCATTCTGATTGTCGTCATGGCACAACCCATTGCAATTCTTGCAGGAACACCGGATCTACCAACTTTAGGAGTTCCTTTGCCCATTTTTAATGGGTTAGCCAAAGAAGATGTAGAGTTTCACATTTGTGAATTACAAAGATTAATGTTTAATTACCGCATCCAAGATGAGGGACATCTTATGATGTTCTTTAACATGACATTAAAAGGAAGGGTTGCAGTATGGTATCATAGCATAGAAACTGGAACTATAACCAAAATCAACCAATTTTATGCAGCTTTCATAGGAGACTATGCCCCTGAAAGAGGTGGCCAATACTGGTTGCATGTGTTGAATGTAAAACGCCAAGACCCCCATGAGAATGTGAAAGCCTATGCAAAGAAGCTTAAGGAAGTGTTTTGTAAGTTACAAACTTACATTCCTATTCCGCCAGTTGCCCAATTGCAATACTTCTTGCACGGGTTGGATTTCAATATTCAGGTACAATTGAGCAGTGTGGCTTTGGTTGATATAGACACCGCCATCACGCGGGTAGAAGGAGTAGAGTCACGATTACAAACGGCCTACTCCTCTCGAATAAATCTTAATGCGGGTCTAGTACCTGAAGGCAATTTACCATTGATGAATGGAAGTCAAGGGATACCTATGAATAACCCTAATGGGAGAGGAAGCATGGTTCAAAATGTACCTTTGCTACCAACTCCTCCCAGTGTGACTATGCCTATGGCTAGTCAGTTGGCTCCACCAAATGTTGGAGCTCAAGCTTCGAACCCTAATGTTATTCCTGTGAGCCAACAACCAATGCCCAATCAAATTGTTAGGCCAATGGAACGACAGATAGATGATAAAGGCTATGAGTCGAGTGCCTCTAATGTCCTTGGCAAAGTTAAGGATATGATGAAGCACTACACTGATATGATTTCTGAACAATATCGGCAAATAGTTGTTGACGTCAATTTCCTGAAGAAGCAACAGAATCTGATAGGGAGTCGACGCCCTGAAGAGGGTGGTCCCTCAAGATTCAATTGTAAGTGGTATGGCGGACAACATTTCCCTAGAAACTGTCCAAATGTTAATGTGATATTTGTGGGCAGTCAGGCCACTTAGCCACTACATGTTGGAATAAGATTAGTTCCCTCCAACAAGGAAGTAAACAACCAGGTCCAGTTAATCATAGAGCGCAAGGTAGTAACCTCCAGTAAAATGATGGATGAAGACAAATACTGCAAAGGTGAAAGACTACTATAGAGGAGTTACCACAAGGCAATGGAGTCAGCCTTATTGAGGCCGTACGCCTCAATGGTGCTAAAACCTCTAACCTACGAGCCGTGACAAGAGGCCAAAAGGCTAAAGAGGGTGATAAAGATAATGCAAAACCAGTTGAGGGAAACCCTAAGCAAGGGGATAAGGGGATGCAAGTCTTGAATCCTAGCATGGAAGCTAGACCTCTAAGGCCTGTTGACAAAACAATCGATCCTAAGAAGGATGAGGAAGTGCCAAGAAAGAAGGCAAGAGCTAAAAAAGAAGCACCAAATCCGGTCTCGAGACCAAAAGAAAGGATGGTTTGGTGAGAAAAGAGAGCATTGGCTACCTATCATGATTTTGATTTAGCAAGTTATCTTTGCGAAGTCAAACCAGATGTAAACCTCTTACTGTTGATTATATTATCTCCAGGAGCATGCAAGGAATTCAAGAAGATCCTGCGTATTGGGTATATTGTAGAACCCTTGGGCATAGCACGAGTAGGGAAAGATTGGTTTGATCATGCTGAAAAGAATTGCCCTAGGGTTGCAACATGCGTGGACGGAATATTAGTGGAGCATGCTATTGTAGACACTGGGTCCTCCGTCAATGTCATGAGTTCAGAGTTGATGGAGAGGTTGGGTCTAGGCATCCAAAAAGATAGCTCCACCCTTCTTAGAATGGTTAATGATAATCTAAGGCAACTAGAAGGTTGTCTCACTAAAGTCCATGTTATAGTTGCAAGTGTACAATGTTTCTTGGACTTTAGGGTGATAAGATTTGCGGGACATCCTTGCTATCAAGTCTTGCTAGGTAGGCCTTGGATCTTACGAATAGACTGTCAAGTCAATATGCCCGCCGATCGAGTAGTTTTAGGTAGAGGTGCTAATCAAGTAATAGTCGATGCTTACCCTGAGTCTCCTCATAGTGAGAGAGCCCCTTTATCCTCTACTGAATTAGAAACATCAGATGGTCCATCTGGTAGTGAGACATCATCCAGTGATGAATCTAAAGAGGGGTCCACTACAGAGGATATTTATCAAATAACCCTAAATGAGCCGATAGAGCCGCAAGATAGGATCAGAGACGCGGATGTGATTGAGTTGGACTTTGGCACACCGAATGATTCGCGGCCAATTAAATTAGGTTCCATGCTCAGTTCAGTAGAAAGGGAGGACTATGTGTCCTTGATTCAAGAATTCCGCGACATCTTTGCTTGGAGTTATGATGAACTGAGAGGCATTCCTCCTAGCCTGGCTGTTCATACTGTTCGTATAAAAGAAGGCAGTCATCCTCTGCGTCAAAAAGTAAGGCGTATGCCTTTTGAATTGAGAGGCGTGCTATTTGAGGAGTTATAGAAGTTACGGAAAGCTGGTTTAATCTTTCCTGTACAACACACAGAATGGTGCTCACCAGTTGTCATCAGGAAGAATAATAATAATCAGATCTGACTATGTGTAGATTTTAGAGAGCTGAATAAGCAAACGGTTAAGGATTACTACCTGTTGCCATTTATTGACCAGATTTTGGATCAATTAGCGGGTAGGAAAATATATTCGTTTATGGATTACTTTGTAGGATATAATCAAATGGAAATTGCAGAAGAGGACAAGTTGAAAACAACTTTTATTACTGTCTTTGGTACTTTTGTGTACCATGTGATGGCCTTTGGTTTGTGCAATGCACCTGGATCATGGCAACGAACAGCAGACAAGACCTTTGGTGACATCTCCCCAAATGAGTTGAAAGTATTTATTGATGATCTGGGGGTAGCCATTCTAAGAGAAAGGATGTTGATTATCTTAAGAAAGTGCTTTGAGCGCTGCAAACGATTTTGTATCGCTCTTAACCCACGGAAGTGTGTCTTTGGAGTGCCTTATAGGCTATTGCTAGGCCATGTGGTCAGTTCAGTAGGAATCGCAACTGACCCTGAAAATATCAAGGTTATAGTCGCTATGAGTCCACCACGCACTTCGAAAGAGGTACATAGCTTTCTTTCATCGATAGGGTACTATCGGAGGTTTATAAAGGCCTTGGCAGAAAGGACGTTGCCACTAACGAACTTATTATCCTTTAGCTGTCTATTTCTATGGAGTGACCCTTGTAAGGTAGCTTTCGAGGATGTGAAACAGGAGCGAGTAAAAGCACCAGTTTTAAAAGCACCTAAAAGAGGTGGGGTATTTTATATATTTTTAGCAGCCACCATCATAGTATCAGCTGCTGTTTAGCCCAAATCTGGGAGAAAAAGTGGTACCATCCGATAGCTTTTACTAGTTGAAAATTGGGCACATCAGAAATCAACTACACGTATATGGAGAAGTTGTGCCTGACGATGGTCTTTGCGACTAAGAAATTTAGGCGCTACATCCTCTATGAGAAGGTAGTGTTCTATATGAAGACGGAAGGGCTTAGATTGCTTATGAACAAGCTACAACCGCCTATTCGCCTGGCAAAGTGGTTAATCACTTTGCAGGAGTTCGATTATGAGATTAAGAGTAAGCCACCAAGGTTGCAGGGTATTGTGGAATGCCTTGTGGATTTCGGGGAGCCGAAAGAGACTTTGGCTGGAAGTGATATCAAAGAAATGTTTAAAATTGATACAACTTCTATTCCATCTTCGTATGCTGCTATCACACATTATCTATCAACCGGAGAGACTGGAGCTGGTTTATCAAAATCAGAAAAGAGGAAAATCAGACAACAGGCTTTGAAGTTTTCCTTGATCGTAGGAATACTATATTGGTAGGGTGTTGATGATATCTATCACCGATGTGTGATGCCTGATGAGGTTCCTTTCATCTTGGAAGAGTGCCATGACTCTACGTGTGGAGGGCACTTTGCTGGACGGTTGATGGCACAGAAAGCTTTAAGAGCTGGATATTGGTGGCCGTCCATCTTCCAAGATTCCTTTGAGTACGTTAACAGATGTGATACGTGTCAAAGACATGACAGTAGAGAGAATAGGAAATGCCCACTTACGTCTATCATGGATATCCTTCCATTTGAGAAGTGGGGCATTGACTTTGTGGGTCCTATTACCCTGTCGTCTACTACTCAGAAGAGGTACATTATAGTAGCAACTGATTATTTTACAAAATGGTCAGAAGTGTAGGCGACGAGGCAGGACAATGCAAAAGAGACTGCAAGTTTTCTTTTAGAGTAGATTATCTGTCGTTTAGGTCCACCGAAGGAACTAGTGTTGGACCGTAGAACCCACTTTTTGAATAAATTTGATGGGACCTAAAACGGGCCAGCTCTAGCTCATGCACTAGCCGGACCTCTACCATGCGCTCAACAACCCCACGGCCTCGCGGCTAGGAGCGTGGATGACACATACATCCTCTTCCTAAACATCTTGCATTTGTATTACGTCTCGTAGTCCAGCTCTAACCCAATTAACACTCCTCAGAGGGAGTCCCACCACATTTCCAAATAGCACAAAGTACAAACATAGGAGGTCCTCCCACGGCTAACTGCCGCTACCTCACTACGACTCTCCTACATCTTGGGGATTGGCCCCTCAATGCGTCGCTAAACATATATAACACAATATTGCACACATTTCCACTCAAGGTACCAATTGATCGTATCCAGGAATGTACCGTTTTCCTCACTTTACTTTCCCCTTAGACCCAACGCCTAGCCTGTAGCTTGGACAACCTTACTCACTCAACGTTGGTCATATTCCTCTAAAAAGCAATTGCCATGCATCCAAGAGATATTGTCTGATACCTTTTATCATTTCTTTATGATTCATGCAAATTGTGAATGTCCATGTACTCAAACAATTAAGAAAATCAGCATTGGTGCACATGTGGAAACCATTTCTTTCAATGATTTTGACTATTACTCGTATGTGGCGTTGCATGAACCTAGCACCAAGAAACCCTCGTGCTACTAGGTCCTTAATTTTTAATTATCGACCAACCTAAATGGTATGCATAAAAAACAGCAAGCTTTTCATCATTTCATTCAGTATTTAAACACCTTTTATACACTCTACCCCCTCACCCGTTTAGGTTGTGCATGGTGCATAGGTTTAAGGTTCATTTTCCACATTTTTATTGTATAAAAAGTAATAAAAACTCACTAAAACATAAAGTAGGGTTGAACTGAGGCTAAACCTCATACTTCAAACCCCCCATACATCCACAACCATGAATCTTATTTTTCCTTAATTTTCGGCACTCAAAATCCATTTTTCTCCTATTTTTCCACATTTTCTCTATTTTTCTTGTATTTTTTCCGCAATATTAAATGACTTAAAATACAAAATGAGTTGTGGTCTATGGCCCTTAGGTTCATTTGCAGCAAAAACACAAGTTTAGTTGGTGTGTCTTACTATATTTTCCATTTATATCTCAAAAACACTCAATTTTTCCATATTTCACGTATTTTACGGGTCTTACACCATTAATTTCATCCACAACACTTATGATTTTCAAATTCTCTAATTTCAAACAGTTGAAAGACATTGCAAACAATATTATAATCCATAATCATCCCATGGGAACAAATATTCATGAAGCAAATTGCATAAAACATCAATTTCCTTTGTACAAATGGGATTACCGTTCTTTGCGAGTTGCGGGTTTTTATTTGCCATATCCTGGGACTGATTTCCAACCACCATTAATGCTCATGACAGTTCACAATCAGCAATCTTCATTCCTCTTGAACCACGGAGCAATCCGGTCTTCATTGGACAAGCATCCGTCATCCATTCTTCTTCTTCTTCTTCACCACATGAATTTGCCCTTGGAAGAGAGAGAGGGAGGAGAGAGAAAGACTGAAATCAGAATTCTTCATAGAGACCGCCATTGAAGGAGCAAAGCACGGCGATAGAGTCAGCATCTAGGGGGGATTGAAGGGCAATGATCATTGGCATGGGTTGTTTGCAGCAGGCATGTTGCCTTCATCAACATAGGAGCGCAAATTTCAGTGCATCCTGGTGTCTTCTTCTCCTCTACCTTTTTTGCTTCTTCATAGAGACCGCCATTGGAGGAGCAAAGCACGGCGATAGAGTCAGCATCCAGGGGGGATTGAAGGGCAATGATCATTGGCATGGGTTGTTTGCAGCAGGCATGTTGCCTCCATCAACATAGGAGTGCAAATTTCGACGCATCCTGGCGCCTTCTTCTCCCACGTTTTTTGCTTCTTCATGCATGAAAAATTTCATGCTACATTCAAATCTTGGGCTCCCAAGGGTCACTTGCCCATTTTGGCCAAATTTTGTCCACCTCTTCGCATCTTGACCGGTTTCTTAGCCATTTCCCCGTCCGGACTCCGAATTGAGCTCTGAAAAATCTTGTGCGTCCGGCTCGGCATCCCGCATTGGGCGGTAACTCTTGTCAACCCACACGACAGTCTGAAAAATTATGAAAAATCAACAAGTGTCGCTCGGGCGGCTTTAAAGTACTTTGACGCTTAAAATCGTCCTAGATCGAGCCGCCGCCTTTGATGTTGAATATTTTTCCCTTGATATTCGTAATTTTTAGCTATTTTTAAGCACTTCTCGACATCAAAATTCCACTCTCATTGGCGACCACGGGATAGGGCGACTCAGCCCGTCAAATCCCACAATAGATCTACACAAAACAACCAAAGGAAGCATCAAGCTGATACAAAGTAGATATATACTAAATACAGCACAATGCTCACCCTACCCCCTGACAAAACGAAGGCATGAAATCCACAAGGAGTAGGCCTAGCATAATCTGATAGAAGGTCCCAAGCTAGTCACTAACCGACTGCTCTAACATGCCCAAACTAAAAAGAACTATCAAAGAGGTTGCCCTAAGTGGTGGTCTGAACTACCTACCTAACTAAGGACAACATAGCCAGGAGCTCCTACTAGGTGAGGACTCCTATAGCCTGATCAAGAAGTATTTTCTTGTAACACATTTCTTCTTTTAGGGTTTTATGTTTCCATACTCGGGTATGTAAAAAGGAGGGAGCTGAGCGTAGTGACCCAAGGAGAACAGGGCATCGGCCTCAGGACCTGTCTCGGTACCCAAGAACCTACCAAGCCCTCGCAAGGCGACACTTAATCCTTTTCTGACGCTCACTTTTATTTTCGCTCCAACCTTCCTTACTTTCTTGTTTTCTAGCAAGATGCCACCCCTAGGGAGACAAGGTATCGGCCCCAGGTCTGACTCGTCCCCAGGAACCTACCAGGCCCTCACAAGGCGATGATCAACTGCGTATAAATTCTTCTTTCTTTTCTTTTCTTCTTTTGATAGGGGTTAGAACCCCTTTTTACACACCTTTGTATATACTTAGTGTCTTTAAGATATTCAGGGTTTTTTTTTTCCTTTATCATCTTGATTTTCCTTTTGCAGGCTTCTCTAACTGCCTCACAACTAACAAGAACTCCTAGAATGGGTGCCTACCAAGCCAGCAGAACAGGGTCCCTAGGACTTCCTTCTAAAACAGGTCTTCTGATCCTTGACAATGTCTTTATAGGAGGCAACAACTACTCAGACCTCCCTCAAACACACTGAACCTAAACCTGGGATTTCATGCCTTGGACGCCGGTCCCCAACCAGAAACGAAAAACCCCTTTAACAAGTACACAAACACATATAACATAAAACCCACAGTACTCATAAAGGATAGATATCACCTGGAGAGGGCCACAAGAAGCTTCCACGCAACAAAAGGCTCCTTCCAAGCTCTTCTTCAAACCTGTCTAGTACAGAACTCAAACAAGAAACCATTAACCGTACCTGCACTAAACAGACAACTGGCCCTCTTGGTCTAATGAAATAAAGCACTTTACTACCAAACTGAATCGGCCCTCTTGGCCTAATGAAATAAACCATTCAAAACCTCGCAACACCGGTCCTCTTGGCCTAACGAGAGCAAACAAAGTAACACCTACACATCCTTCCCTAGAAGAATCCAGATATACAATAATAAGCTCCTTTCCAAGGAGGAAAAACAGGCTCGTAGCCCTAAACTAAATGCATGAGGTTATGACCCATCCCTCCTGCATAGATAGCAAGAGGCGTATGCATAACATGTTGTCTAATCAACCTATGGGTCCCAAATAATAACGGTAGATTGGTCTCGGCTACCCTTTGCATCACCCATATCAACCATCGTCTGCCATATATTGCATGCTCTGATAACATACCCCACAAGCGACCGGGTCCGGTGTCATCATTGATAACAATATCCAGACTAGGACCACAATTGAAGAAAATGTCTTCTTCATAAGCAAGATTTGCTAATGAATCCGCAAACTGATTCCACTAACGTGGAATGAGCTAAAAAGACACTCTCTCAAACTCCTCTAGTAGGGTCATAGCAGTCCGATGATACATACAGAGAATGGGATTCTGCACTGTGTATGTCCCATCTAGCTGATTCAGGATCAACTGGGAATCCCCCTTTACTAACAATCGACGAATACCACCTTGTTTGGCAATATGCAATCCCATAATCAAGGCTTTATACTCCGCCATATTGTTAGTGAATCCTACCTCGAGATAAGCGGCTAACTTCATCGTAACTCTTCGTCGAGGATCGTGGATTACTACTCCAACACTTCCTTTTCTATTAGGGCCCCTAGACGCTCCGTCAAAATATAATGTATACGTCCACAACGGGTTTACACAGACGGCCATCGCGAACTCCTCTATTCGTAATTATGGTAGTCAAAGTTTAGCATGTTGAGAGGATGAACTGACGGCTCCATCCCACCTTCTTCATTGAACTCAACAGGGATACTCATCAATAGTCGTAAACAGTGATGGCAGAAGACTTTAATCTCCCACACAAAGGTTCCGTCTTCTTGCTCAATCACTTTATATCCTTTGCTCCACCAGATGAGTTTCCCTTGATGGTATCTTTGCTCCAGATATGGGTGCTCCAAATAAGGGATTAACCGACCCATCAACTGTCTTTGAAACTCTTTCCCACAGGTCTCAAATCATTCCTAACACGGACCTGCAATGCATTTCCTTTGTATTAGCATACTTAGAAGTAATAAGATTTAATCTTATTAAGATTAACCTTATTCCTAAACTCTTCCCTGTAAATTAGCTAATAGGGCTGTAGACCTATTCTTCCCTAATCTGATGATTTTGTAGGGGCCATCCCATTTAGGTTCCAATTTCCCTGGGAACAGCTCCCTATGCGCATCGTAATACAAAACTAGTTGTCATTTCTTAAAGGTATACTTCTTCGCTTTAAGGTCATGCAACTGTTTCATGCGACGTTTAGCTACCTCTTGGTGTAATAGACTTTGTAACTTAATTTCATCCAGGTGTGCTAAGGTCGTAAATCCCTCTAATAGAGCATCCTCATTACCCAAAGAATGGTTTATTGCGAATCTAATGGTCGGCAACTCAATTTCTAAGGGTAAAACGCACTCTTCACCATAAACTAGTTTGAATGGAGGGTGGCCAGTGGCTCACTTGAACGTGGTATTATATGCCCATAGTGCCACATACAGCTTCTTATCCCAGTCGCGTTTCTTTTCAGATACGACTTTCGATAGGATACCCACAAGCTGCTTGTTGGTACTTTCAACCTACCCATTTGCCTGCGGATTATAAGGAGTCGTTTTATTGTGCTTGATTTGCCAAGCCTCAGTCAAGCTTTTGATAACCTTGTTCAGGAAATGGGTTCCAGGTCCGACACTAATTCTTTCGGGGGACCAAAACGGCATATTATCTGCTCTAAAAGGAAACTAGCAGTTTCTTTAGCATCATCTTTCCTTGTTGCACGTGCTTCTGACCACTTTGTGAAGTAGTCAGTTGCTACAATAATATACTCTTTTACGCAGTCGATGATGGAGTAATAGGACCCACAAAGTCTATTCCCCACTTTTCAAATGGAAGTATCGCCATAATAGGGGTGAGTGGTCTTTTCCTATTCTCTCCACAATCATGTCATTGACAAATATTGCATCTCTTAACATACACGAACGCATCCTGGAAAATCGCAGACCACCAGTAACCTTCTCTTAAAGCCTTTTGTGCTGTAAGTCGTCCAGCAAAATGGCCTCCACAAGCGAAATCATGGCACTCTTCCAAAATGAATGGCACCTTGTCAGGCATCACACATCGGCAATAGATGTCATCAACCCCTTGCCAATATAATGTACCTGCAATCAAAGCAAACTTTAATGCCTGCTGCTTAATTTTCCTTCTCTCAGCTTTAGATAGTTCGGATCGAGCCTCTCCTATCGATAAATAATGCGTTATTGCAGCGTACCAGGAGGGAATAAATGCCGTATCTATTTTAAATAACAACTCCATTTCACTACCTTCAGCCACAAATTCTTTCACCTCCCCAAAGTCCACAAGACATTCCACAATACCCTGTAACCTTGGTAGCTTACTCCTGATCTCATAATCAAACTCCTACAAAGTGATTAACCACTTTGCTAGACGATCAGGCGGCTGCAGCTTATTCATCAATAATCGAAGCCCCTCCACCTTCGTATAAAGCACAACTTTCTCATAGAGGATATAATGCCTAAATTTCTTAGTCCCAAAGACCATCGCAAGACACAACTTCTCCATGTAGGTTTAATTGATCTCTGAAATGCCCAATTTTCGACTAGCAAAGGCTATCGGATGATACCACTTTCCCCCCCAGATTTGGGCTAAATAGTAGCTGATACTATGCATGGTGGCTGCTGAAAATATATAGAACACCTCACCTCTTTTAGGTGCTTTTAAAACGGGAGATTTTACTAGCTCCTATTTCACATCCTCGAATGCTACCTTACAAGGGTCGCTCCATACAAACAAATAGCTAAAGGACAATAGATTTGTTAAATTTGCATATTGAGGCCTTACATCTACATAGGCCATGGCCATTATAGGAAGGTCTTACCGATTGCCTTAAGGAATGGCAGTGTCTAATCCTTTACAAGTGGCAAAGCACAGCATAATAACATAAATGATAGCCAAGTTTTAAAATTTTAGAGTTGAAAATGGTTGGAAATCATACATATGCAATATCTCAACATAGGATTTAGGAGGTCCCGTTCTTCGAACAACACTTGATTTAGGCTTTACTGTTTTTCTAGGTTTCAACAAGGTGAGCTTTGACTATGGACTTCAGGCTCTTCCCGATCATGTGGCCTATTAAAGGAGTTCTTAGTGGAATAGGGCTTATCGATAAATTCTATGCTCTTGGATGAATCAGAGGAGAGCACAATAACATCATATCTTTGATGTACCAGCAAACTAAATTTGGGATATGGTATATGTGTTTATAGTTGTACACATAGCCTTACAACCAAACATGAAGGGATAAATGTTATAAATCACTTTGATGAATTTAATTTTCTAAAAAAACTAGATTGAGTCAACATCGAGCTAGCAACTTGATTGTAAAATGCAACATTAGTGCTTACAAGTACTCATCTCAAGGTTTATACCACTTGAGATGTAAGATGTGGATTATTTGCTGAATTAAAGAGATCCACCGATTGTAAGAACTTTGAAATGGAGCTTTCAAACCTTCAACTAACTTTGGAGAAGATCAATCAATGATTAGAATCACTATTAGTGCTGAGACATTGAAATTTGGTGAATGAAAAAGCTTGAAGCTTCTTGGCTATGGCTGCTAGGAAACAAACATTTAGGGTTTGGTTGATTGTAGCCACCATAGGAATAATTTCACCAAACCCTCATAGAGGGAGATAGCTCACTAGGGAGGCTTTCAAAGCCCTACAGTAGCCAGGAAGATTGCGTTGCCTACAGACCATGCCATGCCCTGAAATGTCACGCTGTCCAAAACTATGTCGTTTTTAGGAACTGAGCAATGCTGCTCTCCACATGAACTAATCCTTGCATTTAATGTTCCATGATGAAGTGCATTGTGTTGGGTAATAAGTTCTCAATTGAAACCAGGAGTTGAAATTCTCTCCTTTGGCTTCCCCACGTCCTCCAAGGTTAGGGGGTCAAGCTGGCTATGGAGGTTGAAGGTCCAAGATGAGAGAATGAAGCTTTTCTTGTGCACTTAGTGAGGCTGAGGTTAGAGGAAGCTGAAAGGATCAGAGGAGGCTTTGATACCATGTGGAAAAGTACAAGAACAAAATCTTGCCTACTAAGTTTCTCAAAGTACAACTTGGGTACACTCTATCTCACACTTGATGGTGACCCATAGGTTGTTTATATAGCCTTTGCCAAGCTAGGGTTAGGGTTTCCTTTCCCCTTAAGGCCATTCACATCCATCTGCCCTCATATACCCTTTCTTAGGGTGATTCCCATGCCTATGTTGTAATAATGTAGGCCACCACCTATGAATTGAGAAAGGTAGTGGCAATTTTCATCACCATCAATGGACTAGCATGACACCATGAGCCTACAATACAATGTTGTGCTCTAGTGACTCGCCTTACATAAGGGCTACTTGTACATATGATTGATGTACTTAAAGAGATTATAGGTGGTCATCCTATTGCAATTTCTATAGAGTTTGCTAAAGGAATAGGTAGTATTGAAGACATGAGAGAGAATAACAACAGTCATTCAGGGATAATGCACATGATGAAGAGCATTACCATCATTGTCAAGATGGAAAACATTCTTCGAAAGTAGCAACAATGCTAACAAGCAAACACATGCACTATTATTCAAAGAGGGAAGGAGCTCTCATGTTTCAACTGAACGAGACTTTTGGAGTTCATGCTATATGTAAGAATGAGAAATCCTAAAGGAGTCAACACAGGCTTTGGATATGCCATTACAGCCCATCATTATACCCCATACCTTCACTTGAATATTTAGATCAATACATGCTTTGAATCAAGAACAGAAATCTTTCCATGTTGAGGTGAGAGATATCTATCAAATACAAGTACTTGTATGTTTACCCTATGTCAAAGATAGGAGTGAATGAGCTTGTAAGAAATCTTATTTCCCACTCTTGTGGAGTGAAATATTCTAGAAATCTTTATCACTAGAGCCTCTATTGTTCATTATTCTATTGTTTATTATATAAGTGAGATTGTAACTCATCTTTTCAACCATTCTCCCCCATCTAATCTGATTATGAGGCACCTCCAAGCTCATGTATTATCATTTACAAGAGTAACTTGAGATAAGAAGTTTATGAGTTTTTCATTGTGCTTGGAGTCACAAACACATATTTTTCTTTGTATTACAATAGAATAGATTTTTGAGTCACTGTGCAGTTGGGAAAATTTCCGCTATTGTGATAGAGTGAGGTTCAAGCAATAATCTTGAGTCGAAGTTTGCAAGTTTTAGTAGCTACTTCTACAGCTTTCCTATAGTCATCCTCATCATCTATGAATGGCAAGTTGATGGTTGCCAATAAATGCATCCAATCACATTCATCCTTAGGGCAAGGAATATACTTAGTTAAGGGTCCATATTCATGCTTTCTTTGTGAGTCTCCCTTTAGTATTGCAAAGATAGCATCAAGGTCAATGGGTGAGGTTTTCCAAGTAACCATTTCTTCTTGAACAACTTCTATTCTATTGCCCAAGAATATTAGGCCATTACCCCAATCTTGTATCACTTGATTTTTTCTCATCCATGGCCTACCTGACAAAATATGATAGTCCACTATTGGATTCTTCTTATCTTTAAAGGTCATTGACCTTTTACTTCAAATGGTCTGATCTTCATTCCATTTGCTAGTGAAACAATAAAACATGCAATTTTCAATGGTGTGTTTCCCAAGGCTTGCAAAATTGTGTGGCTAAGCACACTAACTCATGCTCTTGTGTCCATAATTACTTTTTGTGTGGCATCACCTAATGCAATAATAGGCAATAGACTGCATGCATTTATGTGCCCTCCCAAAAGGCACTCACTTGTAGAGATTCAAATAATGGGTGGTTAAGATTGGTATATGTGTCTCTGCATCATGGTCTAGCAAGTTTGTCCCTCCATGTTTGTCCAATCTTTCTACCCACTACTTCAACACTTGCCATATCATGGGGTTTTACCTAAGAAATTCTCCTAATGGCAAGGTTACAGGTGTTGTTATCACTGTTGTGAGAAAATTTCCCACCTTTTCCTTTTCCTCTAACCCAAGGCTTTTTTGCCAATGGTCTTGGGTAGTTCATCTATCTCTGGCATCTAGATTCTGCTTGTGTGGTGCTATATGGGGTATTGATGTTCCTCTTAATCTCAAGTGCATAGGGAAAGCTAGTGGACTCATGTTAGAGAGTTTACTAATCTCATCCGCCATGACAAGCTCTGCATCCTGCAAGTGTGCTTCAACTTCTCTCATCCACTCTTTGACTTTGTCCACAACTTCAAATTGGTGTTTTGGGTAAGGATATTCTCCAATCTTGGCACTTCCCTTTTCCACTATCTTAAGAGTAGATGTTTCTACCTCTACATCCGTAAACTCTTTCCATTCAGTCAATGCATTGGCAATATCAGTTTTAAGTGTTATTTTGGTGTTCGCCCTCTTCCTTTTCCTCCTTTGGCTCTTCTTTTCATCAAATCTTGTATCTAAGTTGCTAGGTCTACGTAATGAGATACAAGACTACTTCATTTGAGCTTGGGTCATGACGTTCAATGGGATTTTGTGGCTTCATCTTGTCATGTGTTTTGAAACTAAAAAGTCCAACTGGTACTGATGGCACAATTTCCGTACTAATGGAGGTTTTCTCTCTAGCACAATCAGCATAAAAATGTGTAATCCATACTCTGGACATCTCAAGTCAGCATTTTCCTTGTTCACTTGCACCTTTTCAGGGCAATGAGATGAAATGTATCCAGGATATCCACAAGTTCAACATGCTAGTAGCTCTTGGTTTGGGCCCCCTCCTATAAGAGGTTCATATATGTTTCGTCCTCTAGTAGTTTCTTTACAAAGTTTATCCGTCGGTGGATGGGTCATTATGGGTCTAGGTTGCTAGGGATTCTTGTGGGGTTGATGTTAATCCTAGGGGGAGCTAGCTTCAAGTCATTGGGCACTAGTAGAGCTAATGAAGCTCCTCTTGCAAAGTTGGGTTGCCTATTCCTTTTATAGTAGGGTTGAGTATTCGGTTGTGGGTATGGTAGCCTTCTTGGCAATTGGCAATGTAACACATCATGTCCAAATCTATCATAGTTAGCACAATGTTGTGATCTAGGATCGGGACATTTAATTGGGAGGTGGTTCCCACCACCGCAGTGCACACACTGCACGTGGGGTCGCACTGGCCTTCTCGAAATTTCTTAAAGCTTGGCCAACTCTAACTTCAAGTCAGCTATCTCTTGGTTGGTCAATATTTTTTTCCTTATCTTGCATGCCAGCTTGATTGATCACTAAGGATTGTGATTTCTGTGTGTGTTCTTAGAGATGGTATTCTCTTGCAGTGGGACTCTTGGGCTTCTCTCTCTCAGCAAGTCGTCCATACATATTGTCTCTTCAAAGTCCCTTGATAATGTGTCTCTTTGCACATTTGAGTTACAAGCTAAGGCCTTATAGAGTCCTTCATTTCAAATTCCATTGATAAACATTGTGGAGATTTCTCTCTCATTGGGTCGCTCCGTCACACTGGAATCTTCTTGTAGAGACTTCACACATGAGTGACATAGTCTTGGATTTTCTCCTTGTCTTTTTGGTTGACATTCATCAACCTAACAGTGAGGTTGTCTACGTATCTAGATTCAAAAAATCTCTTAATGAAAAGATCCTTTGGGCTATTTAATTTTTTGCACTCAACATTGTCTAGGCTAATAAACCAAGTTTATCCTATGTCTCCTATGCAAACTCCAAAATCTTTTGCATGCTGATTAGGGTCCATGAGACGATTTGCCTCACACACCTACTCAAACTGCTCAGTGAAGCTATAAGGATCATTATCTGTGTGATAATTCTCAAGTTTCTTTGCAACTATATGTATTTTTGGTTTGGCTTCTATTGTTTGAGGTGATTCCCAATCTAGCTACTATTACTACTAGCAATGAAGTTACTAGGTCAGCTTGACTTTACTTTGTGATGGTAGTGTTATTTAACAGTCACTTTGTGAGAAGCTCACTTAATTTAAGATCAATCTCTAACTCTCTCTCCCTATTGACATTTCCTCGTGCTCTGTTTCTTTCTAGGATAGTGAGGACTCATTGGATCTTATTAAGCTCTATCTCCTGACGTAGTCTTTGAGCACATTTCTCCTGGTTATAGTTGGCTAAGTGTTGTAGGGAAACTCTTTCTAGCCTCTTCTCCTCATCTAGATGGGCTATGATCTCATTTGTAGATCTCCCATGGTGTGTTATTTTCGTTTGACCCCAAACAAGGTCAAGGTCTATTTTCGTTTCTCCTAGGCCAAGGTCTTGGTTTTTTGTGTTTGTGCTAACACTAGCCATGTTGTAGTCTCTTGAACCACTAAGTGTTAATGATGGCGATTAGGTTAGCTAAGGACACATTTCTAATTGTGGTATGTTTCTTTCATTCCTTGAATATCCGCTGGTTTGAGACTATACACTTCTCAATGTTAGATTTCTTGGTTCATTTCCATGGTCCCAAGGATTTTGCACATCCTACTAGTGGGTTCGTTTCTTAGCTTAATTCCCCTTTAGTTTGTTCCTTGTTAATCAAATCACTTTATAATTTTATGCTTACTCATACACTTGGATAGTGCAATGTAAGGTGAGATATGTACAATCAAGCTTTCAACTTTTCTCATGCACCTAAGTGCCTACAACACGATATTATTATGGAATTTGGAAATTTCCATGCACTTTGGAAACCCCCAATACCTTTATTGTTTGACCACATGGTCAAATCTTATTCTCTTACTCAAAGGTGGAGTCTACCCTAAATGCTATATAAGCTATCTTTTCAGATCCCACTTTCAAATATGGATCAATATTTAACCATGTGGTAAAATATTTATCACTTATTTGAAATTTGGACTCAAGAAATTTCCAAATTCTCTAATATGGTGTTCTATAATGCTATGTGCAACCTTTAATGAAATCATTTACACACACATAGTGACAATTTGTTTTGTATGGTCATAGCCATTTTTCATGAGTTGTGATCATACCTGGCAGTCAATTGTGATCCTCTATGGGGTCTTGATGGGTGGTCCACCTAGGTGGTCAAATAGTGTTTTTATTGGGAAGTAGAGTGCAAGTGATTGTCTGATTTGGTCAATTCTTGGGCTTGTCAAGGAAGATTTTGATGTTGGTTGAGTTCTATGGTTACACTTGTAGGTATGGGATCTAGCTAAGGTCACCTAATAATTAGCTCATAACCTTTGGTATGTCTCAGAGGTGTGGATGGTCCCTAAAAATTTCTTTTGAGTCAGAAACTCTTCCAAATTGAATGTCCAAGTCACAAGTCTTTGTCTGTCTAAGTCCCAATCTTGGCCATCCAAGTAGTGAATTTTGCTTGTTTGAATGGTCGAGCCCTTGAATCAAACAACAATGCCCATCTAAGTCTGAGAAGGTATAATGAGTAGACAATTCAACCATCTCTCTGTGGTTGCTATCCAAGAGTGGGACACATCTCAAGACTAGGCTATCCGAGTAGACCTTTTAGGTGTTTGAGTGGACCAACTCAATTGTCTAAGTAGGGACTATCCGAGTTTGAGAAGGTCTTTGTCTGAGTGGATAAAAGTGACTTAGGTGTCCTTCCGAGGGGCCAATTAGGACTCAGTAACCTCTAAGGCTTGGGGCACTATCCAAGTGGTAGGAAAAAAGAGAGGTATAAATCGATGACAAATTATACACTAAGTCACATAAGCACCCAGGTATGATCCTGTCCTTATTCCTCAATCAGCAAAGGAAGGTTTTGAGCATACTTGAATCACCATGATGTCAAGAATCAAGTGATGGGTAACTTGCTTGAGGTACTATACCAAACACACACGATACAAATACGAGAAAGCACATTCAATGCCACAAGAAGAGAGATAGAGGCCAAAAAAAAATTATGCTAGTTTTTTCTTCTTCTTCCACATACAATACAATTCACACAAAGTATAGATAATTGGATCCCCAAGAGGAACACCAAGGAAAAGGGGTTTCTACTACAAGAAAATCTATCTTGTAAGATCAACAAGCTTTTATGTCATCCTTTAGAGAACCAGAACAAGGAAAATAACAAATCTTCACGTAGCATCATAGTAGATATCTCCCACGAACTTGATAGAATCAACTATAATCTTCGATTTATTCATAAAATCTATCATAACAAACAAGAACACAAAGGAATACACAACTTTTGAATGGAAATCAATCACATAGTATTCATCTTCAATGTCTTCATAGTTCTCTCTCTATCTCTCATAGTACATACATTGTTTTTAGGCATAGAACTCAGTTTCTCTCACTTCTCTCTCTTACATACTCTTTCTCTCTCAATAATACATCATAGCCTCACTAAAATACTCAAAAATGGCACTCAATTCTCCTCTCTTGGTCATGGATACACCTCCCAAAAGGTATGTCAGATGCGAAGAGGCACTAGAGACATCAGTGTCCAGTGAGATCTGGCTTGTGTCACTATTCTTCTATAACCTTCTATGAATCTTCAACAACTACTTCTTAACTTCAATTAGCTTGAATAGAGCTTCCGTTCATCATTTCCTAAAACAAAAACACTTCCCAAAACATCCATACATCCAAGATAGCACTCAACAGAAACGATCAGAACAGACCATAGAGCAACAGAAATCAGAATAATAGAACCACAGAACCTTACAGAAGATCAAGAGAGACCATAAAAACCATAAAAACCAAACCAAAACCAATTCAATCTTTCATAAAACTTTTAACACAAGCTCAATCATCTCTTAAAACATTCATTCAACCATCTCAACTACCAAAACAGAAACAAAACATAAGAAAATCAGACCTTACAAAACCAAACAGAAAAAATTAGAGAACCCCACAGAACAATATATCCTCATCGAAAACCATTCAAACATACTCAAACCATTCCAAAAACTTCAAAACATCTTGAAATTCAAATAATTCATCACAAAAAACAACCATTCACCAACAAAAACAGCAAAAAAATTAGCCCAAAAAACATATCATTTCAGCACTCAACATATCTCCACACTTAGAAAGGAAGCGTCCTCATGACCTCAACAAAAAAAATGAATCAAAGCTCTAATATATGTTAAAAATAATCTTCAATCCAGCTACTATCACAACCCCAACGTATCAGCTTCATAGAACCTGTATCTAAAACACATATGAAAGGAAAACCAATAACACCAAAAACCATTCCAATACCATAAACCAAAATAACTTAAACTATTAAAGGATATAAGAGTTCAGCATCCAAATTCTCACTACAACCATGTTATAACCATCATTAGCAATCTTCACAGCTTCATCTTCATTAGCTCCTCACAATATAAAAAACAAACAAAACTCAACACAAAAAATACCCATATACAGATATAGTCTAAATGGCACAAATTCCCAACAAATTTGAGAGAAGGGAGAAGTTTCCATTAATAAAGAGAGGATAAAAACATGAAAACCCTCCTACTAAGTAGGATGAAGTTCTTCTTAAATTTCATACTAAATTTAAGACAATGTCCAAGGCTTTGTTCTCATCTACAAAGTATGGAGGTACATTTTGGAGGAACTGTAGACAACATATCCTTTCCAGTAAAATTATGAACCTGGTAGGAAAGGCCTGTGCAAAGTAATACAGAACATCCATGTGAGCAACAGTTACATCCACATTTGGATTAATAAGCAATTGTGGGATGCTCTTTCGAGTATTTAGGTTGGACTGTTGATGCATGAAAGCAAGGCACGAGAAAAAATGAGCTGCAATGTAAATAGTGGTATCCCTAGAAGTAACATGTACTCTAGCAAAATGGAGATAAGAGTTCGAACATGCTGCAGAGGTATCCCAAGACCTAGGAATAAAAGGCCAATTAAACACCGGTCCTGTCACAGAATCATGTAGTGTCCATTGTCGTCAACGAATTATGTCACTATCATACCTTGGTGTATCCAATACTCTGTGAGGAGGAAGGTTAATGTAATCGAATGGAGAGGGAAATGGCATAAAAGGGGAACATTGTAATGGAGGATAGGATATATCATAAAAGGAAGGTAAATGAAGGGATAAAGAAGGTGGAAAAGACGGAGAATACATCAAAAAGATATGAAGGGATTCTACTTGAAAAACAGAAGGAATAAGAGGAATGGTAGGTGGAGGTTCAGAAGGAGTAGGAGATAATGTAGGATCAGTAATGAAAGGACATGTAATAAAAACAAGAATATGAGAAAATCTTGAAGAGGTAAAGGATAAGAGAGGAATGGTGTTAGAACTAGATGAAAGAAGAGAAACATAAAGAGGGAAATGATAAGACATGAGGGAATAAGAAAGAAGATCTGCAGGATCTAAGGGATAAATAGAACAACAAAAATTAAGATCCTGAAAAAAGGACTCAGTAAATAACAGGTGATCAGCAATAAAGCTCAATAACTGAGATTATAGAGGCTCGATATCAAATTTATGAAAAATATTTCTGAGTCAACGAGGCTCCAAAGCAACATCCTCCAAAGGTGGATGCCAAGCATGTCCCTTACACCAAAATGTCTTCTCATGATAAGTTCACAAACTCTCTGCTAGTAGAAGCTCAACTGAGTGCACATACATCACTGCCTCTAAGATGACATCTCCCACATAAACATTCAAATCTTCTTCATCAGAGATCTGCAAATGGTCTATAAGATACATGAAATATAGTAATTGGATCTCATGGGAAATTAGCTCATCCACAAAGCGATCAAAAACAGCTCTCAAAAGATCCGCGAGCCAAAGATTTGAACATCCATCCTCTCGAGGCTCCAAATCCACATTTCTTAAGGATATATATAAAGAAAATCACTGTTGGTTATACTTCACCCAAAAGGAAGGAGGAGGTGACACCAATTCAGTATAACCGACAAAATCATTTTGCATGCAATCCATACACTGTTGAAGTCGTTCATCTTAGCCAAGAACCCATCACATAGTTTAGCTTTTTGTTGCAACTGATCAAGCTCCTCTTTGGAAGACAAAGTAGAAGATACAAGAGAGGGAGGAGAAATAGAAAGAACAGCGACTCTTTGGTTAAGTTATTCAATAAGTGTATTTTGGGACTCTACAGTTTCCTTAGAGTGCTACAACTGTTCCTCACTAGTAGCAAGTTTACTAGCCAAACTAACCATTTTCTCAAGGGCACACTTTTTCTCAATCATCAGAGATGTATTCTCCTCCTCCAATTTAGCAATCTTAGATTCTAGCTCTTGAATAGTTACCTTCTATGAATCCATGAAGGCTATGGTAGTAGTCATTTGGTTATGGATATCACTTAGTGTAGCCCTTTCAAAAGATAGATCCTCTAGTGCCTTACTCAACTAACTGGTTAAGGAATCCACCTTGTCTTGCATGGAAGTGTAAACACTTGTGTACAATGTCTGAAGACAAGAAGTGAGGGAGGTTTCCAAAGTAGACTGGACATTTGAAACCATCTGTGGAAGCATGGGTCCAGATAATATGGTTTGTAAAGAAGAATGAATTTGCAAATCTAACTATCCTTTCTTTTGGGCTGCAAATAGATTGGTACAGGAGAGAAATGAAGGAAGGGCATTGCCAGAAACAGCAGGAGTGGATGTGTGTACTAGGAAAGCTAGTATAGAAGGATTGAAAGGACCCTTCGTGCGAAGGCATTTCTTGCTAGAAAACACAATAGGGGACTCTTCATCTTCTGAATTAGGTTGCATAGGCCAAGGAGAAGGAATTGAAGATGTAGGTTGCACTAGTAAAGGAGAAGGATCGGGCATTTGAACACCACCAGGAAGAGGTGCAAAAGTGAGGATTCTTTGTAATAAGGCACCATAGGAGACATTACTGTTTTGACCCTTTCGTACTCGATGGAAATGTTGATCCATCTTGGATAATAGGAAGCCTGCCCAATTGAAATTAGCACCCTCTAGAATCTTCACAGAAGCTGTGAATAATTCATTTGACAAATACTTGGATACAGACTTGCTTGACATAAACTGGTCCTGGAGGAACTGACATAGCTACTTCCATATGGGAGAAGAGATATGGGCAACAAATACCCCTGAAATATTAATGAGCTGGTTAAGGAGCAAGGGGGTAGAAGTTTCCTTCTTCATCAACGTAACAATCTCTTCAGTAGTGAGTGATTGGTTACTGCTAGGCACAAATGAAGTAGAAATGGTCAAGCATAGTGCTTCACTGATATTAACTATAGATAAACAGAAGGTGCGGTTATGAACCAGACCAAACTAGTTTTTGTAAGAAGCCAAGAAGGAGTAACAAAGTTTCTCATCCACGGATGGCAATGTGAGAGCAACAAATGGGCAAAGGCCTGCACGTCGAATGCAATATGCCTCTAAAAGGAGGAACTAATTATAGACTGTGAGGGGAACATGCTATACCATAAGCATAGGGGTAGAAGTAGGTGCCATTCAGACTATAGATAAAAACCCACACACACAAAACCATAAAGACAAAGAGAAAACCTGCAAAATCCACAAACAAAATCTCCATTGAGACCATTGATAGGAAATAGACTAAGGACAAGACTGACTGGACCAAACCACCCTAAACAAACCACATCCTGTGAAAAATTCAACATGGCCTATGCATATATGCGACCGAAAGCTTCATGCAATGCAAACAATCAAACACCCTGTATCCCCATATCAAGCACGCAAAAAAAAAGGCACACATACCGTAGCCTAGACACAAACTCAAAAAACCATGACTGAACCAAATATTTTGACTAAAAATAGAATAAACACCATATGGACTAAAGTTAGATTAATAATCCCAAATCCCACATAATGTTCAACGTCCTAAAGTGCGGTGAAGTAGGTGGGTGAAACTAACGACTCATTTTTTATTAGATAATCCATTAAACAAAATTCATTGTTAAGTTAATCCATTAATGCATGGTGAGTCAGAAACGTAGCCCATCCCCTCTCAAACTTGACACGACTTGACTTGACTTGGTCTCTACTGATGCAGTTCATTGTTACAATTACATGATGTGTGGCACTTGAGTGCATGCATGCGTGACTTCTGGGGGTTTATTGTAATTACAATTTACTGTGTCTGTAACACATGTGCGTGTGCACTTGTGAATGGAGTTTAATTTACAAATTACATGAGTTAGGTTGCAAAGGTGCACATGCAACGGTGGGGTTTCTTTGATAATTAACGTCTGGTTCATTTTAATTATAATTTTATGATGTGCATTCTATTAATTGGGTGTGTGCAACAGTCAATGGATTTTATTTACAATTAATGGTGTGTTATGGTGCAAGTGAGAGAGGAAAAAAAGAAAGGAACTTGGCAATGTGTGGGTGGACACGTGCAAGGTCTGAAACCACGTCCTCCAAAATGGAATGTGCAATCTACGCAGATCCATAAAAATAGACAAAAGGTCGACTGATATTAGTCATCCTATTGGATTTAAAAAAGAAAACTAACTAACAACTTGACTAAACAAAAACAATGATATAACACATGACCAAAATAAAGGAGAACATGTGGATTGGAATTTTAGTGGGATATTTTGATTTGTGTGGTTTTCTTATTTTTATTTTGTGTTATTTTTTTATTTGTATTGTTTATATTATTTAATTGTTTAAAAAATAATAAATGAAAAGGAGGGTTTGTTTCTCTTTGTTTCATTGGTTTGGTTTGTGTTGTTTTTGTGTATTTTGTGTTTTTTTTTGTTTAATGTTGTTTTTTCAATTTAAAAAACCAAGAAACCAATTTATCCCACTATAAGGGCTGAAAACCATTCTGTTTCAATGTGATGGAAATGCTTTTATCATGTTTGGGAGTTTTAAAGGATGTGTTTATGATAATTACATTGTCATAAGATTTTTCCAAAAAAGAAGTATTTTCCAAAAAATATTTTAATAATTTTTCATTATAAAAAATATCCAAAATGGAAAAGAAAGTGAATGTGATTTTTTGGAAAATTTAAGGAGTTTTTTTCTAATTTTTATGTATTTTTTAGAATTTTTAGTAATTAACTAATGGCATTTTTCATGAAGAAAATTTTTAAACTGTGAAAAAATGTTTCATCAATTTTTTGTAAATTTTGGAAAATCTTTAATATTTTTTTAAATGTTTTTCTAGAATTAACAAATATTATTATTATTTTAAATGGATGTTATGATTTGAAAATTAATTTGTGGATTTAAAAAATGAATGCCCAGACGCGCGAGTGAACAGTCGAATGTGAACAACAATAACTACGCATACCCTCATGAATGAGTCCTCACGCGTTCTCGTGCGTGAATGCTTGCAAAGACCACAGACGCAACGACCACGCACAGTTGTGTGTGAACAACCGCTATGAAGACGCATAAATTTCTGCAGCATGGAAACAACCACGAAACAAGCCCATGGAACAACACCACGGTGTGGGAACAACCGTGACGAAGACCCACAACCAAAAAAGGTTCTGTTGCGCTCGAAGGGGGGCTAAAGAGGGGGTGGGGGAAGGGGGCTTAGTTAGGGTGGGGGAAGGGGGGCTTAGGTAGGGCTGGGGGAAGGGGGGCTTGGGTAGGGGTGGGGGAAGGAGGAGGTGGTGGTAGAGGGGAAGGAGGAGGTGGTAGTGGTGGGGGAGGAGGAGGAGTAGGGTGGGCAGAGGGAGGACAGGGCGGCAGCGAAGGAGGAGGAGGAGGAGGAGGAGGGGCGGGTAGAAAGAGGACATGGCGGCAGTGGGCAGCTCGGCAAGAGGCGATGACTCCACGGGCGAGGCAAATCCACAGCGGATGGCGGGCACAATGGACAGCGGGTGGGGCGGCGTCTCTAGTGGGCCGCATCGTCGGTAGATGTGGCAGCGAGGAGGAAGAGGAGAGGGGAGGTGGAGGAGGAGATGGGGGGAGGAGAGGAGAAGGAGAAGAGGGAGGAAGAAGAAGGAGGAGGAGGAGGAGGAGGAGGGGGGAAAGAAGAAGAAGAACATGAAAGAAGATCAGGGAGAGAGAAAGAGAGGGAGAGAGAAAGAAGAAGAAAGAGAGAGAGAGGCGGGGAGGGAAAAACTATTGGGGGGAAGGGGGGTTTGATTTTTTTTGTTTTTTTGTTTTCTTTTGTTTTTTTTAAGTTTTTGGTCTTTTTGTTCCTTTCCTGTTTTGGTTTTTTTAATTAAAAAATTTGGTTCTCTTTTTTTTGTTATTTTTGTATTTTAAAAGTGAGTGGTGGGGTTTATTTTTTTGGTTTGATTTTTGGTTTTTGTTTTTGTTTTTTTGTTTTGTTTTGTTGGTTCTTTTGCTTTTTAAAAAAAATTAAAATAATAATTAGGGGGGATAATTAATGTAAAAATGGGGGGAATTAAATTAAATTAATAAAATTAAAAACCTAAAAAGGAAAGCACGCCCCCGTCCCGTGCGTATGCATGGGATGGGGGTAAAAAACTTTGCAATGACGGGATTGAACACGGTCAAGATGTCGGTACGAAAGAGCGCGAGGGTGACAGGGCGTCGCAAGATGGGTAAATTCAAAAACGCGCATGTTCACGCACGAGGCGAGGCATGTGTGAACACGACAAAACAAAGAAAAATTAATAACTCGCAAACCATTCATCGGAATGCAATTTTGTCCGGGTGCCACCTTTTCAGTATTCAAAAAATGGAAATTGGGAGATTCCCAAACTCACTAATATTGTGTTTATTGTCAAATTAAACTAGAAGTGCGGTGCAAATAGGGCATGTGCACGACATGTGCACATGGGAAAAATGTGAAAATTATGCACGAAAATATCGCGAAAACTCGCAAAAATTAATATCAGACCAACCGTGCATCAGAATGACACGGAGTAAAAACAAAAAATGTCAAGGGGAAGGGGGTTGTGAGGGCTGCTATGTTAAATCAAGGTTCCAAAGCAATAAAGATGCGTTCACGTGGAAAACCATCTAATTTACGCGAAATGCATAAAAAATTAATATCTCAAGAACCGTGTGTCGAAAGAAAAAATGGGCAATTCAAAGGAATGAACAGGGATGTAAGGTTGGATTTGGATTCCAGTGAACATAGGATGTGTTCACATGCAAAATGTCAAAACAAGGGAGAAAGAAAAATAGTAAAGAAATGGCCCCAAGGGTGGGGTAAAGTTAAACGTGTGGGTGGGAAAGAGACCCCCATGAGGCAAAAACTAGTATATGGTAGACACACATGATTGGGTAATGATATATGTAGAGGGTATGCACATCAGACGCACAGGGAAGCGTCCCCACACTTGAAACCTTAACGGACATAGTAAAATGCATCAAGACAACCTAAGACTCGTCAACTAATTGGACTCTAATATCCCCACACTTAAAACATTACATAGACTTGCAGTCATAAAGATAGGGTTAGAAAAACTTGGCCCGTTTCGCCGAGCATTGCAATTGATGGTGGATGTCACATCCTGTGTCATAGTTGGCTCTACAAGAGGTACCAAGGTGTCTTCACAACATACATCCAAGGCAGCAGGGACCACGCAACAACATCAGGGAGGTAGCTAATTGATAAAGCCTGTTTGGTAGGTATCGTGGACGAAGGATAGTCTCTCAGCTCGTAGCACTCAGATGAAAATAAATGAACAGTCACTCGCTCCATTACTGACATCACTCGAGATAATATTAATGGTAACCCAGATCTCACACCTTGTTTAGAAATGGACAAGGAGAATGGTGTAGAGGGAGTATGCCAAGGTGCATAGTTGATGGTGCATTAGTGCATCCAACCCTGTCTGGCATAGGTGCAAGCAAGAAGGCTAGGGAGCCTTGTAGTTAGTGTACAGAATAGGGTGATGTGTCCTGTGATGGTGGCAGAGACCCATCCTGTGTATGCATAGGGAGACAGAAACATACCTGACTCCAATTGTTGTAACATCCCTCAATCTCACCTCTCAGAATTGATTGAGGAGAAACACCAGTCATACTCAGCCCACCCTCTGTCTCACACTCTATTGAAAGATACTGACGGCAACCCATTCTTGAAACCCATTGATGTAATCCTCACATTCACTTGTGCAGAGGTTGTATGCCTTGTGCACATTTGATGGTGCAACAGTGGATCCCGCCCTGTGTCGGCATACAGTGCAAGAAGGAAGGATAGGGAGCCTTTTGGTGTAGTGCACAGGAACAGGTCGTGCGTTGTGCATTGAGAAGCCCATCCCGTGCATGCAACACTCCATTCACACATCACACCTTTGAATTGAATTGAAGGGAAATGACTGGTTACTCATCCCACCCTCTATCTCACACGCTTTTGATAGATATAGAGGGCAACCCATACTCACATCCCCATCCTGTTAGGATGAAAGCTCACATCACTCAAGGGGTTGGTGATGAAGATCGTGTCGACTGTTGTTGTCACCAGAGTGTTGAAGATGATGCGTACCCAAGGAGGTAGCTGACACGTCTAGTACTTCAATGATTTGCATGAAAGATCGTCTGTTCAGGAGGAAGATAGACTGATATTGCAGAGACAGCGCACCAAGGGAGGTGGCTTCAAATTGCTTTTGGAAAGGTTCTGCTGGTGAATCAACTATCCTGAACTGTGGGGTATTACTACATTTTCCACAGTCAGCTTCCCGCCCAAGGGTGTTTCCACCTTTTCTTGGAACGAGGCCTGCTATGACAGGGAATTTCTTTCTTTTCTCCCATAATAGTTTTCTTTTCTCTCTTTTTTTCTTGTCTTAACCTATTCTTGAGGGTGTCTCCACCTTTTCTCAAAGAAATAGGCCAGCATGGCAGGGACCACGGTCCTTTTCTCCCATAACCATTATATATATTTTTTCTCTTTTGTTTTTTTTTTTTGCTTTTAGAAGGGAAATGGTAGAAACACCATTTGTCAGAACCATCCTCTCCACTAGGGCTGATTGAAAATAGAGGATAAGAGATCAGGGGGCAGGAGGTGGGCCAAAGGGGACAGAGGGTTGCATGCACCTCTTCAGGAGTGGCAAAAGAATGGCTATTAGAAGTAGCATCAGAAGAATTACAGTGCCATGCCAATGGGGGAAAGGATGGGGTGACTGTGATTGTCAAAATCCCCAAGGAGAGAAGTACTTCTTCAGGCGATAGCCATTAATCATGAAGGGATTATCAGAGGCATCAATGGTCTGCACCTGAATAGAGCCATTAGGGTTGATAGCAAGTATGTTATACGGGCCCATCCACAATTATTGAAGCTTGCCAAGAAACTTACCAAATCTCAAATCATAGGCTAGAACCAGATCACCTTCATTGAACTCCTTGCGTTTGATGAAGCTGTCATTGTAAGCCTTACGTTAGGCTTGCGTAGCCTCCATGCACTGTAGAGCCATCCTGCAAGTCTCGTCTAAACATTCCAAGTGTGCAGGAGACAACGTTGTAGTGACTCATCATCTCCAAGCATTCTTTGATAGCCACTCGCAAAGAGGGCAATTTCAGTTCAACGGAGAAAACAACTTCTGTACCATACACCAGTTGGAAAGGAGTTTGTCATGTAGGAGCCTTAAGGGAGGTTTTGTACATCCAGAGGGCCTTTGTAACTTGATCATCCCAATCATGACAATGTGCATCAATCGTTTTTGTCAACATTGAGCAAAGGATACGGTTGGTGACTTCAACTTGGCCGTTGGCTCTGGGATAGTAAGGAGTGGACTTGCGACGGCGGATCTTATACAGCTCGGTCATCTCTTCCATGATCTTGTTAAGGAAATGAGTACCTCTGTCATTTACTAGCTCGAGGGGACTACCAAAACGAGTGATAATATTCTCGTACATGAATAGGGCCACTTTGTTACCATCGTCGCGTTTCAAAGCTTTAGCTTCACATCACTTTGTGACATAATCTATACATACGAGGATGTATCTGTTCTACTTCTGTTTGGTGGATGGATCAATGGGACCCAAAAAATCAATCCCCCACTTCTGGAATGGCTTTAGGGGAAGAATAGGTTGCAGTGGCATGGCACTTATTTTGGTGGGTTTTCCCATTTGCTGGCAAGCATCGCATCTCTTGTAGAAGTCATATGCATCCTTGTGGAGGGTTGACCACCAATATCCCACTAATAGAGCCTTCTTGGCTGTTTCTTCTCCTGTGAAGTGTCCACCACATGGTTCTTCATGGCATTCTTTCAATACTATGCCGATTTCATCTTCTGCAACACCTCTTCACAATACTTCATCTTTGCCTCTCTTGTACAGTGCACCGCCTAGAAACGTGTAGGCAGCTGATTCTAATAGAAGCTTCTTCTTCTCACGGCTTGAGATGTCAGGAGGATACTGTTGAGTTTCCAAGAGGTTGGCTATGTCTGGATATCATGGAGTAACTGTGTTGACTAGAAACAAGGAAGCATCAGGAAGGTTTGGATCATCTTGTTCCTCTTCTGTAGTTTGAGGGATCCGTGACAGATGATCGGGGGGAATGGCTCGGCTTAGTGACCACTTCAAAATCGAACTCTTGGAATAGGAGCAACCATCTCATCATTCATGCTTTAACATCTGCTTTGTCCATCAGGAAGAACAGGGCTTCATGATCTGTGTAGAACTTGAAATGTGTTGATAGTAGATAGTGTTGAAACTTCTCCAGGGCAAACACCATTGCCAAGCACTAAAGCTCTGTCACTATGTAGTTCTGCTCGCACTCAATTACTTTTAGACTTGCATAATAGATTGGTTGATCTAATTTAGAGGGTCCCTTTTGACATAGGACAACACCTAGCCCTTCGATTGATGCATCTGTGTGCACATGGAACTCCTTCATCTAGTCAGGAGGCTATAAGATAGATGCTTGGATGAGGCACTATTTTAGGGTATTAAAGGCTTCTTTGCAATCATCAGTCCAAATGAAATTCGCATCTTTCCCTAGGAGCTTGTGCAAAGGGGCTGCCTTGGGGTTGCAAAATGTGCAATAAATCTTCTGTAGTAGTCCACTTGGCCAAGAAACCCTCTCAATTGCTTGAAGTTTGTTGATGCTGTCAAGGTGGCAATCTTCTCAATCTTCGTTAGGTCTATTGTAATCCCTTGTGTAGAGATAATATGGCCAGAAGAACTCCTAATGAGATGCCAAAGACACATTTTTCGGGTTTGAGAGAAATCCCATACTTTTGGCATTTTTCAAAACATTGCTCTAGGTGTCCCTAATGCTCACGAATTAAGTTATAGACACAAAATTCATCAAGATACACCTCAATGAAATCATGTAGATGATTCTAGAAGGCAGCCATTATTACTCATTGGAAGGTGGCAGGAGCATTACAGAGCCCAAACGGCATCACTCTATAGACATAGGTCCCCCATTCTGTTGTGAAGGTTGTTTTCGATTGGTCCTCCTCTCCGATTTGGACTTGATTATATCCACTGAATCCACCCAAGAGGGAATAGATCTCATGGCCTGCCACTATGTCCAACAATTGGTTTGTGAAAGGGATAAGGAAATGATCCTTCTTCATCTTCGAGTTGAGCTTTTGAAATCCCACACATATTCAAAGTTTTCCGTTCTTCTTGGGTACAACCACAATGGGCGAAACCCATTCACTATTAGTCACGAGATAAATGAACTCTGCTTCAAGGAGCTTCAATAATTCACCCTTCACCAAAGCAGAATAATTAGAATTCATATGCCATTGTCTTTGCCTTATAGGTTTGGCATCAGGCTCTAGGTCAATGTGGTGTTGACAAACTGTAGGGTCAATCCCCTTTAGGTCTTTGTATGACCAAGCAAACACATCTAAGTTCTCCTTTAGTAAGTCTTGCAGGACCACTAGTTCTTCTTCAAGAAGATTGAGACCCACTTTCAGATGATGTTCAGTACCATCAATATCCAAGAACATCACTTACCTTTCACCTTCCACTTCGCGGATAAATGTGCCACGGATTGCTTCTGGATAGAGGTCTCTGACTCCTTCAAGGGAGTAGTGTCATCCTCTGATGTTCCACTAGAACCAGTGTCCTCCTTCTGAATAGATGACCCATTTGTCTATTGAGATTGCTAGAAGGGTATCAGAGCTTTGTTTGCTTCTTTTGAGTGGTAATTGCTTATGGACGCAAGGATTCATCTTCAGAGGATGTGTCTAGGAATGTCACATAGTACGGACCTTCTATAAGCCATGGCTCTGATGGCTCTGGCTTTTGTTGACAAGGGGCATTATCATCCTCTTTCTCTAGAATGAATGGTCAGGGTGATAGGAACCACTAGTGAACTTAATTTTTATACCTTTGATCCATTGCTTATGTAGATTCTACATACATTGTGGTCCATTGGTCAACCCAAATGGAACCATGGTCATTCTATCCAACATCTCGAGATCTTTGGCCTCTTAGGTCTTTGTAGGGACATCAACAAGATCATCCATGACTAGAGGAACTTCTTCATCTTCACTTCCATAACCTGCTTATTTTTGTTCCTCATCACTTTCATTATTTTCCTCTAGAGGCTCTGTCTCTGCTTCTGTAGAGGCTTTGTAGGAGAAGAACAGGTCCTCTATCTTTGTGTTTGCTTCTGATTCTGCCTCTATCTTTGGCTTTGTCTCAGTCTCTAACTCTGCGATTGCCATGTAACAAGGAGAATAGTACATCCATGCTTCTATCTCGCTGTCAGAGATGATTTCAGAAGTCAATTTGAGTTGAGGTAGGAGGTAGTCTCCCATGGACAAAGACTTTGCTTCCTTCACTAGTTGGCTTACAGTGCCCACTGTTAGGGACTGTACCTTTGTTTGCTTGGGAAAGATCTGTTTAACAGCCTCTTCATCTCTTGATGTACCATATGTTACTTCATTAGCAAAGTCTGTTATGACTTCGATGGATGTGGATCCATTGCCTTTTCGCAATCCATACAATTTCAACACCACTTTTTTAGGTCCTCTACCTAGGGTTAGGGTCCCTTTGAACCAGTTCGTCTTGACTCTTGCTTCAAAAAGCCAAGGTCTTCCCAACAACAGAGGGTATGAGGTCCCATAAGAATTTGGTTTGACCACCAAATATATTAGCCAATAGTCTGTTCCTGCAAGGGTTGTTTTCACATATGGGAGGATGCCCAACGGTTTAATTTTGCTTTGGTTTGCCAATCTAATAAGCCACTATGTAGGTTGAATTCCATGCAAATCTAGATCCTTCATTGTCACATCCGTCATTCTGTTTACTGATGAGCCTCCATCAATCAATGCATGTGAAATAAAACATCATTCTATCCATACACTAATGTGTGGAGTTTGAGGATCTAGGAAGGCGTTAGCCACGTCTACTTTCTTCACAAGTTCTGAGTCTCTGTTGGACTTTGTTGTTGTTGGGAGAGCAATCCTTAGTCTGCGTCTTCTCGTCAAGATGCTTTTGAATCTTTTTCGGCAACTAGGAGATAGAATCAGCAACTGTTGGAAGGTTAGGTTTGGTTTAAATGTATTTACGGCTTTGACCAAATCATACTCTTTGGTAGGATCCACACGCTTTTCCAATCAACTGGGAAATGGGGCCACACCCACTTTTATCTTCCCTTTTTCTTCCAGGAGCGGCAACATATGCTCTTTGCCTTCATGAGGACTTCTGCATCCTCTATTTCCTACACCTCTGGTCTTGCCTCTACAACTGTCTCCCTAACTCTCTGTGGCTCTGTGGTGCTTTGTATTTCCTTATTTTGAATTGCATTGTTTTGTTTTTCCCAAGAGAGGTTTAACTTCACAGTCCTGGCAAAAGGAACGTTCTCTTTTGGAACTACAGGTTCTCCTTTCTTTGCTCGCGTTATTGCGGCCACTTTCAATTCCACCAAATTGGAAGTAGGTTCTTGGGTCTTCTGTTGGGTATTAGAAGTAGATTTGGAGCTAAACTTGGACAATATTTTGCAGTATGGCCTTCTCCTTTGCATCGGCTGCATAAAGGCTTGTAATACATATATCTTCTGAGGTTTGGACAATTCGGTGAGATATGACCCTTTTCTCCACATCTGTAACATTCCACCTCTGATCTGTGATTGACCACTGCCAGATTATCGTCCTCTGTAACTTTGAGAGGGAAAACTCTGTGGACCAAAATTAGGACCAAAATCCCTGGGCTTTGGTCCAATGTCTTGTTTTGTCATTTTAAATTCTAGTAAGTTGAATCTTGCATTTTCATGTTTCTGTCTTCATTTGTGCATCGCTATCAGAGAGCATATATCCTCTATATGGTTCTTTCTCAAACACTAGGAACACAAGGCTCCAGGAATGGTTGTTTTTCTGGTACATTCAGTGGCTAAATGTCCCACTTGATGGCACTTTCCGCACCATGTATTAGAACGCATCACATCTCACCCACCTCTCGCAGGAGTAGATATATTGGTGGTATTCACCTTCAACGTCTGTAGCTACTTTGTAATCACATCCATAAACTCTTTCTTGATACTTGCGACTGAGTTGCATAAGTATTCCTTCAGATTTTCACTTCCTAGAGCACTTGTAGTAGGGTTTTGGGAAGCTTCTGCAATTACTGCATATACAGGTTGGGTTGATCCAGAGGGTCCTCTATTCTGGTTATGATTCAGAGCTCCTGTTGAGACTTGGGATTGTTGATTCCAGTTGGTAGGGTTCGGTTGTTATTGAGTCACCATTGGAGGAACTATTTGAGGCCATTGATATTTTGGTTAAACCATTATTTGAGGCATTGTTGATTGCAGGCCACTGTGGATTAGGTGCATTGTACTGCGGCAGTATTACCATCTACAAATAGGGGTAGGAAAGTGTTCCTGGGATTGCATTTGATGGGTATACCATTCTTGGCATGGAAGGAGGTAAAACTCCTCTTCCTGGCGTCATTGACAACCTTGCTTCAACTTCGTCATACAATCTTGCACCTTCTACTATAGCTTGCAGATTGGCTGGTCTCTTAATTCCACAAACTTGCAAACTTCTAGTTGTAGGCCTCTGAGGAATACTCCTTTCTGGATACCTTCATCCAAATGATGATTGGTCCATCTCTTTAGGATGGATTCCATTTGCGAGACATAAGATTCTACTCTTTCTCCAGAGAATTCACTTAGGTTCATGAACTCCTCTTGCATCCGCTCTTCAAAACCTTCACGCGTGAATTTAGTGAAGAAGGCCAACTTCAGGTCGTCCCATCTGCCAAAAGTTCATGCTGCCTCTCTCTCATACCATTGAGACACTACGCCCATGAAAGTGGCGGGGAATATCGCTAACCAATGCATGGGGGTTTTGGAATTATTAGCCGCACATGCTACCATAAACTCTGCTACATGAAGATCGGGGTCTTCATTGTACTGTCCCTTAAAAATTAACAATAGGACTACATTTGCCGGCTTGTCATCAATATTTCCAGGATGAATCTGATTACGAAGGGGACCTTGAGTCGCCATGGGGACTTTTGTAAAGAGTCCTTTTAGGGTGTCAAAAGAGGCTTCTGGTGCAAGCTCGTTCTCAGCCTTGATTCCTTCCTTCTCTCTTCTCACGTACCTCTGGACTCGTTCTAACACTTGCCTCTTGATTGCGTCATTCATCAGGGGATTGGCTCCAACTAGTTGGTCTATACTCAATAGAATAGAATCAGAGAGGGGCTTTAGTCTTTGGAGGATTCTGTGGCCAACATCTCTTCTACTTCCTTCTTTTCAACATCTTTGAATTCAGCTTTCAAACCACTTTAGAGGGGGAGATATTCCGTTCTAAAAGTATTAAAACTCATTCTTCTTAGGATCATTGTTGTGCAATCATTATAATAATGCTAGCTTCTGATGGTTTCAATAGTGTATGTTGTGAAAAATACTATGTCTACCAACTTCCAATGGGTTGCTACTTGAATAAACAAAAGATTGTTAGAACACCAAGCATCCCACGTATCTTGCTGTTGAGCATCCATGAACAAATTCCAACTCTTTTCTTTCTTGTTTTTGTGAACCTCCACTGACCACGACTCCTGAAGCTTCTTCACAATCTCCCACTTGATGATGTTTGGAAACTTCTCAATGAATGCCAAATCTTCCATGGATGGTTGTTCTCTCTGTTTCTACCCTTCACTTTATTCCCCAACAATTTGCCACCAAGATGCATGTCTCTGTTGCTTTAACTGAAAGAGGAAATAGTCCACCACATAGAGCTTGCATCATGATGATAATATGTTTCCACCATTGTGGGACGAACTTCTTGTAGAAAGTGGCTTTGGCAATAAGAATCTCCAACTCTTCAGTGGAAGAAGGAACTTTGCAAGCATCCATTGAATTCTCCTCTTCTTGGCAATGCCATTTCCAACATTCTTAGCCTCTTCTAATGCTTGTTGATGGCAAGTTTCCCCAGCTGTGGACCAAAAACATGGAGCCCCAAGAGAAACACCAAGGAAAAGGGGTTTCTACTACAAGAAAATATATCTTGTCACATCAACAAGCTTTTATTTTATCCTTTACAGAATCACAAGGAAAATAACAAATCTTCACGCAGCATCATAGTAGATATCTCCCACGAATTTGATAGAATCAACCATAATCTTCAATTTCTTCATAAAATCCATCATAACAAATAATAACACAAAGGAATACACCACTTTTGAATGGAAATCAATCACATAGTATTAATCTTCAATGTCTTCATAGTTCTCTCTCTATCTCTCATAGTAGACACATTGTTTTTAGGCATAGAACTAAGTTTCTCTCACTTCTCTCTCTCACATAATTTTTCTCTCTCAATAAAACATCATATCCTTACTACAATACTCAAGAATGACACTCAATTCTCCTCTCTTGGTCATGGATATACCTCCCAAAAGGTATGACAGATGCAAAGAGGCACCAGAGACATCATAGTGTCCTGTGAGATCTGGCTTCTGTCACTGTTCTTTTGTAAAACATCATATCCTTACTACAATACTCAAGAATGACACTCAATTCTCCTCTCTTGGTCATGGATATACCTCCCAAAAGGTATGACAGATGCAAAGAGGCACCAGAGACATCATAGTGTCCTGTGAGATCTGGCTTCTGTCACTGTTCTTTTGTAACCTTCTATAGATTCTTGGCACCAGAGACATCATAGTGTCCTGTGAGATCTGGCTTCTGTCAGTGTTCTTTTATAACCTTCTATGAATCTTTAGCAGCTACTTCTTCACTTCAATTAGCTTAAATAGAGTTTCCATTCATCCTTTTCTAAAATAAAAACACTTCCCAAAACATCCATACATCCAACATAACACTCAACAAAAACAAATGGAACAAACCACAGAGCAATAGAAATACAGAACAACATAACCACAGAACCTTACAGAAGATCAATAGAGACCATAAAAACAATAAAAAATAAATCAAAACCAATTCAATCTTTTATAAACCTTTTAACAAAACCTTAAACATCTCTTAAAACATTCATTCAACCATCTCAACTACCAAAACAGAAACAAAACAGAAGAAAATCAGACCTTACAGAACCAAACAAAAAAATTATAGAACCCTACAGAATAACATATCCTCATCAAAAACCATCATAAACCCTTCAAACATACTCAAACCATTCCAAAAACTTCAAAAAATCTTCAAATTCAAACAATCCATCACAAAAAACAACCATTCAGCAATACAAAAAATAAAAAAATTAGCCCAAAAAACATATCATTTGAGCACTCAACAATAATATACAACATAAAGGAAAGTGGCCTACTAAGTCAAACAGTGCATAATTGAATATAATAATTGATTGGAATTATAACTATGCCAACTGTAGGTAGGTGCAATAAACTAAATATAATAAATGATAAGTCAATGGCCATGTGAGGATCATAATGACTACTAGCATTCTAAGTGTAGAGATACGGGCCCATCTAGCTAGGCAGTCCATCATCAATGCCCACACATGTTCAACTTGCCATCTCAACACTCCTCCTCAAGATCAATTGTATCTTTGAAACTCCAAGTAAGCTTTTTAATTTTCGAATCTTCTCTACATCCAATGCCTTTGTGAAAATGTCAGCTATATGATCCTATGTATTGACATATACCAAGTCAATCTCTCCTATAAGTACATTTTCTCTCATAAATTAATAGTGCACCTCAATGTGTTTTATCCTAGCATGGAACACTCAGTTCCTAGCTAGCTGTATGTTGCTCATGTTGTTAGAGTGAATGACAACTTGTAACATGTCCACTAGAATCATCTAGGACACGCCTTGGCAGTCCATCGGAAAGGATGTCTAGAAACCTCCACCCGGCACTCCCATGGAATGTTACGGGTTTTGCAATCTAGGTCTTCCCGCGTCTGCCACGTAGCGGAAGTATCCTGGCGGTTTCCCACTTAGGATCGACCGGAATTAGGGTTTTCCTATTTGGTCATTAGCTAACAACAACTAGCGTCAGACCTAATCGAACTACTTTACGCAGAAACGCCAGGTCTGAAGCGGATTCATGCTGCACTTGGTTCAAGGAGAATGGGAAACGAGAGGGATGCAAGGTTCAACCTCTCTGCCTTAAGGCATAGTCCCATTCCGTTCCCCTAAAACAGCGTAAATCGGGTAAGACGTGACTCTAGGTTTTCGCTCTCATTATTCGCTTTGATAATGATGATAATCCCGCTATTCTTCGAGATTCTTTGAGAAAAGTTCCCGGCTAACCGGGACCACCCAACCGTAGGACGGACCCATGGCCCATCCTCCGCACTTTCCTCGATTTGTTTTAGTTATGTAATTATCTAACACATTAATTTGACATATAACAATCAGCTTCTTTAATTAACCCTGTTAAGCACTGGTTCCTTCACGTAATCTTATCACGTGACATAGAAAAACAATATCAAACAACTTCTTTATTATCATTTCATCCTTTTATCTTTGAAATACAAGGAGTTCCGCCCGTAGGCTTGTCCATAATCCGCCCGAAGGCTCATCCAGTAATCCGCTAGGGATCACTATTCCAAGCTTCTGCCCGTAGACTAGTATGCGGGCCTCGAGATCCAATCCCGAGTCACGTTAGCCTCTTGTGCAGGACCCGGAAGGCGAGGGATTTACGGCCAGAGCCCCCCCTGGCACCCAAGCGTCCTCCTGCTCCAAGTAGAGCTCAACGGAAAGACCTCTCGCGGCGGGTTCGGTCCACGTTCCCGGCGCGGTCAACAACCCCCTTGGTTAGGGTCAGGCATGCAGTCGGGGGTAACTGAAGCTGCATCTCCCTTCAGGCCTTCAACTTGAAGCATTTATATATCCTTTCATCCTTTAGTTCCTTGTACAAAAAATGCAAACAGCGCTTTCTAAACTGTTACAAGCACAATCAATTCCAGTGGTCGTTTATTTGGCAAACTGTTAAGGAGTGACTCCTTCTCTCCGAATGCATCCAACATTCGATCCGGAATCAATTTCAACTTGGCAAGATTCCTACTGTCCTTGGGTTAGGGTCATACCCTGTTAACCCAACTTAACCAATACCTTAGGTTTTATTAATAGTAAATACCGGCGGCCATGTCGCTTTAATTTATTGATTAATCATTTGCGTCCAAGCAAATACCTAACTTCCCTTAACTTGACAAATTTCCCCTAATGAGGGCGATGTAACAGGATGACTACCCATCCCCTTGCAAGTTAAACTTGCGCAAGAACCTGCCAACCTCATTCCAAGGAATGGCAAAACTTTCTTGTGATCAAACCACAAGGCTATGCGACGTTGCACTTGTTGTACAAGTGTCGCTTCCATTCCAAGAGATCATTTCACCCATTGAGTGGTGTTTTCTGGTCAAAGAGTTATGATTAGACTCGAAGTAGGGTTTAGGGTGTCTTCTTACTCACCCCAATCCTAATTGCACTAGACCGTCAACGTTCGGTCCTAGGGATTCCAACTCAATCCAAGTTCTAGCACTAGGTCGAATGATCCTTAGGGTAGAAACCCTAGATCATTATTTGCGTGCACGTCCAATTGGCTCAACTTTTCCGGGAAGGTGGGTAGGACCTTTGGGTTTGAGGACTTCGACTTGGTGTCCAATTACGTTACTTGGCCACATCTCTAACGTGCCAAGCCCTAACTAGTACTTGAGGTTTTTATCGAATCGGCTAGTTATGCTTATACGAACCCTAGCAGTCGTGATACCACAAATGACTTGGGTAAATTGACCTACTTGTCTGATGACAAGGATAATTCTTTCCTAGAGATGATATACTTGATCTAAGTAGAAAAATAGTTGCAAAATGTTACAATACATGTAAACATGTAATTCATTACTTCCACGCACCATAAGATCCGCAATAGCCCTATTCCTTTTTTTTGTTAAAGTCAAAAGGCAAGATAATTTGAAGGATACTTAAAAAGGGTTTACTAGGGTTTACATTGATGAAATAACACCTACAACCTTGTGTCTAAGTATTTGCATTTCATGCTTTTATAAGCCATGCAATCATTCCTAAATGTTACATGATGAAATGAAGTTTGCGAAAGTAAAAGTGCGACCCTTAGATACAACAACATCGTGAATGAAATTCATGCAATACTAAGGCAAGTGTCGATTTAATCTAATTGCAAGCATCTTTTCCATGCAACTTATAAAATCGGGGTTCTTTATCATGCCGTGCAAAAGAATCTAACAATTTCCTAATTAAACCTAGGCAATATGTGGCTTTCCTTTGAAAATGCACGACGAGGCAATTAAGGTCGTAAGATAGATGGACAATTTGCGTTTATATTGAAACTACCAATTTCTCCCTATTGTAATTAACTAGGTTAGGTGAATTTAAACATGCACTGATACTTCCTAATCCTTGGAGTTGTCATGCTTAACGCATTACTTTAGTATGAATTCACAATAGTAAAAAAACCTGAGTCTGTGGGCTCGGGGATATGTCCACTTGAATGCTAGGAGAAGAACCTCCCGCAGGCGCGCCTTGCGACTTCTTGGGAGCCATCGATAGCGTGCTTACGGATTTCCGGTTTTGCCTTTACCTTTACGCGATCGATGAGTCTTCTCCAACCGTTGCGAGTCCCTTCAAGATCTTTTTCCTTTTTCCCTCGTACGCCGGAGAATCCTTCCAAAGCGCGGATCCTTGAGAGTACCGGCTTGCGGTTTTCAAGGCTTATTGGCGGCCTTGTGGGGTTGGAGCTTTGATTGTGGAGATGGCCCTTTTACGAGAGAGCTATGGGAATGGAGGTTTTCTAAGCTTCTTCTCCTTCTAAAAATCCCGTGGTGGCCACGCGAAAATAGGTCTTAAGGAAGTTGGGACTTCTTCCCCTCGTTCGCAAGAATTTCTCCACAAAAATGGGTTCCCCTGAAAACCCGTGGTGGCTAGTGGGAAGGGACTTATAGATGGCTTGTGTGAATGGGCTTATGAATGCCCCCTTAGAGCTTCTTAAAAAAAAACTCCTGGCTATGACCAGAATCCACGTGGAAGAGGGAGGGGGTGGTAACGTGGCGAAAAATGACGTCGCTTAGGGAGGGGGTTGATTGTCCTTCTGTGGCAACGTGGAGCCACAGCGCCGCCAGCACGCTGCAATGGCAGCAACAGCAGCGCTGCAAGCGGTGGCGTTCTCAGCCCGGCAGCGTCCCTTCCCCTCGATCCTCCAACTCGGGCCCCTCCTTCCCCTCTTGTCTCCTCTGGCCGTTAGCATGGTGACTGTTGGCTTGAGCAGGCGGCGACCTCAGCCCCTTTTCGCAATCCTTCTCCTCCTCAGCACGGCGACGAATATCAGAGCCTTCTCCCCTCAGCACGGTGACGAGTATCAGAGCCTTTCTTCTCCTTAGCACGTAGGGGGTGTTTATATAGGCATGGGGGGGGAGAGAAGGGCTCCACCACGTGGCCCCTTGCATGGGTTCCCCCCTCCCCATGCAGCCCACGACTCCATCACGTCCCATCCCCCCACACTCCCTCTTCTCCAGCCGTGCATCGGCTGGAGAAAAAGGGATAAAAATTTAAAAAAAAATTGCCTTGATAATATTCACTTTGCCCCTCCCAAGAGGGTGTTTACGTGTGATGTGCGGGTTTGAACTCTCGGGTTTTCCTTGCCAATGCGGAGGTCCCGATTTCTTGCGTGTAGGTCACAGATCACACTGCCGGTAATTCCAACAAGAAGGATAACCTTTGCACGAGGTTTACGCGGTGTGTGGGAAGTCAATATTCACGGGTGGGAATATTACACAACTAGACCATCTCCATACACATCCAAATCACCCAATAACTTTTGCAGCCATACCACCTCACATGCTGCCATAGCACCACCTCTATACTTAGCATGTGTACTTGATAAAGCAATTCTAGGTTCATTTTTTCTACTCCATGTAACTCTTGCAGTACTAAGGGAAAACATGAATCCATTAGTAGATCTTCTGTCTGACACACTATCAGCCCAATCTACATCTATGTATCCAAACATTTGTACATCCTTACCTGCTCATAGAAAAGTCCATAATGTAAAGTGGACTTCACATACCTCAATATGCATCTAACTACATCCAAATGAGGATTTCTAATAGGCATCCACATAAATTGACTAACAAGACCAATAGTATGGCTCAAGTCTTGGCCTTGTGATAGTCATGTAAATCAAACTCCCTACTATTGTCCTAAATATAGAAGATTCTTCTATCTCATTCCCAACATTAGCACTCAACTTCGTATTTTTCTCCAATGGTATAAAAAGAGGCTTACATGTCGTCATACCATACTTCGATAACATATCCAAGCCATATTACCTTTGCGATGGCCATATACCATCATCACATCTGATTATCTTAATACTAAGAAAGTATCTCAGCTCTCCCTAATCCTTGATCTCAAACTTCTTCTTCAAAAAGTCCTTAACTTTAGCAATTCCATTATTATTGTCACCTATAATAGACAAGTCATCCACATAGATAACTATGATGACCAAACCTATATCCCCCCTTTTCACTTAAAGTGAGTAATCAACATCGGAAACATAAAAGTCAATATTGACAAGATACTCTCCGATCTTGTTAGAGCATGTTGTAGGTGCTTGCTTCACCATAGAGCAACTTCTTTAACATGCATACATATGTGGGATGCTCTAAGTCCTCATAGTCTACTGGCTACTTCATATACACCTCTTCTTGCATTTCACCATGCAAGAAGACATTCTTAACATCCATTTGTTGTAAACTCCAATCTTTGGCTACTGTGCTGACAAGGCAATCACACATCTAATAGTTGTCATCCTAGCAATTGGACTAACTATCTCGTTGTAATCTATGTCATATGTTTAAGCATAGCAATTTGCATCCAGCTTGGCCTTATACTTGCTAATAACCAAACCATATGCATTATACTTAATTTTGTAAACGTACTTACAACCAATAACCTCGCCCTGCTGCCAACGAACCACCAACTGCCGCCGTTCTGGAAGTACACCAGTTGCCACCATATCCTTCCCTCCTTGTGGGCTCTCCACATTACCAGAAGCTTTCTGGAAGCTTCTAAGGGAGCTCTTTAAGCCCTCTTTCCCCCCTTTTTGTCCACCGCGTGCATTTTTAAACCTTCCCCTCCCCGGGATTTAAACTCCATTCCCGTGGGTTTCTCCCCTCCCCCATAAAAATCCCTCTAGAAGGTCTTTTACACCCCTTATCCCTTTTTTTTTCAATCCCCTAAAGTCCATTTAGTACCCCCTTTCCCATGGAGTCCTATCCGAGGCCTTTAAAAAGGCTCATTAAGCCCTTTCTCCCCCTTGGATTTCCCACAAGCTTCCAATAGCTCGAGTGCTAAACCCCCTTCCCGTGGGCCTTCCCTATTGCCCTCTCAAGCGGGTTCTTGTTACCCAGGATCTTTTAAAATCCCCTTCTAATTGCCTTCACAAAGCAAATCTTTTACACCCCTTCTTCCTTGAAGTTTAAGGAGAAATCATATAAAGCCTTCTAAAGTCGATTCCAAAAGATGAGAAATTAATCAAGGAGGCCGAATCACAAATGAAGTTTTGCGTGCAAAGGAGATGGCCAATATCATAAAACTGCAACCAAGACAAAAAGGCCGAAGTCGCCATGGCCCCTAAGAAGGCACAATGTGCAACGACAGAGTGGATGATCTCCTAACATCCATGTGGCGATTTCACCACAAGTCTAGGTTTTTATTCTTAAATTGGATTAATGTTGTAATATTTTGATTATGCGTGGATCATTTATGAAATAAGGATGCTTTTTTAAATTGAAATACTTTGGATAAATTAAAAGGACATAGCTTACGGTCAAGGAATTGGTCATTTGTATTGTTTCCAATGGAACGAAGGAAAGGACATGAGACGTCTATGCATTCTTAGAGATTTGTTATATGCATTACAAGTAACAAGTTTAGATAAATTAAAGATCATCTTTATTGAGTCGAAATTATTATCGTGCACTTCGATTAGGCATGGGAGTATAAATTGCATGTCGCATTATTAGACATCTCTTCTTCGCAATTATTCTTTATAGAAAGTGCTAATAATCCGTAGGAATTTGCAAGGCATGACATGGTTCTTGAGTTGCATAACTCTAATCAATTGGTATAAATATCGTTTCAACTGCGTAATTGTTAGAAAAGGCTGCATGGTTCAAACATAAAACCCTAAAGCTTAGTAGCATGAACCTTGATTGCATGTTATAGAAGGATCACTAGGAATTATGCCATAACTTAACTTACGCTTTGATCTTAATCCGAAAAGTTAGGGATTGTAAAACTACTCATACATAGACAATACATCATGTGGTTACGAAAATTGTATTGTAAATATCTAATAATAGACAAATAAATTGGCTTAAACCTAAACACCTAAAAACCGCGAGGGACTCGTTTAGGAAGGGATAATTCAAGGAAACATATCCCAAAAACCTACATGTTGAGGATGTGACCTAGTCGCTCTTATTGCCAACGTTGAAACTCCTATACCCTAAATACTTGCCCACATTCAAGGAATGTAGGGACAGTAGGACATACTTGCGAGAAATGATCTAGGGTTTTTACCCTAAGGATCTCGCTGAAAAGATGAAACTCAGTTTGAACTTGGAACCCTAGGACCGACAATGTCGGCCTAATGCAATCAGGAACGGATTGTTATATCTAATCATGATACCGTGATTAGAAGACACCATTGATGGGTAGAATAGTCCCATGGACTAGATGCGACACTCGTGCAACAAATTGCAGAGTCGCATGATCTTGTGATTCGACCACAAGGGAATGGCCAATTCCTTGAAATGGGATTGGCAGATTCCTATGCAAGTTTATCTTGCAAGAGGATGAATAATCATCCTCATATAGTACCTTTCTTGGGTAAAGTGATCAAGATACGGGGATTAGATAATTGCTTGGAAGCAAAAGACCAATCAGTAAATTGGAATAACATATTTACTACTAATTAAACTTAAGGTATTGGTTAAGTTGGGTTAATAGGTTATGGCTCTAGCCCAAGGATATATGGTTAACAAACAAACCCTTGGGGATATTGCCAAGTTGCAATTGATCCCGGATCGAGTGCTGGATGCATTCAGAAAGAAGGATTCACTCCTTAGTAGTTGGCCAAAAATAATGACCACTGGAAATGATTGTGCTTGTAACAGTTTAGAGAGCACTGTTTTGCTTTGTTTGCTTAAGGAATTAAAGGATGAAAAGATATCTAATGCTTCAAGTTGAAGGCTTGAAGGGAGAGGCAGCTTCAGTTACCCCCGACTGCCCACCTGACCCTAACCAAGGGGGTTGTTAAGCGCGCTGAAAAGGTGGACCGAACCTGCCGCGAGAGGTCACTCCATTGAGCGCTACTTGGAGCAAGAGGACGCTTGGGTGCCAGGCAGAGGGGGCTCTGGCCGTAAATCCCTCGCCTTCCGGGCCCTGCACAAGAGGCCAACGTGACTCGGGATTGGATCTCGAGGCCCGCATACTAGTCTATGGGCGGAATCTTGGATTAGTAATCCATGTGGATTGCTGGATAGCCTTCGGGTGGATTATGGATAAGCCTATGGGCTAGATGTTATAAATGTATTCCAAAGATAAATATGATAAGTTATTGAAAAGAAACTTGTTTGACGTTGCTTTTCTATATCAAGTGCTATGATTACGTGAAGGAATCAGTGCCTAACGGGCTAATTAAGGCAGCCCATTGATACATGTCCAACTAAATGTGGTAGGTAATTAGATAACTAAAACAACCTAAGTAAAGTGCGGTGGATTTGGCCATGGGTCTGTCCTACGGATGGGTGGTCCCGGTTGGCCGATAAATTTTCTCAATCATGATGCATAGCAAGAAGATCATTCAAAGAACACAAACAGCAAGAGCGTTGTCCTAGAATCTAAGTTACAGTAATCTCGATTTACGCTGTTTTAGGGGAACGGAATGGGACTATGCCTTATGGGGCAGAGAGGTCGAGCCTTGCATCCCTCTCGTTTCCCATTCTCCTTGAACCAAGTGCACCATGAATCGGCATCGGACCTGGCGTTTCTGCGTAAAGGAGTTCGCTCGGGTTCCACGCTAGTTGTCGTTTAGGAAATGACCAATAGGAAAAACCGTGATTCAAGTCGGTTCTAAGTGGGAATGGCCAGAATACTTCCGCTATGTGGCAGATACGGAAAGTCCTAGATCACAAACCCTGTAACATTCCATGGGAATGCCAGGTGGAGCTTTCTAGACATCCTTTCCTGTTAAGACGTGTCCTGAAGACAACAGGTGGACATGTTACAGTTGGTATCAGAGCGAACCAACGAAGGATTTGTTTTAGAAAATCCTAATAAGAAAAAATAAAGCAAATATTGCTATTCCCAACATTTCCTTACTTTCGATGCTGTCTTGTAGAATTATGAAGCATGGAACAAGTTCTTAGTGCTCCGAGTCATGTTTATGACTGCGATGCATTCCCTAGATTATCAACAAAGGGTTGAGATGATGAACATCCTAGAGCGTATCTATAATCCATCGCCTTTCTACATGGAGTAAAGATGGACGGGTTCCTCAGGAATCTACTATATAGCTGCCCACCGGTTTGCATACCTCCAAACCAAACTCAAGAGGATCAAGTGGTTAGAAGACCTAAAGATCGTGAAGCTGTTCATTTTTGTGGAGGCTCACATAAACTCAACTTTACATATTCGAGGTCAGAGGGTTGAGATGAACTCATATGTATATAAGGAAGTGACCCATATAATCCCCACCGACAGGATCAAGGTGTTGGGACACTATGAGAAGAATGGGTTCCAAAGGAGAGGATACCTTGATCTTCCAATGACTTACCAATTCCTGAAGATCCATGACCCGAAACCATACTATTATCCAGTTCCCGTAGATAAATGTAATACAACGTTATTCTCCCCAAATTAAATGTAAACAGTTGCCCTATCATCCCAAGAAATGTTGTATTCTGAAAGGGCTATGCCCATATAAATACAATAAGACTTCTTTTTATCAATGTCTATTTGTTCATGAGAATTGATAAGAAGGTAAGTGGTTAGATTGCTTGGTTGATAACTGAAACGGAGATGAAATATAAATCCTAATGATTAACGAGTAATAACGTTAAGAAACCTTTATCCAGGCACAACCCCAGGTATAGATTCCTAGTTCGCCTCCTACATCAAGTACTGCTATAATCTAGGAGAAGAAGTTTCTTCTCAAGCAGATTAAGCCTCCCGAATTTGATGGGAGAGGCAGGTCCATCCAAGCAGATGCTGAAATTTGGATTGAATCCATGAAGGATTACTTTGAAGCAGCCGGTACTCCACCCGCCATTCAGGCTATGCTCGCCAAGCTAAGGCTCACCGACGAAGCCAGGCTTTGGTGGAAGCAATGGTGCAGAGATCAAGGGATCGCAGAAGGATCCGTTACCTGGGAGAAACTAAAGAAAGCTGTGTAAGGAAGATACTTACCACTCGCGTATCGCACGCAAAAAATAAATGAGTTCTACAAGCTAAAACAGCTGGGACTCACTCTTGACATATACTATTCTAAAGCTTTGGTGGAAGCAATGGTGCAGAGATCAAGGGATCGCAGAAGGATCCGTTACCTGGGAGAAACTAAAGAAAGCTGTGCAAGGAAGATACTTACCACTCGCGTATCGCACGCAGAAAATGAATGAGTTCTACAAGCTAAAACAATTGGGACTCACTCTTCACATATACTATTCTAAATTCGTCTCACTTCTTAAGTATGCACCACAGATGGACATGACACAGCAAGTGTCAAAGTTTTGTGCTAGATTAAATCCACCAGTGAATACCCGTCTCGAATCTATGCGCCCATTAGATCTTTAGGACGCACTCATTCTACCCCTATAATTTAGAAGGTGTAGGCTAGACCAAGTGGTAACAAAAATTGGTCTTATAATGACCTGAATAGAGGAGGATTTAGGCCTCAAATGAAGAGAGTTCAAGGTCAGAGTCAAGGACAAAGAAAGAAAGCAAGGACTAATAATGTCAACAACTTTGTTCCTACTCAAAGCAATGGCCAAAACCTCTGTTGTTTCCACTGCAAGGAGCCCGATCATTTCAAGAGGCAATGTCCCAATCTTGGAGGAGGACATCACCAAGCACCTTTCCAATGAACTGGCCATGGTCAGGGAGCCACTACCCGAGCCAGAGGAAGAACCGCATGTGTTGCCAACAGGGAGATGTGTGAAGAAGAAGAAGATCCGACCATGGAAGCAGAGTTTGAAAGGGCGACAGTCCATGCGGCTCTTCACAAGAATAAAGGTTTCAAGTCCTTGATTGATTGTGGCAGTACACATTATTTTATCTCACCAGGTTGTATAAAAAGATTAGGAATAGCCATAGTAGAAGAACCTATCTTGCTTATGGAATTGGCAAATGGTCGTGAGGTTACTTGTACCAAGCAAACTGCTAAGGTGAAATTCTTTCTGGGTGGAAAGACGACTTCGGTCAAATTTAGAGTCATGAGCCTAGGTATCCATGAGTGTCTACTCGGAATGGATTGGCTTAAACCTAATGATGCCCACATTCATTGTGGAAAAGGCAAAAGTTTCTTTCGAAACTCTGAAGGGGATTTAGTCACAACTCAAGGTGAGGCTGGAGTACCAAAAATCCAATTGGCCAAAGCATCTCAGATCATAAAGGGAGTCAGAAAGGGACTACCTATCTATTTGATCAAGCTCAACAAGTTAGATCAGAAGCAGGAGTCTAGCGAAGACCTTCATGGCTAAAGGAATACGCGGACATATTTCCTGAAGAGTTAACAGAACTCCCGCCTCAAAGAGAAGTGGATCATGAGATCAAGCTAGTACCAGGAGTTGTGCCAATTGCGAAGAGACCCTATAGAATGTCTATACCGGAAGCAATTGAGCTGAAGGAACAACTCAAGCAACTGCTAGATCACGGCTACATCCATCCTAGCAGTTCAACATGGGGAGCTCCAGTATTGTTCCAATAAAAGAAAGATAGAACACTTCGACTGTGTATTGATTACAGAGGGTTGAATCAATCAACTGTCAAGAACACGTACCCTATTCCTAGAATAGATGAACTTCTTGACCGTCTTCAGGGAGCGAAGATCTTTTCCAAGATTGATCTCAGGTCTGGTTACTATCAAATAAGGATAAAGGAAGAAGATATCCCAAAGACGGCCTTCAACACAATATATGGACACTTTGAGTTTCTAAATATGTCATTCGGGCTTACGAATGCACCTACCACCTTCAACAGGTTAATGCAGGATATATTTAGGCCATATCTTGATGACTTCATACTCGTCTTCTTCGACAATACTTTATTCTATTCTAAACAGGAGGAAGATCATGAACCCCAACTTTGGATTTTCCTTGAGACAATGAGGGCACATAAGTTGTATGCTAAGATGAAGAAGTGTGCATTCTTCAAACATCAGATTGAATATTTGGGATTCATCGTATCAACGAAAGGAATCTCAGTGGACCCAACCAAAGTCAAGAGATGTGCTAGAGTGGCCAATACCAACAACTGTCAAAGAAATACGAAGTTTTCTTGGATTAAAAAGATGGTATAGGGTCTTCATAAAAAATTATGCTTTGATTGCAGCACCTTTGATGGACTTACTGAAGAAGCAAACATCCATTGCATGTTCAACTCTCGAACAAACCAGCTTTGATAGATTGAAGCAAAGTTTGGTATCAGCACATATCCTAAAACTTCCAGACCTCAGTAAGGAGTTTGAGGTAGTAACTAATGCTAGTGCACTTGCCTTAGGATGTGTGCTCATGCAAGAAGGTCATCCTGTAGCATACTCTTCAAGGAAACTGAAGAGTCATGAGAAGAATTATGCTACCCATGATCTAGAATTGCTAGATGTCATCCATGCTCTAAAGCTTTGGAGACACTACCTGTTGGGTAACAAGCTTACAATAGTAACTGATCATAAAAGTTTCAAGTGGATCTTTACCTAGAACGAGCTCAACATGAGGCAATGTCGGTGGATTGAAGTGCTGGAGGAGTATGACTTTAAAATCAAGTACTGACCGGGAAAGGAGAATGTAGTTGCTGATGCACTTAGTCGCAAGGCATTCCTTAACTCATTAATCTTGCAAAATCCATCAACAGCTAGATCTCTAGCCACAAAGGTATCCATGACAAACAATCCAATACTTGAGCTAGCTAGAGAGGAAGCATGCCATGATCTAGCCTATCAAAAGATGCTAATGGAGATCTCTATCAAGGATCATGACCAAAAGCTACATGCTAAGTATCATGAATTCTCTATCAATAGTGGATTTGTCTACTATAGGATGAGAGTATGTATACCGGCAAGCCAGTCACTTAAGCAGAAGATATTGTGGGAAGCTCATGATTCCCCTTTCTTAGGACATCCTGGCTATGCCAAGACTCTCAATGTAGTTAGAAAGAGCTACCATTGGGAGAGGCTTAAAGGTGACGTTCTCAAATATGTCACTGAGTGTTTGTCTTGTCAACGTATCAAAGCCGAACACATCAAGATGCCAGGGAAGTTGCAACCACTTGACATTCCCCAAATGAAATGGGAATTCATCAGTATGAACTTTGTGGTTGGCCTATCCCATATTCAGGGAGGATACAACTCCATCATGGTTGTAGTTGACATGCTTACTAAGGTTGCACACCTTATTCTAGTAAAGACAAACTATAAAGCCTCAGACATTGCAAGGTTGTTTATCAAGGAGATATTCAAGCTACATGGGTTACCCAGAAGAATCATTTGTGATCGTGATTCTCTCTTCACATCACACTTCTGGAGAGCTATCTTTGAAGCCATTGGGACTCAACTCTATTTTAGCACAGCTTACCATCCCCAAACTAATGGTCAAATGGAGTGAGTCAATCAAGTTATCGAGGATATGCTTAGGGCACATTGCTGTCATGAGCCAAAAAGGTGGATTCAATACTTGCCTTTGGTTGAATTTTCCTACAATGCTTCTTACCAACAAAGCATTCAGATGACCCCTTTTCAAGCATTATATGGTCATGACTGTCGAAGTCCCCTAAAATTCTCAGATCCAACCTTGAGGGTTGAAGCTTCAAGGAAGATGTTGAAAGAGATGAATGACCAAATAAAGTCAATAAGATAGGACATCCCAGCCACCAAGGATAGACAGAAAGCATACCCGGATTTGAAGCGTCAAGATAGAATCTTTGAGGAAGGAGACATGGTCTTCATTCGGGTACATCCAAAGAAGAGTTCTCTATCCTTAGGAGATTGCAAGAAGCTAAGTCCAAGGTATTGTGGACCATACAAGATCCTCAAAGTGCCTAGGACCTAATGCTTATAGACTACAACTCCTGGAGAACCTAAAGGTTCATAATGTATTCCATATCAGCCTATTGAAGAAGAATGTACCTAATCCTAACCATGTACTTGATGACCAATAGGTTTTAATGCCTAGTCAAGGAGTCCTTGAATTAAGGCCTGATAGGATCTTAGATGTTAGAAAGAGACAACTGAGATCCAGAACCTTGAGAGAATGCCTTGTCCAGTGGAAAGATTATCCCGAGGAGAATGCTACTTGGGTAGATGAGGGCACTCTCAACCATCAATATCCCCAGTTTATCTTGAGATGAGGACATCTCGATTCCTCCAAGGGGGAGAGAATGCAATTATTCCATTTTTAAAAAAAAACCGCATTCTTTATAAGAACCTCCTCTTAGGAGGCCAAAGGATAATTTATGGGGAATAATGGTAAATTTTTTAAATTATCCCTCTCTCCCCCAGCGGACTGTCGTGCTGGAGGAGAGGGGAATAGCAAGGGCAATTAAGCTCCTTGCTGGAGCTTGTAGAAGGACGAAGCCATACAGGATGCCACGTGGGGGAGGGAGGATTCCCTCCCCTCACCTATATAAGCCTTGTGGGGGGAAGTGAGGGGAGAGGCAAAAGCGGTCACGTTGCCATTGAGGAGGAGACAGGGTCGTGAGAGGAATCAGCGTTGCTGATGTCGTTGAAGGGGAGAAGAGAGCCACCAGCTACTGCTGCCATTCGTCAGCTCGCCCTGCCGCCAACGAACCACCAACTGCCACCGTTCTAGAAGTACACCAGCTGTGCCGCCATACCCTTCCCTCCACGTGAGCTCTCCACATTACCAGAAGCTTTCTAGAAGCTTCTAAGGGGGCTCTTTAAGCCCCCTTTCCCCCCTTTTTGTCCACTGCGTGCATTTTTAAACCTTCCCCTCCCCGGTATTTAAACCCCATTCCCGTGGGTTTCTCCCCTCCCCCACAAAAATCCCTCTAGAAGGTCTTTTACACCCCTTGCCCCTTTTTTTTTCAATCCCCTAAAGTCCATTTAGTACCCCCTTTCCCGTGGAGTCCTATCCGAGGCCTTTAAAATGGCTCATTAAGCCCTTTCTCCCCCTTGGATTTATCACAAGCTCCCAATAGCCTGAGTGCTAAACCCCCTTCCCGTGGGCCTTCCCTATTTCCCTCTCAAGCGGGTTCTTGTTACCCAGGATATTTTAAAATCCCCTTCTATTGCCTTCACAAAGCAAATCTTTTATACCCCTCTTCCTTGAAGTTTAAGGAGGAATCATATAAAGCCTTCTAAAGTCGGTTCCAAAATACGGAGAAATTAATCAAGAAGGCCGAATCACAAAGGAAGTTTTGCGTGTGAAGGAGACGGCCAAGATCATAAAACTGCCTCCAAGACGAAAAGGCTGAAGTCACAATGGCCCCTAAGAAGGCACAAGGTGCAATGATAAGAGGATCATCTCCTAACATCCATGTGGACATTTCACCACAAGTCCATGTTTTTCTTCTTAAATTGGATTAATGTTGTAATATTTTGATTGTGCATGGATCATTTATGAAATAAGGATGCTTTTTTAAATTGAAATACTTTGGATAAATTAAAAGGAAATAGCTTACGGTCAAGGAATTGGTCATTTGTATTTTTCCAATGAAACGAAGCAAAGGACATGAGACGTCTATGCATTCTTAGAAATTTGTTATATGCATTACAAGTAACGAGTTTAGATCAATTAAAGATCATCTTTATGAAGTCAAAATTATTATCATGCACTTCGATTAGGCATGGGAGTATAAATTGCATGTCGCATTATTAGACATCTCTTCTTCGCAATGATTCGTTATAGAAAGTGCTAATAATCTGTAGGAATTTGCAAGGCATGAAATGGTTCTTGAGCTGCATAACTCTAGTCAATTGGTATAAATATCATTTCAACTACGTAATTGTTAGAAAAGGCTGCATGGTTCAAACATAAAACCCTAAAGCTTAGTAGCATGAAACTTGATTGCATGTTATAGAAGGATCACTAGGAATTATGCCATAACTTAACTGATGCTTTGATCTTAGTCGAAAAAGTTAGGGATTGTAAAACTACTCATACATAGACAATACATCATGTGGTTACGAAAATGGTATCATAAATATCTTCAAGAATAGACAAGTAAATTGGTTTAAACTTAAACACCTAAAAACCGCGAGAGACTCGTTTAGGAAGGGTTAATTCAAGGCAACATATCCCAAAAAGCTACACCTTGAGGACGTGACCTAGTTGCTCTTATTGACAATGCTGAAACTCCTATACTCTAAAGACTTGCCCACATTCACGGAATGTAGGTACAGTAGGACATACTTGCGAGAAATGATCTAGGGTTTCTACCCTAAGGATCTCTCGCTAAAAAGATGAGATTCGGTTTGAACTTGGAACCCTAGGACTGACAATGACGGCCTAATGCAATTAGGAATGGATTGTTATATCTAATCATGATACCATGATTAGAAGACACTGTTGATGGGTAGAATAGTCCCATGGACTAGATGCGACACTCGTGCAACAAGTTGCAGAGTCACATGATCTTGTGATTTGACCACAAGGGAATGGCCAATTCCTTGAAATGGGATTGGAAGATTCCTACGCAAGTTTATCTTGCAAGAGGAGGAATAATCGTCCTCATATAGTACCTTTCTTGGTTAAAGTGATCAAGATACGGGGATTAGATAATTGCTTGGAAGCAAAAGACCAATCAGTAAATTGGAATAACATATTTATTGCTAATTAAACTTAAGGTATTGGTTAAGTTGGGTTAATAGGTTACGGCTCTAACCCAAGGACATAGGGTTAACAAACAAACCCTTGGGGATCTTGCCAAGTCGCAATTGATCCCGGATCGAGTGCTAGATGCATTCGGAAAGAAGGATTCACTCCTTAGAAGTTGGCCAAAAATAACGACCACTGGAAATGATTGTGCTTGTAACAGTTTAGAGAGCACTGTTTTTCTTTGTTTGCTTAAGGAATTAAAGGATGAAAAGATATCTAATGCTTCAGGTTGAAGGCCTGAAGGGAGAGGCAGCTTTAATTACCCTCGACTACCTACTGGACCCTAACCAAGGGGGTTCTTAACCGCGCCGGAAAGGTGGACCGAACTCACTGCAAGAGGTCTCTCCGTTGAGCGCTACTTGGAGTAGGAGGATGCTTGGGTGCCAGATGCGGCTCTGTCCATAAATCCCTCGCCTTTCGGGACCTGCACAAGAGGCCAACGTGACTCGGGATTGGATCTGGAGGCCCGCATACTAGTTTACGGGCGGAATCATGGATTAGTAATCCGTATGGATTGCTGGATAGCCTTCGGGTGGATTATGGATAAGCCTACAGGCTGGATGTTATACATGTATTCCAAAGATAAATATGATAAGTTGTTGAAACGAAACTTGTTTGACATTGATTTTCTATGTCAAGTGCTAAGATTACATGAAGGAATCAGTGCCCAACGGGCTAATTAAGAAGCTGATTGATGCATGTCCAACTAAATGTGGTTGGTAATTAGATAACTAAAAAAACTTAAGCAAAGTGCGATGGATGTGGCCATGGGTCCGTCCTACGGATGGGTGGTCCCAATTGGCCGGGAACTTTTCTCAATCATGATGTGATGCCAGGAGGCATATTTCACGGTGGATTTCGTGAGGTTTTACAGTGGATTCCGTAAACTTTGTTGACCGGGGCTCATACACAAAGTGGATTCGTTGTGCGAGAAGTTGATGGGGACGCCTATCCTTTTCGGGCATTTCATTAATTTAGTGTGTACATGGGTGATTCCATAGCGGGTGATTCCGCAAAATGCATATTAAATTAATAAACATTTATGAGTTTAGAGTGCGCACTCGTAATAAATTAAGGTTAGGATTGATTTCTAACCAGTTGATTTATTTATGTAGCTGAAGACTGCTAGGTATTCACTTTTGTCGGTTTAATTGTATTATTTTACTAACGATTGTGAATGCTTCAGTTGATGTGTAGAGATAGCAGTAGTGGCGGAGGAAAGCATTGGAGGATAGCGAGTATTCGATTTATCACTTATATTTTGATGGGCGCATACCTTAGGCATGGCGCCTATATTTTGTCGCGCCTATTTATTGAGGCGTTGGATATTTATTTATTATTTTGTATACGCATGGGTGCACGATTATGTTATTTGTACTTGGACGTTGTATTAGGCATGCCAGACTCTTTGGGCACCGTCCGTTAGCTTTATTCCTATTTTGTGCTAAAGCAAACTCAAAAGCTAAAAGCTTGCTATTTTGTAATTTGGGCTATTATTTGAGCTTGAAGATGATTAATACATAAAATACATGCTTTGTGGAGCGCTCACACAAGGCATGGGGGGAGATTGCACCCAATTGGTCTCTTGTTCATGTCGTTCATGCTTTTTACCTTGAATTTTGTGCGAAAAGTAGAGTTCTATTGTTCTTGGGGACCTTCCGGCATTCACTACGCGAGCATACAGCATCTGATCTATGTACCAAAGGTATCAGAGCGAAGCTGAGATCAAGAGCTTCCAATCGCTACCCATCTTGTGCGAAGGCAGAGCTCCTGGAATGATCGAGCTCTACGGTCAATCTCATCGCGAACGGTCGATACAGGTGGATTCCTGGCGATCAAGAACCTCTGTTTCCATCATCAGATTGCGAAGGACCAGCTTGTAGAGGCGGAGGATCACTCCTACATCCTCACATACAAGTCGTCAACAAACAGAGATAAGCCATATTTCTTGCCAAGTTTAAAAGCTTTAATCTTTAAGTTACAAAGCTTAGTCAATTAGAAGCTTAACGTAAGCTTCAAAACGATTCATTATCAAGGACATGAGGACGTTTTGGGCGCCGATTTTTTTGTCGAGGACATATTCATGTCCTCAAAATTGACGATGGACCAAGAAGCATAAAGCTTTTTAATCCCCTAAGTTACCTAAAGTCATTCAACCATTCAAGTCTTCAAAGTTCTTTCAAGTCAAAATCTGCAAGTCTGATAAAGCAACTAAGTTCTGCAAGTCCTGAAACTCTGCAAATCACATAAGTTTGCAACTTTGCAAGTTAGACAAGTCATTTGAAGTCAAAACTGACTTCTGTTCAAAACTCATAGAAGGGCTGTTCTTGCGCAGAAACTCCGAATTGCAAAGTTGTTGGCCGAAGGTACTCTTCGCATACGCAGGTTTGCTGAAGCATTTTCAACACATGCAGAAGATTAAAACATAGATTTTTCAAAGATTACAAATCCCGCAATAGTCAAAGATAAAGATTGTGAAATCCACACCCAAAAATATATAAGCCTTGTATACCCAATCGTGAGCTACGCTCATCCCACTAACTTGATTTTGAGAGTGAGAGGTCTTTTGAGTTTTGCAGGATGACGGAACCACATATGGATGATTTAATAACTGAAGGCGACCTACCTGAACCTACAATGGAGCAAAAGTTGGACTTAATTATGATGCAATCGGATGAAGAACGACGAGCTAGGCAAGCATTGCAAGTTCAATTTGCTAATTTACAAAGATCGACTACCGACAAAGAGGAACCTCAATCTGAAGACCTTATCCGACGTACCATCGACGTGACTCTCGAAGCTCAAACCATCCGCAAGGAAGCAAAAATAAGTAAAAGAAATTTCAAATTCCGTACTTTCAATGGCACTCGAGAGGGAAAAACTGTTCTTGCATTCATTAGTTAGTTTGATGACTACTTTCATGAGGAAACCTATGCAGAAAAAGATAAAATCAAGTGTGTCACTAATCATTTAGTGGATAGAGCATATCTTTGGTGGACCGTGGTTCGCAAAAGTATAGATTGTCCCATTACCTGGGAGAATTTCAAGAAGAAGTTTATGCAGAATTTTCTTCCTCCACAATTTCATGAAAAAGCCATAAAGCAATGGGACCTTCTTCAGCAACGAGATCGTGAGCCTATTCCTCAGTACACCAAGCGTTTTTGGAATGCATTACTTCAGTTACGTATACTTGAAGACGTACCTGAAGTGACACATAAGCGCAAGTATATGTCTCGACTACTTTGGCATTACTACGCTGAAGTTAATATGTTCAAGCCTGCAACTCTTGAAGACGCAATTTCATTAGCTCACGACACTCAAGACAAGCTGCGAGGTAGAGATAGATGTCCATAGCAATTCCAAGCCAATGGTAACTATGGATCTAAGCAATTCAACTCAAATTTTAGAAGATTTAATCAAGGTCGTTTCTCTTCATCATCTTTCCGTAAAAATTGGGCAAAACCACCTGCTTTACCATCCAATACCAACCAAAACCCCAAGCCTATTCCATAGCCAAATCCTAATGTCCCTAGACTTCCCGCCATTGCAAACAATGTAACCAAAGCCAAGCCTATAGTGTGTTATAAATGCCACCAACTTGGACATCTAGCAGCAAATTGCCATTCGAAGAAGCCACCTATCCATATCAACTACCTTGGAGCAATGGAAGATGACGAACATGGATAAATGCTTGATTTCACGGAAGATGAGGATGACACTAGTACTTCTCCGGATACTTTACCAGGTATTCCAACTCCACATTCTTTATTGACAATGAAATGTTTAGTGCATGGAAAGGAAAAGATTATTTTGCATGATGACGGTAGTACTCATGATTTTATTTCTACAAAGTTAGTAAAAGAATTGAAGTTACAGACTGTAACTATGCATTATCGCATTTAAGCAACATTCTTAGGCACTAGGTATAATGGTACACAGGAAGTGCATGACTTAGAAATTCAAATTGGTCAATACACTGAAAGAAAAAAATTTCTAGTTGTACCATTCCAATCCAATGACATTATTTTAGGTATGCCTTGGTGTCATCAGCATAATCCAGATATAGATTATTTTACACATTCAATTAATATTAAATTTCAAGGAAAACATCTTACATTGTATGGTATGCATGCATCTAATGCTTTTCCATTGCTTTCGCATACTCAAGCTAAACGTACATTACGCAAAAGTAGTAAATCCTATCTCATTTGGGTGAATGAACTGCAAGTTAAAGAAAATCATATGCACCCTAGGCATAAAGAATTTCTTACACATTTTAAAGACTGTTTTGCCAAAGATCTACCACCTGGTTTACCTCCTTCACGTCTAGAAGACCATAAAATAGATTTGATTCCTAGTACCCAACCATCTTGTAAAGCACCATATAGGCATAACCAGATAGAGCAAAAAGAAATTCAGAGTCAAGTTGAGGAATTACTAAATAGAGGATTGATTAGACCTAGTAGTTCTCCATTTGGTGCACTTGTTCTGTTAGTAAAGAAAAAGAATAATACCTATCATATGTGCATTGACTATCGAGCTTGAAATAAGATCACTGTAAAGAATAGGTATCCAATTCCTAGAGTCGATGACCTTATGGATAAACTGCAAGGTTCTGCCATATTTAGCAAAATAGACCTTAAGTCTGGTTATCATTAGGTGAGACTAGGTAAGTCAGACATATTCAAGACTGCATTTAGGACACATTTTGGTCATTATGAATTCTTAGTGATGCCTTTTGGATTGACTAATGCACCTGCTACATTTAGTAGAATGATGAATCGTATATTTTTGAAATATCAGTATTGTGTTATTGTCTTCTTTGATGATATTTTGGTGTTAAGTCAAAATGAGAAAGAACATTATGAGCATTTGTCATTGGTTTTCCAGTTATTAAAAAATAATCAACTGTATGCAAATCCGGAAAAGAGTGAGTTCTTTAAAACAAAAATTGAGTATTTAGGTCATATTGTATCATCTGATGGAATTAAGGTTGACCCTAAGAAAATAGAAGCAATATTAAATTGGCCTGTATCTAAAAATGTGTATGAGTTACGATCATTCCTAGGTCTTGCTAGTTTCTATAGGAAGTTTGTGCGTAATTTTTCATTACTTGCTTTACCATTGACTAAACTTCTGAAGAAAGGTATTGTTTATCATTGGTCCGATAATCAACAGAAATCCTTTGACTTATTGAAACATGCATTAACCCATGCTCCTGTACTACAGTTGCCTAATTTTAATAGACCATTCTTTTTAGTAGTAACTGATGCTAGCGGATCAGGAATAGGAGCTGTACTTATGCAAGATAATCATCCCATAGCCTATTCTAGTTGTAAACTGAAATCCTCTGAACTGAAATATTCCACATATGACAAAGAATTATTAGCTGTGGTACAAGCCTTAAGACAGTGGAAACACTACTTAATGGGCTCTAAATTTATGATTAAGACCGACCAACAAAGTATTAGACATTTACTTAGCCAACCTCAAATATCTGACCGACATATCAAATGGGCATCCTTTATTCAGAGTTTTCATCCTATCATTCAATATCAACCCAGTAAAGAAAATGCAGTGTGGCTGATGCATTAAGTAGAAGACCTGCCATTCATAATATTTCTATTATATCATTTGATTCTTTGATTGCTATGAAAGATACTTATCATCAAGACATTACTTTTCATGCTGATTGGAATAAATTAGTTCAAAATAACTTGATTCCCATTGATTTACTATCTTATAATGATGGATTTATGTTTTATGAAAAGAGATTATGTGTTACAGTTCCATTTAGATCTTTTGTTTTGAATGAGATTCATTGTCCTCCATATCAAGGTCATAGAGGTATCATATCTACTTTACGTACATTAACTGAAGATTTTTATTGGCTGCATATGGACACTGATGTATCTAACTTTGTTTCTGAATGTTTGATTTGTCAAAGAGTTAAGAGACATCATGGTAAACAGTATGGATTACTTATGCCTTTATCTATTTCGTCAAGACCATGGAAACAAATTTCTATGGATTTTATTACTGGTTTACCTAATACTAAATCTAACCATGATATGATTTGGACAGTAGTAGATAGGTTTAGTAAACAAGCATATTTCATTCCATGTAAGAAAACTTTAACAGCATCATAGGCAGCACAATTGTTTTTTAAAACTATTTTTACTAACCATGGATTACCAAAAGTTATTATTTCTGATCGTGATTCTAGATTTTGTAACAACTTTTGGATTACTCTATTTGCTAACCTAGGCACAAAAATTGATTTCTCATCTGCATTTCATCCTGAAACTAATGGACAAACAGAAGCTACTAACAGTTCTATACTAGATCTTTTACGTGCTTATACTATTTCTAAACCACAGACATAGGATACACATTTGCATTTATTACAGTTTGCATATAATAATACACCACACACATCTACAAAGAAAGCATCGTTTGAAGTGATTTATGGTTATAGATTGTCTACACCTGTTGCATCTTTGTCAAATAGAATTCAGAGTGCTCATGATATTGCTAGTATGCATGATACTATCTTTGATGAGGTTAAAGATATGATTGCCAAAGCCCAGCAATCATATACCAAACAAGCCAATAAGAAAAGACAAGCAATGAATTTCAAAGTTGATGACTATGTTTGGTTAAGAATAGAAAAACGTAGATTACAAAGTGTAGATAAACACCCAATTGTGAAATTAGCCCCTAGATTCTATGGACCATTTAGGATCATTCATAAAATTAATGATAATGCATTCAAGTTAGAATTACCACCTCACTGGAAAATTCACAACACATTTCACATTAGTTTATTACGACCATTTAGAGGCCATTTACCTGTACACCCTGTTTATGAAAACCCACCTTTGTTAGAGGAAGAGATTGAAATACTTGAACCTGAAGCTATCATAGATACTGATTTTATGACCACTAGAACTGGCCAAAGATATTCTAGATTTTTAGTCAAATTTAAGAACCATCCTGTAGAGGAAGCTCAATGGATGCACGCTAGAGACTTAAATGCTTTCCCCACTCTGTTAGCTCCACATTGAGCTAATAGCAATTGAGGTCAATTGCTATCCCACCCCGGAGGTATGATGCCAGGAGGCATATTTCACGGTGGATTCCGTGCCACGGTGGATTTCGTGAGGTTTTACGATGGATTCCGTAAACTTTGTTGATCAGGGCTCATACACAAAGTGGATTCTTTGTGCGAGAAGTTGATGGGGATGCCTATCCTTTTCGGGCGTTTCATTAATTTAGTGTGTACATGGGTGATTCCATAGCGGGTGATTCCGCAAAATGCATATTAAATTAATAAACATTTATGAGTTTAGAGTGCGCACTCGTAAGAAATTAAGGTTAGGATTGATTTCTAACCAGTTGATTTATTTATGTAGCTGAAGACTGCTAGGCATTCACTTTTATCGATTTAATTGTATTATTTTACTAACGATTGTGAATGCTTCAGTTGATGTGTAGAGATAGCAGTAGTGGCGGAGGAAAGCATTGGAGGATAGCGAGTATTCGATTTATCACTTATATTTTGATGGGCGCATACCTTAGGCATGGTGCCTATATTCTGTCGCGCCTATTTATTGAGGCGTTGGATATTTATTTATTATTTTGTATGCGCATGGACACACGATTATGTTATTTGTACTTGGACATTGTATTGGGCATGCCAGACTCTTTGGGCATCGTCTATTAGATTTATTCCTATTTTGTGCTAAAGCAAACTCAAAAGCTAAAAGCTTGCTATTTTGTAATTTGGGCTATTATTTGAGCTTGAAGATGATTAATACATAAAATACATGCTTTGTGGAGCGCTCGCACAAGGAATGGGGGGGAGATTGCACCCAATTGGTCTCTTATTCATGTCGTTCATGCTTTTTACCTTGAATTTTGTGCAAAAAGTAGAGTTCTATTGTTCTTGGGGACCTTCCGGCATTCACTACGCGAGCATACAACATCCGATCTGTGCACCATGATGGACAACAAGAAGATCATTCAAAGAATACGAACAGCAAGAGCATTGACCAAGAATCTAAGTTACAGTAATCTCGGTTTACGTTGTTTTAGGGGAATGAAATGGGACTATGCCTTATGGCAGAGAGGTCGAGCCTTGCATCCCTCTCGTTTTCCATTCTCTTTGAACCAAGTGCAGCGTGAATCCGCTTCGGACGTGGCGTTTTTACGTAAAGTAGTTCGCTTGGGTTCGACTTTAGTTGCCGTTTAGGAAATGACCAATAGGGAAAACCCTGATTCAGGTTGGTCGTAAGTGGGAACGGCTAGAATACTTCCGCTACGTGGAAGACACGGAAAGTCCTAGATCGCAAACCCTGTAACATTCCATGGGAATGCTGGGTGGAGCTTCCTAGACATCCTTTCCGAAGGACTACTAAGACGTGTCCTAAAGACAACAAGTGGACACGTTACAGAGACAAAGGGAGTGCAAGAGGTTTCATAACTAGTATATGTGGCTAGTGAGAGGGAGAAAAGTGCTCAACTTGATGTTGAAGCTTTGAGAAGAGAAAACATGAAGGTGGTGGGTCATATTGTTGAGCAAGGCGTTGAGGAGGATGTTGGTGAAATTTTCACAGCTCTGCTCCCCTCCTTCCCTATTGGTGAAAGGCAATATGTTCTTGTATTTGATATCCATGACCTATTGAACATTAGGGAGGACTACTGCCTAGCCATTGTTGCACAAAATTTAGAAACAGATTCTAGTCTTATTGTACCAACTTTGACTATGATATACAAGGATGCACTCTGATATGAGTCATCCATTCCTTAAGAGGAAGAGTTCGAGGCAACACAAAAAAAATTGAAATTTTCTCACTTGAGCAAATCAAACAAGGATTTGACTCCTAAGTCCTTGCAAATCGGCCAATTATCCATTCAAATATGGATTGAGAAGTTGCTTGTTTCAAATGAAAATCAAAAGGTTTATTTTACAAACCATGTTCATTTGGATACTGTATTGATTTCCATAAAAAATTTCCTAAGATTCACTAGGTACGTTTGCTATTTTTCAGCTTGTGATGTAATTCCTCTAAACTGTTGTCTCTCTCTACTCCTCCACTGTGTTTTGTATGGCTGAAATATCTGGTACACATGCTTCATAATGGGTTTTATCAATACCTTGAGTTGACCATACTGATAAAGTGCCATATTACTTGGCAAACCAAGGGGTGTTGGTATATACAGTGTGCTATCAAATCATAAGAAAGGATGCCACATTAGTGCTTCATGCACTTACAATTAAGCAATTATACTTTATTAGATATTATAAAGATAATGTACCATGTAGTGGGTAATGTCTTGATCTGTCCATGCACTAACCATTGAATTTTTAAACTCATCCAACGCTATTTCAAAGGCCTGGTAGTCATTTGAGTTCCATGCATGCATGTCAGAAAACTTAAAGATTGTATCTAAAGACTTTCAAACGTTGGCCTTGCGTGATAATGCCTCACCCCCACTGTCAGCATGGTCCATAATTGCATTCTCAATGCACTTCCACCTCTTGAATTGAATTCTTTGAGTGGAATGTTTTACTTGACTAGGATTATCAAAGGGTGGCGGGGATAAAATTTTCGGTGCTTTCACACCCCCAATGTAGAGTTTCTTTGGCATGTCTTGACCATACTTTGACCTTTTCTTGTCCCTTTCAATCTTCACATTTCCACCATGCAAACCAATGTGTGATAATGCCTTCTCAAGTGCTGCAATTGCCTTAACTTGTGTAGACCTAGGTTGCATTGTCCAAGCTAAACATATGTACAAGAAAAGTAATTTCTCAATGATCCCACACAGACCATGCATTGTGCAGATATGGACTTGAGGCAAGGGAATATCTAAAACTTCTCTCAAACTTGGATCTTTGAGGTGCCTATTGGGTGTGTTTTTCCAATTCCTTTTGTCAAGTTCCTTTGTAGCATGCATGAAATCTATGCATGGGCTCTTTGAATCTGCCCCTTTTGAGACATTGTACATGCACTTTTAGGGTCTTTAAATCACTTGCTAGATGCCACTCTACTTTAAATCTTCCAAATCCTTCCACGTCTAAGATTCTCCCATTCCTTTGCTCACTAATGATTTGGGGTATATTTGTCTTGTGAAAAATCGAATGTAACATTTCAAAATTCTCGGACATAACCTAGAATACACACATATTATAAACATGTGATACAAAAATAGTATTAGCATAAGTAAACTTCCAATTTAAAATCTATTATTCACCTCAAAGGACCCTAGAGAGAATATATTGTTATCTGACTGGACACTAAGCCATTTTGGATTGTGCTTTGAGATTGTTGGATTGAGTGCCCTATTCATCAGGGTGATGGTGATTTGTTGTTCTAGCTTTTTATCCTTCACAATCTGGCACTCATCAATCGCAAGAGACCATCACATTCATTAGGAGTTACCTCAAATAACTGAACAAAGTATGACTATAGGGCCTCCAAGTTGTAAAATATATTGTTGTATTTGTTGTAAACCATCGCCTCCCTTGGTGCCAAATGATACGTATCTTTGATATGAAATGGAGCTCCTAAGAGTTGTAGAACTTGATCATTCACTTATTTTCACATTCTTTTGAGTGATGTTGTGTTTGGAAATATCGTAGAGTTTTACATGTCCCACATTTACAAAGGAATCTTCTTTCAGTTGTAACGCAAGACTTGTGGATCTTGGTTTGTTTGTCAGTTCTGACCATACCAAGTGTCACATTGAGAAAGATAGCCAAACCATAGCTATTGCTCCTTGAAATGGTAATATTTTTTAGTTATCTTTAAATAAAGATGTCGCCAATATTGTTACATCTCCCAACAATCTTAACAAAAAAATACGATATCATCACTTTTTTCACTTTGATTTTTTCAAGCTTGTCGACCTTTATCAGTGTGACCTTGTTCAAGGTATGGAATTCAAAGCTCATCCTCGTATGGGTATTTTTGAATATTTTCCACTTGGAAAGAATTTTCACAAACAGTTTTCCATATCCATTACAACTCATTCTAGAGACTTTCTTGATCTTATTCACATTGATATTTGTGGACCTTTTTCTTCATCAAAATCTCAATATCGATATTTCATGACTTTTATTGATGACTTCTCAAGATACACCATTGTTTCTCTCTTGTGACACAAATTAGAAGCCTTATTAACTTTTAATAAGCAATATCAAAAATTTGCAGAACTTCATACTGGTCATCGCATCAAGAAACTTTGCAGTGATAATGGTAGAGAATACATTTCAAACGATTTTGATGATTATTGTAATAATCACGGTATTCATCATGAATATATGGTTCCCTACTCTCCTCAACATAATGGTATTGCTAAACAAAAAAACATGACTATTCTCAATGCCATGTAATACATGCTCATTCATTGTGGCTTATCTCCATGTTTTTGGGCTGAAGTAGTTTTAATAACACTATTTGTGAAAAATCATCTTCCTACAACTACTCCTTCTGGTAAAATACCAAATACTACTTGGACAAGTGAAACTCCTTCTGTTTCATATTTTCAAACTTTTGGATGTATTGCTTATATTCATCTGCCGAAGTGACTTGAAAAAAACTTGATCCTCCCAGTTTGAAAGTTATTTTCATTGGATATTCAAATTTTTCTAAGGGATACAAGTTTTATGATCCATATTTCAAGAAGGTAATAATAAGTCATGATGCTATTTTCAATGAGCAACTTACGGGCAGCACATGGTCTCAGGAGGATGCTGGACAGATGTGGTCACTAGAGGAAGTTGATGATACAAAGTTGTTAATCACTTATTTTCCTTTTCCATATGATGATGAACCTCCTTCCTTGGATAATATTAACTCTTCAAGTCAAGATTCACAACCTGCACCTATTACTATATTGATGATGACCTTCGCATTGATCTTTATGTTGATCTTCCAATTGATAATGAGCATGGTACTTGTCATGTTTATGATGCAACTTGAGAATGCTCTCAATATTTTTGAAGACCCTCTCTCTTTATAGTGATACCATGTCATCTCCAAAAAAGGAACAATAGCAGGAGGCCATGGAAGGTGAGTATGAATCTCTTCTCTCTAAAGGTACATGGGTTCTAAGTGAGTTACCACCTAGACATACCACTATTAAATGCAAGTGGATTTACAATACTAAAACAAAAGAAAATGGAAAATTTGACAAATTCAAAGCAAGGCTAGCTACCAATGCTTTCTCAAAAATTGTAGGAGTTGATTATCAACAAACTTTCTCACTTGTTGTTTGTATTACTAATATTCGAGTATTGTTAGTTTTTACTATTGAGTTTGATTTGGAGGTTTACCAAATGGATGTGATAACTTATTTTCTTAATGGAAATTTGAGGGAAGAGTTATATATGGAGCAACCAAATGGATTTTTAGTCAAACATAAGAAAAAACTTGCTTGCAAACTTCATCGCATGCTCTATGATCTCAAACAATCTTCATGAGCCTGGTATCCAAAGATTGATCTCTTCCTTACAAAACAAGGTTTTGTCTCTTGTTCTTCATATCTTAATTTATATATTAGCCATGCACTCCAATGATAGTTTTGTTATTCTTGCTTTATGTGTGGATGATATCATAATTGCTTTGAAGAATCTCAACTCCCTTCAACAAGTAAAGAAGGTTTTATCTTTTGTGTTTGACATGGTCAATTTTGGAGACATACACTCATGTCTTAGTATTCAGATTCAACGTTATCAAGAAAAGGGTTTTTTATTATTGTATCAAACAAATTTTGTTGAAGATATTATTCAGAAGTTTGGTTTGGGTTCTGCACATCCTGCTAGTACTCCTTGTCTTCTAAGCTCTACCAAAAATTCTCACTTCTGGCAAAATGATGGACAATTAGCATTACATCAACCTTATGCTAATCTTGTTAGATGTCTTCAATTTGTTGGCTTAAATTCTCACGCTAACATTCTTTTTCTTGCAAATTTTCTTGGATAACATCTTATTTGTGCATGCCTTAAACATCGGACTACAGTAGCTAAACTAATTTTGAAGTATTTGAAAGGCACTAAAGATTTTGGGTTGGTTTATAAGCGCGAACAAAACTTTGATTCTCTACATTCACTTCAACTTTTAGGTTACATAGATGCAGATTAGGAAAGCTCTCATTTATCTATATGTTTTATAAGTGGAAATTGTTTCTTTATCAATGATTGTCTTGTTTCTTGGAGTAGCAAGAAACAAGGTTGTGTTGTTGTTTCCACTACAAAGGCTGAATATGTAGCTACATCTTTAGCATCTTGAGAGTCTAAACATATTGCAGTGCACTTGGAACTTGGAGTTGTCTCAACTTCAATATTTGGAAATTAATCTACTATGACATTGTAGTGTGATTTTACGTACTCCTTGTAGGCACCATACAATTCATGTATGCACATACACCTCAAACCTCCTGGTCATCTTTGTACATATATATTCAGTTTCACTTCACATGCATTGATTCACTTTACATGCACACAATAATCCTTCTTGATCATGTTTGTGCATTTGTACATAGGAGCTCGGGTTTTTCCCTTGTCCTCCCCAAGGGTTTTTTCATCCATAGCTAAATACCTTTTGTTTGAGTGGGGGTGTTGAAGCTATATATAGCTCACCCTATCTAGACTAGGTCTCACCTATATATATGTAGATTGTGATCAATATGATATAGTATTTTGGGAGTGTATATGATGTGCCTCTTCTCTCTTTATCACGTCTCTACATATCTTCTCTCTCTACATCTTAACAAATAGAACCAATAATTCCAAAAGATAGTGCCCCCTCAGCCAAAACGGTGAAGTTCAATCTTCCAAAAGAGAAATAGAATAGTATAGAATAGAATGCTACAATACAGAGCAGTCCAGCACCATAACAGGATACTAATACAGTTACAAAGACAAGAGCAGAGGTCCAAGAGATAGAGGATGCAAAAGTATCCCCACAATGACAGAAAAAGTGCAAATGTTGCTGTTTCTAGAGGAAAAAGGAAAGCTAAATGTGGGTGTCATCGAATTCCCTAGCCAATTGGAGAAGCTTATGGATCCTAGCAAAGTGGCCACTAGTATCAATAGGATCTTTGAATTAGAATCGGAATAGAGGTCCTTCTAGATCAGCCTAACCCATCTATGTAATAATTACAAAGGCTTCTCAAAACCCTACTATGAGTACTCCTAGGAGGAGAAAATTTGAAGGATTATTTATCTCATTTAGCTACAAGCATCAAGAAAGAGCTTGTGGATATGCCTATAGAAAATTTGTAGACGGTGAAGGTGAATACTACCAATATGTCCAATATTGTACGAGGTGGAAGAAATGTGATGCAATTTAATATATGGTGTAGAAAGTGCCATCCAGCTACATGACATTTAGTGACTGAATGTACTTGAAAAACAACTATGCCTAGAGACTTCTGTTCATATTGTTTAAGGAAGAACAATATAGAAGATATTTGCTCTCTGAAGGAGATATATGAAAGAAGGAAGAAAGAGGAAGAAGCAAGATTCAACTTGTTGGAATCCAAGATGACTACCTAGGATATAGGACCAAATCCTAGAGGGTTCGGTCCTAATTTTAGCTCAAGGTTTCTCTCTCAAAGTTACAAAGGACGATAGTCTAGTGGTAGCCAAAGATCAGAAGTGGAGTGTTATAGATGTGGAGAAAAGTGACATATCTCGCCAAACTATCCAAATCCTAGAAGGTACATGGAATACAAACCCTTATGCAATTGATGCAAAGGAGAAGGCCACACCATAAAAGTCTATCCTAGTCCAGCTCTTATGAAAGCCAACACCACTGATAACCAATAGAAGACCCAAGAACATGCCTCCAATTTGGTGGGATTGAAAGTTACCGCAATAATGAGTACCAAGAAAAGAGAACTCATATTCCAAAAGATAATGTTGAGTATCAAGATAGAAATCACCTATACCTTTGACTTGATAGATTGCATCATCAGCAAGGTAAACCAATTTCTTGACAAGAATAGAATGATAATTATGTAACCATTGGGACTGGTATGTTATGTTTTCCCGTAGCACCTGAATCAATAATAAAAAGAGATCCATCATGAATATGAAGTATCCTTTTCGGAGAGATAGAATAACTCATACAATTTGCTTCTTCAATATTGTTGTCATGTATAACAACATATGCTCCATTACGATCTGAATCAAAATGCCTCTTGAAACATAGATGGCTTGGATAAGCACTCTTTTTGCAATAGTCACAAGGAGAATAGTCTCTAGATAAATGTGGTTATTTATTTGTAATACCATGTTCATCATCATATTGTTTTTCCCACTGTAGTGTGACCATTTCTATTGCGATAAGAAGAATGTTAGGAAACTTTGTAAAATATTACACGGCGCAGCGAACAGAATCTGAGAAAGAGATAGAGAGTACACAACAGATAAGAGGAGAATCAGTAAAATTCTTTAACTCCAAACAACTGATACAAAGATGGCTCTGTCCACCCGTGCGCTTCCACTAAATGAAGCTTAGATGGCGATCTAGACAGAAGATAGGTGAAGAGCTTAAGGCTAGCTAGAACAACAACTCTGACTGGGTGAAAGATGAGTGTTAGATGGCTGCGAAGGGGTTTAGCTTTTATAGCCCGCGAAGGTTGTTAGGTCAGCCTGCTGACCGACCTACCATATGAGCCTCCACTAGTCGGCCAGGGAATATTCCAGGGAATATTTCCTTTACCATCGGGCCGCGGGCCCCCGGACCCCACAATAGGGGCCCCTTTTAACTCCCTTACCACGCAACTCAATGCAATGTGCCTCGAGTTGCTACCAGCTTAACCACTCCGTCTAACCCAAAGATTAGACCCACAATGGTCACCTTTTTGCCATCCGGTCACATAGACCTCATCTGATATACAAGTCAGGACTCCACCAATGTCCGGGCTCACATTTGGCTTCTCCTCATAATGGGGGCCTTACAACTTTGAGCACCATGGATCATTGGTAGCACCTAATGAGGGTGGGGGCATTGATCATATCTAACACCCCCCCTCAATGTCCACCCATAGGTGAACTATCTCCTCGGCCCAATGCCGAGTCTGTGAAGATGAACTTGAAGCAGATCCTTCGTAAGTGCTTTGGTGAAGATATCTGCTCCATTCTCCTCTGTTGGACAGTAGACCAATTCCACTATCCCATCCTCCATCAAATCACGCACATAGTGATACTGGATCTCTATATGTTTGGTGCGTGCATGAAACACTGGATTTTTGGCAATGGCGATGCAACTCTGATTGTCACATCTCAGCAAAGTTGGTTCTTCATCTTGCACTCCCATATGCCATAGAATCCTTCTCAACCATACGGCCTCACATGCAGCAAAACAAGCTGCCTTGTACTCTGCTTCGGTAGAAGACAATGCCACTGTTGGTTGCTTCTTACTAATCCAAGAGAAAATTCCTGAACCCAAAGAGAAACAATAACCAGAAACTGACTTCCTGGAATCAATGTCTCCTACCCAATCTGAGTCACAGTTTCCCACAAGAGAAGTTCCGAAACTGTATGTGATACCATAGTCAAGAGTTTTCTTCAAGTATCTGAGCACCCGCATCCCAGCCTTCCAATGACTCTCATGAGGTTTGTTTGAGAACCTGCTCAAAACACCAACAGCAAAACTGATATCTGGTCTGGTGTTACACAAGTAGATTAGACTGGCGACCAACCTCCTATACCTCCCAATGTCTGCTAGTGCTGATGTATCCTCAACGGATAACTTTACATTCACCTCCATAGGTGTAGCTATCTCCTTGCACTCGGTCATGCCAAATGCCTTCAAGATCTCCCATGCATACTTCTTCTGAGAGATGAAGATCTTTCCTGGCTCTTGCCAGACTTCAATCCCCAAACAATAGTGCAACAAGCCCAAGTCTGTCATTTCAAACTCAAAACTCAAAGCCTTTCGAGTTTGGTTGATCATATCTTCATAGTCACCTGTAATAAGAAGGTCGTCCACATATAGGACAATCACTACAGACTTTTTACCATCCCTGTAAACATACAAGTTAGCATCTGAGGCACATCTTTTGAAGTTTAGGTTTAAAAAGAACCTATCTATCCATTGGTACCATGCTCTGGGGGCTTGTTTCAGCCCATACAATGCCTTCTTCAGTTTACACAGTTTGTTCTCAGAATGGGGGGCCTCAAACCCTGGTGGCTGAGCCACGTACACCTCCTCCTTGAGGTCACCATTTAAGAACGTTGACTTAACATCCATTTGGTACACTGGCCACTTCTTATGGGCAGCCACTGCAAGTACCGTGCGAATAGTGGTCATTCTGGCAGTTGGGGCAAATGACTCTTGAAAATCAAACCCTTCAACTTGTGAAAATCCTTGAGCAACCAGTCTAGCTTTGTACTTTTCTAAGGTACCATCAGCCTTGTACTTTACCTTCCAGATCCACTTGGTGCCAATAATCTTCCGCTTTGCTGGCCGATTCACTAGCTCCCAAGTGTCATTCTTCATTATGCTGTCATACTCCGCCTGCATAGCAGCCTTCCATGATGGATCTGCAAGTGCTTCTTCTAAGTCAGTTGGCTCCTTTACTTCTCTCATAATCTCAACCATCAAGGCCATGTTGACTATGTGAGCAGAAGCCCTCCTTTGCTCCTCTATTCTCTGAGACCTCCTTGGTCCGTCTGCCTTCTCCTCAACAGATGCAGGCATAGGATTATTGTGGTCATAGAGCTGCTTCACCCAGCGCGGCAATGGCTTTTCCGGTGGGGTGATGTCAGGTTGGTGAACTTTTTCCTCATCATCTGAAGATGATGCTTCCTCCTCCTTAAGGATAGGGATAGCTCTCGGGACAGGTTCATAGTGGACTACTTCTTCGCTTGATGATAAAGTGGAAGACCTTGCCTTCTCCTCCTCCACTGTATGCGGCTCCTCCTTGAACACCACATCACGGCTCGCGATGATCTTCTTTGCCTCTTGGTCATATAACTTGTAAGCCTTCTGCTCATCATTATAACCCAAGAAGATACATTTTCTGCTTTTTGGTTGTAACTTGTTTCTCTTCTCATCTGGAACATGTGCATAACATTCACATCCAAAAATTCTGAAATGTGAAACAGATGGTTTCTTACCAGTGTAAGCCTCATGAGGTGTTTTTCCCTTGAGAGCCTTTGTGTAGCTCCGATTTAGAATGTAGACTGCAGTATTAACAACTTCAGCCCAAAAATGGTTAGGCAATCCCTTTCCCTTTAGCATGCATCTTGCCATCTCCACAATGGTACGATTCCTGCGTTCCACAACACCATTCTGCTGAGGTGTGTGAGGCGTCGTCAATTGACGCTTGATCCCTTTGCTCTTGCAAAAGCCTTCAAACTCCTTTGAGTTGAACTCACCACCACCATCTGTTCTAAATTTCTTCACACTTTTCCCTATTTCATTCTCAACAAGTATTAACCATTCTTTAAACTTACCAAAAGCTTGAGCCTTATCACAAAGGAAGTACACCCACATCTTCCTACTGTAGTCGTCGACAATCAACATAAAATAAGAAGATCCCCCCAAGGCCTGTGTAGGCATCTTACCACACAAGTCAGCATGCACCAACTCTAGAGGAGCATGTGCTCTATTCTTGCTTTCTTGTGGAAATGCCTTTCTCTGTTGCTTGCCCATCATACAAGCTTCACATGGTTCCTTCAATTCAGTTATTGTAGGTAGGTGAGCAACCATACCTTGCTTTTGCATCTCCTTCAATACTGCAAATCCGATGTGTCCAAACCTTTCATGCCAAAGCTTACTTGTGCCCACTCCAGCGGTGGCTGTAAGAGCACTTAGCTCATACAGGTTGTTCCTTCTTTCTCCTTTGCCAACAATTGTGCCAGCACTATCAATAATTTCTGCACCTGTCTTCTTGAACCTCACTTCATGACCAAGATCAGTTATGGTAGCAACTGATAAGAGATTTCTCCTGATTTCGGGAACATACAACACATTTGAAAGCTTTTTGACTTCACCATTTGCAGCAACAAAAGAAATAGTACCTGTGCCCGCAGCAGGGCATTTAGCATCATTTCCAACCGTCACAGTGATGGATTCTTGTAGAGGCTGCATAGAACTGTATAGACCTTTCTTGTTGGTCATGTGACGGGAGGCCCCACTATCCAACACCCAAGAGTGAGTGGTAGATTCTTCTTGCGCCGAGGAGCACACTTCCTCAATGGTCGCCATGAATAATTCCAACTCTGCTTCAGCCGTATTGGCTATCTCTTTCCCTTTAGTTTTAAGGGTACGATTCTTTTCATCTGCCTTCTTGACACGACAATCTGCAATTGCATGTCCTTTCTTCTTACAGTAGAAGCACTCTCCTTGAAACTTCTTCTTGCCGCCCTTCTTCTTTTTGTCACCATCATTTTTGGTGGAGGAAACACCTTTGCCTTTTGCATTGGCAGAGAATGCAGCATCTCCATTGTTGCTTCCTTCTCGGGCTTTCAGCCTCAACTCCTCCTCCATTAATAATGCACAAAACTCCTCAAAAGTCAAAGCTTGAGGTCTCACCTGAGTATTAAGGGCAGTTACTAGTCCATCAAAATTTTGTGGACAAATCCGAAGACACCTCCAAGCTAGCTCTTCGCTAGTCTTTTGTATCCCAGCGCCAGCCATCTGGTCGCGCAGATTCTTAATCCGAGTGATGAATGCTTCAACCGTCTCTCCTTCAGCAAACTTCTCCGCTGCTAGTTGATTCTCCAAGTTTTGAATCCTTGTTTGGTTTCGTGTTTCATACTGACTCCTTAGTACATTCCAAGCCTCTGACGCTTTGGTTGTATGCTGAATCAGAGTCAAAACACTGTCAGAACAGCTTGTAACTAAGGCACACAATGCATCTGCATTCCTTCGTTTCCAAGCTCATAGAAGATCTGCATTCGGAGAAATCATCACACTAGGATTTGATGGGTCGGGGATAGGCTGTGGTTCTGCGTCAGTCCCCAGCACAGTCTCCAGAAGCTCATAAGAATCAAGGATAGTTGTAATTTTGAACTTCCACAAGGTGTAGTTTGTACCATCTAACTTGCCTTCGCTGAAGGTTGGTGGACGAATCCTCAGTGTTTGAATAGCCGGTACAGCAGCACCACCTCCTGCACCGCTTCCTGATGCGCCAGAACTGCTTCCCGGAGTCGACATCGTTTCTCTTTGCTGTTGAAGCCTTTGCCTCTTGCACGCTCTCCGATCTCTAGAGCCCCCTGGGCTCTGATACCATGTAAAATATTACACGGCGCAGCGAATAGAATCTCAGAAAGAGATAGAGAGTACACAACAGATAAGAGGAGAATCAATAAAATTCTTTAACTCCAAACAACTGATACAAAGATGGCTCTGTCCACCCGTGCGCTTCCACTAAATGAAGCTTAGATGGCGATCTAGACAGAAGATAGGTGAAGAGCTTAAGGCTAGCTGGAACAACAACTCTGACTGGGTGAAAGATGAGTGTTAGATGGCTGCGAAGGGGTTTAGCTTTTATAGCCCGCGAAGGTCGTTAGGTCGGCCTGCTGACCGACCTACCATATGAGCCTCCACTAGTCGGCCAGGGAATATTCCAGGGAATATTTCCTTTACCATCGGGCCGGGGGCCCCCGGACCCCACAATAGGGGCCCCTTTTAACTCCCTTACCACGCAACTCAATGCAATGTGCCTCGAGTTGCTACCAGCTTAACCACTCCGTCTAACCCAAAGATTAGACCCACAATGGTCACCTTTTTGCCATCCGGTCACATAGACCTCATCTGATATACAAGTCAGGACTCCACCAATGTCCGGGCTCACATTTGGCTTCTCCTCATAATGGGGGCCTTACAACTTTGAGCACCATGGATCATTGGTAGCACCTAATGAGGGTGGGGGCATTGATCATATCTAACAAACTTGAGACGAGAGAAGTTACCATCACGACGACTCCTATGTGTAGAGCATGGAAAGAGATGCCTTTGAGCAAGTAAAGCTTGGTCAATTTGTTTTGACTATGTGTCCTCTTGTGAGATTATAACTATTTCTTGATTTATGTGTCGTCATTCATGCATTGTGAATATTAAATCAAGGATATACAAGCTTGATCAAAATTGATCCCATCTTTGTTAGATAATATGGTAACAATATTATAATAAGCAAGATTCTTTACAATATCAAGAGACACAATATTAGTGAGTTTGGGAATCTCCCAATTTTCATTTTTTGAATACTAAAAAGATGGCACTCGGATGACATGCCCATAAGTTTCACAAAACCATAAGTTATAATGTTCAAGTTATGACAAATACAAAGATTTGACCATGTGTCCCAAACTTATGGGAAATTCCCATATTCCCCAATATGGTGTTCAGAAGCTATGTTACCAATTACTTTCGTGGAATACCAACAGCAACAAGCTAATTAATAATGTTCTTGAATGATTTGATATGTGTTGTCATAGAAGTTTCAATGTTGTATTGTAACTCAATGAGCTGACCACAAAGATAAAGTATTTCTGTAATAGATTTCTTCTCAAAATTTGCTATCAAATACTCCCATATAGATTGTGAGGTTGAAAGATTACATATATCAAGCATAAGAGATTCTTGAAGAATAGAAAGAATGTACCAATAAGCTTCTTTGTTGCATCTGACCCACTCAATATAAATAGTTTTTCATTCTTCAAAGATAGGTCCTTTGGTTACAAGGGTATTATCATGAGCTTGATGAGTTGGTTGAGATGGACATTCATAATTACCAATAACAATATCACACAAGTCATCACCTTCAAGAATTACCAACATCTTTACTTTCCATCCAAGGAATCCTTGTCCTTGAAAGTGAGGAACAGAACATTGTTTAGAAGGAGATCCGTTGATGATGATAGAATTTGACATAGCTGGCTGAGAGAATATGTACAATATGAATCACAAAATCTACACATCATATATGAAATGACGAGATGAAAGTATAGCACAACAAATCATATAGAAAAGTTATGTTGTAAGGAAAGATGTTTAGTTCAACAAGCATACTCCAAAAGAAAGATACCCAAGATAGACAAAACATGAGCAAGAATAAAGAGACCTAAAATAGACAAAACGTGTGAGAGAAGAAATCTATCCAACATAGATGAGAAATATAAACAACGCTCAAAATGTTATTGCTTTACTTTTTGGCCATAAATAGATTATAAACTGACTAATTTTGGCAAAAATGTAGAAACATAAGAGTGAGTAATTGTGGCAATGAGCACTCGCGATGAAGCTTGTGTCGTAGAAGTCTGTATGAAAATCTATTGTCCTGTTTGTTTTTTGTTTCAAGTCCAATTTACTTGAACATATATACTTTTTGGCATAAAACTCCAAATTGAGAACAGATTTGGTAGGAAGAAAGCTTGTGATCACAAAAACTATTTTTCTTGAAAAATGCTTTTTCTTGAGAGTTTCTCAAATAGAAACTTTTAGGGTGTCCAAGCAAGACAAATCTACAATTCAACATATCTGCAATCTAAATGATGATCTGTGATGATCAAGTGAACTTCTTCCATGGTTAAATTTCAAAACATAAGATGCTCATAACATACACAATATATCAAATTTAATCATGAAAAGAACATGAATCAAGAATTGAAGAGATACTACATATGTATACTTGCTGATTGTCTTTTTCATGGAATTGGTTGTAGCCGATCATGGTAGCTCCTCTAATACCATGTTAAGATGTAGACAGAGAAGATATGTAGAGATGTGATAGAGAGAGAAGAGACACACCATATACACTCCCAAAGAATATACCATATTAATCACAATCTAAATATATATAGGTGAGACCTAGTCTAGATAGGGTGAGCTATATATAGCTCCAACACTCTTTTCTTGGCATGCATTAGTGTGGTAAGTTTTAACTCTACCAAATTGGAGGCAAGTTCTTCGGTCTTCAGTTGGTTATCAGTGGTGTTGGATCTCACATGAATTGGACTAGAAAAGTATTTTGTAGTGTGGCCTTCTCCTTTCCATTGATTGCATAAGGGTTTGTAGTCCATGGACCGGGTTTGGATAATTTAGTGAGATATGTCACTTTTCTTCACATTTGTAACACTCCACTTTTGATCTCTGGCCACCACCAGACTATTGTCCTCTCTATAACTCTAAGAAGAAAACCTGATTGGGCCAAAATTAGGACCGAACTCTCTATGATTTGGTCCTATATCCTAGGTAGTCATCTTGGATTCCAACAACTTGCATCTTGCTTCTTCCTTCTTTCATGTATCTCCTTCAAAGAAAAGATATCTTCTGTATGGTTCTTCCTTAAAGAGTACAAACAGAAGGCTCCAAGGATAATTGGTTTTCGGATACTACACCATATATTAGATCGCATCATATCTCTTTCACTTCCTATAGGATTGGACATATTAGTAGTATTCACCTTTAACATCTACATCTATTCTATAATCACATCCATAAGCTCTTTCTTGATGCTTGCAAGTGAATGGGACTAATAGTCCTTCAAATTTTCTCCTCCTCGAGTACTCGCTGTAGGGTTTTGGGAAGTCTCTATAATCACTACATAGATGGGTTTTGTTAATCAAGAAAGTTCATTGTTTTGATTTTGATTCAGAGCTCTTGTTGAGACTAGTGGTTGTTAGTTTAATCATTGATAGGTTCCACTATTGTTGTTGAGTCACCATTGGGGCAACTATTTGAGACCATTGTTGTTGTGTTTGAACATCATTTGAGGTATTGTTGTCTATTGCCACCACCATGGATATGTTGCATTGTACTATGCCACTATGTGCATATGAGGGTAGGGGTAGGGAATATTCCTTGGGACTATGTTTGGTGGGTATACAATTCTTGGCATGGGAGGAGCTAGGACTCCTCTTCTTGAGGTCACCACGGTCATCTTGCTTCAACTTCATTATATAGTCTCACAATTTGCATTGTAGCTTGTAGGTTAATTCATCTTCTTAGCTCCACAAACTTACGAACTTCTGGTTGTAGGCCTCTAAGAAATACTCTCTTCTTGGTGCCTTCTCCAAGTTATGGTTAGTCCATCTCTTCAATATGGATTCCATTCTAGACACATATACTTCCACCCCTTTTCAACACCTTCACGACTAAATTTAGTAAGGAATACCACTTTCAAGTCCTCCCACATGCCAAATGTTTATGCTGCTTGTATTTCATACCATTGAAATGTCTCCCTCTTTGAAAATGGAAAAAAATGTCTCCAACCAGTGCTCGCAGGTTTTGGCATTATTGGCTACACACACTACCATGAACTCAACTACATGAATATTAGCATCTTCATTGTACTCTCCCTTAAAGATTGGCAATAGCACTACATTCGCTGGCCTATCAATCAACATTTCGAAGATGGATGTAGCTAGGAATGGGACCATGACTCTCTATTGGGACTTCTGTAAAGAGTGCTCAAGGGCATCAAAGAAAACTTCTGTTTCTAGCTTTTTCTCAACTTTGATTTTTGCCTTTTCTCTTTTCACATACATCTAGACTGGTTTTAGTGCTTGCCTCTTGATTGCATCATTCATTAGGAAGTTAGCTCCACTCATTTGTCTGTACTCAACAGAATATAATCAAAAGGACTTGAGTCTTAGGAGAACTCTCTTGCCAACATTTCTTCTACTTCCCTTTTCTCAACATTTTTGAATTCGACTTTCATTACACGAAAAAGGAAATACAATTTTCAAGGTATTACAATTCATTCTTTTGAGGATCGCCATAGTGCCATTCTCTTGATAATACCAACTTTGGAGGGTTTCAATAGCATAGCTTGTGAAGAGCACTCTATCTACTAGCTTCCAATGAGTTACCAATTGGATGAACAAAAGGTTATTAGTGCACTAAGCATCCCACATATCTTGTTGTTGAGCATCCACAAATAGATTCCAACTCTTTTCCTTCTTATTCTTATGAACTTCCACCGAACACAACTCCTAAAGCTTCTTCACAATCTCCCACTCGATGATGTCTGGAAATTCTTTAATGAAGGCCAAATCCCCCATGGATGGTTATTCTCTCTATCTCTTCTTTACTCTTCAGCTTTGTGGAAAAAACTTGGCTATTGTGATGTAACATTTTATAGCTTTAGAAGACAATGGGATCAATCTATCACATAGAGCCTGCATCGAGATTGTGACATACTTTTGTCATTGAGGGATGTACTTCTGGTAGAAAGTGCCTTTGGAAATGAAGATCTATAAATCTTCAATAATAGCAAAGAAAAGGAAAATAATTGAAGCTTGCAAGTCTTTTACAAGATGAAGACAAGGTAGATGGTCTCTATGACAAGATGTCATGCTCGAATACTCTAGAGGATCTTTCTGCATTGCTGAAAACTGAAAATCAAGAGCTGTCACATGTCTTATAGGCCCATTCTCTAGTGATGTATTGCAAAATTTTTGATTTCATGCTACAAGAAAATTTGGATGCTGATAATTCTCGGCAAAAAGTGTTCTTTGTTGAAATATTTCAGCAAAAAGATCTACAAGGTTCTGTTTATATATAGCAAAATTTGTGTTTACCAGGGTATTTACATCAAGGGCTAAAAATTGCAAGTTGTAGAAAAGAAGCTAGAGTTAAAACCAATATAATGCAATTGACAAGAAGAATAGACCACTTGCAAGACTGCAAACTTTGGATAGTGATGAGATGATTAAGAGAGTAGCTATGCAGCCTCCTTTACGAGATCCTACAAGTATTGGACATAGGTTTTCAGCCGAAACAATGAAAGAGATGAAGATTGGGACTGAAGATTTTTTACTTCCAGTAAAGGTGAAATGTTTTGAGGAGATGTTGAGCAAACATGGGAGAGCCTTCACTTTTTTCCCACATGAGATAGGTTGCATTGATCCTAAGGTTGTGACACCTATGGTTATTTTTACCATTCCACATGTCCCTTGGAATCTACGACCTATTCCTGTGCCTAGGGCTCATTTGCCGAAATTGATGGAGCTTTTGAATGAGCAGATTAGGATGGGGATCCTAGAACCATCTTCAGCTCCATTTTCTAGTAGATGGTTCATATTTCCCAAGAAGAACGGGACACTCAGATTCATACAGGACCTATAGCCGGTGAACTGGGTCATTATATGGAATGTTGGTGCAGGACCTATTGTGGATGAGTTTGCAGAGGCCTTTGGTGGACATGTTATCTATTCACTTGGCAATATTTATTTTGACTATGACGCGTTCCAACTTGCCCTTGAGAGTAGAGATTTGACTACGATGAAGACACATTTAAGCCTTGTCCAGATGTGTACAATTCTGTAGTGAGCTACCAATTTGGTTGCTCATATGATGAGTGGGATGAACAAGCATCTTACGGGATTTTATTCTAGAGCTTACCATGCCTTTCATTGAGGATCTCCCTATCAAGGATTGTTTGGAGAAAAAGAAGGATGATACTTTAGACTATCATGGATGAAAGTACTTTGTGGCCATGCATATCAAAGATGTTGAGACGATTCTTTGCAGGCCTAGAGGAAGTGAATTTGACCTTATCGAGGTGAAGTCTACATATGTGTGGATATTATGGCAAGAGGCCTTCCCCTGCGAAGGTTGATGCCATAGAGAAGATTATGGAGACTTGCTCTTCTACTTCTGAGGGTCGCTGGTATCTTGGAGCTTCTGTAGTTTATCTTATTTTGATTCCTCATTTCGCTCATATTGCAGATGATCTCTACCAGCTCTTGAGAGAAGGGCAACATTTTTCTTAGGGCATGAGACACACTAGAGCTATGCAGAAGCTGAAGAGATGGTTGAGAGCTGCTCTGACTTTTCAAAAAGTAGATTATGAGTGTGGGAGACCTATTTTACTTACACTTGATACTAGTCCTATTGGCATTGAATGGGCTGTTGCCCAAGATGATGCAAATGGGAATAGGTATGGCATTCGGTTTGGGGCGAAAGTCCTAAATGAGCTGCATCGCAGGTATCCATAGATTAAGAGGGAGCTCTTGGGAGTTATTACGGCTCTCAAGAATGATAAAGAGTACTTCATTGGTGTTGTTGTGGTGGTCGAGATTGATTGCTTGCCTCTTCTAGGTATGCTTATGAGTTGTTCTACTCTAGAAATTGTCATGCTTAGGTGGATTGGGTACATAAAATTCATAAATCCTGAGTTCAAGGCACATAGTATGTAAAGACAACCCAATAACCGATATGCTTTTATGAGAGAGGTATGATAATATGGATTCTTTTTGCACTAATGATGATGTTGATGATGGGGATGATCTTTGAGCCATGCATGCTGATCATACTTGACATGTATATGCTTTGGAGAGCTTTGATGAGTCTTTGTATACAAGAGAGTATTTGTAGATTGGCTATTATTTGAGTACCATGTCTAGACAGGATGGATGGATTGATGTGGACTTCAAGAAAATCAAAAGGAAAGATTATGGTTTCTTCTTGCGGAGTGGCCTGCCTTGGAAGCATCCATGGAAGTAAGGATGACATCTATTGAGAGCTGTATGTGACAGAGCTTCACAGGTACAAATTATGAGAGAGTTTTATAAAATTCTGTGGGTAGGACATAGAGCTATTTGGGTGACCTATGAGAAGATTAGAGAGGGGTACTGGTGGAGAGGCATGCATGGAGATATCTCAAAGTTTGTTGAGACATGCACTAATTGTCAATTGTTTTCTTTAGTGAGGCATAGAGAGGAGGTACTTCACCCTACTTACCCTCTATGTATTCACTACAAGTGATTTGATTACCATGCTTGTTGGATTGTGGCAGATGTGTTACATTGTTTTGGCATGAGAGGATCTCACAAATTAGGTGGAAGGAAGAGCATTGAGGATGAATTTACTTTAGTGGTCTTGTAAGTTTTTGTTGGAGGATGTTATTTGCAGGTATGGTTGCATTGGGAAAATTACAGTAGAAAGAGATGAGTTGGATGTTGATAAGGCTAAGGATTTTTTCTCTCACCTTGGCATTAAAATTGCTTTGACTTTAGCATATAATCCAGAAGGCAATGGGAAGAGCGAAAGACGCCATCTAATGATTGTGAAAGCCTTGGCCAAAGCATGCAATGGATGGGTCAGAGAATGGCCTAGATTGTTTCCTTAAACCTTATGGGCTGATCACACTACCCACAGTATGACCATAGGTTATATGCCACCTGAGTTGATGTATGGACAGAAATTGGTTATGCCTACAGAGACTTGCACACTCACTTGTAGTTCTCACTGTGGTAGTAGGATGAGATGACTAGAGAGGACCTTTTGGCTCTTTGTATTTGTTACTTGGAGAGGAGATCCCAAGATATTGATAGAGTTGTCTAGAAACTCAAAAAGGCCAGAATTTGTAGCAACAAAGACTGATTTGATAGTAGATAGATTGAGACCTAGAGAGATTGAAGAGGGAGATCGGGTATTGATCTATGACAACAGTCTAGACAACCAACACAGTGCTATTTGCAAGGTTTCAAGACAATGGTTTAGGCCTTATTTGGTGTAGCATGTCCATGACAATGCTACGTATTCCTTAGCAGATCTTGATGGTACAATATTGCACATAGTGATTGCAAGAAAGAGAATCAAACTATTCAAAAGGAGAGATGATGCAGCCTATGCAATTGAGGAGTTGGATTATGAGTTTTATGATGGACTTGCGGCAAGAGATAATGTAGATGAGGATGTGGATATTGCAGATGATTTTTCATAAGATGAGGAGATCATCTTGACCGTTGAGCTTGGTGGTGATGAGGATGGGTAGCTATGATCTGAAGGATGTGCAATTTTGGAAGGGGGGGATGTTATGACATTACACGTCCACCGTATGAACCTAAATGTAGAGTTTTTCTCAAGGAGTTAGAACTCATTAGTTTGTGTCATTAGGAATTTGTTTTCTATTGTGTGTGTCTTTTTGTTTTCCATTCAGTTAGAACTATCAGTTTGAAAATTAGATTGCTTGGTTCCATCCTAATTTTTTTGTATTCGTTGAGTAGTACTCAAGTGCAAATAACCTGTGTGTATGTCTCTATGTGTGGTAGCTCATATAAGTGCTTGTTTGTTCTATTGTTGAGGATATAGTTCGAAGATTGCACATGAAGAAGACAGGGAGTCAAATCTATTGTCAAAGTGTTTGGAAGATTCAAATTCTCTCACGCGGGCTATGAATATCTCATGGGGCTTTTTTTGATGCCCTATGGTAGATTTGGCATAAGCGAATATTTTTTTAGCCTTCAAAAAGGGGAGAGCTAGGGGGACTTGATTTATGATAGCTACAACAACCACTTAATGAAAATGATGCATGGTCAAAGGAAATGAAAAATAGAGATGAAGGAGAGAAGTCTAGCCCAGACTAGTGTTGCTCAAACTTACATCATCATCTTCTATTCCTCTCAGCCCTCACATTGTGCCAAGACATTGGCTTCTTTGAGAGTAGGGGCTTCCCCTCCGACATTGATGCTTTGCACCCTATCCTAGTCGACCTTTCATGAGATGATTCTTGATATACTAAAGATGAAAAATCTGTTTAAAATTGAATTGTTGAAGAAGTCAACAATCTGTAAAGTTGTATTACTAAAAATGACAAATCTGTCAGAGCTATAATATTGAAGATGTCAAATCTGACAAAGCTAAATTGTTGAAACTGCCAAAGCTGAATTACTGAAGAGATCAAATCTGTCAAAACTGAATTGTTGAAAGTACCAAAGCTAAATTATTGAAGATTTCAAATCTATCAAAGCTACATTTCTCTTATAGAAGCTCCTGATGTCTTATAGAATACGCACGGGAGTTTGTGAAAGTCACTCATCGCAAGGACGGTATGTGAGATGGGAGCAAGATCAATATCAATGTAAGACAATAGATTTGATGTCAAAGGTCTCCTGTTTGCAGTTCTATTCCAAGTATACATCCAAATTCCAATCAAATTGAAGCATATACATACTCTTTACAACCCTGATTCCATGTTGTAGCAATACATGGAAGTCCCAAAGTTCTCTTTGATGATACAAGAAGCTCTCTCGATGTCAGCACAGGAGTTCAAGTCTGTACCCTATTAAGTTACCCTCTATCGAACTCAGTTGCAGCAACAAATACTTCTTCAAATATACATGGATCAGCACTAGGTTTGTCTTCATGCCAATTTAGCATACATAGCTAGATTAGCTCCTACATTCTCTGCATATTTTGAGAAAATATTGCCTTCATGGTTGCTCCTACATTATTTGCATATTCTGAGTAAATATTGCCTTCATGGTTGCTGAAAACAAGCACTCATATGATTCAATGTAGAACAGCTCCTACATTCTCTGCATATTCTGAGAAAATATTGCCTTCATGGTTGCTCCTACATTATTTGCATATTCTGAGTAAATATTTCCTTCATGGTTGCTGAAAACAAGCACTCATATGATTCAATGTAGAACGATTTCCGACAGATTTGACATATTTATTGACATCTTTAACAATACAGTTTTGACAGATTTGACATCTTCAGCAATATAGTTTTGACATATTTGACATCTTTAGCAATTTAGCTTTGATAGATTTGACATCTTCAATAATTAAGCTGTGACAGATGGTTGAATGATTGAATAAAATGAACATTTGAACAAGGGGTTAAAGCATGTTGTGTGGTAACTCTAGTGGCAAGACACATTGTAGGTAGTTATGCAAGTAATAAGGATGATCCTTTGCTTTAAAATAGTGATGATAATCATGCTAGAACAAGGAAATTCAATCAACATAATCCTCTCATGGAGCTATTGAGAAAAGAAGAGTTCCACAATAAATACTGCAAGGATCTTGGAAGCAAGATAGCAAGCTTGGAACCTATATAAATGGAGTTATCTAAACATGAAATAGAGAAAGCAAGGCAGGTTTTGTAGACAAATTGTTTGAAGATGATAGAGAAACATAGTGGAAAATCATAGTAGATAGAATGTTTGATGAGTCACAGACACCTAGCATTTGATGATTCATGAAAGTATACCACCCATGTTAGGTAAACAATGATCTTCTTGTGAGAGAGGAGGCTTGAAAAGCTTATACCATGAGGTGAAGTGGCTCCTATAACATGATCAATGGTGTATGGACATGCCTTTGCAATAGTTGGAAAAAAATTTCATTATTTGAACTTCAAACACGAGTAACAAACAATCCAACACCCTGAATAGTAGTTAGCATGTGCCTAATACTTAGGATTCTAAATTCATGGCATTGGCATCATTAAGAGAGTCAAAGATGGAGCACCAAACAATATGGGAGATCATATATTACTCTCTATTTCAAGTGAAGTACCAATCTATGAGACGCGATGAACATCAACTTCAAAATAATATTGATGGAGAGGAAGTAATAATTCTAGGGAAACAAAGAGCACCAGCTATTCTTCCAATTGACAACTTCTCTAAGGGAAGCACTAATTCTAGTGAAATAGAGAGCACTTGCTCCAAGGGAGGGATTGTCGGTAGTTGAAGGACATTAAAACGAGGTGTATGCTTTGAAGGTGAAAGCAATGGATCAGGGACAACAAGAACAACGATTTCCAAGTCAAACAAATTTGAAGAAGCTGAATCTACTTTGGAAACCCTTGAACTTCTTGGTTGAGTACAACAAAGAGCATATTGGATGCACAAGTGGAAAAAGATAGAGAATTGCTAAGCATGCAATAATATTCCTATCACAAGATGGCAGGCTCTTGTAGATTATGTATGGAGGAGTGGTGCTACAGGTTATTTGTTGTCACATTTAGCTAAAGTAGATAGCTCCTCACTTGCAACCATTGTTGGTCATATGTGCAAGTTAGTTAAGAGAATTCTGAAGAGGAAAACTTAATAAGAGAGAGAATCTATAGATCAAAGTATTGTTACCTACCCCATTGACACCACTTTCTTTCACAAGGACTATGTGAATTGCACCAAATGCAGCTAAAGGAAGTAAATTGGCTTCTTGCACAAAGTATGCAGTAGGGAGGGATTGGAGGTAGTTGGAAATTAATAGGGGGTGAAATCCTTAAGGAGAAATTGATGGATTCAGATAGTAAGGGCCTTAAACATAATCAAAGAACCTATGTGAACGTCTTGCATAGAGCAGTAAGCACTGACTAGACATAATATGTTCAATGAATGCATATTTCAATGTGAAAGCATTTTGCGTTTGACTCGCCCACCATGATTTTTATTGGATTTAACCTATAAGTAGTGGATTGTGTATAGAGAAGTTTATATATGTGTTGTAGTAGCATGTGTGTTTTTGCTTGTGCTTGAAGAGCATGAACAAGGGGATAGATCTTATCTAGCAGGCCTCAAAAGGAAACCTTGTTGAGTCTTTGAGGAAAAGGGATGCTAGGGCATATTGGATTAAAGCAATGCTTGTGTTAATCATACAAAGCTTTGTTTTATAGTGTTATGTGCACAACATATCCATGGCAAGGATTGCATTCATTTATCTTCTTCATTTGTTTAGGTATTTATTGGTCATTGCCTTGAATTTTGATTATTAGAGAAAGGCTTGACCATTTTTAAAGTTCAAATTTGTGCATTGTAGATGCATCTTGGTTCTCAAATGTTGTTACCAAGAAGTTTGTGTGATTATGTTTTGCAGACAAGGCCACAAGATTGAATCAATCCAAGGAGGAAGTAGAGAGGGAAGTCCGGACATACTGAGCCCAATGGGAAGCTAAGTTTAGGAAGAAACTCACAAAGGTATTGTGAATGTGGTTGACTTATACTAGTATTTTGATGTATCTCAATGGCTCTTCGTTTATTAAAATTTCCTAGGTCAAGGTTCTTATTTTTTGCTTTCCAACATGTGTCATGCACATGGCAAGGGGTTGCAACACTACAACCCAATTGGAAAATTTGGTATCAACTTCTTGTAACTGTTCTAATGTTCAATTCTCCCATGTGGGAATGTGACAAACAAATTTGTTTTTTGCACAGTATTGTACACCCTTAAATTTGCTAAATCATGAAGCATCAAATTCGGACCCTTGAACTAGTCACAAGTGCTTTCAAATTTAAATGTTAAGATTAAAGTCCTAAAGGAGGCCAAAATGAGTTGTCTGTCAATTACATTAGCTTTCTAGTTATTTTTCTTCACTAACTTGATTTATTTATTGAATGCTACTTAGGCTCAGATAAGTGATTGTATGTGCGTGAGCTAACATGAACTAATTTTTGATACAACTATGAAGAAGATGTTTCATTGAAAAATGGATTAATGTTGTCACAAAGTGAGTAATCAGTGCTAAATAGAAACTCTTTGATTTCTGGACTCAAGGTTTTTTATTCAGATGGGCAAGAATTATTGTGTTGTGCAAATAGTCTTCCTAGTCATCTTCTATGCTTTGCAATGATTCTAGTTGGTGGTAGATATGTTCATGATCATAGTTACATGCTTAGCATTAGATAGGCAGCAATGTTTTAGCTACTTAAGTAGTCTTCTTGCTATCCTTGGTGCATATATCCATTTCTTTGTGAATGTTAATTTTCCATGTAGATGTTTATAAGAGGGAATACATGATTACTTTTAACTTGTTTAGAGGGATTTACATTGTTATAGTTGATTGTAGTATGAATTTTTTCCACTAAATTGGAGATTCTACATTCTAATATTAAATGACTAGAAGAAGAAACCTGACAAAAAATAGAACTACTCACATGAGAGGCATCAAAAGTTGCACTAGAGTTATTTATTGAAATAGGTCAACTTGTTTATTATATTTTATTATTTGTTGCAAGTGGTGCAACATACCTAGGCAACAATAACCAACATTGATTGTTAAGACATTGAGCCCTCTAGAGTTGTTGTGGAGTAGCAACAGGTCCAAATGTAGTAGTAGAAATGACATGCCAGCAAGAATGATGATGTTAGAGTAGGCAATAGAACTTCCTCCAAGATGTAGTTTGTGGATGAGATGAGCCTAGTAATTTTGTAGCAGACACATGTCCACTAAGGCATTGCTCTTATTGCGAGTGAGGAATGTAGGAGTGTGTCCTACTCTGAAAAATCAATGTTAAGTGGAGATAAGATGGTTAGTCAATTGGCGGAAATTGAGAGTAGCCTAAGCTACCATGAAAGCCCAAAATTTGTAGTTCTTTGTGGTTTGATATCTTAACATGCATCCTTTAGGGTAGCCATCATCTACTTGATAGTAGGAAATGCAATTGTGAGGTAGATCCAAGGATAGTGACTAATATATTGTGTAGTCTGAACAATATTTTTAGCAATTGACAACTACTTAAATATAGTTGTATAGACCTAATGTAGGTAGAGTATGAAACATTCCTCACATGGATGTAGGTAAAACCTGTGGTTGTAACAAGAATGGGTACCAAGGTAGAAGCAATAATAGTCACATCTACTTTAGAAAGCATCACATGATAATGAAATGTGAACACTTGTCAAGGTAGGGCAATGAGGCACTACAAGGATATAGGGGCATAGCGACGGGCATTTGCGATGTAGATTAGCAACGTTGCTATTTGCAATGCAAATAGCAATAGTACTCAAAGAAAAAAAAAGCTAGCGAGCGTGGCATTTTGTCGCAAAGATTTTGAGAGAGAGAGAGAAAGAGATCATAGCTTTGAGAGGGACAGGGAGAGGAAGAGAGAGAAGGAGAGCCTCTCACCATAGCTGCTGTCATCGCCTTTGCGGTGAGTACATTGCCTCCTCTTGGTTTGTTCTTGTTCTTTATTCTTTTCTTTTATTTGTTTTTCTTGAGAATGAGACGCATTGAGGGAGAAAGAGAGGAAATGAGAAAGGAAGAAGAAGAAAGGAAAAGAAAGAGAGAATGAGAGAGAGAGAGAGAGAGAGAGAGAGAGAGAGAGAGAGAGAGGGGGGGGGGAGGGAGGAAGGGAGGAGAATGTGTGAGAAAACACGAGGGGGTGGAGAGAAACAAAGAGAGGGTTTGTCATGAAAAGGAGACAAAGATTCCATCCACCTCTTGGTTTGTTGTTTTCTTTCTTCCTTTTTAATTTGTTTTTTAAAGAATGAGGTGCATTGAGGGAGACAGAGAGGAAATGGGAGAGGGAGAAAAAGAACAAAAAAGGAAGAGAGAATGGGAGAGAGAGAGAATAAACATGAAAGATAACAAAGAAAGAGAGAAAGAGTGAGAGAGAGAGAGAGGGAGGGAGGGAGAGAGGAGAATGAGTGAGAAAACATGAGGGGGTGGAGAGAAACAAAGATAGGGGCAACAAAGGAAGAGAGAGAGAGAGAAAGAAATATCGGAGAAGGGGGAGAGAACATAAAATGAAGAGCGCAAAGAAAGGTGGATAAATTGTGTTAGGTTAGCTAGAAAACTAAAGCTACTCTTCGAGAGAAAGGGATAAAGGGGGTGTTTAAATTTCCCATGGATTTTTAATACATAAAATTGGTCTTGGTTAGCCAAGAGAATTCCATTAGAAATCTGACATGCTAGACTATGTCAAGTTCTCGGGAAGGTCAATCATAAATATATGTATGTATCACATGGGTTCAACATAAGGAAATTTTAAATTACCATTTTTACACATTTATACATAGAGAAGGGTCCTATATAAAGAGGTTAGTTACAGATTGAATAGAAAAGGGATATGTTTTATTAAGGAAAAGCTCATAGATAAGGATATTTACAAAGAGGCCTTGAACGCACATGACATAGAGGGTGTACATATAAAGTACCCACGGTCAAGTTAGGAATGATCGAATGTAAACTATCCGAGTGTATCATCCTAGATCCAAATCAACATTATTTTAGGGGGACCTAAGTTGAGACTATACCTTATTAATAAAGTGGTTGGTGCATATTACTCCCCTCATTTCTCACTCTCTTTAAACCAATGCAATGTTCTACATATGGTTGAGGTGGAGCTTTCCCTAGGAGATAGACTTAATTTGGATGAAAAGGGATCAAATCATGCACACCTTAGATTCACTTTATGATCTTTCTGTGCATTACGAAAGGTTTTGGATGTGGAATGGCATATATTGCTTTATCAATGCTAATCATCTTCCCTACATTAGAGCCAACATTAAGTAGATATAGTGGATAGAAAATATAAAAGTTGTTTAATGGTTATTTTTAAGAAATCTATGGTTAGCCATACTCTTAATGTGTCTAATTTCCATATATCTAAAGTTGTTATGTGTTGTAAACCAATAAGTTTTAGTTGACTTTAATTTTATTGAGTTACAAGAGAAGAAATCCCTTCTCAAACAAATTAGAAAAGAAAAAGAGAATGAGAACAAAATCCAATTATTTGTTGCAACGTAGAAAAAATGAAAAACAATGATGGTCATGATGTTCAAGATTGCGAGGCATATCTTAATTAGCATGTCTCGTGTCCTTGCTCTCAATGCAAGCTGGTAATTCAACGAAAGTGCCACTTGTCTATAAAACACGTACGACACTTTGGCGAGTTCCAATCATAGATCATTGATCAAGGCGATCTCAGACTTTGAGTAAACAATAAGAAAAATGTGAATCAATCATGCCTTATATTCGCAAACTAATTGAATATCATTTACAAAAACATTAGACGTGGCCGTAAAATTTATACAGGGAAGTGACATCTCATCCCTAGGAGGAATACACCTATTGCGGCTAATTAGAAGAGTCATGGGCGTGCGATGGATGGAGTGCTTGATGTTAGGAGGCATATTCCATGATGGATTCCATGATTATATTTATTTGTCGAGGCTCGTACACAAGGTGGATTCGTTGTGCAAGAAGTTGACAAGGACACTTGTCCTTTTCAAAGGTCAGATTAATTGAATTTGCACGTGGGTGATTCCATAGCACGTGATTTCGTAAAATACATATTAAATTAATAAATGTTTACGAGTTTAGAGTATGCACTTGAATTAAATTAAGGTTAGGATAGAGTTCCAACCTATTTAATTATTTTGTAGTTGAAAACTGCTAGGTATTCACTTTTGTTGGATTTTATTTCATTATTTTCTAACAATTGTGAATGCTTCAATTGATGTGTAGTGCAAGCGACCGTGGTGTTGGGTAGCACCGCACGACGACGTGAATCTAAATGCCTAGAAAGTTTACTATTTTTTATGGCTGCGCGTCTTATCACTAAAGGCGTGGCACAAATATTTATTTAGGTGCACTTATTTATTAAAGCACTTGACAAAGCATTTATTATCTTGTATGCACATAGGTGCTCGATTAAATATTTTATTATTTGATATTTATATTTGGGCACAGCTTGACTTTTGGACGCCCAAATGCTTTACTCTATAAATGGGCAAAAGCAAACGCAAAAGAAAAAGTATGCTATTTGTAAAGTGGACTATTTTTAAGCTAAAAAGATAAATAAATCTATAAATGCATGCCGAATGAAGCACTCACACAAGGCATAGGGGGAGATTCACCCATTTTGTCTTTTTATCTCATGTCGTGCAAATTCTCTTTTGCTTTTTATGAAGTTTTGTAGAGTTCTTTGTTCTTGGGGACCCTCCGACATTCGCTATGCACGCACGCATCCGATCTGTGCACCAATGGTATCAGAGCGTAGCTGAGATCAAGAGCTTCCAATTGCTTATCATCTCGTGCCAAGACAAAGCTCCTAGAACGTATGGGATGTACAGGTTGTCTCACCACGAACTGATAATACAAGCATGTTCCTGGCAGTGAAGAACCCCCTACTATACCCTCTGATCACGAAGGACCACTCAGGAAGCCCCTTTATCAAGACTTTTTTTTCTCTCAGAGAAATTGATAAGCTTTATGGAAAATTTTAAGCTCTAATCTCTCAATCAAGTAAAGCGGCATGAACTTGTGGACGTTGAATCCAACGAAAACGTGTCGTCATCCTGCGTCGAATTCCTAAAAATCATTAAGCTAGCTTAACTAAAGCCTAAAGTTTCAATTATCCATCTCCTCCATAGCGGTTGTTCACACTGTGGTATTTCCAAATCGATTTTGAAGTTCTAGTAAGCTCTTGTTCCCACCAGCAACTTGACCGAGCCGATTCACAGCAAGCAGACTATCACACGTACTCTATGCTGAAGCCCATTTAGCTTTGAAGAGGACCGTTTCCAATTGCTATTACCCGAAAAAAAAAAGTAATATCGTAAAAAGTAAAATTTTCCACAAGAGTGTTGATTGTCCCTCTACTTGGAAAGCCTTTCAAAAGAAATTTTTGTAGAATTTCCTTTCACCTCAATTCCATATGAGAAAGCTATCAAAAGGTGGAATCTCTTACAACAAAGAGATTGTGAATCCATCCCGCAATACACTGAGCATTTTTTAAGTGCCTTACTTCAACTTCAAATGCTTGAAGATGTTCCTAAGGTGACCCACAAGCGCAAGTACATGTCCGGTTTGCTTGGTCACTTCTATGTGGAAGTGAATATGTTCAAGCCAAAGACTTTGGAGGATGCGATTTCTTTAGCACATGATGTAGAGAATAAAATTCGTGGAGGAGAAAAGTGACTGCAACAATTTTCGATTAATGGTAACTTTGGTACAAAGTAATTCAATTCTAACTTCCAAAGATTCAATCAAAATCACTTTGCTCCTTCTTCTTTCCGTAAACCCTGGACTCAACCTCCTACTTTACTATCAAATACAAATTCAAACCCTAAGTCTTTCCTCCAGCCAAATCCCCATATACCCGAACTTCCAGCCCTTACCAACAATGTCTCCAAAGCAAAGCCTATGGTTTTCTATAAGTGTCATGAGCCTGGACACTTACCAGTGAATTATCAGTACAAGAAGCAAGCTGTTCAAATCAATCACTTGGGAGCATTTGATGACGAGGACCTTGAAGATATGCAAGGCTTCGCTGAAGATGATGATATTGGCGATGCTTCAGATACTTTACCAGGTATGCCAGATCCTCATTCGCTATTAACAATGAAATGTTTTGTGTATGGTCAAGAAAAGATTATTTTGCATGATGATGGAAGCACATATGATTTTATTTCCGCAAAGTTGGTAAAAGAATTGAATTTACCTACTATTCCAACTCATTATCACATAAGGGCTACATTCTTAGGCACTGAGATACAATGGTACACAAAAAGTACATGATTTAGAGATTAAAATCGGTGATTATGTTGAGTGTAGAAACTTCTTGGTTGTGCCTTTGCAAGCTAGTGAAATTATTTTAGGAATGCCTTGGTGTCACAAATATAATCTTAACATAGATTATTCCACACATTCCATGAAAATTCATATTAATGAAAACCAAATCACATTATATGGATTGCACACCTTTGATAATTTTCCAGTGCTTAATCACACACAGGCTAAATGTGTATTGAGAAAATGTATTAAATCATATTTAGTATGGGTGAATGAAATTGAAGCTAAGGAAAATTATATGCATCCTAGACATGCACATTTCTTTCACAAATCTAAAGATGGTTTTGTTGCTGATTTACAACCTGGTTTACCACCTACACATCCTAAAGACCATAAAATAGATTTAATCCTAGGTTCTCAACCACAATGTAAAGCACCTTATAGACATAATCAAATTGAATAGAAAGAAATCCAAGCACAAGTTGAGGAACTCTTGAATCAAGGACTCATCAGGCCCAATAGTTTTCATTTTGGTGCACCTGTTGTCCTACTAGTTAGGAGGAAAAATAATACCTATAGGATGTGCATTGACTATCATGCTCTAAACAAAATCACTATTTAGAATAGGTATCGGATCACTAGGGTAGACGATCTCATGGATTAACTACAACGGGCCACTGTTTTTAGCAAGATAGATCTCAAATTTGGATATCATCAAGTACGCTTGGAACTCAATTTGGTCATTATGAATTTCTTGTTATGCCTTTTGGTTTGACCAACGCACTAGCTACATTCAATCATATGATGAATCCTATATTTTTGAAGTATCAAAATTGTGTGATTGTTTTCTTTAATGATATTTTGGTTTTCAATAAGGATGAGAATGAGCATTGTGAACATCTATCTTTAATTTTCAAAATTTTGAAAGAGAATCAATATAATCTCCATAAGCACAATCTACTAGAAAGTTCTTCTTCTTTAAAAGTTCATCCCTATGTGCTTGAGTGAGGGCTCTCTCTTCCATAATCAAAGTAGCAAACATTTCATCACTTGACTTTTTGATTGGTCTATGTTTCAATTGAAACCTATTTTGATCATATAACTATAATGTCTTGATCCCTCACTTTCTAAGGTAGCTATTTCTTTGTGTCTATGACAAAAAGATTGACCATCCTCTTTAAAAGATCCAATCTTGCACTGAGCTAGATGGTCACAAGTTACCATCATTAGCATAGCACATGCGATGAATCTTCTATTGACAGAATTTCTATGTTTAGTAATGTGTGTGATTGGATAATTGAAATCTACTGTAAATCCATCAACAAACATACTTTCCAACTCATTAATCAATGGCTGCATGAAGACATGAAAAATCTTGCTAGAGCTTTCAAGCACCTTTTTATAGCTAAATGGAATAAATAAAAGCGATATAACTCCAATAAAAGAGTTCTTTTTAGCATTGAGGACCTTGACCTCAACAACTCCACAATTCTTCTAGGTTGTCTTTGAGGCCTGAAACCCATCATAGTGTAATAATAAAGCAAAATTTCATGGATCACCCTATTCATCAGAAACAAAAAAATTATGTATTTTAGTAATCTATATCAAAAACTATTCATGGAATTTTAAAAATTTTACATTCCAATAAAGTGTACCTTCTAGATCCTTTTATCCTTCTGTATGTGAGTTCGACATGATTTGCAAATAAACTTGTAAGTTCTCTCTGCCTCATTCCAACCATCTACAAGTATTGGCAACCTTTGGGAAGGAGGCCAGGCTTTATATGCTTTCTTGCAATGTATATGATTACATGTCACTAGAAGCTCAATGTATGATTTTGGATCCTTGAAATCTTTTACACTCTTGCACTTCATGCCATCCTAAAACTCATTTATCTGTGAAGTACCAATTGCATTATCCTCTATTAACTATTTTTATAAATTTCTTCTTATTTCCAATAATTCATGACATAGGGTTCTACTTTTGGTTAGTAATTGCAATTGTTTTGTAATGGAGATATAATAAAAAGAAAGCATATATTTGAAACACTTTTCACAACATTGTGGGAAATCAATCTTTAACTTCTTCCTTCCCATGGCATTGAAGTTGCATTTACATTCAAGAGTGTCTCGGGTATAGTTATCTTCCTGACTTGATTGGTGTAGAAATGGTGCATGAGAAGAACTCTCACGTCCTTGGCATATTCTGTATTATTGAGAGTTAACCATACCATTCTGTATTGTTGAGAGTTATCCATACGAAGTCATGTTAACATGACATTGAGTTACTCCCAACAATTACGAATACTTATACCACCTAAGTCTCCATCCCATGTGTTGGGTAGTTGCACTAGCAATTTGCCTAAGCTTAGAGCGAACATATTGTCTATACAAGTTTGAGAAGGTTTCCTCCCAACAATATCACCTAATAGATCTAAAGCATTTGTCCTAAAACTCAACCAAAGCTTGATGTTTATCCCAGAGTGCTTGTATCTAAATTGGTCTTTGAATGCCTCTATCAAACAAAGATGGCTCAATATCATCCATCTCAACCTCATCATCTTCACCTTCATCCAACCTATCAATATCATGTGAGGGCTCATTATGGGCTTTGTTATCCAACTCAATGTCACACCCTTCTAGAATGTCCTCCAATGATAAATTGTGAGGGTCATCTAGAGGTAGATAGGTTGTAAGACTCTCAAATCTCTCCTCAATTTTCTGGTGTCCTACATAATTCGAAGGAGGAACCAAACTTCCACCACCACAATATGTTTTGCATCTACACCATACATGTGTATGTCTAGGCAATGATTGAGATAATATATGACTTCCAACAGGGTTGTCATCACTCATAGTAACATTATCTCTCAAAGATTTTTGACTAGTTTCAGAAGCCACAACTGATGGATGAATATTGCCATTTATATCTTGACGATTATGTGCATCATAAGTTTGTCTTCCAATATGTTGATAGCTAAGAGATGAATGTCTACTTGTATGATGATAGTATAATTTCTATTACACTATTCTTTTGAGTAGGATGTAATGCAAATTAGAATCCAATCGACTTGAAATGTTGAGTCAGACAAGTGGGTGGTACACCCATGTTAGTCTAGATAAAAAAGATGCATGAGTGTCTCATTACAAAGTTCACTAATTGATGCGAAATGGACCAACTCTGACTTTTCTATGAACAATAATGAATGTGTATGTATGAGCTTGAGTTTGAAACCACAAAGCTTATCTCAATGTTCTTGTGTAAGTCCACAAAGATAAGAAAAAGATTCACTCAAAACACTACCTTTGATTGATTCCAAGGCCCAACAAAGATACTATGTTTTTAAGCATTGAAACACTTTAATTATGCATTGATCTGTAAGTGCTTGAGAATATAATCAATGTTATTTGAAAATGTGTAGCTCATTTTCTTCTTAGAATGAGGCGCAACTCTTTGTTCCTAGTGTTCCTCGAATACCCAATATACACAAAAGATAGTGTAAGTGATTGTTCTTTCAAAATGTAGATTGAAAAAGTGTCAATATAAAAAACTTCCATAATTTGGATGAAATTGATTCTTTGTTATGGTTTTCATCTCTTTCCCTTATTGGTTGGGCATATGGATTGTATGCTGGCAAACAGGGATATACAATATGTTTGAAAGTCTGATGCATGTTTATACAAGCATGCCCAAACCATGTGTGTATACAAGCATACCCACAAGTAAGTTCTCTAATCAATATGGTATTTTCTACAAATTTTCTTATCTACATAAAAGCATAGCCACAACCAATATGTGTGTATATGAGCTTGAGTTTGATTAACTAGTGGGCAAGATGATCTCAATGTTTTGGTGTAACTCCACAAATACAAGAAGAAGATTCATTCAAAATCCTAGATTTGATTTATAAATTACAAAAAAATATATATAAAATAAGTGTTATTAATGCAAGTTAGTATCACAACATATGCTCTTATACCCCCATAATTGTCACATAGTAGTGTGTGATAAGGATACAAATTAATAAGGAGATCTTAGGGTCTAACTCTAACTACAAATCAAACAAGAAAACAAGCAATGATGGAGGATGGCTTTGCCATGGAAATGGAAAAGGAAATTCATTAAGAAACATTTTGCACATTTTTAAGCTGGTAACATCTACTTGTACTTTATGGAAAAGTCTCCAAAGTAGTTTGACTTAACATTATACTTTATAGAAACCTTCCATGGAAAAGAAATGCTCTAATAATTTGTATTTGTATTTGGAGTGCTTCTAGGGTTGGGCATATGGATTGTATGCTAGGAAAGAGGGATATGCAAAATGTTTGAAAGTCTGATGAATGTTTATACTATTGAGAAATAGGAAAATGATGTATGCTAGAGGAAAAGGTGCTTTGTATCCCATGAGCATAGTGAGGAGAGTGGAACAGCTCTAGAAAGCTATATAAGCTTCTACTTGGTCCTTATTTTAATGAAAAATATTATGATACCTTTCTCTTTTAGTTAGTGTCTTTGTCAAGTGCCATTTTCCATTACACAAGATTGTGTTTATGACTCCAAGCTTCCATCTTGGAACCTAATTCACTTGTGTAACAAATAGTCTAATCATTATCTATGTCATCATGAATCTAGTCTTCATCTTCCAACCTCCATAACTGCCATGCTTTGGATGTATGTTTTTCACATGGTATCAGAGCTCATTTGAGCATGGTTTAGCTTCCTTCTCTTCTATTGAGCCCCTCTTCATCCCTTCACAACTCGAGTTGTGGTTGAGCTCATCTTTTACCTCTATCTCCACTTTACCTCTTTTCTGCCATAGCCAGAAAGACTTGCAGTACTTGGAGTGCTTATATCTTTTCATAGAGAGCATATCCTTTAGAGCTTCCTTCTATGGATCTCTTTTGCACTCCAAAGTGCTCCATCCCATAACCTAAATTGTTTTGATTAATGTAGGGATTCATCAACATTGTCAAAACTCTTCCTCAATGTTCTGAAGTGCGCCCTTGTTGGTCATATGGCTACCATCATCTACATGCTATGCGATTTCCTCTACAACCATAGGGCTTTTCTAGCCTACTATCTAAGCTACCTATTCACTAAAGGGTTCCCCAAAAAATGGCAGAGCTCGAACAAATAGCAAAGTTCAATGGAGAAGGCTTCCATGCCTGGAAGAAAAAGACCATGTACCAACTCATGAGGAAAGACCTTTGGACCTCTTTGAAGACGATGAAGGTGGTGCAGATGGCGAGAAATAAGATTTAGAAAGTTGGATCCTAATAGTAGCTCCACCAAAAACCAAGGAATGGAAGAATATGAATAACAAGGCACTAGGCATCATTGTTTGGGGACTAAGCGATGATGTGCTACATCATATCATTAACATTAGAGATGCTTGATTGGATTCATTTTCAACATCAACTATGCCATTTGTAGCATTAGAAGCCTTTTGCAATGGTTGCAAAATATCCTCCCTGAGATTAAAGAGTATTTGGATGTCTATTAGTAGTATGTATCCTTAGTAGGAAAAGTTGGATGAGAAGGAACAATATAGAAAGAAGGGGAGTCAGACACAATATCTACATTTGCTTGGCTTTCTTCAATAATGGTCTTAGCTTTGAATTGGGTAACAAGCATACTATTGTATATAGGGTTACCTATAGATGATGACCAAGTATCCTTGAAGTACTTGATGAATGATTCTTCATCTTGTATTTTTCATAGAACACTGATAGTAGAGTTTGAGCCTCATCTATCCTAGCATTCTCATGTGAATTAGGTGTACCTTCCATGTTTATAATGTTTATAATATTATATATAGCATTGATTTCTCCTTGAGCATCATCCACCATAAAAGCATCTCGTTCCCATGAATTGTTGTAGTCCAAGAATTGATTTCTTAATGTAGCTAGCCATGATGTAACTGATGTGGTACAAGAAGACGATGTAATGATCCATGCCACAAGCACTCCAATGTGAAAATGATTAAACAGAATAATTGTATACAAATAGAACTGCATAGAGAAGCTCAAAAATAAGAAAACTTAGGGATAAAATCATTACAAAATTAAAGCTAAAAAAGAATAATAAATATAGTACCTTATATTTAGCAAAATATCCAAGGTTGTTTCAAAAAGCTCAAAAAATCAGTTTCAATTGCAAAAGTTAGAAATCAAATGCTCACAAAAATAATGCACATTTTTTCATCCATCTTGATGCAATGCATCAACTTTACTTCACTAGACTTTTTTCATAAATTATTAAAATTTCTCTTTTTTTGAGTCCATGTTGATGCAATGCATCAACTTTCCATCACAGATGTGCACTTTTTCCAAAACTTGACCAAATCACCATTTTTTGGTCAATCATGATACATTGCATCAAGTTTGCATCATTGATGCAAAAAATTTTCATAACTTGTCAAAATCACTCTTTTTTTCAACCTATATTGACCTAATGCATCAACTTTGCATCATTGATGCACACTTTTTCTAAAACTTGTCAAAGTCACCCTTTTTTTAGTCAATCTTGATGCATTGCATCATTGATGCACATTTTTTCCAAAACTTATCAAATTCACCCTTTCTTTGGTCAATCTTGATGCAATGCATCAACTTTTCATCATTGATATACCATTTTTCTAAAAAATTTAAAATCAAACAATTTTTTCCTATTAAGATAACAATTATATCAATGTCTTGTCTCAAGTGCACAAATTTATCTCCTTATACAAACTTGGAAATCAACCCTTGGATAACTAGTCTTTTATGAGCATCTTAAATGTTTTTGGCTCCCCATTCCAACTACAACGAAAACCCAAATTGGTATGGCTTGTTTTGTGGAAGATTGAAGTATGTGTCCTAAATGAAGTTTTTATATTATGGTTGTTCTAGTCTACTAGACATGTTATGGTTGGTGCTTAAGAGATTCAGTTCCATTGTATGTGCATCAGGTGTTTTGATGTGCATATGAAGATTTGAAATTTCATCTCCTCATTGAAACATTAAATTCTCAAGTAAAGACTACATGAATGGCTATTTTTGAAGGTAGTGTATGTAACCTAGTTAAGTAGAATATATGTATAGTTTTGTTTTTTCTACAACCTTTTTGTGCCAATTGATAGGTATTGGGCCTAGATTGTGAGCTAAATCTCACGTAGTAGTAAGGCCACTTGAACCTATCAGTGCTCCCTCACATCTTGACAAGTACTAGAGAGTGTTTATGCTATGTGCCACTCACATTCCAACAAAATTACCAAATGAGGACTAAGATCAAGTGAGGGCTTAGATGATATAGCAAATGAATTGAAAGCTCATCTCTCATATTGAACTATGTCCTAACCTACTCTTTATGAACCCAACCCCTTGAGGATTATGTATCGCTACTCAAAGCCCTTTGTCTCCACATGATTTAGAAAAAAAGACCCTCCACAAAGTGTCACATATGATAATGAATGAATTACTATTCAAACACTATATTAGAGAATTTGGGAATCTCCTTGGTGCACAAATTGGATGTTGTATGCATATGTAGTGAGTGCCAAAAGATCCGCAAGAACAAAGAACTCTACTTTAAGCTCGAAATTCAAGAGAATAGACTTGCACGACATGAGACAAAAAGACCAATTGGGTACAATCTCCCCCCATGCCTTGTGTGAGCGCTCCACAAAGCATGTATTTAATCATTTAATCATCTCCAAGCTCAAAAATAGCCTAATTTTACAATTAGCATGCTTTAGCTTTTGTGTTTGCTTTTGTCCAAATAAAGAATAAAGCGGTCGGTCGGTTCTAAGAGTTGGGCATTGCCCAAATACAATGTGTAATAATAAATATTTAAATCGTGTATCCATGCGCATAAAAAATAACAAATATATGTCAAAGACTTTAATAAATATGTGCGTATAAATAAATATTAGTACCACATCTTTAATGATAAGGCATGCGCCCATAAAAAATTATAATTTCTTTCAAATAACGTGAATACACGCTATCACCCAGTGCTTCCCTGTGCCATCGCTGCGTGCTCTACACATCAACTGAAGAATTTACAATTATTAGAAAAGAATAAAATTAAACTGACAAAAGTGAATACCGAGCAATCTTCAGCTACAAAATAAATAAATAGGTTGGAACTCTATCCTTACCTTAATTTAATACGAGTGTCCACTCTAAACTCATAAACGTCCATTAATTTAAATATGTATTTTGTGGAATCACCTGCTCTGGAATCACCCGCTTGCACATTAAATTAACATGATACCCGAAAAGGACAGGTGTCCCTGTCAACTTTTCGCATAAAGAATCAACCTTGTGTACGAGCCCCGACAAATAAATATAGTTTTATGGAATCCACTGCAAAAACCTCACAGGAAAATAAATATAGTTTTACGGAATCCACCGTAGAATATGTCTCCTGGCATCATACCCCCGGGGTGGGATAGTAATTTTCCTTAATTACTATTAGCCCAATGTGGAGCAAGTAGTGAGGGGTAAGAACTTAGGTCACGAGCGTGCATCCATTGGGCCTCTTCAACAGGATGATTTTTAAACTTTACCAAATATCTTGAATATCTACGGCTAGTTCTAGTGGTCATATAATCAATGTCTAAAATGGTTTCGGGTTCAAGGATATCAGTTTCTTCTTCTAACAAAGGAGGATTTTCATAGATAGGGTGGAGAGGTAATTGGCCTTTGAAAGGTCATAACAAAGTGATATGAAAAGTATTGTGGATTTTCTAGTGTTGGGGTAGTTCTAATTTAAATGCATTGTCATTGATTTTGTGAATGATTTTGAAAGGTCCATAAAATCTAGTTGCTAACTTTACAATAGGGTGTTTCTCAACACTTTGTATTCTCTTTTCCATACGTAACTAAACATAATCATCAACTTTGAAACTCATAGCTTTTCTTTTCTTGTTAGCTCATCTAGTATATGATTGCTAGGCTTTTGCAATCATATCTTTAATTTCATAAAAAATAGTAGCATGCATATTGGCAATATCATCAGCAGCTTTAACTTTGTTTGACAATGAAGTAATAGGTGTAGGCAATCTATATCCATAAATGATTTCAAAAGGTGATTTCCATGTAGCTATATGTGGGGTATTAATGCATGCAATCTGAAGTAAATGCAAGTGTGTATCCCATGTTTATGATTTTGAAATTGTATATGCACGTAAAAGATCCAAGATTGTACTATTTGTAGCTTCTGTTTGCCCATTTTTTAAAGGATGAAATGAATATGAAAAATCAATCTTTGTTCCTAAATTAGCAAACAAAGTAGTCAAAAAATTATTGCAAAATCTAGAATCACAATAAAAAATAATAAATTTTGGCAAACCATGGTTCGTGAAAGTAGTTTTCAGAAATAATTGAGCAACTTGAGATGCAATTAATGTTTTCTTGCATGGAATGAAATATGCTTTTTTGCTAAACCGATCTACAATAGTCCAAATCATATCGTGATTAGCTTGAGTGTTAGGCAAACCAGTAATAAAATCCATTGAACTATGTTCGCATGGTTGTTCTTGAATTGGTAAAGGCATTAACAAACCATATTGCTTACCGTGGTATCACTTAACTCTTTGACAAATTAAACATTTAGATAAAAAGTTAGAAACTGATGCCAGGAGGCATATTCCACGGTGGATTCCGTGAGGTTTTACGGTGGATTCCGTAAACTTAGATGACCGGGGTTCATACACAAAGAGGATTCTTTGTGCGAGAAGTTGATGGGGACGCCTATCCTTTTCGGGTGTTTCATTAATTTAGTGTGTACATGGGTGATTCCATAGCGGGTGATTCCGCAAAATGCATATTAAATTAATAAACGTTTATGAGTTTAGAGTGCGCACTCGTAATAAATTAAGGTTAGAATTTATTTCTAACCAGTTAATTTATTTATGTAGCTGAAGACTGCTAGGTATTCACTTTTGTCGGTTTAATTGTATTATTTTACTAACGATTGTGAATGCTTCAGTTGATGTGTAGAGATAGTAGGAGTGACGGAGGAAAGCATTGGAGTCTAGCGAGTATTCGACCTTTGGACTATATTTTGATAGGCGCCACACCTATATTTTGTTATGTCTATTGAGACATTGATTATTGATTATTATTTTGTATGCACCTATGCGCACGGATATGTTATTTCTATTTGGACATTGAGATTGGGCGTGCCAGACTCTATGGGCACCGTCCATTAGCTTTATTTTCCTATTTTTGTAGAAAGCAAACTCAAAAGCTAAAAGCTTGTCATATTTTTGTAAATTGGGCTATTATTGAGCATGAAGATTGGAAATATACATAAAATACATGCTTTGTGAAGCGCTCACACAAGGCATGGGGGAGATTGAACCCAATTTGTCTCTTGCCTCTTGTCGTGCATGCTTTTACATGGTTTTTTTGTGCAAAAAGATAGAGTTCATTGTTCTTGGGGACCTTCAGGGATTCACTACGTGAGCTATCTGCGACCGATCTGCGCACCAGTGGTATCAGAGCGGAGCAGAGATCAAGAGCTTCCAATCGCTACCAATCTTGGGCGAAGGCGGAGCTCCAGGAACAAACGGGCTCTACAATCAATCTCATCGCAAACTGTCGATACAGGCAGACTTCTGGCGATCAAGAACCCCTGTTTCTACTGTCAAATCGCGAAGGACCAGGCTCTGCAGGCGGAGGACCACGCATTCATCTCCATCAACAAGTCGTGAAGAAACAGTGAGCAAACTCTTAATCCTCTTTATCAAAAGCTTAATCTTAAGCTTATGAGCCTTAAAGAAGCTCAACAAGCTTCAAAATTCTCATCGTTATGTAAGAAGATGGCTCCGAAATTTTCGGGCGCCGAAAAAAACGCCCCCCCCCCCCCCCCCCCCACGATGCCTGCTAGTCCTCCATTAAGCTTATTAAAGCTTAAGCTTAAGTTATTAAGCTCTCTGCAAGTCTGACAAGACACATAAGTTGATATACTCCAGGTCCCGCACTTCTAAAGTCAAGTTCAGCAAGTCAATTGAAATCAAGTTCTGCAAGTTCTGCAAGTTGGCCTAAGTTCAGCAAGTCAACAACTCTGCAAGTCTGCTAAGTCTGCAACTCTGCAAGTTAGACTAAATCAGAACTGACTAGTGCTCAAAACTCCTAGAAGACTTGTTCGTATGCAAAAACTCTGAACTGGAAAGTTATTCGCAGCAAGTTGTTCTACCTATCTACAAGTTCGTTGAAGTACTTTCAGCAAATGGATACAGAAATATTGCAGATTTTCTGAAGATATACAAAGAAATATCCAAAAATACATAACCTTGTAACCCCAAATTTGAGCTACGCTCATCCCGCTAACCTGATTTTGAGTGAGAAGGGTTTGTTGAGTTTTACAGGATGACTACCCCACATATGGATGATTCTATGGCTGAAGACAACCTACCTGAGCCTACCATGGAACAAAAGCTGGATCTAATCATGCTACAATTGGAAGAAGAGTGAAGGGCTAGGCAAGCATTGCAAGCGCAATTGACAAAACTTCAAAGAGCGTCCACCGACAAAGAAGAACCTCAAGCTGAAGATTTGATTCGCCGTACCATCGACGCCACTCTTGAAGCACAAACCATTCGCAAGGAATCCAAGATGAGTAAACGAAGTTTCAAGTTTCTCACTTTCAATGGTATACGAGAAGGAAAGACTGTTTTATCATTCATTAGCCAGTTTGATGACTATTTCCATGAGGAAACTTATCCCGAAAAAGATAAAATCAAGTGTGTTACTAATCATCTGATAGACAGAGCATCACTTTGGTGGACTGTAGTCCGCAAGAGCATAGAATGTCCTGCTACTTGGGAAGATTTCAAGAAGAAGTTCATGCAGAATTTCCTTCCACCGCAATTTCATGAGAAGGCTATCAAGCAATGGGATTTACTTCAACAGCGAGATCGTGAGCCTATTCCACAGTATACAGAGCGTTTTTGGAATGCACTCCTACAGCTACGCATACTTGAAGACGTACCAGAGACGACACATAAGCGGAAGTATATGTCTGGACTTCTTGGACATTACTACGCTGAAGTGAACATGTTCAAGCCTGCTACCCTTGAAGACGCCATCTCCTTAGCTCACGACACTGAAGTTAAGTTACGCGGAAGAGACAGACGACCACAGCAATTCCAAGCCAACGGTAATTATGGATCTAAACAATTTAATTCCAATTTTAGAAGGGTTAATCCAGGTCGTTTCTCATCACCATCTTTCCGCAAGAATTGGCCTAAACCATCTGCATTACCATCCACTGTCAACCCAAATCCAAAGCCTATTCCACAAGCAAATCCAAATGTACCCAGACTTCCAGCCATTGCAAATAATGTAACCAAAGCCAAGCCAATAGTATGCTACAAGTGTCACCAGCCAGGGCATCTCGCAGCAAATTGTCATTCAAAGAAGCCACCAGCACATATCAACTACCTTAGAGCCATGGACGAAGACGAGCATAAGGATATGCCAGATTTTACTGAAGATGAGGATGATCCTACTACTACTTCCGACACTTTACCAGGTATGCCTACTCCACATTCATTATTGACTATGAAATGTATGGTGCATGGAAAGGAAAGAACTATTTTACATGATGATGGTAGTACCCATGACTTTATTTCAGCAAAATTGGTAAAGGAATTAAAATTGCATACTGTACCTACGCATTATCGCATAAAAGCTGCATTTTTAGGCACTAGGTACAATGGCACACAAGAAGTACAAGATTTAGAAATTCAAATCGGTTCATACATTGAAAGAAGAAATTTCTTAGTAGTCCCATTACAGTCAAGCGACATTATTTTAGGAATGCCATGGAGACACCAGCATAATCCAAATATAGATTATTCCATGCACACAATGAATATTAATTTTCAAGGAAAATCTATTATATTATATGGTATGCATGCATCTCATATTTTTCCACTGCTTTCGCGTACTCAAGCAAAACGTGCACTATGCAAGAATACTAAATCATATCTCATTTGGGTGAATGAATTGCACGCAAAGGAAAATCATATGCATCCTAGGCATAAGGAATTTCTTGCATATTTTAAGGACTGTTTTGCAGAAGACCTACCACCAGGTTTACCACCATCACGTCCAAAAGACCATAAGATTGATTTAATTCCTGGCACACAACCACCTTGCAAAGCACCATATAGGCACAATCAAATAGAGCAAAAAGAAATCTAGAGTCAAGTTGAAGAATTACTAAATAGAGGCCTAATTCGACCTAGCAGTTCTCCATTCGGTGCACCTATACTCTTAGTCAAGAAAAAGAATAATACCTATCGTATGTGTATTGATTACCGAGCATTAAATAAGATCACTGTAAAGAATAGGTATCCTATACCTAGAGTTGATGACCTTATGGACAAACTGCAAGGATCTTCTATATTTAGTAAAATTTACCTTAAGTCTAGATATCATAAGGTGAGGCTAGATAGATCCGACATATTTAAGACTGCATTCAGGACACAATTTGGCCATTACGAATTTTTAGTCATGGCATTCGGATTAACTAATGCACCTGCTACTTTTAGCAGAATGATAAACCGTATTTTTCTGAAATATCAATATTGTGTGATTGTTTTCTTTGATGATATTTTGGTGTTCAGTCAAAGTGAAAAAGAGCATTATGAGCATTTATCATTAGTTTTTCAATTACTAAAAGAAAATCAATTGTTTGCAAATCTTGACAAGAGTGAATTCTTTAAGACAAAAATAGAATATCTAGGTCATATTGTATCAAAAAAAGGAATTAAAGTTGATCCTAAGAAAATTGATGCAATATTGCATTGGCCTATTCCTAAGAATGTACATGAATTACGCTCATTCCTTGGTCTTGCTAGTTTCTATAGGAAGTTTGTACGTAATTTTTCATTACTTGCTTTACCATTAACCAAACTTCTTAAGAAAGGAATTGTTTATCAATGGACTGAAACTCAGCAGAAATCCTTTGATTTACGGAAACGTGCATTAACTAATGCCCCTGTTCTACAATTACCTGACTTTAACAGACCATTCTTTCTAGTTGTGACCGATGCTAGCGGATCAGGAATAGGAGCCGTATTAATGCAAGACAACCATCCAATAGCATATTCTAGTTCTAAGCTGAAACCCTCTGAGGTCAAATATTCTACTTATGACAAGGAACTATTAGCAGTTGTACAAGCATTAAAACAATGGAAGCATTATTTAATGGGTTCAGAATTCATGATAAAGATTGACCAGCAAAGCATTAGACATCTACTTAGCCAACCCCAAATTTCTGACTGTCACATCAAATGGGCTTCCTTCATTCAAAGTTTTCATCCTATCATTCAATACCAACCTGGAAAAGAAAATGTAGTTGCTGATGCATTGAGTAGAAAACCTGAAATTCATAATATTTCTATCATATCTTTTGATTCTTTGATTGCTATGAAAGACACATATCACCAGGATATTACTTTTCATTCTGATTGGCAAAAAATTAGTTCAAAATAATTTCATTCCTGTTGATTCATTATCATATAATGATGGATTTATGTTCTTTGAAAAGAGACTGTGTGTTACTATTCCATTCCGATCTTTTGTTTTGAATGAAATTCATTGTCCCCCATATCAAGGTCATAGAGGTATCATATTTACATTACGCATGTTAACTGAAGATTTTTATTGGTCGCATATGGATGCAGATGTATCTAATTTCGTTTCTAAATGTTTGATTTGTCAAAGAATAAAGAGACATCATGGTAAACAGTATGGATTATTAATGCCTTTGTCTATTCCATCTAAACCTTGGGAACATATTTCTATGGATTTCATTACTGGTTTACCAAATACTAAATCTAACCATGACATGATTTGGACAATTGTAGATAGATTTAGTAAGCAAGCATATTTCATTGCATGTAAGAAAACTTTAACAGCATCACAAGCAGCACAGTTATTTTTTAAAACTGTTTTTACTAACCATGGATTGCCAAAAGTGATTATTTCAGATCGTGATTCTAGATTTTGTAATAATTTTTGGATTACACTGTTTGCAAATCTAGGCACAAAGATTGATTTCTCATCTGCATTTCATCCAAAAACAAATGGACAAACAGAAGCCACAAATAGTACCATTCTAGATCTTTTACATGCATATACTATCTCTAAACCTCAGACATGGGATACTCATTTACATTTATTACAGTTTGCATATAACAATACACCGCACACATCTACAAAGAAAGCACCTTTTGAAGTCATTTATGGATATAGATTATCTACACATGTTGCATCTTTGTCTAATAGAATTCAGAGTGCTGATGATATTGCTACTATGCATAACAGTATTTTTGATGAGGTTAAGGATATGATTGCTAAAGCCCAACAATCATATACCAAACAAGCCAACAAGAAAAGACAAGCTATGAATTTCAAAGTTGATGATTATGTTTGGCTTAGAATAGAAAAGCGTAAACTACAAAGTGTAGATAGACATCCAGTTGTCAAATTAGCTCCTAGATTCCATGGACCATTTAGAATTATTCATAAGATTAATGACAATGCCTTCAAGTTAGAATTGCCATCTCATTGGAAAATTCATAATACATTTCATATTAGTTTATTGAGACCATTTAGAGGCCAATTACCTATCCACCCTGTCTATGAAAACCCACCTTTATTAGAGGAAGAAACTGAAATACTTGAACCAGAAGCCATCATAGACACTGACTACATGACCACTAGAACTGGCCGAAGGTATTCTAGATATCTAGTAAAATTTAAGAACCATCCTGTAGAGGAAGCACAATGGATGCACGCTAGAGACTTAAATGCTTTCCCCACTCTGTTAGCTCCACATTGAGCTAATAGCAATTGAGGTCAATTGCTATCCCACCCCGGGGGTATGATGCCAAGAGGCATATTCCACGGTGGATTCCGTGCCACGGTGATTCCGTGAGGTTTTACGATGGATTCCATAAACTTAGATGACCGGGGCTCATACACAAAGAGGATTCTTTGTGCGAGAAGTTGATGGGGACACCTGTCCTTTTTAGGCGTCTCATTAATTTAGTGTGTACATGGGTGATTCCATAGCGGGTGATTCCGCAAAATGCGTATTAAATTAATAAACGTTTATGAGTTTAGAGTGCGCACTCGTAATAAATTAAGGTTAAGATTTATTTCTAACCAGTTGATTTATTTATGTAGCTGAAGACTGCTAGGTATTCACTTTTGTCGGTTTGATTGTATTATTTTACTAACGATTGTGAATGCTTCAGTTGATGTGTAGAGATAGCAGCAGTGGTGGAGGAAAGCATTGGAGTCTAGCGAGTATTCGACCTTTGGACTGTATTTTGATAGGCGCCACGCCTATATTTTGTTATGTTTATTGAGACATTGATTATTGATTATTATTTTGTATGCGCCTATGCGCCCAGATATGTTATTTCTATTTGGACATTGAGATTGGGCGTGCCAGACTCTATGGGCACCGTCCATTAGCTTTATTTTCCTATTTTTGTAGAAAGCAAACTCAAAAGCTAAAAGCTTGTCATATTTTTGTAAATTGGGCTATTATTGAGCATGAAGATTGGAAATATACATAAAATACATGCTTTGTGAAGCGCTTACACAAGGCATGGGGGAGATTGAACCCAATTTGTCTCTTGCCTCTTGTCGTGCATGCTTTTACATGGTTTTTTGTGCAAAAAGGTAGAGTTCATTGTTCTTGGGGACCTTCAGGGATTCACTACGTGAGCTATCTTCGACCGATTTGCGCACCAGAAACATCAAATTCCATCTATGGCCAGTAAAAATCTTCAACCAATTGACGTAAAGTGGAAATAATACCTCTATGGCCTTGATATGGGGAACAATGAATTTCGTGCAATACAAATGATCTAAATGGAACAGTTACACATAATCTTTTCTCATAAAACATAAATCCATAAACATAAGACAATGAGTCAATTGGAATCTAATTATTTACAATTAATTTATTCCAATCAGCTTGAAAACTAGGGTCTTGATCATAGGTATCTTTCACAGGAATAAGGAAATCAAAAGATATCATAGAAATATTATGAATAGTTGGTCTTCTACTCAAGGCATGGGCAACAACATTTTCTTTTTTAGGTTGATATTGGATAAGTGGATGAAAACTTTGAATAAAAGCAGCCCATTTAATATGATGGTCAAAGATTTGTGACTGGCTAAGGAAATGTTTGATACTTTTTTGGTCAGTTTTGATCATGAATTCACATCACATTAAATAGTATTTCCATTGTTGTAAAGCTTGTACTACTGCTAGCAATTCCTTATCATAGGTAGAATACTTAAGTTTATAGGGTTTAAGTTTGCAGCTAGAGTAGGCTATGAGATGTGAATCTTGCATAAGGACAGATCTTATTCCAGATCCACTAGCATAAGTGACTACTAGGAAGAATGGACTATTAAAGTCAGAAAGTTGCAATACAGGAGCATATGTTAAGGCATGTTTCAGTAAATCAAAAGACTTTTGTTGATTTTCAGACCAATGATACACAATACCTTTCTTTAATAATATTGTCAAAGGTAATGCAAGCAATGAAAATTTTCTCACAAATTTTGTGTAAAAGCTAGTAAAACCTAAGAAAGAACGTAATTCATGCATATTTTTAGGTATCGGCCAATTCAAAATTGCTTCTATCTTTTTAGGATCAGCTTTAATACCTTCAGATGAAACAATATGTCCTAAGTATTCAATATTGTGGGTTTGGAAAATTTCACACAGCATATAATTGATTCTCTTTCAATAATTTCAAAAACAAGGATAAATGTTCATAATGCTCGTTCTCATTTTTACTGAAAACCAATATGTCATCAAAGAAAACAATGATACAATGATGATGCTTCAAAAATATGTGATTCATCATACAACTGAATCTGGATGATGCATTAGTTAAACCAAAAGGCATAAGAAGGAATTCAAAATGTCCTAATTGAGTCCTAAATGCAGTTTTGAAAATATCAAATGTGTCCAATCTTCTGATGGTATCCAGATTTAAGATCTATTTTGCTAAATATTGCATCCCCTTGTAGTCTACCTTACAGATTGGATATCTATTCTTGACAGTAATCTTATTTAAGGTATGATAATCAATGCACATCTTATAGGTGTTATTTTTCTTTTTAACTAATAGGACAGGTGCACCAAAAGGAGAACTATTGGGTCTAATGAGTCCCCGGGTTAGCAATTCTTCAACTTGGTTTTGAATTTCTTTCTGTTCAAATTGATGATGTTGATAAGGTGCTTTGCATGGTGGTAAAGAACCTAGAATTAAGTCTATTTTAAGATCTTCAGGACGTGTAGGTGGTAAACCAGCTGGTAAGTTGATAGCAAAAAAATCTTTAAATTGTGAAAGAAATTGTGTGTGCCTAGGATGCATCTGATTTTCTTTAACTTCAATTTCATTCACCCATATTAAGTAGGATTTGCCACCTTTTCTTAATGCATGTTTAGCTTTGTATGACTAAGTAATGGAAAATTATCAAAAGTGTGCATACCATGCAATGTGATTTGTTTTCCATTAGAATGAATCTTCATTGAGTGCGTGGAATAATCTATATCAGGATTATATTGATGATGCTAAGGAATTCCTAAGATAATGTCACTGGATTGCAAATGCACAACTAAGAAATTTCTGCGCTCGACATAGTCACCAATTTTAATTTCTAAGTCATGCACTTCTTGTGTTCCATTGTATTTAGTACCTAAGAATGCGGCCTTGATGCGATAATGAGTCGAGATAGTATGTAAATTCAATTCTTTAACCAATTTTGTAGAAATAAAATTGTATGTGCTCATGTCATCATGTAAAACAATCTTTTCTCTACCATGCATAAGACATTTCATTGTTAATAAAGAATGGGGATTTGGCATACCTCTAAAGTAGTACCAATATGGTCATCGTCTTCTATGAAATATGACATTTCTTCATGGTCTTCATCTTCACTCCCTCCCAAGTAGTTGATGTGAACAGTTGGCTTTTTGGATTGACAATTCATTGCTAGATGTCTAAGTTGATGGCAGTTATAGTAGACTATGGATTTGGCTTTGGAAACATTATTGGTAATAGCGGGAAGTTTAGGAATGTTGGGATTTGACTGGAGAGATGGCTTAGGATTTGAATTTGTGTTCGTTGGTAAAGCAAGGGGTCGTGTCCAAGACTTATGGAATGAAGATGGAACAAAGTGGTTTTGATTAAATCTTGGAAAGCTAGAATTGATTTGCTTTGTACCGAAGTTACGTTGCCATGAATTTTCCAATAATCACAAGCACTTGGAATAATCATCCAAATCACATTCCACAACCAATTTAATGTAAAAGTATTTTAGGACGTTGTTTGCTTAAAAAACCATGGTGACCTTTTCCAAACATTGCAAGAATAGTCACAATAAACTCTCCTATCACATATTTGCTCTTCCCCTTGGGATGTAAGCGGTTCCATGTAAAATTTACTGAACAAGTTTCCTAAGACACATGTCAAGGTCTGATACAACAATACAAGAATGTAAATTCTATTGAGCACTTACTTTGATCAACAACCCGACCTTTTCCCCAGCAAGTACAAAAGCATCAGTCTTTCCTTTGACTTAGGGTTTCCTAGTCCTTGAGCTCTTTGCTTGCCCTAAGGTTGTTGTTGTATCTAGCCCAACCCCGAGAATAGGATTGATAAACATAGTCGCTATTGGGCCAATCTCAAGGTATCTTAACTCTAATCGTTATGGTTGTTCTTTGTGTTAACTACACACTAGAGTTTCAATATTTAATTTCGTCTAGGATAGATTACTTACCATGTGATCTGTCAAGCTTATAAGCTCAATGCACTTCAGTGTGGTAAAACACTTATCTATTATTTTCCAAAAAATTAGATTCAACAATACCTTGGAACCTTGTTTGTCGTTCATGCTACGTATGGATTTGTCGCATAGCATCTACGTGCAACTAGCTTCCCTAGATACATGTGCTTGGTAAACTCCATATTTTGAATGTTATGATGAATTTACCCTTTTGAATAATCCCTTCCTATGCGGCTTAGTACGGGTCTAATGCATCTCATGCAAGAATCAAAGTGATCATTCATTAATTTGGAAATACATTAGTTACCACATTGGTACCACAGTTGGATGGGTAGTGATGTCCTCACCCGAGGCTTTGTTGCTCATTGTGGGGTTTCCATCCGTGTGTGTCATTTTTTGCTTGAGGGCCATCCTCGATCTTTGCGATTCGCGCAAGACTTTCGCACCTTGTTCTCAAGTTGTGGGTCCATTTGCAAGTGGTGGATAATCTCATGAGACAGGTATAGGTTCATAGCCACGGTGGAAAGAGATGCGTGTGGCCACCCTCTTCGGAGGGGAAGGGAAAGAATCTCTCTGCCTCTCTCTCTCTCTCTCTCTCTCTCTCTCTCTCTCTCTCTCTCTCTCTCCTTCTTCTTCTTTCTCTCTCTCTCTCTCCCTCTACTTCTTCTTCTTCTTCTTGTTCTTGTTGTTCTTGTTCTTGTTCTTGTTCTTGTTCTTGTTCTTGTTCTTGTTCTTGTTCTTGTTCTGGATCTTGGTCTTCTTCTTCTTCTTCTTATTCTCACCTCTCTCCTTCAACTTCTCTCCTTCTCTCCTTCTCTCTCTCTCTCTCTCTCTCTCTCTCTCTCTCTCTCTATCCCCCCTCTCCCCCTTCTTCTTCTTCTTCTTCTTCTTCTTCTTCTTCTTCTCTCTCCTTCTTCTTCTTCTTGACAATGTGGGGGGGGGGGTTTCCTAGTGGGAAAAAGAGTATTATTATGGGGAAAAAAGAGATAGTGGGGGAAAGGGGGAGAGGCAGATGGAATTGCTACTTTTGAGGGGAGTTTATAGGGGAAGAGGTGGTATCATTGGGGGGAGGGGGGGAGAAATGTGGAGTGGTGGTGGTAACCACCACCTATCTTGCATGGCAGCGAGGGATTTTTGGGGCCTCCCAGCTGTGCTGTTATGCCCAAGGGTATAAGCATGCCTACCGAATAGTAACTTCATATAAAATAATCCTCTTTCATTTACAAACCTTTTAATTTGATATCATTATATGATCCCTATCTTCAAAAATAAGGCGTCTATGTGAGCGCAACGTACCATATAAGAAAACATGCCTATATTATTTATCTTTCTATTTTACTTATTCTTATCAACTCACAAAACAGAGTAAAAATTGTCATTGCCTTTGATTGGAAAGGTTGGCAAAGAGTTGACAAATAAAATTCAAAGATGACTCAAATACTTTGAGGACCTTAGCAAGGCAAGTTGTGTTTGACTTTCTCGCTTCTCAATACCCAACTTTCATTTTGAAAATCCCTATTTTAATAGATATCGCATATCTATCTTATTTTGGAAGATAATGGTTTTGACTTTGAAAAGCTCCTGAACAAATTCTCAGAACTACAATCTTAGTAGCTCGCTTTCTATGAACTAGAAACGAAACATTTCTATTTTATCTACACTCATCCATGCCGCCTTGCAAGTGCAATGATAGCCATTGAATCTAGGAGCTCATGCTCACAAGTGGGATGATTTGGTTCATGCATTCCTACTTCATTTTTACCCAAAAGATTTTTCTTTTGAGTCTCCAATCATTAAGATAATCATTGGCTTATTCTCTTCAGTTTTAGCTAAGTTCACACTACTCTTCTCCTAATCTGATTCTTTCTAAACTACTTTGATAAGCTTGTCTCCATCACACTTTAGCTCTGAACAAATCCTTCAATACAATTAGAACTCAATCAAGTAGTTGATTTCAAAAAATCTATTGTCAATGAATGGGGGGAAACAAACATCACCCATTATATGGTACCAAATTGACTTTCCTTGTTGTACTTTATTTTGTGTGTTTAATTTAGTGTTGCATATCTAATGCTAACAACCTATAGTTTTGCAACATGTATTGTACACCTACAAATCATACTATTTCGAAAAGTATGTGTCCTTAGAAATGTGGAGCACACAAGGAATGGAGAAGTCATGGCATTTTTTTAAAGAATACTTGCAAATGGAGGAGGTCACTAGAAAAGTATCTACCTTATTGAAATGTACTTGTTCTATAAATTCACATTTGGTCGCTCAATCTCATTAGACAATGAAAGTACTACTACTCTAGCAAAATCCATTAGAAATGAAATATGAGCTCACAATAGTGAAAGATGGGGGATTTGTAATGGATAAAATACACGTGCTACATAGCAAAGTAGAAGGCGATGCGATGCTCTAGATGTTCTTGTACCTGAAGTCCATGCATTACCATCCCTGGTGCCCCCAAAACTAGCTTTTTCTTTAAATAGAGAGTACAAACTCCATTCATATACTTCACTCTTGCTCATGTGTATCCCTTTGAACTTTCTCTATAGTAATGGCTTGTGCAAAGCAAACCTTACAACAACATGGACAACTTCTTAGGAAAACCAAAAGCAACCACCTTAGGAAGAATGAGAATTTCCAAAATTCTCATGACATGAAGGCTCATCCTCATTCTCTAGGCCAAGTCATGCATCAACCGTAGGGAAAACCATGCCCAAAAGGTATAAGGAGAAAGGGCCCCAATAAGATGGTGATGAAATCCAAAGAGTGGAGATGAAGAGCATGAAGATCAACAAGATGGTACATAACACTTGTAAGCTTTTCGGTCTTGTGCATAGCCAAGGAACACACTCTTCACAGCTTTAGGATCCAATTTATTCCTTTTTTCATCAGGAACATGCACACATGCAATGCTGCCAAATACCTTCAAGTGTGAAATGTTAGGTTTATGACCATACAACCTCTCATATGGAGTTACATCATGAATCCATGCTGTAGGAGTTCTATTCAGCACATAGACAACAACCACTACTACTTCAGCCCAATAACCATTTGGTAAACTCTTCTCATTTAGCATAGCTCTTGCAAAAGATGAGGAGCATGCAGATGAGTAGCAACAAGATCAAGATAAGGGCTTTGCAAGTGAGGAAACACTGATTGAGCAAGAGGAAGTAGATAAATACAAGCACCATGGCCATGGAAAAGGTCTTATGGAGGGAATTATTAGGGATGAAGGCCGCAGTCAAGAATCCACTGGACTTCCAACACTACAACAACAACACCTTTAGCAACAACTAGCATTATTGGCTACACTGGGATCACCAACTCCCAAGGATTCCAAAGACGACCATGAGGAGCAATGGCGCCAAGGCAACGGAGGAGGAGGAGGAGGAAGTACAACCTATAGGGTCTTAAAAAGATAAGGAAATTAAATCAGTAGAAAAAAAATCATTGAATATGCAAAGCATCATTTTTCCAAACTATAAAGAAAAATTTATGGAGCTATGGAGATGATATTCAAAGCGTATGAACCTCATACACAAAGACATATAATTGGCTATGAGGATTAGAGACAAAAGGGACTAGGGCCCTTGCAGTTGTACATTTTTTGTGATGAATACAACTTGTAATCCATTTGTGGAGGCTTTTGTCATTACTTAGATGAAATATAAATTTTTTAAACTATACATATTCTTTCACATCTATTTCACTTACACGAAAACACAATATTAGTGAGTTCGGAAATCTCCCAATTCCCATTTTTTGAATACTAAAAAGGTGGCACCAGGATAACATGCCCATAAGTTTCTCAAAACGATATGATGTAACCTATCATCGGAAAGCGCTTGAAAAATGGAATCTATTGAGCTATAGAGCGCTCAATTTAGAGTTATAGTGTTCAAGTTATGACAAATCCAAAGATTTGATGTGTCCCAAACTTATGGGAAATTCCCATATTCCCCAATATGGTATTCCAATCGAATGTACTTAACCCTTTTCATATTGCGGCCATGATAATCCTTGCTATGAAGGTATATACAAATAAACATTCTTTTTATCTTGACTGTAGCACTACATTTCACTCAAAAAGCTAAAACTTCACTATCATGCGATTGCTAGGGGTCCTAGGTATGATGGGAAAAAAGCCCTTACTATCTAGCCAATTCATGTGTTATGGTGGATTTTTTTACCCAATACACTTTAGAACCCCTTCGACATTGGAATTCAAGATTTCTAAGTGCTAAACAATAAGTTTGATTTAAAAATTTCTATAGTATTCTATGCTTAACCTAAATCCAATCGTTTGTTCAATGTTAGATATCCATGACTACGATGTAGCTGACAACATTACATAATTATAAACATGTATATAATTGAATCAAGACGAGAACACGACACCATTCTTTTTACACAAATCATATCAAAAGAAAAATGTACCAATCTGTAACTTATCGTTACAATGAGTGGCTTCTAAGATGATGTATAAAGAAAATACAATGCAATAAGTTTTGTAATACATTATGCCCCAAAAAGGTAACTTTAGCTTTAGCCACTTGTTTGTGGTGTATCTTAGCTACATATGTAGTCGCCCCTCTACCACACTAGTCACCATCTCCAATTTTGGGTCCTTGAATGCATTATTTAGTGCAACCAAGCTGACCATTCTCCCATATAAACATGCACCAAACACATATCTCACTAGCTCCTTCTTCACAAGGATGATCTTATTTTTATTTATAGTGAGACAGAGAGCTCCATTGAAAGAGCTTTGAGGATGATCTTATTTGTATTTATAGTGAAACAAAGAGCACCTTTGAAAGCACTTTGAGGACGGTAAGCTAGGCATGAGTGGTAGGGGCGAAGTCAACAAGCATCACAGTAATATGAGAAGGTAGAATGAAACCTATGTACTAAGCTAGGATTGCATCTCTTCCAAAAGCCCCTGAACCCCCCTCATGAGCTATTTGATTTACCTCCTAGGCTTCATCAGCATCAATCTTTGTCTCCTCATTAGGTCCATGCTAGATTTTTCTTCATAGATCGTTGGTAGAGTGACACCTTGGATGTAGATGTCAAGCATCTCATGGCATCCATCCTAGCATGGGCGACCTTGAATTCTTCAGTGCTCATAGTTGCTAGGGGAGTGACACCTTGGATGCAGGCATTGAGCATATCATGGCATCCATCCTAGCATGGGTGGCATCGAGTTCTTATTGGTCATAATGGCTTGCTTTAAATGTCAATTGTAGTCACAAGGATATCAATTGCACCCTCAATCTCTTCAAGCTTAGGGGACAAGAAAGGATCTTGCAAGTATGGTATGGTGTCCATGAAGAAGTATGGTATGGTATATCATAGATAAAGTATGGTATGGTATATCAATTGCACCCTTGATATCTTCAAGCTTAGGGGACAAGAAATGAGCTTGCAAGTATGGTATGGGATATCATAGAGGAAGATATAATCTATGAGGCTTACAAAAATCTCGGCCATGTGGGACACCTTTGTGCCCACATTCTTGCTCTTATCTACCTTGTGAACATTGGAGCAGACTTGGGGCACTCTAATATGGGGAAATTCCCTAGTGACTCCCTCTACTATCACCACCACTACTAGTGGCCTTTGCGTATGATTCCTTGAGGAGGCAACCATAATGGCAAGCTCTTTGACCACAACTTATGCTTCCTACGCTTTTGTGAGTGGCTCGGCTTAGGGTCCTTGGCCTCTTTCAACAACCCACTAATTTTACCCACCCTGACTAGCATAATAGGGTGATTGTCTTGCACATTTAGGAGAATGACAAATGTGGTAGTCTAGGAGAGGAATTGTTGAGTAAATGGCACAATCCCAAGTGCCTTGGCCTCTTGGCTAGTAATCTTTCTATAAAAGGTAAGGGTTAGGTTCTTCAAAAACCTAGCAATGCATTTTTTGAAGGCATAATCTACATTGATGTACTTCAAAAGGTTAATGCAAATCCAGTCCTCTTGAGGTTCGTCCAATGATACCATGAACTCATGAAAGTGGATAGTCATGTCTTCAGCAAGCCCTTTGAGAGCGCACTCATGCCAAATTAATGTGTTGTAGCAAGATATGAGAAGTTTCACAATTTGAAAGAGATATTCACAACATCTGAATTCTCTCTTCTCCAAGAAGTCCATGAAGTTGCTTAGTCAAGAGTCCATGCTTGTGTACAATGGATGCGAAAGGATTCAAGCTAGGAGTGCTTGGGGGAGAGGGAGGCAAAAAGCAAGTTGTGAAAAGTGAGAATGAAAGCCCAATGAACTTTTATATATAGGGTCAGAGATAAGACCATTAAGAAACTAGAAAAAGTAAAATTTTAAAGCATGAACATTAGAAAAATAAAATCTAGAGAAAGGCAAGATTTACAACCAAAGCAAAACCAATGTAACAAGCAAGCATAATATATCATTCTTCAATTTTCTTTCCCTTATCAAATTGTATGTAGATCTCAATTCCATTCAAAGTTGTAGATAACATGGAAGATTTTTCAATTCTCTTTTCCACCTACAAAAAAATAAAAACTCTTGTGCACGCACCAAAACATATAAGATCATAGACAAACTCAAATGAATATATCTTCTTATGTTTCAACTCAAAAGCTAAAACGACCAGTATCGGCACTCCTCACCCATCAGGGTTAAATGGTATACGAACATTAATAAAACTTCAATACTTGTTCACTGAGGCTTTCTCCACCAACCTTTTTGGCATATGAATTTCAATGCCAAAGGTTGGTCCACCATCTTTGCTGGACTCTAGGTGAATCTAGTAGCTCACCTTTTTTATCCACCATTGATAATGGAAGCATATATACAACCAAGAATGTGCAATCAAATACCAAAATCTAATGCTACCACCAAAGACACGTGACATGAGTATACATAATCTCCATCCACATTGTCCACCTGATCCCAACCTTCTCCAAAAATAGATGTGAGAAATGTTTCACCTAAACCTTTACAAATGTACATAGAAAGACAATAATATAGATTAATAGCCTTGAAAATATGTACAAAAATATGAATTGGCATAAACCACCAGAGTTCTGCAGATCTTGAAGATTTAGAGAGCTTCATGCAGTTGTGAATATGATTTAATATTTTTGTTGCTAGTGGCTACATGGATCATCGATGATCAAGATCAAACACTTGATTGAGTCCAATGGTAGGTAACAAAGAAGTTCATGAGCACCATATGGATTTGGAAATCTAGGCACTGAATACTGCATGACCTAAAATGGGCCCAACATTGGCTCTATGGCACTAGTAGAGCCTCTATTGCACAATCAAACCACCCCTTGGCCTTGTGGCCATGAGTGTCCAAGGGGTATACTACCCTAACCTCTAATGTAAAACTTCACATTTGTATGGACTGTAATTCTATGCATAACCCTCCCCACACTCCTCAAACTGAGTCTCTACACATATTATTGTAATACACAATGTAAGCATAGACAAAGAGAGTGCCCCTCAATTGATTGGTGTGACCTACTACGACTCTCCTACACCTCAAGGATTGACCCCAAGATGTGTCGTTCATACATAAAACACATACAAAACATACTCCACTCTTTTACTCGATTGAACCAAGAGATAATACATAGTCCACACTAAATATTCCCCAAAGGAACAAACCACTAATCCTACAACTTATCGTACCTTACCTCCTTAACATAGATCATTATTCATGAAAGCAATTGTTGTGCAACAGAATTTGAGAAACAGATAGAGATAGAGAGTACACAATAGATAAGAGGAGAATTAGAAAATTTCTTCAGCTCCAAATAGTTGATACACAGATGGATCTGTCCACCCGTGCGCTTCCACAATGAAGCTTAGATGGCGATCTAGATAGAAGATAGGTGAAGAGCTTAAGGCTAGCTAGAACAACTCTGACTGAGTGAAAGATAGATGATTGATAGCGGTGAAGGGGTTTAGCCTTTATAGTCTGCGAAGGCGGTTAGTGTTACAACTATATATATCATCTCTCACTTGACTTGGGTCTCACCTATATATACTAACTCTACATAAATATGAATCATTCTTTGGGACCATGTCTTGTGTATCTCTCTCGTACTCTCTCTCTCTCTCAACATGGTATCAGAGATATGGATGTGTAGCAACAACAAGGATAGTTGTTTCATTGTTTATACTTGATTGAATTCCTTTCATAAGTGATGATTTGATACATGAACTTGTTCAAATTAGAAGTATTAGTTAATTTTGTCTTTAAAACAAAACCAGGTCTAGGTGCGTAGCTCTCATCGTGCTCTCGAATCCTGTCAAAATCGCTTGTCAATCGGAGTTCTGGATCAAAAGTTATGACAGTTCAGGATTCAAGACAACAATTCTGCTCGAATCTGTGATTCTTTATTTAAAACTGTATTTCTAATTACAGTTCGTTAATTCCCAATTACAGTTTATTAATCGCTCGTCTTCGTTAATGATGTTGATTACGACAAGCAAACATCTTGCTATTTTTAGCGATGTTTTATTATCGTTCAGGTTCTTTGCTCGATCGAAATAGCACTTTTCTTATATGCGTCATCTCGTCTTGCACGTTAGGCCTCTCTATTTCGGGCTCTCTTTTTAGTCACTCAATACTTTTCGTCGTTCTTACGTGCATATCCCTATTTTGATTGTCATGTGTCTCAACTACACTCGTCTTGATCATGGTTTGCACATTCTGCAATCCTATTTGATCTAGAAAGTCACCAAATGGATGTTAAAACGGCTTTTCTCAATGGAGATCTTGAAGAAGAAATCTATATGGAGCAACCTGAAGGTTTTATGATTGCAGGAAAGGAGCATCTTGTATGCCAGCTTCATCGTGCATTATATGGATTGAAGCAAGCCTCTCGTGCTTGGTATATTAAGATTGATCAGTTCCTCACATCTAAAGGTTTTGTTGCATGTTTTTCTGACCCAAATCTTTACATCAAAAGGGAGGAAAAATATTGTATTATTCTTGCTCTATATGTTGATGATACTATTCTTGTGTCAAATAATATTGCTTTCTTGGATGCTATGAAGAAGCTTTTATTGACTGCATTTGAAATGGTGGATCTTGGTGAGATACATTCTTGTTTGGGTATTCAAGTTCAACGACACCGACAACAAGGCATTCTTCTTCTTCGCCAGACAAAGTTTATTAATGATATTGTTAAGAAGTTTGGGTTGACAAATGCGCACTCTGCCAACACTCCCATTCTTTCAAGCTCTACCAAGGGTACATCTACAACACGCAATGAAGAATCAGCCATTCATCAACCTTTTGCTAATCTTGTTGGTTGTCTTCAATTTATTTGTTTAAACACAAGACCAGATATTTTATTTGTAGCTAACTTTTTGGGACAGTATCTTTCTTCCCCTTCCACTATTCATTGGAGTGCTGCAAAACGTATTCTTAAGTACCTCAAGGGTACTAAGGAATTTGGTCTTATTTATCGTTGTCGAGAGGATTCTTCTTTATCTTCTTCAACTTCTCTTGACCTTATTGGATATACAGACGCTGATTGGGCAAGTTCACACTTATCCATGCGATCTACAAGTGGGAATTGTTTCTTTGTAAATGGATGTTTGGTTTCTTGGTCCAGCAAGAAACAACGATGTGTTGGGGTTTCTACAACTGAAGGCGAATATGTTGCTGCATCATTAGAAGCTCGCAAGCTAGTTTGGCTTCGACAACTACTTGCAGATTTGGGACATCCTTCATCATCTAGTACACCTCTTCGATGCGATAACCAAAGTGCTATTAGTCTTACCAAAGACTATATACAACATAGTAAATCAAAGCATATTGCTATTCATTATCATTATGTTCAACATGAAGTCAAGAAAGGTTCCATTATGGTGGAGCATTGTCCCAGTGATCAAATGGTTGCAGACATCTTCACAAAAGCTCTTAGTGAAGCTCGCTTTAGCTCATTAAGACATGCACTTGGTATTGTTCCAAGTTCTTGTCTCACTGATTGAGGCATGTATCATTGTATTCAAGAAAACTTTATAGTGAATCATTTTTGTATCGTAGGTATGTGTAGGGGCTCGGGTTTTTCCCTTGTTCTCCCCAAGGGTTTTTTCACTCGCAGCCAGAGACATTTGTTTGAGTGGGGATGTTACAACTATATATATAATCTCTCACTTGACTTGGGTCTCACCTATATATACTAACTCTACATCAATATGAATCATTCTTTGGGAGAATGTCTTGTGTATCTCTCTCGTACTCTCTATCTCTCTCAACAGAGATACCCCCTGGAAATTCCATATGACAGCCACATCCTCCAGTTCCACCACCACCACCATGACACCAACATCACAAGCATCAATGGAAGCTAGGCACAGTGGCTCTTCGCAAGATCCGCCACTACCAGAAGACTACTCACCTCCTGATACCAAAGGCTCCATTCCAGAAGTTGGTGCAGGAGATCATGGAGGGCATATTGATTAGGAACAACAGGACCCAGTTTCCAGATACATCATGCGCGAAAAAACCCGATCGCTGGACTGTCTAGGCCCTCCTTGCACTACAAGAAGCTGCTAAAGGATACCTCATCGACTTGTTTGGAGACTCGGTCTATGCAGCGGTGCATGCAAGGAGGGTCACCGTCACCGACAGGGATCTGCGGATAGTCAGGTTCTTTCGGCGATGGAAAGATAGTCCTTGCGGAGGTTAGCAAGGATAGGGGTGTACAACTCTAAAAAACATGGAATGTAGCTTCTGAAGACATTTTGTAAAGCCTTGGTTGCAATAGACCCCATGTAAATTGTTATTAATATGAATACAAATTTTTTGGCGTGTCTTATTTTTGTTTAGTCGCTTGTTATTTATTTTATTAACATCATTGAGTTATCGTTACATGTGTTCGAAGAACAACACCGGCAACCATGCCACGGGCCACCATGGAGAAAAGTGGGCTAGACCTAGTACTTGTGAATAAGTAGAGCAGCTTTGAACGTTGAAGCAACACTACCTTCTCTAGGCTGGAGTTGGTCGGGATGGTCTTGAAGGCCCTAGCCTTTGTTAGTGCCCTCAACTTCAAGAAGTTCTCAGCAAAAGCAGGGAAGCATGTCTTATGAAATACAATAATGTCATTGACAAGCTGCCCAACGTGCTCCCTCAATGCCAAGTCTTGCACCCTTCCTTGGCTACCAGATCGACCACCGTGCCTAGATGAAAACTCATCTATATAGACAATCTCCTGCATCACACAAGTTCAGTATCAGACTCACTATGCATGGAGTGTATTAAAGATATATAAATCATATTTATATGAAACTTAACCGGTAGGGCCTCTAGGGCATCGGGATCCAACACAACAGTTTTTGTCGCGATCGGGCCCCCAGATGTGCCCTCGCCAAAGGCTCGCATCTCGGGGCCTGAATCTGCAGCAATTTTTGTCGGGATCAGGCCCCCAGGGCACATCTAGGGGCCCGATCCCGACAAAAACTGTTGTGTTGGCTCCAGATGCCCTAGAGGCCCTATTGGTTAAGTTTCATAGGAAACGGAGAACATTACCTTCTCTGCATCATCTATCTGCCGCTGTAATGGAGCATCCAGGTCTGCTCCTGCCACTGGGCCACCCTCGTGTCTCTCCCGGGTAGGCATTGTGTAGTCGGGTCAAGGACCAAAAAGGCTTTCTTGCAACTGCTCAAACTCCTCATCAAAGATCTAATATTGTGGTGCCGCATCCTCAATCTGCTCTTGGATGCTCACAATGGCAGAGATGTCATCGATGCTCGTGCCATCATAACGAGCTACCTCATCAACATGTGATGGGGCATCTTGTAAATCAAAATCTATTAAATCACTAGGTGCATCATGCACCATGATACAATATAGTTCTTCTTCCCTTAACTCCAACAACTCTAGCACATCCTGCATGAGTAGATATTCCACCCCCTCGATGGTGATATCATGGACAAAAGCGAGGGGTGGCTCTTTGCTCGTGGTCATCTCATCAGGGCAAGGAGGTGGGTGCACAATGGCCAAGCTCTGTGCTGCCTCAACACTTGGATCGAGAGTGATCTCCTCAGGCTCCCTCTCAAAATACTCTAATTGTGGCCAAGAGGGTTCCTCGATGTCCTCGTTACTGTCTTCTTGCATCTTAGTGCACATAACATATATGACAAAGGCGACATCCCTCTCAATGAGATCCATCGTGATGTGGTCCTGTGACGAGGTGGGCACTGTTCTAGTGTGGAGATGTTGCCCCACATGCACTGTTGAGTGTTGAAATGACTTGTTTTTTGGCTGATTTTTGTTGTTTTTGAGAGCTGAATGGTTGATTTTATGAGATGATTGATTGGTTTAGAAGTGGTTTGAGAGTGTTTTGGATGATATTGATTGTGTTTTGGAAGATCATGATGATTATTGGTGGTTCTGTGATGTTCTGATAGGTTCTGATTGGTTCTGTATACCTTCTGTTTTGCTCTGTTTTGGTCTGTTTTGTTCTGATTGTCTTCTGTAAGGAGGGATAGAGTATTGATTGATGAAGATTGAGATCTTGTGAAAGTTTATTGAATGGTTTATGAGAGTTTGGAATGGTTTAAGTATGAGTTATGAGGTTTTGATGACCTTCTGTAGGTATTCTGTAGAGCTTCTGTCTCTATTCTGTTCTGTACTGTAGCTGTTCTGGTACTGTTCTGTGATTGTTCTGTATGCTTCTGTATGTGTTCTGATGGATGAGAGTGTAGCTTGGGAAAGTTTTCTAGCCTTGGAAAGAGGTGAATACAAGTGCAAAAGAGCTGGAAGAAGTGGAAGAAGTAGCTACTGAAGACTCAAGTGAAGACTAGAGTGAAGTGACAGTAGTGAGCTATGAAAGGACACTGTAGTGGCTCTGGTGACTCTTCATATCAGACATACCTCTTGGGAAGGGTATCCACGACCTAAGAAGGATTATTGAGGGTGATTTTGAGAGATTGTAGTGAGGATATGATGTATTATTGATGGAGAGAGAGAGAGAGAGTCAGAGATAGCCAATTCTACTCAAACAGAGTGATTGTATATGAGAGATTGAGAGAGAAGACTATGAAGATATTGAAGATGAATACTATGTGATGTATTTCCATTCAAAGATGGTGTATTCCTTTGCTTTATTTGTTCTATTGATGGATTTTGTGAAGATATTGAAGAATATGGTTGATTCTATCAAATCCGTGGGAGATCTACATGATGCTGTATGAAGATTTGTTGTGCCTGGTGTTCTTTTCTTCATTGTGATCATATGAAACATGATAAACAAGCTTGTTGATGTTACAAGATAGATTTTCTTGCAAGAGAATTTCCTTTTCCTTGGTGTTCCTCTTGGGGCTCCATGTTTTTGGTGCGCAGCCGCGGAAACTTGCCAACAACAAGCACCAAAAGAGGCTGAAAATGAAGGAAATGGCATTGCCAAGAAGAGAAGAATTCAATGGATGTTTGTAAAGTTCATTCTTCCACTGAAGAGTTGGAATTCCTCATAATTAAATCCACTTTCCACAAGAAGTTCATCCCACAATGGTGGAAACACATCACCATCATGATGCATGCTCTATGTGATGGACAGTTTCCTCTTCCTATTGAAGCAGCAGAAACTTGCATCTTGGTAGCAAACTGTTTGGGAACAAACTGAAGAGCAGAAATAGAGAGAATGACCATCCATGGAAGATTTGGCATTCATTGAGAAGTTTCCAGACAACATCAAGTGGGAGATTGTGAAGAAGCTTCAGGAGTCTTGGTCTATAGAGGTTCACAAAGACAAGAAGGAAAAGAGTTGGAATTTGTTCGTGGATGCTCAACAGCAAGATACATGGGATGCTTGGTGTACTGATAATCTTCTTTTTGTTCAATTAGCAACCCACTGGAAGTTGGTAGACAGAGTGTTTTTCACAACATACACTGTTGAAACCATCAGAAGCTAGCATTACTATGATGATGGCACCACCACAATGCTCAGACGTATGCATTTTGACACCTTCAGAACCGAATACCTTCCCCTATGCAGTGGCATGAAAGCAGAATTCAGGGACGTTGAAAAGAAAGAAGTAGAAGAAATGTTGGCAAGAGAGTCCTCCAGAGACTGAAGTCTTCTGTTAACCCTCTATGGAGCACTAACAACATAGTCGAGCCAACCCCCTGATGAATGACGCAATAAAGAGGCAAGCATTAGAACGAGTCCAGAGGTACGTGAGAAGAGAGAAAGCAAAAATCAGAGCCGAGAGCGAGCTCGCAGCAGAAGCAGCCTTTGACGCCCTTGCGAAACTCTTTACAGAAGTCCCAATGGCACATCAAGCCCTTCCTCCTGCTGGAAGTCCACTTCCAAGCCAAATCCGTCCTGGAAATATTGATGATAGGCCAGCGAATGTAGTCCCATTACCAGTTTTTAAGGGAGAGTACAATGAAGACCCCGATCTTCATGTACCAGAGTTTATGGTAGCGTGTGTGGCTAACAATGCTAGAACCCCTGAGCATTGGTTAGCAATATTCCCCGCCACTTTCAAGGGCGCGGCGTTTCAGTGGTATGAGAGACAAGCAGCAGGAACTTTTGGCACATGGGACGACCTGAAGTTGGCCTTCCTCACTAAATTCAGGCGTGAAGGTTTTGAAGAGCAGTTGTGAAAGGAATTTATGAACCTAAGTCAGTCCTCTGGAGAAAGAGTGGAAGCTTATGTCTCACAAATGGAATCCATCCTGAAGAGATGGACTAACCATAACTTAGATGATGGCATTCAAAAGGGGGTATTTCTCAGAGGATTACAACTAGAAATCCGTAAGTTTGTGGAGCTGCAAAGACCAGCCACCCTGCAAGTTGCAACAGAATGTGCAAGACTGTACGATGAAGTGGAAGCTAGATTGGCGATGAATACAGGAAGAGGAGTCCTACCTCCTCTGATGCCAGGAATGATGTATCCACCCAATGCAGTTCCAGGGACTGTTCCCTATCTCTACCAACAGATGCCCCCGGTATCACAGTACAGTGCACCAAATCCACAGTGGCCACAATCCATGCCTCAAATGGTGGTTCAACCACAACAACAATGGTCCCAACCAATTTCCTCAATGCCAAATCAGCAGCAACAGTGGAATCCTACCAACTGGATCCAACAGCCAATAGTTCAAACAGGAGCTCTGAATCAGAACCAGAACAGAGACCCCTCTGTACCAGGCCAACCCGTTTATGCAATGATTATAGAGACTCCTCAAAACCCTCCTGCCAGTACGTCCGAAGGAGAAATCTTGAAGGATTACTTATCCAACTCAGTTGCAAGCATAAAAAAGGAGTTGATGGATGTGATTACAGAGCAGCTACAAACGCTGAAAGTGAACACCGCGAGCATATCCAACGTTGCAGGAGCATGAAGAGATGTGATGCGGTCAAATACTTGGTGTGGTAAGTGTCATCAAGCAGGCCATTTAGCCACTGAATGTACACGAAAACCAACTATTCCTGGGGCCTTCTGTTCCTACTGTTTGCGGAAGAACCATACAGAGGACATTTGCTCTCTGAAGGAGATGCATGATAGGAGAAGAACAGAAGAAGACGCAAGATTCAACTTGTTGGAATCCAAAATGACAACACAGAATATTGGACCAAGCCTAGAGAGTTTGGTCCTAATTTCGGACCTAGAAGATTTCCGTCTCAAAGTTACAGAGGAAGACAGTCTGGCGGTGGTCAGAGATCAGAAGTGGAGTGTTACAGATGCGGAGAAAAGGGACACATCTCACCAAATTGTCCAAATCGTCGAAGGTCAGTGGATTACAAGCCCTTATGCAGTCGATGCAAAGGAGAAGGCCACACTGCAAAAGACTGTCCAAGCCCAGCCCCAGTGAAAAACAGTGCTACTGATAGTCCGGCCAAGGCCCAAGAGCCTACCTCCAATTTAGTGGAATTAGAAGTTGCTGCCATCACGCGTGCAAAGCAGAAGGAACCACCTATCCAAAAAGAAAATAACCCTCTTGCCAGAACAGTGAAGTTCAATCTCCCACTAGAAGAACAGAGCAGAACAAAGCCTGACAGTGCCGTATAGAGCCCTACAGTGCCACAGAGAGTTACAGAGATAGTTACAGAGATAGGACCAGAGGTCCAGGAGACAGAAGAGGAGGAAGTGCCACAGGTGGCAGAAGAAGTTCCCATGATACCCCTGTTGGAAGAAAGAGGGAAAATGAAAATGGGTGTTGCCCCATTCCCTAACCGGTTAGAGAAGCCAGTGGATCCTATTAAGGAATACGATCTGGTTAGAGACCTAGATACCTTTAAACCAAACCTCACATTCCGACAATTATTGATGTTGTCTCCCAGTTGCCGGAAAAGGTTCAAAAGTATACTGACAAGAAGACGTGGTTTAAGGATTGCTTCCTCAACAGCAACAAAGTCAAACAAGGCTCCAGAGCCTGTCAAAGAAGTGGACGTAGCTAACACCTTCCTAGATCCAGGTACTCCAGAGACTGTGTGTGGATAGAAGGCTGCTTCATTGCAAATGCACTAATTGATGGAGGTTCATCACTGAACATTATGACGAATGTGACAATGAAGGATCTAGGCCTACAAGGTGTGCAACCCACCCAATGGCTCATCAAACTGGCGGATCAGAGTAGGATCAAGCCTTTGGGCATTCTCCCATATGTGAAGACTACAGTGGCTGGAAAAGATTATTGGCTAACCTATTTGGTGGTGAAGCCAAACTCTTATGGTACATCCTATCCTCTGTTACTGGGCAGACCATGGCTTTTTGAAGCCCGAGCAAGGACGGATTGGTTCAAAGGAATCTTGACCTTGGGTAGAGGACCCAATAAAGTGGTACTGAAGCTATATGGTTCTCAAAAAGGACATGGATCCACCTCCTTGGAATTATCTTCTGACTCCCCTAATGAGGCTACGGATGGAACGTCAGCAGACGAAGATGCTGTCAAACAGATCCTTCCCAAGAAAATAGTGGCACGTTCCTTAACAGTGGATACTGTAAGCCGACTTCCAAAAGATGCAAAGCCATTATCAATGGGTGAATACTTCCTGCCTGAACCGGGAATGACTTCTGAAATCACTTCTGATAGTGAGATAGAAGCATGGATGTACTGCTCTCCCTGTTACATGGCCATAGTAGAGCCAGCGACAGAGGCCGAAGAGGAAACTGAGAACCTGTTCTTCTGTTACAGAGCGCCTGCAGAGACAGAAGCAGAAGCAGAACGAGAGACAGAAGCAGAAACAGAAGCAGAGACAGAGACAGAGACAGAAGAGGATGGATATGATATGGACGAAGAAGATTATGAAAGTGAAACGGAAGAGTCTATCCCACCTGAAGAGGATACATTTAAAGAAGAAGTTTCAGAAGTATCAGAAACAGACGAGCTCATGCTACAGGACAGAATGGTGATGGTACCATTTGGTATGGTAAATGGATCTTCTTATATGCAAAATCTTTATAAGAAATGGATTAAGAAGAATAAGCCGTATTTTAGCAGTGGCTCATGCCGTCCTCACCCATCCTTGCCAAAGAAAGATGATGATGATGCACCATGCCAACGAGCACCAGTCCCACAAACCCAACAGGCATCAGAGGGTCCCTGTTATATGACGTTCCTGGATGCGTCATCAGAAGATGAGTCTTCAAGTCAAGAGGTAATTAATCTTGAAACCAAACCCGAAACGGCTCTAATCCCATTCCAACATCTCAAGGAGCAACCTAAGTCTCCACCAAAAGAAGAAGTTGGTTCTAGTGGGACATCAGAAGAGGACACCACTCCCTTGAAGGAGTCGGATCTGTATCAAGAAGCAGTCCGTGGGACCTTCATCCGTGAAGTAGAAGGTGAAAGGCAGTTAACCTTTGTGGATGCAGAAGGCACTGAACGCCACTTGAAGGTGGGTAGCAGTCTTCCAGAAGAGGAGTTGTCAACCTTGTACAACTTGTTGAAAGAAAATTTGGACGTGTTTGCATGGTCCTACAAAGACCTAAAGGGGATTGATCCCACAATATGTCAACATCATATTGACTTGGAGCCTGATGCCAAGCCAGTACGGCAACGACAGAGGTGAATGAACCCGAATTACTCCACATTGGTGAAAGCGGAGCTGCTGAAGCTTCTGGAAGCCGAGTTCATTTATCCAGTGGCAAATAGTGAATGGGTTTCACCCATCGTGGTTGTACCCAAGAAGAATGGCAAATTGCGAATATGTGTGGATTTCCGAAAGCTTAATTCCAAAACAAAGAAGGATCACTTTCTTATCCCTTTTACAGATCAATAGTTGGATACAGTGGCAGGACATGAGCTTTATTCCCTTTTGGATGGATTCAGCGGATATAACCAAGTCCAAATCGCGAAAGAAGACCAATCCAAAATAACCTTCACCACAGAATGGGGGACCTACGCTTACCGAGTGATGCCGTTTGGGCTCTGCAATGCCCCTGCTACTTTCCAACGAGTCATGATGGCTGCATTTCAGAATCATCTGCACGACTTCATTGAAGTATATTTGGATGACTTCTGTGTCTATAGTTTGATCCGTGAACACTGGGAACACCTGGAACAATGCTTTGACCGATGCCGGGAGTATGGGATTTCCCTCAACCCCGACAAATGCATCTTTGGGGTCTCTTTTGGAGTTCTATTGGGCCACATTGTCTGTGCACAAGGGATATCAACAGACCCTGCAAAGATTGAAAAGATCGCAGCTCTGACAGCACCCACCAACCTCAAACAGTTGAGGGGATTCTTAGGCCATGTGGGTTACTACAGAAGGTTCATAGCCCATTTTGCAACAAAGGCAACCTCCTTGCACAAGCTTCTGAGGAAAGATGCAGACTTTACTTGGACGGAAGAATGTGACAAAGCCTTTCACACTCTGAAGCAGTGTTTGATAGAGGCACCCATTCTGCAACCTCCTGATTGGACGAAAGAGTTCCATGTACACACTGATGCATCAATTGAAGGTTTAGGTGATGTCCTGTGCCAAAAGGGTTCCTCGAAGTTGGATCAACCGATCTATTATGCAAGCCGAAAAGTCACTGATAGGGAACGGAACTATACAGTGACAGAGCTGGAGTGCCTGGCAATGGTATTTGCCCTAGAGAAGTTCCGCCATTACCTCCTATCCACCCACTTTAAATTTTATGTGGATCATGAGGCCCTGTCCTTCTTGATGAACAAAGCGGATGTGAAAGGACGAATGATGAGATGGCTCCTTTTATTTCACGAGTTCGAACTTTGAGGTGATTACTAAGCCTGGTCGTTCCCATGTTTTGGCTGATCATCTGTCGCGTATCCCACAAACTGCAGACGAGGAGCAGGATGATCCAGACCTCCCTGATGCTTCCCTATTCTTGGTAGAAACTGTCACTCCCTGGTATGCAGACATTGCCAATCTGCTGGCAACCCAACATATCCTCCTGGTATTTCTAGTCGGGAGATGAAGAAGCTTATGCTAGAATCAGCCCCTTACACCCTGTTAGGCAGTGCACTGTATAAGAAAGGCAAAGATGAAGTACTCCGAAGATGTGTTGTAGGAAATGAGATTGGGATTGTTCTGAAGGCTTGCCATGACGAGCCATGTGGAGGTCACTTTACAGGAGAAGCTACAGCCAGGAAGGCTCTGCTAGCAGGATATTGGTGGCCTACAATTCACAAAGATGCCTATGATTACTGTAAAAGATGTGATGCTTGTCAAAGAATGGGGAAACCCACGAAGACAAGTGCCATGCCACTGCAACCTATCCTTCTGTTGAAACCGTTTGAGAAGTGGGGCATCGACTTCATAGGTCCGATCGATCCTCCTACCAGAAGGAAACAGAACCGATACATCCTCGTATGTACAGATTATGTCACAAAGTGGTGTGAAGCTAAAGCCCTAAAGCGAGACGATGGTAACAGCGTGGCCCTGTTTATGTACGAGAATATCATCACCCATTTTGGCAGTCCCTTGGAGCTGGTAAGTGACAGAGGCACTCATTTCCTCAACAAAGTCATGGAAGAGTTGACAGGGTTGTATAAGATCCGCCATCGCAAGTCCACTCCTTATTACCCTAGAGCCAACGGCCAAGTCGAAGTCACCAATCGCATCCTCTGCTCGATTCTGACAAGAACGATTGCCGCATATCGTCGTGATTGGGATGATCGACTTACAGAGGCCCTCTGGGCGTATAGAACCTCCCATAAAGCAGCAACAGGACAGACACCCTTCCAGGTGGTGTATGGTACAGAAGTTGTTTTTCCTGTTGAACTTGAATTACCCTCTTTAAGAGTGGCTATCAAAGAGCGTTTGGGGGACGATGATTCACTGCAACGCCATCTCCTGCACTTGGAATGTTTGGACGAAATTCGTAGGATGGCTCTACAGTGCATGGAAGCCACGCAAGCTCGACGCAAGGCTTACCATGACAGCTTCATCAAGCACAAGGAGTTCAAAGAAGGTGATTTGGTCCTAGCCTATGATTCACGATTTGGCAAGTTTCCTGGCAAGCTCCAGCAGCGGTGGATGGGCCCCTATAAGGTACTTGCCGTCAACCCTAATGGTTCTGTCCAAGTGCAGACCGTTGATGCCTCTGATTATCCCTTTCTGATCAATGGATATCGCCTGAAGAAGTACTTCCCTCCTTGGGGATCTTGACAATTACGGTCACTTGATCTTTTCCCTCATTGGCGCGGCACTGTACTTCTTATGATGCTACTTCTGATAGCCGTTCTTCAGTCCCTCCTGATGAAGTGGACACAACCCTCTGTCCCCTCAAACCCCCCTTCAAGCCTTGATCGCTTATCCTCTATTTTCCACCAGCGACAGTGGCGAGGTTGGTTCTGACAAATGGTCTTTCTACCATTCCCTTGCTCAATTCGAAAAAAAAAAAAAGAAAGAAAGAAAGAAAGAAAAAAAAAAAACAAAACATATTGGTCATGGGAGAAAAGGACTTAGGCCCTTGTCATGCCGACCTATTCTTCGAGAAAAGGTGGAAACACCCTCGGGAATAGGGGAAAACAAGAAAAAGAAAAAGAAAAAACAAAACAAAACAAAACTGTTATGAGAGAAAAGGAAGAACTTCCCTTTCATAGTAGGCCTCGTTTGAAGAAAATGTGGTAAACACCCTTGGGCGGGAGCTGGCTGTGGAAAAGGTGGTAACACCCAGCAGTCCAGAAAGTGGATTCATTGATTGATATCCCTCGGATCCAATTCCGACGCTACCTCCCTTGGTACGCTGTGTCTTGGGTCTTTCTGCAGAGTGTCTAACTGTCCTCTAATAGACAACATGTTCCTATCCAATACAATATTCAATTTGATGGCTACCTCCCTGGGTACGCCTCTTCAACAACAACTGACGACGCGATCTTCATCGACAAACAATCAAGTGACGTGAGCTTTCATCCTAACCGGATGGGGAAGTGAGTATGGGCTACTCTCTGTAACTATCAACAGAGCGTGAGATAGAGGGTGGGCCGAGAGACCAGTCTTTTCCCTTCAAATTAAATGAGAGGTGAGAAGTGTGAATGAAGTGTTGCACGCACGGGATGGGCCTCTCAATGTACAAAGCACAATTTGTTTCTGTGCACTGCACCATAAGGCTCCCTGGCCTTCCTTCTCGCACCATATGCTGGCACAGGGTGGGATGCACAGTTGCACCATCAAATGCGCACACGGCATATAACCTTTAAACAAGTGATTGTGAGGATTACATCAATGGGTTTCAGGACATGGTTGCCCTCTTGTATCTATCAACAGAGCGTGAGACAGAGGGTGGGATGAGTGTGACTGGAGTTTCTTCAATCAATTACCGAGAGGTGAGATTGAGGGACGTTACGACACTTGGAGTTAGGTATGTTCCAGTTTCCCTGTGCACCCATGGGATGGGTCTTTACCGTCATCACAAGACACATCACCCTGTTCTTTCCACCGCACTCTAAGGCTCTCTTGCCTTCCTTCTTGCACCTATGCCAGACGGGTTGGACGCACTAATGCACCATCAACTGTGCACCCTGGCATACTCCTTCTGCACCATTAACCCCTTGTCGATTCCTCAACTGGGTACGCGATATGGGTTTCCATCCTTATTCCTTGAGTGATATTAGTCATGGGGCGAGTGACTGTTCTTTCATTCCAATTGAGTGACTGCGAGTTGAGTATAGTATCCCTCATCATCGATGGATTTCCTGCGACTCCTTCAACCAGCTACCTCCCTGGGTACTGCTGCGTGGTCCCTGCCATGAAGGACGTGTGCTGTAAAGATGCCTTGGTACCTCCTGCAGTTGACAACAACCCTGGACGTGCCATCGATACTCAACCTTGCTTCTTGACAAAATGGGCCAAGCTTTTCTAACCCTCCCACTTTGGTTTCTTCGTGACGGTCATGTTTTAAGTGTGGGGACGTTAGTGGATGGTCTGTGGCGTAGTCCTAGGTCCCTGTTGCTCGGTTAACCCTATCCGTTAAGGTCTTAAGTGTGGGGACGCGTCCCTACGCGTCTCCATTGTATACCCCTCTGCATATGCCTTAACATGTTCATGCATGTATGTCATGATTTGCTGTTACCCTGATGGGGTCCCTTCCCACCCGACCGTTCCTTTTCCACCCACCCTTGGGGCTGTTCCCTTGCAGTTTTCCTTCATTCCCTAATTTTGTGGTCCTGTCCTGTGAATGCACCCTACGTTCACCAAAGTCCAAATCCAACCTTGTAGCCCTGTTCCTCCCTTTGAACTGACTATTTTTCCTTTTTACCTACCCCTGTTCTGGTGCACGGTTTTTGAGTTATTAATTTTTTAAGCATTTTGCGCACCTTAGCCGGTTTTCCATGTGAACACGCTTTTCTTGCTTTGAAACCATGCTCTGACGTCATAGCCTTGACAACCACTTTTCCCTTGACATTTTTCCTTTTTACTCCAAGTCATTCTGCTACACGGTTTGTCCAATATTAATTTTCCAGTTTTTTACACCTTTTTCGTGCGTATTTTTGATATTTTTCCATGTGAACCTGCCCTGTTTGCATCAGAATTCCCATTTGATTTGACAGTTGTATCCCTTGTGCCTTCCCACACCTTTTTCCTTTTTCCTCCCCCTCTTTCGACTTCCGGATTTTTACTTATTAATTTTTCAATGAGTTTTTAGGTGTATTTTTGGAGTTTTTCGCATGTGAACCCCTCCTACTTCCACCGGAACTGCGGTTTAACGTGATAACCCTGTGCCATTCCTTCCTGCGGACATTTTTCCTTCTTACTGCATGTCATTCCGGCGAACGGTTCGTCCGATATTAATTTTCGATCCCATTTTCAAGTCTGTTTTTTGGGTTTTTCCCACGTGAACGCATCTTATCTCAGTCCGAACTCTGTTTTGATGTGATAGGATTGTCGAGCATGCCTTTTTGCACAGTTTTTCTTTTTCTTGCACCTCGTTCCAATGCACGGATCTCCCGCTATTAAATTTTAATTGCATTTTTTATTCATTTTTTGGGTTTTTTGCATGTGACGGCCCTTTACCCTTCCCGAAACCTCCCTCGTCTATTTTCCGTGTCTTCCCCCTGTGGTCCTGCCCACTTATTGTTTTTACGATATTTCGTTTTGACGTCCGGATTGGGAGTTATTCATTTTTCTTTATTTTTATGGGTTTTTGCGCGCTCCGTCCCGCGCGTGAACACGTCCTTTTTCCATTTTACGCATTTTAATGCGCCCCGGTCATGTCCGCGTGCTCCGTCCCTGCATCCAGGCGCATTTTCACTCCCGTCACCGCAAAATTTTTTACCCCTGCCCCGCGCATGCGCGCGGGACAGGGGCATCTCACTTTTTCTTTTTTTTAATTACTTAATTAATTAAATAATTCTTTTATTTTTTTTATTTTTTTTAAAAAAAACCTACCCCTCCCCCCATCGGCCACCCTCTCTCTCCTCCCCGAATCTCAACTACCCTCCCCCTCTTTTTCTCTTTCTCTCTCTTCTTCTTCCTCTCCCCTCTTTCTCTCTCCCCGATTCTCCCCTCCCTTCTTTCCTCCTTCCTTCTGCGTCGTCCCCCGCCTTCCCCTCCCCTTCTTCCTCCCTCCTCCGTTTCCTCCCTGCCCCGCCTTCCCTTCCCCTTCCTCCTTCCTACTCCCGCCTTCCTCCCGTTGGCGCCCTTCCACCCTCCCTCCTACCTCCTCCTCCTCCTTCGCCGTTCCTCCCGCTTCTCCTCCCTCCACGCCACGTCCGCTTGGCCCTTAGCGGCCCACCTGCCGAGCCGCCGGCTGGTCTGGGCCAGTCACGCCGCCGCCCGCCGCCTGGAGACGGGCGCGCCTGCCGCCACCCCGCTGGTCGACGCCGTCCGCCCCGGCTGACACGTTCGCCGCCGACTCCGCTCTCCCGCCGCCGACTCCGCTCTCTCGCTGCCGGCGCCGACCCCTCCTCCTCTTCCACCTCCTCCTCCTCCTTAACTCACCTCAGATGAGTTTCCTAACCTCACAATTAGTTAACTAACACAACTTTAGTTAGTTACAACTAACCTAACCTACCCCCTAACTCTAACCCTAACTAACCCTAGTTAGGCTACTTAACCCTAACTCTAGTTAGTTTACTTAACCATAGTTAGGTTAGTTTACTTAACCATAGTTAGGTTAGTTTCCTTAACCATAGTTAGGTTAGTATCCTTAACCTTAGTTAGGTTAGTTCTAACTACCCCTAGTTAGGCTAACCCTAACCCTAACCCTAACCCACCTTAGGTTAACTAACCCCCTTTAGGTTAGTCTCCATTGACCTAGTTCCCCTAACTGACTTATCTAACTTCACCTAGACTAACCTAATTCCCTCTGACTAACCTGACTTGACTTGGGCAGACTACCATGACTTACAAAGACTAACCAGAGTTAACAGACTTACTTTTAACTTACTTATTAGATTAACATGATTTACATGATTTAATTAATTTATAAATTAATTTCCACATCATAAAAATTCAAAAAAAATTCTAAAAATTCCCTTTGCTTTTTGCCAACTTTTGGGAATTTGTCTGCTGGAAATTTCCAACCCTCAAATTTCTGAAAATTAAATATTTCCCAATTTATCCCCCAAATTCCCAACAAATGTTGAAAATTCATTTAAAAATAGTAGAAAATTCTTTAAAAAAATTCTAAAAAATTCCCCTCACCCCCCTTGACCATTTTTCATTTATTTTTCACTTTAAAATATTATCATACATGGTACCCCTATTATAAAAAAAAACAAAACCAACAAACGAAAATTAACCATACAACTCTCTATTTTATTTTCATACGCTCCATTGTGGATATTTCCTCCATATTCATGTGTGATATATATCTTACTTTTCCTATTACTATTTTTATTCTTATTTAACAAAAAAAAAAACAAACCACAAACTACAAAAAAAAAAAACAACACACATCCACAAAACATAATAACCTCACAAACACAAACCAACCATAAATAATCACAACTTACCCAAATTAAAAAAAAACCAACAAAAAAAAAAACTCAACACATCCGCTAAGATGTTGTCTTTGTTGTTTCGTTAGTGGTCTTTACTTTTCCTTTATTGGATTCACTTCTTTTGGGGGACTCTTCCGTGCGCATTTCTACATTACATACACACCCCTTCCAGGTATTTATTTTATGTGCTTTATTTATTTTCATTTCCCCCTTAATCACATATTAATTGTTAAAATGAACTCTTTATTCACCCACCGTTTCCATGCGCATTCGCGCTATACACACATCATTTTTAATTTTTTTAAAAACCCGCCGTTCACTTAGCACGTGCTACGTGTGCTACAGAGGCACTTTAATTTTTAATTAAAATGAACCAGCCGTCACAAGAGCACGCGCTGGCAAAAAAACACTCCACATCACCGTAATTTGTAATAAATGAACTTGCATTTAGAGACCCAGTCTGAGTATCGAAGTCCGGGATTCGACTTAAAGCACTCTGTTAACCTAATAATTGGTAATTTAATTTATAATAAGGAACCGCCGTTTTCTTGCTAAGGTTTATCACCTAATAAAAATTTACCCATTCTTAATAATTTATTAAAATCAACCCTTCATTCAATTAATTTCCCCTCAGTGCACTTAATTCCCCTTTTTAATGAACCGTTTCGTGGGATGGGTATGCGCGCAGTCCTTAGAGTTATTTTCCATAGTCAAACCCTGGTTTATCAACGATGTAGTCTTGATATGTGTCGGATGTGGTATTTCTTTGGTTTACTGTCTTTGTTACGGTTACGGGTACGGTATGCAGTTTTTTCTTTTCTTGCCTGATACGGGGTTCTGGGTGTTTGTCTGATGCATCGCATGAAGCTTTCGGTCGCATATGTCTCAAGGTCATGTCGAATTTTTTCTAGGATGTGGTTTGCTTGGGATTAGTTGGTCGAGTCATGTTTTCTTGTTTGGTTATTCTCTTATCCTTGGTTTTTTGTCTGTTGCTTTGCAGGCATTCTCCTTGATTGTCTGTGTTTGTGGTGTGTGTGTAACCATCTGAATGGCGCCTTCTCATGCTCCTCCCCCTATTCAGTACATCCCATTAGTTAGTAGGGATTACTCTTCTCTACTTACTTTTGAGCCTCTCACGAAGGCGGGACTTGCTGCTTTTGTGGCTTCTTCTTTTTCCCTGCTTCTAGAGGATCCGTCGTTATGTGATGAGTTTCTGGCCTCTTACAGCAAGAAGACAGGACTAGTCCAAGGAATTTCTATGACTTTGACACCTCGAGGCCTAGGGAAGGCTCTGTCTCTTCCTTTCAAAGGCGAACCTTTTATTACCACTCGTCAGCTTTTCTCTAATGAAGAGATTCTAAAGCTGTTGCAAAAGCGGACAAGGGAAATGCTAGATGTTAAGAAGGTGATTAACTCTTCCGGAGTTTCCTTTTCTATGATCACTGATCCTGTATGGAAGAAGATCTGTTAGTTTCTCCAGGATAGGTTTATGCCTGCCAAAACACCATCCCAGTACTTGTCCAAAGAGCTTTTCACAGCTTCCAGGATGGTGTTGAAAGGAGTTGCTATTGATTGGAGCACTTACCTCCTTACTAAAATGGATCAGCATTTCGTTAAAGTCACCAGGGGTAATGTTTCCAATGTCACATATGGATCATATTTGTCTGTCTTCTTGACCTATTCAGGTTTACAGAAGACTGTGCCTCCACCTCCTCCATCAGATCAAGTACCTCCTCCTCCACCTTCAGAAGAGTCAGCACCCATTGACATCGAGGATGATGATTCTCCGCCTCCCCTGGTCATACAGCGCAAACGCTTGAAGAGGGTCGCGGATAAAGCTCCTTCAGTACTTTCTTCAGTACCTATCCCTGCTACCTCTGGCAGTGAACTCCCTGGGTATCTCACTTGTACTAACATGTTCCGAGCACATCGAGAAGGATCATTGGACATATGAGTTCCCTCCCTGAACAGTCTAGTCTCAGGAGATGCAATTCCTTTCCTCTGTAAAGATATTCAGAGCTCCATTGAGTTGTCAGTGACAGCTTGTGTTCAACAGCTGTACGCGTCTTTTTATGACGAACTCATGCAGTCTAAGGACCAGTTGCATAAGGCAACATCTGAGTTAGCTTCTGCTAAGGATACCCTAGCAGATTTATTTAAGCAAATGGAACAACAAACCCAACTGGTTGCCGCCCAAAGTGATGAGATTTCTTCTTTGAAGACCCAGTTACTAGAGGCTCAATCCGAGGTTACTAGACTTTCAGAGGAGAAGGAGAGGATATCCAGAGAAGCACAGGAGTTCCAAGCTATCTTAGATGACAAACTTTCAGCTTTACAGATTGCTAATGACACAGTGGTATCCCAAGCCTCCCAAATCCAGCAGTTACAAGATCAACTGGCGAAATCCCGCTCTGTTCCTCCAAGCCCTAATGTTCCCTTGATTCCTTCTCTTTCACAGCAGGACTTGGCTGCTCTTCAGAGACAGGCTACTTTGTGCCCTCTATTTCAAGATAAAGTGGAAAGATTGCAGTTCAGAATGGACTTGTTATGGTCTACATTTGAGTAGTTTCAGGAATATGTTCTACCAGACCATTCTTTCTTTGTCCACTACCACTTACAGAAGTTGATCTTCTATATGAAGCTTTCCACGATGGATTTACCTCTTCCAGAGGATGGATGGAGTGGGGCTTGGTCTACTAAGTTGTTGACAGAGGTAGTAAGAATGGTGTTTGAAGATTCTGTCACGCCAGATACCATGTTGATATCATACATGTATCTACGAGGAGACTTGTTAATTCCAGATGAGGTGGATATGGCATGGTATGTGGGGGATGTGGTCTTACAGGCTTTTTTGTATGTCAATCATTTGGAGTTGCGCATAGCTGACATGTTCCAGAGTTATTCCTCCAAAGTGGCTGATTGTCATGATAATTCGTGGCATCCCATGATTGATTCGGTGGTCCTGAATCACAGACAAAACACAGCTCCTACCTCTTCCCAGAGTACTAATCAACTGAGGATGGATCTCTTAGCCTATCTTTCAAAACATAATCCGTTTGATGCTACCTTCTTTGATGCCTATCATAGACGATCTCTCTTAGGACCTTCTGTTCCTACCCTCCTCTATTACCAACAAATGGCTCACCGCTATGCTATATATCTTTCCCTTTGTCAATCTAATTCCACAATTATTTTATCCCTTCTTTTCCAACCTTCATCTTTCCCTCAAATTCCTATTTTTACATACTGCTCCTTTATTGAGGATAGGGTATTTTCCCCTTCTCCGCCCTGTCCTTCTCCCTCCATTAATGTACCCTCCACATTTCCTATTTATCAGTTAACACCCTTCCTTAGTGATTCCCTCCAAATTTCTGCCACTCTTTCTTTAACCTTTTCTTCCTTTTATGATTTTTCCTATCCCTCCCTTCATCCACTCTTCCTTATTCCATTACCCTCTCCTAACACTTCTATATCTCAACCACCTCAGTTGGTTAGTGACTGTGATGGGTTTGATAATCAGATTTCCAGAAGAAGGGGATGGAGTTCCGATGATTGCCTTACAGGACCTCAGATCAATTGGCCAGTAATTCCAGGAGAATGGACAGCTTCCAGTCAAGCTTATCAGAACTATGTTCATTTTGCTCAGTAGTATTCACAGTCTGCAGATCCCTCAGTGAGATTAACTGCTCACTTTGCTTGGTACTTGGCGTATATGCATAGGCACTCTCATAATGATTCCAAGCCTATTCCAAAGTTGTGCATGAATGTCAATGTGAGCATTGATTCCCAACAGCTGGATATATTGTATTTTCATGCCCTTTGTTTGCCTAGCAGATACTTGGTCCTGTTGGAAAGGATGTGCTGTCTCCAGTTTTTTCAAAATCCTCCCAAAAACTTTGTAGATGAATCCTTGTCTATGGATTGTTTTCGACAACATCAATCTTTTAAGAGGGATCATCTTCATTGATACCTTTCCAATGTATAATGGATGCTTTTTAAATGAAAAACTCTCTTTTTGAAGGAGTCATTCAGATGGTTGTGTTGTGTATTAGTGTTTGTGTTGTGAGTTCATTTATGTCAAACAAATGTGGTGGTTTCCTATTGGATTGGATTTCGTGTACGAGTTACATTTTGGAGAATTGTGGTGATGGGGTCGTGGTTGGAGAGTTGAAGCTGATGTTGATGAAAAAGAAGCAAACTCTTATATCCTTTATAAATTTGTTGTGATTTTTAGTTTGATAAGTGGTGTTAATGTAAAAAGGGTTTTCCTTTCTTTGTATTTTTATATCAGAACCAGGTTATAAGTTGGGGTCGTGGTGGATGGATTCTTTTTGAAGAAATATTGAAGATCAAAGTTGCGATTTTAAATGCACTTGTATTCCCTTTTTCCTGGGTGGTGAGGACACTTCTTTTCTAAGTGTGGGGATATGTTGAGTGTTGAAATGACTTGTTTTTTGGCTAATTTTTGTTGTTTTTGAGAGCTGAATGGTTGATTTTATGAGATGATTGATTGGTTTAGAAGTGGTTTGAGAGTGTTTTGGATGATATTGATTGTGTTTTGGAAGATCATGATGATTATTGGTGGTTCTGTGATGTTCTGATAGGTTCTGTATACCTTCTGTTTTGCTTTGTTTTGGTCTGTTTTGTTCTGATTGTCTTCTGTAAGGAGGGATAGAGTATTGATTGATGAAGATTGAGATCTTGTGAAAGTTTATTGAATGGTTTTTGAGAGTTTGGAATGGTTTAAGTATGAGTTATGAGGTTTTGATGACCTTCTGTAACCTTCTGTAGGTCTTCTATAGAGCTTCTGTCTCTGTTCTGCTCTGTTATGTTCTGTACTGTAGCTGTTCTAGTACTATTCTGTGACTGTTCTGTATGCTTCTGTATGTGTTCTGATGGATGAGAGTGTAGCTTGGGAAAGTTTTCTAGCCTTGGAAAGAGGTGAATACAAGTGCAAAAGAGCTGGAAGAAGTGGAAGAAGTAGCTGCTGAAGACTAGAGTGAAGTGACAGTAGTGAGCTATGAAAGGACACTGTAGTGGCTTTGGTGACTCTTCATATCAAACATACCTCTTGGGAAGGGTATCCACGACCTAAGAATGATTATTAAGGGTGATTTTGAGAGATTGTAGTGAGGATATGATGTATTATTGATGGAGAGAGAGAGAGAGAGTCAGAGATAGCCAATTCTACTCAAACAGAGTGATTGTATATGAGAGATTCAGAGAGAAGACTATGAAGATATTGAAGATGAATACTGTGTGATGTATTTCCATTCAAAGATGGTGTATTCCTTTGCTTTCTTTGTTCTATTGATGGATTTTGTGAAGATATTGAAGAATATGGTTGATTCTATCAAATCCGTGGGAGATCTACATGATGCTGTATGAAGATTTGTTGTGCCTGGTGTTCTTTTCTTCATTGTGATCATATGAAACATGATAAACAAGCTTGTTGATGTTACAAGATAGATTTTCTTGCAAGAGAATTCCCTTTTCCTTGGTGTTCCTCTTGGGGCTCCATGCACCAAGGCTCGACTTATCACCTTTGCATGGCTGGATCCGGCACGCAAACTATACAAAAAATCCATGGGAACCCACCTTAGAGTGGAGTCAGGAATAGAGCAAGTGAGAGGGTTCACTGCATCAAAAACGATGCTAGTATACTAGAGTTAGGGTCTACAGTGGAAAGCGAGCTCTCTAGTCTCAAGGTCACACAAAACCTAGGGTATATCTGGTCCCCTATGTGAGCATAGCGTGTGGAGCTGAACCATGCGGCGAAGGCGGGAGTGGTAGCCATGGCACATAAAGAGAGAAGGAAGGAGAGCACAAGTGTAGGGAAGTGGAGAATGAAAGTGAAAATGAGTTTGGAGTTATAACTTTTATGTATCTAGGGTTTTAAATAAAGGTTCTTTATAAAGTTATTAACCCTAAAGTTTCAAATTAAAACTCTTACCTTAGTTTCTTTATTTCAGTACTTTAAAGTCACTATTAAAATTACTCATATAGAGAAACGCTTCGTTCTACATTATTATATCCTCGAATATGTTTGGATCGCTGAGTATATTCAAGTCTAGCGAAAGAAAATATATAAATTTTTAAAGAAAATCAATCTAAAATACCTTCAAAATTCCTTTGGATCCAATTTAATATTAAAATTTAAGAAACGAGCAGTAGAGATGCGCTACAACATATCATTGTGCAAAGACAATATTCTATCTATTATAGACCTCTAGCCTGCAATTTAATTATGATTTTTACCTGCATGATTGAGTAATTACAGTATGTATTATCGCACGCTTGGATCACAGTAAACTAAAATTTAAAATATGTATTTGCTCTTTATAAAGTTTTTTTACAAGGATTTCACTATCTCAAGGATATGTGGAGAAGCACATTGTTTACATGTCATGGATTGCTCACTACGAGTCCTGAATTTTCTATTATCTAACTTGAAATAGAAGTTGCAGAGGGGCTCATTGGACATTAATTGGATTTCTTGTCTCAGAAAATAAATGGGCCAATGACTCTCCGCGCTGACTATGAAAGGATTATGACCACTCCACAAGATTACCACATCTATGAGAGCTGTATGTGTCTCATCTCGGGTATCTTGATCCAAACTGATCCACTCCCCTTGCAAAAGTTGCCATCTTTTATATCAAAAGTGAACACATAGAGTTTTTCTAGCAATGAAATACCTGTGATAAAAACAAAAATAATGGTGAGTGAATATGACTAACACAACAATTCATCTAAGCGAGACCTATGTCAATTAAATCAAGGTATGCAAAGTAGTAAAAAAGTTTTACCTAAATGTACGATAAGATTGGTTGACCCTGCACTCAATTGTCTCATCAAAATGTGTTCTTTTGACTTGCCAAGACTCACCCAATAGCTTACTCATCCATTCCTCGAATGGACACTTGCATTGATAAGTAATCTTTGTTTTCTTCAAAACATCACATGAACCAAACAAATGTGCAAACAATGAGAATGGAGTAAACCAACTAAGATGCACATCTTTGGAGCCTATGGTGGGTTTCATAGCACTATTGATGTCAGATTTTATCTTTGACTTGCAAGCTCCTGACAACTCCAAGCTACCAATCAACCATTCACCACTAGATAGTGGCGGAAATGGGACATGCTGCTATCTTTGGCTTTCTACCACATACAATGAATTATAAAAAAAGATATTTTGAGTGGCAAGTTGACTTACATAGTTATTATCCTAGATCAAAGAACCTATCTCTTCATGCCAAACATGTATCTTGCCACTTAAACATTCCACATTCTGCCATTCATGCAAAGTCGATGGATATAGAGCTATCAATCAAAGACTGAATTAGAATACCGCAAAGACTTTTAAAAAAAGCTCTAATACAAAAGAATAATCAATGATAAAAATTAACAACTTACTATTTTGTTTATAATTTGCAATGTTGTTCTCGTCATGTACAGAGATTTGTTTGTGCGTATAAACATGTTGAATCAACACTTCTGTTATTGCACTTGTGCCATTAAACACTTTTCTGAACTCTAGAATTCTACCTTTCCAATGTTTGCTAGGGTTTGTAACATCCTTACACTTGACCTTGAAACTCCCTCGAGTACTTGGGTGCATCAAAATCCAATCCAACTTATAATACTTATCACAAATCCAATTACCGCCATTATCTTTCCTGTTGAAGACCTCCACTACAAGTATGCTACTGATGTTTTTCCTCCGTGAAGACATCTGTAACAACCAAATACAAAAGTTACCTATCAACATGTGTATAATTTGCAAATTTTCTCTCCAAAATAAATTAAATTTAAATGGATCAATTTAAAAAAGAAACATTGTACCTGTAATTTCTTTCACAAAGATCCTCAGATATGTTGAACAAGAAGTTGACTTATAGTAAAAACATTGTTCCTTCATTGACAGATTCATGCAGTACAAAAACAAAAGAAATCTTGGGTCAAAGCATACATATAACTTATATAGGATTTGTCCAAATGCATTGAAATTTAACCATGGAACAACAGTAAAAATGGCAATATACCTGTGGCTTTCTCTGCAAAAAAGCCCAAAGATGTTGTAGAAGTTGAGTTCTTAAAAAATCATTGTTCTTCACCCTCAGAGATTCTTGGAGTACAAAAACAAAGGAAAGCTCAGTATGCATATAACTTGTATACATTTTGTCCAAATGAGATAAAATTTAACAGTGGAGCAACAAAAAAACAAGACAATATACCTATAACTTTGTTTACAGAGAAACCCTAAGATGTTGAAGAAGAAGTTGAGTGTTCAAAATATCACTATTCTTGACTGTAAGAGACTCCTAGAGCACCAAAACAAAAGAAATTACATGTTAGAGAATGCACATAACTTGCACAGGTTTTCTCCAAATGAGATAAAACTTTACCATAGAACATCCATGGAAGAGAAAAATATACTTGTAGAGTTTTGTGAAGAGAATCTTAGGGCTTTGGTAAAACAAGCTCTGCTCTCATAAAACACGTGAAACTCTCTCTGTGCTTGTGCAGAGCGAATGAAATTTTACAGGGTTACAGATAGGGCAAGCAACAGTGAGGCTATAAAATTTCATCAGGAAAGAAGAAGCGGGGAAAGAGATATAACAAATTTGAGTTCTGCCTAAGAAAGAGGGGGAAACTGAAAAGGGAAGAAAAGAAAAGTCAAAAATAAAAAATAAGAAAATGAAAATTCGAGGCACAAACTTTCAGGAAGTGACAGCATTGAAGTCCCCACATTTCCCCTTATTTTATTGCTAAGGGAAGATTTGGACCAAGATATGGCTAGAAGATTCATGTTACATGAATCTGGAATCCCAACTCTCTCATTGATTAGGCCTATATTTTTTTATTCACTCCTTAAGGGGCAAAAAAGAGAGTCCATATTTCTCCCTTCTTTATCTCTCACTTCTACAAAACCTCTGTTGGAATCCAACCCATTTTCCCCTTGGGCCACTTCTTTGCAATCATCCTTGAGCTCAAAATATGATCCAAAGCATATAGTAAGTAGCAACAAATAGTTATCTTTTCAAAGATTCAATCTTCTATAGTTCCAAGCACGTTATCATAGGTGGCTCTTGAGATTGCATTTATAAGGCTATTTTACAAGTAGGGGAGATATAGATGACTAGATCTTTACAAATAAAAAACCTCATCAAGGAGTATGGAAATGCGATAGATATCCTTGAGTAAATATTCAAGTAGGATGAGGTTTTTGATATAAGATGATGATTATAAAAAGAGATTCCATTAGTCAAAGGATTTCCATGAAATGACTTCAATACATGGGCACCCATAAAGTATCATGCTAGAGAGACTAGGAGAAAAGGCCCAATCAAATAATGAGTCATTCTTTTGTATTTATTAGTTAGAAAACTCACAAGAATGTACTATATGGATACAACGTAATAGAATCCATTCATCTCTCTCTAATAAAGTATTACATCAATGTTTTGTCTTTGTAGGATAATAGGGATTAAAAAATGGAAATGCAATTGCAAGGTTTTTAAGACTACAAAGTGCTTATACAACGAGTTTGTTTCATATACAATTTGAACGTGAAACCCCTGCACATGGATAGACCATACTCAAGGTTCAAGAGAAATGGTGAAATTTGTAGGTTATTAGTATATTTTACAACATTTCTTAAGACAAGACCTCATGACAAGCACAATGAATTACTATAAAAGTAAGATGCTTTAGTTGACATGTTAAGGACTTGAAGGACTCAACTTTAATTTACTTACATGCAAGATCTACTCAATGAAAATCCCCTCTAATAGTACATTACTTTAAGAGGAGTATCCTCATATCAAGACTCTTTCCAACTAAATACCATCCACCTTCTTTGAAAGCGCTCATCAATGGATTATGTTGTTCATGGAGCTCTTTCTCTCAATCAATTAGTTTAGAAATGTGTGTCTCAAACTCCAACTTATCTACAACTACAATCCATGCCTAACTAATATCCAACTCAAATTGACTCTCAAAGTTGTCATTTTAGGCTGCTAGGATGCATGAAGATGTAAGCACAATCATTCACATTAGTAGTTGACTAAATTTCCTACAAATGGCCATTATAAAAGATTATTTAATAGTTTTTTTTGGAAACTTAACTCCCATCCTCATGCTACCAGGATTAAGCACTTTTGAAGCCTAAAAAAAGTTGTGGTCCAGTGATAAACTTATTGAGACTTAACTCCCACCCTCATGCTACAAGGATTATTGTGTAGTAATGTCAATATCCTTATAAATTATTGAAATTGTTTGTCATGAACTACCTTTTACACACTTTCCAACAACTTATTTGAGTTCCTTGGAGTCCTTCATATGTGAACTTTCCAAGAAGGGACCAAATAGTTATGATCATCATTGCATGGGTCTTTCATGACATTAAGAGCTATAGCAAGATAGTTACATGACAAATACCAACACCAAATAGTACAATTTTTTTTTTATAAATCATAGCGATGCCTATTTGTGTGCTTCCTAGCTAGTTTTTTAAGGTAACACTAGTGAAAAACCATGTGCATCATTTATAAGGGCATTTTTCAAGCTAGCAAAAAGAGCCCAACAATGTAATAAAAAATTGGCCTCAATACTCAACAATGGGACATCTAACATATTTTAGATACTTTCAATAGCTTAGTATGAGTAAGTGTAAGAAATTGATCAATGAAAATCTCATCATTATCATCATCTTATTCTTATTCTTATTCATCTTATCCATAAGAACTAACTTTCAATTGTACACTACAAAACATTACAGATGCATTGTGTGAAATATAATGGATAAATAGGGCCAAATAAAACACATTGAGGGCCAAAAATTAATCCTTCTCCAAAAATTATAAAAAAAGGTTAAATAAGTGTTGTGACCAAGAATTGGTCTTGCTTAAATAGGGCTATGCTCTAGTTCATTTTGTTCTAGTTATGTCCATGATGTAAAGACTGTCTATTCCTTTTAAGACAATTACTTCAATGTTTTCTCAAAATTCAAAATCAATACCTATACTCATAAAATCTTACAAAATATATTACAAATTAAAATGGTGTAATAAATAATAAATATTTACGATGTCTTCAAAAAACACTTCAGCACAAACAAAATACCAAACCACATATTTTTAACTAGATTGACACATTACCCACATGCTTGAAAAAACCACAAAGTATTTTCAGCCATATCCAATCAAAATGAAACATTGTCTCTTTTAAACTATACATTGTCATAGCACGTAGGGTTGAAGGTCACCACAGGGGTTTGGCAAGAGAAGAATGTATGGGGGTTCAAGAGCTTTCACTCTAGAGATGGTAGAGATAAGAGAAGGGTTGAAGGTTTCAAGCCAAGTTCTTGAAGATAAGAGACACTAGGGTGAAGGTAGATTTAGGAAGAGAAGTAGACGGAAGAGAAGGGGTTCGAAGAGATTGAAGATGTAGAAGAATACTCCCAAAAAGAATTAGAAAATATAGAAGAATACTAACAGAGATGAAGCCTGTTAGTTTCTTTCAACATTATGAGAAAATATAACTCTAATAGACAAAAACGTGTACAAAATAATACCTTCCTCTATGTTGCTTAGATCGCCAATCTAATACCTTCATTAGCTCCGAAGGAGGGATTAAATACCACAACAGGTGGCCAAAACTTAGCCAGATCATTGCTTCTTCATCTCTCACTTTGGAGTGCTATTCACTGCTTGAAAATAGCGCTTGCGCAACGCTGATTTCATCAATATCTCTTTTTACATAAAATCCATTTGAATTTTCTGAAAACTACATGCTTTCTTTTACATGTCATCCTAATCTAGAAGTTGTTTATGGTTTTATGGAATTTTTTTACAAGATATAATATGTAGAATATCAAAAATTGAATAAAAACTTGTCCAAAAAAATCTAATATTTTGAACCATGGACACTAACACTAATGCATAAAGTGGCATTGGCTCTCTAAATCTAAAAGGAAGCCACACTCTAGATTTTTTTTACACGGTGCGCGTGTAGTGGCAGGACATCCACCCTCTCCTAACTTGCATATCCTCTAGCATGTGCCAAAGTCTTACGGATTTGCAGTGTCAGAAGAAGTATCTTCTACCATGTCAATGTCTTACGAATTTGCAGTGTCAAAAGAAGCATCTTCTACCATGTCAATGTCTTCATCTTTTGCCTCTTCTTCTTTCTCTATGTCTTCATGCTCTTGAATTATATTCAAGTCTTCTAGCTTATATGTTGAACTTTCTCTTCGTCTGAAGAGCTTGATTCTTTTTCCAGCTATGGGTATCTTCATACTTGTTCCATCCAATTCATCAAATGAATGTGGTATTGTCATGAATGACCTTTACCACATATGGGCCAAACCAATGCTTTACCATCTTCCTAGAAGCACTGTATTAATTGTCTAGGCTGCTGTCATACACAAGCACCCAGTCATTTTCTTGAATTGCTCTTGGCCGAAGTCAATGCCCCTTATCAAATCTTATTTTGTTCTTTAGTCTTGTTATCTTTAGCTTCTCAATAGCTACTTGAACAACTTCAGGCCTTCTTTCTAGCTGCCATATGTGCAAAGTCAACAACTCTTCTCTACTGATGCCTTTCTCCCAAGGTAGAAGACTCCATGTGAGAATAGATTCTTCAATTGGCATAATTGGTTGTTGACAATGCACAAGTTCCGCTAGCATATAGCAAGTTATTGTACTGTGAGTAGTCGAGTCAGCCTATAATGCAAAAGGTAGCACTTTAGGCTATTCTTTGATCTTTCCTCTACAAGACTTTGCTAGAGCTTTGAGAATAGGATAATACCCTCTCTCACTTTTCCCATTGCCTTCAGGGTTGTAGGCTGATGTTAAAGCCAACTTAATACCCAATTGAGCAAAGAAGTTGCGTGCTTGATCAGTATCCAACTCTCCTCTATCTACAGTTACTTTACCCACACAACCATATCTACAAAACACTTCATGAAGAAAAAAACGACAAACAGCTTGAGTGGATTTGGTTGTTAAGGCTTTTCCCTCAACTTGATTGGTTAGATTCTCTCTTGCAAGCACTAAATATCTCATATTCCATATTCTTGTAGGCATGGTTACAAGATCAATAACCGATCTATAATGTATAGACAAGGGATAAGTTGGTTGTAACCCATCTCGATGCTTGACCATAGAATACATATGACAAACATAACATGTTTCAACAAAATGTGCTATATATTGTCTGATCTTTAGCCAATCTTCTTCATAATCTTCTTCAAGAAAATGAACTAGAACTTGAGCAACACAATGATCATGTTGGCTTCTAGTTGACCACTCTGTTGTTTTCAGCTTTAGACCAGTATATGATGTAACTGAATAGGTATTTTCAGTAGCCATGGAATGAAATTCAGCAAGTATAGATTCTTCAGCTTCATCTTGTTCCATCAGCTCTTCTTCATTGTCATATCTTGCACATGATAGCATGTCAGCAACTGGATTCACCTTTTCTGCAATATGCTTTAATTCAGGATTAAGAGATTTAATATATACAATCCATCTTAGCATAGCAATGTCAGGTGTAGAACAGTTGACAATCATGCCCAAGAGTGGAAGACAATCAATTTCTACCAATACGGAAGCACCTATAAAGTATTCACGATCACACTTTAATGATGTTACAACTCCCCACAATTCCCTTTTTACTTGTGCATACCTTCTTTGATGTTCATTGAGAACTTTTGCTCCAAAACGAATTACATACCTATTACCTTCAAGATCCTCTTGGCCAATAGCCCATCCTATCCCAATGGGACTTGTATCCACAATAAGGATGATGGGTTGACCATTTGAATAATCAGCCATTTTGAGAGTGGGGGCTGAAATTAATAGCTTCTTTAATTTATGCATAGTGAGAGTATGCTCATTACCCCAAGAGAATCTTTGGCCTTTTCTTAAAATTTGATAAATATTTTTTACTACATGAGCAAAATGTGGTATCCATATGAGATAGAATACACATGCAACGAGATATCTTCTCACCTCTGAGATATTTGTGCATTTTTCTTGCATTCTGCTAATGGCATCTATCTTGATTGGTGAAGGTTTGCGTCCATAGGGGCCACATAGATGATTGACCGCTAGGACTTCTTCTACTCCAAAAATTGACTTAGCTCCAAAAAGGGTAAGATGTACCTCTTCTAGCCTTGTCAAAATCCTGTCACAATCATGAATATGGTTAATTACAAATGTCATGCAACCATCTTCGTCAAGCTCATCATTCTTTTCATTGACTTCACATCCCTTGATAGGTACACCATCAAGAAATGGAAGACTAAGTTGTGGAATAAAGTCCCTTAAGACTTTGTGCATGGCACTCATCATATGGGCTACAGAGTTTGTTGCACCTTGTGGTAGAGTGCACATGCAGACCAATCCAAGAGGTGTCTTCATTGTGCTAATGTCTTGGCTTTCTAATGAAAGCTGAAATTGGTCATATCTTGAATATAGGTCACCCATAGAATAAATTTCTCTACCTGCAAAAGCTTCAGCAAACTCATCAACAATTGGACCTGAACCAACATTACCAATTGTGAAACAATTAACAAGCTGTAGATCTTGAATGAATCGTAAAGATCCATTTTTCTTAGGCGTAGTAAACTATCGGTTTGAGTAAGGTGCTGAAGAAGGTTTCAAAATCTTCATTCTGATATTTTCATTTTGAAGTTCCAATAATTTGAACAAATGTGCCCTTGGAACAGGAATAGGTTTGAGGTTCGAAGGTACATGTGGAACTATAAAAATGACCATAAGAGCCACAATATTTGAATCCATATAGCCTATTTCACTTTGCTGAAATGCAAAAGCTTTTCCATGTTTCATTAGCATTTGCATAAAATAGTGTTTTTCAACCGGCCAAAGAAAAGAAATTTCACCTATTTTGAACTCTTTTATACTTTCAGATGTGAACTTGTGACCAATGTTGGAAGGATCACAAAAACTTGGCTCATTTGCTGCCCTATCAGCCAACCCTTCAATTTCAGGAGGTAGTGGAACTGCCACATGCTTGACTTTCTTATCCATCGGCTTGTATTTTGTCTCCACTTGCACTTGGACCTTGTTGAGTAAGCCAATTTCTTCCTGGTCAACAAATTCTTGAATTGTTTGATAAAAATCCAATGTACATACTTCTATGGATTGATTTTTAGCCTGATTTTCTACATGAGCAGCTGCATATATTTTAGCTAATGTGTCAGTAGTAAAAAGTCCAAAAAAAATGCCCTCAATATCTTCATTTTCAACCATCATGTCATAAGTTTTCATCTCCCTTTTTGCATGACATAAATATTTTCTTTCAGCTTTAGTCATGGCCGGAAGAGACTTATAACAACCCATACTATTGGTTGTACATACATACAATTTGCTAGAGACACAATTTTCGTATCATAAGGAGGTTCAATCTTTTAACATGATGCACTACCATAGCCTCCTTTTATAGTAGTGTAGCCCGAAAACCCTTGAATTCTTAGGCATTAGGAGGCATAGGATAATCACACAGTGGATCTCTATTTTGATGATGGTTAACACACATAGTAAGAAATTGGACAGCTCGTTCATTATCCTTGCTTCAGATTCAAGCATAGGAAGATCCATCATCGAGAGATTTTGTTTCCAAGCGTGCTTCAGAAATGTAAGGTTGCCCAAGAATGATAGGGTAACTACAAGAGTCTTGAACAAAAAAGTGAAAATTGTCTTTTATGTCTCCAATAGTTACCTATACATTAGGACATGCAACATCTAACTCTCCAGAAGAATTGTTTGCAGCTATCATTCACCAACTTGGATCAACATTTATGGGCCATCCGCCACTTTCATAGAGACTCCTTGCCATGACGTTTATCTCCGAGCCATGGTCAAAGACTGCAATGCATGGTCTTTCTTTTTCTCCAATTTTAACGACGGTCTCCGTTGTTGCTTTTGCCCAATGCGTACGGGAGTAGTGATTGCTTGGAATGAACCGAGTCTCTTCCTCCTCATGCATGTGCTATAGATGGCCTTCTTTTTGAGAGGTGGGCTGCCCAACTGGTTTGGATCATCTGACCATTACATTTTCAGCTTTCACTTCTTTAATTTTTGCATTCATGCTTTCTTTATCTTCAGCTTCAATTGCTACAATTAATTCTTTAACTGCTTCAAGATGAATTCCTTGTGAAGTTAATTTCTCTTCATCCAGCACAAAAACTCAAATAACTTACAAAATAGCATCTGTTTCTTCAGCTTCATCACCAACATATTGTCTTTACCTTTTAATTACATTAATAATTACATCATGGAATTCAAGTTTAGCAATTCCAAGAATTTCGCCTAAGGTGAATTCAATTTTTCTTCCTAGAATTCGTTCTTCTAGGACTCATTTGAGATCCATTGCAGATTCTATGTCAGAGTGCAATTTGTAGTTAGGCTGCTTGCCTTTCTTCTTTCCTTTGGTCTTCTTTTTTTGTGTCGCATCTTCCATCTCTTGATCTGGGGCTATATTTTCAGCAAGCTTTGGTTGTTCACATGTTCTTCTAGTTACCCGTTTTGGAGGGCCAGAAGAGAAAGGCCCTGATTCACCTTCTCTTCTTCTCTTTTCTGGAATCAAGTCTTCTTTATGATTGACGTTAGCCAAATGCGCAAAGATGAAAGAAGAATCTACCGGTTCTTTCCAACTAGTTATTCCTTGAATTCACTAATTGGCGTTAGCCAAATCTTCTTTGGCTGCTTTACCACGTTTCATTTGATCTAGTGCCTACATCCATACTTTAGATTGCACATTATCTTTACATGCTTTCAAACTTGATTTAGTTGGCTCAATTTGTAGCCCATAGGTAGCTGCATCAATTGCTGTGTAGGAATTTATTATAGCTAAATCTTCTAATCTTTTCTTCATTCCACCATTGCCAAATTTTGGCTCCAGTAGAAGACCAGTTTCAGCTGCATGAATTTTTCTGTCTTTCCAAAAGACGAGCTTCTGTGCTTCAGCCTCACAGAAGGCAGAACACGCCCTCTTATCATGTTGTTGACTGTCGCACCAAATATATCGCCTCTTAAAGCCTTCTCTCATGGGTCTTTGAGTTGATGATCGTCCTTGTTCTTCAAATTTGACATCCAACTTCTCCACCTTGGAACTAATTTCTATAAGATTCAGATGAAGGTCACGCATGATTTTAATGAGTTCATCCATTACATCATTTTTAGAAGGACTAGAAGAAGAAAGAGTTGGTTGATTAGTCAAAGGAATAGGGGATTTTGAAGGTGGAACAAGGTCCATCAATGGAGTTGTTGAAGTTGAATTAGAGCCCAATCTTAGTTGCATCCGCTCTCTTCGAGCAATCATGTTAACTGCATCAATAACATCTGTCCATGCAGTCTTGACTCTTGATACGAGGTAGGATCTTCTGGGCGATCAGCAAGCTTTTCTTGCAGAATGGGATATGCAGCCTTAAGGAATAATTCAATCTTCTGACCTTCCATACTTTGTTGGTCTTCATCATCAAGTGGCTAGTCTGGCAAAATAGCGACTCCATGCATGTTGTGGTACACCAAAGAAGAGCATTTTTTCAACATACAAGCAAATAAAAACAGAGAAATTTTGACCATTAAATTGTTTTAATTCCCACCCAACTTCCTCTAGGGCCTTGATAGCTGTGGAATCAATCTTCTCTTCGTCTTGCCTTTGTTGTTGTTGTTGTAACATTTGGATTTGTTGTTGCTGAGTCTGATGCAATATGTACACCAATTGTTGTAGAGTATCTCCTAAGGAATCCCCCATCTCGGAGTTCTCTTATATCGACCTTCATGTTAGGTTCACCAATGTCGTAGCACATAGGGTTGAAGGTCACCACAAGGGTTTGGCAAGAGAAGAATGTATGGGGGTTCAAGAGCTTTTACTCTAGAGATGGTAGAGTTAAGAGAAGGGTTGAAGGTTTCAAGCCAAGTTCTTGAAGATAAGAGACACTAGGGTGAAGGTAGATTTAGGGAGAGGAGTAGATGAAAGAGAAGGTGTTAGAAGAGATTCAAGATGTAGAAGAATACTCCCAAAAAGATTTAGAAAATATAGAAGATATATGAGAAAATATAACTCTAATAGACAAAAACGTGTACAAAATAATACCTTCCTCTATGCTGCTCAGATCACGAATCTGATGCCTCCATTAGCTCCAAAAGGGGGGTTAAATACCAAGACACTTGGCCAAAATTCAGCCAAATTATTCCTTCTTCAGCTCCCATTTCGGAGTGCTGTTCACAGCTTAAAAACAACGATCGCATGTTGCGTGATTTCATTAATCTCTCTTTTTACGTAAAATCCTCTCGAATTGGCTAAAAACTACATGCATTATTATACATGTCATCTTAATCTAGAAGTTGTCTATATTTTTAAGGATTTTTTTTAGAAGAGATAATATCTAGAATATAAAAAATGGACTAAAAACTTGTCCAAAAAAATCTAATATTTTAAACCATGAACACTAACACTAATGCCTAAAGTGGCATTGGCTCTCTATATCTAAAAGGAAGCCACACCCTAGATTTTTTTACACGGTGTGCGCGTAGTGGCATAGCAACGTTACATGAACAATAATTACAAGTTTGAAAAGCTAACCTAATTTGTCACAACTCTATAGAAACAGAATTTGTATCATTTTTCATTAATTTGTCTATATAATGATTTATTAAATTTATTTCCTTTGCACTAATTAGATATAAAGAAAAGTGCATTGTAGCTGGCCACTGATGAGTGGTCACAGGTTATGGTGGACCCACACGGTGGGTTAGAGAAAAGATAGTTCACACTTCCACCTATATGACCCGATTGGGCGCCTGTGACTAGAACTCACGCATATCAGGGTTAGACTCGCACACAGAAAGGATTGATGCCTTGAAGTGTGGGCTAGATCCAGCAGAACAGACAGTTACAATCAACAAGATGGCATGATCATGAAATGCTTGTATAATGTGCATGTGTGGGCTGAAAGCTTGAAATGCACATTTCTTTGCATAGGAAAGTCACATGAAGATTCGGATACCATTTTTGCGATGTACACGGAAAAAGCTTTCATATGATACCCATATTGGGGGGGTCCCTAAATTCTAGGAGATCCCTAAATTTTAGGAGGTCTCTAAATTTTAGGAGCCTCGAATTAGCCTAAAAATGCTAGTCCTAAAAAATAGGGATGTCATTCTAAAAATAGTAAGTTCTATACTCTGACTGTGCTTACTAAATTTGGTTGTTTCTATTCTTGACAGTATTCAACCCAAAAAGGAAGGCCATAAAGAAGAGACAAGTGTCAAGACACTTGTCACACAAGTTTCCAAGTGTCCCACCACTTGTCACATCTCATGACATGTGGCTGGACACTTGTCTTGTGCTACTCCACTTTCCCTTTTTGTACTAGCTCTCCCCTCTCCTATAAATAAGAGCTCGTTTTTCTTCATTGAGCATCATTTTTCTTTGCTGTAAACTCATGTACAACACCCACAGATAGCCAGAAACTGGCCCCCATCAATCCCCATCATCATCCCCCACTTCTCCATTATCAAATTCCTCCATATTCCCTCTTCTATCACTGCTGTTTTACAAGACAGCAAGCCTATAAATTCATTACAGCACCTCCTTCTTGAGCTCTTTCTTCCATTTTAGCTACAAGAAGCAAGCTCTATCCCTGTACTGCTGATCAACGATGGAGAAAGGCTGAATTCCCCTTTTTTTTCTCTCATACTGTAAAGAAATCAGTTCTTATCATTGCATAATAGATAATGCATGTGTGTTTGTACATCTTTGCATGATCTTGTGAGAGTGAGAATTACTTCTTCTCACTCTCAGGTTGATTGTAACTGAGCTCTTCCCTAAGGGACTTGGGTTGAGCAGAAATACATTCCTTCGGGGGGGGTTGCCCATCTTCAACCCTCAATCTTGTCTTCATTACTTTTACATTTTTATGACTGTAATTTTATGAGTAATTTTCATTTTCAGCTTTAAGTGTTCATTCTCTTTTCTATTAAATCTCGAAAACAAGCAAATATCATAATTGTTAAGCATACTACGTTGTTCGGGGCGTTTACATAATTTGGTTGGAAACTTGTCATATAACTTGAAATCTTGTATTGATGAAGAGAACCTTGCAAAATATAAATTAATGGGAGATGAAAATTTTGCTTTATCAAAGTTTGAGATCTAGTTGTTTTTATCTTTTGAAAAAAACCATGTTTTTTCCTAAGATTGAGCTTATAGCTTTGTAAATATAAAGTAATTCATTATTTTATAGTGATGAGAGAAGGTGCCATTCCCTCGCCTTTGGAGAACATGATTGAGAAAGCATGTGTGACACAAGATTGGGTATAATCTATCTCCATGTATGGGTGGAAATCTCCCTTGTGCATGTATTTATAACATTTAATTAAGCTTTTGTACTCACAACATATTGAAACCATCATTTTTGAGTTTTTAATTTTTCTCTCCTTCCACTACTTACTTTTGTGCAAATGAATCAAACACAACCTATTCTAAATAGTTTTATGATTAATAATAATAATTTATCTCTTTTAAAAAAATATAAAAAATAAATGGATTATGTATGTGCATATGCAAAGTTCTTATGGTTATAGATGCATACAAAATGTACCATTTTTTATATTATTTTTCCACACTATGAAGTAGATAAATTCTATGGATTAAAATGTGCATTTCAAAATAATAATTCCACCTAACGTCCTCTAATTATTTGCTCACCATAACACAATACATTAGTATCCTCTCGTCTATCTACCATGCATAATGTGACTAGTATCACGTCTGTGCACTCATATAATAAGTCACAAATCATTGGAAATTTTAAAAAACTACAATAAATAATATCAACTTATTTTCATAGTAAAGTTTGATAAAATATTGTGATAAATATAATTACATAACATTTCCTAGGGGTTGAAAAATTATTGTCTCCAATTGATAACACAACGAAACATGCAAGGGTGGCGAACCACATGCAAACACTGCCTCTTGTGTGGATTTTGCATCATATATTAATGCTACCTCCTCCGGTAAATCTACTCTGTAAATTTAAACTAGTGTTACCTTCTATGGCCTCTACACTGTAAAGTTCCATAGATTTTACATGAAATACTACCTCTTGCAATGAATCTATGCTCCTTGGCTAATTTATGTGATTCTAAGTGGTAAGCATCAATTAGATTGTAACGAGCAGGGGACACATGAACATGGCATGGGAACATACCAGTCACACTGACAGTATATAAAGTGTAAGAGGGTATTCTAAGGTATCATGGAATTATCAAGAATCTCTCTTTTCACCTTCACAAGCTTTCATGGCTTCTTCTTCTTCTTTCTCTCTTTCCTCTCTTTCTCTTCTTTCTCCCTGTCTTTCTCTCTCCTCCCCCTCTTCTTCTACAATCTTTATCTCTCTTCTCTCTCTTAGTTAGATTAGTTAGGTCTCCTTCATTAGAGTTGGTACTGGATCTTTGTCTTTGATCCTTCTCTTTCCCATAGATTTGGGGTTCTTACAGTTTCTCACAATTAGAAAATCCTAGTTACACAATTTCCACAGGTACACATGGAGTAGTCAGACAATTGTCAGCCTTCTTGAAGACTATGGCAGCCTTTCTTGGGGAGCTCACTGGAGGTTTGACCGCACCTGGAGACAGAAGGGAAAGAATGGCAGCTCGTTTTTCGTATTGAGCATCCTCCTAATGGCATCGTTGAGTATGGATGGATCCTTGGAGGCTTCCATCTGCGGTGGTGAGGCTGCAAGCTACTTGGGCGAGAGGTAAGGACCATCATCCTCTGTCCAAATATCTTTTGCCCCTCGCTTATTGAAGCACCCAACGAGGCTCTATATGTGCTGCTCGGCGGGTGTGACTTTGTTTGAAGGGAAGGTGGCCAGCTTCTCCCATGGCTGCATTAGCTTGGGGTGCTTTGCCACGACCTGCACTCACTGCCTAAAGGGTCCTCCGCCCATGATGCGATTCCATGGCAAACACATGCATAAGAGACTCCGTAGGGAGGGAGGACAAAAGCAATCGGCCGCTTTGCTAAGAAAGAAACCAACATCTAGACTTTGACCTGCACCATTCCCTGCACTGCTGCTTCTTTGATAAACTGTGCCTCCAAATCTAGAGTCTCCATGGTGAAGGGAACATTCATCAGTGACCGCACTGACTTCTCTAAAGGCTGAATCACAGACATGATAGTCACAATAAGGTATTTTCCATCAACAAATCCATCCTTAATGTGATTAAGAAGCTGAATCACAAACATGATAGTCACAACAAGGTCTTTTTCATTAGCAAATCCATCCTTAATCTTAGTAAGAAGCTGCTCATCAATTGGGATTCTGAGATCATCCTTAATTCCACCATTGTCCATAAGAAGGCTCACAAATCCATCCTCAAAGATGTCAATAAGCTGATAATCAACTTGAGTCACTTCGGGGACATCATAGTTGTGCGAGGAAGGCACAATATCTTCCAACTTCTTCCCCGTGAAAATGTGTGTTGCTACTGTAATATAGAATGGGAATTTACAAATGAGTCAAATAACTTCATTCTTGGAAACACAACACTTTGGTGCCCAACTAAAGATCCAACAATGGTTGCTTCTCTCCTCTTTTGCTACTGAAAAAAGGCTTGATGTTTATTGCCACTAGTACTAAAGAAATAGATGCTTTAAAGCTGCCACATCTAACGCTATATTGAGCTTCTTCTGAGCTACTTTTTTGTTGTCCAACTATGGTGAACTTCCTATTGTTCACACTATTTGAATGGTCACCATTGCCGATTTGAAAGTACTACTATTCAGCAAATTATTCGATGTTGCTCATCCTCTCATTCCGGTCAAAATGATCTATAGTTCATCTACTATGGACAACCCCTGCTAGTCATATCATTCTTGACAGATTTCACCTGCTACTTAGCTAAAACAGGCACCATTGCTACTAGTTAAAGATGAGTTACTGCTACCAAATCTTGGTTGAACATGTACTAAAGTTTGTCGCTCTTACTACCTCAAAGAAACTACTTCACCTATATAAAACTTGCAGGAAATCATGTGCAATGGCTCCCAGGATCATGCTATATTTTGCTAATGCAGTGTGTTTTTGATATCGGATGCAAAAGGAGCAGTAGCTTGCAAATCATTTACCACAGATGTTGGAAGCAAGTTGGATATTTCAAAAGAGCTAAGTGGACTCTCTAATGTCTGTTTCAAATTGGGAAAAACATCTGCAAGAGAAAATCTGCCTCCTGACATACTACTTGAGCTTTTTGGTCCAACTCCTATGAACATTTTGTTGCAGCAAGCATGTGTAGCTAATAAAGTCGCCAATTAGCTAATCCAAACAATGGTTGCTATGGTGTATGCCTTTTTTTTAAAATTATTACTTTGATGCAATGAATGAGTTAGTGATTTGGAAAGCCCAATGCCAGGTGAAGTGGCAAGATAAAAGAGGGGTGACCCCTCTTTGCCATTAAAGACCCTGAAGGGGTGCACAACCCCTTTGTCCACCTCCCGGTGATTCAAAGCCCAAAAAATTTCTTGTTGGTATAGGTAAACTTGAATGAATAGCCCTAATCCCAATCATTTACATTCCACATCCTTGTAGATGTATTAGTAATGAGATGTATCACTTGGGAATGTATGGTGGATTTATGCAGTGATGGGCACGGTATGCGGTCAAGAAATGGTATCAACAAGAGAACTATTGATGCAAATGATGTATGGATCTATGTGGCATTGAGAACCACCATTGAGGCCTAGGATGTCTTGGAATAAGCACCTCAGCATCGGGATAATGTATGCTCATTGAAGGAGTTATTGTAGGGTGTTGCAGACAGCTAGTCCCACACAGTCAACCCACAAAAGTCAATTACAACAAAGCCGTATTGTGTAAGTGAGTGCAGACCCCAAAGCGTGATTCAAAGAGGGCATTGTATCCTTACATCTGAGCCATAAATCTCCTTATTCCGCCCTACGGTTTGGGAGATATGTTCAATTTTGTGCTCAGAGGTACTAAGGGACAAGTAGCAGTCCTACACTGTCAGCCTACAAAAGTCAATTATAGCAAAGCCCTGACAATCTATTCTCACATATATTTTTATATATCCTTGTAGAGGGGATTGAGATCTTTTATTTGAATTAGAAATTTCAGCAATCAGAGCTTCCTAGCTCAAGATATTGCAATTTTTGTAACAGGGGGTCTAGTGGGCTGCACTTAGGATGGCAGGCCACAAGGGAAAAGCAAAGGCCCAAGAGGACTTCCAACATGAAACAAGGGACTCACGTGCCTCAATGAATGATCCTAGCTCAGCCTAAGAGGATTGTGAAGACATGTTTGAAGACGGTGCCCCCCGAGATGGACCGCTTGGCTATGCTTAACCATACTCTATGCCAACATGAGACCCATCATGCTGACCAACATCGAGAGTTGTAACAACGCCATAGGGAGATGGAAACGTGCCAAGATCAGTGTCATTCCAAGATGATGGCCAAGATGGACTTACTCATCGATCTGGCTTTCCCCATAGCACTTATGAGATGGGCGATCCCTCCAATCAACATGATGAACCCATACTTCCCTCCCCCATTACGAACCCTTCAAGCCCATCCTTGGGACAGCAGCTCCCCTATAATGGAAGCTATATGCATACTCATGGGAATGGCTAGCAAGGGCCTAATGCAAATTTGGGGCAGCATGGAATGCAAGGTGTACATGGGCAGCATGCACATGGCAGTTTTGGGTAGCAAGGCCCTAATGTTTAGTCCACTTGGCATTTAATGCATGGGCAACATGGTCATTTTGGACACCAAGGTCCTAATGTGAAATTTGGTCCTCGTGTAATGCATGGGCAGCATGGCCCACATGGAAATTTTGGACAGCCAGGGTTTGGACAGCAAGGCATGTATGGGCAGGACAAAATACATGGGCGGCATACAACACATGGCATACATGGGCAACAAGGCCCAAATGAGCTGCGTAACAAGATTGTGTTTGCTAAGTTTAATGGGCAGTCCTTATCCCCAACTGGATTAGAGGAATGGACCTCTAAATTGGAAGCCTATTTTCTCATTTATCCCCGTACTGATAAGGCAAATATTATTTTTGCCTCCCTTCACCAAGAGGGTTTTGCCCACACATGGTGGAGATTGATTCAAAGAGAAAACTAGCAGTTTCATGATTGCGAGGATTTCAAAATGTATATGGTCCAAGTTTTTGTCTCCCCGGTAGAGAAAGAACGTTTAGCTAGGCAATGGTATCAATTTGGTCAGCCAAATCTCATCGTGAGGGAGTATACCAACCAGTTTATGAACCTATCCATGTATGTAGAGGCCGTCAGTGATGAGGCAAAATTGCATAAATACATTTATGGGCTAGATGTGAATCTTTCAACTCATGTAATGGCTCAAAAGCCAACCACTTTGTTTGCAGCTGTAGAATTGGCTAAATGGTATGGTCGAAAATACCGTCACAATAAGGGCATGCAGCCAATTTTGGACAACAAAGATACCTCACTAGGTAGCCCCTATATGTTGTTAATTAGCACATCAACAATGCAGGGAATGGCAGCCCCAAAATCCCCACCTACCCCACTTTTAATGTTAAAAGGAAATTTGGCAGTTTTGGGACAACACCCGCTTCCAAAAGTGACCCAAAGTATGCTGAAAATAAGACACTGAATGGCTTTAGTTCTAACGGTCAAAATTTCATCCCTCCCGAGGTTGTCGAGGATGGCAAGACTAAGGGCTTGTGCTTTAAATGTAGAGATAAGTACATGGCTGATCATGCATCCAAATGCCCATTTAAGAACGCCATTGTCAAGTTTAATAGCATGTATGTGTTAGAAGATAGTGACAAGTTGGAAGAGGACTCACATGACACCTCTCCCTTGATGGCACATACTGAAAATGCCGAATACGAAGAGGAACTTGACCTTGATTAGTTTTATGACTCATCGGATGGGTTCCCTTTTGACCCCAATGGTTGCCCCATAGATGGCATGCTTGGGAATGACCCTTTGCACCCCACACTTACCACTATATTAGCTTGCTCAATCTCCATGGATGCATGGACCAGCTCTATGAGCCCGAACACCCTACAGGTAGATGGTAACATTGATGGCAAGAATGTATACATTCTTATAGACAGTGGCAACACACACAGTTTTGTGAATAAATCGACTCTTGTCCGTTTGACATGTATTCCTACTGAATTACAACAACCTCGTAAGGTTCAAATGGCCAATGGAAGTGAGGAAATAAGCATCCATGTATACACATAAGTGTCTCTCAGGTTGGCTCAAAATTATGCAACAAAGATGGACAGAATTACCCTTGATATGGGCTCCGTGGATGTTGTTTTGGGTTGTGATTGGCTGTAGCAATTGGGAAAAATCTCTATGGACTTCTCTCAACTATATATGGAGTTTGTAATGCATGGGCAGCTTGTACATTTGGAAGGAATCAAAGAAATAGGAGATTTTCAGCTCATAATAGTAAGAAACCTCAAAAAGGAATTCAAAAAATGCTCACAGATATTTGTCTTGCATTTGCATAAGGATATTGATGACCAGCACACTTTAGGGAAGCAAAATGCAGCAATAAAAGCACTTTTGGCTGAATGCGACGACATATTCTGTACCCGTTCTATTCATGAATACTTGATCAAATGGCAAGGCCTACCAATAGAGGAAGATTCTTGGTACTCGACCTCTATCTTGGATGAGTTTCCATACCTCAAGGAGGCCGTATTGGCTGGAACTTAACCAGAAATGACCCCTGTTTTGGGATGTAGTCTGCTTCTGGACAGCCAACTTTTTGGCACCAGTTTTGGTCCTGACACATTTTCAGCCCCACGTCCCACACATGGGATGAAAGTACACCTCAAGGGCTCCATGAAGACACCTCATTTTCCCCAATCCGAGTTTCCTAGAGGAAGTTATGGTTGTTTTTCTCCAGCCATCGTGTCTTGGAGAGCACACTAGCTACTTCTGGACAGCCATCTGTTCTGCAATAATTTTGGTCCTAAATTATTTCCAGCCCCACTTCACCCACATGGACTGAAAGTACAACTCGTGAGCTTCGTAACAACACATTACTTGTCCCGTTCAAATTTTTTCACACAAAGTTATGGCTGATTTCCTACAATAGACCCCTATGGGACAGCATGCTATCCACCCCATCTAGGGTCTTGTCTATCATGAAATGGTGGATTATAATGCGGGCAAGACCCTCCCATATGGTCTCCCATACCTCACACCCTTGGCGCCCCATTTCTCTTCTCTGTCCAGCCGCCCTTGCTTATTGCCATCGTATCCTGCGCAGAGTAATACTCTGTAGCTCCCACTTTTTCTTTTTCGGTTCATCCCTTGTTTTTGAGGACAAAAACTCTATGAGACGGGATGGTTTGTAATGAGGAGGGGACACGAGAACATGGCGTGGGAACATACCAGTCACATTGACGATATATAAGGTGTAAGAGGATATTCTGAAGTATCATGGAATTATCAAGAAACTGTCTTTTCACCTTCACAAGCTTTCATGGTTTGTTCTTCTTCTTTCTCTCTTTCCTCTCTTTCTCTCCCTTCTCCCTGTCTTTCTCTCTCCTCCCCCTCTTGTTCTGTATTCTTTCTCTCTCTTCTCTCTCTTGGTTAGATTAGTTAGGTCTCCTTCATTACATAGATTATCATATGTCAAAGTTAGCATTGATTTTTGAGTCTATTGTGATTCTTTCACAGAATTATTTTTGTAATTGACTAACTACTAGTTGCAATATATATCTGGGTTGCTACCCAGATATCCCTAGTAGTGGAAGCTTTGCATTTTGATGTTCTGTCTATAGTTATATACTCTTTTACTATAGCTTTATAGACATCCATCCTAAAATTCATTTTTGAGTAACTTCTTTGAGTAGCTCGTTTGGATACTAGCCTACTAGCTCAGTGTTTCTTCTAATGTATCATTTTTTATCATTTTTAGAACTAATTTGCTATTATTACAGTCCATACTTGCTTTTCTTCAGAGACATAATGGCAGGTATTTCAAATGCTTTCAATGAAAAAGCTATTAGAAGACACAAATTTGGCACATATTGGTGCAAAATAGAACCCGATTTCTTGTTCTAGTAGGGGTCTACTCATGGTCAGGGATTACTTAAGGAGCTAAAATTTTTGTACTGACATTGAGGAGAATCATCAACTATAGAAGCAACTGGAGGTGTACCTTTGTATGGTTATGACAAATTAATGTGAAAAGAATTGTGAATTTACAAGTAAATTTTGAATCTAAATTGAACTTTGGATGCCTCTTAATTTTTTGTAATCTTCTCTTTTCAATAGAATCATAATGCAACTATCTTCATTATACTACTTCTATAAGTGGACTATAGTAAATAATCCCAACATAAAAGGTCAATCATTCATACAATCACAAACCATGTACTCTTGTATAAATTGCTAGATGTTAGATTATAAAGTTTTAGTAACAAATACTCATATTCATAAACATACACTATTCATCAAAACGTTGGCTAAAGTAGACAAACAAAACCAAAAATACACATTAAGAGTGTAATGACCACTTAGTCGTAGTCACAATGCTCAATACAAGTTTGTAGTAATTGTTATGAAATTCAAACTTATTAAATTCAAAAATGAGAGTTTCTCATAAAGGTGAAGTAAAAAAACTTTTGAAGGTTCCTTTTCTTAGGCTAATGGATTCTAGCAATACCTAAAAGTTGAATTTGAACTTGGAATGCCACATCTAGAGTTCCACGTGTTTTCATGTGTTTGTTCATGTTTGGGAGTGCTCTATATTTTCTAGTCAAAAGTCTAAAAGTATTATTTCATATCCATGGATCTATAGTAAGCATGGATGTTCTTGTCAAGGTGATTGGCTGGAAGAGCTATTGATATCTTGGAATGTTACTGCAAATGCTAAGTTTTTCCATGCACTTCTATAGAGCCATTACATTCTTGGGATTTGTCAACCCATTGTCCTATTATCTCTAGAGGCGTGCATGCTATTAACTGGATATTAATATTACTCGCAGCACATTAGGAAAAAGATGTCATGTAAACATGGGTTAAAGTTTGCAAAGTATAGTCTTAGTAGGTTTAATAGGCCGCTATAATCAATATATTAGCCTTACTTGTTTTTACGGAACCATTTGGAGAATAAAAACAAGGGTGTTGTGTGATGAATTGAGGATCTTTCTTTTAAGGGTTTAAAAATGATAAGCTTTAGTGATGGATTAGCATGATGGATTAGCATGTGGTTAGTTGGAGGGTGGACGTGGTAGTGTTCCAAGCTCTAGAGTCAATAACAAGAGCCAATGCTAGTGGCAATCAAAGCTTTCTAATAAACCTTTAAAGCTTACCATTTAGAGCTTAATGCTATAAGCATGTGATTAAATTAAGAAATGGGCGTAGCATCTCTCACTCTAACATGACACCAAACAATTTCTTTCTCGCATAATTGATTATAAAGATGTGGCAGAATGGAATTCCAATGCCAATTGAAGGTGGTTTTGAATTACAAGCCTCTAGTGCCATCATTTGTTTGATGCTACAGCAATTAGCTAGAGCTTTGTCACATCATCGTTAGTGAGTTCGAGCAAAGTTTCAACGGCCCGAAATAGGCACACGTGTATGATGGAAGAGGTGATTAATAAGGAGCTCGCTCCCCCCTTCCTGCAACTTTAGTAAAAATGGCTTCCCTAACAAAAGATAAATCAATGCTCTATGCTAGTCATATGTTGACTATGAGGGCAGAGATGATGGAAGAGAGCATTGCGACATCATGGATGTTACTGAGGCTCCAATTGATGTTTAAGAGCGTGCCTCGTTAGCCTTGAAGAATTTCAAGGTAGGTTTTTGTAAGACTTAACCTTTAAGCCTTAATGGCTAAGGGTAGGATAAGCATCACAAGAGAGAGAAAGAGTTCTTTGATTTCTACTAGAAAAGTGAGAAATAAAGAGGACCTAATTTCTTGATATTGATGAAGGTGATTTGACAAGGCACTTAAAGAAAAGAGAGAGAACTTTATATTTTTGCACTAGTGGATATGGAAATTGTCTAAGAGACAAAGAGATACTGCTTGGTGTTGTTGATGATGATACCTTCTTTAATAGATGCATATGCTATCACTTTGATGTTGACATCTCCACTAATAATCTTGCTCTAATACTCCTTGGTGTTGTTTGATGATGATGCCTTCTTGGGTAGACGTATGCCTTCACTTTGATATTGACATATCCACTAATAACCTTGCTTTGATACAAATGTTGAGGGCCTTCACTATGCAACAACAAATTATTAACCACTTTCGATAATATTTTTCCATGCTACAAAGTACATAAATTTCACGTATTAAAATGTGCATTTTAAAATAATAATTCTGTCTAACTCCACCTCATTATCTGGTCACCACAATACAAAACACATTAGCATCCTAATGTCTATTTGCTAGGCATAATGCAAATCAAGAAAGAAATAAAAAAAGTCCATAATAAATAACATCAACTTATTTCCATAGTAAATTTTAGTAAAATACCTTGATAAATATACTTCCCTAATATTCTAACCCGTATTAATCAAAATTAGGCTAATTAATACTAATCAAATTAATATACTAGCATCTATAATTAAATAATCAAATCAATACTAACTAACTAATCAACTACTAATGGAATTAGATAACTACTAAATTACTAAACAATCAAATTTTTATCAAATTAATACTAATTTAAATAATTAAGCACTTCTATACTTGAGTAATCGACTAATTGAATTAATTCAAGAATTAAATCAATAATCACTCATCATATGAATTAATTCAATTGCAATTGAACTAACTACAATTAGTTGAACTAACTAGTATAATCGATATCTCTACTTGAAGTAACTAATTGAGCTAATTATCGATAACTAACTAACTATAATCGATAATCTAACTCAATATGAACCTAATTAAATCTTTAATGATACTTAAGGATTATCGATAATGTAACTACCTAACTAAACTAATACTCGATAACTAACTATAAACTATAATGACTATATACTAGTTATCGATAACTCACTATAAATAATCTAACAAACACTAACTCTAATCCATACCAACTCTAATTGACAATCAAACTAACTATAATCGACGGTAGCCAGATAATTAGACCATCCTTCGTATGTACTATTAGGCCGGGAAAAACGCGTTGTTCCTGTCAGGCTGCCAAGTGGCATCCCGTTAACTCCTTGGTCCGGTTAACCTATTCGTCCGGCGAACTGAGAGGTTCGTCCGGGGAAGGGCATCACGGAAGGGGAGGTGCCCTTCGCGTAGTATATATTGTCGATGAAAGAAGATAGTTCCTATCCCATCTGCAGCAGGACCTGCAGCTGCTGAAACACATCTTCAGCAAGCAGTAGCAATTGGCCGCGTGTCCTGCACGCAATCAGCATCGCTCATCACACAATTAATATAACAAAGCTAGACTAGACTACTGCTCCGCGGCTGTTATCGCTGTATGCTATGGCCAGCTGTAGATTAAGTTTGCTGATGCTCACAATCTGCGTAGCGACAACATGGGTGGGGTTGGCGGTAGGCTCCGATCCAGAGGCCACGACGGACTTCGTGTTGCCAGCTGGCACCAGCCAATCCGACATAGATGGCAGCTTCTTCACGTTCAAGGGCTTCCGGGGTGGTGCCAACGCGTCGGCGGGCATGTTTAAGCCGGTGAAGGCCTTCCAGGACCAGTTCCCGGCAGTGACAGGGCTGGGCATCTCCGCTGCCTTCCTGGAGTTCCCGGCGGGCTCCCTGAACCCGCCGCATACGCACCCACGCGCCACGGAGCTCCTGTTCGTGCTAGACGGCACCCTGCTGGTGGGCCTGGTGGACACCTCCAACAAGATGTACAACCAGACTTTGCAGAAGGGCGACCTGTTCGTCTTCCCCAAGGGCCTCGTCCACTTCCAGATGAACCCTGCCAGCTACGGCCCCTCCACCCATGCCCTGGCTTCCTTCAGTTCTGCTAACCCTGGCACCAACTCCCTCCCCGGCATCCTCTTCGGCTCCAGCATTCCCTCCTCCATTCTCGCGCAGGCCTTTCAGGTCTCCTACTCCACCGTCTCCATGCTCCAGAGCCCCTTCCACAAGTGAATGATCGATTGGTATGCGCACTTACCGAATTGATTGCTCGGCCCACCGTGCTGAATACTGGTACTGATACTTAAATAGATCTTGATTTGATACGGAATAATCCACACCCAGAGAGATAATTTGTTGCTCCTGGGCGAGTGGTGCAGTTCCGACTGATCATACTCTGAAGCAACAACGAGACATTGTTCTGTCCGGCACACGATGGTATTGTTTTATTGATGCTATTGTTTCTTTGTAAATTTAGTAAGAAATGGGAAAGCTTCCTGAGTAAGTCTTGGGTAGGGACTATCTGCTTTACACGATCATCAACATCAGTGCGTACAACTTACTTACACTTTCTAGAATTTTGTTCAGTTCAGTCTAATAGATAGTGCTTACAATTGGCAAGCTGTCGAGCAATGAAATGGCCGCGGTCGAATCTCGACGTGTTATATGTTTGGAGAGAGAGAGAGGGGTAGAGAGTTAACGAACCTCGTACAAACAACACTTGACAAACAGGCTTATAATTGACAACATAGTGTAACCCAGATGATACGTTAGTGTGGGGAAAAAAGATTTTTGAGAGAGCTAGAAGAGCAAGATGACCTCGTTTCACAAATTGTTTGAAATAACAATATCGAATGTCAATATGGTTGGTGAGTGTGTTAGAGCCGAAGACATGCGCGAAAGGAAATACGTGAAGAGCCTCTGAGAGTGAGGCTGATGGCAAGCATAGAGCTTTAGAACTTAGCTAGCGCTTTACAAAACACCTTGAAAGAGCTATTAGATCTCTTTAGGCTCCTAAGCACCACCAAAATTTCAGCATTAGACTTAGACCACCTGTCTTTGAGAACAAGTGGACGCTAAAGTCGTCCAAATAACATGTCATTCCTCAACTTCCAAATTTCTTGCATAGAGATAGCTCTAAACACATTGGATAGACCCAAAGTCCATACATCAAACTTACCCATGTCCCCAAATAAAACAAGCTTGCAATCCATAGTCTCATTAAAACCTACCTTCCTCACCCACTATTGGAGTTGCTTCTGCAAAGCCTTCGCCTCTTTGCATTCCCAAAACAAATGTCTCACTATTTCTATTTTTAAAAGACTAGAATGATCCCAAATCTCTTCCCAAAGACACACACCTTTCTTCATTATGTTTTTGGCTAGCCTAAATTGCTTCAACCCAAGTATATCTCATGGATTGAAAGCATGCTTTAAGAACAAGATGGCTTGCTTTAAAGATGAGTCTCCTCTTTTGTCCTATGAGCCTCTTCGTGAGGCATCTCCTAATATTGATTGCCATGCTTGGGACAAATTTTTAGCTACTTGAGAATGCGGAATGCTGATCTTTCTCCTAGTGAGAAGTGTATTATACCAAACATAGCTAGGGAGGCTAAGATTCTTTTTGTCAAACTCCTCCAGCCACACCTTAAGAGTGAATGTCCAGGATTGAGAAGCATCAAACCTTTTAAGCACACTAAACATAAGTGAAATAGCTTTAGCACTATGTTTGGGGACCCCTGCTCCACCTTCCTATTCATTGCTAGTAACGTGATCCCAAGGAATAGACCTCCGTCTTTTTTGTCCCTCTTTCTTATTCTAGAGAAAGCTAGCAAACAACCTCTCAAGCTGACACAATGTTTATTGACTAAAGTTTAGTATCATTGTAAGAAAGGTGGTAGAAGAAGCCATCATGACCTTTATAACCGCTATTTTACCAAGAAAGGAGTAGAGTTTTCCTCTATAAGCATCAACCTTGCTCTTTACCTCTGAGATCATCCAGTTTGTGCTTTGCTTCTTCATAGTGATACCAACCGCCAAAGGGTGGCCTAAGTACCTAAATGGTTGTCCCTACTTGATTATCTTGAAGCCAAGATCTTATATCCACTTTGGAGGCTCATCAAGGCTCAAGGGCACTAATTCTATTTTGGGAGTGTTGATAATATACTTGGATAGTTCACAAAAATTATCATATATATTTAGGAATTCCTTCATAGACCAATCTTTTGTTTTCACTAGATTAGAATTATCATCTACAAAGAATTGAGTGATAAAATGATCCCTCCTATGGATAGGGAGGCCTTTGATAAGCCCTTGTCTAATCTTTAAGTTCAAAATCCTTAAGTCAAGATCAATGATAATTGCAAATAATAGGGGGCCAAGGGGCACCCCTTCTTGCTGATAGACCTCCTTATCCTCACAAAGTGATTTGAGCAAACCTCATTCAACTGTAGAACAATATAAGCATTTGCAAATATACATCTCACCATCTTTCTAAATCCTAGATAAAATCCCATAGATTCCATCCTCCACAATGAACTATTATTTGATCCTATCATATGCTTTATCAAAATCCATATTTATCAAGATGAGAACTCCAACTTGGATGATAGTGCAAAATCGATTGATAGCATCAAGTTTAGTGCATCATCATGAATCTTGTGACCCTATGCAAAACTATGTTGTTGAGCATGCAACACTATGCTCTTGTTCATGCAACACTCTAGAAAGATTGAGCTTGATCCTCTTAGCAAGAGCCTTGGCATAAATCTTATAAGCCACATTGAGCATAGTTAGTGATCTTGAGTTATCCAACGTGATCATGTAAGTAACTTAGAAACAAGCTTTACAAGTCCCTAATTGAGGTCTCTAGCACAAATTCACCAACCCTTCTAATATGATTGAAAAGATAGTACATGCCATTTACATATTCATTCCATAGAGCCTGAAAAACTTTAGCTTGTATTCCAAAAATCTCAAGTGGCTTTAGCCATTTTATTTACTGTGGACTTCAACTTCTCCACTGAAAATGGACTACTCATAAGAGTAGCTTCAGCAATGTTGATTAAATTATCACTTCCCTTCAAAAACTCTCTTATCTTTCTTTGATCATTCTTAAGTCACTAATGCTTTACACCAACAATCGTAAAACTATATCTCATTAATGATCATGCAATGTCCATGTCATTTCTTAGCCTTTGTCTTTTACCATCATTAATCCTAGTGGATCTCTCTTTATATTTCTTGCTCTCAAAGCCTTAGGAAATACACTAGTTTGTGCATCCCCAATAAGATATGAGGACCCTCAGCTAAAGCTTGACAGCCTACAAGTGATAGTGGACAAGGCCTTCCAAGAAGGCTTCAACAAATTTAAATAGCAATTGTAGTATGGTGTGTCTTAAGGGGCCACTTTGAGTGCTTGTAGGATTTCATCTTTAAATGCTTTTGAAGCATTAACATTACTCCTTCTTTCTTGTGCTTGAAAGTGGTAAAAGACTTTTGCTACATCAACAATAGCATTCATATAGTCAAGCCAACACCTAATTGGGTGAATTAATGCTTTGTTGCAACTTGAGCATGCCTCCTTCAATATTGAACATAAGCTTTCTTTCCTAAAAAAGGAGAAATTAAATCTGAACAAAGGAGAGCCATTCCCAACAACCAAAACAACATAAGGCTGGAAAGACCTAAGCACATGAACATGGCTAGAGATGGATACTAAGAAAGAGGAGTGATTTTAGCGTTAGGGAAAATCCACCAAGCTTCCTTGTTTAGATATAACCTCTCTAGAAGAGATGCTCTCTCGTAATGCTTATTATGCCAAGTGAAGTTAGAGGAATTTCCACCATTAAATATGACTACAAAGTCTAGCAACTCTTGGGATTGTTCAAAGTCATGCCAATTGTATCTCTCCCTCCATAACATCAAGGTAGAACCATGTGATTTGTCAAAATTGCACAAAGTCATGTTCCAATCGCCCATAAATATTGTGTTATCTTTTAGCATAAGTTTTGCATTTCAACTCAAAGACTTGCTCTATCTACAGGTGCACTTGGACCATAAACTAAACCAATGAAGCAATTCTCAATGCCAATCTCAATAGTGACAACAACAAGACTACCATCACCTTTGCAAAAAATAAAGAAGGGATCAAAGTTTCTTTAACCACCACCATGGTTCCTCTCTTGCCTTGCCTACAATGATCACTAAATGAGATATGTCATTTGCACTTGATTTATCTATCCTCTTTTGCTCCAAGTTTTACCTCTTGAAGTGCAAGTTCATCACGCTTTATGTTTCTAAGCAATGAGGTGCATGCTTTCTTTTTAACCAATGCAACCAATCTAGATACATTCTAAGTGATCAATGTCAACTACAACATCCCCCAATTAGTTATGATTAGGAGCATCCACCCCGTCTTCACCAGCACTGTGCAGGACAACATAAATGATCTTATCAAGAAGTGGTTTGTTGAGCCAAGTTCTTAAGTGGTTCTCTCTTATTCTTGGGTTTAGTCCCCCTTCGACCCTATGGGAAGGATATTTTCTTTATCATACACCACATGCTTACTAACGTTCAAGGGGTAAGTGAAAGACTCTGCATGATGGGCTTTCTGAATCTCAACACTATAAAATTTGGATTCTCCCTTAGCATCAAGTGACCCCTTAGGGTCTCTCAAGAGCTCAGGAACATCACAGTTAGCTTAGCCTTTTCTTTTAGTGGTCACTATAGCACTCTACATCTTCCCTTATGCTATAGTGAGTAGAGCTTCCTTCTCAACGGCATCAGAGAGCCAAGGACTTGAGTCTTCTTCTCTTTAGGCAACGTAGCTTTACTTGGGCATTCTTTTACATCGTGATCAAGACCTCTACAAATAAAGATTGTATCTAGGAAAAAGAAGCAAATTTGACCTTGACCACTAGTTCTATGCCATTAGGGTTTTCAACCTCCAAACACATCAGGGATTTTCTTTTGCTCGTCCCAAAGTATTGATGCTTGCTTCTTGGCCTACATAGCTTCATTACTAGATTTAACATATGCAACACTAAGTGTTGTTTAGTGAGCAATAATCGAAGACAAGCCTCTTTCACAACCCAAAAATGAGACGTCAAGGAGTGCTAGTTAGGGAATTGACTTTGTTGAAAGATGACTCACAATGAAAATTTTCAAAGTTTTAGGAACACAACACAATTCATAGATGAACACAAACCAATAACTATGTCTCTTGTAACCTAAATAAAACTCAAGGTAACGCATTGACAAGATCAAAACATTTAAACTTGAGTTTGAAATAACAATCACATTCATACATCTTTGAAATTTGTTACAACATCTTCTGCATCCGAGTTTCCACAAAGTTGATTCAACACAAACAACTCCCCAAATATTTGTTTGCAACCCTCCACTCACTTCTCTCACAAGACACAAAGTTGAGTAACACAGGAAGAGCAAGGGCACCTCCTTCATCACTCTCATACACTTATATAGGATTTTGTTCAAGCGCATTTAATTGTGCTTTAAACTTTTTGCTTTATTATAAAGCTTCTAGCACTTTTAACGCTGAGAAAAAACAAATAGCTCTATGACTTCTTTCGACTTAGAGATTTTCAAAAGCTTTTATTTAAGCTTTTCACATTTGGACATCGCCACCTTTCATCCTCATTTCCTTTCATGTTAATGACTTAGCATATCAATTCAAGGTTATCACCTCCCTCAACTCTCTTCTGAACTACGCACAGAATTCTCAAATATAGCACCCTATCTCGACATAGAGTGTCTTCACTTGAGCTACTTTCAACTCAGTGTACCTCTTCTTCACATTTGAAGGCACTTGCTATGTGTTGCTACCATTTGTGGCAAAAAAGTAGAGATACTAATTTGCACATATCGAAGATAAATCTTACATATTGCAGTAGAGTCAGGGAAAGTTACAAGTAGATTCACAATACTCTTGCACATACTCTTTTAAAAATAGGTCTTATTCCCTTTTTTATTGCATCTTTAAGCTCCCTATATTTAGAGCAAACTCAGTTAATCCGTTGAGAGACCTCTCTTTCATTATCCTCACCTTGTCTTGCCCATCCATTTGGAAAAAATATCTTATCTCACTAAAACAAACTTGAATCTGCTTCAATTGCATTTGTTGAATCCTAGGAAGTGAAAAGCAAGCTTCCATATCTCCTCTCCGTCTCCTTCTAAATCTTTGCCACCATGATCCTGAATATCACCATGTGTTCACTTATGATCCTTTGATTTCATCATTTTTCAAACCATCACAATAGTAAACATACTCAACCAAAATGTTCGTCACCTTTTGCTCCATTTAATGCCTCCGACTTAGTATTGTAGAAAATGTAAATTATTATGACTACTTCTCATGCTCTCATTCAAAAACTGCTCTCTCCTTTGGTGTCCATTGTTTGCACAATTGATTTTTTTCTACTATAGCTTGGCTAATACCATCCAAGCACACACTAAGGACAATGACATTGACCAGATCTAGTTGGCCACTCTGATCCTTATTGAGTTTTTACTATGACTAAATCATGTTGGTCTCATTAGTGCTAATTATGACGAAGGGATCTCCCTCGTAGTTTTGGCAAAGGACTAAGGTAACTGTATCTACAACATCATGAACTTGCTTGATAACCACACTCTCTAGTGGCTGTGAAACATGTAGCTATAGCTTATTTACCCCTCATCCAATAGCATAGTCAACACTTTCATGAAGATGCTGATTAGAACTCTGCAACATCCTCGCAGGACCATTGTAATTGAATGGTCCAAAACATGTTGTACTAACTAAAATATTAAACTTTGCTTGGGTCTTAGCACTTGTATAAAGCTGTTAAAACAGCATGGCAAGCTTCAACAATGCAACAACACCACTGTTGTCGCTACCTTTTGAAAGCATCTGAAATGTGAAGAGCATGGCCTTGTTGTTCGTATGCCAATGCTGATACTCTAGTCTTCTATCGCTCACTCACCATTTTTTTCTTGAAACTCCCCAAAGGCTGGTTCTTTGCTAATTATGCTCATCATCAATGTCATTGTTTTTGTTGTCATCTTCATCATTATATTCTTATTTCTCTTTCTTTGCATTATAATAATCATCCACCTCAAAAAGAGCTTTCCATAAATCACACAAAGTCAACTTCGAATATGGTAAGTAATGTCACTAGCACTAGCCTTTACTTTTCACGATCAATAGCTCTAGCTCATGGTAATTGCCTCCTTTTGAGTCTTCGATGATTGATATTTTCTTCATATGTACTTGATTTTGTTCATGAAACATGTCTTAAAGAACATGCTTTAAAAAATGTACCTCGTGCTCAATCAAACAGGATTTTAAAAAAGATGCAACATTGGATCCATGCTACACAATCAAACAAATGATGTTCCACACAAAAAGATGAATGCACTAGAAAAATTATTCCTAGCCTATGTACATGTGCTCATGCATCATGCAAAATTAAATTACAGTCCTTAACCTCACCTCTCAATACTGAATAAGAAAATATTGAGTAGCCTCCCTAAATATCTCACAATCACTCAAAAAAATATGGTCATTGATATGTTGACTAGGAAAACAACCCATCTCACAATAAGTGGTAGTGTCCTATGCTATTGTGCTACTGCGCATCCGAGGTGTGGAATCCACCAAAAAGTTGTGTGTGTGACATTTGTTACTTTGTACATACTTAGACGTTGTGCTTTGCTCTACCTGAACGTTTTGCCTTCAGTTGGTTCATGTTCAATTTCAGAGAAGAGACAAGTGTTGTTTGGGAGTGAATCTAATATTTGTTACAAACAACTTAGAAGGAGAATGGGCTCTAGATTTGCAATGAGTATGGTTTTCCCGAGCTTTTCAAGTTGTTTGCTTATGCTGAAGATAAAAAAGGTGATGAGGTTTACACAGTCTATATTGTGGATACAAAGACGGGTGAGTTTGTGGGAAATCCTTTACATGGAGTCACTGAGTATATGGAATGGATTGACAATGAGACTCTTGCATATGTTACACAGGATGATCTCCATCGTCCTTTCAAGGCATGATCTTGAGCTTCTTGTTGCTATTTTACCTGATAATAATGGAAAACTCTATGGGGAACAGGCTCTGGAATGGGTTCTTATCTATTGGAAGCTTTGAATGACCATTACAGCAAAAAGCTTCTGCAGACGTAGTGTTTTTCCAAATCACATGGAGACAAGTGATGTGGTGGTTCAACCGTACAATTCTTTGCTTTTGAAGCGACTGATAAATGAATGCGGATTGTGTGGTGGGTTTGGACAATACTGCATTGAACAGGATCGCTGTAGATCGCCTACACATTCCTAATCCTACCTTTGCTCAAACAAACTCCTTGGTTTCAAGTGTCTTGTCAACAAGCAGAAGCCTATTTGGATGAGGAAGCCTAAAGAGATTACAAAAGATGAATATGTGGCTTTCTATAAGAGTCTCACCAAGGACAGGAAAGAGCATCTTGCTGTGACGCACTTCTCAGTGGAGGGGCAACTGGAATTCAAGGCTGTGTTCTTTGTTCCCAAGAGAGCACCTTTCGACTTATTCGACACAAGAAAGAAGTTGAACAACATCAAGCTGTATGTGCGCCGCGTCTTCATCATGGACAACTGTGAGGAGCTCATTCCTGAGTATTTGATCTTCGTGAAGGGTGTCGTTGATTCCGAAGATCTCCCTTTCAACATCTTCCTGGAGATGTTACAGCAAAACAAGATTCTGAAAGTCATCAGAAAGAACCTCGTGAAGAAATGCATTGATATGTTCTTTGAGATCGCCGAGAACAAGGAAGACTATAACAAATTCTATGAGGCCTTTTTAAAGAATATTAAGCTTGGTATCCACGACGATAGCCAGAACAGAGCTAAGTTGGCCGAGTTGCTCCGCTACCACTCCACGAAGAGTGGAGAAGGGATGACAAGCCTGAAGGACTATGCCACAAGGATGAAAGAGGGTCATCACTGGAATACAAATCAGTGAGTATAGAAACTTATACAACCATGAAAATGCGTTTGTTGTTGATCACAGAGGTGGCGCATGAAATAATTCGGCTAGTGGATACCATCAGGAGCAGGTTGAAGAGGATATAATGGACATGATTGACAGAGAAGCTAATGGGAGTGATAGCCTTGAAGGTTTTGTGCTTTGCCACTCTATAGCTGGGGAAAACACTATTCCAGACATCGTGCTGGTAACAATAGAGGGGAAAGGAAAAAGCAGAAAGAAAGGGGGGAACGCATCTTTGTGGAGCGTGCTTTTGTGTTACGGAAGGCAGAGGGAAGGAAAAAATTAGCAGACCAAAAAAACTCCTCAGTGGGGGCCCTTGCTGCCTTGCAGAAAGCTCACCAATGGAAATGGCCATGTGTGCAATAGCAGGAAGGGCAACGTGTTGACACGCATCAGAAGACAGTACAAGAGAAGTATCAGAGAAAAGAAGGGGAAAAAGCAAGCAGGTGGAGTCGTGGAGGGGCCTTTCCGTTCAGTCAGCATCCCAATCCTATTGTCCAATTTGATCTCACACGGATGGATGGATTGCATCATTCATAATGTGTGTGCAAGCCGTGCAGGTTTCGCTTTCTTGACGTTCTGTGTCCACGCCATAGCCAGGTGAAGCAAACAGTGTATGCAGCCGCAATAATCATGCCTGAATCAACTGCTAGCGTTACCTCCTCTTCAACCACTACGCAGGATTGGTGCTGATCCTTGGGATCTAGAACAAGCAATACCAACACAGAAATGGATTCCTTGTTTTGGAACATTGGTCCTTTCAGAGCCTTGGTGCTAGGTGGGGCACAACCAAATGAGGGGTCCGACTCAACAAAGGCACGATCTGTTCAAGTTTCTGCTCATCAGTCATCCTTACTGTCATAACATCTGCTGAAGCAAAGCTTAGAAGAAGAAGAAAGAGAGGAAATCTTCATAACATCTGTTGAATAGTGACAGAGTAATAGCTTGCTCTATGTTTACGTCAAGGGCTCTCTATGCAAAGAGGCAGAAAATTCCCACAGTCGAAAAACTGCTAGCTCTTGAGGTTCAAGCACAGGGCTCTGTCAGAACTTGCTTGGATGTTCTTTGCACAAGCTCTGAAGATGGAGAGTTCTGTCAAACTGGATGCCTCAAGAGAGGCTCACCAGACCCGAGAAGTATCACCTTTGTCAACAGATTTGTAAAGTTGCAGGCTGATGGATCTAGTGTTGTACTAGAAGCCGATAAAGCAGGTCATTTTGCAAGTGAATTCCCTTTTTTATATGCCAAAGTTGGAGATTTGCAGGTTGAGGACATTGAATTGCTTCTCAATGATTACAAAGAATTAGATTTTTAAGTATTATGCTCTTTGTAAAGCAGTGGAGAGTATAACACCAGTGAAACATACCAGTGGACTGATCAGATTGGAGTTCATCTTGTATTTTATAAACATCTTGGCAGTAACACGGTACTTGGCATCATTTTCTCGTCTTGCTTATTCGCATGATTGATCTTCTATCTTGAAATTTGTCAAGATCCTCTGTGGACGCGACTTTGCTTTCAAAAACCCTTCGACAACGCGACCCTCAAACTCACCCAACCACCTTTCCAACTCAACTAGAGATTCCTTACTTGGTGATAAACATTACAACTCTCGTGCATGCAAGAAATAGTGTGTGCTCAATGAAGGTGCTCTCTCAAGTGCATGTGTATCTAAATTTTATAGCATATAGCTAGAGCAGGCCTCATGCCGTGCTAGTGCTCAATGATGGTACAAAACATGCATCAATCCAACCCATGGCATGGAAGTGTTTGATAAGATCAAGAGACCATCACTGAGTATAGTATAATCAACAAGTGCAACATGAAATATTTGTGAATCCACAATCCTTGTTGTGTGCAAGAGTCTAGGGAAGAAAATATACATGTTTCAATATGTTCCACAGCTACTAAATAAATTCTAACTCCAATATATCTACAAAACTCCAATCCCAACCAAGGCTATCAAGTTTCCACACTCAAAAAATCTTTTAAAAATAGCAAAAGCAATTCTAAGCTAGACAAACTCAGAAAATCTAACTACAAATGAGAAAACAAACAACCACACAAACAATTAAGCTAACAAAAATGTAGCCTATCTATAGTTTTTCTAGGGGTTTTTAGTTTTCACAAAAAGTGCTTGACAACTTCTTACCAAGTATACCCACCAAAGTAATAATCTCACCATCAAGCCATATTAGAAGGCCATGCTAACCCATACTAGGCACTCAGAGTGGAGAACCTCATCAAGGTTAAACTTTTCCTTCCATGGCATAAAATAAACAAGGCCTTTGTTGAAACTGACTAGAGATCGAAAAATAAAGTCCCTTTTGACGTTTGAAGAGATGATGGTAAGTAAAAAACCCCAACAAAAAAATTTGTACTCCATAAGAGACACCCTAGACGAAAGGTAGACTCAAACCACCTTGCGAACTCATCTTCCATGAGTAGCTTATTCACGAAATACAAATAGATCCCACATCATGCATATTATGCATATCATTGACAAATCTAATAAATAGAAAATGTATATAAGCTCGCAACATATTCTTACAAGTCTCAATGGATTCCTTCCTCTTCTCTTTGGGGAATGTGTGATCTTCTCACATCTCATTCTTGATTTTTGTAGCAGCATCACCAACAAATATAGCTAAGACATAATCCATGTCCATCCTCTCGTCATGCTTTTGCTGCTTGTTAAGGCTTACTCAATGAGGTTGAATGCACTTTAATGCATTTAATTCCAAGTCGACTAGTAACTTTTCATCCTGTATAAGAGTATTGTATGTTGGCTATGCTCTGTCCCTTCAACATACTTGATGGTTTTTGACCTTGTGGTGTCCTTCTAAAATGCTTAGTTGGGAAGTTCAAATGGAGATAGAGTTGGATTTTGCCACTATATTGGTGGTAGGTCCCACATAATTTGTGGCATGTGGGATGGATTAGTGTACTACACTTTTAATAACTTTTGCAATGCACCATGCTAGTGTATTGCAGATCCAAAATATTTCTCTTGCATGGGGTTAGTCTAATACACATTTAATACCTTTTGCAATGCACCATGGTAGGGTATTGCATAACTCCCAAAAGAATGTGACTTGAAAGAATATCTCTTGTATCTTCAACTAACTAGATATATAATATTACCAATAATATGTTCATATGGGGGTGGGATAAAATCCACAAGTTGACATAAGTGTAGAACAGTGAAGACTAACATGGACTACTTTGGCTTGGTTGATAAGGGTATGTGTTGCATGAATATTACAAGTTGAAGGACAAGGCAATAATAAAAATATTTGTTATCCATGTTGGGAATTGAAGATCATGTTTAACTTTAGTGAGCTAAATGAGATTAAGAATGTTTTGTTTGATCCGTGTACTAAATAGTTAAAATGAAAGAGTCATCCCAGTTTTAATACATAAATTTGGAAACATTCAAAATTTTGATAGAGTCATTTAAAAATGCATGCAATAATAAGAGGACCTTGTTATATTTTCTTTAAGTCTAAACTTCCATCAGACAGTACATGTATCTAGTTATAATGAGAGAATATATAGGATTGTTAGAGGTAGAAATATTGGCTATAGCAAGTCAACCTTCTCTCACAGATTTTGAAACACAACGATATCAAAATATCAAGATGATTGGACTTTTGACTAACATGGGTAGTAGAGGAGAGTTGAAAATAAGACATAGTATTTAACTAGACAAGAAGTTGATGTGCCAAAGGAAATACCTAAAGTTGTTGGAGAAGCCTTGAAGACAAATGATTTCTTTGGGATACCAATGATCATGTCATGCATTAGGCTTCTATACTTTCAATTTCATCTATTCAAAAAGTTTCAATGCTTGCTTACCATCCCATTGTGTACATCTTCTATATGAATATTCCATGAGACTAGACTCGAAACTATGCTTCTGAAATGCCTCTTACACTTTTGCAAGAAATCTACTTTTTGCATACATGTCTAACAATGCATTGCCAACTAAGTTATATTTTTCTTGAAACCATTGTTTAGCAATCTCAATATGTATTTATTTCCCTCAACTATAGTTCATACACTATTAGTATTTGAAAAGATTCCCTCGTCTCACATTGTTTCATGAGAATTCAGTACCTTCTTACATGCCCATGTGGCACATATCTTGGTATTAGGGAGCTCCACAAAACCACCTCTTGGACTAGAAGTTGGTTAAAAACTTATTGTGCTACTACAAGTAAAGCACATTTCACATACCTATCAACCAATGCAATGCCATCAACAATATCCTTTTCCTAGCACCACAAGATTTTAAGGCACAAGAAAAGGTGAACAGAACCTGAAGTTGCATCTATTCATAATACGTGTCTTACATGTCAATTCTTTGGCGATGAATTGTGAAATTGCTTAATTTATGCTACAAGAAAACTTGGGTGCTAAGAATTCTTAGCAAAAAGTGTTCTTCGCTGAAATATTTCAGCAAAAAGATTTACAGAGTGTTGATTTACAGTAGCAGGCAGATACAGGATTTACAGTCAAAAGAGTTGGGTACTATTCATACACATCAAAATTTGTGTTACTCAAGTATTTACAACAAAAGCAGAAATTTGCAAATTGTTGCAAAGAAGCCAAAGTACAATGAAAATATGAAGTAGTTGACAAAAATGTTGAATTATCTTTAGAGAGTGATAAGGATTTGCCAATGTTTATGCCATTTATGGAGATGGATATGGATATAAACATCAATGTGGACAAAGCACAAACAAGACCTGTTCCATTGAAGGAGGAAAGATGTAACGTGTCCACCTGTTCGCTCGTAGGACACGTCTTAGCAGCCCATCAGGTAGAGGGTCTAAAAAGCTCCGCTCTGCACTCCCATGGAATGTTACAGGGTTTGTGATCTAGGTCCTTCCGAGTGTGCCATGTAGCGGAAGTATTCCGACCGTTCCCACTTAGGACCGACCTGAATCAGGGTTTTCCTAGCAGCCAAACTCCTAGAACAGTAGCTAGCGTCGAACCCTAGGTGAACTACTTTACGAAAAAACGTCAGGGTCAAAGCAGATTCATGCTGCACTTGGTTCAAGGAGAATGGAAAACGAGAGGGATGCAAAGCTCGACCTCTCTACCCATAAGGCATAGTCCCATTCCGTTCCCCTAAAACAGCATAAATCGGAATTCTAGTAACCTAGTCTCTAAGTCAACGCCCTTGCTGTTCATTTCCTTCGAGAAAAGTTCCCTACTATCGATTTCATTTGAGAAAAGTTCTCGGCCAATCGGGACCACCCATCCGTAGGACGGACCCATGGCCATATCCACTGCACTTTCCTCAGGGTTGCTTTAGTTGTCTAATTACCTACCACATTTAGTTGGACATGCAAAAACAGCTTCCTTAATTAGCCAATTAGACACTGGTTCCTTCACATAATCTTAGCACTTGACATAGAGAAACATTTCTAAACAAGTTCCTTTATATCAATTGATCTTGTTTATCTTTGGAATACATCCATATAATCCATAATCTGCTCGAAGGCTATCCAGCAATCCACAGGGATTACTAATCCAAGATTTACAGCCAGAGCCCCCCCTAGCACCCAAGCGTCCTCTTGCTCTAAGTAGCGGCCAATGGAGAGACCTCTCGCAGCAGGTTCGGTCCACGTTCCCGACACGACTAACAACCCCCTTGGTTAGGGTCAGGCAGACAATCGGGGGTAACTGATGCTGCCTCTCCCTTGAAGCCTTCAACCTGAAGCATTAATTATGTTTCCATCTTTATTTCCTTGAGAAAACAATGCAAACAGTGCTCTTAAACTGTTACAAACTGCTAAGGAGTGAACCCTTCTCTCCGAATGCATCCAGCATTCGATCTGGGATCAATTGCGAATTGGAAAGTTCCCCAAGGGTTTGTTTGTTTACCCTTTTGTCCTTGGGTTAGGGTCATACCTTGTCAACCCAAACTAACCAATACCTTAGGTTTCTTAAGTTGAGACATTGAATCCTGACGACCACGTCACTCTAACTTGATTGATCCTTTGCTTACTAAGAAAATACATAACTTCCCTTAACTTGCCAAATCAGCCCAAGAAGGGTGATGCAGCAGGATGTCCGCTCATCCTCTTGCAAGATAGAAATGTGCTAGAACCTGCCAACCTTGTTCCAGGAAGTGGCAAATCTACCTTGTGTTTAAAACACAAGCCATGCAACATTTGCAGCTTTTTGCACAAGTGTCCCACCTAACTCATGGGATCATTTCACCCATCAATGGCATTACTTAGTCAAGGAATTTGTCTAGTCAATGTGTAGGGTTAGGGGTGTCTTCTTACCCAACCCAACACTAACCTTGCTAGGCCAATAACATTTGGGCCTAGGGTTTCTAGGCTCAATCAAATATCGTTCGATCCTTAGGGTAAAACCCTAGATCGTTACTGCATGGGCGTCTGATTAATCCCAAACATTTCGTGAATGTGGGTAGGAACTTTGGGGTTTGAGGGTCTCGACTTGGCATCCAAGTGTGATATTAGGCAGGATTTCTAATGTGCTAAAACCTAGTTAGCACTTTGAGGTGTTCGTTGTACTAGCTAGTTATGCTTATACGAATCCCTAGAAGGTTATAACTTTACAAGTGATTTAGCTAAAAATTGGTCAACTTGTCTTGTGACAAGAAACGAACCTTTCCTAGAGATACTAAACTTGTTTTAAAGGTGTAAATAGTTGCAAGACATCGCATTACGTGATTCATTACCTCTATGCACCATAAGGTTTGCAATAATCCTATCTTTTCTTGCTAAAGTCATAACGAATGATAATTTGGAGTATAACTTTCATGAAACCTACAAGGATTTACATCAAGGAACTATGCCTACAACCTTTAGTTTAATGCAACTGAATTTCATGCTTTGATATGACATGCAACCTTTTCTACATGCAACTTCGATGAAATGAAATCTACGCATGACGAATATGTAACATGCAACCCTTAGATACAACATTGTTAATGAAGTTCATGCAAGACTAAGACTAGTGTTGACTTAATATATTCCCAAGCGTCTCTTGCATGCAACTTGCAAGACCATGGTTTCATTTCCATGCTATGCAATTTTTCGGACAACATCTAACAGATGTTAACAAATTTTCACCATGCAAATAACAACAATGGAAGTTATTGCCCAAATGCAATCTACGCTTATTCTTTCCATAGCCAATAAAAAATGCACTTAAGAATTTCATCTTTTAACCCTAAACTATATGCGTTTAGGCTTGTCACTTTAGAAATGCACAAAACTGGGAACATGCGACTATGCTTGTAAGATGAATAAGCTATTTATATTCATAGCTTCCCTATGAATTTTAAGCATGCCCAACATGGAATTAAACTTTCAAGAACCTAGGTTTGTGGATCCTTGGGGATGTCCACGTGTAAACTTGGGTTCGAATCTTCCACGCGTGCACCTTGCGACTTGGACTTTGGAGCCATCATAGACGTAGTGTGTTTGGACTCTGGGTTTGCCTTCACCCTTATGCGATCTGGTAAACAACTTCAAAATCTGTCCGCTTCTCCCTTACGCAGGAATACCCCTTTTCGAAAGTGAGTTATAAGGCCCGGGAAAAGATCGCGTACACAAGGCTTAAGAGGTTTTCCTTTAGAAGCTTCTAAGAAGCCTCTAGAAATCTTTTGCCCTTTTAGAAAATGTGGATGGAGGTAATGATTGGTGGGAAGTTGATGGCGAAAAGGGGGGGTACTTAATTGATATAAACTTAAAATACCTAAGCTGCAAAATATTCGTTGGGAATGAGTTAAATTCCAAGAAACACCTATAACTTAAATACTTGCCGAAATTCACCGAATGTAGGGATAGTGAATTGTAATCGTAAAAGGAACTAGGGTTTTTCCCTAAGAATCTTACAAAGATGAAGCTTGGAAACCCTAGGTCTAATGATGTCAGCGTAAAGAACCTGAAACAGATTGTTTCGTGACTCCATAGTCTCATAGTTCGATGCAGCACTTGTGCAACAAGTGTGGAGTCATATGATCTTGTGATTGGATCACAAGGGAATGACCAAGTTCTCGCAATAAAGTTGGAATGTCCTTACACAAGTTACCTTGAGGATGAATAATCATCCTAATTTAGCAACCTTCTTGAGTAAGGAAGATTGTTTGGAAACTAAAGACCAACCAATAAACTTAAGGTTTGACCAAGTCGAGTTAATAGGGTATGCCCTAACCTAGGATATAGGGGATTTTTCCAAGTTGCAAGTTATCCCGGATCGAGTGCTCGACGCATTCGAAAGGAAGGATTCATTCCTTAGCAGTTTGCCAACAAAAGCGATCAATGGAAATGTTTGTGCTTGCTATAGATTCTAGAGCATTGTTTGACTTTGTTTGATCAATGAATTAAAAGATAAATGGATATCTATACTTCAGGTTGAAGGCCTGAAGGGAGAGGTAGCTGCTTGCATAACCCTAACCAAGGGGGTTGTTGACCGTGTCGGGAAAGTGGATCGAACCTGCCACTAGAGGTCTCTCCGTTGAGTGCTACTTGGAGCAGGAGGACGGTTGGGTACCACGGGGGGCTCTGGCCGTAAATCCAATGCCTTTCAGGTCCTGCACAAGAGGCTAACGTGACTTAGGATTGGATCTCAAGGCCCGCATACTAGTCTACGGGCGGAAACTTGGATTACTAATCCCTGTGGATTGCTGGATAGCCTTCAAATGGATTGTGGATAAGCCTACGGGCTAGACTCTTTGTATTTCAAAGATAAATATGATAACCTGTTAATAAGGAACTTGTCTGATATTGTTTTTTAATGTCAAGTGATAAGATTACGTGAAGGAACCAGTGCCTAACGGGTTAATTAAAGAAGTTGGTTGTTACCTGTCCAACTAATGTCTTAGGTAATTAAATAACTAAAACAACCCGAGGAAAGTGCAGAGGATGGGCCATAGGTCCGTCCTACGGATGGGTGGTCCCGGTTGACCGTGAACTTTTCTCAAATCACGAGGAACAACGGGATGATCGTCATAGGACACAAACAACAAAAGCATTGACCTAGAGTTATGATAATTAAACTCAATTTACGATGTTTTAGGAAAACGGAATGGGACTATGCCTTATGGCAGAGAGGTTGAGCTTTGCATCCCTCTCGTTTCCCATTCTCCTTGAACCAAGTGCAGTGTGAATACACTTCGGACCTGGCCTTTCTGCATAAAGTAGTTCGCTTGGGTCTGACGCTAGTTGCTGTTAGGAAATGACCAATCAGGAAAACCCTAATTTAGGTTGATCCCAAGTGGGAACGGCCGGAATACTTCCGTTACGTGGCAGATGTGGAAAGCCCAAGATCACAAACCCCGTAACATTCCATGGGGGTACCGGGCGGAGCTTTCTAGACATCCTTTCCAATGGACTGCTAAGACGTGTCCTAGATGATACTAGTGGACACGTTACATCAAACCAACCTAAAGAGGATCAAGTGCACTACAAGACATAAACCTTATAGCGACGTTTAAAGCGACGAAAATACAAACAACAAAATTTGCCCCCGTCGTCGCAAAAAGCATCATTATTGACGACGCCATAAAACCGTCGCTATATGCATCGCAAATGCGACGCATATAGCGATGGTTACAGAGAATTTGCGATGCTCATAGCGATGCCAATAGCGACGCGAGCAGTAAATTTGCGACGCAAATAGCGACAGTAACAGAGAATTTTTTTTTTAATGGCAGGGCAGCAAGCTGCCTTGCCACATATAGCATTGTGTGCTGTATGAGAGCCATACAAAATAGTTTCTGCACTGCTGCATACAAAGCGTTTGCAAACAAAAAGAATGTATACTGAAATCATAAAATTGATACATGAAATAAATACATGATCGCATAAAATGCGATTGGTACAATCATGAAATGATATCACTAATACATAGAAAATGTCTACATAGATCAGGCGACTAAAAACTAAAGGTGTGTGAGCTCTAAGGATCCAAGGGCGAGCTACAAATCCTCATCCCCCAAAAGCTCGTCCCGCTGCAAAGGAGCATCAAACGGATTCTGGAGAAAAAGAAACAACATATCAATCTACCATACAATAATGCATTCAAATAACTCATGCTAACTACGGACAAGAAAGATGAGTGACTTACAGGGCCGCCGCGTCTATACAATCGGTCGATCAATGCCCTGAGACCATGCCTCTCTGCATATCGAGTCTCAAGGCCTTGCGGATCGCGATTTGTAACAGAGTGCTGCAAAGAAAACAAAATGCTAACAGTTAGAAACATGATTGTCAGTACAAAGAATATCTCAAAAAAACAAATAAGCAAAACAAAAGAGAAACTTACAAAGTCCTCCAAATATGTCCTGTGGCCGCCACTCCCAAGATGATGCACCGATCCGGCCTCGATTCATGCCCTCTCCGCCTCCCGCCTGCTGACTCCAACGTCCTGGCAAATTTGTAGCCTCCTCCCTCAGTTGGCGCCAGTCGTCTGCATCTAACCACTCGGGCTTTGGATCCCCACTCTTGATTGCCTTGCGTGCGTCGGATCATCTATGTGACATGTATGCACGCATTCAATCCATCATCCAGCCCGTAGAGAATCTATCTACTGCGGCTGGCACCGGGAACTCCTCGTGCAAGGATGCTACTATGTAGTCCTTGCTCCCCTCCGGTATGTTCCTCCAATCATCCAGGACGTTGTGCCGAAAAACTTGTTGGCACAACTCCCTCATGCGAGCCATCACCCTCCTCCCCTCATCATTCATGATAACCGCTCTTGACCTACTATCCACTAGGTATCCATAACCCCTAGGAGTCTGCCTAAGATGGGTCCTCTCCCATCTCCGTCGACGCTCCTAGGCATATCCAGGAGATCCCCGTACATCCGGTGTACCGACGGGGGTACCCTCTCCCGGAGTGCCACTCAAAGGGGTGCCACCAAAGGGGGTGCCACCAAAAGGAGTGCCACCAAAAGGTGTGCCATCTGCCGACGGTTGCGCAAAAGCTGGAGTAACTGGAGTGGATGTCCCCACAGGTGTGACAAATCCTGGAGGTGACGTAGCTCCAGCTGAATGACGAGACGGAGACACCACATCCGTGTCTCCACAGCAGCACCCCCTGATCCTCTTGCAGTCGCAGTCCCTCCCTCTGGCCCAAGTCACGAGCGTCAAGATCATCTGCTCGAAGCTGAAGCATTTGATCGCGCTGAAGTTGATCTAGCAGAGCACCCTGACGAAGAACGAGACAACTCCTGGTCTGCCATCTCTCTGAATCTCACGAGCTGATCTGGAGACATGCGTGCCATCATGTTCTAAAACTCCTCATCGCTCATCCCTCGACTCATCCTGAAAATGTCGATACTTGCACAGATAAAAAATGATGTTAGAATAATCAATTTAAACTATACAAAGCACATTAATATAAATCATTTTTAAAAAATCTCTCTTAAAATGCATATCTTATCTACCTTTATGGAATATCGAAACAACGAATTGAGTAATACAATTCTCCAAGAATGAAGTATTCTATGGTCCCATGTTAATCTCTTGACACAACTCTGCATACACTGGAAGGTCGATAGACATGTCACCACAAAAGAACGAGTCTGCCTCGTTCTCAAAAAATTCTACGACTTCTGTATTTCCATCATTGTTAGCCGATGCGGGCTCCAAGCTTGCGGTGGCCTCCACCCCTTGTAATATCGACCCCTCTATTTGCATATTTTCTTCATCTATGCCTGGAACATCGCTTTGATCATATACTCTCGCACCTCGAGGAGTTGAAGGTATAACATACCACCATCGAGGTTGTCGGGGGTTTAGATGGAAGATTACCTGTTCACAAACACTTACAAAGCGAGTTCAAACCATTGTGACAAAAACCATGTCGTATTACAATTAGCAAGCAAATGACTATTTGCACCTATTCACAATGGGCCGGCAACACAAAGGTGTCGCGCAAATCCGTCCATTTTTTTTCAGAATCTATTTCGAGAAATCCAGATGGACCTCGTCGAACTATTGCTCCAGCTCCTCCAAGTACCACTTTGAACCACTGCACATCGAATAGTATCATGGAGAAGCTACGGTAATCCACCGTAATAATACTTTGCAAGTTCCCAAAATACTTCATCTCATCCACAACTCTCTTCGGATCCGTTGCTCGTCGCCGGCTCTCTTGCTCAAACCTTGCCATGACACCACAGTCCATTGTGGAGCGCATTTTGTCAATACGCTCCACCCGAAAATGCCGTCCACGCGACCATGCTGCACTATATATTTTGTACTACACATTGAAACACTCAAATTAGATGTAGCAAGCAAATTTAGATACGACACATTCTAAACCCCTCATTACCTTTGGACTACATCCCCTCGAGAACTCCCACTCCTCCATTGAGACCTTTGTCCCTTCGCTGGATGCTGCGGTCAAGGCTCCATGCAACCATCGTGTTGACATAAACCCTGGCATCTCCTCCATGCCTTCGGGATATCAAATCGGTCGGTGACGCGTACTGCGTTGGAATTCAGCTCGCACTTCCTCTCGATCTTGCCTTGCAATCTGGTACTTGGCGAGCCATGTCTCCATGGAGGCATGGTGGAACATACAAAAGTGATTCACCTTCTCTTCCATTGAGGCATCCATTCTTTTTTCTACCCCATTTCCAACCACCACATCTCCAATCAGCCTATCATCGTCCTTCAGCATCCATAGCATTTCATTGTCTGGTTCCACCGTTGGTATCCATTGTGAGATATGCACTAGCGCCTCTGACACCAACCAACCTTCCGCCATGCTACCTTTTGGACGAGCTCGTTGTCGCACAAAGTCTTTCAGGGTTTTCATGAAGCGCTCTAGGAAGAACATCCATCGAAAATGGATAGGTCCAGCAATCTCCACTTCATCCACAAGATGCATAAGAAGGTGAACTTGTATCGTGAGCATGCTAGTGGGCAGGTATTTCTCAAAGAGACTGACCGTCTCAACTGCTCCCCGCCTTGCGGATTCAATAGAGGACGTCTTAATCTCTTTCTGCGAGATCCATTGCACCAAAGTCGACAACTTGTAAATGGCCCCGCGAATTTTTGGAGTAAGGCATCCCGCGATCGCGATCGGTAGGACAAACTGCCACAAATGAGAAAGCATTAAGAATAATGGTCACTTCTCAAATTTCAAAATGTCCACCCTAATTAAAATCCATTCTGTTCACAAACCTCACATATCTTATGCCAATCATGGGATTTTAGGCCAGACATTTGGTCATCTTTAGAAAATGCGGACCTGAGAGAACGCATCATACCCGTCGGAGTGCAGATAGACTTGATTACTTGCTTGACAATGCACTTTTCTTTGATAGACAAAACCCAGGGAGCGCGAGGAAGCTGCACTTCCCCTTCAGCACTCGACTACGGCCAAAGCGCCTCCATTTCACCTACCTCCTTTAAATCTATTCGTGACCCTATAGTGTCTCTCTTTCCTGTGATGTGGTCCCATAGCAAGCTGCCCACATTTTTGAAAATATGCATGGGATCCAACAAGTGGTTGACCTGTAAGTGGGTCCAATATGGCAACTCGCAGAAAACTGAGAACCATTGCATTCCATTTGGATGTGATTCGGGTTGTCCATTTTCAGCTCATACCAGCTTGCAGCGTTCATACGTGCTGGAGATCGTCCAAGAAAACCTTCCCTGAGTTCATGATCCTCCGGCAAGAAAGCGGCATGTCCTTGATATACCATCTTCTTCATGGTTCGTGACCTTCGGGAGTCTAACTGTGGCCCACACAATGGACATGCATGATAACCTGAGGTAACCAGACATGTAAGGCGATCCACGATCTAGTGAATACTTGATTGAATGAAATAAAATATAGATATTACCAGCGAGAACAAAGGTCTACTCACCTGAGCACTCTCCCAATCCCGGAAAGTCATGCATCGTCCACATGAGAGTGGCTCAAATGTTGGCTGACCGCCGACCATCGCGCCTGCTCATATCTTGCACCGTGACCCCCTCCTCCCACAAAATCTTAAGCTCATCGCCTAATGGACGAAGATACACGTCCATATTTTTTACTTTGTAGCGGCCCGGGACGAGCAAGCTAAGGATGAGATGTCTTTTCTTCCTAGAAAGCCATGGAGGGATGTTGTAGTTGACAAGCACTATAGAACACACACTGTAAGAAGTCGAGCGCAAACCGAATGGGTTCACACCATCCATGGCAAGACCAAGCCGAAGATTCCTTGGCTCTTGTGCAAAGCCTGGGAAGGTAGAGTCAATGTGGCTCCATGCGCACGAATCTACTGATATTCGTTGAACTCCATCCGTGGACCTATTCTGCACATGCCACGTTGTCAAGCTTGCCATGGCAGATGTGCGAAACATGTGGTTTATGCGGGGGATGAGCGGAAAGTGTCTGAGAACTTTTTGAGGGATGGTTTGCCCTTGCAAGTCCTGTCGATACCTGTGAGCACCACACTTTGGACATGTCTCCATAGTCTCGTATTCATCTCGAAACAATATGCAGTCGTTGATACATGCATGGATGTTATTGTAGTCCATACCAAGCTTCCGTAAAACATGTTGTGCATCATCACGAGACTCAGGTATGGTATTTGCAGGTGGCAATATATGATATTTCAATAACCTGAAAAAAATCATAAAACACCTTGAAAAAACACAAATTTTTGCAGCAATATTCCACAAAAAAAAATCAATAAAGCCTGTGTGCAAGGTACCTGAATAACTCAGTCACACTCGTATCGCTCCAACCGTATTTTGCTTGCACACTTAAGAGTGCAAGCAATGTCTTCAACTGAGATACTCGGCATCCATCATATAATGGTATGGATGCTTCCTCTCTAAGCGGGTCCGATGTCTCAACATCCATGGGAATCAATGCATCGATCATTGCCTCCATCTCAAGCTCTAAGATTGTAGGCAGGTCGGGAAGGTTGTTTGTCTCCTCTGGCATTGACGGTATAGATGGGCCTTGCGAGTAGTCGATGGGCTCCTGCAATCCATCCATCGCACGTCCACGAACTCTTCTAATTGGCCGCAAAGGGTGCACTCCCCCTTGGGTCGAGACATCACCCCCCTGGATAGAAAATTTGCCAACAAGACCCAATCGTATTATATATGGTTTTCAATTAGCTTGAGAGTACAATGCATGAAAAATGCTAACTTCAAATTACTGTTTGTTGAAAATCCGCAATCGCCTGATCAATGATCTCAGATTGAAACTCGCCAAATCGTCGTACGTGTTCTATAGACAATCAGCGTTTTCGTCTAATTGCCAACTTGCATTGAGAGCAAGGACATGGGACACGCTGATTAAGATACGTCTCGCGGTCTTGAACAATAAGACCTTCTTCATTTTCCACCTTATCTACATTACAGCAAACGAGGCTTAAATGGATAGCTTTATGGAGATGTATGTCAAGTTGCAAGTTGACCATAAATCTTGCATTGTATATAGTAGTTGAGAGATTTTCCGATGTTATATCTCGGCCTTGTATCATGCTCAAGGATTTGTTTGTCCCGGTAGATAATTATTTGTTATATCTCGGCTTTGAGTATAAGTAATCCATTTTAAAATTAATGCACGCCATCTATGAAATTTTATAACTATAGTAATAAAATTTATTTCAATCAATTCTACTCATAGTCATAAGACCTGAGAGAAATTATCCTATACTCAATTTAAGGGTTTCTTCTTCTATAACAGTACTTTTGGGTTCATTTTGATGAAGTACCTTAATGACCATTAGCTAGGGTATCTTTTCTTTTAGTCCTTCCGTTGACTAGTTGGCATGATTTCTAATTTGGCATGCCTATAAAGTTAATACAAAAAAAATGAATTATGCATATCACAATTGGATCCCCTACTTGAACTTGATGAAGGAATGGACCATTTTTAAGCCATCTTAAAGAGTTACCAATGTATGTGGCCCATGGCAAAGCACATTGCGTACCATTATCAATAAGTCTATTATCTTAAATTTCCTTCCCCTCCCTCTCCCTCTCTCTCCCTCTCCCTCTCTTTCTCTCTTTCTCTCACCCTCTCCCTCTCGTTCTCTTTCTCTCCCTCTCTCATTTCCTTCCCCTCCCTCTCCCTCTCCCTCTCCCTCTCTTTCTCTTTTTCTCCCTCTCCCTCTCTATCTCTCTTTCTCTCTCATTTCCTAAACAAGCAAAAAATAAAGTGATTTAAACATCCTTCAAGCAAAAGGGAGAGGGAGAGATACAATGCACTCTCCCTCTCTTTCTCTTTCTATCCCTCTCTCATTTCCTTCCCCTCCCTCTCCCTCTCGCTCTCTTTCTCTCTCATTTCCTCTCATAAACAAGCAAAAAATAAAGTGATTTAAACATTAAACAAGCAAAAGGGAGAGGGAGAGAGAGAATGCACTCTTCCTCCTTCTCCCTCTCCCTCTCTTTCTCTCCCTCTCTCATTTCCTCCCCCTCCCTCTCCCTCTCCCTCTATTTCTCTTTCTCTTTCTCTTTCTCTTTCTCTCCCTCTCCCTCTCCCTCTCCCTCTCTTTCTCTTTCTCTCTTACTCTCTCATTTCCTTCCCCTCCCTCTCGCTCTCTCCTAAACAAGCAAAAAAGAAAGTGATTCAAACAACAAACAACCAAACCCCCGTCGTGAGAGAGAGAATGCACACTCTCTCTCTCACCCTCTCCCTCTCCCTCTCGTTCTCTTTCTCTCCCTCTCTCATTTCCTTCCCCTCCCTCTCCCTCTCCCTCTCTTTCTCTTTTTCTCCCTCTCCCTCTCTATCTCTCTTTCTCTCTCATTTCCTAAACAAGCAAAAAATAAAGTGATTTAAACATCCTCCAAGCAAAAGGAAGAGGGAGAGATACAATGCACTCTCCCTCTCTTTCTCTTTCTATCCCTCTCTCATTTCCTTCCCCTCCCTCTCCCTCTCGCTCTCTTTCTCTCTCATTTCCTCTCCTAAACAAGCAAAAAATAAAGTGATTTAAACATTAAACAAGCAAAAGGGAGAGGGAGAGAGAGAATGCACTCTCCCTCCTTCTCCCTCTCTTTCTTTTTCTCTCCCTCTCTCATTTCCTCCCCCTCCCTCTCCCTCTCCCTCTCCCTCTATTTCTCTCTCTTTCTCTTTCTCTCCCTCTCCCTCTCCCTCTCCCTCTCCCTCTCCCTCTCTTTCTCTCTTACTCTCTCGTTTCCTCTCCTAAACAAGCAAAAAAGAAAGTAATTTAAACATTAAACAAGCAAAAGGGAGAGAGAGAGAGAGAATGCACTCTCCCTCTCTTTCTCTTTCTCTCCCTCTCCCTCTCCCTCTCTTTCTCTCCCTCTCCCTCTCCTTCTCTTTCATTTCCTCTCCTAAACAAGCAAAAGAGAACGATTTAAACCTTCAACAAGCAAAAGAAAGAGAGAGGGAGACTCACCAATGAGATATGGCGAGCGTGGGGTGGCTTCTCTTTGCAATGAGGGCTCCTCCTCTCCTTCGCGAACAATGGCGGCGGCGGCGGCAGCGGCAACAAGTCTTCTTCCTCTTCTTCTCTCACAAAGCCTTCGCTCTCTCCCTCGCTCTCGCTCTCAAAAGTCGAAGCAAAAGAAATGAAAACGGTGGCCGCGTTTTTTTTCTTGCGGCGTCGCTATTTGCGAATAGCGACGCCAATAGCGACATCGATATCCACCGTCGCTAATCGGCGTCGCTAATTGCCCAATTCCTTGTAGTGGTGGTTGGAAGACTTGAAGATCATGAAGCTGTTTATTTTTGTGGAGGCTCACGCAAACTCAACTTTACATATTCGAGGTCGGAGGGTTGAACTGAACTTATATGTCTATGAGGAACGTGTAATCCCCGCTGATAGGATCAAAGTGTTGGGGCACTATGAGAATAATGGGTTCCAAAGAAAAGGATACCGTGATCTTCCAATGACTTATCGATTCCTGAAGATCCATGACCCGAAACCATACTATTATCTAGTTCCCCGTAGATAAATGTAATACAATATTATTCTCCCCAAACTAAATGTAATGGTTGCTCTATCATATGAGGAAATGTTGTACTCCAAAAGGGCTATGCCCATATGAATGCAATAAGACTTCTTTTTATCAATGTCTGTTTTGTTGATGAGAATCGATAAAAATTTAACTGGCTAGGATTATTGGTTGACACGCTAAATTGGAGATGAAATACAAGTCATAACGATTATCATGTAATAACGTTAGGACACCGTTATCTAGGCACAACCCCAAGTATAGAGTCCCAGTTTACCTCAAATATCAAGTACTGCCATAATCGAGGAGAAGAAGTCTCTTCTTAAGCAAATTAAGCCACCTGAATTTGACGGGAAAGGCAAATCTGTCCAAGTGGATGCTGAAATTTGGATTGAATCTATGGAGGATTACTTTGAAGCAGCTGGTACTGCACCTGCCAACCAGGCTATGCTCGCCAAGCTGAAGCTCACCGACGAAGCCAAGCTTTGGTGGAAACAATGGTGCAGAGATCAAGGGATCGTGGAAGGATCTGTTACTTGGGAAAAATTAAAGAAAGCCGTGCAGGGAAGATACTTACCACCTGCGTATCGCACACAGAAAATGAATGAGTTCTACAAGCTGAAACAGCTAGGACTCACTCTTGATGCATACTACTCTAAATTTGTTTCACTTCTTAAGTATGTGCCATAGATGGACATGACACGGCAGGTGTCAAAATTTTGTGCTGGTTTAAATCCACCAGTGAATGCCCGTCTCGAATCTATGCACCCATCAGATCTTTAGGACGCACTCATTTGAGCTGTGCCTATAATTCAGGAGGTGCAGGTTAGGCCAAGGGGTAATAAAACTAAGTCTTATAATGACCTGAACAAGGGAGCATATAGGCCTCAAATGAAGAGAGTTCAAGGTCAGAATCGAGGACAAAGAAAGAAAGCAAGGACTAATAATGTCAACAACTTTGTCCCTACCCAAAGCAATGTCCAGAAATTCTGATGTTTTCACTGCAACGAGCCTGGTCATTTCAAGAGGCAATATCCCAAGCTTGGAGGAGGACATCGCCAAGCACCTTTCCAAGGAACTGGCCGTGGCCAGGGAGCTGCTACCCGAGGCAAAGGAAGAACCGCTTGTGTTGCCAACAGGGAAATGTGCGAAGAAAAAGAAGATCCAACCATGGAAGCAGAGTTTGAAAGGGCGACAGTCCATGCCGCTCTTCACAAGAAAGGGCCGAATCACCAGTTCTCGGTGATTCAGACTATCAAGATAAAGGTTTCAAGACCTTGATTGATTGTGGTAGTACACATTTCTTTTATCTCACTAGCTTGTGCAAAAAGATTAGGAATAGCCACAGTAGAAGCACCTACCTTGCTTGTGGAATTAGCAAATGGTCATGAGGTCACTTGTACCAGGCAAACTACTAAGGTGGAATTCTTTCTGGGAGGAAAGGTGACTTCGCTCAAATTCAGAGTCATGAACCTAGGTATCCATGAGTGTCTAATCGATATGGATTGGCTTAAACCGAATGACACCCACCTTCATTGTGGAAAGGGACAAATTTCCTTTTGAAACTTTGAAGGGGAATTGCTTACAACTCAAGGTGAAGCAGGGAAGCCAAAAATTCAATTGGCCAAAGCATCTCAGATTATAAAGGGAGTCAGAAAAGGACTACCTGTCTACTTGATTAAGCTCAACAAGTTAGATCAGAAGCAGGAGTCTAGTGAAAGACCTTCATGGCTAAAGGAATTGTTAGATATGATCAATGCCCCACCCTCATTAGGTGCTACCAATGATCCATGGTGCTCAAAGTTGTAAGGCCCCCATTATGAGGAGAAGCCAAATGTGAGCCCGGACATTGGTTGAGTCCTGACTTGTATATCAGATGAGGTCTATGTGACCGGATGGCAAAAAGGTGACTGTTGTGGGTCTAATCTTTGGGTTAGACGGAGTGGTTAAGCTGGTAGCAACTCGAGGCACATTGCATTGAGTTGCGTGGTAAGGGAGTTAAAAGGGGCCCCTATTGTAAAGGGAATATTCCCTGGAATATTCCCTGGCCGACTAGTGGAGGCTCATATGGTAGGTCGGTCAGCAGGCCGACCTAACGACCTACGCGGGCTATAAAAGCTAAACCCCTTCGCAGCCATCTTACACTTATCTTTCACCCAGTCAGAGTTGTTGTTCCAGCTAGCCTTAAGCTCTTCACCTATCTTCTGTCTAGATCGCCATCTAAGCTTCACACAGTGGAAGCGCACGGGTGGACAGAGCCATCTTTGTATCAGTTGTTTGGAGTTAAAGAATTTTACTGATTCTCCTCTTATCTGTTGTGTACTCTCTATCTCTTTCTCAGATTCTGTTCGCTGCGCCGTGTAATATTTTACATGGTATCAGAGCCCAGGGGGCTCTAGAGATCGGAGAGAGTGCAAGAGGCAAAGGCTTCAACAGCAAAGAGAAACGATGTCGACTCCGGGAAGCAGTTCTGGCGCATCAGGAAGCGGTGCAGGAGGTGCTGCTGCTGTACCGGCTATTCAAACACTGAGGATTCGTCCACCAACCTTCAGCGAAGGCAAGTTAGATGGTACAAACTACACCTTGTGGAAGTTCAAAATTACAACTATCCTTGATTCTTATGAGCTTCTGGAGACTGTGCTGGGGACTGACGCAGAACCACAGCCTACCCCCGACCCATCAAATCCTAGTGTGATGATTCCTCCGAATGCAGATCTTCTACGAGCTTGGAAACGAAGGAATGCAGATGCATTGTGTGCCTTAGTTACAAGCTGTTCTGACAGTGTTTTGACTCTGATTCAGCATACAACCAAAGCGTCAGAGGCTTGGAATGTACTAAGGAGTCAGTATGAAACACGAAACCAAACAAGGATTCAAAACTTGGAGAATCAACTAGCAGCGGAGAAGTTTGCTGAAGGAGAGACGGTTGAAGCATTCATCACTCGGATTAAGAATCTGCGCGACCAGATGGCTGGCGCTGGGATACAAAAGACTAGCGAAGAGCTAGCTCGGAGGTGTCTTCGGATTTGTCCACAAAAGTTTGATGGACTAGTAACTGCCCTTAATACTCAGGTGAGACCTCAAGCTTTGACTTTTGAGGAGTTTTGTGCATTATTAATGGAGGAGGAGTTGAGGCTGAAAGCCCGAGAAGGAAGCAACAATGGAGATGCTGCATTCTCTGCCAATGCAAAAGGCAAAGGTGTTTCCTCCACCAAAAATGATGGTGACAAAAAGAAAAAGGGCGGCAAGAAGAAGTTTCAAGGAGAGTGCTTCTACTGTAAGAAGAAAGGACATGCAATTGCAGATTGTCGTGTCAAGAAGGCAGATGAAAAGAATGGTACCCTTAAAACTAAAGGGAAAGAGACAGCCAATACGGCTGAAGCAGAGTTGGAATTATTCATGGCGACCATTGAGGAAGTGTGCTCCTCGGCGCAAGAAGAATCTACCACTGACTCTTGGGTGTTGGATAGTGGGGCCTCCCGTCACATGACCAACAAGAAAGGTCTATACAGTTCTATGCAGCCTCTACAAGAATCCATCACTGTGACGGTTGGAAATGATGCTAAATGCCCTGCTGCGGGCACAGGTACTATTTCTTTTGTTGCTGCAAATGGTGAAGTCAAAAAGCTTTCAAATGTGTTGTATGTTCCCGAAATCAGGAGAAATCTCTTATCAGTTGCTGCCATAACTGATCTTGGTCATGAAGTGAGGTTCAAGAAGACAGGTGCAGAAATTATTGATAGTGCTGGCACAATTGTTGGCAAAGGAGAAAGAAGGAACAACCTGTATGAGCTAAGTGCTCTTACAGCCACCGCTGGAGTGGGCACAAGTAAGCTTTGGCATGAAAGGTTTGGACACATCGGATTTGCAGTATTGAAGGAGATGCAAAAGCAAGGTATGGTTGCTCACCTACCTACAATAACTGAATTGAAGGAACCATGTGAAGCTTGTATGATGGGCAAGCAACAGAGAAAGGCATTTCCACAAGAAAGCAAGAATAGAGCACATGCTCCTCTAGAGTTGGTGCATGCTGACTTGTGTGGTAAGATGCCTACACAGGCCTTGGGGGGATCTTCTTATTTTATGTTGATTGTCGACGACTACAGTAGGAAGATGTGGGTGTACTTCCTTCGTGATAAGGCTCAAGCTTTTGGTAAGTTTAAAGAATGGCTAATACTTGTTGAGAATGAAACAGGGAAAAGTGTGAAGAAATTTAGAACAGATGGTGGTGGTGAGTTCAACTCAAAGGAGTTTGAAGGCTTTTGCAAGAGCAAAGGGATCAAGCGTCAATTGACGACGCCTCACACACCTCAGCAGAATGGTGTTGTGGAACGCAGGAATCGTACCATTGTGGAGATGGCAAGATGCATGCTAAAGGGCAAGGGATTGCCTAACCATTTTTGGGCTGAAGCTGTTAATACTGCAGTCTACATTCTAAATCGGAGCTACACAAAGGCTCTCAAGGGAAAAACACCTCATGAGGCTTACACTGGTAAGAAACCATCTGTTTCACATTTCAGAATTTTTGGATGTGAATGTTATGCACATGTTCCAGATGAGAAGAGAAACAAGTTACAACCAAAAAGCAGAAAATGTATCTTCTTGGGTTATAGTGATGAGCAGAAGGCTTACAAGTTATATGACCAAGAGGCAAAGAAGATCATCGCGAGCCGTGATGTGGTGTTCAAGGAGGAGCCGCATACAGTGGAGGAGGAGAAGGCAAGGTCTTCCACTTTATCATCAAGCGAAGAAGTAGTCCACTATGAACCTGTCCCGAGAGCTATCCCTATCCTTAAGGAGGAGGAAGCATCATCTTCAGATGATGAGGAAAAAGTTCACCAACCTGACATCACCCCACCGGAAAAGCCATTGCCGCGCTGGGTGAAGCAGCTCTATGACCACAATAATCCTATGCCTGCATCTGTTGAGGAGAAGGCAGACGGACCAAGGAGGTCTCAGAGAATAGAGGAGCAAAGGAGGGCTTCTGCTCACATAGTCAACATGGCCTTGATGGTTGAGATTATGAGAGAAGTAAAGGAGCCAACTGACTTAGAAGAAGCACTTGCAGATCCATCATGGAAGGCTGCTATGCAGGCGGAGTATGACAGCATAATGAAGAATGACACTTGGGAGCTAGTGGATCGGCCAGCAAAGCGGAAGATTATTGGCACCAAGTGGATCTGGAAGGTAAAGTACAAGGCTGATGGTACCTTAGAAAAGTACAAAGCTAGACTGGTTGCCCAAGGATTTTCACAAGTTGAAGGGTTTGATTTTCAAGAGTCATTTGCCCCAACTGCCAGAATGACCACTATTCGCACGGTACTTGCAGTGGCTGCCCACAAGAAGTGGCCAGTGTACCAAATGGATGTTAAGTCAGCGTTCTTAAATGGTGACCTCAAGGAGGAGGTGTACGTGGCTCAGCCACCAGGGTTTGAGGCCCCCCATTCTGAGAACAAAGTGTGTAAACTGAAGAAGGCATTGTATGGGCTGAAACAAGCCCCCAGAGCATGGTACCAACGGATAGATAGGTTCTTTTTAAACCTAAACTTCAAAAGATGTGCCTCAGATGCTAACTTGTATGTTTACAGGGATGGTAAAAAGTCTGCAGTGATTGTCCTATATGTGGACGACCTTCTTATTACAGGTGACTATGAAGATATGATCAACCAAACTCGAAAGGCTTTGAGTTTTGAGTTTGAAATGACAGACTTGGGCTTGCTGCACTATTGTTTGGGGATTGAAGTCTGGCAAGAGCCAGGAAAGATCTTCATCTCTCAGAAGAAGTATGCATGGGAGATCTTGAAGGCATTTGGCATGACCGAGTGCAAGGAGATAGCTACACCTATGGAGGTGAATGTAAAGTTATCCGTTGAGGATACATCAGCACTAGCAGACATTGGGAGGTATAGGAGGTTGGTCGGCAGTCTAATCTACTTGTGTAACACCAGACCAGATATCAGTTTTGCTGTTGGTGTTTTGAGCAGGTTCTCAAACAAACCTCATGAGAGCCATTGGAAGGCTGGGATGCGGGTGCTCAGATACTTGAAGAAAACTCTTGACTATGGTATCACATACAGTTTCGGAACTTCTCTTGTGGGGAACTGTGACTCAGATTGGGCAGGAGACATTGATTCCAGGAAGTCAGTTTCTGGTTATTGTTTCTCTTTGGGTTCAGGAATTTTCTCTTGGATTAGTAAGAAGCAACCAACAGTGGCATTGTCTTCTACCGAAGCAGAGTACAAGGCAGCTTGTTTTGCTGCATGTGAGGCCGTATGGTTGAGAAGGATTCTATGGCATATGGGAGTGCAGGATGAAGAACCAACTGTGCTAAGATGTGACAATCAGAGTTGCATCGCCATTGCCAAAAATCCAGTGTTTCATGCACGCACCAAACATATAGAGATCCAGTATCACTATGTGCGTGATTTGATGGAGGATGGGATAGTGGAATTGGTCTACTGTCCAACAGAGGAGAATGGAGCAGATATCTTTACCAAAGCACTTACGAAGGATCTGCTTCAAGTTCATCTTCAAAGACTCGGCATTGGGCCGAGGAGATAGTTCACCTATGGGTGGACATTGAGGGGGGGTGTTAGATATGATCAATGCCCCACCCTCATTAGGTGCTACCAATGATCCATGGTGCTCAAAGTTGTAAGGCCCCCATTATGAGGAGAAGCCAAATGTGAGCCCGGACATTGGTTGAGTCCTGACTTGTATATCAGATGAGGTCTATGTGACCGGATGGCAAAAAGGTGACTGTTGTGGGTCTAATCTTTGGGTTAGACGGAGTGGTTAAGCTGGTAGCAACTCGAGGCACATTGCATTGAGTTGCGTGGTAAGGGAGTTAAAAGGGGCCCCTATTGTGGGGTCCGGGGGCCGCGGAAGCGGCCCCTGGCTGGGGGGTCCCAGGGGGGCCAGCGGCCCCCCTGGCGGGGGTCCGGGGGCAGCGCCCCCGGCCCGATGGTAAAGGGAATATTCCCTGGAATATTCCCTGGCCGACTAGTGGAGGCTCATATGGTAGGTCGGTCAGCAGGCCGACCTAACGACCTACGCGGGCTATAAAAGCTAAACCCCTTCGCAGCCATCTTACACTTATCTTTCACCCAGTCAGAGTTGTTGTTCCAGCTAGCCTTAAGCTCTTCACCTATCTTCTGTCTAGATCGCCATCTAAGCTTCACACAGTGGAAGCGCACGGGTGGACAGAGCCATCTTTGTATCAGTTGTTTGGAGTTAAAGAATTTTACTGATTCTCCTCTTATCTGTTGTGTACTCTCTATCTCTTTCTCAGATTCTGTTCGCTGCGCCGTGTAATATTTTACAGGAATACGCGGACGTATTTCCTAAAGAGTTGACACAACTCCCGCCTCAAAGAGAAGTGGATCATGAGATCAAGCAGGAGCTACACCAATTGCAAAAAGACCCTATAGAATGTCCATACCAGAAGCAATTGAGCTGAAGGAACAACTCAAGCAACTGCTAGATCAGGGCTACATCCGTCCTAGCAGTTCACCACGGGGAGCTCTAGTACTGTTCTAGAAAAATAAAGATGGAATGCTTTGACTGTGTATTGATTACAGAGGGTTGAATCAATTAACTGTGAAGAACAAGTACCCTATTCCTAGAATAGATAAAATTCTTGATCGTCTTCAGGGTGTGAAGATATTCTCCAAGATTGATCTCAGGTTTGATTATTATCAGATGATAAGGATCAAGGATGAAGATATCCCAAAGACGGCCTTCAACACAAGATACAGACACTTTGAGTTCCTAGTTATGTCATTCGGGCTTACGAATGCACCTGCCACCTTCAACAGGTTAATGCAAGATATCTTTAGGCCATATCTTGATGACTTCGTGCTCATCTTCTTCGACGATACTTTAGTCTATTCCAAACAGGAAGAAGATCATGAACCCCAACTTCGGATTGTCCTTGAGACAATGAGGATACATAAGTTGTATGCTAAGATGAAGAAGTGTGCATTCTTCAAACGTCAGATTGAATATCTGGGATTCATCGTATCAGCGGAAGGAATCTCAATGGATCCGACCAAGGTCAGAGATATGCTAGAATGGCCAATACCCACAACTGTCAAAGAAATACGAAGTGTTCTTGGATTGACAGGATGGTATAGGGTCTTCATAAAAAACTATGCTTTGATTGCAGCACCTCTGACGGACTTGCTGAAGAAGCAAACAACCATTGCATGGTCAACTCCCGAAAAAATTAGCTTTGATAGATTGAAGCAAAGTTTGGTATCAGCACCTATCCTAAAACTTCCAGACCTCAATAAGGAGTTCGAGGTAGTAGTTGATGCTAGCATGCTTGCTTTAGGATGTGTGCTCATGCAGGAAGGTCATCCTGTAGCATACTCTTCAAGGAATCTGAAGAGCCATGAGAAGAATTATGCTACCCATGATCTAGAATTATTAGCTGTCATTCATGCTCTAAAGCTTTGGAGACACTACCTATTGGGTAACAAGTTTACTCTAGTGATGACTGATCATAAGAGTCTCAAGTGGATCTTTACCCAGAACGAGCTTAACATGAGGCAACATCGGTGGATTGAAGTGCTGGAGGAGTATGACGTTGAAATCAAGTACCGACCGGGAAAGTAAAATGTAGTTGCTGATGCACTGAGTCGCAAGGCATTCCTTAACTCATTAATCTTGCAAAATCCATCAACAACTAGATCTCTAGCTACAAAGGTATCTATGCCGAACAATCCAATACTTGAGCTAGCTAGAGAGGAAGCATGCGATGACCCAGCCTATCAGAAGATGCTAAGGGAGATCTCTATCAAGGACCAGGACCAAAAGATACAGGCTAAGTATCATGAATTCTCTATCAATAGTGGACTTGTCTACTATAGAACAAGGCTATATATACCGGCAAGTGAGTCACTTAAGCAGAAGATAAGGTGGGAAGCTCATGATTACCCTTTCTCAGGACATCCTGGATATGCCAAGACTTTCAATGCAGTCAAGGAAAGGCTACTATTGGGAGAGGCTTAAAGGTGACGTTCTCAAATATGTCACTTAGTGTTTGTCTTGTCAACGTATCAAAGCCAAACATGTCAAAATGCCACGAAAGTTACAACCACTCGACATTTCCCAAATGAAATGGGAATTCATCAGTATGGACTTTGTTGTTGGCCTACCCCAAGTTCAGGGAGGATACAACTCCATCATGGTTGTAGTTGACATGCTTACTAAGGTTGCACACCTTATTCCAATAAAAACAAACTATAAGCCTCAAACATTGCAAGGTTGTTTATCAAGGAGATATTCAAGCTACATGGGTTACCCAGAAGAATCATTAGTGATCGTGATTCTCTCTTCACATCACACTTCTGGAGAGCTATCTTTGAAGCCATTGGGACTCAACTTTGTTTTAGCATAGCTTACCATCCCCAAACTGATGGTCAAATGGAGCGAGTCAATCAAGTCATCGAGGATATGCTTCAGGCACACTGGTGTCGTGAGCCAAAAAGGTGGATTCAATACTTACCTTTGGTGGAATTTTCCTACAATGCTTCTTACCAACAAAGCATTCAGATGACCCCTTTTCAAACATTATATGGTCATGATTGTCGAAGTCCTCTAAACTTCTCAGATCCAACCTTGAGGGTTGAAGCTTCTAGGTAGATGTTGGAAGAGATGGATGACCAAGTAAAGTTGAGAGCGGAGGTTTGAGCCCGGGATGTGCCTAAAATTTTCCAAAAAATCTGGCATTTAAGGGAAAAATATTTAACATCGAAGGTGGCGGCTGTAGTTAGGACAATTTTAAGCACCAATAGCTTTTAAAAGGCGCCCGAGCGACACTTGTGGATTTTTGATAATTTTTTCGACTGCTGTACGATATGCCAAAAGCTACCAGTCAGTACGGGATGTCGAGACGGACACGCAGGATTTTTCAAACGCTGAAAAGGAGCCCGAATGAGGAAGAGGCAAAAAATTGGCCAAGATTTTAAAAGGTGGACATTGAGAGGACCAAAGGGGGGGTGCCCTTTGGGATTTTAAACCCCCCCTAAAAAAACGTGAAGATTTCATGGAGCATGGTGTGAGCAGATGGCACCGATTTTTTCGCCTCCCCCCTCATGATCATGATATCAGGCTGCAAAGAAGCCATAGAACCAACAATACCCGGCAACTTCTCCCTCTTGGCTGACTATATCGACGGTCTTCGTGCAAGATATGGCTGTCTGGATGAAGACATCAGAATCTAGTCTTTCTCTCTCCTCCCTGTCTCTTCCCTCTATGGGTTGTTCATGTGTATCATCGTGAAGAAGGAACCAGGGAGGGAGAATTAAGAAAATGGTGATGGAGATTGATGGAGATGCTTAAGATTGATGTGCAGCATTGGATTGTGAGTAATGGAGGCTCCATTAGCTGGTTATGCAATCATTCAAGGCGTCTCGGGTTACGTAAAAACACGGTATGTCCATTTTTATGAAGAAAATGAAAGATTTTTTATAGTTTATGATGATAATTATGTTCTTATCGGATGAAAATTTGTTTGTGTGCTGGTTGCATCGTGAATAATTGCTGTTTATCATAAAATCTTGATTTTGCAATGATTTACATGCTCTATTTAATTCCCATAAACCCAAAATGCGGTTTTTAAGTGGTAAAATGGTAGTTTTTCCATTTCGGGTGGGTAAAAGGTGTTCCCATGGAGAAAATATGGAAGATAAATTAAATGTTAGTATGCTGAAGTGATTGGAACAAGAAAAACTAGAAAATAGTATATTTTATTGATAAATAAATCAAGAAAATGAAAAAAATAAGGAGAAAATTAGAAATATGTCTTGGAAAAATAAGAAAAAATATAATAACTATTTGTGGATGCATGGTAGTGGCAAAGCATGAGGTTTAGTCTTAGTTTGCCCTATCTCTTTATCAAAGTTTGTGATTTATTGCTTTTTATACATCAAAACATGACAAAATAAACCTCTACACCTATGCAACGAAAGCAATATCTAAACGTAGGGGGTTGGGAGATTTGAATGGTGTGATTTGGGTGCTGATTGTTGCTGATTTTTTGATGCATATCATGGCATAGAGTCGTTGTATTTTAATTAAGAGGATAGTAGCATGAGTGTTGTCTCGATGCTATCCTTGCATCGCCGCAACGCATTACGGAATAAGCATTTGAAAGCTTGGTTGTGCACAACACGTATCTGATTTGAAAATTATGTTTGAGCACTTTAGGATCATCCACTTTTGCATGTTCATGTAAACCATGGTATCAGAAAAAAAGGACTGGATACATAGCACCTATTTTCGATGACAATGATGCACGCTTGAGTGTGGAAAGGCGTCCTAAGCCGTAGGATAGACGTTCGTTTCTTGGGGGATTATTTGGTAAGGATATGGTATCTCCTGGAAACTTTGGAAGTGAAAGAGTGGAGTTTGTTCGTTTGTTCTATATGTTGAGCAGCGCATGAAGGGGCCAATCCCTACGATGTAGGAGAGCTGTAGTGGGGCCGCAGTGATTTCACCGAGAGGTTGCCTCCCATGTATGTGATTATCATTGCATTTATTGCCAATGTGTAAGGGTTCTCCCTCTAAGGAGTTTAAAGAAAGAGAAATGTTGGACTATAAAACTATAAACGCATAGATTAGGCTTTAGGACAGTTCGTCCTTTAGTAATAGCAGGTAGACGCTCTTGATCCGCGAGGCCGTGAGGGTGTGTTTGTTTGTTATGAGCATGCGGTCCAGCTAGTGTCATAACCAACGCTAGCCCATTTGAGGTCCCATCAGTGGTGCATCTCTCGGGAGCCGCCAACAAGTGGTGGTTCTCGAATCTAGGGTTTTGAGGGACCAAAAAGTTGGTTTATGTCCTCTAAGAAGGACCGTCAAGCCGAAATACAAAAAGCAGAACATGCTGAGAGGGCTAGACGGCGGTTGGAGATTGTAAGTCTCTATTCTCTTCAAAGGAGTAGCCCGATACGCATAAAAGGCAGTGGTCTTAGTAACCCAACTGCTGCATATAGTCATTTAGGTGCAGGAGGAAGCGCAAGTTCTTTCTCTCTTCCACCAAGTTAACCCACTTCAAGTGGGGGTGTGATTCCATCAGTTGAAACTCTTATTGTCAATCCAATTGTCTTCATGGCACAACCCATTGCAATTCCTGTAGGGACGCCGGATCTGCCAGCTTTACGAGTGCCTTTGCCCATTTTTAATGGGTTAGCCGAAGAAGATGCAGAGTTTCACATTTGTGAATTCCAAAGATTAATGTTTAATTATCGCATCCAAGATGAGGGACATTTTATGATGTTCTTTAATATGACATTAAAAGGAAGGGCTGTGGTATTGTATCATAGCATAGAGACTGGAACCATAACCGCAATCAACCAATTCTATGCAGCATTCCGAGGAGAATATGCCCCTGAAAGAGGTGGCCAATACTGGTTGCATGTTTTGAATGTAACATGCCAAGACCCCCATGAGAATGTGAAAGCCTATGCCAAGAAGCTTAAGGAAGTATTTCGTAAGTTACAAACTTACATTCCCATTCTGTCGACTGCCCAATTGCAATACTTCTTGCATGGATTGGATTTCAATATTCAGGTGCAATTGAGCAGTGTGGCTTTGGCTGACATAGACACCGCCATCGTGCGGGAAGAAGGAGTAGAGTCACCATTACAAACGGCCTACTCCTCTCAAATAAATCTTAGTGCGGGCCTAGTACCTGGAGGCAATTTACCATTGATGAATGAAAGTCAAGGGATGCCTATGAATAACCCTAATGGGAGAGAAAGCATGGTTCAAAATGTACCTTTGCTCCTAGCTCCTCCCTATGTGACTATGCCTATGGCTAGTCAGGTGGCTCTACCAAATGTTGGAGGCCAAGTTTTGAACCCTAATGTTGTTTCTTTGAGTCAACAAGCAATGCCCAATCAAATTGTTAGCCAATGGAACGACGGATAGATGATCAAGGCTATGAGTCGAGTGCCCCTAATGTCCTTGGCGAAGTTAAGAATATGATGAAGCACTACACTGACATAATTTCTGAACAATATCGGCAAATAGCTGTTACGTCAATTTCCTAAAGAAGCAACAGAATCTGATAGGGAGTCGATGCCCTGAAGAGGGTGGACCCTCAAGATTCAGCTATAAGTGGTGTGGCGGACAACATTTCCCTAGAAACTGTCCAAATGTTAAATGTGATATTTGTGAGAAGTCGGGCCACTTAGCCGCTACCTGTTGGAGTAAGACTAGTTTCCTCCAATAAGGGAGTAAACAATCAGGTCCAGTTAATCATAGAGCGCAAGGTAATAAGCTGCAGCAAAATGATAGACCAAGAAAAATATTGCAAAGGGGAAAGACCATTATAGAGGAGTTGCCACAAGGCAATGGAATCAACCTTATTTAGGCTGTACGCGTCAATGGCGCTGAAATCTCTAACCTACGAGTCGTGAGAAGAGGCCAAAGGGCTAAAGAGGGTGATAGAGATAATGTAAAACCGGTCCAGAGAAACCCTAAGCAAGGGGATAAGGGGATGCAAGTTCTGAATCCTGGCATGGAAGGTGGACCTCTAAGGCCTGTTGACAAAAAAGTCGATCCTAAGAAGGATGAGGAAGTGCCAAGAAAGAAGGCAAGAACTAAAAAAGAAGGACTAAAGCTGGTCCCGAGACCAAAAGAAACAATGGTTTGGCGAGAAAAGAGAGCATTGGCTACCTATCATGATTTTGATTTAGCAAGTTCTCTTTGTGAAGTCAAACCAGATGTAAACTTCTTACAGTTGATTAAATTATCTCTAGGAGTATGCAAGGAATTTAAGAAGATCCTACATATTGGGTATATTATAGAACCTTTGGGCATAGCATGAGTAGGGAAAGATTGGTTTGATCATGCTGAAAAGAATTGCCCTACGGTTCCAGCATATGTGGATGGGATATTAGTGGAGCATGGTATCGTAGACACTGGGTCCTCCGTCAATATCCTGAGTTCAGAGTTGATGGAGAGGTTGGGTCTAGGCATCCAAAAAGATAGCTCCACCCTTCTTAGAATGGCTAATGATAGTCTAAGCCAACCAGAAGGTTGTGTTACTAAAGTCCATGTTACAGTTGCAAGTGTAGAATGCTTCTTGGACTTTAGGGTGATAAGATTTGTAGCACGTCCTAGCTATCGAGTCTTGCTAGGTAGGCCTTGGATCTTACAAATAGACTGTCAAGTTGATATACCCGCCGGTTGAGTGGTTCTAGGTAGAGGTGCTAATCGAGTAATAGTCGATGCTTACCCTGAGTCTCCTCAGAATGAGAGTATCCTCTATTGAATTAGAGACAGCAGATGATCCATCTGGTAGTGAGACATCATCCAGTGATGAGTCTAGAGAGGGGTCCACTACAAAGGATATTTATCAGATAACTCTAAACGAGCCGATAGAGCCGCAAGATAGGATAAGAGACACGGATGTGATTGAGTTGGACCTTGGCACGCCGAATGATTCGTGGCCAATTAAATTAGGTTCCAAGCTCAGTTCAGCAGAAAGGGGGGACTATGTGTCCTTGATTCAAGAATTCTGCGATATCTTTGCTTGGAGTTATGACGAGGTGAGAGGCATTCCTCCCAGCCTGGCAGTTCATACTATTCCTGTAAAAGAAGGCAGTCGTCCTGTGCGTCAGAAAGTAAGACGTATGCCTTTTGAATTGAGGGACGGACTATTTGAGGAGTTACAAAAGTTACGGAAAGCTGGTTTAATCTTCCCTGTACAACACACAGAATGGTGTTCACTAGTTGTCATCAGGAATAAGAAAAACAACCAGATCCGACTATGTGTAGATTTTAGAGAGCTGAATAAGCAGACGGTTAAGGATTACTACCCGTTGCCATTTATTGAGCAGATTTTGGATCAATTAGCGGGTAGGGAAATATATTCTTTTATGGATTGCTTTGCAGGATACAACCAGATGGCAATTGCAGAAGAGGACAAGTTGAAAACAACTTTTATCACTGTCTTTGGTACTTTTGCGTACCATGTGATGGCCTTTGGTTTGTGCAATGCACCTGGATCATGGCAATGAACAACAAAGAAGACCTTTGGTGACATCTCCCGAGATGAGTTGAAAGTATTTATCGATGACCTAGGGTAGCCACTGTAAGGGAAAGGATGTTGATTATCTTAAGAAAGTGCTTTGAGCGCTGCAGACAATTTTGTATCACTCTTAACCCACGGAAGTGTGTCTTTGGAGTGCCTTATGGGCTATTGCTAGGCCACGTGGTCAGCTCAGTAGGGTTCGCAACTGACCCTGAAGAGATCAACGTTATAGTTACTATGAGTCCACACACACTCCGAAAGAGGTACATAGCTTTCTGTCATCGATAGGGTACTATCGGAGGTTTATAAATGCCTTGGTAGAAAGAACGTTGCCACGAACGAACTTATTATCCTTTAGCTGTCTATTTGTATGGAGCAACACTTGTAAGGTAGCTTTCGAGAATGTGAAACAGGAGCTAGTAAAAGCACCAGTTTTAAAAGCACCTAAAAGAGGTGAGGTATTTTACATATTTTCAACAGCCACCATGCATAGTATCAGCTCTGCTGTTTAGCCCAAATCTGGGAGAAAAAGTGGTATCATCCGATAGCTTTTGCTAGTTGAAAATTGGGCATATCATAAATTAACTACACTTACATGGAGAAGTTGTGCCTGGCGATGGTCTTTGGACTAAAAACTTCACGCACTACATTTTCTATGAGAAGTGGTGCTCTATACAAAGGCAGAAGGGCTTAGATTGCTTATGAACAAGCTGCAACCGCATGATCATCTGGCAAAGTGGTTAATCACAATGCAGGAGTTCGATTATGAGATTAAGAGTAAGCCACCGAGGTTGCAGGGGATTGTGAAATGCCTTGTGAATTTTGAGGAGCCAAAAGAGACTCTCGTTGAAGGAAGTGATATTGAAGAAATGTTTAAAATTGAAACAGCTTCTATCTCATCTTGGTATGCTGTTATCACACATTATCTATCAAAGGGAGAGACTGGAGCTCGTTTATCAAAATCAGAAAAGAGAAAAATCAGACAACAGGCTTTGAAGTTTTCCTTGATCACAGGAATACTATATCCGTAGGGTGTTGATGATATCTATCGCGGATGTGTGATGCCTGATGAGGTTCCTTTCATCTTGGAAGAGTGCCATGACTCAATATGTGGAGGGCACTTCGGTGGACAGTTGATAGCGCAGAAAGCTTTAAGAGCTGGATATTGGTGGTCGTCCATCTTTCAAGATTCCTTTAAGTATGTTAAGAGATGTGATACCTGTCAAAGACATGACAGTAGAGAGAATAGGAAATGCCCACTTACGTCTATCGTGGCTATCCTTCCATTTGAGAAGTGGGACATTGACTTTGTGGGTCCTATCACCCCATCGTCTACTACCCAGAAGAGGTACATTATAGTAGCAACTGATTATTTTACAAAATGGTCAGAAGCGCGGGCGATGAGGCAGGACAATGCAAAAGAGACTACAAGTTTTCTCTTAGAGCAGATTATGTGCCGTTTTGATCCACCGAAGAAACTAGTGTCGGACCGTGGAACCCACTTTTTGAATAAAGTGATTAAAAGCGTGACTGAAGCTTGGCAGATCAAGCACAATAAAATGACCCCCTATAATATGCAAGCCAATGGGCAAGTTGAAAGTACTAATAAGCAGCTTATGGGTATCTTGTCTAAAATAGTCTCGGAGAAGAAACAAGACTGGGACAGGAAGTTGTATGTGGCAGTATGGGCATATAATACAACGTTTAAGCGAGCTACCGGCCATACTCCATTTAAACTAGTTTATGGAGAAGAGTGTGTGTTACCCCTCGAAATCAAGTTGCCAACCATACGGTTTGCAATTAACCACTCTTTGGGAGATGAAGATACACTCTTTGAACATTTCACGACCATAGCCCACCTGGATGAACTGAAATTGCAGAGCTTATTACGCTAGGAGGTAGCTAAACGTCGGATGAAGTAGTTGCACGAACTTAAAGCAAAGAAGTATACCTTTAAAAAATGGCAATTATTTCTATACTATGATGCACATAGTAAGCTGTTTCTAGGGAAGCTGAAACCTAGATGGGATGGCCCCTACAAGATTGTTAGGATACGAAAAAATAGGTCTACGACTCTACTAGTTGATCTGCAGGGAGTAGAATTTAAAAATAAGGTTAATCTTAATAAGATTAAACCTTATTATTTCTAAGTATGCTAGCATGGAGAAATGCATGGCAGGTCCATGCTGGGGCGGATTTGAGACATGCAAAGGAGCTTAAAGCTGGTTGATCGAGCAGTTAATTTCTTATTTGGAGCACCTATATTTGGAGCAGAGATACCATCAAGGGAAACTTATCTGGTGGAGCAAAGGATACAAAGTGATTGAGCAAGAAGATGGAACCTTTGTGTGGGAGATCAAAGTCTTCTGCCATCACTGCTTACGAATGTTGACAAGTATCCCTGTTAAGTTCAATGAAGAAGGTGGGATGGAGCCGTTAGTTCATCCTCCAAACATGTTAAATTTTGACTATCATAATTACGAATAGAGGAGTTCGTGATGGCAGGCTGTGTAAACCAATTGTGGACGTACACATTATATTTCGACGAAGCGTCCAGGGCCCTAATAAAAAAGGGAGTGTGGGAGTAGTAATCCGAGATTCTCGACGTAGAGTTACGATGAAGTTAGCTACTTATCTCGGGGTAGGATTCACTAACAATATGGCGGAGTATAAAGTCTTGATTATGGGACTGTCTATTGCCAAGTAAGGTGGTATTCGACATTTGTTAGTAAAAGGGGATTCCCAGTTGATCTTGAATCAACTAGATGGGACATACATAGTACGGAATCCCATCCTTTGTATGTATCATCGAACTACGATGACCCTACTTGAGAAGTTTGAGAAAGTGTCTTTTCAGCTGATTCCACGTTACTAGAATCAATTTGCAGATTCATTGGTAAATCTTGCTTATGAAGAAGACATTTTCTTCAACTGTGGTCCTAGTTTGGATATTGCTATCAATAATGAGACAGGACCCGGTCATTTGTGGGGAATGTTATCAGAGCATACAATATATGGCAAGCAATGGTTGAGATGGGTGATGCAAAGAGTAGCCGAGACCAATCTAGCATTGTTATCCTAGACCGATAGGTTGATTAGACAATAGGTTATGCGTACACCTCTTCCTATATATGCACGAGGGATGGGTCATAATCTTATGCATTTAGCTTAGGGCTATGAGCCCTATTTTTCCTCCTTGGAAAGGAGTGTATTATTGTATATCTGTACTACTTCGGGGAGGGATGTGTAAGTGCTATTCTGTTTGATTTCTTTAGGCCAAGAGGGCCAGTTTCGCGAGGTTTTAGTGTTTTATTTCATTAGGCCAAGAGGGCCGATCAATTTTTTATAGTGAAATGTTTTATTTCATTAGACCAAGAGGGCCAGTTGTCTGTTTAGTACATGTGCGGTTAATGGATTCTTGTTTTAGTGCTGTGCTAGACAGGTTCAAAGAAGGGCTTAGAAGGAGCCTATGTCACTAGAGACTTCTCGTGGCCCTATCCAGGTGATATCTCTCCTTTACGAGTACTTTGGTTTTATGTTATATGTGTCTGTTTACTTGTAGGGGATTTTCTTTTCTTGTTGGGGACCGGCGTCCAAGGCATGAAGTCCGAGGTTTAGGTTAGGTCTGTCTAAGGGAGGTCTGAGTAGTCGTTGCCTCCTGTAAAGACATTGCCAAGCATCAAAATACCTGTTTTAGAAGGTAGTTCTAGTGACCCTGTTCTGCTATCCTTCTAGGAAGCCGTTCTAGGGGTTCTTATTAGTTGTGAGGTAGTTAGAGAAGCCTGTCGGAGGAAAAAAAGATGATGATAGAGGGGAAAAAAACCCTGAATATCTCAAAGAAAATAAATCTATACAACGGTGTTTAAAAAGGGATTCTAACCCCTATAAAAAATAGAAAAGAAAAGAAAGGAAGTTTTGGAAGTAGTTGATCATCGCCTTGCGAAGGCCTGGTAGGTCCCTGGGGACGAATCAGACCCGAGGCGGATGCCTTATCTTCCTAGGGGTGGCGTCTCGCTGGAAAAGAAGAAAGTAAGGAAGGTTGGAGCGAAAATAAAAGTGAGCATTAGAAAAGGATTAAGTGTCACCTCGCGAGGGCTTGGTAGGTTCTTGGGTACCGACACACGACCTGAGGCCGATGCCCTGTTCTCGTTGGGTCACTACGCTCAGCTCCCTCCTTTTTACACACCCGAGTATGGAAAAATAAAAACCTAAAAGAAGAAATGTGCTATAAGAGAATATTTCTTGATCAGGCTATAAGAGTCCTCACCTAGTAGGAGCTCCTAGTTGTGTTGTCCTTAGTTCGGTAGGTAGTTCAGACCACCACTTAGGGCGACCTCTTTGATAGTTTTTTTAGTTTGGCCGTGTTGGAGCAGTCGGTTAGTGACTAGCTTCGGATCTTCTATCAAATTATGCTAGGCCTACTCCTTGTGGATTTCATACCTTGGTTTTGTCAGGGGGTAGGGTGAGCATTGTGCTGTGTTTTAATATGTATCTATTTTGTATCAGCTTGATGCTTCCTTTGGTTGTTTTGTGCAGATCTATTGTGGGATTCGATGGACTGAGTCGCCTTATCCCGTGGTCGCCAATGAGAGTGGAGTTTTGAGCCCGGGATGTGCCTAAAATTTGCCAAAAAATCCGGCATTTAGGGAAAAAAGATTTAACATCAAAGGCGGTGTCTGCATAGCTAGGAAGATTTTAAGCACCAAGTGAAAGATGGCTTTTAAAAGGTGCCCGAGCCACACTGGTGGATTTTTGATAAATTTTTCAACTGTCATACAGTATATCACGAGCTGCTAGTCAGTGCGGGATGTCGAGATGGATGCGCAGGATTTTTCAGAGACTGAAACGGAGCCTGGACGAGGAAGAGGCCAAAAATTGGCCAAGATTTTAAAAGGTGGACATTGAGAGGACCAAAAGGGGGGTGCCCTTTGGCATTTTAACCCCCCCCCCCCCCCCCCTTTTATTTTTGATGAAAAAATGTGAAGATTTCATGGAGCATGGCATGAGCAGATGGCGCCGATCTTTTCGCCTCCCCTCTCATGATCATGATGTCAGGCTGCAAAGAAGCCATAAAACCAACAATACTTGGCAACTTCCCCCTCTTGGCTGACTATATCGCCGGTCTTCACGCGAGATATGGCTGTCTGGATGAAGCGATCAGAATCTAGTCTTTCTCTCTCCTCCCTCTCTCTTCCCTCTTTGGGCTGTTCATGTGTACCATCTTGAAGAAGGAACCGGGGAGGGAGAATGAAGAAAATGGTGATGGAGATTGATGGAGATGCTAAAGATTGATGTGCAACATTGGATTGAGAGCAATGGATGCTCCATTTGCTAGTTACGTAGTCATTCAAGGCGTCTCGGGTTACATAAAAACACGGTATGATCATTTTTATGAAGAAAATGAAGGATTTTTTATAGTTTATGATGATAATTATGTTTTTATTAGATGAAAATTTATTTGTGAGCTGGTTGTATCATGAGTAATTTCTATTTATCAGAAAATCTTGATTTTGCAATGATTTATATGCTCTATTTAATTCTCGTAAACCCAAAATGTGGTTTTTGAATGGTAAAATGGTAGTTTTTCCATTTCTGGTGGGTAAAAGGTGTTTCCATGGCAGAAATATGGAAGATAAATTGAATGTTAGTGTGCTGAAGTGATTGGAACAAGAAAAACCAGAAAATAGTGTATTTTATTGACAAATAAATCAAGAAAATGGAAAAAATAAGGAGAAAAATAGAAATACGTATTGGAAAAATATAATAATTATTTGTGGATGTGTGATAGTGGCAAAGCATAAGGTTTAGCCTCATTTTTTCCTATCTCTTTATCAAATTTTGTGATTTATTACTTTTTATACATCAAAACATGACAAAATGAACCTCTATATCTATGCAACGAAAGAAATACCTAAACATAGGGGGTTGGGATGTTTGAATGGTGTGATTTGCGTGCTGATTGTTGTTGATTTTCTGATGCATATCATGACATAGAGTCCTTGTATTTTAATTAAGAGGATAATAGCACGAGTGTTGTCTCGGTGCTAGCCTTGCATCGCCGCAACGCGTTAGGGAATAAGCATTTGAAAGCCTAGTTATGCACAACACATGTCTGATTTGAAAATTATGTTTGAGTACTTTAGGATCATCCACTTTTGCATGTGCATGTAAACCATGGTATTGGAAAAAAACGACTGCATGCATAGCACCTGTTTTTTATGATAATGACCCATGCTTGAGTGTGGAAAGGCATCCTAAGCCGTAGGATAGATATTCATTTCTTAGGGGATTATTTGGTAAGGACATGGTATCTCCTGGAAACTTTGGAAGTGAAAGAGTGGAGTTTGTTTGTTTGTTCTATATGTTGAGCAGCGCATCAAGGGGCCAATCCCTGCGATGTAGGAGAGCTGTAGTGGGGCCGCGGTGATTTCACCTAGAGGTTTCCTCCCATGTATGTGATTATCATTGCATTTATTGCCAATGTGTAAGGGTTCTCCCTCTGAGGGGTTTATAGAAAAGGAAACATTGGACTATAAAACTATAAACGCATAGATTAGGCTTTAGGATAGTTCGTCATTTAGTAGCACATGTAGACGTTCCTGGTCTGTGAGGCCATGAGGGTGTGTTTGTTTGTTATGAGCATGAGGTCCGGCTAGTGCCATAGCCAGTGCCGGCCCATTTGAGGTCCCATCAAAAGTCAATAAGGTAGGACATCCAAGCTGCCAAGGATAGACAGAAGGCATATGCGGATTTGAAGCGTCAAGAAAGAATCTTCGAGGAAGGAGACATGGTCTTCATTCGCGTACGCCCAAAGAAGAGTTCCCTATCCTTAGGAGATTGCAAGAAGCTAAGTCCAAGGTATTGTGGACCATACAGGATCCTCAAGTGCCTAGGACCCTCTTTCCCCCAGCCGACGGTCGTGTTGGAGGAGAGGGAGGGGAGGCGGGATGACTGAGCATCCTTGCTGGATGCCATGGAGGGGGTGAAGGCCATGCAAATGGCCATGTGGAGGGAGGGAGGTACCTCTCCCTCACGGCTATAAAATCCAGGGCTATGGGTAACCAAAAGGAGAGAGGAAGGCTATGATATAGGACTGGACGTCGCCGTTGAGAGTGGAAGAAGGAAGCGTTTCGCTGCCAAGGAAGTAAAGGGAGAGGTTAGAAGCCGTGAGGTCGCTGTGTGAGAGAGAAGGGGTGGAGCTGCCAGCTACCGCGAGGAGCGCTGCCAAAGCCATCATCTCAGCCCTGCCCGCCAGCAAGCCGCCGTTGAAAACATATTCCTTCTCCTCCACGTGTTGTAAGCACGCTTTGCAGAAGCTTCCAAGAAGCTTCTTGGAAGCTTCTAAGGGGAGGGATCTAAGCCATCCTTCCTATGGCTTCTTAAGCCTTCCTCTAGAGGGTTTTTATAACCCCTTTTTCCCCAGGATTTAACCCTTCACAAGCGGCCTTTTACACCTCCTTTCCCCCCCTTTTTTTCATTTCCATCCAAGCCCTTTAAAAGCCTAGTTACCCCGAGAAATAAGCCCCTTTTTACCTTTGTTTTTTTTGTCATTCCATTAGCGAAGGTTCTAAACCCCCTTCCCTATTGCCCTCTCAAGCGGGTTCTTGTTGCCTCGGGATCTTTTAAAAATCCCCTTTTATTTTCCTTCCCAAAGCAATCTTTTACACCCCTTTTTCCTTGAAGTCTAAGGCCCTTTTCTTCCCTTATAGACTCGGAGTTTAAGCCATTACATCCCCACAAAGTTTTAAACACAGTTTCCTTTCAAGGCCTTCTAAAGCTGGGTTTCAAAAGACGGTGAAATTGATCAAGGAAGCCGAACCAAAAGGGAGTTTTCGCATGCGAAGGAGACGGACAAGATCATAAATCTGCATCCAAGGCCAAAAGGTCGAATTTGAGATGGCTCCTAAGAAGGCACAAGGCACAAACACAGGAGGATCATCTCCTAACATCCATGTGGACATTTCACCACAAGTCTAGGTTTTTCTTCCTAATTTTGGTTAACGTCATAATATTTCAATTGGGCATGGATCATTTATGGAATTAGGATGCACTTTTTTTATTGAAATACCTTGGCTGAAATAAAGGAAATAACTTCAATCAAGGAATCGGTCATTTGTATTAAACGAATGAAAATGAAAAGCATAAGATCTCTATGCATTCCTGGCAAGTGGTTATTATGCATTGCAAAGTAACGAACTTAGATTAACTAATGCCCATCTTTATAGAGTCAAAATTACTAATGTACACTTCGATTATGCATGGGAAAGAATAAATCACATGTTGCATTACTAGGCATCTTTCCTTCGAAATGATTCATTAAAAGAATGTCGCTAATAATCCGTAGGAATTTACAAGGCATGGAAATGGTTCTTGAGCTGCATGAAGTAGATTAGACTATAGTAAATTGGTATAAATATCGTTTCAATTGCGTAATTGTTAGAAAAGGCTGCATGGTTCAAACATAAAACCCTAAAGCTTAGTAGCATGAATCTTGATTGCATGTTATAGAAGGATTACTAGGAATTATGCTATAACTTAACTTACGCTTTGATCTTAGTCGAAAAAGTTAGGGATTGTAAAACTACTCATACATAGACAATACATCATGTGGTTACGAAAATGGTATCATAAATATCTTCAAGAATAGACAAGTAAATTGGTTTAAACCTAAACACCTAAAAATCGCGAGGGACTCATTTAGAAAGGGTTAATTCAATGCAACATATCCCAAAGAGCGAACTAGGTTTAGCACGTTGAGGACATGACCTAATCGCTCTTATTGCCAAAGCTAAAACTCTTAAACCTAAAGACTTTCCCACATTCACGGAATGTAGGGACAACAGGACGTACTTGCGAGAGACGATCTAGGGTTTCTACCCCAAGGATCGCTCGCTAAAAATATGATACTCGGTTTGAATTTGGAACCTTAGGACCAACAATATCAGCCTAGTGCAATAAGGAACGGATTGTTATGAAGACACCCTAGCCCTGTTCCTATCTAATCATGATTTCGTGATTAGAAGACGCCATTCGATGGGTAAAATAGTCCCATGGGTTTTGATACGACACTCGTGCAACAAGTTGCAGAGTCGCATGATCTTGTGAATTGATCACAAGGGAATGGCCAATTCCTTGAGATTGGCAGATTCTTACGCAAGTTTATCTTGCAAGAGGATGAATAATCATCCTGATATAGTACCTTTCTTGGGTAAAGTGACCAAGATAAGGGGATTAGATAATTGCTTGGAAGCAAAAGACCAATCAGTAGATTGGAATAACATATTTATTGCTAATTGAACTTAAGGTATTGATTAAGTCAGGTTAATAGGGTACGGCCCTAACCCAAGGATATAAGGGTTAACAGACAAACCCTTAGGGATCTTGCCAAGTCGCAATTGATCCCGGATGGAGTGCTGGATGCATTCGGAAAGAAGAACTTACTCCTTAGCAGTTGGCCAAAAAAATAACGACCATTGGAAATGATTGTACTTGTAACAATTGTATAGAGCATTGTTTGCTTTGTTTGCTCAAAGAATTAAAGGATGAAAAGATGTCTAATGCTTCAAGTTGAAGGCCTGAAAGGAGTGGCAGCCTCAGCTACCACTGACTGCTTGCCTGACCCTTACCAAGGGGGTTATTAACCGCGCCAGGAAGGTGGACCAAACCCGCCGCGAGAGGTCTCTCCATTGAGTGCTACTTGGAGCAGGAGGACGCTTAGGTGCCAGGGGGACTCTGGCCATAAATCCCTCGTTGGGCCCTGCACAAGAGGCCAACGTGACTCGGGATTGGATCTCTAGACCTGCATACTAGTCTACGGGCAGAATCTTGGATTAGTAATCCCTGTGGATTGCTAGATAGCCTTCGGGCGGATTGTGGATCAGCCTATGGGTTGGATTTTATAAATATATTTCAAAGATAAATATAATAACCTGTTGAAAAGGAACTTGTTTGACATTTCTTTTCTATGTCAAGTGCTATGATTATGTGAAGGAACTAGTTCCTAACGAACTAATTAAGGAAGCTGATTGATGCATGTCCAACTAAATGTGGTAGGTAATTAAATAACTAAAACAAGCTAGGGAAAGTGCGATGGATGTGGCCATGGGTCCATCCTAGAGATGGGTGGTCCTAGTTGGCCGAGAAATTTTCTCAATCATGATGTACAGCAAGAAGATCGCTCAAAGGACACGAACAACAAGGGCGTTGACCTAGAATCTAAGTTACAATAATCTCAGTTTACGCTGTTTAGGGGAATGGAATGGAACTATGCCTTATGGCAGAGAGATCGTGCCTTGCATCCTTCTCGTTTTCCATTCTCCTTGAACCAAGTACAGCGTGAATCCGCTTCGGACCTGGCATTTCTGCGTAAAGTAGTTCGCTCGGGTTCGACGCTAGTTGCCATTTAGGAAATGACCATTAGGGAAAAACCCTGATTCAAGTCAGTCCTAAGTGGGAATGGCCAGAATACTTCCGCTACGTGGCAGACGTGGAAAGTCCTAGATAGTAAACCCCGTGACATTCCATGGGAGTGTCGGGCGGAGCTTTCTAGACATCCTTTCCAATGGACTACTAAGACGTGTCCTCAAGATTACAGGCGGATACGTTACAGTTGACTCGCTCTGTTTGACCATTGGTTTGAGGATGGTAAGCTGTACTAAAACAAAGTTGAGTCCCAATGGCTTCCAAGATATCTCTCTAGAAGTGTGATGTGTAGAGTGAATCACGATTACTAATGATTCTTCTGGGAAACCCATGCAGTTTGAATATCTCCTTGATGAACGACCTTGCAATGTTTGAGGCTTTATAGGTTGTCTTAACAGGAGTAAGATGTGCAACCTTGGTAAGCATATCCACCACAACCATAATGGAGTTGTATCCTCCCTGAACTTGGGGTAGGCCAATAACAAAGTCCATACTGATGAATTCCCATTTCATTTGGGGAATGTCAACTGGTTGCAACTTTCCTGGCATTTTGACATGTTCGGCCTTAATACGTTGACAAGACAAACACTCAGTGAAATATTTGAGAATGTCACCTTTAAGCCTCTCCCAATAGTAGCTCTTTCTGGCTGCGTTAAGGGTCTTGGCATAGCCAGGATGTCCTGTGAAAGGGGAATCATGAGCTTCCCAAAGTATCTTTTGCTTGAGTGACTGCCTTGCCGGTATACATAATCTCGTTCTATAATAGACAAGTCCACTATTGATAGAGAATTCTTGATACTTAGCCTGTAGCTTCGGGTTTTGATCCTTGATAGGGATCTCCTTTAGCATCTTCTGATAGGTTGGATCTTGGCATGCTTATTCTCTAGTTAGCTCAATTATTGGGTTTTTTGGCATGGATACCTTTGTGGCTAGAGATCTAGCTGTTGATGGATCTTGCAAGATTAGAGAATTAAATAACGCCTTGCGACTAAGTGCATCGGTAACTACATTCTCCTTTCCAAGCTGGTATTTGATTTCAAAATCATACTCCTCCAGCACTTCAATCCATCGACATTGTAATACATCAAATATTGGAAATTCATGGGAAATTCCTTTTTATTCTCCTCCGGTCAGGTGATGGTCGTGCTGGAGGGGGAGAGGGATTTAGAAAGCACAGCAAGCTCCTCATTGGAGCTTGCTTATCCTCAATGCCATGCGCACTGAAACGATGGAGAGGGAGGATTCCCCTCCCCTCCCCTATTTAAATCAAGGGGGGCGGTTGCCATATGGGGATGAGAGAGGTAGAGCTGTCGCTACCTGTCATTGCCAGAACCTGGGGAGGAGTACGAGGTGGAGCCAGACATTGGGAGAATTTAGGGAGAGGCGGTGTACAAGCTGGTCGCAGCCAGTCCGCCCTAGTGGAGTCATGAGCTGGCACGCAAGCAGCCGCCACCATTCCGCCTCCAATCCACCTGATTACATCGCATGATCCTGTGCCAGCTAGCCATGAGGCCTAGCCACGAGGCCGTCGACTATGCCTGCTTTATTTCCCCCCCACGTGGATTCCCAACAAACCTTGGAAACTTCCAAGGGTGTGCTACCTTAGGCCCCCTTCCTGTAGGCTTGGGATTACTATTCCCCTCGAATGTCCCGTTTGAAGCTCATAAGCCCCCTTCCTATGTATCTTGTAACCCCTTCCCCTCCCTCGTGTTTTATACTTTTTAAGTCCTTATTTTCCACCAAAAGATCTAAGGCCCTCCAAGGTCTTATTACCCCCCGGTGCTAACATCAATAATATTTTGTCTTGGGCCGTTAAAAAAAACCCTTGTGTTGCCTTTCATCCCCCCCTGGTTTTTTTTAAAGCTCCTATAAGCTCTTTCCATGGTATTTTGAAACCCCCCTCCTAGTGTTCTTAATTTTCCTTTAGCCCTTACGCTTGGTTTTGGAATCATTTTCCCTCTCGTTCTTTAACCACCTATAACCTTTCTTTTGGGCTTTACAAGACCCTTTTCCCCCCAAAAGTACTAGGCTTTGAAAAGGTCTTACTACCCCCCTCCTCGTGGTTAAAACCCTTAGCCATTTCTCGCCCTTTCCAAAATACCCTTGGGACTTGGGTTTTTCCCCTACTCGAAAAAGAGAAGAAGAGTATTGAAGTGCAAGCGAGCGACGGTGGAATTCCGAAAAGGAAGTGTAAAGTTGTTTCCACGTCCGAAGGACTACAATTGCGATGCCTCCTAAGAAAGTCGAAGGCGCAGTCGCGGAAGGGTCATCACCCGATATCCATGTGGATATCTCAGCCCAAACCCAGGTTTTTTCTTCTTAATTTTTATTTTATATCATTGTAATTTAAATCATGCAAGGTTAGTTGTTAGAAATAGGATATATCTTATCCTAGTCATTCACAACGAAATACATCTAATGGAACATGCAAAATAAATAAAGTATAAACGTATTTTCTTTCAAATAGCTTTATGCATTGAAATGAATTATGAGCAAGATTATTTACCCATTAAAATAGTATACTTCGGTTAAGCCTAAAGGTATAAAACTGCATCTCCACTATTAACCCTTATTCTTTTTACAACGAATCATCATGGAAAGTGCAAATCATGAAAGGATTCTTACGATGCATAAACTCTAGGAAATTATCATTGCTAATTGCATAACTTAGCAAGGAAAAGATTGCTTATTTAGCATGAGTTTTGTTCGCAAAGAAAAAGGAAGATTAGTTGGAATTAACCTAACCTCAAATCGATAAAGTATAGGATTGAAAAGCCAATTGACACCTAGATAACAAATCATGCGGAAGTAATCTCGAAATTACCTTCTAGAGTTAACCAAATTAATATAAACTTAAAAATACCTATGCTGCGAAATATTCTTTGGGAATGAGTTAAATTCCAAGAAACGTCTATACCTTAAATACTTGTCCACATTCCCTGAATGTAGGGTCACTAAATTGTAATCGAAAAAAGAACTAGGGTTTGTCCCTGAGATTCTTACAAAAATGAAGCTAGGAAACCCTAGGTCTAACAATGTCAACTTAAAGACCCTGAAACAGATTGATTCGTAATTCCATTATTGCATAGTACGATGCAGCACTTGCACAGCAAGTACGGAGTCATATGGTCTTGTGATTGGATCACAAGAAGGAAGGCCAAATTCTCGCAACGAGGATGGCGGATCCTTATGAAAGTTATCTTGCAAGAGGATGTGTACTTTGACATCCTTCTTGGGTAAGGAAGATTAATTGGAGACTAAAAACCAGAAACTGAAGTACCCAATGAACTTTAAGGTTTGACCAAGTTGGGCTAATAGGGTACGCCCTAACCCAGAATATAAGGGATCTTGCCTAGTTGCAAAACACCCCAGCTCGAGGGCTGGATGCATTCGAAAGGAAGGATTCATTCCTTAGTAGTTTGCCAACAACAAAAATGATCAATGGAAATGTTTGTGCTTGCTAGAGATTTTAGAGCACTGTTTGACTTGTTTGACCAATGAATTACAAAATAAATGAATATCTATACTTGAGGTTAAAGGCCTGAAGGGAGAGGCAGCTTCAGTTACCCCCGACTGCCTGCCTGACCCTAACCAAGGGGGTTGTTGACCGTGCCAAGAACATGGACTGAACCCGCCGCGAGAGGTCTCTGCATTGAGCGCTACTTGGAGTAGGAGGACGCTTGGGTGCCAGGGGGGCTCTGGCCGTAAATCCCTCACCTTTCGGGTCCTTCACAAGAGGCTAACGTGTCTTGGGATTGGATCTCGAGGCCGGTATACTAGTCTATGGGCGAAAACTTGGAATAGTGATTCCTGTGGATTGTTGGATAGCCCTCGGGCGGATTGTGGATAAGCCTACGGGCGGAACTCTTTGTATCTCAAAGATAAATATGATGACCTGTTAATAAAGAACTTGTCTGATATTATTTTTCTATGTCAAGCGATAAGATTACGTGAAGGAACCATTGCTTAACAGGTTAATTAAAGAAGCTGGTTGTTACACGTCCAACTAATGTGTTAGATAATTAAATAACTAAAACAACCCGAGGAAAGTGCGGAGGATGGGCCATGGGTCTGTCCTACGAATGGATCCCGGTTGGCTCGGAACTTTTCTCAAATCACGAGGAACAGCGGGATGATTGTCAAAGGACATGAACAACAAAAGCATTGACCTAGAGTTATGTTTTAACCCGATTTACGCTATTTTAAGGGAACGGAATGGGACTATGCCTTATGGAAGAGAGATCGAGCTTTGCATCCCTCTCGTTTCCCATTCTCCTTGAACCAAGTGCAGCGTGAATCCGCTTCAAACCTGGCGTTTCTGCGTAAATTAGTTTGCTTGGGTCCGATGAGAGTTGCTATTAGGAAATGACCAATCAAGAAAACCCTAATTTAGGTCGATCCTAAGTGGGAACGACCGGAATACTTCCGCTACGTGGCAGAAGCAAAAAGCCCTAGATCGCAAACCCTGTAACACTCCATGGGAGTGCCGGGCAGAGCTTTCTAGACATCCTTTTCGATGGACTGCTAAGACGTGTCCTAGATGATACTAGTGGACACGTTACAGTTGGTATCAGAACTGACCAACAACGGAATTGTTTTTATGAAATCTTAATAAGATGAAGTAAAGAAAATGTTGTTGTCTGAACATTTCCTTACCTTCAATGTTGTCTTGCAGAATTACGTAGCGTGGAATAAATTCTTGTTATTTCGAGTCATGTTTATGACTGCAATGCATTCTCCGCTTTATAGACAAAGGATTGGGATGATGAACATCCTGGAGCAGATCTATAATCCATCACCTTTGTACATGGAACGAAGATGGACGGGTGCTTTAGGAATCTACTATATAGCCGCCCACCGGTTTGCCTATCTACAAACCAACCTAAAGAGAATCAAGTGGTTGGAAGACCTAAAAATTGTGAAGCTGTTCATTTTTGCAGAAGCTCACGTAAACTCAACTTTACATATTCAAGGTCGGAGGGTTGAGATGAACTCATATGTATATGAGGAAGTAACCCGTGTAATCCCCGCCGACAAGATTAAAGTGTTGGGTTGCCATGAGAAGTATGGATTCCAATAGAAAGGATATCCTGAACTTCCAATGACTTACCGATTCCTGAAGATCCATGACCCGAAACCTTACTATTATACAGTCCCTGTAGATAAATGTAATACAACGTTGTTTTCCCCAAACTAAATGTAACAGTTGGCTTATCATCACATGAAACGTTGTATTTGAAAGGGCTATGCCCATATAAATACAAATAAATACTTCTTTTTATGTCTGATTGTGCATAAGAGTTGATAAAAAGTTAAGTAGCTACATTGGTTACATGATAGCGGAATTGAAGATGTAATATAAGTTAACGATGATTATCATATAATAACGTTAAGAAAACCTTTATTCAGGAACAACCCGAGGTACAGGTTCCTAATTCGCCTCCTACATCAAATACTGTTGTGATCCACAAGAAGAAGTTCCTTCTCAAGCAGATTAAGCCACCCGAGTTTGATGGGAGAGGCAGATTCGTCCAAGCTGATGCTGAAATTTGGATTGAATCCATGGAGGATTACTTCAAAGTAGCCGGTACTGCACCTACCAGTCAGGCTATGCTCGCCAAGCTAAAGCTCACCGGTGAAGCTAGGCTTTGGTGAAAGCAATGGTGCAGGGATCAAGGGATCACAGAGGGATCCGTTACCTGGGAGAAGCTCAAGAAAGCTGTGCAAGGAAGATATTTACCACCTGCTTATCCCATGCAAAAAATGAATGAGTTCTATGAGCTAAAACAGATGGGGCTCATGCTTGATGCATACTATTCTAAATTTGTCTCACTTCTTAAGTATGCACCGCAGATGGACATGAAACAGCAGGTGTCTAAATTTTGTGCGGGATTAAATCCACCAGTCAATACCCGTCTCGAATCTATACGTCCATCAGATCTTCAGGACAAACTCATTCGAGCCGCGCCTATAATTCAGGAGGTGCAAGCTAGACCAAGGGGTAACAAAACTTGGTCTTATAATGACCCGAACAGAGGAGCATTCAGACCTCAAATGAAGAGAGTTCAAGGTCATAATCATGGACAAAGAAAGGAAGCAAGGACGAATAATGTCAACAAATTTGTTCCTACTCAAAGTAATGGCCGAAACCTCCGTTTTTTCCACTACAATGAACTCAGTCACTTCAAGAGGCAATGTCCCAAGCTTGGTGGAGGACATTGCCAAGCACCTTTCCAAGGAATAGGCCTTGGTCAAGGAGCCGCTACCCGAGGAAGAGGAAGAACCGCCTGCATTGCCAATAGGAAAATGTGTGAAGAAGAAGAAGAGGAAGATCCGACCATGGAAGCAGAATTCGAAAGGGCGACAGTCCATGCCGCTTTACAAAAGAAAGGGCCGAATCGCCAATTATCGGTGATTCAGACACTGTAATATTTGCGCACACTGCGTACCATAAATATTGCCTTCCCGCACGCCGTGTAAACCCTGTGCAAGGGTATTTCCTACTTCGTAATTATTTGTAACCTAATCCACACCATGCACGTTCAAAATGAGGTCTCCACGTTGAGAATTAGAGGCCGAGATTGGAGACCGTAAAAGCCGCAAGGGAACACCCTTTTTGAAGGGGCAATTTGGATAAATCAAGGCAAATTTTTTTAATTATTATCCCTTCCCCCAGCCGATGCATGGCTGGAGGAGAGGGAGTGTGGGGAGGAATGGCCAAGGAAGGAGAAGGTCAGATTGCATGAGGAGGAGTCCTCCACGTGTGTGGAGGCCCTCTTTTCCCCCCATGCCTATATAAACACCCCCTTTTGGACAGGGGGGAATAGGAAAGATTGCGGTAGAAGGCTATCGTGTGGAGGAATGCCGTGAAGGAAGGGGTGAAGAGAGGAGGCCGGACGTGAAGGAGGAACCAGACGTGAAGGGAGGTGGTCGGGCTGTGAGAAGGAGGGGACGGGCTGTGTGAAGGGGAGGGAAGGTCGCCTTGTGGAGGGAGGTCGCCGTAGAGGAGAGGACGCTGTGCGGGAAGGTCGCTTGCCGCTGGGGAGCCGCCGACAGGGAGCCGCCACCTCGCATGGAACCACCAGGCCGCCGCCGTCCTCGCCTAGACCACGCCCTTTTCCTCCCATGATCATTGGGACCCCCCCAACGTGGCCACGTGCTGAGAGAAGCTTCTAGAAGCTTCTCTAGGAAGCTTCTAAGGGGGCTTCTTAAGCCCCCCTTCCCACTAGTCCATTCATACCCCCCCCCCCCCCCCCCGAGACTTTGAAGGGAAGGAAGCTACGAGCCTTCTCACCAATCACCCAATAAGTCCATCCCGGGACTTTGAGGAAGAGGAGGCTACAAAACCCCTTCCCACCAGTCATCCATGGGCCGGGATTTTGAAGAATAAGAGAGGAAGCCCATAAAGGCCCCTCCCACTAATCACTTACAAGGCCGGTCCTTGGATTTTAAGGAAGGAGAAGAAGAACTCTAAAGCCTCCATTCTTGCAAGGCCCATTCGCAAGAGCCCTTTTCCGCGAACATCATCGTAAGGCCTACAAAATCCTTCCTAAACCCGGAATTTCAAGGTGGATTAAAGTTCTCAAACCTCCATTGTCCAAAGGACCTCATAAGAACCCTAAGGCCTTCCCAAGTCAAATTCCGCAAGTCGGAACTTCGGTCAAGGAAGCCATATCTCAAAGGAAATTGCGCATACAAGGGAGACGGGCCAAGGTCATAAAAACTGCAAGCCAAGGCAAAAAGTTGAAATCCACAAAGGCTAACTGGAGATCGAAATCGCGATGGCCTCTAGAAAGATCACAAGGTGCGATGCGGGAGGTTCACCCCGAGCATACGTGGATATTTCCCGGAGTCCGCAAGTCCAGGTTTTATCTATTTGGATTCCACACAAAAGTATTGAAATTATTTACGATAACTTCACGAACTAGGAAGCACTCATGCATGTTTGAATTCAACTAGTCAAGTTAAATGCAATTGGAAAAATGAATTGGCTATTTGAACACTTATTAGAAATAGCTCAAGATATGAAAATTGATCATTGGTACGTTCAAGGAATGAATGAAAAGAGCATAAGGTGTCCATGCATTTGTAGGACCTTATTAGCAAGTTTCCTTTTGTGTATTCAAAAGTGACAAGCCTAGGACAACTGTTGCCTCAGTACAAGGTTGAAATTATTGAGGTACACCTTTTTACTAGGCATGGAAAGATTAATGGCATGTCACCTTTTTAGATAAATCCTCCTTGTAATGATTCATGGGGGGGGAAAGTTAACACCCATAAGATGTTATTCGAAGAGGAATAGAAGGGCACAAACATGATCTATGGACTTGCAAGTGGCATGATTATTTGATGTAAGTCCTAGTAGGACCTAGGAAAGTTAGTGTTCAGATTATCAGGCATTTTTACTTTGCCAAGGAAAGACAGGGTTATTGTGAACCATGTGATGCGTAGAAGCAGTGAATCGCATGTTTACACGTATTGGTGAAGTTGTATCTATTGTTCTCCTTTAGATCTAGTTTATTACCTTTAGGAAAGGTTTCATCCTTGTCGCAGGACAAGTATATTGTGTTGTCTAAATCACATAAACCACACGGGATTCATATGGGCATGGTTCAGTCGATATGATAAGTATCCCAAGTGCTAACTAGGGTTTAGTGCGATAAGAATTCGACCTAGTTTCACACTTGTTGCCAAGTCAAAACCCGCAAACCCAAAGATCTTACACACATTCACTAAATGTCGAGTCAATGGGATACTCATGCATAAAACGATCTAAGGTTTCTACCCTAAGGACCACTCGTTCATATGATGAAACTCGGGATTGAGTTGGAATTCCTAGGACCGAACGTGGTCGGCCTAATATAATTAGGAATGAGTTGGGTAAAAAGACACCCTAAACCCTTCTACTCGGCTGGAGGTAATTCTGTGACCAGAAAACGCCATTCAATGAGTGAAATGATCCCGAGGAATAGATGCAACACATGTGAAAAAGGTTGCAACATCGTATAGACTTGAGATTTGTCCACAAGAGAGTTTTGTCATTTCTCGAAATGAGGTTGTCAAGTTATTGAAAGAATTTAACTTACAGGAGGATGAGTAATCATCCTGTTGCTTCACCTTTCTTGGGGAATAATTACCAAGAAAAAGGAGAGTTAGGTATTTGCCTGAAAGCAAATGACCAATCAATAAATTGAAGCGACATGGTCGCCAGGATTTACTATTACCTAAGGTATTGATTAAGTTGGGTTAACAGGGTATGGCCCTAACCCAAGGATAAAAGGGTGAACAAACAAACCCTTGGGGATCTTGCCAAAGTCGCAATTTGATCCCAGGTCGAATGCTGGATGCATTCGGAGAGAATGATTCACTTTTTTAACAGTTGGCCAAATAAAAACGACCACTGGAATTGATTGTGCTTGTAATAGTTTAGAAAGCACTGTTTGCATTGTTTGCTCAAGGAACTAAAGGATGAAAAGATATCTAAAGCTTCAGGTTGAAGCCTGAAGGGAGAGGCAGCTTCAGTTACCCCCGACTGCTTGCCTGACCCTAACCAAGGGGGTTGTTAACCGCGCCGGGAACGTGGACCGAACCCGCCGTGAGAGGTCTCTCCGTTGAGTTCTACTTGGAGCAGGAGGACGCTTGGGTGCCAGGGGGGGCTCTGGCCGTAAATCCCTCGCCTTCCGGGCCCTGCACAAGAGGCTAACGTGACTCGGGATTGGATCTCGAGGCCCGCATACTAGTCTACGGGCGGAAACTTGGATTAGTGATCCCTGGTGGATTACTGGATAGCCTTCGGGCGGATTATGAATACGCCTACGGGCGGGAACTCCTTGTATTTCAAAGATAAAAGGATAAAATGATAATAAAGAAGTTGTTTGGCATTGTTTTCTTTATGTCCTGTGATAAGATTACGTGAAGGAACCGGTGCATAACAGGGTTAATCAAAGAAGCTGTTTGTTATACGTCAAACTAATGTGGTAGGTAATTACATAACTAAAACAAACCGAGGAAAGTGCGGAGGATGGACCATGGGTCCGTCCTACGGATGGGTGGTCCCGGTTAGCCGGGAACTTTTCTCAAAGTCTTCGACGAACAGCAGGTTGATCTTCAGCATCAAAGCGAATAACGAAGGCGATGACCTAGAGTTACATCCTACCCGATTTATGCTGTTTAAGGGGAACGGAATGGGACTATGCCTTATGGCAGAGAGGTCGAGCCTTGCATCCCTCTCGTTTCCCATTCTCCTTGAACCAAGTGCAGCGTGAATCCGCTTCGAACCGGGCGCTTCTGCGTAAAGTAGTTCGCTCGGGTCTGACGCTAGTTGTTGCTAGCTAATGACCAAACAGGAAAACCCAAATTCAGGTCGATCCTAAGTGGGAACAGCCAGGATACTTCCGCTACGTGGCAGACGCGGGAAGACCTAGATCTCAAGTCCCGTAACATTCCATGGGAGTGCCGGGCGGAGCTTTCTAGACATCCTTCCCGATGGACTGCTAAGACGTGTCTGGAATGATTCTAGCGGACACGTTACAGTTGGTATTAGAGCAAACCAACAAAGGACTTGTTTTTAGGAAATTTTAATAAGAGAAAGTAAAGCAAATGTTGTGTCCCAAACATTTCCTTACTTTGATTGCTGTCTTCCAGAATTACGAAGCAGGGAACAAGTTCTTAGTGTTCCAAGTCATGTTTATGACCGCGATGCATTCCACGGATTATCGACAGAGGGTTGAGATGATGAACATCCTAGACCGCATTTACAATCCATCGCCTATGTACATGGAACAGAGATGGATGGGTGTTTCAGGGATCTATTACATAACTGCCTATCGACCTGCGTACCTTCAAATTAACTTGAAGAGAATCAAGTGGATGGAGGATTTGAAAATCGTGAAGCTGTTCATCTTTGTTGAGGCTCACGCAAACGCGACTCTACAGGTTGGAGGTCGAAGGGTTAACCAGAATAAGTATGTGTACGGAGAAGTAATTCAAAGAATCTCTGCCGACCGAATCAAGGTTTTGGGACGTCATGAGAAGAATGGATATCAAAGGAAAAGATACCCTAATCTTCCAATGAACTATCGATTCCTGAAAATCGATGACCCCAATCCGTACTACTACTCAGTTCCTGTAGCTGAATGCAATAATATCTTATTCTCCTCGAATTAATGTATTAACTTGTTCCATCGGCCCAAGAAATAATTATACCATGAAAGGGCTATGCTGATATGAATGGAATAAAACTTTTTCCCGATTGTCTTGACTGTGAATATTGATAAAAGAAGTAAAGTGAATTGGTCACTTGGCTGAAGGAATACATGGACGTAGTTTCTGAAGAGTTAACAGAACTTCCGCTTCAAAGAGAAGTAGATCATGAGATCAAGCTAGTAATAGGAGCTGCGTCAATTGCGAAGAGACCCTATAGAATGTCCATTCCGGAGGCTATTGAGTTGAAGGAGCAACTCAAGCAACTGTTAAACCAAGGCTACATCCGGCCTAGCAATTCACCATGGGGAGCTCCAGTCCTATTCCAGAAAAAGAAAGATGGGACACTTCGACTATGTATTAATTACTGTGGGTCAAGAACAAATATCATATTCCCAGAATAGATGAGCTTCTTGATAGTCTTCAGGGTGCCAAAATCTTCTCCAAGATTATCTTAGGTCTGGTTACTATCAGATTAGAATCAAGGAAGAAGATATCCCAAAGACGACCTTCAACACTAGATATGGACACTTAAGTTCTAGTTATGTCATTAGGGCTTACGAAGGTGCCTGACACATTCAATAGGTTAATGCAGGATATTTTTAGACCATATCTTGATGATTTCGTGCTTGTCTTCTTCGATGACACTTTAGTCTATTCTAAACAGGAAGAAGATCATGAACCCCAACTACGGATTGTGTTGGAGACAATGAGGTTCCATAAGCTGTATGCAAAAATGAAGAAGTGTGCATTCTTCAAACATCAGATTGAATATCTAGGATTCATAGTATCATCAGAAGGAATATCAGTAGACCCAGCCAAAGTCAGAGATGTGCTTGAATGGCCAATACCAGTATCTGTCAAAAAGATACGTAGTTTTCTTGGCTTGACAGGGTGGTATGGGGTCTTCATCTAAAACTATGCCTTGATTGCAGCACCTCTTACAGACTTACTAAAGAAGCAGACCTCTATTACATGGTCAACTTCCGAACAAAATAGCTTCGACCAATTGAATCAAAGTTTGGTATCAGCACCGATCCTAAAACTTCTAGACCACAGTAAGGAGTAGAGGTAGTAACTGATACTAGCATGCTTGCCTTAAAGATATGTGCTCATGTAGGAAAATCATCCAGTAGCATATTCTTCAAGGAAATTGAAGAGTCACGAAAAGAATTATGCCACTCATGATCTGGAGTTATTAGCTGTCATCCATGCTCTAAAGCTTTGGAGACACTACCTGTTGGGCAACAAGTTTACTCTAGTAACCGATCATAAGAGCCTCAAATGGATTTTTACCCAGAACGAGCTCAACATGAGGCAACGTCGATGGATTGAAGTATTGGAGGAATATGATTTTAAGATCAAGTACCGACCTGGAAAGGAGAATGTAGTTGTTGATGCACTCAATCGCAAGGCATTCCTTAATTCACTAATCTTGCAAAAATCTATCAATAGCTAGATCTCTAGCTACAGAGGTGTCCATGCCAAACGACCCAATACGTGAGCTAGCTAGAGAGGAAGGATGCCATGATCTAGCCTATCAAAGGATGCTAAGGGAAGTCTCTATCAAGGACCAGGAACAAAAGCTAGAGGCTAAATATCGTGAATTCTCTGTCAATAATGGACATGTCTACTATAGAATGAGAGCATGTATACGAGCAAGCCAGTTATTTAAATAGAAGATATTGTGCGAAGCTCATGATTTCACTTTATCGGGACATCAAAGCTGCGAAGGATAGACAGAAGGCATACACGGATTTGAAGTGTCAAGATAGAACATTTGAGGAAGGAGACATGGTCTTCATTCACGTATGCCCAAAGAAGAGTTCTCTATCCTTAGGAGATTGCAGGAAGCTAAGTCCTAGGTATTGTGGACCATACAAGATCCTCAAGTGCTTAAGACCTAATGTTTATAGACTGCAAACTCCCTGAAAACCTAAAGGTTCATAAAGTATTCCATAACAGTCTATTGAAGAATGAAGTATGTACCTAGCCCAAATCATGTACTTGATGACCAACAAGTTGTAATGCCTAGTCAAGGAGTCCTTGAACTAAGGCCGGACAAGATTTTAGATGCTAGGGTGAGACAACTGAGATCCAGAACCTTGAAAGAATGCCTCGTCCAGTGGAAAGATTATCCTAAGGAGGGTGCTACCTGGATGGAACAAAGCTCTCTCAATCTTCAATATCCCCAGTTTATCTCGAGATGAGGACATCTCGATTCTTCTAAGGGGGAGAGAATGTAATATTTCCGCACACTGCGTACCGTAAATATTGCCTTCCCGCACGCCGTGTAAACCCTGTGCAAGGGTATTCCCTACTTCGTAATTATTTGTAACCTAATCCACACCATGCACGTTCAAAATGAGGTCTCCACGTTGAGAATTAGAGGCCGAGATTGGAGACCGTAAAAGCCGCAAGGGAACACCCTTTTTGAAGGGGCAATTTGGATAAATCAAGGCAAATTTTTTTAATTATTATCCCTTCCCCCAGCCGATGCATGGCTAGAGGAGAGGGAGTGTGGGGAGGAATGGCCAAGAAAGGAGAAGGTCATATTGCATGAGGAGGAGTCCTCCACGTGTGTGGAGGCCCTCTTTTCCCCCCATGCCTATATAAACACCCCCTTTTGGAGAGGGGGGAATAGGAAAGATTGCGGCAGAAGGCTGTCGTGTGGAGGAATGCCGTGAAGGAAGGGGTGAAGAGAGGAGGCCGGACGTGAAGGAGGAACCGGACGTGAAGGGAGGTGGTCGGGCTGTGAGAAGGAGGGGACGGGCTGTGTGAAGGGGAGGGAAGGTCGCCTTGTGGAGGGAGGTCGCCGTAGAGGAGAGGACGCTGTGCGGGAAGGTTGCTGGCCGCTGGGGAGCCGCCGACAAGGAGCCGCCACCTCGCATGGAACCACCAGGCCGCCGCCGTCCTCGCCTAGACCACGCCCTTTTCCTCCCATGATCATTGGGACCCCCCCAACGTGGCCACGTGCTGAGAGAAGCTTCTAGAAGCTTCTCCAGGAAGCTTCTAAGGGGGCTTCTTAAGCCCCCCTTCCCACTAGTCCATTCATACCCCCCCCCCCCCAAGACTTTGAAGGGAAGGAAGCTACGAGCCTTCTCACCAATCACCCAATAAGTCCATCCCGGGACTTTGAGGAAGAGGAGGCTACAAAACCCCTTCCCACCAGTCATCCATGGGCCGGGATTTTGAAGAATAAGAGAGGAAGCCCATAAAGGCCCCTCCCACTAATCACTTACAAGGCCGGTCCTTGGATTTTAGGGAAGGAGAAGAAGAACTCTAAAGCCTCCATTCTTGCAAGGCCCATTCGCAAGAGCCCTTTTCCGCGAACATCATCGTAAGGCCTACAAAATCCTTCCTAAACCCGAAATTTCAAGGTGGATTAAAGTTCTCAAACCTCCATTGTCCAAAGGACCTCATAAGAACCCTAAGGCCTTCCCAAGTCAAATTCCGCAAGTCGGAACTTCGGTCAAGGAAGCCATATCTCAAAGGAAATTGCGCATACAAGGGAGACGGGCCAAGGTCATAAAAACTGCAAGCCAAGGCAAAAAGTTGAAATCCACAAAGGCTAACTGGAGATCGAAATCGCGATGGCCTCTAGAAAGATCACAAGGTGCGATGCGGGAGGTTCACCCCGAGCATACGTGGATATTTCCCGGAGTCCGCAAGTCCAGGTTTTATCTATTTGGATTCCACACAAAAGTATTGAAATTATTTACGATAACTTCACGAATTAGGAAGCACTCATGCATGTTCGAATTCAACTAGTCAAGTTAAATGCAATTGGAAAAATGAATTGGCTATTTGAACATTTATTAGAAATAGCTCAAGATATGAAAATTGATCATTGGTACGTTCAAGGAATGAATGAAAAGAGCATAAGGTGTCCATGCATTTGTAGGACCTTATTAGCAAGTTTCCTTTTGTGTATTCAAAAGTGACAAGCCTAGGACAACTGTTGCCTCAGTACAAGGTTGAAATTATTGAGGTACACCTTTTTACTAGGCATGGAAAGATTAATGGCATGTCACCTTTTTAGATAAATCCTCCTTGTAATGATTCATGGGGGGGGAAAGTTAACACCCATAAGATGTTATTCGAAGAGGAATAGAAGGGCACAAACATGATCTATGGACTTGCAAGTGGCATGATTATTTGATGTAAGTCCTAGTAGGACCTAGGAAAGTTAGTGTTCAGATTATCAGGCATTTTTACTTTGCCAAGGAAAGACAGGGTTATTGTGAACCATGTGATGCGTAGAAGCAGTGAATCGCATGTTTACACATATTGGTGAAGTTGTATCTATTGTTCTCCTTTAGATCTAGTTTATTACCTTTAGGAAAGGTTTCATCCTTGTCGCAGGACAAGTATATTGTGTTGTCTAAATCACATAAACCACACGGGATTCATATGGGCATGGTTCAGTCGATATGATAAGTATCCCAAGTGCTAACTAGGGTTTAGTGCGATAAGAATTCGACCTAGTTTCACACTTGTTGCCAAGTCAAAACCCGCAAACCCAAAGATCTTACACACATTCACTAAATGTCGAGTCAATGGGATACTCATGCATAAAACGATCTAAGGTTTCTACCCTAAGGACCACTCGTTCATATGATGAAACTCGGGATTGAGTTGGAATTCCTAGGACCGAACATGGTCGGCCTAATATAATTAGGAATGAGTTGGGTAAAAAGACACCCTAAACCCTGCTACTCGGCTGGAGGTAATTCCGTGACCAGAAAACGCCATTCAATGAGTGAAATGATCCCGAGGAATAGATGCAACACATGTGAAAAAGGTTGCAACATCGTATAGACTTGAGATTTGTCCACAAGAGAGTTTTGTCATTTCTCGAAATGAGGTTGTCAAGTTATTGAAAGAATTTAACTTACAGGAGGATGAGTAATCATCCTGTTACTTCACCTTTCTTGGGGAATAATTACCAAGAAAAAGGAGAGTTAGGTATTTGCCTGAAAGCAAATGACCAATCAATAAATTGAAGCGACATGGTCGCCAGGATTTACTATTACCTAAGGTATTGATTAAGTTGGGTTAACAAGGTATGGCCCTAACCCAAGGATAAAAGGGTGAACAAACAAACCCTTGGGGATCTTGCCAAAGTCGCAATTTGATCCCAGGTCGAATGCTGGATGCATTCGGAGAGAATGATTCACTTTTTTAACAGTTGGCCAAATAAAAACGACCACTGGAATTGATTGTGCTTGTAATAGTTTAGAAAGCACTGTTTGCATTGTTTGCTCAAGGAACTAAAGGATGAAAAGATATCTAAAGCTTCAGGTTGAAGCCTGAAGGGAGAGGCAGCTTCAGTTACCCCCGACTGCTTGCCTGACCCTAACCAAGGGGGTTGTTAACCGCGCCGGGAACGTGGACCGAACCCGCCGTGAGAGGTCTCTCCGTTGAGTTCTACTTGGAGCAGGAGGACGCTTGGGTGCCAGGGGGGGCTCTGGCCGTAAATCCCTCGCCTTCCGGGCCCTGCACAAGAGGCTAACGTGACTCGGGATTGGATCTCGAGGCCCGCATACTAGTCTACGGGCGGAAACTTGGATTAGTGATCCCTGGTGGATTACTGGATAGCCTTCGGGCGGATTATGAAAACGCCTACGGGCGGATTATGAATACGCCGACGGGCGGGAACTCCTTGTATTTCAAAGATAAAAGGATAAAATGATAATAAAGAAGTTGTTTGGCATTGTTTTCTTTATGTCCTGTGATAAGATTACGTGAAGGAACCGGTGCATAACAGGGTTAATCAAAGAAGCTGTTTGTTATACGTCAAACTAATGTGGTAGGTAATTACATAACTAAAACAAACCGAGGAAAGTGCGGAGGATGGACCATGGGTCCGTCCTACGGATGGGTGGTCCCGGTTAGCCGGGAACTTTTCTCAAAGTCTTCGACGAACAGCAGGTTGATCTTCAGCATCAAAGCGAATAACGAAGGCGATGACCTAGAGTTACATCCTACCCGATTTACGCTGTTTAAGGGGAACGGAATGGGACTATGCCTTATGGCAGAGAGGTCGAGCTTTGCATCCCTCTCGTTTCCCATTCTCCTTGAACCAAGTGCAGCGTGAATCCGCTTCGGACCGGGCGCTTCTGCGTAAAGTAGTTCGCTTGGGTCTGACGCTAGTTGTTGCTAGCTAATGACCAAACAGGAAAACCCAAATTCAGGTCGATCCTAAGTGGGAACGGCCAGGATACTTCCGCTACGTGGCAGACGCGAGAAGACCTAGATCTCAAGTCCCGTAACATTCCATGGGAGTGCCGGGCGGAGCTTTCTAGACATCCTTCCCGATGGACTGCTAAGACGTGTCTGGAATGATTCTAGCGGACACGTTACAGACACCGTCGGACTATGAAGGTAAATGTTTGAAGACCTTGACTGATTGTGGCAGTACACATTCCTTTATCTCACCAGCATATGCAAAAAGATTAGGAATAGCCACAGTAGAAGCACCTACCCTGCTTGTGGAATTGGCAAATGGTCGTGAGGTTATTTGTACCAGGCAAACTGCTAAGGTGGAACTCTTTCTGGGAGGAAAGAAGACTTCGGTCAAATTCAGAGTCATGAATTTAGGTATCCATGAGTGTCTACTCGGAATGGATTGGCTTAAGCCTAACGACACCCACATTCATTGTGGAAAAGGTCAAGTTTCCTTTCAAAACTCTGAAAGGGAATTAGTCACAACTCAAGGTAAAGCAGGAGTGCCAAGAATCCAATTGGCCAAAGTATCTCGAATCATAAAAGGAGTCAGAAAAGGATTACCTATTTACTTGATCAAACTCAAAAAATTAGACAAAAAACAAGAGTCTCATGAAGGGCCTTCTTGGCTAAAGGAATACGCGGACGTATTCCCTGAAGAATTGACTGAACTTTCACCTCAAAGAGAAGTGGATCATGAGATTAGGTTAGTACCAAGAGCTGCGCCAATTGCAAAGAGACCTTATAGAATGTGCATACCAAAAGCAATTGAGCTGAAGGAACAACTCAAGCAACTGCTAGATCAGGGCTACATCCGGTCTAGCAGTTCACCATGGGGAGCTCTAGTACTATTCCAGAAAAAGAAAGATGGGACACTTCGACTATGTATTGATTACCGTGGGTTGAATCAATCAATAGTCAAGAACAAGTATCCTATTCCTAGAATAGATGAGCTTCTTGATCATCTTCAAGGTGCAAAGATCTTCTCCAAGATTGATCTCAAGTCAGGTTACTATCAGATAAGGATCAAGGAAGAAGATATCCCAAAGACGGCCTTCAATACAAGATATGGGCACTTTGAGTTCCTAGTTATGCCATTCGGGCTTATGAATGCACCTGTCACCTTCAATAGGTTAATGCAGGATATCTTTAGGCCATATCTTGATGATTTCATGCTTGTCTTCTTCGATGACACTTTAGTCTATTCTAAACAGGAAGAAGATCATCAACCCCAACTTCGGATTGTCCTTGAGACAATGAGGTCACATAAGCTGTATGCTAAAATGAAGAAGTGTGCATTCGTCAAGCGTCAGATTGAATATCTGGGATTCATAGTATCAGCAAAAGGAATATCAGTGGACCCAGCCAAGGTCAGAGATGTGCTTGAGTGGCCAATACCAGTATCTGTCAAAGAGATACGTAGCTTTCTTGGATTGACAGGATGATATAGGGTTTTCATTAAAAACTATGCTTTGATTGCAGCACCTCTGACGGACTTACTGAAGAAGCAAACTTTGATTGCATGGTCAACTCCCGAACAAAATAGCTTCGACAGATTGAAGCAAAGTTTGGTATCAACACCTATTCTAAAACTTCCAAACCTCAATAAGGAGTTCGAGGTAGTAACTGATGCTAGCATTCTTGCCTTGGGATGTGTACTTATGCAGGAAGGTCATCCAGTAGCATACTCTTCAAGGAAATTGAATAGTCATGAAAAGAATTATGCTACGCATGATCTGGAATTACTAGCTGTCATCCATGCTCTAAAGCTTTGGAGACACTACCTGTTGGGTAACAAGTTTACTCTAGTAACTGACCATAAGAGTCTCAAATGGATCTTTACCTAGAACGAGCTCAACATGAGGCAACGTCCGTGGATTGAAGTATTGGAGAAATATGACTTTGAAATCAAGTACCGACCAGGGAAAGAGAATGTAGTTGCCGATGCACTTAGTCGCAAGGCATTCCTAAATTCCCTAATCTTGTAGAATCCATCAACAACCAGATCTTTAGCTACAAAAGTGTCTATGCCAAACAACCCTATACTTCAGTTAGCTAGAGAGGATGCATGCCATGATCCAGCCTACCAAACAATGCTAAGGGAAATCTCTATCAAGGATCAGAATAAAAAATTATAGGCTCAGTATCATGATTTTTCTACCAATAGTGGACTTGTCTATTATAGAACAAGGCTGTGTATACTAGCAAGCCAGTCACTTAAGCAGAAGATATTGTGGGAAGCTCATGATTCCCCTATCGCAGGACATCCTGGCTATGCTAAGACTCTCAATGCAGTTAGGAAGAGCTACCATTGAGAGAGACTGAAAGGTGACATTCTGAAATATGTCACCGAGTGTTTGTCTTGTCAACGTATCAAAGCCGAATATGTCATGATGCCAGGGAAACTACAACTGCTTGACATTCCCCAAATGAAATGGGAATTCATCAGTATGGATTTTGTTGTAGACCTACCCCAAGTCCAGGGAGGATACAACTCCATCATGGTTGTGGTTGACATGCTTACTAAGGTTGCACACCTTATTCCAGTAAAGATAAACTATAAAGCCTCAGACATTGCAAGATTGTTTATCAAGGAGATATTCAAACTACATGGTTTACCCAGAAGAATCATTAGTGACTGTGATTCTCTCTTCACATCACACTTCTAGAGAGCTATCTTTGAAGCTATTGGGACTCAACTCTATTTTAGCACCACCTACCATCCCCAAACGGATGGCCAAACAGAGCGAGTAAATCAAGTCATCAAGGATATGCTTAGGGCATACTGCTGTCGAGAGCCGAAGAGGTGGATTCAATACTTGCCTTTGGTTGAATTTGCATACAATTCTTCTTACTAGCAAAGCATTTAGATGACCCCTTTCCAAGCATTGTATGGTCATGACTGTCGAAGTCCCCTAAACTTTTCTGATCCAACCTTAAGTATTGAAGCTTCAAGACAGATGTTGGAAGAGATGGATGACCAAATAAAGTCAATAAGACAGGACATACAAGCAGCCAAGGATAGACAAAAGGCATATGCAGATTTGAAGCGTCAAGAAAGGGTCTTCGAAGAAGAAGACATGGTCTTCATTTGCGTATGCCCTAAAAAGAGTTCTCTATCCTTAGGATATTGCAAGAAGCTAAGTCCAAGGTATTATGGGCCATACAAGATCCTCAAAAGCCTAAGACCTAATGCTTATAGATTACAACTCCCTAGGAACCTAAAGGTTCACAATGTATTCCATATCAGCCTATTGAAGAAATATGTACCTAATCCTGACCATGTACTTGATGACGAACAAGTTGTAATGCCTAGTCAAGGAGTCCTTGAACTAAGGCCTGATAAGATCTTAGATGTTAGGGAGAGACAATTAAGATCCAGAACCCTGAGAGAATGTCTCGTCCAGTGGAAAGATTATCCCAAACAGAATGCCACTTGGATAGATGAAGGCACACTCAACCATCAATATCCCCAGTTTATCTCGAGATGAGGACATCTTGATTCCTCTAAGGGGGAGAGAATCTAATATATTGAATATTGGAAATTCATGGGAAATTCTTTTTTATTCTCCTCCCGTCAGGTGATGGTCGTGCTGGAGGGGGAGAGGGATTTAGAAAGGATAGCAAGCTCCTCGTTGGAGCTTGCTTATCCTCAATGCCATGCACACTGACACGATGGAGAGGGAGGATTCCCCTCCCCTCCCCTATTTAAATCAAGGGGGGCTACTGCTGTCTGAGGATGAGAGATGGGGAGCTGTCGGGCTGCCTGTCATCGCCAGAGCCTGGGGAGGAGTACGAGGTGGAGCCAGACGTTGGGAGAAGTCGGGGAGAGGTGCTATACAAGCTGGTCGCAGACGCCCTGGTGGAGTCATGAGCTGCCACACCAACAGCCACCACCATTCCGCCTCGAATGCGCCTGATTCCACTGCCTAATCCTACGCCAGGTGGCCATGAGGCCGTTGATTATGCCTGCTTTATTTCCCCCCCACGTGGCTTCCCAGCAAACCTTGGAAACTTCCAAGGGTGTGCTACCTTAGGCCCCCTTCCTGTGGGCTTGGGATTACTATTCCCCTCGAATGTCCCTTTTGAAGGTCATAAGCCCCCTTCCTATGCATCTTGTAACCCCTTCTCCTCCCTCGTGTTTTACACCTTTTAAGTCCTTATTTTCCCCCAAAAGATCTAAGGCCATCAAAGGTCTTATTACCCCCCGGTGCTAACATCAATAATCTTTTGTCTTGGGCCGTCAAAAAAAAACCCTTTTGTTGCCTTTCATCCCCCCCCCTCGGTTTTTTTAAAACTCCTATAAGATCTTTCCATGGTATTTTGAAACCCCCCTCCTAGTGTTCTTAATTTTCCTTTAGCCCTTACGCTTGGTTTCGGAATCATTTTCCCTCCCATGCTTTAACCACCTATAACCTTTTTTTTTGGGCTTTACAAGACCCTTTTTCCCCCAAAAGTACTAGGCTTTGAGAAGGTCTTACTACCCCCCTCCTCATGGTTAAACCCCTTAGCCGTTCCTTGCCCTTTCCAAAATACCCTTAGGACTTGGGTTTTTCCCCTACTCGAAAAAGAGAAGAAGAGTATTGAAGTGCAAGCGAGCGATGGTGGAATTCCGAAAAGGAAGTGTAAAGTTGTTTTCACGTCCGAAGGACTACAATTGTGATGCCTCCTAAGAAAGTCCAAGGCGCATCGTGGAAGGGTCATCTCCCGGTATCCATGTGGATATCTCACCCCAAACCCAGGTTTTTCCTTCTTAATTTTTATTTTATATCATTGTAATTTAAATCATGCAAGGTTAGTTATTAGAAATATGATATATCTTGTCCTAGTCATTCACGACGAAATACATCTAATGGAACATGCAAAATAGATAAAGTATAAATGTATTTTTTTTCAAATAGCTTTATGCATTGAAATGAATTATGAGCAAGATTATTTACCCATTAAAATAGTATACTTTGGTTAAGCCTGAAGGTATAAAACTGCATCTCGCACTATTAACCCTTATTCTTTTTACAACAAATCATCATGGAAAGTGCAAATCATGAAAGGATTCTTACGATGCATAAACTCTAGGAAATTATCGTTGCTAACTACATAACTTAGCAAAAAAAAGGTTGCTTATTTAGCATGAGTTTTGTTCACAAAGAAAAGGGAAGATTAGTTGGAATTAACCTAACCTCAAATCGATAAAGTATAGGATTGAAAAGCCAATTGACACGTAGATAACAAATGATGCGGAAGTAATCTCGAAATTACCTTCTAGAGTTAACCAAATTAATATAAACTTAAAAATACCTATGCTGCGAAATATTTGTTGGAAATGAGTTAAATTCCAAGAAATGTCTATACCTGAAATACTTTTCGACATTCCCTGAATGTAGGGTCACTAAATTGTAATCGAAAAAAGAACTAGGGTTTGTCCCTAAGACTCTTACAAAAATGAAGCTAGGAAACCCTAGGCCTAACAATGTCAGCTTAAAGAACCTGAAACAGATTGATTCGTGATTCCATTACTGCATAGTATGATGCGGCACTTGCACAGCAAGTATGGAGTCATATGGTCTTGTGATTGGATCACAAGAGGGAAGGCCAAATTCTCGCAACGAGGATGGCGGATCCTTATGCAAGTTATCTTGCAAGAGGATGTGCACTTTGATATCCTTCTTGGGTAAGGAAGATTAATTGGAGACTAAAAACCAAAAACTGAAGTACCCAATGAACTTTAAGGTTTGACCAAGTTGGACTAATAGGGTAAGCCCTAACCCAGAATATAAGGGATCTTGCCAAGTTGCAAGACACCCCGGTTTGAGTGCTGGATGTATTCAAAAGGAAGGGTTCATTCCTTAGTAGTTTGCCAACAACAAAAACGATCAATGGAAATGTTTGTGCTTGCTAGAGATTTTAGAGCACTTTTTGACTTGTTTGACTAATGAATTACAAAATAAATGAATATCTATACTTCAGGTTGAAGGCCTGAAGGGAGAGGCAGCTTCAGTTACCCGCGACTGCCTGTGTGACCCTAACCAAGGGGGGTTGTTGACCGTGCCAGGAACGTAGACCGAACCTACCGCGAGAGGTCTCTTCGTTGAGTGCTACTTGGAGTAGGAGGACGCTTGGGTGCCAGGGGGGCTCTGGCCGTAAATCCCTCGCCTTTCGGGTCCTGCGCAAGAGGCTAATGTGACTCAGGATTGGATCTCGAGGCTCGTATACTAGTCTACGGGTGAAAACTTGGAATAGTGATCTCTGTGGATTGCTGGATAGCCCTCGGGCGGATTGTGGATAAGCCTACGGGCGGAACTCTTTGTATTTCAAAGATAAATATGATGACCTGTTAAGAAAGAACTTGTCTGATATTGTTTTTCTATGTCAAGTGATAAGATTACATGAAGGAACCAGTGCTTAACGGGTTAATTAAAGAAGCTGGTTGTTACATGTCCAACTAATGTATTAGATAATTAAATAACTAAAACAACCCGAGGAAAGTGCGGAGGATGGGCCATGGGTCCTCCCTACGGATGGGTGGTCCCCGTTGGCCGGAAACTTTTCTCAACTCACGAGGAACAGTGGGATGATCATCAAAGAACACGAACAACAAAAGCATTGACCTAGAGTTATGTTATAACCCGATTTACGTTGTTTTAGGGGAATGGAATGTGACTATGCCTTATGGAAGAGAGGTCAAGCTTTGCATCCCTCTCATTTTCCATTCTTCTTGAACCAAGTGCAGTGTGAATCCGCTTCGGACTGGCGTTTCTGCGTTAAGTAGTTCGCTTGGGTTCGACACTAGTTGCTGTTAGGAAATGACCAATCAGAAAAATCCTAATTCAGGTTGATCCTAAGTGGGAACGGCCGGAATAATTCCGCTACATGGGAGACATGGAAAGCCCTAGATCGCAAACCCCGTAACATTCCATGGGAGTGCCGAGCAGAGCTTTCTAGACATATTTTCCGATGGACTACTAAGACGTGTCCTGGATGATACTAGTGGACATGTTACAGACGTTGCCTCATGTTGAGTTCATTTTGGGTAAAGATCCACTTAAGACTTTTATGATCCGTTACTAGGGTAAACTTGTTACCTAGAAAGTAGTTTATCCAAAGCTTGAGAGCATGGATGACAACTAACAACTCCAGATCGTGGGTAGCATAATTCTTCTCATGGCTCTTTAGTTTCCTTGAAGAGTATGCTACAGGATGACCTTCTTGCATAAGCACACATCCTAAGGCAAGTGTGCTAGCATCAGTTATCACTTCAAACTCCTTACTAAGGTCCGAACGTTTCGGGATAGGTGATGATACCAAGCTTTGCTTTAGTCTATCAAAGCTATATTGTTTTGTAGTTGACCATACAATCGATGTTTGCTTCTTCAGTAGATCGGTCAGAGGCGCTGCAATCAAAGCATAATTTTTTATAAAGACCCTGTACCATCCTATCAATCCAAGAAAACTATGTATTTCCTTGACAGTTGTTGGTATTGGCCATTCCAAAACATCTTCGGACTCATTGAGATTCCTTCCGCTGACACGATGAATCCCAGATATTCAATCTGACATTTGAAGAATGCACACTTCTTCATCTTGGCATAAAGCTTGTGTGCCCTCATTGTCTCGAGGACAATGTGAAGTTGGGATTCATGATCTTCTTCTTGTTTGGAGTAGACTAAGGTATCATCAAAGAAGATGAGTACAAAGTCGTCAAGATATGTCCTAAAGATATCCTCCATTAACCTATTGAAGGTGGCAAGTGCATTTGTCAGCCCGAACGACATGACTAGAAACTCAAAGTGTCCATATCTTGTGTTGAATGCCGTCTTTGGGATATCTTCTTTCTTGATCCTTATCTGATAGTATCCAGACTTGAGATCAATCTAGGAGAAGATCTTTGTACCTTGAAGACGGTCAAGAAGTTCACCTATTCTTGGAATAGGGTACTTGTTCTTAGTGGTTGATTGATTCAACCCTCTGTAATCGATACATAGCCGAAGCATTCCATCCTTCTTCTTCTAGAATAACACTGGAGCTCCCCATGGAAAAATGCTAGGAAAGATATAGCCTTAACCTAACAGTTGCTTGAAATGCTCCTTTAGCTCAATCGCTTCTGGAATGGACATCCTATATGGCCTCTTTGCAATTGGTGCAACTCCTGGCACTAGCTTGATTTCATGATCAACTTCCCTTTGAGGCGGAAGTTATGTCAACTCTTCAGGAAATACGCCTGCCTACTCCTTTAGCCATGAAGGTTCTTCACTAGACTCTTGATTTTGATCTAGCTTGTTAAGCTTAATCAAATAGACAGGTAGTTCCTTTCTAACTCCCTTTATTATCTGAGATGCTTTGGCCATTTGAATTTTCAGCTTCCCAGCCTCTCCTTGAGTTGTGACCAATTCCCCTTAAGAGGTTCCTGATTTTGACCTTGAACTCTCTTCGCCTGGGACCTATACACTCCTTTGTCCTTATCCTCAGACTAATTCTTGGCCTGGTCTGCACCTCCTGAATTATGGGCGCAACTCGAATGAGTGCGTCCTAAAGATCTATTGGGCGCTTTGATTTGAGGTGGGTATTTACAGGTGGATTTAATCTGGCACAAAACTTCGATACCTGTTGTGTCATATCCATTTGTGGTGCATACTTCAGAAGAGAGATGAACTTTGAGTAATAAGCGTCAAGAGATAAACCAAGTTGTTTCAGCTCATAGAACTCGTTCATCTCCTGCGTGCGGTATGCAGGTGGTAAGTATCTTCCTTGCATAGCTATTTTCAACTTCTCCCAAGTAACGGACCCTTCCAAGATCCCTTGGTCTCTGCACCATTGCTTCCACTAGAGTCTGGCTTCACCGGTGAGCTTCAGCTTGGCAAGCATTGCTTGGTTAGCGGGTGTAGTACCGGCCACTTCAAAGTAAACTTTCATGGACTTGATCCAAATCTCATCATCATTTTGGAAAGTCCTTCCTTTGCTTGAGAACAAACTTCTTCTCCTGAATCACGGTCGTGCTTGGTGTAGGAGTGGGACTAGGAATATGTACCTGGGGTTGTGTCTGGTTATGAGATTCTTAACATTAACAACTTGCTACACATTTCTTACACTACATTTTATGCCCAATTCAGCTTTCAGCCTTAACTTTCATCATTACCCATAGTCAAGACAATCATTGATAAAAATAGTCTTATTTCATTCATATGGGCATAGCCCTTTTGGAGTACAATTATTCTCGGGAAGATGGAACAAGCTGATACATTAATTCATGGAGAATAACATTGTGTTGCATTCAACTACGGGAACTGGGTAATAGTATGGATTAGGGTCATGGATCTTCAGGAATCGATATGTCATTGGAAGATTAGGGTATCCTTTTCTTTGGTACCCATTCTTCTCATAACATCCCAACACCTTGATTCTGTCGGTAGGGATTATTCGGGTTACTTTCTCATACACATACGTGTTCAGCTTGACCTTTCGACCTCCGACATGTAGGGTTGTTTTTACGTGAGCCTCAATAAAGATGAACAGCTTCACGATCTTCAGGTCCTCCAACCACTTGATTCTCTTTAGGTTGGTTCGAAGGTACGCAAATTGGTGGGTAGTAATAGATTCCTGAATCACCCGTCCATCTCTGTTCCACGTACAGGGGCGATGGATTGTAGATGCGATCTAGGATAATCATCATATCAATCCTCCGTCGATAATGTGAGGCAAGCATCGTGGTCATAAATATGACATGGAACACCAAGAATTTGTTCCATGCTTCCCAACTCTACAAGTCAACATTGACAAGTAGGTAAGGAAATGTTCTTAATAGCAACATTTTCTTTACTTCACCTTATTAAGTTTTCTTATAAAGATAGATCCTTTGTTGGTTGACTCTAATACCAACTGTAATGTGTCCACTTGATCACTTGTAGGACACGTCTTAGCCCATCGGGAAGAGGGTTTAGAAAGCTCCGCTGGGCACTCCCATGGAATGTTATGGGGTTTGCGATCTAGGTCTTTCTTGCCACATAGCGGAAGTATTCCGATCGTTTTCACTTAGGACCGACCTGAATTAGGGTTTTCCTAGTGATCAAATTCATAGAACGGCAGCTAGCGTTGAACCCCAGGCAAACTACTTTACGTAAAAACGTCAGGGTCGAAGCCAATTCATGCTGCACTTGGTTCAAGGAAAATGGAAAACGAGATGCAAAGCTCGACCTCTCTGCCCATAAGGCATAGTCCCATTCCGTTCCCCTAAAACAACATAAATCGGGATTCTAGTAACCTAGACTCTAGGTCAACGCCCTTGCTGTTCATTTCCTTCGAGAAAAGTTCCCTGCTGTCGATTTCATTTGAGAAAAGTTCCCGGCCAACCGGGACCACCCATTTGTAGGACAGACCCATGGCCACATCCACCACACTTTCCTCAAGGTTGCTTTAGTTGTCTAATTACCTACCAGTGTTAGTTGGATACACAAAAACAGCTTCCTTAATTAGCCAATTATAAACCGATTCCTTCACGTAATCTTAGCACTTTACATAGAAAACCATTTCCAAACAAGTTCCTTTACATCAATTGAACTTGTTTATCTTTGGAATACATTCATATAATCCATAATCTGCTCGAAGGCTATCCAACAATCTACAGGGATTACTAATCCAAGATTCCACCCGTAGACTAGTATGTGGGCCTCGAGATCCAATCCCAAGTCGCGTTGGCCTCTTGTACAGGGCCTGGAAGGCAAGGGATTTACGGCCAGAGCCCCCCTGGCACCCAAGCGTTCTCCTGCTCCAAGTAGCACCCAACAGAGAAACCTCTCGCGGTGGGTTCGGTCCACATTCCTGAAGCGGCTAACAACCCCCTTGGTTAGGGTCAAGCAGACAGTCGGGGGTAGCTGATGCTGCCTCTCCCTTCAAGCCTTCAACCTGAAGCATTAATTATCATTCCATATTTAGTTCCTTGAGCAAACAATGCAAACAGTGCTCCTAAACTGTTATAAACACAATCAATCCACTAGTCATTTATTTGGCCAACTGCTAAGGAGTGAATCCTTCTCTCCTAATGCATCCAGCATTCGATCCGGGATCAATTGCGACTTGGCAAGATCCCCAAGGGTTTGTTTGTTTACCCTTTTGTCCTTGGGTTAGGGTCATACCCTGTCAACCCAAATTAACCAACACCTTAGGTTTCTTAGGTTGAAACATTGAATCCTGGCGACCATGTCGCTCTAACTTGATTGATCCTTTACTTACTAGGAAAATACATAACTTCCCTTAACTTGAAAAATCAGCCCAAGAAGGGTGATGTAGGAGGATGTCCACTCATCCTCTTGCAAGATAGACTTGCACTAGAACCTGCCAACCTCGTTCTAGGGTGTGGCAAATCTACCTTGTGTTTAAAACACAAGCCATGCTACGTTTGTAGCTTGTTGCACAAGTGTCGCACCTAACTCATGGGATCATATCACCCATCAATGGCATTACTTAGTCAAGGAATTTGTCTAGTCAAGGTGTAGGGTTAGGGGTGTCTTCTTCCCCAACCCAGCACTAACCTTGCTAGGCCAATAACGTTTGGGCCTAGGGTTTCTAGGCTCAATCAGATATCATTCAATCCTTAGGGTAAAGCCCTAGATCGTTAGTGCATGGGCATCCAATTAATCCCAAACATTCCGTGAATGTGGGTAGGACCTTTGGGGTTTCAGGGTCTGGACTTGGCATCCAAGTGCGATACTAGGTAGAATTTCTAATGTGCTAAAACCTAGTTAGCACTTTGAGGTATTCGTTGTACTAGCTAGTTATGCTTATATGAATCCCTAGAGGGTTATAACTTTACAAGTGGTTTAGCTAAAAATTGGTCAACTTGTCTTGTGACAAGGAATGATCCTTTCATAAAGATGCTAAACTTGTTCTAAAAGTGTAAATAGTTGCAAGACATCGCATTACACGATTCATTACCTCTATGCACCATAAGGTTTGCAATAATCCTATCTTTTCTTTCTCAAGTCATGACAAATGATAATTTGGAGAGTAACTTTCATGAAACCTACAAGGATTTACATCAAGGAACTATGCCTACAACCTTTAGTTTAATGCAATTGAATCTCATGCTTTGATATGACATGCAACCTTTTCTACATGCAAATTCGATGAAATGAAATCTACGCATGACGAATATGTAACATGAAACCCTTAGATACAACATTGTTAATGAAGCTCATGCAAGACTAAGACTAGTGTTGACTTCATCCATTCCCAAGTATCTCTTGCATGCAACTTGCAAGACCATGGATTCATTTCCATGCTATGCAATTTTTCAGACAACATCTAACGAATATTAATGATTTTTTCCCATGCGAATCACAACAATGGAAGTTATATTGCCTAAATGCAATCTACGCTTATTCTTTCCACAGCCAATCAAAAATGCACTTGACAATTTCATCTTTTAACCCTAAGCTATATGCGTTTAGGCTTGTCACTTTAGAAACACACAAAATTGGCAACATGTGATTACGCTCGTAAGATGAATAAGCAATTTATATTCATAGCTTCCCTATGAATTTTAAGCATGACCAACGCGGAATTAAACTTTCAAGAACCTGGGTTTGTGGATCCGTGGGGATATCCACGTGTAAACTTGGGTTCGAATTGTCCACGCGTGTACCTTGCGTCTTGGACTTTGGAGCCATCGTAGACATGGTGTGTTTGGACTCCGGATTTGCCTTCGCCCTTACGAGATCTGCGAATTCCCTCCAAGCTTGGTAAAGAGCTTCAAAATCTGTCCGCTTCTCCCTTACACAGGAATACCCCTTTTCGGAAGTGGGTTATAAGGCCCAGGAAAACATCGCGTGCACAAGGCTTAAGAGGTTTTCCTTTAGAAGCTTTTAAGAAGCCTCTAGAAAGCTTCAGCCTTTTCAGAAAACGTGGATGGAGGTAATGATTGGTGGGAAGATGACGAGGAAAAGGGGGGGTATTTATGACGATATGGTGGCAGTGGGTTGGGTAGCAGCAGCAGCGCAGCTGTAATGGCGTGGTTGTGATGGCAGCTGCGGCACGGGACAACACGACAGCAGGCGGGCAAGCGGCCTCTTCTTCCCTCCTCATTCGTGACCCTCAGCATGGTAGCCTCCCACTCTTCTCAGCATTGTAGCCTCCTCTCTTCTCTCTTATTGTGCCTCCCCCCAAGGCTAAGGGGGAGGTTATATAGTGCTAAGCGGGGGAGAGGTGGCCATATACGTGGTTGGTGCATGCCTCCCCCCTCATGCAACCCACACACCACTCCACCTTGGCTCACTCCTCCACACACTCCCTCTCACCCTGCCATGCATCGACTGAGGGAAGGGGTAATTATTTAAAAAAATTGACTTAACCTTACCCATTATCCAATTTCCCCTTCTTCCAATAAGGGTGTTCTCATGGGGCTTTGCGGTTTTAAACCCCGGCCTCAATTGCATAATATGGATAGGCTCAATATTCTACATGCGGGGTAAGGATTAAGCCGCCAATATTTATGATATGGGAAATAACTTTGCACAGGCTTTTACGCGGGTGTGTGGTGATCAAAGCTCCTTAATATTTTGAGCAGAGATATTACACAAGAGTGTTTGGAGTCATAGGATTGTTTGATGATAAATCAATTTGGATGCACTGATGATCTACGAAATTTTACCTTCTTTGATTCATCCATATGATCTAGAGAATGTTGTAATAACCTATGTCAACTTACTTCTCATATTATCTAGATGATTTCCCATATGTTCAAAGTGGAAACAATGTTGCAAGTGGTAAACAAGTTGGCATATGCCGAAGGATGTGCAGGTTTGGAGGGGTGGATGTCGTGACGGTGCGCATCCACCACTATGAATCTGAAGGTAGATTTTTTTTTTCCAATAATTTGAACACATTAGTCAACTTCATTAGAAATTTTATTTATGTTGTGTGTTTCTTGACGGAGGTTAGGCTTAGCTTGGATGAGCAATGGAAATACCTATTGCTGGCCTACCTAACCCCCCAGGAGATCGACGCCCTCGGATTCGAGGAAGAAGCAGCACACGCAGAACCGCAGGGGGAGGAAGCAGAACTGCAAATCGATATGAATCGATTCAGGGAGGATGTAGTCCCACAACCCCCCTCGTCTCGCAGTCTCAAGAGCCACCACAAGAGGACCCATATGCGGAAAGAAAAGCCGCCTCTAGGGAAAGACGCAAAAAGCTGGTGAGGAAGCCAGGAAAAAGTTGAGAGCCAAGCCAGCCGTGCTACCATCCGCACCCTCCCACCGTGCCCTTATGATATTCCCGTAGGATTCCACGCAAAACTGGTGTTATGGGAGATACAGGAACTAGGAAAGGATCCATTCCCCTTTAGTTTCCCCCTACCCAACAGTCTGTGGAGGGTCCTGCCGCTCAAGGTGATGGACGAGGTAATCGCAGTCGGTGGCCGGTTGGGGCAAAGATGGCTAGAAGAGCGGGAAAAGACCTCGACCTCTTGGGGCACAGAAGCGGCTGACTACTGGCAAAATAAAGTTTTTGAAGTTCCACACATTGTACAGGGCTACAAAAGCCAACCCCTGTGGAGGAGGCGAGTATGCGACATCAGCATGCTCACCTGGATGGCATTTTGTAACACCCTACCATTCGAGCGGAACAACCCTACCTACATGGCATACCCACGAAGGGTAGGCGTGGATTTTGATGCCACCCTCGACGGGCGGTACGACTTCCCTATTATTTATAACTCCACTGTAGTATCCTTCGAGTATGTCCTTCTTTTTACCACCGAAAGCCTAGATGAGTCTATGACGCACTTTCTTGCGGATTTCTCCTGATGTCCTGACTCCGCTTTTATAACAACTTGTAATTATCTTAGGTTACTTAGGCTACTTCTTAAGCAGGACCCGACTCCACAAGAGCACGGCCTACCTCCCCTATTCTTTGATCCTAACGCTATAAACAAGTGCGCCATGGCTCGTCTTATGATGAGGGCTAGTATCCTTCTCTCTTTTTTTCTAGCCCTCCTAGAAGATATGAACAACAGCCAATTCACTAGGTGCAATCACCCTTTCCTCTCCACCACTTCTCTTCATGTCCGCATGAATCTGAAAGATTACATGCAAAGTTGCCAGTTTTTTAGCAAATCTATCCGACCCCCTTCTCCTCCTCATTCCGATGAAGAAAATTAGGCCTATTTATCATTTCAAAAACAAAAAGAGAGGAAAAACAAAAAAGAAGAAGAGGAGAAAAAGAAAAAAAGAGAAATACACCACATTCACTGCACCTAGGGTTTTCCCTAGCCCCCTCCCCACTTCACACTTAGGGCATATCAAGGGCAGGACTTTCAGAACTGTCACCCTAAGACTTGCACCGCATCTTCAACGATGCACAAACTGGGTCCTCAAGTGTGGGACGTTACCAAGGGCTTGCCCAAGGTTAGACCCATCTCCCAGTTCCACTGCAACGGGCACCACACACTACACGGAGAGGCAGACACACACCCTTAGGGAGTGCACAACTTTTCTTGCAGGTTATGTTCAAGTTTCAAGAAATGGCTACTCCGCTGAAGAGGATCACCCACGGCATCCTTTAATGACCAAAACTTATTTCCATGTGCTAGCATCCAGCCATCTACCTACCGATGGCTACCATGATTGAACCAAGTCAAGATAGATCTGCCATTGGCATAGATCTTGGAGCCTCATCTTCCAAAGATGCACGCCCAATACCTCAAGATCTTTGGATCACTTATTGATTCCACAAGCCTGAAGAATTTCAATGTACAGTTGAAGATCTTCAACGCTGTACTGAAGACCTTAAACTCAAAGACAAAGACCTTTAACTCAACGGCACAAATTTTCAATACGAAGACAAACTATATCTTTCTCAAGACAGAGTTCGCGGGGGTGGGGGGGCTTCTCTAGAATAAATCCCTCCAATACCATCCTCCTAAGGGATTACTTATTCTCTTCTCTTCTCTTCTCTTCACAATGCTCCTCTACTCGATATTTTACAAGCCAATCCATTCCTTACACCATAAACCAGCTATTGCAATGAGATTCATCAACTCTGAATAGTGGGTATGATCCCTAGAACTATCCACATGATGAAAGAGGGAGAGGGCACATACTCCAAGGGAATTCGATGGCGAATCATGATGATTACAATGCAAGAGATGATCCAGGCCAATGTAATGATGAACCCTTCTAGATAAGGACCTTTGTGAGCATCGAGTACTTCAAGGAATGTGCCACCCACAAGAACAAGTTGCTCAAATTCTTTGTTCGAGGGAGCTGGGACTGTTGAGATATCGAGCTCCACTCGTGATACGCCAGGGTGACCATTGTGTATTTATGTCACCGACTTGTCAGTTGCAGACGCGGTTGGTACACCGCCCATGAATAATAGCTACATGACAGCTATCCTTATCTACTCTAGTTCATGGCTCAGTTAGTATGCCACCTTAGTTAGTTGAGTTTGGTTTGAGACCCATATATAGGGTTCTTCTATTTCTTTGTATGTGAGTTCTTTTTGGCTTACACAACTAAGAAGAGGAAAACTGTTTTTAGCCTCCACCTTTGTGTGTATTCCCCCATTGTGCAAGTAAGAAAGCTACAAGTGAGACTCCTTCCTTCTCTCCCACAATCTTGACATGGTATCAGAGCCTTGTTCATGGTAAGGAGCTTAAGAAAGCAAGCCAAGCTCGCGGTGTTCTGGTAAGAGGAGCAGTATTGCTTTCATTTTCTGTTTTGGGAGCAGATCTCTGCAGGTAGCACAGCCGGAAAGTGTAGGAGTGCATTGTCTTAGATTGAGACGCCCTTCGCGGTGAAGCAAGAGGGTAGTATATGCTACGGGTAAGGGCTTTAGCCCTTGGCGACCTTGTTTTTTTTATTTGAGGCCATTTCAGGGCCTGTTTTGGAGGCAAAAGTTTTCTGCACACACTCAGGAAAAGGCCCAGTTTTATGCTGTGTAGCCACTGTTCTACAGGTCGGTGAAAAGTTACTGTAGAAATTGCATCGTATGCTTGTGTGCAGAGACATTGGGAGTTACAGAATCATCCATGTTGCCTGTTGATGCAAAATCGTCACTAGGAAGTGACTGTGTGGTCAAATACCACTTTCGTTAGTTTTGCAGATTTTCCTTTGTGAGACTGAAGCTATGTTCTTTGCAGTGACATAATTTTTTGCAGTGTTCTGTAATGGCGTCTGATTCTCTCTCACAGATTGTCACTAAAAAGCTTGACAAGAACAACTTCCAAGCATGGAAGTTTAGAATGACGAATTTCCTTATGGGAAAAGGATATTGGGAATTTGTGCATTTGTTTATGGTGCAGCACATGAACAATTCTGTGACAAGTGCAGAAGAAAGTAATGATGTATGGTATGTTGACTCAGGTGCATCAAACCACATGACAGGTCATGCAGAATGGATGGAGAATGCAAGGAAAATGGAAAAACCAGGATTTGTGGAGACTGGTGATGATACTGCACATCCTATTGTGCAGATTGGAAAATTTCCTTTGTCTATGCAGGATGGGAAAAAGAAATACCTGTCTGATGTATTTCATGTCCCAAACATCACCAAGAATCTGGTTTCTGTTGGTCAAATGGTTGAGCAGGGCTTGCAGGTCAGATTTAATTCTCATGGATGCTTTGTTGAGGATATGAAAAATAAAGGTCACTTGATAGCAAAAGGAAAGAAGAAGGGTAGAATGTTTACGTTGGATGCAGACATGTCTGAATTGAGTGTAGCAATGTTTGCTCATGGGACTGGTGTAGTTGCAGATATTGATATCTGGCATAAACGCATTGGTCATGTTAATGTAGAGTGACTTAAATCAATGCAGGCCCAAAATATTGTTGCAGGATTGCAAAAATTCAAGGTTGCAGAAATGCATAAGGTATGTGAAGCCTGTCAGTTTGGAAAACAGGCAAGGAAACCATTTCCTAGACATGTTCAAGAGAGTAAGAAGCCATTGGAATTAATCCACTCTGATGTGTGGACTACTAAAGCTACATCTCTTGGAGGTTGTCAATATTTTGTCAGTTTTATTGATGACTATAGCAGAAAAGTTTGGGTGTATTTCATGAAAAAGAAAAGTGAAGTTTTTGGGCATTTCAAAACTCTTAAAGCTATGGTTGAAAAAGAAACAGGTCTGCAAATAAAATGCCTAAGGTCAGATGGAGGGGGAGAGTACCTCTCAAATGAGTTTGCAAGGTTCCTGCAGGAGTATGGCATAAAGCAGCAATATTCATGCAATCATACCCCACAACAAAATGGAATTGCAGAAAGGAAAAATAGGCATATTGGAGAGGTATCTCGTGCCATGCTCAATGAAAAAGACTTGCCAGATTTTTACTGGGCTGAAGCAGTTGCTACAGCAGTCTACATAATGAACATGACTCCCACTGCAGCAATACATGGCGTGACTCCAGAGGAGAGGTATTCTGGTAGGAAACCAGATATTTCTCATTTAAAAATTTTTGGTTGCATTGCCTATGTACATGTGCCAGATAAGTTGAGATCCAAGTTGGATACAAAAGCTGAGAAGTGCATCTTTATTGGTTATTCTCTGCAGCAAAAAGGGTATAGATGCTATAACCCTTCTACTCGTAAGTTTATAGTAAGCAGAGATGTTGTTTTTGATGAGATGAGTAGCTGGTGTAAACAAGTAAATGTGATTGATAATGTAGATGCACAAAATGGTAATGCAGCAGTAACAAGATATTAGTGGACCTATAGCGTCCTCTAGCAGTGATTCACATTCTTCACCATGGACAGGCAAATTGAGATCAGGAGAATCTTCTCAAAGCAATGCAGACAGTGGTATGTAGGTATCACGAAAAGGAAAAGAGAAGGTAGATCAGCCCATGTTTGATGCGAATGCAGGTCACTCTTATATGGATGGTGAATCCAGTGGCTCAGAACAGAGCATTGATGATGAGTTGGGTATTCCTTCTATTGTTACACCTGGAGTAAGGAAGACCAGGGATGTTTTGAGAGCACCTGGGAGTGAACCTACTTTGCGCAGGTCTACGAGAGCTAGGTATCCTGTGGATAGGCTGAAATATGTTGAATTTACAGCCATTCACTATGCATATATGGTCAAAGTGATATAGGAACCAGAACCCACTTCTTTTGAGCAAGCCATGGGAAAAGAAAAATGGGAGAAAGCCATGGATGAAGAAATGGATGCCTTGGAAGCAAATGCTACATGGGAATTGGTACCTTTGCCTAAAGGTAAGAATGCAAATGGCTGTAAGTGGGTTTATAAGGTGAAGCACAATGTAGATGGTTCTGTGAACAAATACGAGGCAAGATTAGTAGTCAAGGGGTATGCATAAACATATGGCATTGACTATGAAGAAACATTCAGTCCGGTTGCAAGGATGGCAACCGTAAGAGCAGTCATTGCTATGGCTGCATCAAAGGGATGGTCTTTACATCAGATGGATGTAAAGAATGCCTTCTTGCATGGTGATTTGCAAGAAGAGGTCTATATGGAGCAGCCACTAGGTTATGTGCATGCTGTTCATCCTGAGTTTGTTTGCAGGTTGAAGAAAGCCTTGTATGGCTTGAAGCAAGCACCTAGAGCATGGTCTGACAAGATAGGACAGTATCTTGTCACTATTGGCTTTCAGATTTCCAAGGCAGATTTCTCACTTTATGTGAGAAAAACAGAGAAAGGTATTATGCTACTTGTCATTTTATGTTGATGATTTGATTATGACAGGTGACAGTGATGAAGATATCCGTCATGTGAAAATGCTATTGAAGCAGAAGTTTGAGATGAAGGATTTGGGAGAGCTAAGTTATTTCTTGGGCATTGAGGTGATTAGATCACCAAGTGGGATACAGCTCTTGCAGAGGCAGTATGGATTGGACATGCTGTCCAAATATGGGATGACAGGCTGTAAGCCTATTTCAGTTCCTTTGGAGCAGAATGTGAAGCTGAGCGCAGATGCAGGTGAGCTTCTGGAAGACCCTACTACGTACAGACACATAGTAGGAAGTTTGATTTATATGACTATTACCAGGCCAGATTTGAGCTATGCTGTTGGATTGGTAAGTCAGTTTATGCAGGCTCCAAGGAAACCACATTTGGATGCGGCTAGACGCATACTCAGGTATGTGAAGTCCACATTGCAGTATGGACTATTTTATGAGACTGGGATTCAGATACAGTTGCATGGATACACTGATGCTGATTGGGCTGGTAGCATTTCTGATAGACGATCTACCAGTGGGTATGTGTTCTCTTTTGGGAGTGCTGCAGTCACTTGGAGCAGCAAGAAACAGCCTACAGTTGCCTTGTCGAGCACAGAGGATGAGTACAGGGGCGCAGCAATGGCTGCATGTGAGGTAGCTTGGTTGCATAAGCTACTTTATGATATGCATCAGTCTACAGATGGGCCAATTGTCATTTATTGTGACAACATGAGTAGTATACACTTGGTAAATAACCCAGTCTATCATGCTAGAACAAAGCACATTGAGGTGCATTATCACTATGTGCGAGAGAGGGTTTTACTAGGTCTTATTGATCTAGTTTATGTCAGCATAGAGGATCAGGTAGCTGACATATTCACGAAGGCATTGGGCGCAGAGAAGCTGCGCAAGTTCAGAGACCTGCTTGGTGTGCAGGAATTGGGATTGAGCTCGAGGGGGAGTGTTGAGATATCGAGCTCCACTCGTGATACGCCAGGGTGACCATTGTGTATTTATGTCATCGACTTGTCAGTTGCAGACGCGGTTGGTACACCGCCCATGAATAATAGCTACATGACAGTTATCCTTATCTACTCTAGTTCGTGGCTCAGTTAGTATGCCACCTTAGTTAGTTGAGTTTGGTTTGAGACCCATATATAGGGTTCTTCTATTTCTTTGTATATGAGTTCTTTTTGGCTTACACAACTAAGAAGAGGAAAACTGTTTTCAGCCTCCACCTTTGTGTGTATTCCCCCATTGTGCAAGTAAGAAAGCTACAAGTGAGACTCCTTCCTTCTCTCCCACAATCTTGACAGGGACGAGGGCTGTGCAAAATATGTGTTGATAAAAGGCCGCAAGATGATCCTTCCTCAAAGAAGTTCCATGTCTTGCAAGTGAAAGAGCAACATTGCAAAGTGTTGTCAAAGCAAGTGACATATCAGATTACATTGACAGGAGAGGCATTTTCACCTACAAAATTGACAAGAGCTGTATCTACTACCTTCTCAATCCCTCTGTCAAAAATCCACAAAAGATGGTGAAGCTATCTTGCCTTACCTACCCAAATATATTGAAGGATCTATGCACAAATGAAGCATATTCTTGATTAAGTGTGCAAGTTGACTACACTTCAACAAAGATGCATGCTCTATAAGTGAACTCTCTAAAGAGGACATCGATCACGCCATTCAAACTCTGAAAGAATAAGGATTCAACCCTCAAAACCTCCTCAAAAGATGGATTCTCAAGTTACAACTAAGATTAGAAGGATATTTTTCTGATGAGAGAGAGAAAGAGAGAGAGAAGGGTGGTCGATGAATATATCGGATGTATGAAGGCTTGCTATTTAGTTGGTTGGTTCTGATGGAAATAGAGAATGGCGGAGAGGAAAGCACTCATGCTACTAATTCTGGTGAGATCATCAATAGGACTCAAATGAAGATGGTGGGAGAGGATGTGGTGCTAAGAAGGAGCCTCAGCCGTCCTCACCCTCATCCGCCTCATCGCCTCCAACGTGACATAGATTTGGCGGCTGTTGAAGATGTGTAAACGTGGCAAAAAGCATTCAATTAAAGCTAGCTTTAATCATTCAAATCTTAAAATATTTATGCTAAAAATCCCATTAGTTTTTCTAAGAACACTTGCTTTAAAACAAGCTAACGTAAGAAGAATCCTCTCAACGTGGGGAAGAAAAATCTATATAAGAGGATGAGTATGAGGGGTTTTTGGGACACACACTCCTTGATCTCTCCAAGAAGACCATGAAGATAGGCTCTTGAGTCTAGCTTAATGCTCCTCGCCTCTTTGAAGCTTTTCCAACAAGTTTGAGAGAAGGGCCATCAAAATCAAGTGTGTAAGGCTAGAGGTTGAGATTGTATTCCTCACATTCTTCGAAGACCACCATCCAATTTTGGAGAGAAGGTTTGAGGTCGAGCTTAAAGCTCCTTGTCTACATCGAAGTTTTCGTCATTGGAGTCGCTATGAAGATTGGCTTGAGTTGAGCTTTGAGATTCTTGCCTACTTTTGAAGATCGTCATCAAGTTCCATGAAGTGGCTTTTGAGTTTGAGCTTAGTGCTCCTCGCCTTCCTTGAGTTCCACCTTTTTCTCCTCTTTCTCAAATTTTTTTTGATCATATGTAAAAGTCTTTTGAACATGCATCTTGCATATACATTTATTGAAGAATTTGCTTTCTCGCTCCACTTGAATCCTCAATAATTATTTTATGTTGAGCTTTTCCATCTCAAAGTGTCCCTATGGAGAGCTACCTTCAAAGTCACTCATGTAAATCTTGTGTGACATTTGGTGAGAACCCGACGTGAAAGCATCGCTTCTTATCATCGAGATGAGAGAGTCTTCGATGACTCCATCTTCTTCATCGACTACTTCTTTCTTTTCAACTGTTGAGATGAACACATTATTACAAACTCTTTCTTCAGCCATTATGATGTAGAATTAACAGATGTAGTTATCTATGTAGCAACAACAACAGTTGCATTAGCAATAGTTGGATGAAAAATGACTATTGCATCAAGAACAAGAGCATAGGTATGGTGCAACCAAGGCGATTGAGGCTGTGGTTAGTGAGCGCAAATTATTTGATGGCCAAAAATTTTTAGCCTACCTTAAAGCCTTTGAAAGCAATATGTGCTTCTTTGGAGTTCCCATGAATTGGAACAACTATTTCTTACGGCTTGTCACACTTGCTTTGTGGGTTAGAGTGACTGATTTTTTTGTGCAAGACTCTAACTGGAATGTTTTCAAGAACGCACTCAAAGATGAATATTTTTTGGAGGATTATGGTATTGCTACGCAAAAGACATTCAGAAAATGGGTCTATCAAGTCAACAAAAGACTTCTTGCTTCTGAGTTGTTGCAGGAGTTTAAAGAGCAATACAACCAATTGGATGCTCTAGAGAAAAGATCTCTAAACTCAGAGAAAGTGGAGTTATTCTTGCAGGTAGCTAATCCTGCACTTTAGGATGAGTTGGGAGAGTTTCTCGAAGACCATACGCAGCCTATGGGATGGAAAATGGATTGGTAGGATACTATCAATGTGGTCTCTACACTAACAAAGAGGCAGAGATGGAAGGATCACTTGCAGAATGGCATGCAGTCACCACCAGTGATGTCTTCTCCTACCATGACTTCTCCTTCTTAAACTATTGGACCATCCGCTACTTCTCTTATTTCTCAACCTTTGTCTATGCCTATGCCTATACCTATTCCTACTACCATTGCTAGACCAACTATAATACTCATCATTGAATATATGATGGAGGGGATTTTAAAGAACTTAAAATGCCTACAAAACAAGATGACTAGAAGGGAGTAACAGCTAGCTCTAGTTTCAGTTCCATCTTCATCTACCCTTGCAAATTCTTTCAGGATGGTGAAATCTTAAGGATTCTAAGTGCTTGTTGAGGAGAAGCAGAGAAGAGATGATGATCAATCTGAAGGTTCAAAGAGAGTGACTAGGATGAGTGATCTAGTTTCTCAACCTTCTTATTCAAACCAGAGCAGAGTCTAATTGATGTTTAGAAGCTGAAAGTACAAGAAGATTAAAAAACCCTGAAGATAAAAGATTTGAAGCTAAAAAAGCAATCTAGATTCAAGATGTGTCCCGACATTGAGATTACTACAGATTTGAAGAAGAGTGATGAGATTGATTCTGATGAGAGGAGGTTATTGATGGTCTTTATGATGGGCTAATATACTCAAATACTATGGAGGATATTTCAGCATTATTGAAACTTGAAAATCAAGAGTTGTCATATGTCTTACATCTCAATTCTCTGGCAATGAATTGTGAAATTGTTGATTTCATGCCACAATAAAATTTGGGTGCTGAGAATTCTTAGAAAAAAGTGTTCTTTGCTGAAATATTTCAATAAAAAGATTTACAAAGTGTTGATTTACAGTAGTAGATAGGATTTACAGCTAAAGTAAACTGTGAGCCTCAGTAGTGGGCTCTTTATATGTAGTTTGAAAAAGATATGGTTGATTTTTGTTAGTCAAAAGAGTTGGGTATAGTTCATACACAACAAAAATTCTGTTGACTAGATAATTTACAACAAAAGCTGAAATTTCCAGGTTGTAGCAAAGAAGCTAGAGTACAATCAACATATAAGACAGTTGACAAAAAGGTTTAATTACCTTTGGACACTGATAATAATTTGCCAATGATGTTTATGCCATTTACTGAGATGGATATGGATATAAACATCAATGTGGACAAATCACAAACAAGACTTGTTCCATTCAAAAAGACAAGAGAGTTTGGAGTCACGGGATTGTCTGATGATCAATCAGCCAAAGAAGATCTAAAACCGTTGACGATCTACGAGAGTTTACCTTCTTTGATTCGTCCATATGATTTGGGAGGATGTTGTGATAATCTATGTCAGCTTACTTACTTATCATATTATTGAGATGATTTCCCATATGATCCTGTGGGAACAATGTTGCAAGTGGTAAACAAGTTGGCACATGCCAGAGGATGTGCAGGTTTGAAGGGGCAGATGTCGTGATGTTGCGCATCCACCACTGTGCATTTGAAGGTAGAGTTTTTCGCTAAGAGTTTAAACACATTAGTCAACGTCATTAGGAATTCATTTTCTGTTGTGTATGTCTTTTTGCATGACACATGAGTACAACTAGTTAGGCTAGGTACAATTTCTTTAGTGCATTCATAAATTTTTGTGTGGATGGATCATTTGAATGATTGCATTACATGGTTTTCATTTGCAAACTACATGAATGATTGGGCACGAAATTCTCTTTCAAAGCATATTTTTGTGAGGGCACGATGCATGGAAAAACAGGTTCATATGAAGGAATCCCTTTTCAAGACTCGAGGACTAAAGAAATAGGTCGTAATGTTGATCCTTCGCTTTGGACTTCCCCCATGTGACTTGTAATTCGGATGTTGCTAGTGTAGATGATATGTCTTTTCATATGCTAAAATTGGTTCAACATTTACCAACATAAAAAAGCTAAAAGTTATGCAATCATATCATGAACATTTAAGTGGATTATTGCTACATTTGACATTTTCATTATTTGTGAAGATGGTGGAGACTTGCTATGCTCTAATCACTCTCCCTCTACCTATTACATGTGCTGAGCAACAACACTCAAGTCTTCGAGAGAAGTATGAAGCTCCTATCATTACAACACACAAGTGTGTGTATCATTCAATGAAATAATATTCGGATGGAAGATACTGCAGTTGATGCTCCTCTGCTCAATATTTTACAAGCCAATCCATTCTTTGTGCTAGAAACCAGCTATTGCAATGAGATTTGTCAAATTTGAATAGTGAGTATCATCCCTAGAACTACCCAGATGCTGAAACGGGAAGAAGACAAATACTCCAAGGGAATCTGATGGTGAATCATGCTAATTACAATGCAGGAGATGATCAAGGCCAATGTAGTGATAAACCCTTTTGGATAAGGACATTAGTGAGCATCAAGTACTTCAAGGAATGTGCCACCCACAAGAACAAGTTTCTCAAATTCTTTGTGCCAGGGAGCTGGGACGAGAGCTATGCAAAAGATGTCTTGAAGAAAGGCCAAAATATGATCCTTTCTTAGAGAAGTCGCATGTCTTGCAAGTGTGGAGAAACACAAAACAAGCTCTGCTTGATTAAGTGCAAGTTGACTACAGTTCAACAAAGATGCATGCTCTATAAGCAAACTCATTAAAGAGGACATCGATCACCTCATTCAAACTCTGGAAGAACAAGGATTCGACCCTTAAAACCTCCTCACAAAAGATGGATTCTCAAATTACAACTGAGATCAGAAGGATATTCTTTTGACGCGAGAGAGAGAGAGAGGGGTGGTCGATGAGGATATGAAGTGTATGAAGGCTTGCTGTCTAGTTGGTAGGTCGGTCAGGCCAACCTAACCACCTTCGTGGGCTGTAAAAGATAAACCCCTTCAGAACCATTGATCATCTATCTTTCACACATGTAGAGTTGTTCTAGCTAGCCTTAAGCTCTTCACATATCTTCTATCTAGATTGCCATCTAAGATTCAGAGTGTCAAAGCACATGGGTGGATAGAGCCATCTTTGTATCAGTTGTTTGGAGCTAAAGGTTTTTTTTGAATTCTCCTCTTATGTGTTGTGTACTCTCTATCTCTTTCTTAGATTCTGTTCGCTGCGCCGTGTAATTTCTTACATTGATGGCATTCCATAGGTTTAATATCTTTTCGTCCAATACACCTTTGTCCCCAACCAATGCCATTTTCATCATAACCTCTACATTAAGGCCTACAATTGCAATCCACCTTGTCACGTTCTTTCAGAGATGACAGAGCCTGCATTGCAAGGCACTGCCAGAGAACATGGAGGATTGACTCCTAAGCTTGATGGCACATGACACACCGTGGATGGATTTTTATAAACTTATTGAGCCTCTCCTTCTTGCTTAGCTTTTGCATATACACCTTTCATAGAAGGGTGCATAATTTGTTGATGGACTACTAGACCAAACTTTTTTAGTGCATTTCTACCATATCTTCCAATGTTCCATGGGGAAGATGGATCTTCACTCCATATACTACTTGAGAAACACATCATTCTTCCTTAATTCCAAATCTTTCATACATTTATCTTAAATCACGTTTTTACCTCTAGCTCTGATGTCCCCTTGAATTCCTCTTCCGATGAGTTTAAAATTTCTAACCATCTTCTCAAACCTTTCTTCTCCATGGCTTTGGAATTCTCTATCATATTTTCTTGGGCCTACCCAATGCTCCTTATGACAATTTTTCCTTAGCAGTTAAAATAAGGAAAATAGAGAATAAGGTGTTTTAAATTTATTGTTTTGATCCTTTTTACCGCTTGACTAAATCCTTTTTTAGTCTTATATTGCTTGAATATATCTTCTTTGAGTCTTAATATCAAGGTGCTCCTAATTTCCCATCAAGCAGAGCACTTTATGGATGCATGAAGGATGGTAGCGAATGAAGATAGACATCAAAGAAGATGAAGCCTGACAAATTGCTAACATATAAGCTAATGTCAAATTACTACCATATAACCTAATGTCAAAATACACAAAATATTATTTATCTCAATTAATGTCAAATTCCATAGTAAAACATTTAGGCATCATGATTTCCTAATGTAAAGCATGATTTTTTTCAAACTTGCTATGTGTTCGAATGAAAGATGTACCCTCTTAAATGTTCATGCAACATCACAATGGATCGCCTATAGGGGTTTCAAGTTTAAATCTTGCATCGATGAATAGATAGAGGCTTTGGGAAATTTCAAAGGACAAATTCCACAAGAGTATACCATCTTGGTAGGGGACTTCAACAAAAACTTAAGGAAGTGACTTTAGCTTCTAGAAGCTGAGCATAGAAAACATCACTACCCATGCACTAGTGTTATTATTTGAATGCCAATATAGAAACCCTTTTGTAGGCTTGGATTTAGACACAAAATGGATTTAAATATTAAGAAATAAAGCTGTTTAAAAAATACTAGGCCTATCTAAGGGCCTTTTCTAGTTTGCAAGACATCCATTGGAGGATTTTTTTGCTCATCATTTTTCATCCAAAGAAGTGGCTTGAGGCAACCATTCAAGTGAAGATTAATATCACAAATTTCCATATTGCCTAGACTATAAGCACCCAGTATCTTATTTTTTCTTCATGAGGAAGTACTGCCTCTATCTCCTTCTCAATTGATGGCATATTAAGGAAGGCATTGGCTCAAGAAAGCCATACAACATCTTTGTTATGACTTCTTTCTTATTGTGTCGCAACATGTGTATATGAGGTTGAAATCTAGCACACTATATGAGATTGAACTCTAGCATGTGAAGTGTTCTATCGTCCTTCTACTTTTGTAAGAACTCTAGCATTCACTATTGTCTCTCTCTAGATTGGAACATGTGAGGAGTGCATGCAACCATGCATATGGAAACTCTTCCAATAGGGGTTCCCCCCAAACATCTCTAGGCAACTCCTATGCTGCCATAACAACTTGTAAGCAATCAAAGGCCTTACCCTTATGTGTAGATTGATTGACCCTTAGAGAGAGAGAGAGAGAGAAAATATTGGTAGATTGCTCACCTTCACTAACATTGAAATATTATATTATGTTAGCATCAAGTATGATTCATAAAATGCAAGATACTCATATAATTTCTCAAAATTTTATAATGCAAGAAACCTATGTGGTGATACCATATTAAAAGCGTAGTGCAAAGTTTGTTGCAAGCTACTTACTTTGGCTATAAAAGGGTTGAAATAAAGAACTATTGCATTATATCATACCAATAATCACAAATGCAAGAGACAACCAAATAGAAAGTGTAGATTAGATAGGAGAGCATTCTTAGGGGAGGATTTGAAGAAGGACGTATGATAAATTCCATTTCGTTAATGTGTAACCTATGTAAGAGAATTGTGAAAGACTCCATATCATATCTCAATATGATAAGCATGGCAAAAATGTCAAAGAAACTAGTCAAACACGAATCAAGAAGATATGCCATTTTCATTTGAGTGATTCACACTATGCTTGATGAACCATCAAGCTTTTTGTTGAATTTGCTCCTATAACTGCTAGGACAAGAATGTGAAAAGTAGGAAACTTATGAAGCTAGATGTTCATCACACTCAAACAAACATGCACATGAAAAATCATAGAGAATTTGAGATTTGACAGAGAAATTAGTGATTAAGGGGACCCGACAATTAGTGCCTTCTCATGAAATATTTCACATTCACCTTGAGGAATGCTTTTTGATTGGTGCTTCTCAAGTACATATTTGTTTCATTTAATTTCATAAAGTTAACTTCATGTTCTTTGTTGATTGGTGCTTCTCAAGTGTATAAATATTGTGTTGGATTTTATGATGTCAGTCCATGTTCTTGGGGATAATTTTCGATTCTATTTGTTGCTATGATCAATAGCTTGAGGCTTGAATCTTGTTTGATATTATGGAGCCATTTCAATGCTCGAATTATCGAACGATCCTCTTGGAGCTTTGAGAAACTACTGGACATTAGTGAGCAACCACATGAAGGGAGTTTTTTTCTTAATCCCCACTTCATTATTGATGAGTCTTCTTTGTGTTGTCTTTGAGGCACATCTAGTATATGTGCAAGATTTGAGCATTCATGGTTCTAGCATCAATCACTTGTTACTATAGAGTTTATTAATTATCAAGACGCGGTGCTCGAAATATCCATGCCAACATATCAAGTGTATTGTGGTTTCTATCATGAGGGTCCTCATTTATATTATTTATACTTGACATTGTGTTGGTACTAAACAACTAATTGCATGAACTTGTGATATTGTAAGCACACTCTATTTTCCTCAAGAGAAGAGCTTACTAACCAAGGAAGATAGTGGACTAGCTCTCTCTAAACCCAACCAAACATGATTAAAGCCCTTCCCAATAAATTCATATTTGACCCATCATGGAGCCTCCTTCTTAGAGGATATTTGCCCATGACAAACATGGAAAAAAATCGCCATATCTTGAAATACTCAAGATAGGCTAGGTGTCTTTGTTGAGGATTAATTCATCACCTCAATTCTCTATTCGATTGAATGCTTTGAGCTTCAAACAGGATATATTTGTTATTAATGAAAATTCTAAATTAGCCTATCAATTCTCAAAAGAATATCAAGCTTTAAAAAACTTGTATGATTACAATAAATTAACTAAGTATGTTTATAGATAATTACTTTCAAATACTCCTTAACACATGTACCTTGAGAAACCAACCCATTTACCTTACCACTTTGCTATTTATTACATTTTTTATTACAATACTTCTAACCTCAATTATGCTTGATCAGAGGTAATATGGGCAATGTGTCCTTAAACTCCAATGTGATTTGGGAGAATCAGAGTAAGTGCAATAAACTTATGTATGTGAGAAAATAAAAAAAGACTAACCTTACCAAGATGGAATGGCACATCATTCTCGGTAAGTTCTATATGTTTCTTAGGAGGCTAGTTATGTTGAAGTTTTTCATATAGGTAGACAAGTATGTTGATGATTACTTTAGGACATTACACTTATGGAAAAGAGGATCATTAGTTTTATCTCTTTTTGCAATGCACATGCACTAGAAATGTGTGGAAAAATATGCATAAATGGCACACAAAATAGGTTCCTAATTGCCATAGGTATTGAGCTATGTCACACGATGCTCAATATTAAATTGTTGATCAATATAGTTACCTTCACATAGGTATATTCAAGGTGGTTTTGAAGGACAAGCCTTTAGTGCCATCGTTTTTTTAATGCTACAACAATTAGAGCTATGTCACATCATCGTTGGTGAGTTTGAACAAAGGTGCAATGGTCCAAAATAGACACACATGTATGATGGAAGAGGTGATTATTAAGAAGCGCTCCCCCCACTGCCCCCCCCACACACACACTTTAGGAAAAAGGGCTTCCTAAAAAAAGATAAATCAATGCTCTATGCTAGTCATTTGTTGACTATGAGGGTAGAGATGATGGAGGAGCGCTCCACCCCCCCTCCCCCCAACTTTAGGAAAAATAGCTACCCTAGCAAAAGATAAATTAATGCTCTATGCTAGTCATCTGTTGACTATGATGGCGGAGATGATGGAGGAGAGCATTGAGACATCATGGATGTTACCAAGGCTGCAATTGATGTTTAAGAGCATGCCTCATTAGCCTTGAAGAATTTTGAGGTAGGTCTTTGTAAGACTTAACCTTTAAGCCTTAATGGCTAGGGGTAAGATAAGCGTCACAAGAGAGAGAGATAGAGAGGGAGTTCTTTGATTTCTACTAGAAAAGTGAAAAATAAGGAGGACATAATTTCTTGATATTGATGAAGGTGATTTGACAAGGCAATTTTTCAAATCAAATCACATATTTAACTAGGTTGACACATTTACCCACATGCTTGAAAAAACTACAAAATATTTTTAACCATATTTTAACAAAATGAAACATTGTCTCTTTTAAATTGTGCATTACATGAACAATAATTACAAGTTTGAATAGCTAACCAAATTTGGTTGGGGAAACTTGTCATACAACTTGAAACATTGTGTTGATGAAGAATACATTGCAAAATACAAATGAATGAAAAACCAAAAATTTGCTTGAAGATGGTGCCAAAAAGAAAAAAAGCTAGACTCGAATATTTTTAAAGATTGTAGTTGCCTCTGCTAAATAGAAATGAAGATGGTCAAACAAAAGCAAATGAGTAATAAATTTCAAGTAAAATAATTATTAGTTTCATCATGGAAAACAACAACAACTAATCATGCATTATATAGTGATATCTAGCTACTTGTGGAAAACTAACCCATAATAATTGATTTAATACTATAATGAATCGAATTCTATATGAAGGGACTTTACCATACAAGAATAAATTATAGTAAAATTGAAAAGAGCATAAACACATTGAGAAATAAAATAGAAGTTAGAGAGAGAAATTTTTTATAAACCATGTATGACACAAGATTGGGTATAATCTCTCTCCATGCATGGGTGGAAACATCTCCCGTGCATGTATTTATAAATTTTAATTAAGTATTTGTACTCAAAATACATTATTTTGAGTTTTTGGTTCTCCTTACAGCACTAGCTTTTGTGCAAATGAATCAAACACACCCTATTCTAAATAGGTTTACAAAAAATAAATAATTATAATTTGTCTCTTCTAATAAATATATTTAAAAATGTATTATATATGTGTGCATGCAAAGTTCTTATGATTTATTTATAGATACATACAAAATGAGTATTATTTGATATTATTTTTCCACACTATGAAGAACATAAATTACATGCATTAAGATGTGCATTTAAAAATAATAATTCCACCTCACTTCGTCTAGTTATTTTTCATGATAACACAAAATACATTAGTATCCTTTTTTCTATCTACCATGCATAATGTGACTAGTATCACATGTGTGCACACATATAATAAGTCTCGAATCATTGCCAAGTAAATAAAAACTACAATAAATAATATCAACTTTTTTTCATAGTAAATTTTGATAAAATATTGTGATAAATATAATTTCATAATATTTCCTAGGGGCCAAAAACCACATGCAAATGCTACCTCTTGTGGGGAATCTACATCATATATTAGTGCTACTTCCTACGGTAAATCTACTTTATAAAATTTGAACTAGTGTTACCTTCTACAGCCTTTATACTGTAAAGTTCCATAGATTTTACAAAAAATACTACCTCTTGCAATGAATCTATGCTCCTTGACTATTTAATGTGTGAGTAATAAACATCAATTAGATTATCATATGTAAAAGTTAACATTCAATGGGGTCTATCCTATGGCTGTTTTGCCATGAGCTTGTTGTCCTACTCATTGCAAGGAGTAGAGACTACCTTTGTTAGGACATTCACCGAGATCTTGTTTGTGGATTCAGCTTGGCCGTTAACTTGAGGATAATATGGCGAGGACTTCCTGTGGATTATCAAAAAGGTGGATAGCAAGTGAGCAATCACTTCATTGATGAGGTGTCTACCTTTATCTTGCATGGTAAAAGCACTGCAACCACTATTGCACACATGTATGCTCACTTTGTACCTTAAGGCACATATACAGAGTGCACAGAGAAACATTGCACATAGGCGGGGCACAACTTTCTACACAAAATCTTTCTTTATCAAGCTCTATGACTCCCATCCACACGAGTTTGGGCCCTTGAAAGATAACCCTCCTCCAAATTAATAGCCTCCTATTAGCATTAGGTTTTAGAAAGCTAAGATTTTCTTCCTTTCACATTGTATAGCCATATTTTTCATTTTCATTTTTAAAAACTTTTAATACATGACTTAGGCCTTGATATGCATTGGTGCCCATTTATCTTCAATAGTGGAGCATCCACCGAAGATAAACTCCTAGTTAAAATCTACCTCACATTCAATATCCAATGCCTTCTAAGTTAAAATCAATCCCATAGTTGCTGGTAAACACTTAGCCATGTGAGTGCAAATTGTTAATATCCACTATGTGCTTATACATGATAAAATAGAATAAAGGGTTCCTTATGCACTATTTGCATACCTATTTGTGCCAACTTCACTTCACCTAGGGAAAGCTTTCAACTTATTTAGGAAAAATCAAGCTTTCACAAAATGCATGATGTATTAAGCCCTCCCCAGAGTCTACAAACATTATATCCACTGATCTACTTGGATCAAATACAAAGATAATTCCAATCTCATCATGTTGATTAGTAATGGATACTTCCTTAGTAGCTCCATAGAATATACAAACTATATCACCATCATCCCATGTAAAGTACTTTTCTAATCCCAAAGAAAGTATCGTAGAACCATCTAAATCATATCCGTATGAAGAATGCAAGTTGCCCTTTCAATAAATATGCTTCACAAATATCAAGCTTACATAAACTACTTCATCATGTTGCTAACTCTAATACTTGTCTCCAAGCTCCCTCGCATCCTTTTTATAACTTGCCAACCTTACATGAACTTGCATGCATCCAAGTAAGAAAGCCAATAAGTTCTCAATGTAATTTTGTATCCCAATAGGCATGTATAAACCAATGAGCACTACTTATTTCTTTGATCTCATTGCCACTAAGTAATGGGTGTTGATCGCACCCCACATCAAAACACAAGAAACATCAAGACCCACTTCACAAAACAAAGAATCCAAACAAAGATCATGATCACTATACAAAGCAACTACAATTCCTATACCATCACAACATGAAAGGAATTTTGGAAGCTACCTTCTCTTCTATATCACTACGAATAACAATAGTACCTACATTCAGATAAGCTTTATCCATAGCAGAAGAAGCATCCAATGATGTACATTCTTTCCCTCTTGTCTACATAAAAGTATACATAGTTTTCCATTGACTCAACACTACTACTTTCATATATCCCATATGCAAGGTCTTGTACTTTCCACCACATCGAATACAAACATCTTTGTAATCCTCGTAATAGCATCCCATCTCCTTGATCTCATTGAGAAAAATTTGGTACAAACCTTGAAACCTCCTATATGACTAATCACTCATATCAGAACCTATAGGGGGAATAGAGGAGAAACTTCGTAAAAACTACAATAAGCTTTCCCAACTTTTAATAATATCATCTAGCAAATAGCTGATAACTTTCCATGAATAGGCCTGTAATCCTTTTAAAGCAAAATCTTACTTTGCTGCTTCACTGTCCACAACCTAGAATATTTGCTATGCATTTCAATATCATATGTAATCATGCATTGAAATTTACAGATATTACATGATGTCATAGAATCTGAGCAAGTGATAGAGAATACACAATAAATATGAGAACAAATGAAACTGCTTTAATTTCAAAGAAACTAATAGAAAGATGGCTTTTTCCACCCGTGCGCTTCCACCATGAAGCTTAGATGGCGATTTAGATAGATCGAGGATAGATCATAGGCAAAGAGCTTAAGGCTAGTTGTTGAAAGAACTTTGACGAGGTAAAACATGGACTGACGATGGCTTTGGAGGGGTCTTCCTTTTAAATCTCCAAAAGGTTGTCTAGTCGGCTTGTTCAACCATATTATAAACCTTCCCTAGTTCACCAAGGAATATTTTAGGAAATATTTCCTACAACTTCCATATCTTGCAACTTGACACATTGTGCCTTGAGTTGCTACCAACATAATTACTCTATCTAACCTAAATGCTAGATCCATAAAGGTCATAGTAGTAGGCATGTAGCTCATGGAATCATTGACAAAAGGATAAAAGCATAGTTAGGTGGTATTGTTTTTTCACTATTTTAGCAATTTTAATCAAATTTACACATTTAAAATATTCTTAGGATAGTGTTTGATTTAAAGTATATGTCTAGAAGTGTCAAAACTGCTTATATTATCTGACATCATTGAAAAGTATTTTAGTTTAATATAACATTGAGTCAAATAGCCTATTTCATGAATACATTTTCTGACAAAAGTGTTTTCAATGACACTCTCTTGGGTACCACCTAACCATGCTTTTACCCGAAACACAAATTGCAGAAACTACATGGAGTGTCGAGGATTGTGAAAATTTCCCTTGCTTATTACTCCAAAGGTATCAACTTATAAATTGCCTATAAACAAAGTCTTGAAGGGATACCACTACTCTTGTGATGAAGTTAGACTAGTAATCAATCAAGTTGTCTTGATTGAGCTTATCACTCTTAGACTTCAAATTTCTTCTGTTAGTGTTTCTTTTAGAAAGTCTTTGGGAGATTGACAATACACAATACAAGTCGACTACAGAATAATCAAGACTTTTCTCTCTTGGATGTATAGTTTAAAGTATGCCTTCAACTTTAAAAGTTTTCACCTTCATGATACTTTACTACTATGTAAAGATGAATAAACATTAACTTCTCACATCACATATATACTACTATCCTCAACTTCCTTGAAGTGAGCTAGTCTTTACAAGTACAAAAGCACCACTCTAGTGCACAACATGGCCTGTCAATTGCAATATGGATCCAATACGGGCTGTGAGACACAACTGCACCAAAGTTGTCGAAATCAACAATGTCATGATCCAAGAAGGCTAACTTCAAATCAATCCTATTGAAATATTCATTATCAAAGATGCTCTCATGCCCTATTCTATAAAGTACATATCATTTGCCAATTGTATAATCCACCAATCTCTTAGTTTTATCATTGGGTTTTTACTTCAACATCCTCCATTGATAGAGTATTACCATATTTTGATCTAATTAAAGGGACATTATATTAATACTCACTTTGACTATCCATTAGACATTTGTCGCAAAGCACACTAAATGTTTTTGGCATCAATCTTGTTAATTTCTTTAGATTACAACTATAAGGATTGCACTAGGTTGCCATGGGTGCTTTGATTGCCATGCCCAAAATATGGTTCAGGGCTAGATTCTTCTCAAAAATACAAGTTTGGACCCCCAAAAGACAATCCTTGTCAAAAACACAAGTTTAGCCCTCCAAAAACACAAGTTTTGTCCCCCACAAGACAACCCTCCTCCATATTAATAACCTTCTACTAGCTGTAGCTTTTAGAAAGCTAAGATCTTTTCCCTTTCACAATGGATCGCTAGCTTTTTTCTTTCCATCTTAAGAAAACTATTGATACATGCCTTTTAAGGCCTTGGTAAGTATTGGTGCCACCCATTAATCTTCAATACCTTGGAGCATGCAGCCGAGATAAAATCCTAGTCAAAATTTACCTAATATTCGATATACAATGTCTTCTAAAGTAGTGTCTAATACATTGTAAAAGAAATTTCATAGTTGCTAAACTCTTAGCCATGCCAATGCAAATTGTTAACATCCACTATCTATTTATTCGTGACAACATTGAATAAAGGATCCTTTATGCACTTTTTGCATACTTATTTGCACTAGCTTCACTTCACCTAGGAATTTTTTTTGACTTATTTCGGGAAAATTAAGCTTTCACAAATATGTGTGACAATGTTATAGTTGGACTTATTCCACCCATCGATTTATGGGATATCTATCTAGTCATCTTTTTAGTTAGCATGTTCACTGTATGGACCACTTGTATACTATATATGTTTTACTCTTATTACCCTTCGTAGATTGATATAGTGGAAAAACAGAAGTAGAAGAAAGACTAGGGTTTTTAGCTTCCTATCTTATGTGCATTCTTTGCATTTTTTCTGACTTATAAGAGCTCAAGCTCTCTCTCTCTCTCTCTCTCTCTCCGGCTTCCATCTTTTCACACTTCATATGAAAATATGATCTCATCTCTACACGAGGTTGATTTCTTCTATTCATACCCACAGAAAGATCAAACTCAAACATGGAGTTTTTTTAAATATTCAATTGATTAAAATGAGAGGAGATCAGGGATATATTCCTGAACTTTCTTTCCCCACATCCATCAACTTGGTGGCTCAAACAATTCTTTCATAATTAGTAATATGCGAATGTTGACCCCTTATATGGTGGTCCATAACTTCGATATCTATGAGGTAGATTTCATTGATCACCTCACACTATTCTTTTCTTGGTTCTAAGATAAGATACCACATGAGTTCAAAAGAAAGGGTATTATAGTTAGTAATGTTTAGAGGAATATATTAACAAAAGGGGTTTTCAAATTAAAATTTGAAAAAAACCATAAGTTTAGTAAAGCAAAAGGGATAATTTAGTAAAGTTTACAAGAATATATTAAAAAAGGGTTTTTTAATTAAAATTTGAAAAAAACCGTAAGTTTAGTAAAGGAAAAGGGATCACTAAAAGGTCTCGTAGCATATAAAGAAATAGTATTTCTTAGTATCATTTGAACACAGGTTATATAGATGATTTCTTATAGGTGGACCCCTTGGGGTCAATGGATTACTAGTTTGTTCTTACTCTTTGTCATGCACAAAGATTTAGCACCTCAACAACATGTGGGACATCATGTTTAATCAATGACCTTGTCTCATCCTCTAATATTGTGCATTTATCAAGAAAGAGGCTTATTACATTGGCAAAAGCTAGTCTAGCATTGATTACAACCTTGCTATTATAGAAGAAGGCCACCCTATAGACGATTTGAAGCAACATTGATATCTCATTAGAAAGATTTATTATCTTGAAGGAAATGATGAGCTTTCAAAAACCCATGTAGACATCAAGTAACATGGTGAGATTGATCACATCCATCAATTACTTCCACGATTTCCTCTACAATTATCATATTTGGACCATTCCTTTTAATGCTTTTCTTTTCTGTATGTTATCATCTCTTTGATCTACCACATGGATACTTATTCCTGATATACGTCTACATTTCTCTCCTTCCAAGCTTCTACCGAATGTCAACCTGTCCTTCTTTATCTCTCACTTCCACAAAACCTCCATTGGAATCAAACCCATTTTTCCCTTGGGCCACTTCTTTGCAATCATCCTTGAGCTCAAAATATGATCCAAAGCATAAAGTGAGTAGCAAAAAATAGTTATCTTTTTAGAGATTCAATCTTCTATAGTTCCAAGCACATTATCACAGGTGGCTCTTGAGATTTCATTTACAAGGCTATTTTACAAGTAGGGGAGATATAGATGATTGGATCTTTACAAATAAAAAACCTCATCAAGGAGTATGGAAATGTAATAGATATCCTTGAGTAAATATTCAAGTAGGATGAGGTTTTTGATACAAGATGATGATTATAAAAAGAGATTCCATTAGTCAAAGGATTTCCATCAAATGACTTCAATACATTGGCACCCATAAAGTATCACACTAGAGAGGCTAGGAGAAAAGGCCAAATCAAATAAAGAGTCATTATTTTGTATTTATTAGTTAGAAAACTCACAAGAACGTATGATATTGATAGGACATGCTAGAATCCATTCATCCCTCTGTAATAAAGTATTACATCAATGATTTGTCTTTGTAGGATAAAAGGGATTACAAAATGGAAATGCAATTGCAAGGTTTTTAAGACTACAAAGAGCTTATACAACGAGTTTGTTTCATATACAATTTGAACGTGAAACCCCTCAACATGGATAGACCAAACTCAAGGTTCAAGAGAAATGGTCAAAATTATAGGTTATTAGTATATTTTACAACATTTCTTAAGACAAGACCTCATACAAGCACAATGAATTATTGTAAAAGCAAGATGAGTTAGTTGACATGTTAAGGATAGGACTCAACTTTAATTTACTTACATGCAAGATCTACTCAATGAAAATCCCCTCTAATAGTGCATTACTTTAAGAGGAGTATCCTCATATCAACACTCTTTCCAACTAAATACCATCCACCTTCTTTGAAAGTGCTCATCGATGGATTATGGTGTTCATGGGGGTCTTTCTCTCAATTAATCGGTTTAGAAATGTGTTTCTCAAACTCCAACTTGTCTACAACTACAATCCATGCCTAACTAATATCCAACTCAAATTGACTCTCAAAGTTGTCATTTTAGGCTGCTAGGATGGATGAAGATGTAAGCACAATCATTCACATCCGTAGTTGACTAAATTTCCTACAAATAGTCATTATAAACAATTATTTAATAGTTTTTTTTTGAAACTTAACTCCTATCCTCACGCTAGAAGGATTAAGCAATTTTGAAGCCGCAAAAAAGTTGTGGTTCAGTGATAAACTTATTGAGACTTAACTCCCATCCTCATACTACAAGGATTATTGTGTAGTAATGTCAATATCCTTATGACTTCTTGAAATTGTTTGTCATGAACTACCTTTTACACACTTTCCAACAACTTATTTGAGTTCCTTGGAGTCCTTCATATGTCAACTTTCCAAGAAGGGACCAAATAGTTATCATCATCATTGCATGGGGCTTTCATGACATTAAGAGCTATAGCAAGATAGTTACAAGACAAATACCAACACCAAATATTACAATTTTTTTTGATAGATCACAGCGATGCCTATTTGTGTGCTTCCTAGCTAGTTTTTTTAGGTAACACTAGTGAAAAACCATGTGCATCATTTATAATGGTATTTTTCAAGCTGGCAAAAAGAGCCCAACAATGAAACAAAAAAATGGACTCAATACTCAACAATGGGACACCCAACATAATTAAGATACTTTCAATAGCTTATTATGAGTAAGAGTAAAAAACTGATCAATGAAAAGCTCATCATTATCATCATCTTATTATTATTATTATTCATCTTATCCATAAGAAGTAGCTTTCAATTGTACATTACAAAACATTACAGTTGCATTGTGTGAAATTTAATGGACAAATAGGGCCAGATATAACACATTGAGGTCCAAAAATTAATCCTTCTCCAAAAAGGAATTCCAATAATATATGTGATTATCAAAAAATGTTAAATAAGTGTTGTGACCAAGAATTGGTCTTGCTTAAATAGGGCTATGCTTTAGGTCATTTTGTTCTAGTTATGTCCATGATGTAAAGACTGTCTATTTCTTTTAAGCCAATTACTTTAATGTTTTCTCAAAATGCAAAATCAATAGCTATACTCATAAAATCTTACAAAATATCTTATAAATTAAAATGATGTAATAAATAATAAATATTTACAATGTCTTCAACATTAACTAACAGAACACTTCAGCACAAACAAAATACCAAACCACATATTTAACTAGGTTGACACATTTACCCACATGCTTGAAAAAACTACAAAATATTTTCAACCATATCTAATCAAAATGAAACATCATCTCTTTTACACTATATGTTACATGAACAATAATTACAAGTTTGAAAAGCTAACCTAATTTAGCTAGAAATTTGTCGTACAACTTGAAATCTTGTATTGATGAAGAGTACCTTGCAAAATATAAATTAATGGGAGACGATGTCCTGATGCTGCGCGTCTACCAGTGCAAACCTGAGGGCGAAATTTTTTGCCAAGTTTTTGAACTCTTAAGTTAGTGTCATTATGAGTTTATTTTCTGTTGTGTGTTTCTTTTGTGTTTGCATTTGCATGATGCACGAGCACATATAGTTAGGCTAGGCACAAATTCCTCAGTGTGGAGCATCACTCGATTGAACGCATTGTTGCACAAGTGATTGGGCCCAAAGTTCTTTCCCAAAACATGTTCCTAATAGGGCACATTACATTAAAAATGGATTCACATGGAGATTTCTATTTTGAAGACTCAAGGATTGAGAAAAAGAATGCAACATTGATCCTTCCCTTGAACATTTTTCATGTATCTTATAAACCAAATGTTGCCAAGTGTAGACAAGATGCAATGGCAATGGCAATGGAATCCTTAAAGTCCCTAACTAACATAAAAGGAGCTGAAATGTTAAGCTAACAATTGATCTCAAAGATGTGGAAGCAAAATAATATTATTGATTGCTATCCTATTCGTAATTTACGTATACTAAAGTCATCATGTTGCCATCCACTTCCACCGTTCCTTGGTCCTCTCAAGAGGCCTATAAACATATGCCTAAACATAATGAAGATTGGCGGCTCAATGCTGAAAACTTTGAAGACGTTTAAAGATATTGAAGACGTTCAATTTTGAAAAACGTTGACGTTTAACGATGCTTTTCCAAAGTTTTATTTCAGGAAGGAAGGTGTATGACAAAGAGAAAATGTGGCGACAAAGCTGCTGATAGAAAAAGCTTCAAGAGAGAGAAAAAGCATGAAGCTTTTGTATGCATAACCAGCATGGATAACAACCATATAAGGATATCAGAAAACGAAGAAGGGGCAAGAACAAAGAAGGACAAAGGACGAGAAGACGGCGGACTGGGGGAAAATGCAGCAAAAGAGAAGAAGACGAAAGAACCTGAAGGAAACACGGAAGTCCAAGATGAGGCCGCGATGCAGTTAAAGAAGCGGTCAAGGTGGAGGAAAGCTTCGAGGAAGCAGAAAATGACTGCTGGTGCGACAGAGATGAAGATAGGCACCGTCATCTGATCGTGGATCCATCGATGATTATGCTCTCTAGAGGAGTACTGAAAGAGACTACGATAGGCGACAAAAGATGACAAAGCTGAAGACAAGGAAGGAGTGCTGCAATAACGACAACGAAGATGAAGCCGAAGGAAACGACGAACAAAGGAGGAGGAAGCACAGCAAGCTGAAGACACAGACGAGAAAAAGGAGACGAAGAAGGAGGAAGTTGCTGAGATGTGTAATTGGGAGAGTCGAAGGAGAAACGGGATGGTCGAAGCAGAAGAAGGTGCGACAGACGGGATCTCTGTGAGCTGACAACAATGATGAAAGTTTGTTGAAGAAAGCGAACGATGGAGGTGAAGAAGGACGTGAGCGACTCAACGTAGAAAACCGCAACAATGCCAAAAAGCCGGTCTCGCTTCTGACAACAAAATTCTCTTCATTCATGTAAGCTTGACAAGGAAGTAATAACTACTTTTCAGAGAGGCTTGGAAATGCACGATTCTATCTCAGCTGCGAGCAAAACGATGGCGGAATATATTAAAGATTTGCACTCATTAATGATCATAATGGCTTGGCAGCAAAGGGATGAAAGCGAGTGAAGGTCGCCGTCACCTCCTTCAATAGAGCAGCATAAGACGCGAAGGCTAATCTCTCTAGAATGCAGAAAGCCCTTCCTGTGCCAATTTGCCGTCCTCCTCTACCGGCAGTGAGTCAGTGGACCGCAAGAGCAATCGCAAAGGAGGCTGCCGACTGCTGTACTACACCATGATGACAACATTATCAACAAAGAACACTTGAGGACGAGTGCATAAAAGAGTGTGTTGTCATCAATTCTTCTTCACGACGTCACTCTTAAGTAGATCAAGCCTTCCAAAGACAACAATGTGCTCAACGAAGAGGATATAATTGTAACTAAAGTGACTAGCTGACACAACCTTCGAGCCTGTCATCAAGAGGAATCGCGTAAAGATGGAGGTAGAAGTGCATATAAGGGTGATAGTGGAAAAGCTCCTCCTCAACGCTAAATTTTTCTGCCTTAGAACTTGAAGAAAGAAGAAGAAGGTAGAAACCTTCTTCAGTTGCCTCATCACCTCCAACTCTATTTCACTCCAACTTAGTCCACCTAGAAGAACACCAATTGGCATTAGAAATTATTGTCAAGAAGCTGCAAGCGAGTGTATCACGGGCTATAATTACTTATGATTGAGGCCGTGACAAAGATGAAATATTTGAGAATATGTTCTATTTCTTTCCTTTTCTGATAATTGATATGTATTGAGCTCTATTATCTTGTAGCCCTTTCTATGCCTCTATCTTGAACTCCTTGTATCGAAGCATGTTCATGCTTATCCATGACATATAGAGTGTTGAGAGTTGGTTTAAATTTCATAATCTTTTGCTTCCATCTCGCAAAGCATCCCTATGATGAGCGACTTCATAAACCCCTATGCGAAACCTGGTGAACCCGACGTGAAAGCATCGCTTCTGATTGCCGAGATTGGAGGCTCTTCAAATACTCCATCCACTTCATCATCGAGTGCTTCTTCCTTTTCGACCGATGAGATGAAGAATTTATTACAAACTCTATCTTTGACTATCACAAGGAACTTTCAATCGATCCCGATATAGGAAAAAAAGAGAATTCCCCATGGAATTCCCTAGTTGAAAATACAAATAAGTGGGGAAAGTAAAAACTAGGGAAAATGGGACATTTCCTAGTGAGAATAAGTAGGGAATCACATAAGACCTTTCCTATGTAGGAAATATTTCCTACATAGGAAAATACAACATTTTCTATATAGGGAATAATTCTTATATAGGAAATATTTCATATATAGGAAAAATTTTCTAGAGGTGATTCCCTAGGTACTCTCACTAGGAAATCTCTCATTTTTCCTATTTTTTACATTCCCTACTTATATGCACTTTCAACTAGGGAATTCTATGGAAATTCTCTTTTTTCCTTATCACTTTATCTACTTTATCTTGCCTCTTAGACATGCTAATATCAAATAAGAAATTGCACAATAAATTTTTAACTAGAAAATTATATAGAGAATGTCATCATTTCTAAGTAAGGATCAATAACATACATCTAATGATCAAAATAGATTAAACAAATTAAGACATCAACATCTACTTCTAGCAACCAAAAGAAAAACGAAAATAATTTTAAAGGAGCATAGAACTAAAAATTAACTAAGCAACATGTGTGTCTTGATTGTTTTATCCCTTAAATCTCCAATATGTTGCAAAGTAATAAATGTTTGTCTACCCTCTTCTCTAAATTTCAACATGGGTGGCCGATAGATATCATCATATGATGGTATACGTATCACTCCTATTGATACTCAAGTGATCAAATATCATTAGTTAGTATAACCATTTCAAAAAATGACTCATTATCAACATAACAAAGCTAGTAATACCTGATTCTTGGCTTGAAGAAGTGTTAAGGCAAGCAATCTCAATGTCTTCCTTTCTTGCATTGTCTCTTATGTCATCTTTAGTAACTTGTTTACCTATATATACATAGAGTTAACCAAAGCTCACGATAATACAAGGTTATGAAAATTTTCAATAACACAAAAGAAAGTAATTAGATATTTTGTATCAATTTGGGTCACCAAATTTGTACAAGTTTTTGATCCTTAAAGTTGGTACCTACATCTTGACTTGAAGAAACATTATTGCAAGTAACCTCTTGATCTCCCTTTCTTACATTACCTCTTTTCCCACCTTTTGTTGTTCTTTAATCTATATTTATATATATACACACAATTACTCAAAGTTTAAAAATATGAATAACTATGAACATTTTTAATTAGACAAAGAGACTAATTAAAGCTAGTTAATCTCAAAATGAATCACCTAATAAAGCAAGATGTAAAATATGTACAAATTTTAATTTTCAAAGTTTAGTAGAAATAAAGACATATACCTGTATCGTGATTTGAAGAGACATTAGGGCCAATGACCTCCTTAGCTTTCATTGTTCCATTATCTCTTGTACCATTATTTGTGATTTTGTTACCTTTATGTACACATAATAAACCAAAGTTTAGAAACATAAGAGACATTTGTAAAACATCAAAACACGCATTTGTAAAACATCAAAACATCAAAACACGCATACCTTTTTTGCCCTGTTCTTTCACCATCTGATAGTGATAGTAAATTGAGTAGGTGAAAACAAGGAATTCATTGTTCATACTTTTATGGGCTCACCAACTTCTCCTTCTGGTTTGAAGCATCTTACAGACTTCCTGTTGAATAGTCACTAGCTGCGTGGGCACTGGCACTGGCTCTGGCTCCTCTCTCCACAGAGTCTGCAGATGGTGAAGATGATGATGACTGAGGAGAAGCCACTGAGTATAAATAGGCTGAAAAATGGGGAGCAATAAATGCTGGTCGGCCAGCATTAACGCTGGCCGACTGGTGCATAAAATGCTCCACTGGCATAAAATGCCACACTAGAAAAATACCTAAAATACCTAATAAAAATGCCCAACCCAGATCAAGCTCAGACTCACACATGAGCTGACAAATACTCTGCTAACACCCTTTCTCAGATCATGGGTGATCTGATACAATATAATAGTACAATGAAAAGGGATCAGAAACTATACAACATAGAACCACCAAGTAGAACCATGGATACCCAAGCAATGGGTGATCAAGCCACCACCAAGATGCCTCGGAGAGAACCTGATGTCGATGTCGATTGACCAAACACCTGAAAATAGAAAAGATCATAGCATGTTTCTGTGTTCATCACCAATGTCTTGCAGTAGCATACAAGACCATCCTGTCAAAAATGCCGTTGAATATATGTGACCATGGATTCCCCGCCTTTGGCCAGTCCCCTGATGTGAGCACCAGACGAAACCCTCCCGCTCTCTGTCAGAGAACCAACTCATCATGAACCTGGATGTCAATCCCAGCTCTAGGATTTCATTCTACCAGATTGAAGTTGATGCATCAGGGACGTCCCTCTCTGGAACCTGTGCACCTGTATAAAAGTATAGATGAGGCGCGACTGCCCCATCTGAACACCCGCTCACACTCACTCTCTGGCACAAGAGAGTCGTGAGGAATGACCTCATCACCACCACTAGAAAGCAGCCGAGGAAGGGGCCACCAAGCCCTTCCGGCCATCCGAAGAAGAGGATCCCTTCCGTGCGTTGGACTTCACCTTGGCCAGAGGATCGAAGTCGGAGTCGGAGTCTGATGAAGGAGAGGACACATTGATAGAGTCAACATCCCGCTTCATCTTCTGCTCCGTCTTCCTGGAAACCGCTAACGTCTTCCAGTCCTTCCACAAATGTCCCTTCTTGCCACAATGGTAACACTGGGCCTTCGACTTCTTCTTCCCATCACCCCTCTTTGAAGCTACATAAGCCTCACCTCCATAATGTGCCGGAAGCCACCCCTGTAATCTCAAGGATGTCTCATGCAACTTATCATCAGGGCTTCCGAGGAGCTATATGGAGAGGAGAAGAAGAGAAGTAGAGAAGAGATAGAATTTAGAGAGGAAACACAGCCAGAACACAAGCACAGACTGTAGAAAATGAGAGTTCATATGCAATATAACCCAAAATCTGATCAATAGAAGACAAAATCTGTTGTACAGAAAGGCAAAAACTCACTCAAAAACTGCCAAAAAATAGCAAAAACGGCCTGAAGTAACAGTCATCTAGCCACGAGAGATGCTAAATCAGCAAAACGTAGGCTGTAAACTGGAGAAAAACAGGTAGAAAACTGTTGCCAGCAGCTGCTGATGGAAAACGCAGGCAGCAGAGGGTACATAGGCAGCAGGCGATGGCAAAACTGAAAAAAATGCAAGCTGAAACAGCCCCAAAACAGATCGCCTGGCTGCGACAGCAGTCGTCTGATCAGCAGGGGTACAAAACAATCCTGAAATCAACAAGAAAACACAGCAGGAGCAGAGATCCTGAAATCTCATACCATGTCAGAAGTGGAATAGCGGTAAAAGCATAAACATGTGCTAAAATAAACTGCTGAAACACAAGACAAAAAGAGAAAGAAAGAACACGATACAGATGAGAACTCAGATGTATGCACGGGAAATGGAATCCATATATCTGAACACGAGACAATCGCATACAATAGTGAGTCACTAGCTGCGTGGGCATTGGCTCCTCTCTCCACAGAGTCTACAGATGGTGAAGATGATGATGACTGAGGAGGAGCCACTGAGTATAAATAGGCTAAAAAATGGGGAGCAATAAATGCTGGTCGGCCAGCATTAATGCTGGCCGACTGGTGCATAAAATGCTCCACTGGCATAAAATGCCACACTAGAAAAATACCTAAAATACCTAATAAAAATGCCCATCCCAGATCAAGCTCAGACTCACACATGAGCTGACAAATACTCTGCTAACACCCTCTCTCAGATCATGGGTGATCTGATACAATATAATAGTACAATGAAAAGGGATCAGAAACTATACAACATAGAACCACCAAGTAGAACCATGGATACCCAAGCAATGGGTGATCAAGCCACCACCAAGGTGCCTCGGAGAGAACCTGATGTCGATGTCGATCGGACCAAACACCTGAAAATAGAAAAGATCATAGCATGTCTCTGTGTTCATCACCAATGTCTTGCAGTAGAATACAAGACCATCCTGTCCAAAATGCCGTTGAACATATGTGACCATGGATTCCCCGCCTTTGGCTAGTCCCCTCATGTGAGCACCAGACGAAACCCTCCCACTCTCTGTCAGAGAACCAACTCATCATGAACCTGGATGTCAATCCCAACTCCAAGATTTCATTCTGCCAGATTAAAGTCGATGCATCAGGGACGTCCCTCTCTGGAACCTGTGCACTTGTATAAAAGTATAGATGAGGCGTGATTGCCCCATCTGAACACCCGCTCACACTCACTCTCTAGCACAAGAGAGTCGTGAGGAATGACCTCATCACCACCACTAGAAAGTAGCCGAGGAAGGGGCCACCAAGCCCTTCCCGCGATCCGAAGAAGAGGATCCCTTCCGTGCGTTGGACTTCACCTTGGCCGAAGGATCGGAGTCGGAGTCGGAGTCTGATGAAGGAGAGGACACATCGGTAGAGTCAACATCCCGCTTCATCTTCTGCTCCGTCTTCCTGGAAGCCGCTAATGTCTTGCAGTCCTTCCACAAATGTCCCTTCTTGCCACAATGGTAACACTGGGCCTTCGACTTCTTCTTCCCGTCACCCCTCTTTGAAGCTACATAAGCCTCACCTCCATAATGTGCCGGAAGCCACCCCTGTAATCTCAAGGATGTCTCATGCAACTTATCATCAGGGCTTCCGAGGAGCCATATGGAGAGGAGAAGAAGAGAAGTAGAGAAGAGATAGAATTTAGAGAGGAAACACAGCCAGAACACAAGCACAGACTGCAGAAAATGAGAGTTCATATGCAATATAACCCAAAATCTGATCAATAGAAGACAAAATTTGCTCTGTAGAAAGGCAAAAACTCACTCAAAAACTGCCAAAAAAACAGTAAAAGCAGCCTGAAGTAACAGTCACCCAGCCAAGTGAGATGTTGAATCAGCAAAACGTAGGCTGTAAACTGGAGAAAAACAGGTAGAAAACTGTCGCCAGAAGCTGCTAATGGAAAACACAGGCAGCAGAGGGTGCATAGGCAGCAGACGATGGCAAAACTGTAAAAAATGCAGGCTGAAACAGCCCCAAAATAGATCACCTGGCTGCGACAGCAGTCGTCTGATCAGCAGGGGTACAAAACAGTCCTGAAATTAACAAGAAAACACAGCAGGAGCACAGATCCTGAAATCTGATACCATGTCAGAAGTGGAGCAGCGGTAAAAGCATAAACATGTGCTGAAATAAACTGCTGAAACACAAGACAAAAAGAGAAAGAAAGAACACGATACAGATGAGAACTCAGATGTATGCACGGGAAATGGAATCCATATATCTGAACACGAGACAGTCACATACAATAGTGAGTCACTAGCTGTGTGGGCACTGGCTCCTCTCTCCACAGAGTCTGCAAATGGTGAAGATGATGATGACTGAGGAGGAGCCACTGAGTATAAATAGGTTGAAAAATGGAGAGCAATAAATGTTGGCCGGCCTGCATTAATGCTAACACGGGTTCATAAAATGCTCCACTGGCATAAAATGCCACACCAGAAAAATACCTAAAATACCTAATAAAAATACCCAGCCCAGATCAAGCTCAGACTCACACATGAGCTGACAAATACTGTGCTAACACAGCATTATCACTTATGGGACCATATGCATCTATGGCTAGACAAGTGGCAATGGTACAAAGCATTCCAAGAGCTGCAACTGTGATCCCGTACATGGCTGCTAGGGTATGGCTGACATAGATGGCAACAACAATAGCAAATATTGGAACAATTACAGACTTGTAGCCAAGTGCCAAACCAAATATGACATTGGTAGTAGCTCCTGTCCTGCAAGAATCAGCAACATCCTGGACTGGTCTTTATGTATTGCTGGTGAAATACTCTGTAACGTAGCCAATTACCAACCCTGCCCAAAGCCCTACTCCAACACAAAAAAATAGTTTCCAGTTTTGAACCATATTTGCACCACCGTTAGGATCATATATGTAAAACGTGGATGGTAGTGCCAGCCAACAAACAAAAGCTGCACCGAATGTCATTCAGGTGGTGGATATCAGCAATTGTCTCTTCAGTGTAGATTCAATATCCCTTAGATTTGAGATCTCAAACACATCAGTTGCGAACAAGGTTGTGATGAGGCACACCACAATGCCCATAGAGCTAATGAGTAGAGGGAAGCACATAGCAGTGAAGTCATGATTTGTGCCAAATGATGACATGGAAGCCACAACAAGAGCTGCACAAGAAGCTTCAGCAAAGGAGCCAAACAAATCTGAACCTATTCCAGCAATATCTCCCACATTATCACCCACATTGTCAGCAATGATCGCTAGATTTTGCGGATCGTCAGATTTTGCGGATCGTCCTCTGGGATATTCCTTTCTACTTTTCCAACAAGATCTGCTCCAACATCCGCAGTTTTGGTATAGATTTCACCTCCAACCCTTTCAAATAGAGCCACGGATGAGCATCCAAGTCCATAGCCAATGATGGCCTCAAAAAGGCCCTCCAAATCATCCTTGTAATAAAGCTCGAACAGTTTTATAGTGATGTATAAAACTATGAGGCCATTAGTAGCAAGTAAGAAACCCATCACCGAACCTGATTGGAAGGCGATTTTGAATACTTTGCCTATCCCTTTTCAAGCTTCCAAAGTTGTGCGAGCATTCGCATATGTTGCGATCATCATGCCCAAAAATCCCAACACTATGGACGTCAAAGCTTCCAATATAAATGCAACTGTAGTGAAAATCGCTGTAAAGAGAGCTGGGGCACATTCTTGCTTTGGATCGTATCTGCAAGGCTGGGGCTTAGTACTGAACCCCTTCACAGATCCCAGGAACAAGAAAATGACAACAGCAAATATTCTTGCTAGGGCACATTCTTGCTTTGGATCGTATCTGCAAGGCTGGGTCGTAAGATGCACACCTCCAAAACAAACGTAAAATTATAGAATGACTAAATTTCAAGACGAGTAGTTTGTATTCAAACTTTGAAGTTATTCACTGGCTTTTTACCTAAGATCTGTTAGCTATATATAGTCTCTCTATATATATATAGTCTATCTATATATAGCGCCCCTATTTGCTTGTTGCGGTCTAAGCATAGTAGAAAAATAATTGCAGCCAGTAGCTTGTGACCAATAGGGAAGAACAAGGGCCCCCCTCCGATAGAATCAATCCCCCTCTGCTTGTCACGGTCGGAGTGATACAAGAAAAAGTATGCAGCTGCTGCCTCAGTGGCAACATCACCTGGTTTCAACCTTGATTACTCAAGGATCCCCCTTCGGATCCGACGCCTCCTTAGACTGAGTGAAGTCTCTCAGAAGAAAAAGATGAGGATGAAGAGGAAGTGCTATGGCCCCATGCAGTTTGAGGACCTCACAGCCAAGGTCCCAGATCACTCAGAATTGCCCTTTGCCTTTCGGTGCATCCTCCTGGTTTTCTTGCATTGTTCCTTTTCTTTTCCCACACCCCAAAGTGGGTTTAAGATAATCCAGGTTGAAAGTGGGTTTAAGATAATCCAGGTTGCAACTGAACTTGGATGCAGTGAACTGTAGTTCAACCATGCCTGATAACTGAAATCCATAAAGGCAGCAACCATGCCTGATAGCTGACATCCAGAAAGGCAGCTAAACAATCACTTTATAGTGGAAGCCAAAGCTAAATCTACAGGTCATCATCAGATACCACTGCTATTTTCTAACATAATGACTACGTCTGGTCTTCTATTTGACAGGGAGCCAAGGATTCGCAGCGGAGATTGTGCGACCAGGAAGGACACAAAGACCTAAAAGCTTCCTGTCCTGCTCCTTCGTTAGCGCTTCATATAAACAGAGTAATGGATGCCACCAAGACTCATGTTATGCAGCACCAATTTTTCTGGTGTAATCTTCCACTGCAGGGCATCTTTATTTTTGAATTTAGGATAAAAATCGATTAATTAAAGATAAGTAGGGTCTGTAGGAGCCTGAGAGGGGAAGCCGTAGCAGCGAACCAGAAGACACGAAGCCAGGAAGGCAGGAGGGGGCCGGGTGAGAGAGAGCACACTGGGCTGGGTTTCCATCTCTTCATCCTCTATTCCACTTTTGAGCGCGAAGACAACACTAGTAGCAAGCTCCACGATGTCATCAGCAAGCAAGACCTTGGCCGCTTGCTCAGAAACTTTCGTCTCTTCTCAGGCGGACGAACTCAACCTCAGTGAACATTCTGAATTACTGGAGTCCTTCTATAAAATCCCTGCCATTGACAGAGCATGGCTCCTTCCATCAAAGACAGGAAAAAAACTTGAAAGCAAATCATCATCTTCATCAAGCCGATCACATCCCTGCTCCCTTCATACTACCCCCTGCCTATCGCCCTTGCAGTGATGCCTCAATCGTCTTGCACGAGGTCCCTACCATCAACCTCTCGCCCTTGTTGTGCCAATAGATAGAAGGCAATGCCGGCAACGACACTGGTGAGGACCAGACGCGGCGCAAGGCCTTTGTGCAGGCCTTTGTGCTCTCCCAGATCCACACCGCCTGCCACGACTGGGGGTTCTTCCAGGTCATCAACCATGGTGTCTCCCTGCGCACCCTCGAATGCCTGTGCTAATCAGGCATTAATTCAGCCTTCTTGATGTGGCACTTGAGGATCGCCGATGGCTCCGACCCTTGGCTTCACACGCTCAATGATCATGTTGGATGATAGACATGGGAATTTGATCCTAATGCTGGCTCACCTGCAGAGTGCCATGCCATCGAGAAAGCTCCCCAGGAATTTACAGCCAACTGCTTCGCAAAGAAGCACAGCTCCAACCTACTCATGAGAATGCAGACTTGCCAACTTAGATAATGATTTCTATGTCAGCTCCGACCTACTCATGCCTCCAGCTGGTCCCTGAAATCATCCAAATGGGTATAACTATAATATTTCTATGTCAGCTTGCCAACTTAGATAATGATTCAGCACTTTTACAGAACTGGAGTTTTCTCCTGCACATTACTCATGGAAAACCAGGCAAGGAAACTTCTCTAAAAAAGGGACCATGAAGTTAAGCAAGAAGTCCACTACATTGAAACTAGTATTACCTGTGGATCTTTAGTTGACATCATAACGCTTCTCATGTACATGCAATCTAGGCAGTTATTGCTTAAACTTGATCATAGAATTAGAGGCCATAAAACCACATGCCATGGGTTTTAGAGACAACTTCCTTCACCTCAAGATAAGTTGGAAGCCTCAGGCACTCTTGAAGCCATGCTTTATGAACCTTCCGAGCTACAAACACAATGATTGCAGGAGTACTTGTTAAATGGCCCTGCCTTCTGCAGAATCCCACTACAGTTCCAAGGCTGACTCTGCGTAGGCGCTTGCTATGATATGCTCGGATAGTCATGACATCCAGAAGTGTCGAAGCTTGCCTGCCATTGGGCACCCTTTCACTTATGTTTGAGTTTAGATCCTTTTGTAGACCAAAAAAGCTTCTTTTCCTTTCTTCTGCTCTAACATGAGGCCTATATGCAGGAGGCCATAGGAAATAAGCAGCACTACCTTCCGAATGGTGATGAGCACCAGATGACAATGCTTGCAATGTAGGACCATCTTCTCCAGGAAGATGACTAGAGTTCCCAGATGACATGGAATAATCATGATCTAGTGATGAACTCTCTGATACAGGTGAAGAGGAACAGCATACCCATGAATGATGAACCTTTGAGATGTCGATCTCCTCAAAAGGCCTGCAAGAATAGCATTTGATGTCTCAAACAAAGGTAATTCAAGAAAACAGGTAATTCGAGAGAAGTAAATGCCAAAATATCACTTTGGGTTGTCTTGGCCTTTGTTAATCAAGCGCACACTGCACAGATAAGGGCGGGATTCGCTATGAATCTATTAATAACAAATTTCAAAATAAAGAGGGTTTCCTTGTCATTTGCAGAAAGACCCGCCTTCTGGGTACATGTGATATTCGATGAATTGCGTCTGAATCGCCTCATATTTTTGGTTTTTTCTGTTTTGGGTTCTCCATCAAGAAGCCATGGTGATCATCAAGAAGACAGCAGGCCTCCTGTCCCTGCCCTGCCTCCACACCCAAAACGTCAAGACTCATTCAATCCAGAGGATAGACAGCATCCTCGCAGAAGGGTTGGGGACAATCATGGAAGAGTCAAAGGCCTTGAGCCCTTACACCTCCATTGATGCCGTGAAATCATCAGGAGAGAGAGCAGGTAATGATGATGATTGCCAGAGTAAGAAGGCGCACAGCAATTTCGTGTCCCAGGGCTACCTGCTGCCTCGCACAAGGGTGCCCACCATCCAAGGTCGACAACTCTATTCTCTCCTGAGGCTGATCTCATCTGCAAGGCTCAATGTAATAAGTCACCTGCACGGCCTCATGCCATGGTGATACCCTTCCCTGCGCAGGGCCACATCGGCCCCATGATGCACCTCTCCGTCAAGCTAGCTTCGGAGGGGTTCACGATCACCTTTGTGAACATGCAACACAACCACTCCATACTCAAGCCCATGCAGGCTCGGCTGCAAGCGCAAGGCCTCGACATATGCTTTGCAGAGATAAGGGACGATAGAGAGTGATTTCTACTAATCTAACAATTTTTTTTTGAAACTCCCATTTGATTTAGCACCTCAAACTCCCTTTCAAGAGCATCAACATTGGCATCACCTTGATATCTAAGTATGCATCAAACAACCTTCCTTCTTTAATCTCTCATAAAAGGTTATCTCATGTCAATGCATGGCCATGAATGGGGAGAATGTTGGTAGTATGTACAACATTCCATCTCCATCGTCACAGATTTCAATGTGTGTGCAATGTTTGCGCTGATGGACAGAGCAAACCTAGCAAAGACATGAATGAGCTGGGTGTACTGGTGGATCTGATCGTGCGCAGCTTTAGGCTGCCGGAGAAGTATATGCCAGAGGTCCACGACCGACTTCGAAAGCACTTCAACAAGATGGCAACAGTGGAGAAATCAGTGAGATGCCCTACCTGGGGGACGCCGGACGAGGTCAAGTTCGATGTCTATATTCAATTGTGGAGGACCCAATGCCTTCACTCTTCAACCTCCTTATGCAAACCGGTCATAGGGAATTTGAAAAATTTACAAGCAAATGGGGCAAGCTGTCATAGGGATAGCAGCTGTGCATACCTCCATGGTTGTCGATGATATCTATTCTAGCTGTGCATTTCTGCCATATCTATTCTAGGTGCCATTCTCTATAGCATGAGGCCCATTTGACTTGCCTAAGCTTCCATGAACTTGTCATAGGGTGAATTTCAGGGGTTATTGTAGTATCTCTATTTGAGCCTAGTCTCCTTCTTGGAACAATCAAGACATTGTATGTACCACCTAGCTTGATCTTGATTGTCTTATGTAGGGAAGGCTCTCATGCATAACAGGGATAACGATGGTAACATCACAAAACCACATGGCTTGATAATGGTCATCTTATGCAAGGAAGCTATCATGTATGACCAGGATTATATCCTTGCATGACCAAGATTATGGTCATCATTTTTGTTCAGAATTTTTTATGTTGTAAAGAATTTTCAATGAAAAGCAATGAACCTGAAGATGAAAATCAAGGGAAGTCATGTGTAGCTGCACTAGTTGCCTTTGATAAGTAGTAGTTTGGCAAGCACCTCTGTAGTAAGCACCACTATTGCAAGATAAGAGCCCAAATCAATTTCAAGCTACGTACTCTAAAAACACTAGGCAAGTTGCTTGCTTTGAACTGCGATGACACCTAGGCAAGCATCTAGTATGTTATAGCTAGGTTGATCAATGTCATTAAGTATTTCTCTTGCTTTAATATATTTCAGTAGTTTGTTTTTTCACCTTCAATCCTATTGAAAGATATGTTTAGACCCTAGAGTTTATGCAAAACACCCAGCCACTTTGGAACATTGCCAATCAGAGTGTTGCTCAAATTTGTAAGATAGAATATATGCATTGAAATGACTTCAAATAATTGGTTGGTATTTAGGTACATGACCACCACCACAATACACTCCCAAGTTGAGTCTAATATGCTTCTTGACATGAGATTCTAGGGCATAGCTGCTACTTAAGATGGATGCCTATTGAAACCCAAAACAACTTACTTGTACCAAGCTACTCAAGAGGATTACCACACAACCTACTTGTACCAAGCTTCTCAAGAGGATAGGCTGAGGAGTGTACTAGATAGCTAGGCTATGGATCTTCAACCTTCATTAATCTCACTGGATTCATAATGCCAAAATTAGGACTTTCATGTGCATGTATTTCTAGTCACTATTGCATGTTACTTGAATCATAGCATACATAATGTACAAGATAATCAAATAAATTCCTCCATCATATGCTCAGTAATTAAGGTCTGATGCTAGAAATCTTGAAATCACCCAAATTATTTAGAATCAAGCAATTAGAGCTTCAATTATGCTACTTGGAAGCCTGGCTCCCTTAGCAACTTTGCTAACTCATTCAATCCTAGGTAAATAATCCTGCTTTTGCTCACATTAGTTACAACCCTAGATAGCTCTAGAAAACTTTCATACACTTTCATCAACTACATCTACTAGTTGCTTCTCTACTTGCACAATATTGGTTAGTTATTATTGGCAAAGAATTGGGAGACCAAGTGTTTTCTTAATGGTATAGGAAGCCCCTTGCTTACTCCATATTGCACCTTCAAATCCAAATTCTTAAGTAAAGGGTTGGTGATTACGGTGGCAAAGAGTAATGGGGCAATGAGACACCCTTTCGCATAGAAATTCCACGATTCCTCCTTGATCATCTATCATAGTGATGAACTCTTGTTGCTTCTTTTACTTCTTCAATTTATAAAATTAATTGGTTGAAGCACCAATCCTATAAGATACCATTTCCCTTAGACCAAATTTTGGCAACTTCACCTTTATGTTTTTGCAAATCCTCCATGTAATGCTCCACTTCTTTGAGAAGTTGATAAAACATCCCATTACTAGACCACTTAGTAAGAGTCGTAATAATATGCTCCCTACATTGCTAACTACTAACATGCAACCCTGTTTAAAGTCAATCCTGATTTTTGCCATACATATTGATAATCTCAATGATGGTATCTATGGATCTCATCTAGTTCTACATTGGATTAGCCATTGGATTGTTGGTTTGTTTCCAAGCATCCTTTAGCTATAGGTTGAATCCTTCCCTTAAATCTAGAAAGGAGCTGTTGAAAGAGAGGGCCTTCCATTTCTTTCTCCTACTAAACTCATCTAGTTTGTAAGGGGCTCAAATAACTTTTGATAACCATTTGTGCTTGTATGGATGCTAGGTATACACTTCAAGGGGGGATTGAGGGGGGGGGGGATTTGAGTGGAAGAGAATAAAATGTTGATCCCCTTGCGGATAAGGCATCATCTCACATTAGCCCCCCAAAAATGAAGTTGAGCCTCATATATGTCCTACTGAATTTGGAGAATCATGTATTAATAACTCCATCTAATGTTTAGAAAAGCTACCCAAATTATTAGGTCCATCTAGCCATAGATGATTGGTCATCAGGATTGAGGTATTCTCACGTTCCTTGATGGGATTTATTTTACTTATCTAATTAGCAAAGGTACCATACTATTACAACATAAAAAAGTAGCTTCCTTTTATTATCATGTTACATAGGGTCCATTAACACAACATCTAGCACATGACAAACACTTTGGAAAACAACATTCTATTGCACAAAAGATAATATAAAAAAACACTATTCCATGAAGTAGTATAAAATCCATCTCCCTACAAAGAAAACATTTTTCTAGCCTAGGATGTGAGCTTCCAACCCCATAAGATTGGGTTGTATGTGATTACACTACTTCTGTCAACAACACACAATAGGGAACTTATCAACTTAGAGCCATGATAAGCTTCCCTCAGCATTAAAGGTATCCTATATAATAGGGTCACTTGGCCTTTTGCCTTCTCAAGCACTCATGTAATCAAAAACACCTATCTCCTAAAAGATCATGGGATCCCAACCCACTAGTGAGTATTTTGGCATCTTATAGGATGCTAAGGCATATTGGGATGGAAATGCCAATGGCTTGAACTACAATGATAAAAATTTTGTCAGATTGTTCCATGAAAAATAATAATTTTAGAGAATAATTTCAAAATATTTGTTATAATTAGGCAAAATGATAATTTCATAGAGTAATTTTAAAATATTCGTAATAATGTTTTTTGGGGCCATAAATATAGTCGTTGGGATATGATCTTCACAAGTATATATGAATGATCTTGCTAAAAATTCATGTGTCTATTATTTCTAAGGGTAGAGAAGGGATATGATAGTGCTCATGAATTTTCTTGAGTTGTTCCAAGATTTTTGGGAGCTTTGAATTACCTCTAAGGCTTGACTTATAGGAATAAGGGCTGGAGGAAGTTAGGAGGGATTAGAGGGTAGCATAAATAGAATTGTCATGGATGTTACACTTGATGTTTGTTATGACCACAAGATGATACTAGCCAAATAGGTGCCTATAGGAGAAGTTGCTACACAAGATTGCACACATCATAATTTTTGAATTGCCAAATGCATAGCATGATTGAAATCCTCACGGAGAGTACATTAAGATCCTCTAGGGGTTCAGCCTCTCTTGTAGAGATTCAAACCTATGGTTTTTTACCCAACATGAAAGTTTTAAGATGTATAGGAGAGAATAGCCCAACATGCTTTCCTCCCCTCCTTGCTTTTTATAATACTCTATTTTAATATTGGCCTTGTTGAACATGTTCTTAGCACAAAAAGCATGACTTTCTTTTAGCTCTCTTATTTTTTCTCAAAAGATAAATTCAAAATTTTTCCAATCTTAATTTGTTCTTCTTTTCCTCTTGTGTTTTCCTTTTATTATGATGCACTTTCAATGTTCCATTGAGAATTTGCAAGAGTTTATACATTGTTTGAATTATTTCACCTACCTATGAGATTGGTGAGAATTTGATATGCTCCCATCAATACTTTTCTATGGAATTTCTCAATTTCAAACCCTAATAAAATGAGAATATCCAATGAGGATTTCTTTGTTTTAGAGCACTAGTTCTTTGTAAAGGTAATATACTTCCACCCTTGTAAGGCTATTTAGGTGTAGCCTTCTTGTTATTCAAGTCACCTCATAGTGAACCTTAAAGTAGCTTCCTATCTATCATGTTGCAAGCTTCCACATAGAGCTAGCTACAATAGTTGGCAATCACTAGAATCCTTGGTACTTATATTTTTTTGTTAAGACATGAAGTTTATAAGTTTAGTGCTAGTTTGAAAGGTGATAATAGTTCATCATACAACTAGCAATGTAGTTTGCTTTATTTTCTATAGCCACATGTTTTGGGCAATGCAATTTAGATTTTTCTCAATATGGCTACGCGCTTTGCCTTGGTGGTTCTTTTTTTCCATGTGCACTTCCATGACCAATATGGTCATGCACTTGGTAATGTGCTTTCCTTTTTAATATGGCTATCTAATTTTCATGATGGGGTATATATAATTGTGTGGTTTTCTTGCCATGCACTTTGAATGTTTTCTCTTGTTGCTCATTTGGACAGTAGGGAATATGATGTTAGTGTGTGGAGTTTCTATTTAATCCATTGGTGCAATATGCTTTTTTCTCACTAATATAATCATGAGCTTTGCAATAAGATGGATGTCATGGCCATGATATATGCTTGGTCAATGTGGCCATGTACTTTGCTCAACATTGTAAGTGTTATTGTTGCTAAATGCAATGACTCTGTTGTTGGGGCCACACAATTTGTGTTATTAATGTATACTAAACATCTTTCTTTTAATTTTATTTTTTGTTATTGTGATTACCTTTCAACAATTGTGGTCTTGCTTTTGTGTCAATGTGAAAAGCTTAGCTGTGAGTAAGTATTATACAAATATAAATGTCTAATCAATGTGTATTTATTTACTAATTATACCTAGAAAAATCATGAGTTCCAAGTTAACTTGATAGAATATCTATAATTCCCTAGTTAGAGGATAGTACTTGCTAGTTATGACTAGTAAAAAGTAAAATTTTCTAATTAGGTTGATATTATTACTAGTTATACAATAACTTGCTAGATAATGTTGCTAGATAGGGCTTCAATTTTCTAGATACTATCTAGGAAAAGGATGTTCCTAGTTAGAAGAGACTAGTGATGGCAAAATTATCTAGTTATAACCAGAAAATTATACATTCTTCCTAGTTTGGTTACTAATATTCCTAGTTATAATGTGAACTTTCTATATAGTAAGTGGTTTAGAGTTTCTTGTGACCTTTGTCCTTTGTGTATTCCCACTCTTCTTGAGATAAATTAATTTCCTCCTCTTTTTCCATTATCTCCATTTCCTTATGTAACCAATCTATATCAATATGACGTGGGAGTGCATTTAGATGATCTGAAAACGAGACATTACGTCCATATCTAGTGCGAAATTCTTGTCTTTCGCTTTTTCTTCTTGCCCTTGCTTCATTATATAGTGTCACCCATTTTCTCATTACATCACTATTGAGCACACAAAAACTATTTAACTTACCAAGTTCTTCTTTTGTTAGCACTTTACTCATTCCTTTTCCTTGAGGTACTTTAGAGGTCATCCTCAAGTCTTCATCATCTTTCCATAGTCGTGGTTGAGAGGGATCCACTTCAGCAAGATATTCAGAGATATAAACAAGGAATGATTGCACTAACCAAACCTCAGCCATGCTTCCCTCAGGCCGTGCTTTTTGCCTCATAAAAATTTTCAAGGTTTTCATGAAGCGCTCAAGAAAAAACATCCACCTTACATGAACTGCCCCACAAAGTGCGATCTCATCAATCAAATGTACGAGTAAATGTAATAGTAGTCAAAATGGATCGAGGAAAATTTTCCTTCACCAAACAAACCACCTCAACAGATAATACTCAAGCATCTTGCAATGTGTTTGGATCAATTTCCTTCGAGCTCACGTATCGGTCAAGATGTATTTGAGAATTTTTTATTTTTGTGTAGAAATTCAAAGATATATAATGAAAAAATACAATGTATACACACCTCACAATCTCTTCCATCTTGTAAATGATATCACGTACATCTTTGGATACACAATGGGATATGCTAGTAGGAAGTATGAACTGAATGTAAATAATATACATAGATCAAATGATTAGTTGAGGAAAAAGTCATCATACCCCAAAGTTTACACATAGTTACTCCACTAATTACTATATTCATGGTTAGAGATGCCCTTACTTGAATCATTTTGTGCCAATCGTGGGACTTCAAACCAAATAGTTGCTCCACACCTCTTTTCTTTTTCTTTATGAAGACTCCCTTGAGACATCTCATACATCCTGTGGGTGTTCAAAAGCTATATATTTGTTCCTTCACTATTTTTTCCTCGTTCTTTGACAACATCCAAGGTGCATGGGGTAGCTCAATCTTTCCTCTGGGTCCAATGCGTAGCCAGGCTCGTCTCATGCGACCAATGTTACGTAAATCCTTCCTTACATTAACTGAATCATGAGCCCCTATCAAGTGATCCCATAATGTAGATACAACATTTTTGAATATGTGCATGGGGTCCAACTGGTGATTGATCTTGAGTTCAGTCCAGTACGGAAGACGAAAAAATATAGAGAACCTAACAAACAAACAATATATTATGTAAACAATTCATCATGCTAAATACTTTAAAGTCAATCGAGAGAAATGCACTTCTTACGGACTCATGCCGAGTGGAGGGTAGCTGTTAGCATTAATCCATCTCTCCTTCCAATCTCGAATGGTTAGAGATTGTGGAGTCATTCCATTAGTAGGGAGAACATATTTGGGATGGTCAATAGGAAGAAATCGTTGATGATTGTCGTAGATAACCTTCTTTAAATGTGCCGGCCTAGAGGAAACTAGAGAGGGACTGCAAATAGGACATGCATGATATCCTGACGTGGTTAAACCTGAAAAAACAAGTGAATTAATAAAATGCAATTGATTCAAGTCTTGAATTTCAAATATAGAGTTATATACATGTACCTGAACACTCTCCGTATCCTGGAAAGTCGTGCATGGTCCACAACAACATGGCCTTCAATGTTAAATCTCTAGAGGATGTAGATGCACTTGTATCTTGCACCTTAATACCTTTCCCATAACATTTCTAACTCTTCAATCAAAGGCTCTAAGTAAATGTCCATGTTTTTTACCTTGTGCTTTTCAGGAATCAGAAGGGACAACATCACTGTCCCTTTTTAATTGCCATGGATGGAGGAATATTGTAGTTCACCAATACCACTGGCCATATACTGTATGATGTACTTTTGATGCCAAATGGATTGATTCCATCCATACCTAAACCAAATCTCAAATTTCTTGGCTCTTCTTTGAAAATGGGCCACAAATTATCTATATGTTGCCATGTCGGTGTGTCTGCAGGGATCCTCCATTTTTCATCACTTGAATGATAACTAGCATGCCATGACATGAGCTTTCCAATAGACTTACACTTGAACATAAGTTTTATACGTGGAACAATTGGAAAATGTCGCAAAACCTTACGAGGCACATCCATTGACTTCATCTCCACTTCGTATCTTGATTCGTCACAAACAGGACACTCTCGTGCGAGCTCATGAATCCCATGAAATAAGACACAATCATTGACACATGCATGGATCTTGACATAATCGAGGCCTCCCAGAGATGTCAAGTAATGTCTTGCTTGCTCTCTCTTAGTTGGCAATTTGTTTCTTTTTGAAAGCATTTGTGATAATAACCTACATATATTTTTAAAAGTGAGTTAAAAAACCACCAACATATATTTCTATCTAATTTCAAAATAGAACAATTAATATTATGATTCATAAGCCAAACTGAATTGATACCTACTTCAATAACGCATCCAAACTAACATTACTCCATCCATAAATTGTTTGCAAGTTAAGTATCTCGAGGGACACACGAAGAACGAAGTATGTACAACCTTCATACAACGGAGTAGATGATGCTACATATAGTGGATCATCTGCTTTGTAGAGTGACCTTCTCCCTGAACTAGTTGCGAAAATAGATGGCGTACCATATTGTCCAAAATCTCATCCTCTATGACTTGATGGGGCATTTCATGAGGGCTACTATCATGGTCGTTAGTCTCTACTCTTCTTGAAGACTCTGCCTCCTCGCGTCGACGTTTTGGAGCCTCTCAACGCCCGAGAGGGAGCATCTGAGGATGTGGCACCGCATCCTACTCAACCACAAAAGGGAGTTTCATGTACGTTGATATATAATTCCCGTAACAGAGACATGCAATCTTAGTGGTAAAAAAAAACAATGAATACCGATGATTTTTCTCGGTCCCATTCTCCATACAAGCTGAGGTGTGACATTGCAATTCGACGTGCTCAAAAAATATACCATCGACAACGATCACACATGCATTTAATTTTTCGTCGTAGCCATGCATCTGGATTATGAAGACGCAATGTTTTATCCTCACTTGAGGATGTGCTCATTGACTCATCAGCTTGCACTGCACTAGGTGATGATGACGTCGACATGATTAAACCTAATTCATGACAACATCAAAATATTTGTCATTCATATGTTTACATAAGATCTCAATTTTAAATAGACAAAAATCATCATAAATACATTAAAACTTATGATAAGAATTCACTATCAAAACTTATCTTAAAAACAAAAAATTATGATAAAGCCCAAATGCGCGTCTATATTCGCGTTTAACTGCGCGTCTATATTGGCTATTTTTGCGTCTATATTCGCGTCTATACTCGCGTCTATCTGAACAATAGACACACATATACACGTGAAAATAGACACACACATTAAAATTCAAACCATACTTAAATCATTTCTTTTCAAACTGCGCCTTTCCTTTCCTGCGTTTTTTGCGGTTCTGAAGCTTTCCTCACCTTCTCATGACTCACCTCTTCTTTCATTTCAAACACACAAGAAGGGAAAAAGGAAATCCAAGGAGAGGAAGAAAGAGAGAACAAGAAAGAGGAGAACAAGAAGAAGAAGCAAGCAAGCATCAAGGGAGGGTAACTTACTAAGGAGAGAAAGAAGGAGAAGGAAGAAGTGCCACGACCCGCCACACCAAACACCCAAGATGAGCATCTCTCTCTCTCTCTCTCTCTCTCTCTCTCTCTCTCTCTCTCTCTCTCTCTCTTTGTTTCTCTCTTCCTCTCTTTGCTCTGTCTATGTATGTAGGATTTGTGATTCCATTATGTATTGCATTTTGTAAATCATCAATGGCGGTCGTCAGCCTAAAATCGGCCGACCGAGCACGTCTGATAGCGCTTCTACATCTCAGTGTAGATGCAGACATAGATGCGAAAAATGTTTCCTCTCAGAGTGTTTTCATGCGCGTTTCATGCACGTGTGCTGGTGCATGTGCTCTCTAGTGTACACGCGATGATACATGCGCTGCACAAAAGGTTGACCTGCAGTCTACACGCGATTATACACGCGCATTGACCTAGAATGTGCGTCTGACAATGCGTCTGTGCTGCATCTTAGATGCGCAGATAGACACGCTGGACAGAAGGTTCACTTTGGGGCATATCTGAGGGCGCTTCTAACCTGTAATTTAGACGCGGGGATACACGCGCCAGGTCTCCCAGTTCTGACAGTAAACAATATATTTTTGCAATGATGAATATGACCAATCCCATGTTTGTGTTTATCAGTTTTCTTGTTTAAGAGAAGCATTAGCACTTAAGTGTTATGATCAATGTCTAAAGAAAGCTCTTTGAAAATGTAGGTAATATATGATTTTTTGTATGCAAATAAATTTGTCTTTTTCTTGTGTTTTTTTTGCAGATGTCATATCTTGGTTCATCTAGCAATGACCTGGATGTGGATCACATGAATGATACATTGGCCTCCTTTGGTAGGGGGGTCAATGCCTTTTTTGGAGGTTTTCCTAGTAGGAAAGACTTCATGGGAGAGATGACCAGACACCTTAGCCGCTCTCCCACAGCGGACGAGGTGTTCAGTGTCATGTCTGGGACACCTCTGGCGTCTTTGCCTAGCACTACTTCCCAGACTCCACATGCAAGTACTCCACATGCAGGTACTCCATATACAGGTACTCCATGTGCTCCACGTGCATCGGCTAAAGTACAAGCATCTATAGAAGCATGTGCATCTGCAGAAGCTCGTGCGTCTAGCGAGGTAGAGGGTAGTCGACAGAGAGGGACGAGGGAGAGTCGAGGGGGAGGACGAGGCTTGTGTGGAGGTTGCCTAAGAGGTGGCGAGCAATCACCCTCACCAGTAGATCATGTAGAGGAGGTTGTACGCCAGTACTATAGAGTTACAGATGCTGGTGGCATCTTTCATCACTACAACAGAAACGAGGCATAGGCGCGCATGTTAGACGCGCAAAGTCGGGTGCGTCTATCATAGCATCTATCACTGCATGTAAACGTGCGTGTAAATAGACGCAGATTGTGCATCTATATATCCACACAAATAGACGCTAATATAGATGCGCCAGCAAACGCACAATTATTTAACCACCTAAAATTGCAATTCACATAATTAAAAAACCAAATTTAATAATTATTTAACCACCTAAAATTGATTCTTGAGCATGCATGTGTGCGCATGATAAAAACCATAGAATTAAGAAATATACACATTGAATCATTGAATTAAAAAATAGAGTTAATGATTACTCAAAGTACCATTGGCATCCTCGAAGTGAGCAAGGACACCACAATCTTGGGTATTTATATTTTCATCTTTACGTTGAGTTCGAAGATGTTTACCCTCACACCAAAGTGCATTGAATAATGTGCACTAGTCGTAAAAGATAAAAGATCAAACTAGACATGCTGGATCCTCACGAGGTGTTCAAATAACTAGACATGATGGACCCTCAAGATGTGTCTGTAGCAAAATATACTAGGTAGATGAAAGAGCCCTTAAGCTATGGTACACTTACTTGGGCCTTAAAACAAAGATCAGAATTACTCCTACTCTAGACTTGGATAAAAGTGCCAGTGAAGACTCGAGTGTTTTATGGCTCGAGACTCAATCTATGAATGGAAAAACATCACGTCCACATCTAGGTTCTATCCCACCCTTCAAGCTCAAAAAGGGCATGGGGTTTGGAATTCGTGGCTTTTTTAAAGGCAAGCCAAAACCATTGAATAGTTTGATGGAAGGCCCTCCCTTTTTCTATTTTGAAAATGTTGAGAACGTTTCCAATTTAGAGTGGGAGACCATCAAACGGCATTTTAATGGCATAGATCCAGAGTTCACAGACTCTAGATATTTTTTAGCATGCTTTAGGCTGAGGTGGTTATGTTTATAACCTTCGAGTAGATGGAAGAAGGTTGATCCTTCCCCCTGCTCCCATGACAATATTTGAGGTGCTTCAGAAAACAAATAAGTATTGGCCCCCATGGGATCCAAGAGAGAAGCTGAATTGCATAAACACACAGGGTGCCCCTAGCACTATATGTGGATTGATTAGAAAAAAATTTCTTCCCACAAAGAAAGCTAGCAAGATACCTTCTTATCTTCAACATGAGATTGTCCTGGCATGCAAAATATGGAACTTGGTTTCGGTCAGCCCAGGCCAAGGTGCCCCACTTGAACCCCATGAGATTGAGCTGGTGCTTGGATATGATCGTGACCACACTTGAGGCTGCTCTACCCTTTCAGATCGGTATGATGCATTAGGCAACTCATTTCAGGTCAATACTATTGTGTACAGTCTTTCACCACTGAAAGAATTATATCCACAAGGTTTAACAGTTCTGTCCTTATTCTCGAGCCTTGGTGGGAAAGAAGTGGCAATGCACAAATTGGGTATAATTTTGAAGGCTGTTGTTATTGTGGAGATCAATGATAAATGTAAAAACATAATAGCTAGCTAGTGGAACAAAACCTTCCCCACAAGTCGATTTCAAATGGAGGATGATGTTAGAGATCTTACTGATGATAAGTTGGCGGAGATTGTGGATGCAGTGGGAAAGATTGTGGATGCCAATTCATATTGATGTAAATCACTTGGCTTGTTCATATGCAAGCTATTCCAATCATGTCAAGGTGCACTTATAGCTCACATATCTTTGATTGATTGATGGATAATATGCCTTTCTCGATCTCTTTCGTGTACACCTTCATTGCATTATCTTTCTCTTGCTAAAAACCATTCGTGCTTTATCCACCTATTGATACATAAGTGGGATAATATGCAATTGTAAGTGGGATGGTCTAGTAAGTCACTACATATATATGTGCCAATTGACTTGCCAATGTGTTATCTCTTATCCTCAAGCTTTATTATATATGTCACCACATAGGTCAATTGATTCCCTAAATGCATGCATTGATTGGATAGGGCATGCCCTATACAAATGTGATTGGATAGGGCTTGATGATTGGATGTATATATAAATCAAAGGTTGACTTGTGCATTTGCAATATGTCACCACATAAGTCAATTGATTCCCTAATTATGCATGCATTGATTCCTTAAATTATTCCTGTGCGTCTGTAAGCGCGTGTAATAGGAATTATCTACGCATATACACGTGCCATTACATGCGCTGACAGACGTGCCACGCAAGTATAGAAAAATTTAAAAAAAGTTGGGGCTTTCTTTTCAAACCTGTGCTTTCCTGCGTTTTTTGCGCGTTTTCTGCAGTTCGAGCTCGACATTACTACTCTTGTCTATCTATCACTTCATGAAGAAAATGAGGCAAGGAAATAAGAGTAAAAAGAGGATAGGAGGAAAGAAGAGCCAAAGAGTAAAGAAGAAGAGCCAAACGGCAAGGAAGAGAACAAGATTGAAGCAACTTACCAAGGGGAGGGAGAAGGAGGACAAGGAGCTTGCAACCTAGCCGCCCCCACCCGTTGGAACAAGCAAAGAAGGTGAGTTCTTCTTCTCTCTCTCAATCTTGTTTGGTTTCTCTATTTGTTTGTCTCTCTCTTCTCTCTCTTCACATGCTGGATCTTGTCATCTATGGCGGTTTTTTAGCTTTGTTTTTTACGCAAGTTTAAGAAGAAATGGTGCAACTGTGCGTGTCTCTCAGCGCATCCAAATGATAGTGTAGACGTGGCTGTAGACGTGGAAATAGACGCGCTGACAGATGCCCATAGAGACGCCCTGACAGACGCAGACAGAGACGCAAGTATAGACGCACACAGAGACGCAGGTATAGACGCTGTATGTAATATGTTTTATCTGCACAGGGTAATATGATTTTTCTTGTGTAGATGTGGAATCCTGGATCTTCCAGTACCCCATTCAACAAGGAGCAATTCATGGGGGAGATGACCAATTATCTTGGTCACCCTCCCACTACAGATGAGGTTTTCAATGTGATGTTTGGGACACCTATCACATCTTTGCCTACACAGGGATCAATTGAGGTACATGGATCGGCCGAAGCACGTGTATCGAGTGAGGTAGAGGGTAGTGCACTTCGAGGGAGGAGGGAGAGTGGTGCGGGAGGATGAGGAGGTCGAGGGCTTTGTGGGGGTTGCCTAGTTGGTGGCTCTCGATCACCCTCACCGGAAAATAAGAGAGGTGAGCCTCCACAAATGTACTACTCTATCACTGATGTTGGTGGTATCTTGCATGACTTTGAGGGGAGGGAAGTGATAGCCTAGTTGAGGAGTGTCGTGCATGCCACATACAAAGATTGCATGATTCCCTTCAAGCACCAGAAAAATTATTTGTGGCAAGATGTGCTGCGGGTAGTACATAAAAGGTACCCTAATCCCAAGAATTCACGATTCTCAGATGATTAGGGACGGTCAAAGGTGAGAGACACGCTTCATAACAAGAGGTCTCACCTTATGACGTGCGCCAAGGAGTCATTGCGGAGACAAGAGTAGGGGCGCCCTTGATATGGCCAACCACCCAATTGCCACCACAAGGAGTGGAAAGAGGCCAAGAAGAGAGCAGCGGAGAAAATGACGTCGCCAGCATGCAGAGGCGCGACGTATCCAGATGGCAACCATGGGATCGTCGCATTATGGATCGGGTGGAAGGGAGTCATGGGAGGCTGAGTTTGTAAGTATTATTTGATTTTTTAAAAAAAATAAATATTGTAATTTGTTTCACTTCATTATGTAGTGTGTTTTAATACGTTGTATGTTCAAATTGTTTTGTAGTATCATATCGTTGGTAGGATGCCTATTCCTAGAGAGGTAGGCTACCATCGAGGTCATAACCGGGCGTCCACTTTGTTGGCAGCATCTCTACGAGGAGGGACTCATCATGGAGGAGCAATATAATCGCGCCATGAGGATTCCACCACCAAAAGAGGTATGTTTTATTTTTTACATGAAAAGTATAGATAACTCTAATTTATTGTTTGTAATGGTATTTATATACCTTAATCCTTTGTGTAGGCGAACCCTGATGCAGTTGAGGATAGCGAAGGGGGGACTAGCAGTAGTGGTGGCGGCAACAGTAGCGGCACAGACAACAGTGGTGGTAGCGATGATGATGACTCTTTTGAGGAGATATAGAGGAGCCCTATGCATGCATGTCTCCCCTTGGCTTGTAATTTTCATTTTTGATATGTATTACTTTTAGCTAGTGCTTGCGACCATGATGTCACAAGCACTAGAACTCATAATGTAAAAACGTTTCATCTATATATATGAAATTTCATATGCTACATACATTGTTTTATTTTCAGTATCCAATCTTCGAAATAATCTTTCTCTGTTATCCCTAAGCATACAATTTGATAAGAGCTCTGGTTTTTTTTTCATACCTCTGTTTTGTGCGTCTATCAGCGCGTCTAAATTGCAGGATAAATGTGCGTCTATTTTCATCAAAAACTTTCAAAGTAAACACGGTTTTAGACGCGTAGATACACACTTGTATAGATGCACAATATTAATATATCCACTTTTTTAAAAATATGATTATATATTTACGTAGCGTGTTTATACGCGCCTCTAAAGACGCGTCTAAATGTGCTTGTATTTCTGATCATAAGAGCGCTTTAGACGCGATTTTGTAGATGCGCAAATAGACGTGTTAATAAACGCACCCGACATTTTTTTTTCACAATTCAAATATTGCATCTACGAGTGTGTCTATGGAGCCCTTTTATTGTAGTGCATGATGATGAGGGAAGGGATGTAATGGTGTACATGAGGAGCGTCATGCATGCGACATATAAAGATTGTTTCATTGCCTTCAAAAATCAGAAAAGCGGCTTGTGGCAGGAGGTGTTGAAGGCACTCCATAGGAGGTACCCAAATCCTGAGGGTCAGCGATTCTCAGATGATTGGGGACGTACAAAAGTGAGGGATATGCTTCACAATAAAAGATCCCACCTCATAACACGGACCAGGGACTCACTGTGGAGGCTAGAGGAGGGGCGTGGAGCCTATAGCCAACCACCTATGTGGCACCGCATAGAGTTGAAGAAAGCCAAGAAGAAAGCAACTGAGAAAGTGAAGAGTTGCCAGCACGCAGAGGCGCGACGGATCCAAATGGAAACCATGGGATCGTCGCATTACGGATCGGGCGACAGAGAGTCGTGGGAGACAGAGTTTGTAAGTATATTTTGATTTCTAGTTTTTTTTAATTTATATTTATTTCAATTCTTTATATATTTTAGTCTAATATATTGTGACTCATAATTGTTTGTATATCTCTAAATGTTTTGCAGACTACCATCATTGGTAGGACACCTACTCCTAGAGAGGTAGGTTACCATTGAGGCCATAACCGCGCAGCGACATGGCTTCACTTTTATGAGGAGGGTCTCATCACTGAGGACCAATACAACCGTGCCATGAGGATTCGACAGCCAGAGGAGGTATGTTTTTCTTACTTCCTATTAAAAGTATAGCTAATTATAACTTTTTCTCCACCTTGTCTATGTAAGCAACCCTGATCTTTTGTGTGTGTAGGCAAACCCGGATGTGGAGCATAGCGAGGAGGGGGATAGCGACGCTAGTAACCATGGTGGTACTAGCGAAGATGTTTCCTCTTCAGATTCGTAGAGGAGCACCATACCTCCTCATGAGGCCTTCTTTTCTTGTATATGTATGATATCTCCTTGAGCCTACTGCTTGCGACCACGCTTTAGGTCGCAAGCACTTAAACTTCCCTTGTAAATGCTTTTGATATATAATGAATACATGGACTTTTATTTTCAATTCTCGTGCCCATAAGATACATTGTCTTTTTTCCAAATACACAATCTGATGTATGGGAGGAGGAAAAAAAAACCAAAGAGCACATGCTCTCTGTTTTTTTTTTCCAGTTCTGTTTTGCACGTCTATCAGTGCATCTAAATTGCAGATAATTCGCATTTATACGCGCGTCTATAATGCAGACTACATGCGCTTCATAATTCAAATTTTAAAAAAAAAATAAATATATTTTTAAGAAAAAAGACATTTTATGTTTTTCGTTCGCGTCTATCAGTGCTTGTAAAAGCGCGTCTACCAGTGTGTCTATATACGCATGTATATGTGCATCTATTGCCGTCTATTGGTGCGTGTAAATTCGTTGATACATGCAATTATAGACGCGAAATGGTAGACGCGCAAATAGACGGGCAGATAGACGCACCTGTAAGAATTTCTCTATATTCAAAAATCGCGTCTAAATGTGCGTCAATGAGGCCTTTTTGTTGTAGTGTATGAGAGAGTTCCATGATGTTATTATAGACATCATAAAAAGAAAGTGTCAAATTATTGAAGAACCATCGCAAGATATGATCCATCGAGAGGTTTTAGCTGCTGTAGAGGATATTCTCTATGGATTACAGATTGAGGAGGTTGATTTTGAAGAAGAGATCAACGAGGAATCTAGAGAACAATCTCTATGTATGCAATTTAAGAAGTCTCTTCAACCTTTACTTCAGCCTGTGCAGTATGATGAAAGCAACGATGCGCCTAGATTGGTGCCTCGTAGCCATTTTTCTTGAAGTCATTGGGCTCGTGCAACTACGAAAACTGTCCTCAAGCGTGGTGAGACTTAAACTCCTTACGTTGAAATGTTGGATCATGGTTTCGAGATTAATGTAATTGTGCGAGGATTATATGATACTAGTAGATGGCATGTTGATGTTGCTCATGGTTGGCGCATGTGTGCGGCCAATAACATTGCAAGGGATTTATATGATGCTTGCCCAAATTTGAAAATTTCCATTGGAGATGTGGGTGAGTCCTATCATTTCTTTGTACAAAACTCTTGTTCTTATCCTATTATTTTGGGGCAGCCATTTATTGCTGAGTCTCGGATGGAAACTAAAGTTTTGGATGACGGATATGCTTATGCACGGATGCAAAGCAAGGATGGGAAGAGAGCTGTTCAGTTCATGACTGTTTGTATTAATCATCAGCGGAATAAAGATTCCTTGAGGGATTTCCCTCTTCTAGCACGAGAGCCGAATTTTTGCAAGGTACCACTCTCTTATGAGACGATGGTGATACGAGTCAGGGAAAGCTCTCGCCTCTTGGCAGTGGCATTTTACCATCCACTGAAAGTACTTTGTGTTTTCAGCATATTTCTGATATGCCTAGAGCTGACAGGCAGTATGTAAAAAGAAAAGAAAAAGAAATAATGATTGCAGGTGTTTTGCATGAAGAAGACCGGATAGATGGTCGCTATGATGGCCGTTCATGCTCAGATACCATGGAAGAACTTTTGGTTTTACTTAATGCTAACAATCAAGAGATGTCATATGTCTTACAAGTTCATTCTTTGGCAATGTATTGAGAGATTGTTGATTTCATGCTTCAACAGAAATTGGGTACAGAGGATTCTCAGCAAAAAGAATTCATTGCTGACATATTTCAGCAAAAAGATTTGGGTGTTGCTATTTATACACAGCAAAATTTGTGCTTACCAGGGTTTTCTCATCATGAGGTGAAATTTGAAGGTTATAGCAATGAAGCCAGAGTTCAGACAAAATATAAGACAATTGACAAGAAGGTTTGTCTAGTTGCAGGACCGCCACCTTTGGACAGTGATGAGATGATTAGAAGAGCTGCTATGCGATCTCCTTTGCGAGATCCTGCAGGTATTGGACATAAGTTTTTAGCTTAGACATTGAAAGAGATGAAGATTGAGACCGAAGGTTTTCTAGTTCCTGAAGAGGTAAGATGTTTTGAAGAGATGCTATGCAGACATGAAAAAGCTTTTGCTTTCTTTCCACATGAGATTGGATACCATGGCAACAAGAAGAGATGATTAGGGAAGATCTTTTGGCTCTTCGTATTCGTCAATTGGAAAGAAGATCTTAAGATATTGAGAAAGCAATTCAAAAGCTTAGAGGCCAGAACTCTCAACAAAAACCACTTTGATAGCAGACACAGATTGAGGCCTAAAGAGATAAAAGAGGGAGAATCGGTGTTGATCTATGACAGTAGTCTAGACAACCAATATAGTGCTATCTGCAAGGTTTCCAGACGATGGTTTGGGCCCTATTTAGTGCAGCATGTCCATGACAATGCTACATATTCTTTAGCAGAAAGTGATGGTATGGCCTTGCGAATTCCGATTGCAGGGAAGAGAATCAAATTATTCAAGAGAAGAGATGATGCATCCTATGCATTCAAGGAGATGGATGATGCAATTTATGATGGGCTTGAGCCAAGAGATGATGAAGATGAAGATGTGGATATTGATGACGCTTTTGTAGAAGATGGTGAGATTACATTGATCGTCGAGCTTGGCGGTGATGAGGATGGGTAGCTGTGGCCCATCCGGAGGATGTGCAGGTTTGAAGGGGGTGGATGTGGTGATGCTGTGCATCTACCACTGCAAACTTGAGGGCAAATTTTTTTGCCAAGATTTTGAACTCTTAAGTGAGCGTCATTATGAGTTTATTTTCCGTTGTGTGTTTCTTTTGTGTTTGCATCTACACGATGCACGTCGAGCACATATAGTTGGGCTAGGCACAAGTTCCTCAATGCATTCATAATTTATTGTGAAGCATCGCTCGATTGAATGCATTGCTGCACAAGTGATCGGGCACGAAGTTATTTCCCAAAGTATGTTCTTAATAGGGCACATTACATGAAAAATGGATTCACATGGAGATTTTTGTTTTGAAGACTCAAGGATTAAGAAAAAGAATGCAACATTGATCCTTCACTTGGACATTTTTCATGTATCTTATAAATGGAATGTTGCCAAGTGTAGACAAGATGCAATGGCAATGGCAATGGAATCCTTAAAGTCCCTAACTAACATAAAAAGAGCTCAAATGTTAAGATAAAAATTACTATCATATTCGTAATTTACGTATACTAAAGTTGCCATCCACTTCCACCATTCCTTGGTCCTCTCAAGAGTTCTGTAAACATATGCCTAAACATAATGAAGATTGGCGGCTCAATGCTGAAAACTTTAAAGTCATTCGAAGATGCTGAAGACGTTCAATTCAGAAAAACGTCATCATTGACGTTTAACGATGCTTTTCCAAAGTTTTATTTCAGGAAGGAAGGCGTATGACAAAGAGGAAGTGTGGCGACAAAGCTGTTGACAGAAAAAGCTTCAAGAGAGAGAAAAAGCATAAAGCTTTTGTATGCATAACCAGCATGGACGACAACCGTATAAGGATACCATGAAAGGAAGAAGGGGCGAGAATGAAGAAGGACGAAGGACAAGAAGATGGCGGACTGGGGAAAAATGCGGCAAAAGAGAAGAAGACGAAAGAAGATGAAGGAAACGCAGAAGTCCAGGATGAGGCCGCGATGTAGTTAAAGAAGCGGTCAAGGTAGAGGAAAGCTTGGAGGAAGCAGAAAACGACTACTGGTGCGACAGAGATGAAGATAGGCACCGTCATCTGATCGTGGATGCATCGATGATTATGCTCTCTGGAGGAATACCGCAAGGGGCTACGACAGGCGATAAAAGAAGACAAAGCTGAAGACAAGGAAGGAGTGCTACAATAATGACGACCAAGATAAAGCCGAAGGAAACGGCGAACAAAGGAGGAGCAAGCACATCAAACGGAAGACACAGACAAAAAAAAAGAGAGAAAGGAGGAAGTTGCTGAGATGCGGAAGCCAGAGAGTCGAAGGAGAAATGGATGGTCGAAGCAGAAGAAGATGTGACGGACGGGATCTGTGTGAGCTGATGACAAAGATGAAAGTTTGCTGAAGAAAGCAAACGATGGAGGTGAAGAAGGACGTGAGCAAGTCAACGTAGAAAACTGCAACAACGTCAAAAAACCAGTCTCCCTTTTGACAACGAAATTCTCTTCGTTCATGCAAGCTTGACAAGGAAGCAATACCTACTTTTCAGAGAGGCTTTGAAACGCACGATTCTACGCCAACTCCGAGAAAAATGATGGTGGAATGATCTTGAAGATTTGTGTTGAATGATGATTATAATGGCTTTGCAGAAAAGGGATGAAAGCGAGTGAAGGTCTCCATCACCTCCTTCAATAGCGCAGCATAAGATGCGAAGGCTAATCTGTCCAGAATGCACAAAGCCCTTCCTGTGCCAATTCTTCGTTCTCCTCTACCGGCACTAAGTCAGTTGAGTGCAAGAGCAATCACAAAGGAGGATGGCGACTGCTGTACTACACCACGATGACAGCATTATCAGCATAGATCAACGCTGGAGGACGAATGCATAGCAGAGTGTGTGGTCGTCAATTCTTCTTCACGACGTCACTCTTAAGTAGATCAAGCCTTCCAAAAACAACAGCGTGCTCAACGAAGAGGATATAATTATAACTAAAGTGACCAGCTGACACAACCTTCGAGCCTCTCATCAAGAGGAATCGTGTAAAGATGGAGGTAGAAGTGCATATAAGGGTGATAGTGGAAAAGCTCCTCCTCAACGCTCTATTTTTCTGTCTCAGAACTTGAAGAAAGAAGACGAAGGTAGAAACCTTCTTCAGTTGCCTCATCACCTCGAGCTCTATTTGCCGCAAACTCAGTCCACCCAGAAGAACACCAATTGGCATTAGAAATTATTGTCAAGAAGCTGCAAGCCAATGTATCAAGGGCTATAATTACTTATGTTCTATTTCTATCCTTTTCTGATAATTGATATGTATTGAGCTCTATTATCTTGTAGCCCTTTACATGCCTCTATCTTGAACTCCTTATATCGAAGCATGTTTATGCTTATCCATGACATATAGATGTGTTGAGAGTTGGTTTAAAATTCATAATCTTTCACTTCCATCTCGCAAAGTGTCCCTCTGACTAGTGACTTCACAAACCACCGTGCGAATTCTGTGCGACAACGAAAAATTTGCTTCATCAAAGTTTGAGATCTTTTTTTTTTTCTTTTGAAAAAAGACATTTCTTTCCTAAGATTGAGCTTATAGCTTTGTAAATATAAAGTAATAACAAAGATGAACACATAAACATGCTATATAAGAACTATGTAGAAGAGCTACCACATGTCTCTTTATTATTTTATAATGATGGGGGAAGGTACCATTCCCTCGTCTTTGGAGAACATGATTGAGAAAGCATGTGTGCCACAAGATTGGGTATAATCTATCTCCATGTATGGGTGGAAACCTCCCTCGTGCACGTATTCATAACATTTAATTAAGCTTTTGTACTCAAAATATATTGAAACCATCATTTTTGAGTTTTTAATTTTTCTCTCTTTCTAGTACTTGCTTTTCTGCAAATGAATCAAACACAACCTATTCTAAATAGGTTTATGACTAATAGTAATAATTTATTTCTTCTTAAAAATATAAAAAAAATAAATGGAGTATGTATGTACACATGTAAAGTTATTATGGTTATAGATGCATACAAAATATACCATTTTTTATATTATTTTTTCACAGTATGAATAATTCTATGGATTAAAATGTGCATTTCAAAATAATAATTCCACCTAACATCCTCTAATTATTTGCTTACCATAACACAATACATTAGTATCCTTTCGTCTATCTACCATGCATAATGTGACTAGTACCACATCTATGCACTCATATAATAAGTCACAAATCATTGGAAAATAAAAAAAACTACAATAAATAATATCTACTTTTTTCATATTAAATTTTGATAAAATATCATTACAAATATAATTACTTAACATTTCCTAGGGGTCGAAAAATAATTATCTCCAATTGATAACACAATGAAACATGCAAGGGTTGCCAATCATATGCAAACATTGCCTCATGTGCAAAATTTGCATCATATATTAATGCTTCCTCCATCGGTAAATCTACTCTATAAAAATTTAAACTAGTGTTACCTTCTACGGCCTCTACACTGTAAAGTTCCATAGATTTTACATGAAATACTACCTCTTGCAATGAATCTATGCTCCTTGGCTAATTTATGTGATTCTAAGTGGTAAGCATCATTTAGATTATCATATGTCAAAGTTAGCATTGATTTTTGAGTCTATTGTGATTCTTTCACAGAATTATTTCTATAATTGGCTAGCTACTAGTTGCAATATATATCCGGGTTGCTACCCAGATATCCCTAGTAGTGGAAGCTTTGCATTTTGATCTTCTGTCTATAGTTATATACTCTTTTACTATAGCTTTATAGACACCGGATGTCTATAAAGCTTTATAGACATCCATCCTAAAATTCATTTTTGAGTAGCTTCTTTGAGTAGCTTTATAGACATCCATCCTAAAATTCATTTTTGAATAGCTTTATAGACATCCATCCTAAAATGGATGTCTATAAAGCTTTATATACTCTTTTACTATAGCTTTATAGACATCCATCCTAAAATGGATGTCTATAAAGCTTTATATACTCTTTTACTATAGCTTTATAGACATCCATCCTAAAATTCATTTTTGAGTAGCTTCTTTGAGTAGCTCATGGATACTAGCCTATTGGCTCACTGTTTCTTCTAATGTGTCATTTTTTCTCAATTTTGGAACTAATTTACTATTATTACAATCCATACTTGCTTTTCTTCATAGACATAATGGCAAGTATTTCAAATGCTTTCAATGACAAAGCTACTAGAAGACACAAATTTCGCACGTATTGGTGCAAAATAGAACTTGATTTCTTGTTCTAATAGGGGTCTACTCATGGTCAAGGATTAGTTAAGGAGCTAAAATTTTAGTATTGATCTCGAGGAGAATCATCAACTATAGAAGCAACTAGAGGTGTACCTTTGTATGGTTCTGAAAAATTAATGTGAAAATAATTGTGAATTTATGAGTAAATTTTGAATCTAAATTGAACTTTGGATGCCTCTTAATTTTTTGTAATATTCTCTTTTCAATAGAATCATAATGCAACTATCTTCATTATACTACTTCTATAAGTGGACTATAGTAAATAATCACAACATAAAAGGTCAAACATTCAAACAGACACAAACCATGTACTCTTGTATAAATTGCTAGATGTTCGATTATAAAGTTTTAGTAACAAATACTCATATTCATAAAAAAGCACTATTCATCAAGATGTTGGCTAAAGTAGACAAACAAAACCAAAAATACACATTGAGAGTGTAATGACCACTTAGTCGCAATTACAATGCTCAATACAAGTTTGTAGTAGTTGTTATGAAATTCAAACTTATCAAATGCAAAAATGAGAGTTGGTTATAAAGGTCAATAAAAAAAACTTTTGAAGGTTCCTTATCTTAGGCTAATGGATTCTAGCAATACCTAAAAGTTGAATTTCAACTTGGAATGCCACATCTAGAGTTCCACATGTTTTCATGTGTTTGTTCGTGTTTGGGATTGCTCTATATTTTCTAGTCAAAAGTCTAAAAGTATTATACCATATACATGGATATATAGTGAGCATGGATGTTCTTGTTGAGGTCATTGGCTACAAGAGCCATTGATATCTTGGAATGTTATTGCAAATGCTAAGTTTTTCAATGCACTTTTTGTAGAGCCATTACATTTTTGGGATTTGTCAACCCATTGTCCTATTATCTCTAGAGGCCTACATGCTATTAACTGGATATTAATAGTGCTCGTAGCACATTAGGAAAAACATGCCATGTAAACATGGGTTAAAGTTTGCAAAGTATAGCCTTAGTACGTTTAATAGGCCACAATAATCAATATATTAGCCTTGCTTGTTTTTACGAACCATTTGGAGAATAAAAACAAGGGGGATGTGTGATGAATTGAGGCTCTTTCTTTTAAGGGTTTAAAAATGCTAAGCTTTAGCGATGGATTAGCATGGTGGATCGCCACTATGGTTTTTTAGAAATTGATTAAAGAAGTCTATTGATGTGGTTAGTTGGGCGTGGACATGGTAGTGTTCCAAGCTCTACAGTCGATAAGGAGAGCTGATGCTAGTCGCAATCAAAGCTTTCTAATAAACCTTTAGAACTTACCATTTAGAGCTTAATGCTATAAGCATGTGATTAAATTAAGAAATGGGTGTAGCAAATCTCAATCTATCATGACACCAAACGATTTCTTTCTCACATCATTGATTATAAAGATGTGGGAGAATGGAATTCCAATGCCAATTGCAGGTGGTTTTGAATGACAAGCCTCTAGTGCCATTGTTTGTTTGGTGCTACAGCAATTAGAGCTTTGTCACATCATTGTTGGTGAGTTCGCACAAAGTTTCAGTGGCCCAAAATAGGCACACATGTATGATGGAAGAGGTGATTATTAAGGAGTCCCCCCCCCCGACTTTAGTAAAAATGGCTTTCCTAACAAACGATAAATCAATGCTCTATGCTAGTCATATGTTGACTATGAGGGCGGAGATGATGGAAGAGATCATATCGACATCATGGATGTGATTGAGGGTGGAGTTGATGTTTAAGAGCGTGCCTCATTAGCCTTGAAGAATTTCAAGGTAGGTCTTTGTAAGACTTAACTTTCTGCATAGACAAAGTGCACATAGACACATTCCACATAGGCAGGGCACAACTTTCTACACAAAGTCTTTTTATCAAGCTCTATGACTCCCATCCACACTAGTTTGGGCCCTTGAAAGATGACCCTCCTCCAAATTAATAGCCTCCTATTAGCATTAAGTTTTAGAAAGCTAAGATTTTTTTCCTTTCACATTGTATAGCCTTATTTTTCCTTCTCATTAAAAAAAACTTTTATTACATGAATTAGGCCTTGATACGTATTGGTGCCCATTTATCTTCAATAGTGGAGCATCCACTGAAGATAAACTCCTAGTCAAAATCTACCTCACATCCAATATCCAATGCCTTCTAGGTTAAAATCAATCCCATAGCTGTTGGTAAACTCTTAGGCGTGTGAATGCAAATTGTTAATATCCACTATGTGCTTATACATGATAAAATAGAATAAAGGGTTCCTTATGTACTATTTGCATACCTATTTGTGCCAACTTCACTTCACCTGGGGAAAGTTTTCAACTTATATAGGAAAAATCAAGCTTTCACAAAATGCATGACGTATTAAGCCCTCCCTTGAGTCTACAAGCATTATATCCACTGATCTACTTGAATAAAATACAAAGACAATTCCAATCTCATCATGTTGATTAGTAATGGATACTTCTTGAGTACCTCCATAGAATATATAGATTATATCACCATCATCCCATGTAAAGTACTTTTCTAAGCCCAAAGAAACTATCGTAGAACCATCTAAATCATATGCATATGAAGAATGCAAGTTTCCCTTTCAATAACTATGCTTCACAAATATCAAGCCTACATAAACTACTTCATCATCTTGCTAACTCTAATACTTGTCTCCAAGCTCCCTCGGATCGTTTTTATAACCTGCCAACTTTACATGAACTTGTATGCATCCAAGGAAGAAAGCCAATAAGTTCTCAATGTAATTTTGTATCCCAATAGGCATGTATAAACCAATGAGCACTACTTCTTTCTTTGATCTCATTGCCACTAAGTAATGGATGTTGATCACACCCCACATCAAAACACAAGAAACATCAAGACCCACTTCACAAAACAAAGATCATCATCATTATACAAAGCAACTATAATTCCTATACCATCACAACATGAAGGGAATTTTGGAAGCTACCTTCTCTTCTATATCACTACAAATAACAATAGTACCTACATTAAGATAAGCTTTATCCATAGCAGAAGAAGCATCCAATGATGTCCATTCTTCCCCTCTTGTCTACATACAAGTATACATAGTTTTACATTGACTCAACACAACTACTTTCATATATCCCATATGCAAGGTCTTGTACTTTCCACCACATCGAATACAAAACATCTTTGTAATCCTCATAATAGCATCCCATCTCCTTGATCTCATTGAGAAAAACTTGGTACAAACCTTGAAATCTCCTATATGACTAATCACTCATATCAGAACCTATAGGGGGAATAGAGGAGAAACTTTGTAAAAACTACAATAATCTTTCCCAACTTTTAATAATATCATCTAGCACATAGCTTATAACTTTCCATGCATAGGCATGTAATCCCTCTAAAGCAAAATCTAGCTTTGCTGCTTCACTGTCCACAACCTAGAATATTTGCTATGCATTTCAATATCATATGTAATCATGCATTGAAATTTATAGAGATTAAATGATGTAATAGAATCTGAGCAAGTGATAGAAAATAAACAATAAATATGAGAACAAATGAACCTGCTTTAATTTCAAAGAAACTAATATAAAGATAGATTTTTCCACTCGTGGGCTTCCACCATGAAGCTTAGATGGCGATTTAGATAGATCGAGGATAGATCATAGGCAAAGAGCCTAAGGCTAGTTGTTGGAAGCACTTTGACAAGGTAAAGCATGGATTGACGATGGCTTTGGAGGGGTCTTATTTTTATAGCTCCGGAAGGTAGTCTAGTTGGCTTGTTCAACCATATTATGAACCTTCCCTAGTTCAACAATGAATATTTGTGGAAATATTTTCTACAACTTATGTATCTTGCAACTTGACACATTGTGCCTCAAGTTTCTACCAACATAACTACTCTATCTAACCCAAATGCTAGATCCATAAAGGTCATAGTAGTGGGCATGTAGCTCATGGAATCATTGAAAAAAGGATAAAAGCATAGTTAGGTGGTATTGTTTTTTCACTATTTTAGCAATTTGAATCAAACTTACACTTTAAAATATTCTTAGGACAGTGTAATCTTTAAAGTATATGTCTAGAAGTGTCAAAACTACTTATAAATTGATATCATTGAAAGTACTTTAGTTTAATTATAACATTGAGTCAAATAGCCTATTTCATGAATACATTTTCTAACAAAAGTGTTGTCAATGACACTATCTTGGATACCACCTAACCATGCTTATACCCAAAACACAAATTGTAGAAACTACATTGAATGTAGAGGATTGTGAAAATTTCCCTTGCTTATTACTCCGAAGGTATCAGGTTACAAATTGTCTATAAACAAGAGTCCTGAAGGGATACCACTACTCTTGTGATGAAGCTAGACTAGTGATAAGTCAAGTTGTATTGATTGAGCTTATCACTCTTATACTTCAAATTTCTTGTGTTAGTGCTTCTTTTATAAAGTCTTTGGCAAATTGATAGCACACAATACAAGTCGACTATACAATAATCGATAATTTTCTCTCTTGGATGCATACTTTATAGTATGCCTTCAAATTTAAAAGTTGTCACCTTCATGATAATTTACTACTATGTAAAGATGAATAAAAATTAACTTCTCACATCACATATATAGTACTATCCTCAACTTCCTTGAAGTTAGCTAGTCTTTACAAGTACAAAAGCACCACTCTAGTGCACAACCTTGCCTTTCAGTTGCAATATGGGTCCAATACGGACTGTGAGACACAACTGCACCAAGGTTGTTGAAATCAACAATGGCATGATCCAATAAGGCTAACTTCAAATCAATCCTATTGAAATATTCATTATCAAATATGCTCCATTGATAGAGTATTACCATCTTTTGATCTAATTGAAAGGACATTATACTAATAGTCACTTTGACTATCCATTAGACATTTGTCGCAAAGCACACTAAATGTTTTTGGCATCAATCTTGTTAATTTCTTTAGATTACAACTATAAGGATTGCACTAGGTGGCCATGGATGCTTTAATTTCCAAGCCCAAAATATAGTCTAGGGCGAGATTCTTCTCAAAAATACAAGTTTGGACCCCCAAAATACAATCCTTGTCAAAAACACAAGTTTTGTCCCCCAAAAGACAACCCTCCTCCATGTTAGTAACCTTCTACTAGCGCTAGCTTTTAGAAAGCTAAGATTTTTTCCCTTTCACAATGGATAGCTAGCTTTTTTCTTTCCATCTCAAGAAAACTATTGATACATGCCTTTAAAGGCATTTGTATGCATTGGTGCCACCCATTAATCTTCAATACCTTGGAGCATGCAGCCGAGATAAAATCCTAGTGAAAATTTACATAATATTCGATATACAATGTATTCTAAAGTAGTGTCCAATAAATTCTAAAAGAAATCTCTTAGCTGCTAAACTTTTAGCCATGCCAATGCAAATTGTCAACATCCACTATCTATTTATCGAGGACAACATTGAATAAAGGATCCTTTATGCACCTTTTGCATACTTATTTGCGCTAGCTTTACTTAACCTAGGAAACCTTTTTGACTTATTTAGGGAAAATCAAGCTTTCACAAAAATGTGTGACGATGTTATAGTTGGACTTCACTTATTCCACCCATCGAGTTATGGGATATTTATCTAGTCATATTTTAAGTTAGGTTGTTCACTCTATGGACGACTTGTATATTATGTATGTTTTTGTCTCATTACTCTTCATATATTGATATAATGGAAAAAAAGAAGTAGAAGAAAGACTAGGGTTTTTAGCTTCCTATCTTATGTGCATTCTTTGCATTTTTTCTGACTTATAAGAGCTCAAGCTCTCTCTCTCTCTCTCTCTCTCTCTCTCTCTCTATGCGCGGATCCCATCTTTCCACACTCCATATGAAAATATCATCTCATCACTACATGAGGCTGATTTCTTCTATTCATACCCATAGAAAGTTCAAACTCTCACATGGAGTTTTTTTTAATATTCGAATGATTACTATGAGAGGAAATCGGGGATATATTCCTCAACTCTCTTTTCCCACATCCATCAACTTGGTGGCTCAAACAATTCCTTCATAATTAGTAATATACTCATGTTGACTCCTTATATGGTGGCCCATAACTTTGATATCTATGAGGTAGATTTCATTCATCACCTCACACTATTCTCTTCTTGGTTCTAAGATAAGATACCACATGAGTTCAAAAGAAAGGGTATTATAGTTAGTAAAGTTTATAGGAATATATTTACAAAAGGGGTTTTTAAATTAAAATTTGAAAGAAACCATAAGTTTAGTAAAGTAAAAGGGATCATTTAGTAAAGTTTACAGGAATATATTTACAAAAGAGGTTTTTAAATTAAAATTTGAAAAAATTGTAAGTTTAGTAAAGTAAGAGGGATCATTTAAAGGTCTTGTAGCATATAAAGAAATGGTATTTCTTAGTATCATTTGAACACACATTATATAGATGATTTCTTATAGGTGGAACCTTAGGGTCAATGGATTCCTAATCTGTTCTTACTCTTTGTCATACACAAAGATTTAGCACCTCAACAACATGTGGGACATCATGTTTAATCAATGACCTTGTCTCATCCTCTAGTATTGTGCATTTATCAAGAAAGAGGCTTATTACATTGGCAAAAGCTAGTCTAGCATTGATTGCAACCTTACTATTATAGAAGAAGGCTACCCTATAGAAAATCTGAAGCAACTTTGATATCTCATTAGTAAGATTTCTTATCCTCAAGGAGATGATGAGCTCTCAAAAACCCATGTAGACATCAAGTAACATGGTGAGATTGATCACATCCATGAATTACTTCCACGATTTCCTCTACAGTTATCATATTTGGACCATTCCTTTTAATGCTTTGCTTTTGTGGATGTTATCATCTCTTTGCTCTACCACATGGATACTTATTCTTGATATATGTCTACATTTCTCTCCTTCCAAGCTTCTACCCAATATCCAACCTATCCTTCTTTATCTCTCACTTCCAGAAACCTCCATTGGAATCCAACCCATTTTTCCCTTGGGCCACTTCTTTGCGATCATCCTTGAGCTCAAAATATGATCCAAAGCATATAGCAAGTAGCAACAAATAGTTATCTTTTCAGAGATTCAATCTTCTATAGTTCCAAGCATGTCATCATAGGTGGCTCTTGAGATTTCATTTACAAGGCTATTTTACAAGTAGGGGAGATATAGATGACTGGATCTTTACAAATAAAAATCCTCATCATGGAGTATGGAAATGCGATAGATATCCTTGAGTAAATATTCAAGTAGGATGAGGTTTCTGATATAAGATGATGATTATAAAAATAGATTCCATTAGTGAAAGGATTTCCATGAAATGACTTCAATACATGGGCACCCATAAAGTATCACACTAGAGAGAATAGGAGAAAAGACCCAATCAAATAAAGAGTCATTCTCTTGCATTTATTAGTTAGAAAACTCACAAGAACGTACTATATTGATACGAAATGCTAGAATCCATTCATCCCTTTGTAATAAAGTATTACATCAATGATTTGTCTTTGTATGATAATAGGGATCACAAAATGGAAAAGCAATTGCAAGGTTTTTAAGACTACAAAGTGCTTATACAATGAGTTTGTTTCATATACAATTTGAATGTGAAACCCCTCAACATGGATAGACCAAAATCAATGTTGAAGAGAAATGGTCAAATTTATAGGTTATTAGTATATTTTACAACATTTCTTAAGACAAGACCTCATGACAAGCACAATGAATTACTATAAAAGCAAGATGCTTTAGTTGACATGTTAAGGACTCGAAGGACTCAACTTTAATTTACTTACATGCAAGATCTACTCAATGAAAATCTCTCTTATAGTACATTACTTTAAGAGGAGTATCCTCATATCAACACTCTCTCCAACTAAATACTATCCACCTTCTTTGAAAGTGCTCATAAATGGATTATGGTGTTCATGGGGGTCTTTCTCTCAATTAATCTGTTTAGAAATGTGGTGCGCAGATCGGTCGCTGTATGCTCACGTAGTGAATCCCAGAAGGTCCCCAAGAACAATGAACTCTACCTTTTTGCACAAAAAACAATGTAAAAAGCATGAACGACAAGAGCAAGAGACCAATTGGGTTCAATCTCCCCCCATGCCTTGTGTGAGCGCTTCACAAAGCATGTATTTTATGTATATTTCCATCTTCATGCTCAATAATAGCCCAATTTACAAAAATATGACAAGCTTTTAGCTTTTGAGTTTGCCTTTTACAAAAATAGGAAATAAAGCTAATGGACGGTGCCCATTAAGTCTGGCACGCCAAACACAATGTCCAAATAGAAATAACATATCCATGCGCATAGGCGCATACAAAATAATAATAAATAATCGATGCCTCAATAGACATGACAAAATATAGGCGTGTCGCCTATCAAAATATAATCCATATGTCGAATACCCGCTAAACTCCAATGCTTTCCTCCGCCACTACTGCTATCTCTACACATCAACTGAAGCATTCACAATCGTTAGTAAAATAATATAATTAAACCGACAAAAGTGAATACCTAGCAGTCTTCAGCTACATAAATAAATCAACTAGTTAGAAATAAATCCTAACCTTAATTTATTACGAGTGCGCACTCTAAACTCATAAACGTTTATTAATTTAATATGTATTTTGCGGAATCACCCGCTATGGAATCACCCATGTACACACCAAATTAATGAAACGCCCGAAAAGGACAGGCGTCCCCATCAACTTCTTGCACAGAGAATCCACTTTGTGTATGAGCCCCGGTCATCAAAGTTTACGGAATCCACCGTAAATCCTCACGGAATCCACCGTGGAATATGTCTCCTGGCATCATACCCCCGGGGTGGGATAGAAATTGACCTCAATTGCTATTAGCTCAATGTGGAGCTAACAGAGTGGGGAAAGCATTTAAGTCTCTAGTGTGCATCCATTGTGCTTCCTCTACAGGATGGTTCTTAAATCTAACTAGATATCTAGAATACCTTCGGCCAGTTCTAGTGGTCATATAATCAGTGTCTATGATAGCTTCTAGTTCAAGTATTTTAGTCTCTTCTTCTAATAAAGGTGGGTTTTCATAAACAGGGTGGATAGGTAATTGGCCTCTAAATGGTCTCAATAAACTAATGTGAAATGTATTGTGAATTTTCCAATGAGATTATAATTCTAACTTGAATGCATTATCATTAATTTTATGAATGATTCTAAATGGTCCATAGAATCTAGGAGCTAATTTAACAACTGGATGTCTATCTACACTTTGCAGTCTACGTTTTTCTATTCTCAACCAAACATAATCATCGACTTTGAAATTCATGGCTTGTCTTTTCTTGTTGGCTTGTTTGGTATATGATTGCTGGGCTTTAGCAATCATATCCTTAACCTCATAAAAAATACTGTTATGCATACTAGCAATATCATCAGCACTCTGAATTCTATTAGACAAAGATGCAATAGATGTAGATAATCTATATCCATAAATGACTTCAAACGGTGCTTTCTTTGTAGATGTGTGCGGTGTATTGTTATATGCAAACTGTAATAAATGCAAATGAGTGTCCCATGTCTGAGGTTTAGAGATAGTATATGCATGTAAAAGATCTAGAATGGTGTTGTTTGTGGCTTCTGTTTGTCCATTAGTTTCTGGATGAAATGCAGATGAGAAATCAATCTTTGTGCCTAGATTAGCAAACAGGGTAATCCAAAAATTGTTATAAAATCTAGAATCACGATCTGAAATTATCACTTTTGGCAATCCATGGTTAGTAAAAACAGTTTTAAAAATAACTGTGCTGCTTGTGATGCTGTTAAAGTTTTCTTACATGGAATGAAATATGCTTGCTTACTAAATCTATCTACAACTGTCCAAATCATATCATGGTTAGATTTAGTATTTGGTAAACCAGTAATGAAATCCATAGAAATTTGTTCCCAAGGTTTAGATGGAATAGACAAAGGCATTAGTAATCCATACTGTTTCCCATGATGTCTCTTTACTCTTTGAAAAATCAAACATTCAGAAACGAAATTAGATACATTTGCATCCATATGCGGCCAATAAAAATCTTCAGTTAACATACGTAATGTAGATATGATACCTCTATGACCTTGATATGGGGGACAATGAATTTCATTCAAAACAAAAGATCGGAATGGAATAGTAACACACAGTCTCTTTTCATAAAACATAAATCCATCATTATATGACAATGAATCAACAGGAATGAAATTATTTTGAACTAAGTTATGCCAATCAGAATGAAAAGTAATATCCTGGTGATATGTATCTTTCATAGCAATCAAAGAATCAAAAGATATGACAGAAATATTATGAATTGCAGGTCTTCTACTCAATGCATCAGCAACTACATTTTCTTTTCCAGGTTGGTATTGAATGATAGGATGAAAACTTTGAATGAAGGAAGCCCATTTGATATGATGGTCAGAGATTTGGGGTTGGCTAAGTAAATGTCTAATGCTTTGTTGGTCGGTCTTTATCATGAATTCTGAACCCATTAAGTAGTGTTTCCATTGTCTTAATGCTTGTACAACTGCTAATAGTTCTTTGTCATATGTTGAATATTTCAACTCAGAGGGTTTCAACTTACAACTAGAATATGCTATTGGATGATTGTCTTGCATTAGTACTGCTCCTATTCCTGATCCGCTAGCATCAGTCACAACTAGAAAGAATGGTCTATTAAAGTCAAGCAACTGTAGAATAGGGGCATTGGTTAATGCACGTTTCACTAAGTCAAAGGATTTCTGTTGATTTTCGGTCCATTGATAAACAATTCCTTTCTTGAGAGGTTTTGTTAATGGTAAAGCAAGTAATGAAAAATTGCGTGCAAACTTCCTATAGAAACTAGCAAGACCAAGGAATGAGCGTAACTCATGCACGTTTTTAGGAACAGGCCAATTCAATATTGCATCAATTTTCTTAGGATCAACTTTAATTCCTTCAGATGATACAATATGACCTAAATACTCAATTTGTGTCTTAAAGAATTCACTCTTTTCAGGGTTTGCAAACAATTGATTTTCTTTCAATAATTGAAAAACTAATGACAAATGCTTATAATGCTCTTTCTCATTTTGACTAAACACCAAAATATCATCAAAGAAAACAATCACACAGTACTGATATTTCAGAAAGATACGGTTCATCATTCTACTAAAAGTAGCAGGTGCATTAGTCAATCCGAATGGCATGACTAAGAATTCGTAATGGCCAAAATGTGTTCTGAATGCAGTCTTAAATATGTCAGATTTATCTAGCCTCACCTAATGATATCCAGACTGAAGGTCAATTTTACTAAATATAGAATAACCTTGCAGTTTGTCCATAAGGTCATCAACTCTAGGAATAGGATACCTATTCTTTACAGTGATCTTATTTAAAGCTCGGTAGTCAATACACATACGATAGGTATTATTCTTTTTCTTGACTAAAAGTACAGGTGCACCGAATGGAGAACTACTAGGTCGAATCAAACCTCTATTTAGTAATTCTTCAACTTGACTCTGGATTTCTTTTTGCTCTATCTGATTGTGCCTATATGGTGCTTTGCAAGGTGGTTGTGTGCCAGGGATTAAATCAATCTTATGGTCTTCTGGACGTGAAGGTGGTAAACCTGGTGGTAGGTCTTCTGCAAAACAGTCCTTAAAATATGCCAGAAATTCCTTATGCCTAGGGTGCATATGATTTTCCTTTGCTTGCAATTCATTCACCCAAATGAGATATGATTTACTACTCTTACGTAATGCACGTTTTGCTTGAGTATGCGAAAGCAATGGAAAAACATTAGATGCATGCATACCATATAATGTAATAGATTTTCCTTGAAAATTAATATTCATTGTGTGTGTGGAATAATCTATATCTGGGTTATGCTGGTGTCGCCAACGCATTCCTAAAATAATGTCATTCGACTGTAGTGGAACAACTAAGAAATTTCTTCTTTCAGTGTATGAACCAATTTGAATCTCTAAATCTTGTACTTCTTGTGTACCATTATACCTAGTACCTAAAAATGTAGCTTTTATGCGATAATGCGTAGGTACAGTCTGTAATTTCAATTCCTTTACCAATTTTGCTGAAATAAAGTCATGAGTACTACCGTCATCATGCAAGATAGTCTTTTCCTTTCCATGCACCAAACATTTCATAGTCAATAATGAATGTGGAGTAGGCATACCTGGTAAAGTGTCGGAAGTAGTAGTAGTGTCATCCTCATCTTCAGTGAAATCAGGCATATCTTCATGTTTGTCTTCGTCCATGGCTCCAACATAGTTGATATGAGCTGGTGGCTTCTTTGAATGACAATTTGCTGCGAGATGCCCAGGCTGGTGGCATTTATAGCATACTATTGGCTTGGCTTTGGTTACATTATTTGCAATGGCTGGAAGTCTGGGTACATTTGGATTTGCTTGTGGAATAGGCTTAGGATTTGGATTGACATTGGATGGTAATGCAGGTGGTTTAGCCCAATTCTTGCGAAAAGATGATGAAGAGAAACGACCTGGATTAAATCTTCTAAAATTGGAATTGAATTGTTTAGATCCATAATTACCATTGGCTTGGAATTGCTGTGGTCGTTTGTCTCTACCGCATAACTTATCTTCAGTGTCATGAGCTAGTGAGATGGCGTCTTCAAGGGTAGCAGGCTTGAACATGTTCACTTCAGCGTAGTAATGTCCAAGAAGTCCAGACATATACTTTCGCTTATGTGTCGTCTCTGGTATGTCTTCAAGCATGCGTAGCTGTAGGAGTGCATTCCAAAAACGCTCTGTATACTGTGGTATAGGCTCACGATCCCGTTGTTGAAGTAAATCCCATTGCTTGATAGCCTTCTAATGAAATTGCGGTGTAAGGAAATTCTGCATGAACTTCTTCTTGAAATCTTCCCAAGTAGCAGGACATTCTATGCTCTTGCGTACTACAGTCCATCAAAGTGATGCTCTGTCTACCAAATGATTAGTAACACACTTGATAGGTTTCCTCATGGAAATAGTCATCAAACTGGCTAATGAATGATCAAATAGTCTTTCCTTCTCGTATGCCATTGAAAGTGCGAAATTTGAAACTTCGTTTACTTATCTTTGATTCCTTGCGAATGGTTTGAGCTTCAAGAGTGGCATCGATGGTACGTCGAATCAAATCTTCAGCTTGAGGTTCTTCTTTGTCGGTAGACGCTCTTTGTAATTTTGTCAATTGCGCTTGCAATGCTTGCCTAGCCCTTCGTTCTTCTTCCAATTGCATCATGATTAGATCCAGCTTTTGTTCCATGGTAGGCTCAGGTAGGTCGTCTTCACCCATAGGATCATTCATATGTGGTTCTGTCATCCTATAAAACTCAAAAGATCTTTCTCACTGAAAATCAGGTTAGCGGGATGAGCGTAGCTCAAATTCGGGGTTACAAGGCTATGTGTTTTTGGGTATTTCTTTCTCAATTTTCAGAAAATCTGCGATATTTCCTTCTTTGTATGCTGAAAATACTTCAGCGGACCTGCGTATGGGTAGAATACCTTGCCACGAACAACTTTGCAGTTTGGAGTTTCTGCGCAGGAACAACCCTTCTAGGAGTTTTGAGCACTAATCAGTTCTGACTCCAGTTGACTAGGCTGACTTGCAGAGTTACAGACTTAGCCGACTTGCAGAGTTGCGGACTTGCAGAACTTAGGCCGACTTAGTGAACTTGCAGAACTTGATCACAATCAACTTGTAGGACTTGATTTCTGGTGCGCAGGACCTGAAGTTTGTTGACTTGCTGGAGTTAAGAGCTTTGAATGACTTAGCTTAGTTATGGAACTTATGGCTTACTAAGCCAAACGTGATTTTTTGGTATCGCGGCATGTTGACGACGTGGTTGAACTCGACGAGATTATACTGACGCCGCTCGAGATGAATTTTCGAGATTAAGCTTATTAAAGCTTAACTAAGATTTAATACTTTTGATTTTTTTTAAGCTTTTAGGCTTGTAATGATGAAACTTAGCTCTGGTTTTTGACGACTTGATGAAGGAGATGAATGCGTGGTCCTCCGCCTGTACAACCTGGTCCTTCGCGATCTGAGAGTAGAAACAGGGGTTCTTGATCGCCAAAAGTCTGCCTGTATCGACGGTTCGCGACGAGATTAACCGTAGAGCTCGATCGTTCCAGGAGCTCCGCCTTCGCATGAGATGGGTAGCGATTGGAAGCTCTTGATCTCAGCTCCGCTCTGATACCACTGATGCGCAGATCGGTCATTGTATGCTCACGTAGTGAATCCCGGAAGGTCCCCAAGAACAATGAACTCTACCTTTTTGCACAAAAAACAATGTAAAAAGCATGAACGACAAGAGCAAGAGACCAATTGGGTTCAATCTCCCCCCATGCCTTGTGTGAGCGCTTCACAAAGCATGTATTTTATGTATATTTCCATCTTCATGCTCAATAATAGCCCAATTTACAAAAATATGACAAGCTTTTAGCTTTTGAGTTTGCCTTTTACAAAAATAGGAAATAAAGCTAATGGACGGTGCCCATAAAGCCTGGCACGCCCAACACAATGTCCAAATAGAAATAACATATCCATGCGCATAGGCGCATACAAAATAATAATAAATAATCGATGCCTCAATAGACATGACAAAATATAGGCGTGGCGCCTATCAAAATATAATCCATATGTCGAATACTCGCTAAACTCCAATGCTTTCCTCCGCCACTACTGCTATCTCTACACATCAACTGAAGCATTCACAATCATTAGTAAAATAATACAATTAAACCGACAAAAGTGAATACCTAGCAGTCTTCAACTACATAAATAAATCAACTGGTTAGAAATAAATCCTAACCTTAATTTATTACGAGTGCGCACTCTAAACTCATAAACGTTTATTAATTTAATATGTATTTTGCGGAATCACCCGCTATGGAATCACCCATGTACACACCAAATTAATGAAACGCCCGAAAAGGACATGCGTCCCCATCAACTTCTCACACAAAGAATCCACTTTGTGTATGAGCCCCGGTCATCAAAGTTTACGGAATCCACCGTAAAACCTCACGGAATCCACCGTGGAATATGCCTCCTGGCATCAAAATGTGTGTCTCAAACTCCAACTTGTCTACAACTACAATCCATGCCTAACTAATATCCAACTCAAATTGACTCTCAAAGATGTCATTTTAGGATGCTAGGATGCATGAAGATGTCAGCACAATCATTCAGATCACTAGTTGACTAAATTTCCTACAAATAGCCATTATAAAAAATTATTTAATAGTTTTTTTTGGAAACTTAACTCCCATCCTCATGTACAAGGACTAAGCACTTTTGAAGCCTCAAAAAAGTTGTGGTCCAGTGATAAACGTATTGAGACTTAACTCCCATCCTCATGCTACAACAATTTTTGTGTAGTAATGTCAATATCCTTATGAATTCTTGAACTTTTTTGTCATGAACTACCTTTTACACACTTTCCAACAACTTATTTGAGTTCCTTGGAATCCTTCATATGTCAACTTCCCAAGAAGGGACCAAATAGTTAGCATCATCATTGCATGGGGCTTTCATGACATTAAGAGCTATAGCACGATAGTTACAAGACAAATACCAACACCAAATATTACAATTTTTTTTTATAGATCATAGCGATGCTATTTGTGTGCTTGCTAACTAGTTTTTTTAGGTAAAACTAGTGAAAAACCATCTGCATCATTTATAAGGGCATTTTTCAAGTTGGCAAAAAGAGCCCAACAATGCAATAAAAAAATGGACTCAATACTCAACAACAGGACATTCGACATAAGTTAGATACTTTCAATAGCTTATTATGAGTAAGAGTAAGAAATTGATCAATGAAATGCTCATCATTATCATCATCTTATTCTTAGTCTTACTCATCTTATCCTTAAGAAGTAACTTCCAATTGTACATTACAGATGCATTGTGTGAAATATAATGGACAAATAGGGCCAAATATAACATATTGAGGTCCAAAAATTCATCGTTCTTCAAAAAGGAATTCCAATAATATATGTGATTTATCAGAAAAGGTGTTGTGACCAAGAATTGGTGTTGCTTAAATAGGGCTATGCTCTAGTTCATTTTGTTCTAATTATGTCCATGATGGAAAGATTCTCTAATCCTTTTAAGACAATTACTTTAATGTTTTCTCAAAATTCAAAGTCAATAGCTATACTCATAAAATCTTACAAAATATCTTACGAATTAAAATGATGTAATAAATAATAAATATTTACGGTGTCTTCAACATTAACTACAAAACACTTTAGCACAAACAAAATACCAAACCACATATTTAATTAAGTTGACACATTTACCCACATGCTTGAAAAAACTACAAAATATTTTCAACCATATCTAATCAAAATGAAACATCATCTCTTTTAAACTAGATGTTACATGAACAATAATTGCAAGTTTGAAAAGTTAACCTAATTTGGTTGGAAACTTGTCGTACAACTTGAAACCTTGTATTGATGAAGAGTACCTTGCAATATATAAATTAATGGGAGACAAAAATTTTGCTTGATCAAAGTTTGAGATCTAGTTGTTTTTATCTTTTGAAAAAAACGTGTTAGTAATAACAAAGATGAACACATAAATATGCTATACAAGAACTATGTAGAAGAGCTGCCATATGTCTCTTCATTATTTTATAATGATGGGGGAAGGTGCCATTCCCCCGTCTTTGGAGACATGATTGAGAAAGCATGTGTGAGACAAGATTGGGTATAATCTATCTCCATGTATGGATGGAAACCTCCCTCATGCATGTGTTTAGAACATTTAATTAAGCTTTTGTACTCAAAATATATTAAAACCATCATTTTTTAGTCTTTACTTTTGCTCTCCTTCCAGTACTTGCTTTTGTGCAAATGAATCAAATACAACCTATTCTAAATAGGTTTATGACTAATAATAATAATTTATCTCTTCTAAAAAATATATAAAAAATAAATGCATTATGTATGTGCTCATGTAAACTTCTTATGGTTATAAATGCATAAAAAATGTTAAATTTTTAATTTATTTTTTCCACACTATGAATCAAATAAATTCTATGGATTAAAATGTGCATTTCAAAATAATAATTCCACATAACTTCCTCTAATTATTTGCTCACCACAGCACAAAACGTTAGTATCCTTTCGTCTATCTACCATGCATTATGTGACTACTATCACATCTATACACTCATATAATAAGTAACAAATTATTGGAAATTTTAAAAACCTACAATATTAAATAATATCAACTTATTTTCATAGTAAATTTTGATAAAATATAATTATAAATATAATTACATAACATTTCCTACGGGTCGAAAAATAATTATCTCCAATTGATAACACAATGAAACATGGAAGGGTGTACAACCATATGCAAATGTTGCCTCTTGTGGGGAATTTGCATCATATATTAATGCTACCTCCTCCAGTAAATTTACTCTATAAAATTTAAACTAGTGTTACCTTCTACGGCCTCTACATTGTAAAGTTCCATAGATTTTACATGAAATACTACCTCTTGCAATGAATCTATGCTCCTTGGCTAATTTATGTGATTCTGAGTGTAAGCATCATTTAGATTATCATATGTCAAGTTAGCATTGATTTTTGAGTCTATTGTGATTCTTTCACAAAATTTATTTCTATAATTGGCTAACTACTAGTTGCAATATATATCCCGGTTGCTACCCAGATATCCCTAGTAGTGGAAGCTTTGCATTTTGATCTTCTGTCTATAGTTATATACTCTTTTACTATAGCTTTATAGACATCCATCCTAAAATTCATTTTTGAGTAGCTTCTTTGAGTAACTCGTGGATACTAGCCTATTGGCTTAGTGTTTCTTCTAATGTTGATGCCAGGAGGAATATTTCACTGTGGATTCCATGCCACGGTGGATTCCGTGAGGTTTTACGGTGGATTCCATAAACTTTGTTGACCGAGACTCATACAAAAAGTGGATTCTTTGTGCGAGAATTTGATGGGGACGGCTATCTTTTTCGGGCGTTTCATTAATTTAGTGTGTACATGGGTGATTCCATAGCGGGTGATTCCGCAAAATACATATTAAATTAATAAATGTTTATGAGTTTAGAGTGCGCACTAGTGATAAATTAAGGTTAGGATTGATTTCTAACCAGTTGATTTATTTATGTAGCTAAAGACTACTAGGTATTCACTTTCTTCGGTTTAATTGTATTATTTTACTAATGATTGTGAATGCTTCAGTTGATGTGTAGAGATAGCAGTAGTGGCGGAGGAAAGCATTGGAGGATAGCGTGTATTCAAGTTATCACTTATATTTTACCTTAGGCATGGCGCCTATATTTTGTCACGCCTATTTATTGAGGAGTTGGATATTTATTTATTATTTTGTATACGCATAGACGCATGATTATGATATTTGTATTTGGACATTGTATTGGGTATGCCTGACTCTTTGGGCGCCCGCCCATTAGCTTTATTTCTATTTTGTGCTAAAGCAAACTCAAAAGCCAAAAGCGTGCTATTTTGTAATTTGGGCTATTATTTGAGCTTGAAGATGATTAATACATAAAATACATGCTTTGTGGAGCGCACACACAAGGCATGGGGGGAGATTGCACCCAATTGGTCTCTTGTTCATATCGTGCATGCTTTCTACCTTGAGTTTGGTGCAAAAAGTAGAGTTCTTTTGTTCTTGGGGACCTTCCGGCATTCACTACGCGAGCATACAACATCCGATCTGTGTACCACTAGTATCAGAGCAAAGCTAAGATCGAGAGCTTCCAATCGCTACCCATCTTGTGCGAAGGCGGAGCACCTGGAACGATCGAGCTCTACGGTCAATCTCATCGTGAACGGTCAATACGGGTGGATTCCTGGCGGTCAAGAACCTCTGTTTACAGCCTCTGATCGCGAAGGACCGGCCTATAACGGTGGAGGACCACTCCAACATCTTCTTCTCCAAGTAGTCTTCTCAGAAGTTCAGAGATAAGTTTCATAACTTCTATAAAGCTTAAAATCTTCAGGGCTAAGCTTTTTAAAAGCTTAGCCCATCAAATTTTTTAATTCGGCAGCATCAGCGGCCCTTCTCTGTGATTTTTGGCGTGATAAAACACCCCCCCTAAAAATCGTCGTTTGCTGCTAGACTAGCCATAAGCTAAGTTACCCAAGTCATCAGTCACACAAATCCTTCAAGTTGATCAAGTTTCATAAGTTTGCAAAACTGCAAGTCAATCAAGTCACCAGAAGTCAGAACTGACTTGTGCCCAAAACTCTCATAAGGACTATTCCTGCGCAGAAGCACCAAACTGCAAAGTTGTTCCCTGGAAGACTCTGTTCGCATACGCAGACTTGCTGAACAAGTTTCAGCACACACAAAAGGTCAAAACTCAGATTTTACAAAGGTTTCAAATCTCGCAATTGCCAAAGACGAAGACGTGAAAGCCAAACAAAAATATATAAGCCTTGTACACTCTATCTTGAGCTACGCTCATCCCGCTAATTGGATTTTGAGAGTGTGAGGTCTTTTGAAGTTTTGCAGGATGACGGAACAAAATATGGATGATTTAATGGCTGAAAGGCGATCTTCCTGAACCTATGGTGTAACAAAATTTGGATTTAATTATGATGCAGTTGGATGAAGAACGAAGAGCCCAACAAGCCTTGCAAGTTGAATTAGCTAATTTACAAAGATTGACTACCGACAAAGAGAAACCACAACCTGAAGATCTTATCCGACGAACCATCGATGCGATTCTTGAAGCTCAATCCATCCGCAAAGAAACAAAGATAAGTAAAAGAAATTTCAAATTTCATACTTTCAATGGCACTCGAGATGGAAAGACTGTTCTTGCATTCATCAGTCAGTTTGATGATTACTTTCATGAAGAGACATACACTGAAAAAGATAAAATCAAGTGTGTCACTAATCATTTAGTGGATAGAGCATCTCTTTGGTGGACCGTGCTTCGTAAGAGCATAGATTGTCCCACTACCTGAGAGAATTTCAAGAAGAAATTTATGCAGAATTTCCTTCTCCACAATTCCATGAAAAAGCAATAAAGCGATGGGACCTTCTTTAGCAAAGAGATCGTGAGCCTATTTCTCAGTACACCAAATGCTTTTGGAATGCCGTACTCCAACTATGCATGCTTGAAGACGTACCTGAAGCGACTCACAAGCGCAAGTATATGTCTGGATTACTTGGGCATTACTACGATGAAGTCAATATTTTGAAGCATGCAACTCTTGAAGATGCAATTTCTTTAGCTCATGACATTAAAGACAAGCTTCGAGGAAGAGACAAGCGTCCACAATAATTTCAAGCAAATGGTAACTATGGATCTAAGCAATTCAATTCCAATTTTAGAAGATTCAACCAAAGTTGATTTCCTTCATCATCTTTCCGTAAGTCTTGGACAAAACCACCTTCTTTGCCATCAAATACCAATCAAAACCCTAAGCCATCTTCACAGCCAAATCCTAATATTCCTAGACTTTCTACCATTGCAAACAATGTATCTAAAGCCAAACCTATAGTGTGTTACAAATTCCATCAACCTGGACATCTAGCAACCAATTGCCAATCGAAAAAGCCACCTGTCCATATCAACTATCTTGGAGCAATGGAAGATGAAGAACATGAGGAAATGCGTGACTTTACGGAAGATGAGGATGACATTACTACTCCTTCGGATACTTTACCAGGTATGCCAACTCCACATTCTTTGTTGACAATTAAATGTTTAGTGCATGGAAAAGAAAAGATTATTTTGCATGATGATGGTAGTATACATGATTTTATTTCTGCAAAGTTAGTGAAAGAATTGAAATTACAAACTATTCCTACACACTATCGCATTAAAACAGCATTCTTAGGCACAAGGTATCATGGAACGCAAGAGGTGCATGATTTAGAAATTCAAATTGGTGAATATACTAAAAGAAGGAATTTCCTAGTTGTACCATTACAATCCAATGATATTATTTTAGGTATGCCTTGGTGTCATCAGCATAACCTTGATATAGATTATTCCACGCATTCAATTAATATTCATTTTCAAGGAAAACACATTACATTGTATGGTATGCATGCATCTAATACTTTTCCACTACTTACTCATACTCAAGCTAAACGTGCATTACGTAAAAGTAGTAAATCTTATCTAATTTGGGTGAATGAACTGCAAGCTAAAGAAAATCATATGCACCCTAGGCATAAAGAATTCCTTGCACAATTTAAAGATTGTTTTGCTGAAGATCTACCACCTGGATTACCTCCTTCACGTCCTGAAGACCACAGAATAGATTTAATTCTTGGTACACAACCACATTGTAAAGCACCATATAGGCATAACCTGATAGAGCAAAAAGAAATTCAAAATCAAGTTGAGGAATTATTAAATAGAGGATTGATTAGACCTAGTAGTTCTCCATTTGGCGCACCTGCTTTGTTGGTAAAGAAGAATAATAATACATATCGTATGTGCATTGATTATCATACCCTAAATAAGATTACTGTAAAGAATAGATATCCAATTCCTAGGGTAGATGATCTTATGGATAAACTACAAGGTTCTGCCATATTTAGTAAAATAGATCTTAAATCTGGTTATCATCAGGTGAGATTAGATAAATCTGACATATTCAAGACTGCATTTAGAACACAATTTGGTCATTATGAATTTTTAGTGATGCCTTTTGGATTAACTAACTCACCTGCTACATTTAGTAGAATGATGAATCACATATTTTTGAAATATTAGCATTGTGTTATCAATTGTATGCTAATCCGAAAAAGAGTGAGTTCTTTCAAACAGAAATTGAATATTTAGGTCATATTGTGTCATTAGAAGGTATTAAAGTTGACCCTAAGAAGATAGAAGCAATATTAAACTAGCCAATGCTTAAAAATGTGCATGAGTTACGTTCTTTTCTAGGTCTTGCTAGTTTTTATAGGAAATTTGTACGAAATTTTTCATTACTTGCTTTGCCTTTGACTAAACTTTTAAAGAAAGGTATTGTTTATCATTGGTCTGATAATCAACAGAAATCTTTTGATTTATTGAAACATGTGTTAACCCATGCTCCTGTATTACAACTACCTGATTTTAATAGACCGTTCTTTTTAGTAGTTACTGATGCTAGCGGATCTGGAATAGGAGCCGTACTTATGCAAGATAATCATCCCATAGCCTATTCTAGTTGTAAAATGAAACCTTCCGAACTTAAATATTCCACATATGATAAAGAGTTGTTAGCTGTTGTACAAGCTTTAAGACAATGGAAACATTATTTAATGGGTTCTGAGTTTATGATTAAGACTGATCAACAAAGTATCAGACATTTACTTAGTCAACCCCAAATATATGACCGACATATCAAATGGGCATCTTTTATTCAGAGTTTTCATCCCCTTATCCAATATCAACGAGGTAAAGAAAATGTAGTGGCCGATGCATTAAGTAGAAGACCGACTATTCATAATATCTCTGTTACATCATTTGATTCTCTAATCCCTATGAAAGATACTTATCATCAAGACATTACTTTTCATGCTGATTGGAATAAATTAGTTGGAAATAACTGGATTCCTATTGATTCACTGTCTTACAATGATGGATTCATGTTTTATAAAAAGAGATTATCTGTTACAGTCCCATTTAGATCTTTTGTTTTGAATGAGATTCATTGTCCTCCATATCAAGGTCATAGAGGTATCATATCTACTTTACGTACATTGATTGAAGATTTTTATGGGCCACATATAGACACTGATGTATCTAACTTTGTTTCTGAATGTTTGGTTTGTCAAAGAATTAAGAGACATCATGGTAAACAATATGGATTACTTATGCCTTTATCTATTCCATCAAAACCATGGGAACATATTTCTATGGATTTTATTACTGGTTTACCTAACACTAAAGCTAACCATGACATGATTTGGACTGTAGTAGACAGGTTTAGTAAACAAGCATATTTCATTCCATGTAAGAAAACTTTAATAGCATCTCAGGTAGCACAATTGTTTTTGAAAACTGTTTTCACTCATCATGGATTACCAAAAGTTATTATTTCTGACTGTGATTCCAGATTTTGTAACAACTTTTGGGTTACTTTGTTTGCTAACCTAGGAACAAAGATTGATTTCTCATCTGCATTTCATCCTGAAACTAATGGACAAACAGAAGCCACTAACAGTACTATTTTAGATCTTTTACGTGCTTACACTATTTCTAAACCACAGACATGGGACACACATTTGCATTTATTGCAGTTTGCATATAATAATACACCACACACCTCTACAAAGAAAGCACCGTTTGAAGTGATTTATGGTTATAGATTGTCTACACCTGTTGCATCTTTTTCAAATAGAATTCAAAGTGCTGATGATATTGCTACTATGTACGCTACTATTTTTTATGAGGTTAAAGACATGATTGCCAAAGCCCAGCAATCGTATACAAAACAAGCCAATAAAAAAAGACAGGCCATGAATTTCAAAGTTGATGACTATGTTTGGTTGAGAATAGAAAAACGTAGATTACAGTATAGATAAACACCCAGTTGTGAAATTAGCACCTAGATTCTATGGACCATTTAAGATCATTCACAAAATCAATGACATTGCATTCAAGTTAGAACTACCACCTCACTGGAAAATTCACAACACATTTCACATTAGTTTATTATGACCCTTTAGAGGCCAATTACCTGTACATCCTATTTATGAAAACCCACCTTTGTTAGAAGAAGAGACTGATATACTTGAACCCGAAGCTATTATAGATATTGATTTCATGACCACTAGAACTCGTTGTAGATATTCTAGATATTTGGTCAAGTTTAAAAACCATCCTGTTGAGGAAGCCCAATGGATGCACACTAGAGACTTAAATGCTTTCCCCACTCTGTTAGCTCCACATTGAACTAATAGCAATTGAGGACAATTGCTATCCCACCCCGGGGGTATGATGCCAGGAGGCATATTTTACGGTGGATTCCGTGCCACAGTGGATTTCGTGAGGTTTTACGGTGGATTCCGTAAACTTTGTTGACCGGGGCTCATACACAAAGTGGATTCTTTGTGCGAGAAGTTGATGGAGACACCTATCTTTTTCGGGCGTTTCATTAATTTAGTGTGTACATGGGTGATTCCATAGCGGGTGATTCCGCAAAATACGTATTAAATTAATAAACGTTTATGAGTTTAGAGTGCGCACTGGTGATAAATTAAGGTTAGGATTGATTTCTAACCAGTTGATTTATTTATGTAGCTGAAGACTGCTAGGTATTCACTTTTGTCAGTTTAATTGTATTATTTTACTAACGATTGTGAATGCTTCAATTGATGTGTAGAGATAGAAGTAGTGGCAGAGGAAAGCATTGGAGGATAGCGTGCATTCGAATTATCACTTATATTTTGATGGGCACATAACTTAGGCATGGCACTTATATTTTGTCGCGCGTATTTATTGAGGCATTGGATATTTATTTATTATTTTGTATGCGCATGGGTGCACGATTATGATATTTATATTTGGACATTGTATTGGGTATGCCTGACTCTTTGGGCGTCCGCCCATTAGCTTTATTTCTATTTTGTGTTAAAGCAAACTCAAAAGCTAAAAGCATGCTATTTTGTAATTTGGGCTATTATTTGAGCTTGAAGATGATTAATACATAAAATACATGCTTTGTGGAGTACACACACAAGGCATGGGGGAAGATTGCACCCAATTGGTCTCTTGTTCATGTCGTGCACACTTTCTACCTTGAGTTTTGTGCAAAAAGTAGAGTTCTTTTGTTCTTAGGGACCTTCCAGCATTTACTACGCGAGCATACAGCATCCGATCTGCGTACCAAAAGTATCATTTTTGCTCTATTTTGGAACTAATTTACTATTATTATAGTCCATACTTGCTTTTCTTCATAGACATAATGGCAATTATTTCAAATGCTTTCAATGACAAATCTATTAGAAGACACAAATTTGGCATGTATTGGTGCAAAATAGAAACCAATTTCTTGTTTTAGTAGGGGTCTACTCACAGTCAAGGATTACTTAAGAAGCTAAAATTTTAGTATTGACCTCGAGGAGAATCATCGACTATAGAAGCAACTAGAGGTGTACCTTTGTATGGTTCTGACAAATTAATGTGAAAAGAATTGTGAATTTATGAGTAAATTTTGAATCTAAATTGAACTTTGGATGCCTCTTAAATTTTTGTAATCTTCTCTTTTCAATAGAATCATAATGTAACTATCTTCATTATAGTACTTCTATAAGTGAACTATAGTAAATAATCCCAACATAAAAGGTCAATCAGTCAAACAAACACAAACCTTGTTTTCTTGTATAAATTGCTAGATGTTAGATTATAAAGTTTTAGTAACAAATACTCATATTCATAAACATGCACTATTCATCAAAACGTTGGCTAAGGTAGACAAACAAAACCAAAAATACACATTGAGAGTGTAATAATCACTTAGTCGCAATCACAATGCTCAATACAAGTTTGTAGTAATTGTTATGAAATTCAAACTTATTAAATGCAAAAATGAGAGTTGCTCATAAAGGTCAATCAAAAAAACTTTTCATGGTTCCTTATCTTAGGCTAATGGATTCTAGCAATACATAAAAGCTGAATTTGAACTTGGAATGCCACATCTAGAGTTCCACATGTTTTCATGTGTTTGTTCGTGTTTGGGATAGCTCTATAATTTCTAGTCAAAAGTCTAAAAGTATTATTTTATATCCATGGATATAGCTATAGCAAGCATGGATGATCTTGTCGAGGTCATTGCCTAGAAGAGCTATTGAAATCTTGGAATGTTATTGCAAATGCTAAGTTTTTCCATGTGCTTCTGTAGAGCCATTACATTCTTAGGATTTGTCAACCCATTGTCCTACTATCTCTAGAGGCTTGCATGCTATTAACTGGATATTAATAGTGCTCGTAACACATTAGGAAAAACACGCCATGTTAACATGGGTTAAAGTTTGCAAAGTATAGTCTTAGTAGGTTCAATAGGCCGCTATAATCAATATATTAGCCTTAATCTTTTTACAGAATCATTTGGAGAATAAAAACAAGGGTGATGTGTGGTGAACTGAGGCTCTTTCTTTTTTAAGGGTTTAAAAATGATAAGCTTTAGTGATGGATTAGCACGGTGCATCGTTGCTATGGTTTTGTAGAAATCGATTAATGAAGTCTATTGATGTGGTTAGTTTGGGGGGTGGATGTGGTAGTGTTCCAAGCTCTAGAGTCGATAATGAGAACCAATGCTAGTGGCAATCAAAGCTTTCTAATAAACCTTTAAAGCTTACCATTTAGAGCTTAAAGTTATAAGCATGTGATTAGATTAAGAAATGGGCGTAGCAACTCTCATGCTATCATGACACCAAATGATTCCTTTCTCACATCATTGATTATAAAGATGTGGTAGAATGGAATTCCAATGCCAATTGAAGTTGGTTTTGAGTGACAAGCCTCTAGTGCCATTGTTTGTTTGATGCTACATCATTTAGAGCTTTGTCACATCATGGTTGGTGAGTTCAAGCAAAGTTTCGGTGGCCTGAAATAGGCACACATGTGTGATGGAAGAGGTGATTATTAAGGAGTCCCTGCCCCCCCCCCCCCCCCCGGGTGCCCCGACTTTAGTAAAAATGGCTTTCTTATTAAAAGATAAATCAATGCTCTATGCTAGTCATATGTTGACTATGAGGGCGGAGATGATGGAAGAGAGCATTGCGACATCATGGATGTTACTGAGGGAGTAGTTGATGTTTAAGAGCGTGCCTCATTAGCCTTGAAGAATTTCAAGGTAGGTCTTTGTAAGTCTTAACCTTTAAGCCTTAATGGGTAAGGGTAGGATAAGCATCACAAGAGAGAGAGAGAGAGTTCTTTCATTTCTACTAGAAAAGTGAGAAATAAGGAGGACATAATTTCTTGATATTGATGAAGGTGATTTGGCAAGGCACTTAAAGAAAAGAGAGAGAACTTTATATTTTTGAACTAGTGGATATGGAAATTGTCTAACAGACAAGGAGATACTGCTTGGTGTTGTCGATGATGATGCCTTCTTTAATAGATGCATATGCCATCACTTTGATGTTGACATGTCCACCAATAATCTTGCTCTAATACTCCTTGATGTTGTTTGATGATGATGCGTTCTTGGGTAGACGTTGTCGAAGGGTTTGTGAAAGCAATGTTGCAACCACAGAGGACCTTGACTGATTTCAGGATAGAAGATCAATCATACATATAAGCAAGATGAGAAATTGATGTCAAGTCTCTATTTTTATTTCTGTCAATAACTGAAGACGAATAGAAAGCCAATTTAGCTTACAGTGGCAACCTCCACAACGTTCATGTTTACGCTCCAACAACTCTTCAAAAGACTGATGAGACAAGTATTTTTTTAAGCTTAATAACTCCCTCTTTTACATCAGAAGAGCTGAACTCTGTTATGACTGATGATCTTTTGATCCAGACAAGTAATTATTATCTATGTTTAAATCCACAACTTCACGTAGTTTCTGAGAATTCTGAACCAAATCTAAGACAACAATTCTGTATGTCTCAGCCCTCAGAATAGTTGCAGCAGTAATAAAGTTGTTTTTTTGCATTTTGAATGAAATGCTTGTTTATGATAGTCAATATATCATCTACTCTAGCAAATACAGCTTCAATGCGAGCAAAAGGGATCACACCCAATCAACCAAAGTATGATACTAGATTTGATGCTTGCACAGTATGGTGATCCTGCCCACCCAATCGAGATGAACCATATGTTTGTGGTAACAAACAATATGCCATAAGAAAACAAATAATCTGGGCTGCTAGTCTGTTAGCACACCTGCCCAGTTATGCCAAGCAAGATCAGAACAAACTTCCGCAAATTCTCCACTTCATCAGTAATTCCCAAACAACCTGAGAGAGTACACCGTGTTGCACGCCAGTTGCCTTGTTAGAAACTCGGTTATAATGTGCTTGGTCCTAGAAGGTCAATGTAAGCATTACTCTATCTCAATTTCTGATGATGTGATAGTGCTCAGAGAAGCGGATTGATCAAACTTTCCTGACAAAAACCGTAGCTTTGTGGTTGATGAGATTAAGGAGCGCTGGCGGAAGGTAAAGCAATGTTGTTTGATAGATTTTTCAGCGCAAGCCACTGTATCTTGAGGCGAGCTTTGAAGCAGCTTCTCTTCAGAGGAAAATCAAACATTTCTGACAAAATCGCAGCATGGGTTTAGCTCCAGGGCATTGTTGTCGAGATCGGCATTCTGCAAGTTGTTTTGCATCTCAGAGTCCGCCATGAGCACATCATCGGCTCAACAGGGCCTGAGCAAAATGGCGATCAACAGAATCCAGACAATCCTCCATCCGAGTTCAATCCCGTTGTCATGGATGATCTTCAAAAGTAAGCCAAATGGTCCCATTAAATCGATGCCATTTAATGTCATGGAAAGTACTAAGTCAAACTACCAGATTCAATCTGTCGTCATCGACAATTTTCAAGTGAATCAAGTCCTGTTTATTTGTGGGTTATTGAATTCAAAGGGGCGGCAGGTACACTCTATGCCGATGAATTATTTCAGCTACAAATTGATTTTCCTGAACACTACCCCATTGAAGCTCCTCAGGTCATCTTTCTACCACCTGCGCCACTGCACCCTCACTCTTCCGCTATGGCCGTTCCAGCATCAATTACATCCCAATATCCTTAGAAGTTGCAGCAGGGTTATCTTCATCGAGCTCTCCGATGCACTCTCTTGATGGTTCTTCATCGTTTCCCCAGTCGATTCCCCTCTGTCGCTTGACAACAGTCGATCCTTCTGTTTTCCACCCTATCTAATTATTATTAGCTTTTGTTTTTCCATCTTCAGCTTCAAAGCTCTCGTCCTTCCATAGATGCCGAGATTCCCTCCCCTTGACTCAGAATAAAAATTCCCCATCTATCTCTGTCTAATTCGCATCCTTCTCCTTTTTCTCAGCGCTTTCCCCAGCATCCTTTCGTTCCTTCTTTCCCCCATTTTCTTCCGCGTCCCCTGTTCTTAATCCTTCCCCATTCAAAAATAGTGTTCTTTTTCTTTCCCCCAAAAAAGGCTCTTTCAAAAATAGTTCTCTTTTGCTTTTGCTTTTTCACGCCCCCTTTGTCCATCACATTCTTGATTTTCTTCCAATCAATTCCCAATCCTGTAATGTAAGACTTCTAGATAACACGCTGCCAATGCTTGTAATCAGCCTGAAAATAAGCTGGTGCTGCTTTGCCATATACTCCCTTCTGACCTCAAGACCCAGTTGAGCTCCAAAAGTAGCTTACCACCTTCAATATTCCAAGGTACTCTATACCACGTGCAATGGACGACATCATACACATTACTAGGAAACACAAGCCTTCCCATCACTGCAGAAATGGCAGGGATTCCATGCTCAAGGGCAAGCTGCACTTGAGCCTCATGTTCATCCTTCAGAGCAAAGGACATGGTCAGCACATCCTTCTCAAACATGAGTCCTCCAAAACTTGCAACACCGCATTCCAACAGCAAGTAATGGATCCAAAGTTGGCATTTGTAAGAAAAGCAGGCTTGAGGTTCCAAATTAGAAACTTTACTGAAAATTCACTGGTCTTCTTAAACTCCCTTGTCCATACCATTTGTATCTTCAGCATAAGCAAACAACTTGGGAAGCTCAGGAAAACCATACTCATTGCAGATCTAGAACCCATTCTCCTTCTAAATTGTTTATAACAAATATCAGATTCAATCCCAAACACCGCTAGTCTCTTCTGTGAAATTGAACATGAACCAACTGAAAGCAAAATGTTCAAGCAAAGCAAAGCACAACGTCTAAGTATGTACAAAGTAACAAATCACACACACAACTTTTGGGTGGTTTTCACACCTCGAATGCGTAGCAATACGACATCCACCCCCTCTAATCCTGCGCATCCTCCGGATGGGCCAACTACCCATGATCATTATCATCAAGTTCCACAACAGATCAATCTCTTCATTATGCATTTCTGGTATATCAACAAGATTATCTATCATATCATCTGTCTCTTCCATTGGAGTTTCTTCTCGTTGTTCTCTTGCAAATTCTTCCAATGCATAATCTTCATCATCTCTTTTCTTGAAAATCTTGATTCTTTTTCTAGCAATAGGCACTCTAAGCACTGTCCCATCCAATTCTGTCAGCTCATATGTTGCATTATCAAAGACATGTCTGACTATGTATGGCCCAAACCATCTTTTCACCATCTTCCGAAGTGCAATATGCTGATTTTCAAGGCTGCTATCAAAGACCAATACCCAATCTCCCTCTTCTATTGCTCTAGGCCGCAAGTGATGCCTGCTGTCAAGCATGTCCTTATTCCTTAGTCTAGCAACCTTCAACCTGTCAATAGCTAGCTGAATATCCTCAGGTCTTCTCTCCAACTATCGAATCCGAAGAGCTAAGAGCTCCTCTCTCGTCAAATCCTCCTGCCAAGGTAAAACTGACCAAGTCAAAGCACAAGTCTCAGTCGGCATAACAGGCTTCTGACCATATCATGCCTTATGTCAGCGCTCCACAAAGTATGCATTTCATATATTAATCATCTTCAAGCTCAAATAATAGCCCAAATTACAAAATATCATGCTTTAGCTTTTGAGTTTGCTTTTGTGCCAAATAGAGAATTAAAGCTAATGGCAAGAAGTCAGGCGTACCCAAATACAATGTCCAAATACAAATATCTAAATCGTGCGCCCATGCACATGGAAAAATAATAAATAAATATCAAGCGCCTTGATAAACAAGCGCGACAAAATATAGGCGCCATGCCTAAGGTATGCGCCCATCAAAATATTGACGATAAATTTGAATACACGCTATCTTCCAATGCTTTCCACTGCCACCTCTGCTATCTCTACACATCAACTGAAGCATTCACAATCGTTAGTAAAATAATACAATTAAACCGACAAAAGTGAATATGTAGCAGTCTTCAACTACATAAATAAATTGGTTAGAAATCATTCATAACCTTAATTTATCACGAGTGCGCACTCTAAACTCATAAAATTTTATTAATTAAATATGTATTTTGTGGAATCACCCGCTATGGAATCATCTATGTACACATAAAATTAACAAAACGCTTGAAAAGGATAGGCGTCCCCATCGACTTCTCGCACAAAGAATCCACTTTGTGTATGAGCCTCGGTAATAAAATCTTACAGAATCTACCGTAAAATCTCACGGAATCCACCGTGAAATATGCCTCTTGGCATCAGAACAACTATATTCAGAGTTCAAATGACGAAGTTATGATCCAAACAAGTTGCAAACAGGCATAGGGTAGAAAAAACAAAAATAGTGAAAAGCAGTAGAAAAGCAAAAGCCAAAAGCTGAAAGCATAAAGCCTAATGTGTGTGAGTGTAGATAGAAAACTATATAAGGATATGAGAGAGGAGAGTTAAGGGCCTTCCCCCTTGATTATAATTGTATTTTGTGAGAGAGGAGAGTGGAGGGTCGCATGCTAGAGTGAGCTCTTGTTATGCCAATTTGGAAGTTGGAGCTTTTGGGTGTCAAAGTGCCGAGCATCGGCTCAAGGTTGTTAAGGTATGACAATATATCTCACTCACATTCGGGTATTTTCGTTGTGTTGTGATTGTGTGATGCTCTACCCACATTCGGGTTTTTAGTTGTTTTGAGCTTCAAGAGGCATTGTGTTTTGTCTTGTTTTTATATGTGGCTTGTGGTGTATTATCGAATATTTGAAATTTTCAAGTTGTGTTGTGCATTCGACAAAGTCGATTACCCCAACCGGCACTCCTTAACGTCTCGTTATCGGGTTGTGAGTGAGGCTTGCTCTCGATCACCGCTTGCGTAACAACGTATGCCTTCACTTTGATATTGACATATCCACCAACCTTGCTTTGATACAAATGTTGAGGGCCTTCACCATGCAACAACAATTTATTAACCACTTTCTATAATATTTTTCCATGCTACGAAGTACATAAATTTCATGTATTTAATTGTGCATTTTAAAATAATAATTGTGTCTAACTCGACCTCATTATCTGCTCACCACAATACAAAACACATTAGTATCCTCATGTCTATTTGCTAGGCATAATGCAAATCAAGCAAGAAATAAGAAAAGTCCATAATAAATAACATCAACTTATTTCCATAGTAAGTTTTAGTAAAATGCCTTGATAAATATACTTCCCTGAAATTCTAATCCGTATTAATCAAAATTTGGCTAAATAATACTAATCAAATTAATATACTAACGCCTATCATTAATTAATTGAATCAATATTAACTAACTAATCAACTCCTAATGGAATTAGCTAACTACTAGATTACTAAACAATCAAATTAATACTAATTTAAATAATTAAGTACTTACTATACTTGAGTAATCGACTAATCAAATTAATTCAAGCATTATATGAATAATCACTCATCATATGAATTAATTCAACTGCAATTAAACTAACTACAATTAGTTGAACTAACTGCTATAATCGACAGATCTACTTGAAGTAACTGATTGAACTAATAATCGATAACTAACTAACTATAATCTATAATCCAACTCAATATGAACCTAACTAAATATAAATCAATACTTCAGGATAATTGATAATGTAACTAACTAACTAAACTAATACTCGATAACTAACTATAAACTATATTGACTATATACTAGTTATCAATAAATCACTATAAATAATCTAACGAACACTAACTCTAATCCATACTAGCTCTAATTGACAATCAAACTAATCTAACGAACACTAACTCTAATCGATATCAGCTTTGATTGACAATAAAACTGACTATAATCGATGGTAGCCAGATGATTAGACCATCATTCGTATGCAATTTTCTAGGAAAAATAGTACAAAGGTAGGCTGATCATATAAATATTATTACGATTAGGTCCGGAAAAACGCGTGGTTCCTATCAGGCTGCCAAGTGGCATCCCGTTAACTCCTTAGTCCGGTTAACCTATTCGTCCGGCGCGCTGAGAGGTTCAGGGCATCACGGCAGGGGAGGTGCCCTTCGCGTAGTATATATTGTCGATGAAAGAAGATAGTTCCTATCCCTCTGTGGCAGGACCTGCAGCTGCTGAAAGACATTTTCAGCAAGCAGTAACAATTGGCCGCGCGTCCTGCACGCCATCAGCATCGATCATCACACAATTAATATAACAAAGCTAGACTAGACTGCTGCTCCGCGGCTGTTATCGCTGTATGTTATGGCCAGCTGTAGAATCAGTTTGCTGATGCTCACGATCTGCGTATCGACAACATGGGTGGGGTTGGCGGTAGGCTCCGATCCAGAGGCCACGACGGACTTCGTGTTGCCAGCTGGCACCAGCCAACCCGACATAGATGGCAGCTTGTTCACGTTCAAAGGCTTCCGAGGTGGTGCCAACGCGTCGGCGGGCATGTTTAAGCCGGTGAAGGCCTTCCAGGACCAGTTCCCGGCAGTGACGGGGCTGGGCATCTCCGCCGCCTTCCTGGAGTTCCCGGCAGGCTCCCTAAACCCGCCGCATACGCACCCACGCGCCACGGAGCTCCTGTTCGTGCTAGACGGCACTCTGCTGGTGGGCCTGGTGGACACCTCCAACAAGATGTACAACCAGACTTTGCAGAAGGGCGACCTGTTCGTGTTCCCCAAAGGCCTCGTCCACTTCCAGATGAACCCTGCCAGCTACGGCCCCTCCGCCCATGCCCTGGCTTCCTTCAGTTCTGCTAACCCTGTCACCAACTCCCTCCCCGGCATCCTCTTCGGCTCCGGCATTCCCTCCTCCATTCTCGAGCAGGCCTTCCAGATCTCCTACTCCACCGTCTCCATGCTCCAGAGCCCCTTCCACAAGTGACTGATCGATTGGTATGTGCACTTACCGAATTGATTGCTCGGCCCACCGTGCTGAATACTGGTACTGATACTTAAATAGATCTTGATTTGATACGGAATAATCCACACCCAGTTTGATAATTTGTTGCTCCTGGGCGAGTGGTGCAGTTCCGACTGATCATACTCTGAAGCAACAATGAGACATTGTTCTGTCCGGCACACGATGCTATTGTTTTATTGATGCTATTGTTTCTTTGAAAATTTAGTAAGAAATGGGAAAGCTTCCTGAGTACGTCTTGGGTACGGACTATCTGCTTTACTCGATCATCAACGTCAGTGCGTACAACTTACTTACACTTTCTAGAATTTTGTTCAGTTCAGTCTAATAGATAGTGCTTACAATGGGCAAGCTATCAAGCAATGAAATGGCCGCGGTGGAGTCTCGACGTGTTAGGCATTTGGTCAAAATTTGGCTTTCCTTCCAATTTATTTTTTTGTTTCCACAAGTGATCTCTTGATCAAATTAGGTTTTAGACTTGGTTGTGGTGACGGTCAAGAAAAGTACATATCATGAGGTTTCAGATTAGAAATGTTGGTTGTGCTTTCTAAATTAGGTTTTGCACTTGATTTTATCGAGGTGTAAAAGTCTTTATCTTATAGGAGGTGTGGGTAGATGTGTTTGTAGCATTGGAAGTTCTATGTATATACTTATTAGAATTTGAATTAACAGCTGTTAAGGGGGACTATTGATGTGGATCCTTGACTAGATTGCCAATAGTATATTTCTATTTAGCTTCGTTGATATAATCAATAGTTGCATGAGGTTCTTGCTAATCCACCTTAAGTAATGGGGGCAATGCTAGGAGATATGCCAAGTCTCCCACTCTTTTGACAATCAGGCATGGCCCATAGAACTTGTAAGCTAACTTATTGTTGGACCCATCCTTAAGGGTGGCATATCTAGACTTGGGCACCTTCAAAAGCACAAAATCCCCTTCTTGAAACTCAATATCCCTTATTTTGTCATCAGCATAAAGCATCATTTGATCCTGAGTTTTCTTCAAGTTGCCTTTACACAGCTAAAGTAAGGCCTGCATGCTATCGAATTCCTCCTTGCTTTGTGGGTTTATTTTATCATTGAAGATAACCATGGGAAGGTGCACCTTATAGCCGTACAATGCCTCAAAGGGTGAAACTCCAATGCTAGAGTGTGTAGAGTTATTATAGGCAAACTCAGCCAAATGTGCTTTTAGAAATGCTAAGGCACGGGTTTACAACATGTTGGTATTTGAGGACTCAAAGGAGGACCTTGAGAATACACAAGCCTTTTATAATGACTATTGAAACGGATGATGCTGATGAAGAGTTTGGTCAAGAAGAGTTCTTTGACCCTGCTGACTCTTTTAGTTTTGACCCCAGTGGTTATGTATCACGAGATATGGGTAGAAAGAATGAACCACATGTTGAAATACATGCTGCCACTATTTATACCAAATCTATAGATGCTTGGATAGGATCTAGAAGCCCTAATGCATTGCGTATTAAGGGCCAAATTCATGGGAAGGATGTGTTTATACTTGTAGATAGTGGTAGCACTCATAGTTTCATTAATAGAGCAATCATGGACAAGCGGAAGTGTTTTCCCACTGATTTACAACAGCCATTAAAGGTGCAAGTTGCCAATGGGGATGAAGAAATTAGCACGCAACTATGCCCTGTTTTTCATATTCAGCTTGCTGAAAATTTTGGACAGCAATTGGATTTATTTGCATTTGGAAATGGGGCCTATAGATGTTGTCTTGGGTTGTGATTAGCTGAAAATTTTGGGCACTATAACTATGGAATTTTCCTTGCCGTATATGGAGTTTGTTAGTGTGGGACAACTCATTCACTTGCAGGAATTCAAAATAACAGTGCATTTCAGCTCATTACCAGTAAACAACACAAGAAAGAGTTCAAGAAACGGTCCCAAATCTTTGTATTGTAGTTAAATAAAGAAAATTCAGATTAGTCCACTAACACAGTAAAGAATTCAACATTGAGAATTTTTTAGAAGAGTACAAGGACCTCTTCCAAGTACCTACAACACTACCCCCTAATAGGGCGGTTCATCATCCCATAGATCTGGAGCCTCAATCAAAGCCCATGAACAAGCCACCTTACAGATTGTCTAGGTGTGAAAGGGAAGAAGTTGCCAAACAAGTCAAAGAATTACTGGACATGGGATTTATTGAGCCCAGTTCTTCACCATATGCTTCCCTTGTGTTATTGGTAAAAAAGAAGGATAAAACAATATTTCGGACTGATTGGGGGCTTTATCATTTCTTGGTTATGCCTTTCGGGTTAACTAATGCACCCGCCACATTTCAAAGCTTAATGAGCAAAATGCTTCAGCCCTTTCTTTTCAGATTTGTGTTGGTTTTCTTCGATGACATCCTCATCTATAGTAGATCACTGAAGGATCATCTTTGGCATATGAGGCAGGTGTTTGATGTATTGAGGCAGCATAGACTGTTTGCCAAGGAGACAAAATGTTCTTTCATGTAGATGGAAGTGGAATACTTGGGGCACATTATTAGTGAAGATGGAATTAGGGCTGATCCTAAGAAAGTGGAGTGTATAGAAGACTAGCGCACACGTGCAAATACCACTTCACTTAGAGGATCTCTTGGTCTCTCATCATTCTATCGCATATTCATTAGGCATTATGCCACTATTGCAGCTCCCTTGATGGATAGGCTTAAGAAAGAGGACTTTTTCTGGGATGCCATAGCTGATAAGAGCTTTAATTAGCTTAAGGAATTGCTTACCTCAGCACCCATTTTGGCTTGCCCAGATTTTTCGAAAGAATTCACCATTCAGTGTGATGCCAATGGTAGAGGCATAGGGGTTGTATTGTTACAGGAGCATGAGGTTATAGCGTTTGAGAGCCGCAAACTTGCTAAAAATGAGATGACCATGAATGTATATGACCAAGAAATGCTGGCTATCCTTCATGCCATTAAGAAATGGCACCACTACTTGTATGGCATCAAATTTATGGTTAAGAGCGACCATAGTGTCCTAAAGTATTTCCTCTCTCAGTCTAATCTTACCCCCAAACAATGCAGATGGGTAGCTACATTGCAGAACTATGACTTTGACATTACACATACGCGGGGAAAAGACAATGTAGTTGTTGATTCATTATCTAGAAAATGGGCTTGTAAAGTTTCGGCCATCATGGAAGTTCATAATGATTGGATAGAAGAGCTTCAAGAGGCCTATTTCTTAGATGTTGATTTCAACCACATTTTCCAAAAGTTACAGCAAGGGCATGTGGAAGAAAAATCTCCATATCAACTTTAAAACAGTCTCTTATGGTTCCAGTGCAGGATTGCCATCCCATACACTTCTCCATTCAAGCAAAAGATCATGCAAGAGATACATTCCTCATGTACAACTAGTCACTTGGGCATATTTAAAACCTATGACAAGATTTCTAAAAGCTTTCATTGGAAGGGCCTATGGAAGGATGTAAAAGATTTTGTCTTGAGCTGCATGTCATGTCAACAAAACAAGGACAACACCTTAAAACCAGCTAGTTTACTGCAGCCATTGCCTATGCCCAAAGGAAAATGGACACACATTACTATGGACTTCATAACCGGCCCACTGGTGACCAAGAAGGGATTGAACAACATCTATGTAGTTGTAGGCAGACTCACCAAGGCAGCCCATTTCATTCCTACAAAGACTCAATATAATGCTTCTCAAGTAGCCAACCAATTCATGGAACATGTTTTCAGATTACATGGCTTATTACAGATCATCGTGCATGACTCGAATGCTAAGTTCATGAGCAACTTTTGGCAAGTAGTTTTGAGCTCTATGGGCACTCAGTTAGCCCCTTCCACTGCTTACCATCCACAGACCAATGGCCAGACAGAGAGGGTTAACAAGTGGCTGGAAAATTACTTGAGGCATTTTTGTTATGATGTACAGAATGCTTGGGACTCATGTTGAGGCCAGATCAGCTGTGTACTCTCCCCGCACTTGAAATAAAGCCCTTTTTCCTTTCTTTCTTTATGCAAATCCATGGGTGGACGAAGCATTTTTATTTTTGTTGTCCCCTTGCCTATTATCCATTCTTGGGCTGTTTGTTGTCGTTAAATTACTTTGTGGTCTTGAGGCATTAAAAGTGGGGTATGTGGGGATCTTTCGATTGCTAAATGGCATGTTACCACCACCTTAACTTGCCCCAAACTATCGTGACCTTACAACACCTCTTTGCTATCCAAAATATGAATGCATAGGTCCTCTTTGTTGCCCAAACACTTGCTGAGATGCCCCTTTTTGCTGTCCATGCTAAAATGAAGCATCCCGGCCATACTTGCAAGAGTACCTCTCATCCAATTCAATAGCTTTGCACAAGGCCAATGGATTTTGAGCTAAAACATCAGCCGAGAGTTGGGGATCCAGTCCCGAACACATACTTTTGTAACTTGGCATCATCATTAATCGACTCAACATACATGGAAAGGTTGAGGAACTGATTTGTGTATTCTCTAATAACAGCAAGACCATCCTGTTCAAGGCCATACCATTGGCAGGCAAGCTTTTCTTTCTCCACTGGCAAGACAAGTACTTGCACCATGAGTGCCTTGAATGCTTCCCATGAGTTCACTCATTGATTTTATCTTTTCATGTACCTCCACCATGTATGTGCAAATCCTTCCAAGTGGATTGTTGCAAAATGGATCTTTTGGTCATCGCTACGAGGCAAGATGTCAAAATAATCCTCACGCTTAGAGAGCCACTCTTTGAATCCAGCTGGAGATGACGACTGACCATTGAATTTTGAGAAAATAATCTTGTCTCTCAGCTCTCTATCATGATTAGGTGGCTGTCCCATATATCCAAACTGAGGCTGATCCATGTGGCTGCCCAAAAATAAACCATTGTTAGAGCAATTTCTACCAAAAGATGGTTGAACTTGCATAGATGGCATGGGCCCTTGTGATGACTTAGAATTGCCCCTCATTGCATTGTTTATGGGCTCCTCTTGTCTATGTGAAGGCTCTCCTTGTTCAAAAGTGCTCTTAGGGATGCCCACTCTCCCCAGAATCCCTTGGAGTTCATATTTGCTGCATTCACTCATGGGCCCGTCACTCGTTTAACATGCATACCCAATCTATCCTCATGTTCCTTCCCTTTCATTTGGAATTCCATCCACTTAGTGAGCTGGGCAGCAAGGGTGTCCATAGTGGTCTTCATTTAACCAATGCCTTCCATCAATTCTCTATGCCTCTCAGCATGCCTTGTCTCATGTGAACTGAGGGTGTTATTGAGCACACTGAGGCTCCCCATGTCATGAGAGTAATCTTCATCTTCCACCTCAGTGTTATTTTCAGCCCTCAAGCTTTGTACATCTCTTATTTGTTGTTGGAGGTCATCATTTGCCTTAGTTTTTTCCTTATTCCCTGCCATGGTTAGATGCAGTCCCGTTAGATTACATGTCACTATTTTTCCCGTAAGTTGAGCTAGAAAGCTCCGATTGACCTAATTTTTTGTTCAAGTCAGAGCCAAGGATGCCCTCTTCAAAGTAAGCATAAGAACACTACTACAGGCTTAATACATAATATTCTGTAATAGCAAATCTGTGGCTGTATTATGCAGTCTTGCACCCGGTTTGAGAGCAGTAGGGGACTGTTTTGGCCTGTAAGGGATGGGTAGTGCCCAGCTAAAGTGTCAAACCGATTAGGGGGGTTGCTGAGGTCTGAAAACACTCTTTGGGGCCTACTCTTCATTGCTGGTACTCACTCTTTACCTCTATAAATGACTGAAAATGCCTACAGTACCTTGTAGGAATTCAAGTGAGCTCAAATATGATCCCCCATCTATTATATGACTGCAACCACTTCTCCCATAGCACCATACATTGCTTCAGCATGCATACACTTGGTCTACACCATAATATCATTTTTAAGCATGAAAATGAGCATTCCCATGACTGTATCACTCACATATGAGCATCATACATGCACAGTTTGTTGCATTCACTGTCATACTGCATACATGACTGCATGTGGCATTGATTCTCAATCATACATCATTGCAAGTACATCAGTGGTACATCAATATGCCATATACATCATTGTCATAATCCCAAGTACATAAATATGTCATAGACATCAATGGCATCATCATGACATGCGAATTCTCATTGTCCCCAAAATATCCCTGCACCTGCAAACAAGTTCGGGCTCCGTATCATCGGGAGGTAGGCAAAGTGACCTTAGAGCTCGGTTGTGCACCCCTTCAAGGTCTTTGATGGCAAGGGAGGGTCACCCCTCTTTTGTCTTGCAACCTCGCCTAGCATCAGGTTTTTTCCTCACCCGGAGTATACATGGTAGACATTTATTAATTAAACAATCAGCATGCTATGCATGGGAGATTGGAAGTAATTCTTTTCATGAAGTGCATGGAATTGATTTGAGAATAGGGAGAGGGATTACCAAGCAGTGACTCACTACCATTTTACCTCATTTACAATGGATTTTAGAGATTAGTTTATGCTCAAACAATCATCACAAGTCAAGAGATTAGGGTGAGGCAATCACTAAACAGTAGTGAGAATTTTCAGCATAGAATGGACCATTTATCAATGCAAGGAAGGCTAAGAGACGAGTGAAATTAAATTGGCAGCATATAAGCATTGAAATCTTCAATAAAATTCATGATTGACTACTTGAATCTCTCCCAACAATAGGCTTTTTTGGCTCAGCAATATGATAGAACTAAAAGAGAGTTCAAGAGTCAGTTACCTCTTTGATAATGAAGAAGGGTTGAGAATCAGTGGCCAATGTCCCAAGGTTGTTCTCCAATGCTCCAATTAGCTTCATGATGACAAGCTTCAGCCAAGAATTGAGTCTTCAAGCATGATTATTCAATGGAAGAAGGAGGGGTTGAACTTTAGTAGCTCCATGCATGCTTGAAGACCGTAGAAGAAGAATCTCCCAAAATTTAACCCCATAATGCCTTCCCATGCTCCAAACCGCTTTCAAATTGGTAGGCAAGCTCCATTGATAGCAAATACTCCAATCTTTAAGCCCCGGGACCCGATCTTGAAGAGAACTTGAAGAATTTCAAGGTTCTTCATCTATGGCTATGGCTGCCCCAAATGTCAGGCCTCCATTCTTGCTTCCATCTTCAAATACGGGCTCCTTGATGCTTGCTTCTTCAAAGATCCTTGTAGGCACAAGCTGTTGTGAGGTTCCATGGCAGTATTAGAAGATTCTTTCATCTCGACAGAGACTCACTTCTTCTTCCACATCTCCACAACCTTCTTTGCCCTCTGTTGTACCTCTTGATGCTTGTGACTCCTAATATGATTTACAAATTTCCCCACAGCACAACTCTTCAAAGCTATGAGATCTACATGCATCCTCTGAATGGCATGAAGCAGGAGCAAGAGAAGATTCTTAATTGGAGATTACTCAGGGACAAAGTCCATGTGCACCTTCCAGGCTCCTCCTCTTAAAGATTCAATGAGATGCCTCTGACAGGGCCTCATTGAATTCGTTGAATCAAGTGTGTTGCGAACCCCACAATCTTGTTTCGCAGGGGCTTGGATGGGATAATGGCCAATTCCACGGCAATCTTCTTGTTGGTCTTGAAATCCAAGGGTCATCCAGGAGTAATACTTCTCGATCATTTGCATGGAGGCCTTCTTCATGATCTTTGTTCTAATGCACCCAATGCTTGCAAGATGGAGATGGTTGCCGCACATCAAGTGCTTCCTAATGCCATCATTGATCCATTCATGCTGCATCATGTAGGCAAGCCTTTCCACAAAGGAAACATCAGCTAGGCCCCCTTCTTTACTCAAAACAAGATTAAGGCTCGAATCATATTGAAGAATCAGGGTTGGAGATGTGCAGTAGGAAAGTGAGGCACACCTTCCTATGGATCATCTAAAGCCAAGAAATACTCCTTTAGCCTCCCGTGCTCCCATCTCTCTCCCTTCCATCCTTCTCGAATTTAAAATTCTCCTTAATATGTGTTAGATGACTTGCAAAGATCGATCCCGTGGTGACTGAAGTAATTTTAGGTTGCTGCTGCTGATAAGTGGCCACCACAGACAACCATCCATCATCAATTATCAGGAAGCGTGGTGGTGCTCCACCTGTAGTTAAACTGTCTACTATGGTGACATCATTATAAAATGCATCCCATGTGCACCATCCAAACCAATCGAGGAAACTTGGCATCTTTTTCTCTTCTCGGTGCTAGAATGTCTGCAAATTCTCCTCAAGAGCCTCCACAGCATCAGTTATTACTTCAAAAGGATTGCTTCCTGAGTTCAGAGTTGCACGAAATGCATCTTCCAAGAGAGGCAGAAACACAATGACATAGACGGCAAGCCAGTGTATTTGGCCAAATTTCCACTACCAGCTACAAAAGTATCATCTCTGACTGATGTGGCACTTTTAGAGATGTTCTTTGATATTGCTGATTGTGACCCCCGAAGCCTTATGGTGGCGCTTGTTGTACCTTAAGACGGACATTCTCAATGCCTCCAGGAAGAGCACCATGCCCTTGAGAAGCCATCATAGAAGCTATAGGTACAAGTCCCAATGGGCCAGAAGGAGGACCAAGACCAGGTAGTCTTCATCCCCTTGTCAAATATGCATAGAGAAGTCAGTTGGGTCCTATAGATCACCTGGATCAAAACTCCCACTTTCCAAACATGATCACCACATCCCTGACTAGTCACTCAGCAATGCCTTGTTGAGTTACCTTCTTCCCAATCTCTGTCATGAAGCTCTTGTAAGATTGCAATGCTTCACAATCTGATGCACCAAACACATCAATTCGTAGTTGCACAGTAGTGGATGTTGGGAAGAGGCGCTGTGTCATCCACCAATATGAAAGCCATGGCAAGAAGTGGGTCACTATTAAGAACCAGCGGTCTCTAGGCACTTGTGTGGACATTGCCTGCTTGAACTCTTCAGGACTCACACCAGATCACCAGTAATTTGTGACTGGGACTAACACTCCCACTCCAGATAGCATGTGTGGAATGTATTTGATACATCCCCATGCAACATAGCCTCTAATAGATTGGCCTACAACATAGAACTTTTCCCCAAGCTTGTCTGCTAATTGTTCTATGTCATATGCTTCACTCTTGATACTATGGTGTGGATCTGGGTCACTCTCTCCATATCCAGCCCTTGTGGATGGTTGTTGTTGCACTAGTTGTGTCTGTGGCAATGGCATCAAGATTGGTTTATTAAGGGTATCATCATATTCTTTGGCATATGCCCTCAATGACATGTATTGAGGGTATCATCACAATTATGTTAGGTGGGCAATTCTAGATCACAGAACTTTTGTTGTCTAAAGCAATCTGTATTCTTTAGAAGCATTCCCAACAATCTCTGGGTCTCTCTAAAAACCAAAGCTTCACATAAGCTTATTGATCTACCCAACGAAAATGAAATTGGAAAAGCGCTACCAGCTATAGATTCAGGGGGTTTTGAAGTAATGGAATGCATTAGATGTGTGAGAAATCATGGGGTGTATGCCTAAAATGTAGTGATTTAGTTGTAAAGCTAAGGCTTGGCACTTTGATTTTCTTGATAGTGGCACTTATATGCTTATGTTGGTATGAAGATGTTTATGCAAGTGGCAATGGTACTCATGGGGTATGCCTATGCCTTTGATTGGTAATATTGGTAATGATGCTTATGATTGGTCTTGAGATGTCATGTCTGGTAAGGTTATGCTCTTTTTGCCAATGTATTATCCCTAATCAGCAAGGATTTGGTTCATATTGGCAATGGTTCCCATGCATAGTGATGCATGGAAGTTGCAAAGTATTGCAAGGATGCACACTCAGGGAACTCCTAACAAAAGTCAATTACAACAAAGACTTCTTGTGTGACTAAGCACAGATCCCATAGCTTGATTCGAAGAGGACATCATCCCCTTCAATCTGAGCCAAAAATATCCCCATTTTGCCCTATGTTTTGGGACATACGCCCAATTTTGTGCTGAGGTACTCTGGGACAGGCAGTAGCCCTACACACTCAGCCTACAAAAGTCAATTACAACAAAGCCCTGATCATTTAGTGCCAGAGATATTTTCACATAGCCTCGTAGAGGGGATTGAGAGCTTTAGTTTGAATTAGAAATTTTGGCGATCGGAGCTTCCTAGCTCAAGGTATTGCCATTTCTGTAGCAGGGGGGCTAGTGGAGTGCACTTTGGATTGAAGGCCACAAGGGAAAAACGAAGGCCCAAGAGGACTTCAAGTGTGAAATAATGGACTCCCATGCCTCTATGAATGATCCTAGCTCCACCCAAGAGGATTGTGAAGACATGGTTGAAGAAGGGGCCCGCAAGACGAACCATTTTGCTATGCTTAATGACACACTATGTCAACATGAGACCCATCATGATGAGCGACATCGAGAGCTGGAACACCACCATAGGGAGGTGGAAAACTGCCAAGATCAGTGTCATAGTGAGATGATGGCTAAGATGGACTTGCTCATAAAGCGCATGAGCACCCTCATCTCCACCCTCTCACCCTCCTTAGCTCAGCCCAAGGCACATGGTCCTCCCCATGAGACCAACCGCCTTCCCCCCTTGGAGATGGCATGTTGCCAGCAAGGTTTCGGTTGCACCCATGGTTTTACCCATAGCACCTATGAGCTAGGTGATCCCTCTATGCGACATGATGAGCTCATCCTCCCGTCACCCTTGACGCAAACCCTTCTAGCCCATCCTTGGGACAACACCTCTCCCATAGTGGAAGCTATATGCAAGAGAGAAATGCGAATTTTGGGCAGCAAGGCCCTAATACAGGTGCACATGGGCAACATGCACATGGTAATAGGCAGCATGTACATGGCAGTTTTGGGAAACAATGCCCCAATGTTAAGTTTGGTATGCATGTATTGCATGGGTAGCATGGGAATTTTGGGCAGCAAGGCCCTAATAATCAATTTTGCCCACATGTAATGCATGGGTAGTATGGCACCCATGGACATTTTGGTCAACAAGGCATGTATGGGCATTCTCACGGACATTATGAGTACCATGACTATTTCCATACGCCTACTTATGGTCAACATGCATATGATGATTGTGAATATTTTCAACAGCATGCATACAGGGATTCTTATGCAATGTAGGAGCAGCAAGCCATTGATTATGAGCAGCACCATGCCGATACCTATGCTCATGGACTTGCCATTCATCATATTTATGGTGTCAGTCTAGGATGCAAGGACCCCATTGTAGTTATGTTGGACAGTCATCATGAAATCTTGGGCAATATGTTTATGGGCAAAAATATGACCAAACTTTTGGTAATAGTCAGCAGCAAATAGATGTACATGAGCAGTAGGGCTATTATCACCATATGCAGTAAGGACAACATGAGTATCATTATGAGTAGCAGCCACATTGGTATGACCCTCCATATGGACAGGATGAGCATCATGGTCATGGGCAGCGATCTGTTCTACATAAGCAGCAAGATGACTATGAGCAACATGTCAGAACTATTATTGAGCTGACCAATGATGATGAGCATGTGTGTAGATTGCTATCTAAGGCTAAACGCATTAGACACCTTACTAGTGATACGATAGGGGAACTGTATCCTGCAGGCTTATGCTATCGATGTGCTAAGCCAATATCTTGTGATCATCAAGTCAAATGTAGAGCATAGAATGCAAAACTCCTATTTGTATTCGAATATCATTATGCTAAGGATAGGATAGATCTTGCTGAAGACCATTTTGATGTGGGTCCAAAGCAAAAAAAACTTTAATTCAAGAAAGAAGATCATGTAGATCTTAAAGATCATGCTCATATTACGGATCAAGAAAACATGTTCTTTTAGGAGACCCTTCAGTCTGTACACATGTCACATTTAAGGGTTGATGCAATACACTTTTCAGTTTATGCAACCCCATGTGTTATTGACAGCATCCAAGCGTAGAACGAGCTTAATCATATGATGATTATGGCAGACTCAATGCAATAGCTAGTGGTACTGACCATTCTAGCTTTACTTGTGGATGGTAACCCAATGCATGGAAACGATAACCACTTTCCATTTGACCCCGATGGTAGTGCAGAGAACCACGCTTGCATGGATGACCTGTATGTTGGTGATGCTTACCATGCAGTGTATCCATTTGATCCCGAGGGTTAAAAAAAGCTCTATCTACATGAGCACTCCCACTGTGGAGTCCCCTCACCTTGACGCGGCAACCTTGGCTGAAGGACAACTCAATTTGGGCCTGTTTTGTAATAGACAACCATATGCTTTTGAAGAATTTTGGGCATGCATTAATTGCACCCATGCATGACCTACCTGGACAGAAAGTACGCTCAACAAGCTTCGTTTTGACATGTGAAACATCTCATTTGGAGTTTCCCATGGTAAGTTTTGATCAGTTTTCCACTACAAGCCTATTCGGGACATCATGATTGGGCCTTTTTTGTAGTAGACAATAATCTATTTTCGAACAGTTTTAGGCCTGCATTAATTGCACCCATGCATGACTTACTTGGGCTGAAAGTGCGCTCAACGAGCTTTGTTTGGACATGAAGAACCTCTCGTTTGGAGTTGCCCATGGTAAGTTATGATCAGTTTTCCACTACAGGTCTGTTCAAGACAAGCATGCTGTCCAGTGTTGTCCAGCCCTTCTTGTTTGGAATTGGTGCCTATCCTTGTATTGAGTTACCTTCTTTCCTTATGCTCACACTGCATACATGCTTGTAGGCCACCGTTTCACAAGATTTCATCCCCCCCTTCCCACGCAGCCATACCATTACGTCCTCTTTTTGTTTTTGAGGGCAAAAACCTTACGGGTTAGGATGGAATGTAAAGAATGCGGATTAGAGGATCTTACACAAGATTAGCACATGCAAATACTTAGTTACATTGATGGGGTATTTAAGGTGTACAAGGACCTAATTAGGGCACCATTTGATAATTACAAATCTGTCTCCTTGCCTTCACGTTCTTCTCCCATGGCTTCCCTCTTTCTCTCTCTTTTCCTGTCTTTCTATCTCTTCTCCTAGTCTTTCTCTCTCCTCTGCTCTCTTCTTCTCTCTCTTCTGCAGTCGTCTTTCTTCTCTCTCTCTCTTTTAGGTCCCCTTCATTACATAAATTAATAATTGTGTGTATTTAGCACATGGAGCACGTGCGCTAAATGTTAATACAAAATGTGGTTGTGGTGTATAAAAAAGAAAACAAAATGTTCATACATGTAGGGTGTGTGAATGCACCCTAGTCTGAATTGGCACAAGAAAATCAACAAGTAAAGAGAAAACCATCGTCTTGAAGCAATCCCAAGGACAATCCCACCAAGCTGAAAATTTACACCATGAGAGAAAAATACCAAATATATGACATGTAATTTTATTTATTTTTCTTCTTCTTTCAAAATTTAGAGAAAATTTTTTATTTTTTAAATTTTATTGATTTATTCCAACTTTAAATTTCTAAGGAAATTTTTAATTATTTTTATCAAATTTTATTGATTTTTAATGGACTCTTTAGAGTTTTATTAGCATTTTTAGTTATTTTCTTTTTTATTTGTAATTTTTAGAATAAATTAGTCAACAAAAATTCCATTGAATGTTTGGACTGTTTTCTTATTTTCTAAAATTTTTATTTTAAAAAATTATGTTTTTGTTTAGTTTTTTTGAGAAATTTAAAATTACAAAAAATACGTGTATCAGGATACGCTACATTGCGAGTGAACAACCGCAACACCTTTGTAGGGTTGAGACCCCATGCATATCCTTGCACATGAATGATAGCTAAAGCAACACTTGCGTGTCCAAGAAAATTCGTGTGTGAACAATGTCTAAAGAAACAGGAAGAAACCATGGCACGTAGAAATACGCATGACCAAGGGCCCCCCAAGGGGGGTAGTCGAGTCGAGGATGTCATGAAGAGGACAAAAGAGAGAGAGAGAGAGTGCAGAAGAGAGAGGAAGACTGCAAGAAGAGAGAGAAAGAGAGTGACGAGAAGAGAGAAAGACTAGAAAATGAGATAGAAAGACAGAAAGTGAGAGGAAGAAGCCATGAAAGCTTGGAGAGAGAAGTGAAGATGAAAGGAGACTTGTATTATTATCTAATGCCCAAAAATCAAGTTCGTAACACCTTATATACCAGCAAGTGTAGCTAGTATTTTCCCATTATTAAATCCCCCTCTCTTACATTCCATCCCCACCCGAAGGTTTTCGCCCTCAAAAACAATTTGGGCAGTTATGATAACTAGGCAGGACTAGATCAGAGTACTACTCTGCTCCATTATTACAGGGGTATATAAATGAATGAAGAGTTATTATCGCGTATGATAGGTCATTGGGGTATGTATGATACATGGGCCTTATTGGGGAATTTAAAAAATGAAATTTGACCCAAGTCTCTTGAGTAAATGCAAGCTGCAGACAGTGGACAACAAACTATTTACTACAAGGCCCTACTGTAGTAAATCTGTCATAGCTTTCTGTAGGAGACCTGATCGGGGTGTGCCTTACATCAAAACGGAGCTCTCGAGTAGTACTTTCAGCTCATGTATGATGTCCATTGTTGATCAGAGTGTAGAATAAAATTTGCTTTGAAACAGAGAGCTATTTGCAGTCAATCTGAGAGAAAACAGGGCCATAGTTAGCTAGATTTAAGCCAAATCTACTTCTAATAGGTATTGAAACTCTTCCAAAACTGAAGCTGGCCTCCAAGAAGCTTCCTCAAGTGGTAAACCTTCCTACTTAATCAAGTATTCCATGATGGTGCGAGAGCAAAGCTTCTTTTCCCTTTTTCCCATGACTTGCTCGGGTATGTATTGAATGATGCCTTCTTTATCTATTGGTGGTAACTCCTCAACATAATCCATTGATGATCCAATGAAGGACTTCAATTGACTCACATGGAAGACATTATGAATCGTCGTGGATGGGGGCAATGCTAGGCGATATGCCAAGTCTCCCACTCTTTTGACAATCAAGTATGGCCCATAGAACTTGTGAGCTAACTTATTGCTGGACCCATCCTTAAGGGTGGCATATCTGGACTTGGGCACCTTCAAAAGCACAAAATCCCCTTCTTGAAACTCAATATCCCTTATTTTTTCATCAGCATAAAGCTTCATTTGATCCCGAGCTTTCTTCAAGTTGACTTTACATAGCTGAAGCAAGGCCTGCATTCTATCCAATTCCTTCTTGCTTTGTGGGTTTATTTTATCATTAAAGATAACCATGGAAAGGCACACCTTATAGTCGTATAATGCCTCAAAGGGTGAAACTCTAATGCTAGAGTGTGTAGAGTTATTATAGGCAAACTCAGCCAAATGTGCTTTTAGAAATGCTAAGGCACGGGTTTACAACATGTTGGTATTTGAGGACTCAAAGGAGGACCTTGAGAATACACAAGCCTTTTATAATGACTATTGAAACGAATGATGCTGATGAAGAGTTTGGTCAAGAAGAGTTCTTTGACCCTGCTGACTCTTTTAGTTTTGACCCCAGTGGTTATGTATCACGAGATATGGGTAGAAAGAATGAACCACATGTTGAAATACATGCTGCCACTATTTATACCAAATCTATAGATGCTTGGATAGGATCTAGAAGCCCTAATGCATTGCGTATTAAGGGCCAAATTCATGGGAAGGATGTGTTTATACTTGTAGATAGTGGTAGCACTCATAGTTTCATTAATAGAGCAATCATGGACAAGCGGAAGTGTTTTCCCACTGATTTACAATAGCCATTAAAGGTGCAAGTTGCCAATGGGGATGAAGAAATTAGCACGCAACTATGCCCTGTTTTTCATATTCAGCTTGCTGAAAATTTTGGACAGCAATTGGATTTATTTGCATTTGGAAATGGGGCCTATAGATGTTGTCTTGGGCTGTGATTAGCTGAAAATTTTGGGCACTATAACTATGGAATTTTCATTGCCGTATATGGAGTTTGTCAGTGTGGGACAACTCATTCACTTGTAGGGAATTCAAAATAACAGTGCATTTCAGCTCATTACCAGCAAACACACAAGAAAGAGTTCAAGAAACGGTCCCAAATCTTTGTATTGCAGTTAAATAAAGAAAATTCAGATCAGTCCACTAACATAGTAAAGAATTCAACATTGAGAATTTTTTAGAAGAGTACAAGGACCTCTTCCAAGTACCTACAACACTACCCCCTAATAGGGCGGTTCATCATCCCATAGATTTGGAGCCTCAGTGAAAGCCTGTGAACAAGCCACCTTACAAATTTTCTAGGTGTGAAAGGGAAGAAGTTGCCAAACAAGTCAAAGAATTACTAGACATGGGATTTATTGAGCCCATTTCTTTACCATATGCTTCCCCTGTGTTGTTGGTCAAAAAGAAGGATAAAACAACATTTTGGACTGATTGGGGGCTTAATCATTTCTTGGTTATGCCTTTCGGGTTAACTAATGCATTGGCCACATTTCAGAGCTTAATGAACAAAATGCTTCAGCCCTTTCTTTTTCAGATTTGTGTTGGTTTTCTTCGATGACATCCTCATCTATAGTAGATCACTGAAGGATCATCTTTGGCATATGAGGCAGGTGTTTGATGTATTGAGGCAGCATAGACTGTTTGCCAAGGAGACAAAATGTTATTTCATGCAGATGGAAGTGGAATACTTAGGGCACATTATTAGTGAAGATGGAATTAGGGCTGATCCTACGAAAGTGGAGTGTATAAAAGACTGGCCCACACATGCAAATACCACTTCACTTAGAGGATCTCTTGGTCTCTCATCATTCTATTGATAATTCATTAGGCATTATGCCACTATTGCAGCTCGCTTGACGGATAGACTTAAGAAAGAGGCCTTTTTCTGGGATGCCATAGCTGATAAGAGCTTTAATTAGCTCAAGGAATCGCTTACCTTAGCACCCATTTTGGCTTGCCCAGATTTTTCGAAAGAATTCACCATTCAGTGTGATGCCAGTAGTAGAGGCATAAGGGTTGTATTGTTACAGGGGCATGGGGTTATAGCGTTTGAGAGCTGCAAACTTGCTAAAAATGAGATGACCATGAATGTATATGACCAAGAAATGTTGGCTATCCTTCATGCCATTAAGAAATGGCACCACTACTTATATGGCATAAAATTTAGGGTTAAGAGCGACTATAGGATCCTAAAGTATTTCCTCTCTCAGTCTAATCTTACCCCCAAACAATGCAGATGGGTAGCTACATTGCAGAACTATGACTTTGACATTACACATATGCGGGGAAAAGACAATGTAGTTGTTTCTCATTATCTAGAATGTGGGCTTGTAAAGTTTCGGCCATCATGGAACTTCATAATGATTGGATAGAAGAGCTTCAAGAGGCCTATTTGTTAGATGCTGATTTCAACCACATTTTCAAAAAATTATAGTAAGGGCATGTGGAAGAAAAATCTCCATATCAGCTTAAGAACGGTCTCTTATGGTTCCAGGGAAGGATTTTCATCCCATACACTTCTCCATTCAAGCAAAAGATCATGCAAGAGATGCATTCCTCACGTACAAATAGTCACTTGGGCATATTTAAAACCTATGACAAGATTACTAAAAGCTTTCATTGGAAGGGCCTATGGAAGGATGTAAAAGAATTTGTCTTGAGATGCATGCCATGTCAAAAAAACAAGGACAACACCTGAAAACCAGCTAGTTTACTGCAGCCATTGCCTATGCCCGAAGGAAAATGGACACACATTACTATGGACTCCATAACCGGCCCACTGGTGACCAAGAAGGGATTGAACAACATCTATGTAGCTGTAGACAGACTCACCAAGGCAGCCCATTTCATTCCTACAAAGACTCAATATAATGCTTCTCAAGTAGCCAACCAATTCATGGAACATGTTTTTAGATTACATGGCTTACCACAGATCATTGTGCATGACTCGAATGCTAAGTTCATGAGCAACTTTTGGCAAGTAGTTTTGAGCTCTATGAGCACTCAGTTAGCCCCTTCCACTGCTTACCATCCACAGACCAATGGCCAGACAGAGAGGGTTAACAAGTGGCTGGAAAATTACTTGAGGCATTTTTGTTATGATATACAGAATGCTTGGGACTCATGTTGAGGCCTGATCAGTTGTGTACTCTCCCCACACTTGAAACAAAGCCCTTTTTCCTTTCTTTCTTTATGCAAATCCATGATAATGGATTTCCATGTTTGTCATAGGCAAATACCCTCTAAGAAGGAGGCTCCATGATGGGTCAAATATGAATTTATTAGGAAGGACTTTAATCATGTTTGGTTGGGTTTAGAGAGAGCGAGTCCACTATCTTCCTTGGTTAGTAAGCTCTTCTCTCGAGGAAAATAGTGTGTGCTTACAATATCATAAGTTCATGCACTTAGTTGTTTGGTATCAACACAATGTCAACTATAAATAATATAAATGAAGACCCTCATGATAGAAACCACAATACACTTGATATATTGGCATGGATATTTCCAGCACCCCCTCTTGATACTTAATAAACTCTATAGTAACAAGTGATTGATGCTAGAACCATGAATGCTAAAGTCTTGCACATATACTAGATGTGCCTCAAAGACAACACAAAGAAGACTCATCAATGATGAAGCCGGGATTAAGAAAAAAAACTCCCTACATGTGGTAGCTCACTAATGTCCAGTAGTTTCTCAAAGATCCAAGAGGAATGTTTGATAATTTGAGCATTGAAAAGGCCGCATAATATCAAAGAAGATTCAAGCCTCAAGCTACTGATAATAGCAACAACTAGACTCGAAAATTATCCCCAAGAACATGCACTCACTTCATGAAATCCAACACAATATATATACACTTGAGAAGCACCAATCAACGAAGAACATGAAGTTGACTTTATGAAATTAAATGAAAAAAATATGCACTTGAGAAGCACCAATCAAAAAAAATCCTCAAGGTGAATGTGAAATATTTCATGAGAAGGCACTAATTGTTGGGTCCCCTTAATCACTAGTTTCTATGTCAAATCTCACATTCCCTATGATTTTTTGTGTACATGTTTGTTTGAGTGTGATGAGCATCTAGCTTTGTAAGTTTCCTCCTTTTCACATTCTTGTCCCAATAGTTATAGGAGAAAATTCAACAAAAGGATTGATGGTTCATCAAGCATAGCCTGAATCACTCAAATGAAAATGGCATATCTTCTTGATTCATGTTTGACCAATTTCTTTGACATTCTTGGCATGCTTATCATACATAGATATGGTATGGAGTCTTTCACAATTTTCTTACATAGGTTACACATTAACAAAATGGAATTTATCATATGTCCTTCTTCAAATCCTCCCCTAAGAATGCTCTCCAATCTAATCTACACTTTCTATTTGGTTGTCGCTTGCATTCATGATTATTGGTAGGATATAATGCAATATCCTTTATTTCAACCCTTTTATAACCAAAGTAAATAGCTTGCAACAACCTTTGCACTACCCTTTTAATATGGTATCACCACATAGGTTTCTTGCTATTTCAATGTTAGTGAAGGTGAGCAATCTACCAAGATTCTCTCTCTCTCTCTCTCTCTCCCTCTCCCTCTCCCTCTCCCTCTCTAAGGGTCAATCAATCTACACATAAGGTTAAGGCCTTTGATTGCTTACAATTTGTTATGGCAGCATAGGAGCTGCCTAGAGATGTTTGAGGGGAACCCCTATTGGAAGCGTTTCCATATCCATGGTTGCATGCACTCCTCGCATGTTCCAATCTAGAGAGAGAAAATAATGAATGCTAGAGTTCTTACAAAAGTAGCAGGACGATAGAACACTTCACATGCTAGAGTTCAATCTCATATAGTGTGCTAGATTTCAACCTCATATACACATGTTGCAACACAATAAGAAAGAAGTCATAACAAAGATGTTGTATGGCTTTCTTGAGCCAATGCGTTCCTTAATATGCCATGATTTGAGAAGGAGATAGAGGTGGTACTTCCTCGTGAAGAAAAAATAAGATACTGGGTGCTGATAGTTTAGGAAATATGGAAATTTTTTATATTAATCTTCACTTCAATGGTTACATCAAGCCACTCCTTTGGATGACAAATGATGAGCAAACAAATTCTCCAATGGATGTCTTGCAAACTAGGAAAGGCCCTTAGATAGGCCTAGTAATTTTTAAATAGCTTTATTTCTTAATATTTTAATCCATTTTGTGTCTAAATCCAAGCCTACAAAAGGGTTTCTTTATTCGCATTCAAAGAATAACACTAGTGCTTGGGTAGTGATGTTTTCTATGCTCACCTTCTAGAAGTTGAAATCACTTCCTTAAGTTTTTGTTGAAGCCCCCTACCAAGATGATATACTCTTGTGGAATTTTTCATTTGAAAATTTCCCAAAGCCTTTATCTATTCATCGATGCAAGATTTAAACTTGAAACCCCTATAGGTGATCCATTGTGATGTTGCATGAACATTTAAGAGGGTACATGGTACATCTTTCATTCGAACACATAGCAAGTTTGAAAAATCATGATTTACATTAGGAAATCATGATGCCTAAATGTTTTACTATGGAATTTGACATTAATTGAGATAAACAATATTTTGTGTATTTTGACATTAGTTTATATGGTAGTAATTTGACATTAGCTTATATGGTACCAATTTGTCAGGCTTCATCTTCTTTAATGTCTATCTTCATTTGCTTCCATCCCTCATGCATCCATAAAGTACTCTGCTTGATGGGAAATTAGGAGCACCTTGATATTAAGACTCAAAGAAGATATATTCAAGCATTATAAGACTAAAAAAGGAATTAGTCAAGCGGTACAACGGATCAAAACAATAAATTTAAGACACCTTATTCTCTATTTTTCTTATTTTAACTGCTAAGAAAAAATTGTCATAAGGAGCATTGGGTAGGCCCAAGAAAATATGATAGAGAATTCCAAAGCCATTGAGAAGAAAGGTTTGAGAAGATGGTTAGAAATTTTAAACTCATCAAAAGAGGAATTCAAGGGGACATCAGAACTAGAGGTAAAAATGTGATTTAAGTTAAATCCATGAAATATTTGAAATTAAGGAAGAATGATGTCTTCCTCAAGCAGTAACTGGAGTGGAGATCCATCTTCCCTAGGGAACATTGGAAGATATGGTAGAAATGCACTAAAAAAGTGTGGTCTAGTAATCCATCAACAAATTGAGCACCCTTCTATATGTAAGGTGTATATGAAAAAGCTAAGCAAGAAGGAGAGGCTCAATAAGTTTATCAAAATCCATGCATGGTGAGTCATGTGCCATCGAGCTTAGCAGTCAATCCTCCATGTTCTTTGGCGCTGCCTTGCAATGTAGGCTTTGTCATCTCTTAAAGAATGTGATAAGGTGGATTGAAATTGTAGGCCTTAATGTAGAGGTTATGATGAAAATGGCATTGGTTGGGGACAAAGGTGTATTGGATGAAAAGATATTAAACATATGGAATGTCATCAATGTAAAAAAATTACACGGCTCAGTGAACAGAATCTGAGAAAGAAATAGAGAGTACACAACAGATAAGAGGAGAAATTTTAAAAAAACCTTTGGCTCCAAACAAATGATACAAACATGGCTCTATCCACCCATGTGCTTCCACTCTGAAGCTAAGATGGCAATCTAGACAGAAGATAGGTGAAGAGCTTAAGGCTAGCTAGAACAACTCTAATTGTGTAAAAGATAGATCATCAATAGTTGTGAAGGGGTTTAGCTTTTATAGCCCGCGAAGATGGTTAGGTTGGCTTGACCAACCTACAAACTAGATAGCAAGCCTTCATACACTTGATATCCTCATCGAACACCCCTCTCTCTCTCTCTCTCTCTCATGTCAAAAAAATATCCTTTTGATCTCAGTTGTAATTTGAGAATCCATCTTTTGTGAGGAGGTTTCGAGGGTCCAATCCTTGTTCTTCCAGAATTTGAATGAGGTGAGCGATGGCCTCTTCAAAGAGTTTGCTTATAAAGCATGCATCTTTGTTAAACTGTAGTCATCTTGCACTTAATCAAGCAGATAACTTCATCCGTTCATGGCTTCTTCAATATCTTTGGACAGGTAAGGCAAGATAGCTTCACCCTCTTTTATGGATTTTTGACAAAGGGATTGCAAAGGTAGTAGATACAGCTATTGTCGATTTTGTAGGTGAAAATACCTCTTGTGTCAATGTAATCTGATATGTCATTTTTTTTAAATACACTTTGAAATGTTGCTCCGCACTTGCAAGACATGGGACTTCTCTGAGAAAGGATCGTATTTTGGCCTTTCTTCAAGACATCTTTTGCATAGCTCTCGTCAGAGCTCCCTTGAACAAAGAATTTGAGCAACTTGCTCTTATGGGTGGCACATTACTTGTAGTACTCGATGCTCACAAATGTCCTTATCCAAAAGGGTTCATCATTACATTAGCCTTGATCATCTCTTGCATTGTAATTAGCATGATTCACCATCGAATTCCCTTGGATTATGTGCCCTCTCCCTCTTTCATCATCTGGGAGTTCTAGGGATGCTACCCACTATTCAAATTTGACAAATCTCATTGCAATAGCTGGTTTCTGGCACAACAAATGGATTGGCTTGTAAAATATCAAGCAGAGGAGCATCAACTGCAATATCTTCCATCTAAATATTATTTCATTGAATGATACACACACTTGTGTGTTGTAATGATAGGAGCTTCATACTTCTCTCGAAGACTTGAGTGTTGTTGCTTAGGAGGTGTAATAGGTAGAGGGACAATGCTTAGAGCATAGCAAGTCTCCACCATCTTCACAAAGAATAAAAATGTCAAATGGAGAAATAATCCACTTAAATGTCCATGATATGAGCGCAAAACTTTTAGCTTTTGTAGGTTGGTAAATGTTGAACCAATTTTAGCATATGAAGTGACATATCTTCTGCATTGAAAACATCCGAATTACAAGTCACATGGGGGAATTCCAAAGCAAAGGATCAACATTACAAACTTTTCATTTAGTCATTGAGTCTTCAAAATGGATTTCTTCATATGAACCTGTATTTCCATGCATTGTGTCCTAACAAAAAATATGCTTTGAAAGAGAATTTTATGCCCAATCATTCATGCAGTTTGCAAATGAAAACCATGTAATGCAATCATTTAAACCATGCTTCCACACAAAAAATTATAAATGCACTGACTAAAATGTGCCTAGCCTAACTATTTGTACTCGTGTGTCATGCAAAAAGACACACACAATAGAAAATAAATTCCTAATGACATTGACTAATGTGTTAAAATTCTTGGTGAAAAACTCTGCCTTGAGATTCGTAGTGGTGGATGCGCAACGTTACGAAGGCCTCTCCAAACCTACACATCCTTCGACATGTGCCAACTTGTTTACCACTTGCAACATTGTTCCCACCAAGATCATATGGAAAATCATCTTGATAATATGATAAGTATGTAAGTTCACATAGGTTATCACAGCATCGTCCTAGATCATATGGACAAATCAAAGAATGTAAGTTTTCGTAGACCATCACAGCATCCAAATCTTCTTTAGTTGATTGATCATTAGGCAATCCCGTGACTCCAAACTCTCTTGCCTCCTTTAAAGGAAGAAGTCTTGTTTGTGTGCTTCGTTCACATTGACGATTATATCCATATCCATCTCCATAAATGGCATAAACATTTCCAAATCCTTATCACTGTCCAAAGGTAATTCAACAGTTTTGTCAACTATTTTATATTTACTCTGGCTTCTTTGCTACAACCTGCAAATTTTCGCTTTTGTTATAAATACCCTGGTAAACACAAATTTTAATGTGTATGAATAGTACCCAACTCTTTTGACTAACAAACATCAGTCATATATTTTTCAAACTGCATATAAAGAGCCCAACATTGAGGCTCACAACTTACTTCAGTTGTAAATTATGTTTGTTGCTGTAAATCAACACTCTGTAAATCTTTTTCTTAAAATATTTATGCGAAGAACACTTTTTGCTAACAATTCTTAGCACCCAAGTTTTCTTGTAGCATGAAATCAGTAATTTCATAATTCATCGCCAGAGAATTGACATGTAAGACATATGACAACTCCTCATTTTATGTTTTCAATAATGCTGAAATATCCTACATAGTATCCCAGTATAATAGCCCATCATAAAGACCACAAATAACCTCCATCATCAGAATCAATCTTCTCATTCTTCTTCAAGTCTGTAGTAATCTCAATGTCGGGAAGTAGCTTGAATCTAGATTGCTTTTTTGGCTTGGATCTTTTGCCTTCCGGGTTTTTTGATATTCTTGTACTTTCGGCTTCTGAACATCAATCGGACTGTACTCTGGTTCTGAATAAGAAGGCTAAGAAAATAGATAACGCGTCCTAGTCACCCTCTTGGAACCTTCAACTTAATCATAATCTCTTCTCCGCTTCTTCTCAACAAGCACTTCGACTCCTTGAGATTTCACCATCCTGAAAGAATTTGTAGGGATAGATAAAGATGGGGCTGAAAATGGAGCTGGTTGTTTTTCACTTCTACTCATCCTGTTTTGTGAGTCTTTTAAGTTCTTTAAAATCCCCTCCATCATATATTCGACAATCGGTATTATAGTTGGTCTCACAATGGCAGTAGGAATAGCATAGGCATAAGCATAAACACGTCCTGAGAAATAAGAGAAGTAGTAGATGGTCCAATAGGAGAAGTAGGAGAAGTCATGGTAGGAGAAGACATCGCTGGTGGTGAGTGCATGCCATTCTACAAGGGAGCCTTCCATCTCCGCCTCTTTGTCAGTGTAGAGACTGCATTGACACTATCTTGCCATTCCATCTTCAATCCCATAGGCTCCATACGGTCTTTGAGTAACTCTCCCAACTCGTCCTAAAGTGTAGGATTAGCTACTTGCAAGAATAACTCCACTTTCTCTGAGTTTAGAGCTCTTTGGTCTAGTGCATCCAATTGGTTGTATCAGTCTTTAAACTCGTGCAACAACTTAGAAGTAAGAAATCTTTTGTTGACTTGATAGACCCATTCTCTGAATGTCTTTCATGTAGCAATACTATAATCCTCTAGAAAATATTCATCTTTAAGTGCTTTCTTGAAAACATTCCAGTTAAAGTCTTGCACAAAAAAAGCTATCACTCTAAACTGCAAAGCAGGCATGAAAAGCCATAAGAAATAGTTGCTCTAGTTGATTGGAACTTCGAAGAAGCGCATCTAGCTTTTAGAGGCTTTAAGGTAGGCTAAAAATTTATGTCCATCAAATAATTTGCGCTCACTAACCACAACCTCAATCGCCTTGGTTGCACCATTTGTATGCTCTTGTTCTTGATGCAATAGTCATTATTCATCCAATTGTTGCTGATGCAACTATTGCTGTTGTTGCATACATGAATACATCAACTGATTTTACATCATAATGACTGAAGAAAGAGTTTCTAATAAGGTGTTCATCTCAACAGTCAAAAAGGAAGAAGTAGTCGATGAAGAAGTCGGATTCATTGAAGACTCTTCCATCTCGATTATCACAAGTGACGCTTTCACATCGGGTTCTCACCAATTGTCACACAAGATTCACATGAGTGATTCTGAAGCTCACTCACTATTGGGACACTTTGAGATAGAAGAACTAAACATAAAATAATTATCTAGAAGAGTTTAGATTCAAGTGGAATGAGAAAACAAATTCTTGAATAAGGATATAGGCAAGATACATGTTGAAAAGAGTTTCGGATATGATCAAAACTAATTTGAGAAAGAAGAGAAGAAGTTGAAACTCAAGGAAGGCGAGGAGCACTAAGCTCAATCTCAAAAGCCATTTCATGGAACTCGATGATGATCTTCAAAAAAAGGCAAGAAGCTTAAAGCTCAAGTCAAGCCAATCTTCATAGCGACTCGCGATGACAAAAACTTTGATGTAGACATGGAGCTTTAAGCTCTCGACCTCAAACCTTCTCTCCAAAATTTGATTGTGATCTTCGAAGAAGGCAAGGGATACACGCTCAACCTCTAGCCTTACACACTTGATTTTGATGGCCCTTCTCTCAAACTTCTTGGAAAAGCTTTGAAGAGGCGAGGAGCATCAAGCTTGACTCAAGAGCCTCTCTTCATGGTCTTCTTGGAGAGATCAAGGAGTGTGTGTCCCCAAAACCCCCCATACTCATCCTCTTATATAGATTTTTCTTCCCCACGTTGAGAGGCTTTTTCTTATTTAGGCTTTTAGTTACTTTAGCTTGTTTTAAAGCAAGCGTTCTTAGAAAACATGATGGGATTTTTAGCATAAAGATTTTAAGCTTTGAATGATTAAAGCTAGCTTTAATCGAATGATTTTCGCCACATTTATAAGTCTTCAACAATCGCCAAATCTGCATCATGTCGGAGGTGATGAGGTGGCAAATGAGGGTGAGGATGATTGAGGCTGCTCCCATCACCACATCTACTCCCACCATCTTAGTTTGAGTCTTGCTGATGATCCCCCCAGAATTAGCAGCACCAGTTTTTGCCTCTCCGCCTTTCTCAATCTCCATCATAACCAACCAACTATATAGCGAGCCTTCATACACTCAACATCCTCATCGACCATCCCTCTCTCTCTCTCTCTCATGTTAGAAAAATATCCATCTAATCTCAGTTGTAACTTGAGAATCCATCTTTTGAGGAAGTTTCGAGGGTGGAATCCTTGTTCTTCCAGAGTTTGAATGAGGTGATCAATGTCCTCTTCAGAGAGTTCACTTATAGAGCATGCATCTTTATTGAACTACAATCAGCATGAACTTAATCAAGCAAATGACTTCATCCGTGCGTAGCTCCTTCAACATCTTTGGATAGGTAAGACAAGATAGCTTCACCCTCTTTTGTGATTTTTTGATAGAGGGATTGCAAAGGTAGTAGATACAACTATCATCGATTTTCTAGGTTAAAATGCCTCTCGTGTCAATGTGATCTAATATGTCGCTTGTTTTGAAAACACTTTGGAATGTTGCTCTTTGCACTTGCAAGACATGGAACTTCACTAAGGAAGGATCATCTTCTGGCCTTTTGTCGAGACATCTTTTGCATAGCCCTCCTCCCAGATCCCAAAGAATCTGAGCAAATTGTTCTTGTGGGTGCCACATTCCTTGAAGTACTCGATGCTCACAGACGTCCTTATCCAAAATGGTCCATCATTATATTGGCTTTGATCATCTCCTACATTGTAATTAGCATGATTCACCATCGAATTTCCTTGGAGTATGTGCCCTCTCCCTCTTTCATCATCTAGGTAGTTCTAGGGATCATATCCACTATTCAAAGTTGATGAAGCTCATTGCAATGGCTGGTTTATGGTGCAAAGAATGGATTGGCTTGTAAAATATTGAGTAGAGGAGCATCAATTGCAGTATTTTCCATCTGAATATTATTTCATTGAACAATACACACACTTGTGGGTTGTAAGGATATGAGGTTCATACTTCTCTCAAAGACTTCATGTTGTTGCTCTAGAGGTATAATAGGTCGAGGGACACTGGTCACATCATAGCAAGACTCCACCATCTTCACAAAGAATACAAGTGTCGAATGTACCAATAATCCACTTAAATGTCCATGATATGAACGCAAATCTTTTAGCTTTTGTAGGCTGCTAAATGTTGAACCAATTTTGCATATAAAGAGACATATCATCTGCAGTAGCAACATCCGAATTACAAGTCACATGGGGAAAGTCCTAAGCAAAGGATCAACATTATGACCTTTTCCTTTAGTCCTTGAGTCTTCAAAACAGATTCCTTCATATGAACCTATTTTTCTATGCATCATGCCCTAACAAAAAATTTACTTTGAAAGAGAATTTCGTGCCCAATCATTCATGTAGTTTGCAAATGAAAACCATGTAATGCAATCATTCAAATGATGCTTCCACACAAAAATTTATGAACGCACTAAAGAAAATGTGCCTAGCCTAAGTAGTTGTACTCATGTGTCACGCATAAAGACATACACAACAAAAAATAAATTCCTAATGACATTGACTAATGTGTTCAAATTCTTTGCGAAAAACTCTGCCTTCAGATTCACTGTGGTTAATGTGCAACGTCACGACATCCGCCCCATCAAACCTGCACATCCTCTGGCATGTGCCAACTTCTTTACCACTTGCAACATTCTTCCCACAGGTTCATACGGGAAATCATCGATAATGTGATAAGTAAGTAAGTTGACACAGGTTATCACAACATCCTCCTGGATCATATGGTTGAATCAAAGAAGGTAAAATTTCGTAAATCATCAACGCATTTAGATCTTATTTGGCTTATTGATAATCAGACAATCCCGTGACTCAAAACTCTCTTGTGCCCTTCAATGGAACAAGTCTTATTTTTGCTTTGTCCACATTGACGTTTATATCCATATGTTGGTTGGTTCTGATGGAAATAGAGAATGGTGGAGAGACAAGCACTCGTGCTGCTAATTCTGGCATGATCATCAACAAGACTCAAATTAAGATGGTGGGAGCAGATGTGGTGCTACGAAAGGAGCCTCAACTGTGATCCGCCTCATCGCCTCCGACATGACGCAGATTTGGCAGCTATTGAAGATGTGTAAACGTGGCAAAAACCATTCAATTAAAGCTAGCTTTAATCATTCAAAGCTTAAAATCTTTATGCTAAAAATCCCATCATTTCTGCTAAGAACACTTGCTTTGAAACAAGCTAAAGTAAGAAGAAGCCTCTCAATGTGGGGAAGAAAAATCTATATAAGAGGATGAGTATGAGGGGTTTTTGGGACACACACTCCTTGATCTCTCCAAGAAGACCATGAAGATAGTCTCTTGAGTCTAGCTTAATGCTCCTCGCCTCTTTGAATCTTTGCCAACAAGTTCAAGAGAAGGGCCATCAAAATCAAGTGTGTAAGGCTAGAGGTTGAGCTTGTATCCCTCACATTCTTTGAAGACCGCCATTGAATTTTGGAGAGAAAGTTTGAGGTCGAGCTTAAAGCTCCTTGTCTACATCGAAGTTTCCGTCATTGGAGTCGCTATGTAGATTGGCTTGAGTTGAGCTTTGAGCTTCTTTTGCCTACTTTTGAAGATCGTCATTGAGTTCCATGAAGTGGCTTTTGAGTTTGGAGCTCAGTGCTCCTCGCCTTTCTCGAGTTCCACCTTCTTCTCCTCTTTCTCAAAATTTTTTTGATCATATGTGAAAGTCTTTTGAACATGCATCTTTCCTATATATTTATTGAAGTATTTGTTTTCTCATTCCACTTTAATCTAAACTCTTTTGGATAATTCTTTTATGTTGAGTTCTTCCATCTCAAAGTATCCTTGTGGCGAGTAACTTTTAGAATCACTGGTGCAAATACTGTGCGACAATTGGTGAGATCTCAACGTGGAAGTATCACTGATCATAGAGATTGGCCAATCTTTTATGAATCCATCTTCTTCATTGACTACTTCTTCATTTTTTGACTCTTGATATGCAGATCTTATTATAAACTCTTTCTTCAGCCATTATGATGCAGAATTAGCAGATGCAGTTATCTATGCAGCACAACAATAGTTGCATTAGCAACAATTGGATGAACAATGACTATTTCATCAAGAACAAGAGCATATGCATGGTGCAACCAAGGCAATTGAGGTTGTGGTTAGTGAGGCCAAATTTTTTTAGCCTACCTTAAATTCTTTGAAAACCAAATGTACTTCTTTGGAGTTCCCATGAACTAGAGCAACCATTTCTTACAGCTTGTCATGCCTGCTTTGTGGGTTGGAGTGACAGATTTTTTTGTGCAAGTCTCTAACTAGAATGTTTTCAAGAAAGCACTCAAAGATGAATATTTTCTGGAGGATTATGGTATTGCAAGGGGAAATACATTTAGAGAATGAGTCTATCAAGTCAACAAAAAACTTCTTGCTTCTGAGTTGTTGTGGAAATTTGAAGAGTGATACAACCAGTTGGATGCTCTAGAGAAAAGATCTCTAAACTTAGAGAAAGTGGAATTTTTCTTCCATGCAGCTAATATTACACTTTAGGATGAGTTGGGAGAGTTTCTTGAAGACCGTACGCAAACTATGGGATGGAAGATGGATTGGCAGGATACTATCAATGCGGTCTCTACACTAACAAAGAGGCAAAGATGGAAGGCTCGCTTGCAAAATGACATGTAGTCACCACCAGCAATTGGAGCCGCAAGAGGAACACCAAGGAAAAGGGGATTCTACTGCAAGAAAATCTATCTTGTAACATCAACAAGCTTTTATTTCATTCTTTTGATGACCAAAACAAAGAAAACAACAATTCTTCACGCAGCATCATAGTAGATATCTCCCACGGATTTGATAGAATCAACCATAGTCTTCAACATCTTCATAGAATCCATCAATAGAACAAATAACATAAAAGAATACACCATTTTTGAATGAAAATCAATCACATAGTATTCATCTTCAATGTCTTCATAGTTCTCTCTCTTAATCTCTCATAGAAAGATACACTGTTTTGATAGAATTTGGCTATCTTTGGCTCTCTCTCTCTCTCTCTCTCAATAGCACATCATGTCCTCACTACAATACTCTCATAATGACTCTCAATAATCCTTCTTAGATCGTGGATGCACCTCCCAAGAGGTATGTCTGATGTGAAGAGGCACTAGAGCCACTACAGTGTCTCTTCACAGCTCACTACTGTCACTGTCACTCCAGTCTTCTCTTCAGTCTTCAGCAGCTGCTTCTTCAATTTGTTTTAGCTCTTTTGAACTTAGATTCATCCTTTCCAAAAGTTAGAAAAATTTCCTAAAGTCACACATACATTCTATAGAACACTTACAGAAGATCTACAGAACAGTACAGAATAGGACCAGAGCAGATACAAAACAGATACAGAGGCGCTACAGAAGGTTTACAGAGGATTATAGAAGGTCATCAGAGAACATCAAATCCTCATAATTCATAATAAAACCATTCCAAACAATCAAAAACTGATGAATAAGCTTCCAAAATATTTCAATCTTCATGAATCATCAATCCATGCTTCATACAGAAGAAAATCAGAACAAAACAAAAGCTATATAGAAGGTATCAGAACCAATTAGAACCTCAATAGAACCTATCAGAACATCATAGAGCTTCAGATATCCACTAAAAATCATAATGAGCTTCCAAAACATAATCAATATCATCCAAAACACTCTCAAACACTTCCATTAACAACCATACATCACTCTAAATCCATAAAAAATCAATCATTCAGACCTTAAAAATAACAAAAATTCAGTCTTTTTCCACTCTCAACAACAATGTCTTCTCCTACCATGACTTCTCCTTTTTCTCCTATTGGACCATCCGCTACTTCTCTTATTGCTCAGTCTATGTTTATGCCTATGCTTATGCCTATTCCTACTGCCATTGCTAGACCAACTGTAATACCGATCGTCGAATATATGATGGAGGGGATTTCAAAGAACTTTTTCTCCTATTGGACCATCCGCTACTTCTCTTATTGCTCAGTCTATGTTTATGCCTATTCCTACTGCCATTGCTAGACCAACTGTAATACCGATCGTCGAATATATGATGGAGGGAATTTCAAAGAACTTAAAATACCTACAAAACAAGATGACTAGAAGGGAGCAAGAGCTAGCTCCGATTTCAGTTCCATCTTCATCTACCCTTGCAAATTCTTTTAGGATGGTGAAATCTTAAGGAGTCTAAGTGCTTGTTGAGGAGAAGCAGAGAAGAGATTATGATCAATCTGAAGGTTCAAAGAGGGTGACTAGGAGGAGTGATCTAGTTTCTCAGCATTCTTATTCAGAACCAGAGAAGTGTCCGGTTGATGTTTAGAAGCTGATCAACATTACGACCTTTTCCTTGAGTCCTTGAGTCTTTAAAATGGATTCCTTCATATGAGCCTATCTTTCCATGTATCATGCCCTAACAAAAAATATGCTTTGAAAGAAAATTTTGTGCCCAATCATTCATGTAGTTTGCAAATGAAGACCATGTGATACAATCATTCAAACGATGCTTCCACACAAAAAATTATGAACTCACTGAATAAAATGTGCCTAGCCTAGCTACTTGTACTCGTGTGTCATGCAAAAAGACACACACAACATAAATAAATTTCTAATGAATTCGACTAATGTGTTCAAATTCTTCGTGAAAACTCCTCTTCAGATTCATAGTGGTGGAGGCACACTGTCACGACATCCACCCCTCCAAACCTACACATCCTTTTGCATGTGCCAACTTGTTTACCACTTGCAACATTGTTCCCACTTGGAACATATGGAAAATCATCTAGATAATATGAGAAGTAAGTAAGTTGACATAGGTTATCACAGCATCCTCTTGGATCATATGGACGAATCAGAGAAGGTAAGTTTTCGTAGATCATCACCGCATCCAGATCTTGTTTAACTGATTGATCATCGTACAATCCTAAGACTCCAAACTCTCTTGCCTCCTTCCATGCAGTAGGTCTTTTTTGTGCTTTGTCCACATTGACGTTTATATCCATATCAATCTCCATAAATGGCATAAACATTGGTAAATCCTTATCACTGTTTAAAGGTAATTCAACATTTTTGTCAATTGTTTTATATTTTCATTGTACTCTAGCTTCTTTGCTACAATCTGCAAATTTCCGCTTTTGTTGATCAATACCTTGGTAAACACAAATTTTGATGTGTATTAATAGTACCCAACTCTTTTGACTGACAAAAATCATCCATATCTTTTTCACACTACATATAAACAACCCAACACTTCAGTTGTAAATCCTTTGTCTGCCTAGTGCTGTAAATCAACACTCTGTAAATCTTCTTCCTGAAATATTTCAGTGAAGAACACTTTTTGCTACGAATTCATTACCAGAGAATTGACATGTAAAACACGTATTATGAATAGATGCAGCTTTAGGGTTTATTCACCTTTGCTTGTGCCTTAAAATCTTGTGGTGCTAGGAAAATGATATTTTTGATGGCATTGCATTAGTTGATAGATATGAGAAATGTGCTTTTCTTTTAGTGGCACAATAAGTTTTTGACCAACTTCTAGTGCAAGAGGTTTTTTTGTGGAGCTCCCTAATACCAAGATATGTGCCACATGAACATGATAAGAAAGTACTAAATTGTCATGAAAGAATGTGAAATGAGGGCATCTTTCCAAATAATGATAGTGTATGAGCTATAGTTGAGAGACAATAAACACATTTTGAGATTGGTAAACAATGGTTTCAAGAAAAATGTAACTTAGCTAGCAATGCATTGTTAGACATGTATACAAAAAGTAGATTGCTTGCAAAAGTGTAAGAGGCATTTGAGAAGCATAGTTTGGAGTCTAGTCTCATGGAATATTCATATAGAAGATGTACACAATGGGTATGGTAAGCAAGCATTGAAACTTTTTGAATAGATGAAATTGAAAGTATAGAAGCCTAATGCATGACATGATCATTGGTATCCCAAAGAAATCATTTGCCTTCAAGGCTTCTCCAACAACTTTAGGTATTTCCTTTGGCATGCCAATTTCTTGTCTAGTTAAATACTATGTCTTGTTTTCAACTCTCCTCTACTACCCATGTTAGTCAAAAGTCCAATCATTTTGATATTTTGATATCATTTTGTTTCAAAATCTGTGAGATAAGGTTGACTTGGTGTAGCCAATATTTCTACCTCTAACAATCCTATATATTCTCTCATTATAACTAGATGCATGTACTATCTAATGGAAGTTTAGACTTAAAGCAAATATAACAAGGTCCTCTTATTATTGCTTGCATTTTTAAATGACTCTATCAAATTTTTGAATGTTTCCAAATTTATGTATTAAAACTAAGATGACTCTTTCATTTTGACTATTTAGTACACAGATCAAACGAAGCATTCTTAATCTCATTTAGTCCACTAAAGTTAAACATGATCCTAAATTCCCAACATGGATAACAAATATTTTTATTATTGCCTTGTCCTTCAACTTGTAATATTCATGCAACACCTATCCTTATCAATCAAGCCAAAGTAGTCCATGTTAGTCTTCACTGTTCTACACTTATGTCAACTTGTGGATTTTCTCCCATCCCCATATGAACATATTATTGGTAATATTATATATCTAGTTAGTTGAAGATACAAGAGATAGTTCTTTCAAGTCACATTCTTTTGAGAATTATGCAATACCCTACGATGGTGCTTTGCAAAAGGTATTAAAAGTGTATTAGACTAACCCCATGCAAGAGAAATATTTTGGATCTGCAATACACTATCATGGTGCATTGCAAAAGGTATTAAAAGTGTAGTAAACTAATGCATCCCACATGTCACAAATTATGTGGGACCTACCACCAATATGGTGGCAAACTCTAACTCTATCCCCATTTGAACTTCCCAACTAGGCATCTTAGAATGACACCACAAGGTCAACAACCATCAAGTATGTTGAAGGGATAGAGCATAGCCAACATACAATACTTTTATACAGGATGAAAAGTTACTAGTCAACTTGGAATTAAATGCATTAAAGTGCATTCAACCTCATTGAGTAAGCCTTAACAAGCAGCAAAAGCATGATGAGAGGATGGACATGGATATGTCATAGCTATATCTGTTGGTGATGATGCTACAAAAATCAAGAATGAGATGTGAGAAGATCACACATTCCCCAATGAGAAGAGGAAGGAATCCATTGAGACTTGTAAGAATGTGTTGCAAGCTTGTATACATTTTTCTATTTATCAGATTTGTCAATGATATGCATAATATGCATTATGTGGGATCTATTTGTATTTCATGAATAAGCTACTCATGGAAGATGAGTTTGCAAGGTGGTTTGAGTCTATCTTCGGTCTAGGGTGTCTCTTATGGAGTACATAATTGTTTGTTGGGGTTTTCTACTTACCATCATCTCTTCAAATGTCAAAAAGGACATTATTTTTGGATCTCTAGTGAGTTTCAATGGAGACCTTGTTTATTTTATGCCATGGAAGGAAAAGTTTAACCTTGATGAGGTTCTCCACTCTGAGTGCCTAGTATGGGTTAGCATGGCCTTCAAATATTGCTTGATGGTGAGATTATTACTCTGGTGGGTATGCTTGGTAGGAAGTTGTCAAGCGCTTTTTATGAAAACTAGAAACCCCTAGAAAAACTATAGATATGCTAGATTTTTGTTAGCTTAATTGTTTGTGTGGTTGTTTTTTTTGACATTTTGTAGTTAGATTTTCTGAGTTTGTCTAGCTTAGAAATTTTTTTGTTATTTTTAAAAGATTTTTTGAGTGTAAAAACTTAATAGCCTTGGTTGGGATTGGAGTTTTGTAGATATATTGGAGTTAGAATTTATTTAATAGCTGTGGAACATATTAAAACATGTATATTTTCTTCCCTAGACTCTTGCACACAACAAGGATTGTTGATTCACAAATAATTCATGTTGCACTTGTTGATTATACTGTACTCAGTGATAGTCTCTTGATCTTATCAAATACTTACATGCCATGGGTCGGATTGATGCATGTTTTGTACCATCATTGAGCTCTAGCACATCATGAGGCCCGCTCCAGCTATATGCAATAAAATTTAGATACACATGCACTTGAGAGAGCACCTTCATTGAGTACACACTGTTTCTTGCATGCATGAGAGTTGGATTGTTCATCACCGAGTAAGTAATCTCTGGTTGAGTGAGAAAGGTGGTTGGGTGAGTTTGAGGATCGTGTAGGATGCTACCACTTGTGAGATGGGTTGTTTTCTTAGTCAACATATCAAGGACCATATTTTTTCGAGTGATTGTGAGATATTGAGGGAGGCTACTCAATAATTCCTTATCAAGTATTGAGAGGTGAGGTTAAGGATTGTAATTTAAATCAACAAGCATTGTTTGCATTTTGCATGATGCACGAGCACATGTACATAGGCTAGGCATTATTTCTCTAGTGCATTCATCTTTTTGTGTGGAACATCATTTGTTTGATTGCATAGCATGGATCCAATGCTGCATCTATTTTCAAATCATGTTTGATTGAGTATGAGGTACGTTTTCTAAAGCATGTTCTTTAGGACATGTTGCATGAACAAAATCAAGTACATATAAAGAAAATATCAGTGTTTGAAGACTCAAAAGGAGGCAATTACCATCAGCTATAGCTATTGATCGTGAAGTAAAGGCTAGTGCTAGTGACATTAGTTACCATATTCGAAGTTGACTTTGTGTGATTTATGGAAAGCTCTTTTTGAGGTGGATGATTATTATAATGCGAAGAAAGAGAAAGAAGAATATGATGATGAAGATGACAAAAAAGGCAATGACAATGGTGATGAGAATAATTAGCAAAGAACCAGCCTTTGTAGAGTTTCAAGAAAAAAATGGTGAGTCAGCTGAGGGACAAAAGACTAGAGTATCAGCATTGGCAAATGAACAACAAGGCCATGCTGTTCACATAATTTTAGATGCTTTCAGATGGTAGTGACAACAATACAAGTGGTGTTGTTGCATTGTTGGAGCTTGCCAGGTTGTTTTAATAGCTTTATACAAGTGCTAAGACCCAAGCAAAGTTTAATCTTTTAGTTAGTAAAAAATTTGGTGGATCATTCAATTACAATGGTGCTGTGAGGATGTTGGAGAGTTTTGATCAGCATCTTCACGAAAGTGTTTACTATGTTATTGGATAAGGGGTAAATAAGCTACGACCACATGTTTCACAGCCACTAGAGAGTGTGGTTACCAAGCAAATTCATGATGTTGTAGATATAGTTACCTTAGTCCTTTCTCGAAACTATGAGGGAGATCGCTTCGTCATACTTAGCACTGATGAGACCAATAGGATTTAGTAATAGCAAAAACACAATAAGGATCAGAGTGGCCAACTAGATCTGGTCAATGTCATTGTCGTTACTGTGTGCTTGGATGGCATTAGCCAAGCTATAGTGGAAAAATTTCAATTTTCCAAACAATGGACACTAGAGGAGAGAGCAGTTTTTGAACGAGAGCATGAGAAGCAACCATGATAGTTTACATTTTCTACAATACTAAGTCGAAGGCATTAAATGGAGCAAAAAGTGATGAACATTCCAATTGAGTATGTTTACTGTTGTGATGGTTTGAAAAATGATGAAATCAAAGGATCAGAAGTGAACACATGGTCATATTAAGGATCATGGTGGCAAAGATTTAAAAGGAGACGAAGAGGAGATATGGTAGCTTGCTATTCACTTCCTAGGATTCAATAAATGCAATTGAAGCGGATTAAAGTTTGTTTTAGTGAGATAAGATATTATTTCCAAATGGATGGGAAGACAAGGTGAGGATAATGAAAGAGAGGTCTCTCAACGGATTAAGTGAGCTTGCGCTAAATATAGGGAGCTTAAAGATGCAATAAAAAAGGGAATAAGACCTATTTTGAAGAGAGTATGTGCAAGAGTATTGTGAATCTAATTGTAACTTGCCATGACTCTATAGCAATATGTAAGCTTTATCTTCGATATGTGCAAATCAATATCTCTACCTTTTTGCCACAAATGGTAGCAACACATAGCAAGTGCCTCCAAATGTGAAGAAGAGGTATATTGAGTTGAAAGTAGCTCAAGTGAAGACAATCTATGTGGAGAGAGGGTGTTATATTCAAGAATTGTGTGCGTAGTTCAGAAGAGAGTTGGGGGACGTGATAACCTTGAATTGATATGCTGAGTCATTAACATGAAAGGAAATGAGGATGAAAGGTGGCGATGTCGAAATGTGAAAACCTTAAATAAAAGCTTTTGAAAATCTCTAAGCCTAAAGAAGCCATAGAGCTATTTGTTTTTTCTCAGCGTTAAAAGTGTCACAAGCTTTATAAGAGAGAAAAACGTTTAAAGCACAATTAAATGTGCTTGAAAACAATCCTATATAATTGTATGAGAGTGACGAAGGAGGGGCCCTTGCTCTTTCCTTGTTACTCAACTTTGTGTCTTGTGAGAGAAGTGAGTGAGGGTCGCAAACAAATCTTTGGGGACTTATTTGTTTTGAATCAACTTTGTGGAAAAGTCAGATGCAGAAGGTGTTGTAACAAATTTAAAAGATGTATGAATGTGATTGTTATTTCAAAATCAAGTTTAAATGTTTTGATCTTGTCAATGCGTTACCTTAAGTTTTATTTAGGTTACAAGAGACATAGTTATTGGTTTGTGTTCATCTATGAATTGTGTTGTGTTTCAGAAATGTTGAAATTTTTCATTGTGAGTCATCTTTCAACAAAGTCAATTCCCTAACTAGCACTCCTTGACGTCTTATTTTTGGGTTGTGAAAGAGGCTTTTCTTTGATTACTTCTCACTCAACAACACTTAATGTTGCATCTGTTGCATCTAGTAATGGAGCTATGAAGGCCAAGAGGCATGCATCAATACTTTGGGACAAGCAGAAGAAAATCCTTGATGTGTTTGGAGGTTGACAACCCTAATGGCCTAGAACTAGTGGTCAAGGTCAAATTTTCTTCTTTCCTAGATACAAACTTTATTTCACTACAAGGATTTAATCCTACAACGACGGCGGGTAGTGATGCAGGTACCGACAACGCTATTTGCGACGCAAATAGCGACGCAAAAAATAGCGACGCAAATAGGGACGCAAATAACGATGCTCCACAGGGAAAAAAATAGGCCGAAATCGAGCGCATGTTTATTTCGCGTTTTTGCGTCTTATGTTTTGAGAGCGAGAGCGAGAGAGAGAGCAACCGTTGTGAGAGAGGGAGTGGAAGAAGGCTTGTCGCCGCCACCACTACTGTTGTTCGTGAAGGAGAGGAGGAGCCTTCATCGCGAAGAGGAGCCGCCCCACATTCGCCATATCGCATCGGTGAGTCTATTCTCTCATTCTTTTACTTGTTTAGGGTTTAAATCACTTTCTCTTTTGCTTGTTTAGGAGAGGAAATGAGAGAGAAACAGAGGGAGAGGGAGAGGGAGGGAGAGAAAGAGAAAGAGAGAGGGAGAGAAAGAGAAAGAGAAAGAGAAAGAGAGGGAGAGGGAGGGGGAGGAAATGAGAGAGGGAGAGAAAGAGAAAGAGAGGGAGAGGGAGAGGGAGAGGGAGAGGGAGGGAGAGTGCATTCTCTCTCTCCGTCTCCCTTTCGCTTTTGGAGAGTGTTAGGATATATTGTGAGAGGGAGAGGAAATGAGAGAGAAAGAGAGGGAGAGGGAGAGGGAGGGGAAGGAAATGAGAGAGGGAGAGAAAGAGAAAGAGAGAGAGAGGCAGAGGGAGGCAGAGTGCATTCTCTCTCTCCCTCTCCCTTTTGCTTTTGGAGAGTGTTAGGATATATTGTTAGAGGGAGAGGAAATGAGAGAGATAGAGAGGGAGAGGGAGGGAGAGGGAGGAAATGGAAGAGATTGTGGGCAAAACCTTTGTGGTATGAAGGAGATGCTCTCAATAAAAGGCCATATTTGTCTCTACTTTCTATATCAGTGCTATCCATGTCTTGACATCTAATTGAGCAAGATCTATTTTTATGACTTGAATGTACTATTAACCACCATCATCTTTGTCTTCCAAAGGTTCACTATTGATCCTCTATGCATCATTTGTACCAAACAAAAATTATTGTATGTTCTTCTTTTATGAACAAAGAGAAGTAGATGCATGATAATGCATGAGCAAGATGTAGACTCACAACTTCACAATAATACAAGTAGCCCCAACAAGTGCTACTAGAAGATTATCTAGTGTGTTTGTATCATATACGTATACCCATTATTATGTTTATATAATGGCAAGTACCTTTGTCACTAAAAATTTCAAGGGCACTAAATGAGTTTTTGAGTTTGTCCACAAAAAATGGCATAAGATGAGTGTTGACAAGAAAGACTACTCCTCCATCTTTGCATTTGTCCTCTCCTTATGGATGAATGTAGGGAAAAAGGGTAGGAGGTGACCTCCCTCAACACTTCAAATTCCAAGTCACTTAGGATGGTGGGAAATCGAAGCATAGTCATATGCCACATAGGTAAAGGAAAAGAGTATTGATGTCAAAACTATTTGTAAGGCCCTCTTCTTTGATAGGAACCAAGAAGAAAGACATAAAATTTTTAGGTAATCTAAAGCAAGAATTCTATGTCAATGGAAGCTTTATGCACTATTGAATTTTTTTCTACTTGATGGGGAAGGTGCTAATAGATCCAAGACAAAACATCAAGACAAAACATCAAACCATTCTACGATAAGGGTAGAGCATCCAATGAGTATCAAGAGAGCATGTACATCTCAGAGTTAGTCCTATTGTCTCACTATAATATATCTAACAAATGACTCATGTATCATCCAATGATAAGAGACATGAAGTGTCTTAAATTAATGCTTGATGTGAGAAGTGACAGTCAAACTCAATGAGACTAAGCTTCAATCTCAATCCAAGTGCATGTTAGAACCTTCAATAAACAATGAGTGAAGGGTTTTCCCAAATTGCATTACAAGTCATTAAATTGTTTGTTGTAATGTAGATAAGATGGAAAACGAAGAAGATCCTGTTGTTCAAGATTGTGAGGCGTATCTTAATCAGCATGTCCCATGTCCTTGCTCTCAATGCAAGTTGGAAATTAGACGAAAACGCGGATTGTCTATAGAACACGTACGACGATTTGGCGAGTTTCAATCTGAGATCATTGATGAGGCGGTTGAGGATTTTCAGCAAACCATAATTTGAAGTTAATATCAATCATGCATTGTACTTGTAAGCTAATTGAATACCATATATAATAAGATTGGGTCTTGTTGGAAAATTTACTATCCAAGGAGGTGATATCTCGTCCCAAGGGGGAGTGCACCCTTTGCGGCCAATTAAAAGAGTACGTGGGCGTGCGATGGATGGAGTGCAGGAGCCAATCCACCACTCACAAGGCCAATCTATACCGTCAATGCCAGCGGAGACAGGCAACCTTTGAGACCTACCTACAATCTTGGAGCCTGAGATGGAGGCAATGATCGATGCATTGATTCCCATGGATGTCGAGACTTCTGATCTGCTTAGAGAGGAAGCATCCATACCATTATATGATGGGTGCCGAGTATCTCGGCTAAAGACACTGCTTGCACTCTTAAGTGTGCAAGCAAAATACGGGTGGAGTGATACGAGTGTGATCGAGTTATTTAGTTACCTTGTACATATGCTTCATTGATTTTTTTTTTCGGCACTATTATTACAAACATTTGTGCTTTTTTAAGGTGTTTTATGATTTTCTTCAGGTTATTGAAATATCATATATTACCACCTGCAAATACCATGCCTGAGTCTCATGATGATGCATGACATGTTTTACGGAAGCTTGGCATGGACTACAATAACATCCATGCATGTATCAACGATTGCTATCTGTTTCGAGGAGAATATGAGACTATGGAGACATGTCCAAAGTGTGGTGCTCATAGGTATCGATAGGACTTGCAAGGAAAAACCATCCCTCAAAAAGTTCTCAAACACTTTCCGCTCATCCCCTGCATAAACCACATGTTTCGTACGTTCGGCATGGCGAGTTTGACAACGTGGCATGTGCAGAATAGGTCCACGGATGGAGTTCAACAAATATCAGCAGATTCACGTGCATGGAGCCACATTGACTCTACCTTCTCGGGCTTTGCCCAAGAGCCAAGGAATCTTTGGCTCGATCTCGCAATGGATGGTGTGAACCCATTTGGTCTGCGCTCAACTTCTTACAGTGTGTGGCCTATAGTCCTTGTCAACTACAACATCCCTCCATGGCTTTCTATGAAGAAAGGACATCTCATCTTTAGCTTGCTCGTCCCAGGCCGCTACAAAGTAAAAAATATGGGTGTGTATCTTCGTCCAATAGTCGATGAGCTTAAGATTTTGTGGGAGGAGGGGGTCACTGTGCAAGATATGAGTAGGCGCGATGGTCAGTGGTCAACCAATATTCGAGCCATTCTCATGTGGACGATGCATGACTTTCCGGGATTGGGAGAGTACTCAGGTGAGCATGCCTCCGTTCTCGCTAGTAATATCTATTTTTATCTCCTTCAATCAAGTATTCACTAGGTCGTGGTGTTGGAACAGGTTTGGTTACCTCAGGTTATCGTACATGTCCATTGTGCGGGCCACAATTAGACTCTCGAAGGTCACGAACCATGAAGAAGATGGTATATCAAGGACACGCTGCTTTCTTACCAGAGGATCATGAACTCATAGAAGGTTTCCTTGGACGACCTCCAACACGTATAAATGCTGCAAGCTAGTACGAGCTAAAAATGGTTCACACAGAATCACATCCAAATGGAATGCGGCGGTTCTCTGTTTTCTACAAGTTGCCATATTGGACCCACTTACAGGTCTACCACTTGTTGGATCCCATGCATATTTTCAAGAATGTGGGCAGCTTATTATGGGACCACATCACAGGAAAGAGAGACACTATAGGGGCACAAATGGATTTGAAGGAGGTAGGTAAGATGAAGGCGCTTTGGCCGCAGTCGAGTGGTGATGGTCGCATGCAGCTTCCTCGCGCTCCTTGGGTCCACTAAAGAAGAGCACATTGTGAAGCAAGTAATCAAGTTTATCTGCACTCCGACGTCTCTCAGGTCCGCATTTTCTAAAGACGGCCAATTATCAGGGCTAAAATCCCATGACTGCCATAAGATATGTCAGGTTTGTACTGCAAATGGATTGTAATTAGCATGGGATTTTTGCTATTTGGAATGTGGCCATTATTCATAATGCTTTCTCATTTGTGGCAGTTTGTACTACCGATCGCGATCGTAGGATGTCTTACTCTAGAAATACGCATGGCCATTTACAAGTTCTCGACTTTGGTGCAATGGATCTCACAAAAGGAGATTAAGACGTCCTCTATTGAATCCACGAGGTGGGGAGTAGTGGAGACAGTTTGTCTCTTTGAGAAATACCTGCCTACCAGCATGCTCACGATACAAATTCACATTCTTGTGCATCTTGTGGATAAAGTGAAGATTCCTGGACCTGTCCATACACGATGGATATTCTTCTTGGAGTACTTCATGAAAACCCTGAAAGGCTTTGTGCGACAACGAGCTCAGCCAGAAGGTAGCATGCCCGAAGGTTGGTTGGTGTCTGAGGCGCTAGTGCATATTTCACAATGGCTACCAACGGTGGGAACTAGACAATGAGATGATATGGTCGCTGAAGGATGATGATAGATTGACTGGAGATGTGGTGGTTGGAAATGGGATAGAAAAAAGAATGGATGCCTCAATGGAAGAGAAGGTGAATCGCTTTTGTATGTTGCACCATGCCTCTATGGAGACATGGCTCGCCAAGTACCAGATCGCTAGGCAAGATCGAGAGGAAGCACGAGCTGAATTCCGACGTAGTATGCGTCATCGACCAATTCGATATCTTGAAGGCATGGAGGAGATGCCGCGGTTTATGTCAACGCGATGGTTGCATGGAGCCTTGACCGCAACGTCTCGCGAAGGGACAGAGGTCTCAATGGAGGAGTGGGAATTCTTGAGGGGATGTAGTCCAAAGGTGATGAGGGGTTTAGAATCCGTCGTATCTAAATTTTATATGTGACATCTAATTTGAGTGTTTCAATGTACAGTACAAAATATATAGTGCAACCTGGTCGCGCGGACAACATTTTCGTGTGGAGCGTATTGACAAAATGCGCTCCACAATGGATTGTGGTGTCATGGCAAGGTTCGAGCAAGAGAGCCGGTGACGAGCAACGGATCCAAATACGGTTGTGGATGAGATGGAGTATTTTGGGAACTTGCAAAGTATTATTATGGTGGATTACCGTAGCATTAGGACCAAAAACGCTTCCAAAAATGCACTTTTGTTAATCACGGGATTAAGGAAAGGGCCAAAGAGAGTTCGCCACGTGTGCAAGAATATGGTATTATTGTCTCCTCTTTTTTAGAGATAGTGGAGTCCATTTCGTGATTCTCTCTTCTATTTTAGCCAAAACCCCTAAAGTCTGACATGTTTTGGAGTCCTAAAGACGTTATTTACTTACAAATCTGACAAAATACGTGACAGAGATGTGATGAAATTAATAATGAGTTTTTTGAAAGTCGAGAGATCTTTCAATATTGTTTTTGGTGCCCAATACATACTCATTTGGATTCTTGGCGCTACTTTTTAGTTCATTCACCCCTCTTTGAGCTTCTTTCTCTGCGCTTTCATTCTTTTCATGGCTTCCTCCAGGCGCCCTTCTCGTTTAATACACTCTTGCATAGTCTATAGCCAGGGAGTAGATGGAAATTTTGAGCCCAAAACCTTTGCTGTAAACGATTGGGTTACCATACTGCCATCTTGCAAGGGCTCTCATAAGGTGAAAAGAAGAAAATGAGATGATATAAAACATCACTGGAAGGGGCGTATCATTGCCTTCAAAATTATGCCCGAAGGCTGGTTTGTCAAGGTGCAACATGTTTACATGGCCAAGGATATGCACTTGCCTCCAAACGAACGTGTTCCCCAACAAACACATTGTAAGTTATAAGTTGAATAACGTATATAATTTTTTTCCATTTATGCAAGTTCTAACAACGGTTCGTCATTGTAGATATCTTTCCGTCAACAAGTATTGAATGGAAACCTATGGAAAGCCTAAGTGGGACTTTCCATGCCATTCATAAGGTATTGACAGACATTATTTATGCCGATCAAACTGTGTCTTTTTTTAGTGAATGCAAGGTTTTTATATATTATGCACAGTATGTGGTTCCCTCTAAAGTGGATAGATATGGGAATATCGAAGATTTGCCATTGCCAAGTCTTTCATCTCTAAACTGGGAGATTCCTGACAAGGTAACGGTGCAGAGTTTCAAATTCAAAATATCTCAGGATATTAAAAAGTCCATGACAGCTGGAAGGATCTCAAGAAGAATACGTGGTTTGTACCCCTCCATATCTTCGTGGCTTGCTTCAAAACAACAAATTTACAAAGAACGAAGGTATCCTGGCTAATTAGAAACCTTTGAGAAGAGGATTTGGACAACACTATAGGGACGCATTGGAAATCTAGAGAGTGCGACCATAAGGGTGATATCTTGAGGTGCAGTGCATGCCCTCAATCCTTGGCTTTAGCTTACAGTATCCCTCGCCAAACTCTTGCTTTGGGCTTTAATTATAGGAGATACAAACTAAGATTGGGTATTTGGGTTCCCTTGGATTCCGATACAGATTACATACCATATAAACTTGCGGCGCACGTTTTGCCGCATGAAGAAGTAAAGAAGGTGAATGTTACTTCCAATTGGAGTCTAAAAGATGTGAGGGATACCTTGGAATTGCTAGACAATACATCCCCTAGATATAAGTTTAAAGTGAATGGTGTAACAATTGGTAAAAGAGCCGAGCGCTCTTTCTTTTGTACGAGTTGTTTGTCTCCCACAATTGTGAGCCTTGAGAATGGAAACTTGGTAGGAATTTATCTTAATAGACTGTTCTTAAATTTTTTTTAAATGGGAACTCATAAGCTATCATGAAGCAAGTTGCCTTTCGAATGTGTATAAATAAAATGTACATTACATTCGATTTATAAGTGAAAATTTTCATTACACAATGAGGTACAAAAATTTCATATAAATGTACAAAGCTAAAATAATAAGGCTCGTGTATGCTTATGTTTGCTATTTTGATTCTTTATCGATTTCTTCAAAGATATTTTTTCTCACAGGGCCTTTCTTTGATTGTTGAAAAAATTTCACATTTACGGGTAGTCTCTTTTCTTGGGGCTTAAGAGGGGATGGATCAAATTTCAGAGGAGAGAGCATTGGCATTCCTTTTTTCTTAGACTCTGCTGCAGTGGTCCCATTGCCTTTGCCCTTGCCCTTGCCTTTACCATTGCCATTGTCCTTACCCATTCCCTTGCCCTTTCCCTTGCTTGTGCCCTTGGCCATTGAAGTTTTGGGAGGAAGAGGGGAGTCATAATCATATGGTGTGATTGCCTTGTCCAGAATCAGCTCAATGCATCTCTCCCTTATCCACCAAACATATGATTCAGGATAGTCTCTACACTGTAAGAATAAATGTTATAAGTTAGTGAAAAGAAATCATGATAAGGGTTACACAAACATCAAATGAAATTAACTTACATTCACTCCTTCTATTTGTAACAACTTTGAATCCACTGTTCTGCAAATGTTTGAGATAACTCTCCATCCACAAGAATGCGCATTGCTTTGCAATGGAACTTCTTGTAGAAGAAAAGTATAAGGCCTTTGAGAATCAGCAAGATCCTCGTATGTCGTATCCAAAAATGTAGAAACGAGTCTACCAGCACTGCAAAAGGAAGCTTTGTAAGTTCAAAATATTTTTTATAAATAAAATCAAAGTAAGTAATTTTCTTTCAACATACATTCGTGCCTGACCATGAACACCGCTGAGAGAATTCATAAAGATAATTTCTCTTAAAAGACAATTAATGTAGATGAGACTCCAATGCCCTCTGTAAATTCATAAAAGAGGTGAGTAGAAGGGTGAAAGCAAATGAATATAAATTTTCCTCTATAGAAAAAGAAAAATACATTTCTACATAAGGGAAAAAGATGTGGTAATTTGTCACACTATCGAAGCTATGAAAAAACGGTGAAATATTAGAACCAGATTTTGCAAATAGTTCAACAGAGAGAAGTGGATCAACAATATATATGGTTCTTCGGATATTGAGAGTAAGAGAGGAGACCAATGCCCTGCAGTCAATAGCAAAAGCTATTCAATACAAATTTTATCCAAAATATACTTGAACCTATAAGACTTAACTTACGCAAAAAATATATATATATAAGCCTTACCTTATGCAATAAAAAACCACGGAGTCAGATAGTTGGACATCCCTTTTTTCCAACATGGGCTTGTCCTCGGGAGATATACTAAGATATTCCTCCTTAGGTTCCGTAGAAACATTCACAAGAATCTGCCCATACACTTTGCCCATCCTCTCGCTGTTGACGAGAGCAAGTGATGCGGCTTTCCTCTTGTAAACATCGTCTTCAGTTTCAAACACCTCCTGATTTTTTTCACTCAAGAAAGACTCCTGCTGGGTGGCACCCCTTGTAGAGTAAAGGTGAGTAACATCCTCAACATTTAGCTTTTTCTCTTTCTTGGACAATTTTGGGGGAATGTTAAGGATTTCAAGGGCTTTTTGATCGTTGGAAGGCAAGGGCCTCAGCACTTTGTCAAACCTATACCTGACTCTCCTGATGATGCTGAAATCTTTATTCATAAGGGTGATCCTATGAGCATGGGCGGCAGCAATGTAAGCATCGTTCATGAAATCAATAACAAAATCTTCTGCGGCCTCTTACAGGGCAAGAATGGCTGAGAGTTGCCACTTCTTATTTAGACCAGAGATAGTTGCCACTTGAGACAATCTATTAGAGATCTCTTTAACGACCCTTATAAAAGCAGCTTTTGGAATGACATGCTGTGTAGCTCTCTGGGATTTCCTGATCTCACTAAAACATCTCTGCATATAGAAGAACCTGGATTTTCTCTTTCTCTTTTGTGGCTTGGGAGGTTCAGTGGCTTCAGCAGATGTAGGCTCAGGTGCAATTGTAGGGGATGAATCTTTCACAGGGCAAGCCTCTTCCTTTGCTTCCTCAACTTCAGGAGAAGAAACATTCATGGAAGATGTTAGGCCAACACCTGGTGTAGGGGGGATTTCTGTGGTAAAATGCTCTGGGGCCTGTGATGGCCCAGCTTCAGGAAACTTGGAAGAGGGCTCCTTCTCAGATTCATCAAATTTTAACTTTCTTCTACCCCCACTGTCCTTCCCATCCAGATACACTCTTCTTGCAGTTTGCTTTGTCCTTGCCATCTAGAAAAGAAAAAATAACAACCAGAAGGACAATAACTGAAATAGCAAAAATCTGTAAATCCAACAGGCTAATTGGCGCGAAAAGGAATGAAATGAGCAATTCCGATACGGCGCGATATGAACAAAACGATGACAATGGAACAGCGCCCTCGCTCCGTATTTGAGATTACAAGAGGGGAGATGCCGAAATGGTGCGATAGGAGGAATGCGTAGACGGAGGAACCACTCTCTCGCTCCGTATTGGAGACCCCAATGCTGATACGGCGCGATATGGAGGAAACGAAGACAGCGTATGGACACCCTCGCTCCGTATTGGCAATGACACAAGGGGGAGACCACAATGCTGATACGACGTGATATGGAGGAAACGATGGCAGCGTATGGACGCCCTCGCTCCGTATTGGCCGATATGATGCAAGGGGGAGGTTACGAAAGACTAGAACGATGGTATTCGCTCCGTATCGGCACACCTTTGTTTGACCAGCGAAGCAAGGACTCAGCCAAAAGACCACCGATACAACGCGAGAGATTAGAAACGGAGAAGATGCAAGACAAGTATCGCACCGTATCGGCAAGCAAGGCGGGAGAGCTTGAGAAATCAAAAGTGTACACGTAGGAAAAATAACCCCTTATATACCCACGTCAATCATGACACGTGTCGGATACGTGTACGACGCTGATTGTGCCACGTGTCTGCATATATGGTCCGTATGCTACGTGTCAACTAACGACCGGTCCACGTGTTTGCCCGTGGTTATCGGCCACATGTGGGCCAATGGCTACTGCCACGTGTCAAAGACCAACGGATAGTGCCAGGTGGCATAATTCCGCGCCTACATAAGGGTGTGTTTCTAATCCCTACGGCTTTTTTCGGTTTTTTCGGGAGCTCTGTTTCTTATCCTAATACGGCGCGAGAGCGACTATTTGCCTTCTTCGCTTTCCTCTCTTCGCGTCGTTTTGGAGGTTCTGCAGAGTCTTCTTTCAGCTTTCCTCCCAAGCTCATAGTGCCCAAGCTCGTGTGACCACCATTGTGGCTCTCTCGTTTCTTGCTGGAATCATCGATACGGCGCGAGGGGGCACATCCGTCTGAATCATTTCTCTCTTATCGCGCCGTATCGACAGAAGTTGTAAACATGTCTGAACCCATAGAATTCCTAGGATCCAAGGTTCCTCCAAGAACTGGTAAAAGAAGAAGGCTTTCAAAAGGCTCAAGGGCATCAACATGTGATGAGCCTGTGCATTCTTTTTCTTTTCCATCCTCTGCCACTAGTGTGAGAATGCCAAGTTCATCTCCAGGGAAGCGAATGTCAGTAATGAGAGATCAAGGAGTATCAGAGCTCACTAATATCACTCCATCAGAGAGGCTACTTGATTTTATCCTTCAGAATGGAATGGATCTCTCATTCTATGGAGTTGTTAAAAATGTATTTAATCCTGATTGGGACCTTGACAAAGTTCTGAAATCTTGTGAAAAATATATTTTGGAGAACTTTTTGGAGTTTGAAAATCTTGCAGGTCCTTCTGTTGAAGTTGGCACAATTGAATATGTCCATGTTCCCATTGGGTCAACAGGAAATGAAAAGTCAGTATTTACTAAAAAGTGTGGTGCCCACTCTCTGGAGAGGTTTTATTCAAGAGACATATTTTGCTCCACTCATTCCAAAAACTGCAAGATGATGAGAAAATGTGCTACTTTTATTGTTTTCACCCTTGTCAAATACCCTGTGAAAGCTGAGAAGCAACAGTTGGAAGGAGCAAAGTCTGCCAGCTTTTGCATGTTAGATGATCTGGTAGATGAAAAGGAAACAAAGGAGGTTGTAGATACAGATTTTGAGGCTTCTATTGCTGAGAATTTGGATGTTGCTCACTTCAAAGCTGAGACTATCATTGAGGAGAGCCAAGGAGATACAAACCCTCAACCTGATGAGAGTTCTCACCATATTGTTCCTTCCCTACCATCTATACCTTTCAAGGATAAGGAGTACATTTTACTATCAGATATTCAAAAACTTTTTAATCTCAGGGAAGATTATTGTCTAGCAATTATTGCAGAGGCTTCTGATGCTGCAAATGGGATAATTGACACAGAAAATGAATCAAAGGAAGAGATTCTCAAACTTGATAAAGAAACTCTAGACGATAAGTTTATTGATGCTGGTGAGGCCCTCTCTCTTTGTTTTGAAAAGGCCAAAGAAGCTAATAAAGAGTTGAGTATTACTGATGAGGACTTCGATTGCATTCAAAGCGAACTCGGGATTTCCAATTTTGGAAGAGAGGAGTTTGAATATGTTAAAGAATTGACTAACACCAATGAGATAGCATCATCAATTAATTTATGGAATCCATTTAAGTTGGAGTACGATGAAAATCAAGTGGTAAGATAATTTTGAATTTGCTTTTACACATTGGTAGGTTTACATTTCATGCTCATTCAGTATGGGTTTTATTTGCAGTTGGAGATTGCTGATATAGATAACTTCTTGGGGCGTGGCAAAGGATTAAGAGCTGCTAGTAACACATTCAAAGACATTGCACTCGGCCACTACTTGGCTAGGATTGACCCTGATTCCTTTTTTGCACTTCATAGTAGTTTCTCAGAGGATGCAGCATGGCCCATACTTTGTATTAAAGCTCTTACAAGGCTTCTAGGTTTCTCAGGATTACAATATAATGCCCACAAAGTAATGTTTTTGGAAAAGACTGCAGCAATTAGGATTTTTGGCTACGGTCCAGGTTACTCTGCTTCTAGAGCAGGATACTTTTTGGCGTTTTCATCCTACGCCTTAGCTGCAGACCGAACTGATGTAAAATCTACAGCTGGCTACAAAAGAAAAAAATTTCTACGTTAAAGAGGAAAGATTCCTGAGGAGGAAGAGAATGTGAGAGTTTTGGAAAACTAGTTTTGTATATATTCTTTCTTATATATAAAAGTGCGATTGCTCATGTGTCATTTTCATCTTTTATCTGCATTCTTTAAAGTTGTCGTCAAAAAAACCAGTTGAATAGCTCCTCCAAAGCATTGCTTTTTGTAACTCCTTCCCCATGCCTTGTGCTTCGAAAATAACTTGTGTGTGCTTGATAGTGGGATTTTTCCATGCCTTGGTTACTATAAGTTGCTAAGGGGCCATGCTCCTCCACAAAGAAAGGTCCATGAATATGAAGAATATGCTGCAATACAAAGTAACACTAATTTTATACCAATTAAAAAACCTATCAAAATAAGCCCATATTAAATAATTATTACTTTACCAGATAAAAAGTGATATCTTTTTCTCCCCATGTCTCTTTTATCGCCTAAACAAGCTTTGTGATTGATCTTTTGAACTCTTCCGCATATGTATATGTTGTCTTATGTTGCCTGAGGAGTTTCAGAAAAACATCAAGGTGTATCCAGACCTCCATTCTAAGAAACACAAGCCTCGGCGTGCTTGCAACATTTGTTGTGATCTCACATAGCTCTCTCCAACACGCCCAAGCCGCATTCACCTGCCTTCCTGAATGGTTTCCTAAGAATCGTCTAGCTTTTGAGCCTCCCATAGAGACATGGGCCAAGATATCTCTTGTTTTTCCTGAAAGTATTGGATCCTTTCTCAAGTGAACTTGGCCCCCATGAAATCCCATTTTCGATAGCAATGCCTCGCATTTATCAATACACTCATCTGATAAAGATAATGGCTTAATGGAATATGCGTAGTCAAGATGCAACCTGAGAAGCTTATCGATTATTCTAATCTCTGCATGCAAAGTACAAATATGAACATTCTTAAGAGAGATGGAAAGAATGGGATCCCAGATATCTTCTATGTTTTTAAATTTACTCAAATCTATAGAGTCTCTATTTGGGGCTCTTCTTATTGGTCGCAAACTACTCCAATCTTTGGATCCAATACTTTCCATGCAATAAATGCAAGGATATTTTGCATTTGCACCATTACATATTCTAAGCATATATTTGATAGTTTTGAAATCAACACTCATATGCCATTCCACATTAAATTTACCAACCCCATCAACTACCAACATTTCGCCTTCACTTTGAGACTTAATGATATTTGGAATACCTGTATGGTTGAACAACCATTTCAACGTTTGATGATTTTCAATTGGTACCTGGGCTGCACCAATCCACCAAATCTCCATCTCGGATTGGATCTTATGCAATGGAGCTTTGCCCTCACCATTGCCATGGTCCAATGCCATGTTCATGAGGCAAATGCTAATTCTTTCCATCTTCTGTCCCTTTTGAATTTGTGCTTCATCCAACTTCAAGGCAAACTTTAGAACACCATAACTTTCTTCTACTGTGATTTTATATATGTGAACCATTGCAATTTGCACCTTTTTTAGATCAACCCATATATTGTTAAACTCATTGTAATAAAAAATTGCCTGTTTTTTTTGTTTTTCATAGGAAATAGACCTTTCAATGTGAATGTAATCTCCAAAAACATGTGGAATCTTGCGATTCATGGAAATTCTTGCAGTCGAAACTGCAAGGGCTCGGGGCAATCCAAATATAGTTACCCTATTGCATTTAAGATTTTTAAACCATAATCCAGAGATAGCACGATAACCTTTTCGACTTATACCCACAGTATCACATGTCTCTACGATTTCATTTGCTTTCACTGTGCCTTTTAAATCCTTCACTAACTCTCTGAGAGTTGGACCTCTCAAATCCACATTTTCTGGTGACTTAAGAATCCTCAAAATATCTTTCTTATTCATGGTTTCCTTCAAAAGTTTGATTCTTTCCTCATTCTCTCGGATATTTATGCCTAGTATGTTAGAGACATATTTCTTTGTAAGATTTAGTCTCCTTTTCTTTCCTCTCTCACACAAGCTGGTTATATTTTTTAATGGTCTCTTCCTCTCTCTAAATCCTACTGGAGTTTCTCTCAAGCGTGTTAGCTTATCCTGCAATGACTTGTTAACATTTTTCAAAATATCAATCTGACTTGTCAACTCTAAAATATTTGTTTGTGTAGCTTCTAGTGCTTTTTTCATTTCGTGCATTTGAGCTATATATGTGTAAAATGCAGAGTATAACCTCATATAGTAGCCAAGCATTCCATTGTAACCTTCTCTAGCATATCTTATATAGTCATGGACATTCAAAAAAGGAGGTGGTTTACCTGTAGAAGGATCCCTGGGATAGATATTTCCATCCACCCACAAATCTATATGCTTCATTCCTTGTGTTCGCAACCTGTTGGCTTCAATCTCATCTATCAATACTCGATGATGTATACTTCTCCAAGATGTGTAAGTCGGATCTAGCTAAATAGATAGCTTATATTTACGTGTGCTTGCGCCTGTGTTATTTGAAGTAGTATTGCTAGACATTCTAGCAAATGAACCGAGCAAGAATCTCACAGTGATAGGAAGCAAGTGCAACAAAAGGAATGGTAAAAGAGAATAGTGTGTAGAAAGAAAACGCGGGAGCAAACAAATGTGAAGTTCGTACGAAAATCTCAAAAATACAAAATCTCTCGAGTTCCAAGACAATAAACAGTCGATAAGGTGACCCCTGACCTGGATTAAAAGATGAGGGCAATTAATGGCCGACCCCCTCAATGAACCAAATATTCTCTCATTAATCACATCTGGACAACCAAATTTAGAGGTTTTATTCTTCCTAAATCTCAACTAATTAGCAACTTAATCACTTTCTTACAAGTGCCATTTTTGAAGCGTTTTTGGCCCTAATGGCTTCTCCATGATACTATTCCATGTGCAGTGGTTCAAAGTGGTACTTGGAGGAGATGGAGCAATAGTTCGACGAGGTCCATCTGGATTTCTCGAAATAGATTCCAAAAAAAAAATGGATGGATTTGTGCGGCACCTTTGTGTTGCCGTCCCATTGTGAACACGTGCATGGAGTCATTTGCTTGCTAATTGTATTACGACATGGTTTATGTCACAATGGTTTGAATCCTCTTGTACGTGTTTGTGAACAAGTAATCTTCTATCCAAACCCCCGACAACCTCGATGGTGGTATGTTATACCTTCAACTCCCCAAAGTGCGAGAGTATATGCTCAAAGCGATGTTCCGAGCATAGATGAAGATAATATGCAAATAGGGGGGTCGATATTGCAAGGGGTGGAGGCCGTTGAACGCTTGGAGCCAGCATCGGCTAACAATGATGGAAATACAGGAGTCCAAGAATTCTTTGAGAATGAGGCGGACTCATTCTTTTGTGGTGACATGCCTATCGACCTTCCAGTGTATGCGGAGTTGTGTTAGGAAATTAACATGGGACCATAGGATACTTCATACTTGGAGCATCCACTTACTCAATTCGTTGACCAATCGCTTATAAGGGTACATAAGATATGCATTTTAAGTGAGATTTTTTTTAAATGATTTATATTACTGTGTTTTATATGATTCAAATTGATTATTCTAACATCATTTTTTGTCTGTGCAAGTGACATTTTCACGATGAGTTGAGGGATGAGCGATGAGGAGTTACAGGATATCTTTGTACGCATGTCTCTAGACTAGATTGCTAGATTCAGAGAGATGGCAGACGAGGAGCTGTCTCGTTCTTTGTCAGGGAGCTCTGCTAGATCTGCTTCAGTGCGATCGGATGCTTCGGCTTCAAGCAGAAGATCTCGACGCTCACGACTTGGGCCAGAGGGAGGGAGTGCATCGGGATCAAGGGAATGCTGCAGAGATACAGAGGCAGTGAGTCCACGGTCAACACGGGATACAGGTGCGACTCCTCACTCTCGTGGCTCAGGTGGATGCTGTGGAGCCATGGACGCGGTGTCTTCGTCTCATCGTTCAGCTAGAGCTGCATCATCTCCAGGATTTGTCACACCTGTGGAGACGTCTACTCCAGTCACTCCGGCTTTTGCGCAGCCGTCAAGTGGCATCCTTGTGGGTGCCACTTCGAGAGAGATTACCCCCGTCGGTACACCGAATGTAGAGGGGTCTCGTAGATATTCCTAGGAGTGTGGACGCATATGGGAGAGGACCCATCTTAGGCAGACTTCTAGGGGTTATGGATATCTAGTCGATAGTAGATCAGGAGCCATCATCATGAATGATGAGGGGAGGAGGGTGATGGCTCGCATGAGAGAGTTGTGCCAACAAGTTTTTCGGCACAACGTCTTGGATCATTGGAAGAACATACCAGAAGGGAGCAAGGACTACATAGTAGCATCCTTGCACGAGGAGTTTCTGGTGCCAGCCAAAGTAGATAGATTCTCTACAGGCTGGATGATGGATTGCATGCGTGCATACATGTCACATAGACGATCTGACGCACGTAAGGCAATCAAGAGTGGGGCTGCAAAGCCCGAGTGGTTAGATGCAGACGACTGGTGCCGACTGAGGGAGGAGGCTACAGATTCTCCAGGACGTTGGAGTTAGCAGCGCGAGGCGGCAAGGGCACGACTCGAGGCTGAAGTGGTCCATCATCTTGGGAGTGGCAGTCAGGACATATTTGGAGGACTTTGTAAGTTTCTCTTTTGTTTTGCTAGTTTATTTTTTTGAAATATTCTTTGTACTGACAATCATGTTTCTAGCAGTTAGCATTTTGTTATCTTTGCAGCACTCCATTACAAATCACGATCCGACTGGCCTTGAGACTCGATATGTAGAGAGGCACGGTCTCACTGCATTGATCGACCGATTGTATAGACGAAGCGGCCCTATAAGTCACTCATATTTCTTTCCGTAGTTACCGTGAGATATTTGAATTCATTATTGTATGGTGGACTGATGTGTTGTTTCTTTTTCTGCAGAGTCCATTTGATGCTCCTTTGTGGCGGGATGAGCTTTCGGGGGACGAGGATGCGTAGCTCACCCTTGGATCCCTAGAGCTCACACACCTTTATTTTTGAGTCGCCTGATCTATGTAGACATGTTCTATGTATTAGTGATATCCTTTCATGATTGTACCAATCGCTTTTTATGCAATCATGTATTTATTTCATGTATCAGTTTTATGATTTCAGTATACATTGTTTTTGTTTTCAAGTGCATTGTACACAGTAGTGTATCACTCGTCTTTCTTAGTATCCATCTCTAGCCATGTTCATGTCCTTCGGTCTTTCAAGCCTAATGTTGTTTTGGCTATTGGCAATGGCTCTCCTTTGTTCAGATTTAATTTCTCATTTTTTAGGAAAGAAAGCTTATGTTAGATATTGAAGGAGGCATGTTCAAGTTGCAACAAAGCATTAGTTCACCCAATTAGGTGTTGGCTTGACTGCATGAATGCTATTGTTGATATAGCAAAAGTCTTTGACCACTCTCAAGCATAGGAAAGAAGGAGTAATGTTAATGCTTCAAAAGCATTTAAATATGAAATCCTACAAGCACTCAAAGTGGCCCCTTAAGACAAACCATACTACAATAGCTTTTTAAATTTATTGAAGTCTTCTTGGAAGGCCTCCTCTACTATCACTTGTAGGCTGCCAAGCTTTAGATAAGGGTCCTCATATCTTGTTGGGGATGCACAAACTAGTGTGTTTCCTAAGGCTTTGAGTGTCAAGAAATAGAAAGAGAGATCCACTACGATTGATGATGGTAAAAGACAAAGGCTAAGAAATGACATGGACATTGCATGATCATTCACGAGATATAGTCTTGTGATTGTTGGTGTAAAGCATTAGTGGCCTAAGAATGATCAAAGAAAGATAAGAGAGTTTTTGAAGGGAAGTGATAATTTAATCAACATTGCTGAAGCTACTCTTATGAGTAGTCCATTTTCAGTGGAGAAGTTGAAGTCTACGATAAATAAAATGGCTAAAGCCAAGTCACTAGAGATTTTTGGAATACAAGCTGAAGTTTTTCAGGATCTCTGGAATGAATATGCAAATGGCACATACTATCTTTTCAATCATATTAGAAGGGTCGGTGAATTCATGCTACAGAGCTCAAATAGGGACTTGTAAAGCTCGTTTCTAAGTTACTTACATGGTCACGTTGGATAACTCAAGATCCCTAACTATGCTCAATGTGGCTTATAATATTTATGCCAAGGGTCTTGCTAAGAGGATGAAGTTTAATCTTTCTAGAGTGTTGCATGAACAAGAGCATAGTGTTGCATGCTCAACAACATAGTTTTGCATAGGGTCACAAGATTCATGATGATGTTCTAAGCTTGATGCTATCCATCAATTTTGCACTATCATCCAAGTCGGAGTTCTCATCTTGATAAATATGGACTTTGATAAAGCATATGATAGGATCCAATGACAGTTCATTGTGGAGGTAATGGAATCTATGGGATTTGGTCTAGAATTTAGAAAGATGGTGAGATGTATATTTGCAAATGCTTCTATTGTTCTACGGGTGAATGCGGTTTGCTCAAATCACTTTGTGAGGATAAGGAGATCTATCAACAAGAAGGGGTGCCCCTTGGCCCCCTATTATTTTCAATTAACACTGATCTTGACTTGAGAAATTTGAACTTAAAGATTAAACAAGGGCTTATTAAAGGCCTCCCTATCCATAGGAGGGATCAGTTTATCACTAAACTCTTTGCAGATGATAATTTTTGTGAACTATCCAAGTATATTATCAACACTGCCAAAATAGAATTAGTGCCCTTGAGCTTTGATGAGCCTCCCAAGTGGATATTAGATCTTGGCTTCAAGATAATCAAGTAGGGACAACCATTTAGGTACTTGGGCTACCCTTTGGGGATTGGTATCACTATGAAGAAGCAAAGCACAAAGTGGATGATCTCAAAGGTTAAGAGCAAGGTTGATGCTTATAGAGGAAAAGCCTACTCCTTTCTTGGTAAAATATCAATTATAAAGGTCATGATGGCTTCTTCTACCACCTTTCTTGCAATGATACTAAACTTTAGTCAACGAACATGGTGTCAACTTGAGAGGTTGTTTTCTAGCTTTCTCAAAAATAAGAAAGAGGGAACAAAAGGATGGAGGTCTATTCCTTGCGATCATGTTACTAGCAATGAATAGGAAGGTGGAGCGGGGGTCCCTAAACTTAGCACTAAAGCTATTTCACTTATCTTTGGTGTGCTTAAAAGGTTTGATGCTTCTCAATCCTGGACATTCACTCTTAAGGTGTCGCTGGAGGAGTTTGACAAAAAGAATCTTGGCCTCCCTAGCTATGTTTGGTATAATACTCTTCTCACTAGGAGAAAGATCAGCATTCTCAAGTTGCTAAAAATTTTTCCCAAGCATGGCAATCAATATTAGGAGATGCCTCACGAAGAGGCTCATAGGACAAAAGAGGAGACTCATCTTTAAAGCAAGCCATCTCGTTCTTAAAGCATGCTTTCAATCCTTGAGATATACTTGGGTTGAAGCAATTTAGGCTAGCCAAAAACATAATGAAGAAAGTTGTGTGCCTCTGGGAAGAGATTTGGGACCATTCTAGTCATTTAAAAATAGAAATAGTGAGACATTTGTTTTGGGAATGCAAAGAGGTGAAAGCTTTGGAGAAGTAACACCAACAGTGGGTGAGGAAGGTAGGTTTTAATGAGACCACCGATTGCAAGCTTGTTTTATTTGGAAACATGGGTAAGTTTGATGTACAAACTTTGGGTCTATCCAATGTGTTTAGAGCTGTCTCTATGCAAGAAAATTGGAAGTTGAGGAATGACATGCTATTTGGACAACTTCAGCGTCCACTTGTTCCCAAAGACACGTGGTCTAAGTTTAATGCTGAAATTTTGGTGGTGCTTAGGAGCCTAAAGAGATGTAATAGCTCTTTCAAGGTGTTTTGTACAGCGCTAGCTAAGTTCTAAAGCTCTATGCTTGCCATCAGCCTCACTCTCAGAGGCTCTTCACGTATTTTCTTTCGCGCCTCTCTTCGGCTCTCTTCCAACCATATTGACATTCGATATTGTTATTTCAAACAATTTGTGAAACGAGGTCATCTTTCTCTTCTCACAAATCTTTTTTTCCCGTACTAACGTATCATCGGGGTTACATATGTTGTCAATTATCAGCCTGTTTGTCAAGTGTTGTTTGTACGAGGTTCGTTAATTCTCTCTCTCTCTCTCTCTCTCTCTCTCTCTCTCTCTCTTTCTCTCTCTCCAAACACATGAGAAAGGATATACAAAGTGGTTTGCTAACAAGAGATTCTTACTGAAAGTAAGAGTAGTGGAAAAAGAGGACATCAGAGCCAAGTTTGGATCATGTACCAATGTCCATTAGTGGACATGGTCGAAAGTGGACTCAAGAGAAACACAAGATAGAGCATGGGATTTTTATTCCACAACAAAGGAAGGTGTAGCAAATTGAGATGAGTGATATGAATGGTTAGATTTTGGAGCATGATATTTGTAAATTTAAGATGGAGTTTGTAAGTATCTATATTTTGTCACAAGATTTGTTGTGCTGAAATTTTTTATTAATCTTATTGATAATCATGGTATTCAATTTTGGAGTTTAATATTGTGGGCCAAAATCCTGCGCAGATCATAAGTGATAGAGCCATACTTCTCTAACCAATAATTGCCTTTTTTTTCATCTACACAAAGCATGCTTATATTTGTGTTTATAATGCATGAAAATTGTAGATGGATCATGTTTTTAAAACTTTTAGAATTATTAGAAAGATTATAGCCATAGCTCATTTAAAAAATGCATTAAAGATCACAATTATTCTTTACAATATCTACACAAGCATAGATGTTGGTCTTGTAATGTGATGTTAAGAATGATCTTAGATGCACTCATAAAATTTTTTAACACCTCAAGAAATGTGTCAATGTTGCCATGTATAGACCGAATTTGTTGTAGTATATCATAAGCAACCTCACAAAATAATGGAACCCATAATTATCCCAACTTTATCTTTTGGATGATCTTCTATTTCAAATGATGGTGGTAGTATCAAAGTTCTCCCTAAAATACCCAATGTATAATATGGCTCAAAGATTAATACAACTAATCTCTAATGGACTAAGTATTTGATAATCTAGCTTCTAACATGAATGGAGGAGACCTAGATCATGACATGCAAGTCATGACATACAAGTCAAATTGGGTCCCTTATCTTCTTTGATAGTTCTTGCGTTTGACACTACTCTATAATCGCCTTATATTTTTATTAATCTTCTTCAATTGGCTTCATAATCCTTTTTTGATAGTATACAAGCATTGATCTACATCTCCAGCCGACTAAAGTCTTCACTTGAGAGTTTAGATGGTCACCTATCCTTGGTTATTAGGCATAGTTGGAAAAAAAAAGGTGTATCACTACAAAGGATCAACCTTATAGATTGTAATTTATAAACTTCAACAAAAAAAACTTATGAGTGCATCTATTGATTTGCTTAAATCCCGAGGGATCCACTAGGGTTTACCATATGGTACCATGTGAGTGTAAGGGGGGGGGGGGGGGGGGGTTATTTAAGGGAAGGAAGGTACATTTTATAAGGCAAGGTCCCATAAATAGGGGGTAGATAAGGGGTATTTTCCTATATTCCTTGCACGCAAGTGACGTCTCCTTATTACTACTAGTGAATCCCCCGTGGCTTATATGCATCAAATGATTCACTTTAAAATCATGTTTCTATTACACACAAGAATATAAATGCCATTTTAGACTTGGGTCTTTTGACACTTGAAGCATGTTCTGAAATGTTGTTTTAAATTTAGTTCTATATGTAGATTTACCAATATAACTAGGCTAATAAAAGTAAACACCCCAATTTGAGAAAAACAAAGAATTTGTAGTTACACAATTACCTATAAAATAGTATGTATTTTTACAACTAGTTGCTCCTTAGTTATATATGTATGTATGTAAAATACATTCGTGATTGTCTATATAAAATATAACCTGTCATTTCTAGCTTTTTTTATATAAAAAGAAATGTATAACTAGTATGTTTACATGAGCTCAAATCCTCCTATTGGGGCTAGTAGTGTTGAATAAGCTACCTACTGTATACCAGATACCTTAGTCATAAGTATCATCATCATCACCTCACTTCAATGACCTTCTTATCTTATCTTTGGCCTCCCTTTTGCCTTCTTCTCTTGCATGAATCATCATCTTGCTATGCCTATAAATGTGAGAAAGAAATTTAGAAACAATAAAGTAGTTTCTGTGTGTATGATGAACCAGAGGACTTAATCAAATTACCATGATGTGATACCACATCTACTTTGTAATTATGCTCTCCTAATATATGTGTATCCATGCATCAAATCTAATATGATGGTTTTTAAAAGTTTTTTTATATAGCTAGTGGAATACTAACCCACAATATTAAGCTATAAAATCAAAATATGAGGAGTGTTAGAATCAATCAATCACAACATCAAGTAAAAATTAACCTAAGAAGAGATTTACATACTTATTACAAACTTAGTCTCACATACCTCATTAGCTCCTAATTAAAAATGTGATGATCTATATCACTTCATTTGGATTCGACAGTTCTCCCTCTACTATGGGCGAAGGATCCATGTTCCACCTTTCTTAACACTTCTCTCGACTCTTTAGGATGGGTACTACTTTGCATTTGTGCTAGACTCAAGTCTTGTCATGTCTCTCTCTAGTTTTTACTACTCTTTGTTTAAATAATACCCTCTTGTACTATAGAATTTTTGGGATCTCTTTTCCAATGCAATGATCTATGAATCTCATAAGCTTAGGATTGGAAAACTTCATATGCACAACGTTGATAGTTTGTTAGAGCAAAATTGGGTTCTTAACCTTAAAAGGCAATGGAATCAAAGCCCAAGTCAAGGCCGACAAGTCAAAGTGTCCCACATTTTCAAAAAAAAAAAAGAAAAGGGCTTCAATGTATCTTATTAACTCTCCATCCATAATGTTTTGTAATTGTGTAAGTGTAATTTATTCCTTATGAATGAGAAATTTCAATTCTTTATAGTACTTTGTAAGAGCTCAGCTCACTCTATGTTATATCTAATATCTTTGAGATAGATTAGATGATCTAGAACAAATGTGAGGCTTGCAAATATGAACTCTATTCACTTTTTTCTAGACTAGGACGTCTAGTAGATACTAGTAATTGTACTTGATGAATCACTCGGTCTTCTTTTTTGAGTTTGTTCTAAGGAGTCTCCCCCATATGATTGAATGCAATACTTCCCAGTAAGGGGTGATTTATGAATATCTAAATTATAATGTGTGTGAGTTTTTTCTTACAATATGTATGTGTACTTATTTATAGAGATTGTGATATGGGACATAGCTACTTTGGTAGCAATTAATCATAAAACTAAGGGTTATATTCATATGTTACATAGTGATATGTATTATATGGGTATATAGTAACATGTTATGTATGTTGAGATGTAAATTAGGAAATCTAACTAACCTAAGGTGTTTGCATGGATGGAAAGAGGATTTGTCTCACGAGCTACAAATCTAGGTAGGTTGCCAATTTTTTATGTGAAAATCATAATCTTAATGTATAAAAGGAAAAAAATAAATGGGGCATATCATACTTATCTATGCCATCTTTGAGATTCCAGTCTTCTTGCTTCTTGTTTGTCATCTTCTACTGTCATAGCTTGAGAGTGAGTAAAGAGAGAGTGAGAGTAGGCTTCAATGAGGGACTAGGGACGTTGAAACTCATTTCTATCCCTTTGAGTGAAGACTTGTGTGTGAGAGATTGATTGTGAGTGAGAGTCAGAGACCAGTTGAGAAGAAGCTCTTCTCCTTCTTTTTATCCTTCCTTTTTTGTATCTTGTTCTCTTGCTACTTGATTTTCTCAAAGTGGATGTGAACAAGTTGAGGTGGTAGCTCAATGAGCATATCCGATGTATGTGGGGCAAACTTTAAGCCTTCATGCTTTTGAATTGCAATCTAGGAAGTTAAGTAGGTGAGTCCACTACACTTCAAAGCCATTCTTCTATTCTTTTCTTTCCAAGAATAGAGATAGGTGCACTCAGTTGGCTTGAACCCAGAGTATGAGCCATGAAAGGTTTGAGATCTTGAAAGAGTAAGTGTTTCATCCAATATCCAATTATTTAGAATTAACAGCAAAATTTTAGTTACATTACCAAGACGAAGGACTGAACCAACCCACCTATGCACCAATATACTTATTGTGCTATTGAAAATAAGACTTAGTGTAAAAAACACACAATTATGCTAGGAGAATATAAGGCTTACTCCAAGCCACACATGTTTTGGCTAGCAGAATTGATCCATGAGGAAAATTTCCTTATCTCTTATGGAAGCCTAATGCATGACATGATCATTGGTAGCCCAAAGAAATCATTTTTCTTCAACGCTTCTCCAACAACTTTAGGTATTTCCTTTGGCACGTCAACTTCTTGTTTGGTTAAATACTACATCTCATTTTCAACTCTCCTGTAATACCCATGTTAGTCAAAAGTCCAATCATTTTGATATTTGATATCATTGTGTTTCAAAATCTGTTAGAGAAGGTCAACTTCCTCTAGCCAATATTTCTACCTCTAACAATTTTATATATTCTCTCATTATAGCTAGATACATGTAGTGCCGAATGGAAGTTTAGACTTAAAGAAAATAACAAGGTCCTCTTATTATTGCATGCATTTTTAAATGACATTTTAAAATTTTTGAATGTTTCCAACTTTATGTATTAAAACTAGGATGACCCTTTCATTTTGACTATTTCGTACACAGATCAAACGAAGCATTCTTAATCTCATTTAGTCCACTAAAGTTAAACTTGATCTTCAATTTCCCACATGGATAACATATATTTTTAGTATTTCCTTGTCCTTCAACTTGTAATATTCATGCAACACCTACTCTTATCCATAAAGCCAAAGTAGTCCATGCTACTCTTAACTCTTCTACACTTACGTTACCTTGTGGATTTTCTCCCACCCCCATGAACATATTATTGGTAATCTTATATATCTAGTTAGTTGAACATACAATAGATAGTTCTTTCAAGTTTTATCGTTTTGAGATTTATTCAATACCCTAGCATGGTGCATTGCAAAAGGTATTAAAAGCATATTAGACTAACCCCATGCAAGAGAAATATATAGGATTTATAGTACACTAGCATGGTGCATTGCAAAAGTTATTAAAAGTGTAGTACACTAATCCATCCCACATGTTACAAATTATGTGGGACCTAGCACTGATATGGTGGAGTTTCTCCAACTCATATGCAAGATCCTCTCCAAGAGCATAGCGAACATACAATACTCTTACATAGGATGAAAAGTTACTAGTCGACTTGGAATTGAATGCATTAAAGTGCATTCAGTCTCATTGATTAAGCATTAACAAGCAACAAAGGCATGAAGAGAGGAGGGACATGGATTATGTTTTAGCTATAGTTGTTGTTGGTGATGTTCCTATAAAAATCAAGAATAAGATGTGAGAAGATCACACATTCCACAATGAGAAGAGGAAGGAATCCATTGAGACTAGTAAGATTGTGTTGCAAGCTTCTATATCTTTTTCTATTTATTGGATTTGTCGATGCTATGCATAATATGCATTATGTGGGATCTATTTGTATTTCATGGATAAACCACTCATGGAAGATGATTTCACAAGGTTGTTTGAGTCTACCTTCTGTCTAGAGTGTCTCTTATGGAGTAAAAAATTATTTGTTGGGGATTTTTGCTTACCATCATCTCTTCAAATGTCAAGAGGAACTTTATTTTTGGCTCTGTAGTTAGTTTCAAGGGAGACCTTGTTTATTTTACGATGTTATGCGAGCAGTGATCAAGAACAAGCCTCACTCACAACCCGATAATGAGATGTTAAGGAGTGCCGGTTGGGATAATTGACTTTGTTAGATGCACAACACAACTTGAAAAATTCAAATATTCCACAATACACCACGAACCATACACGAAAACAAGATAACCCACAATGCCTCTTATAGCTCAAAAAAAATTAAAACTCGTGTGCGGGTAGAGCATGACACAGCCACACAATGGAAATACCAATAATTCGAAAAACAACCAAGAGAAATATATTCCTGTACCTTAACAACCTTGAGCTGATGCTCAGTGCTTTGACACCCAAAAGCTCCAACCTCCAAATTGACATGACAAGAGCTTACTCTAGCATGCGACCCTCCACTCTCCTCTCTCACAAAATACAATTGTAATCAAGGGGGAAGGCCCTTAACTCTCCATTCTCATTTCCTTATATAGTTTTCTATCCACACTCACACACATTAGGCTTTTTGCTTTCAGCTTTTGGCTTTTGCTTTTCTACTGCTTTTCACTATTTTCATTTTTTCTGTCCTATGCATGTTTGCAACTTTTTTGGATCATAACTTCGTTTGACTAGGGCTTTTTAGTTTTCAAAAAAACACTTAACATATTTAGCCCTCCCCCTACTCTGCAAACGTTCATGTGCAGCAGTTGTTTTCATAAAACGATGCAACATTTATGAGCCAATCAAAAATCAAATCCAATGATCTATCTCTGAGTTCTTCAAATTCATAAATCAAAAAAATCCATGACACATCATTCTCAAACCACTTCTGAACGGGCACACAAAAATCATCAACAAATTTCTCTTTGAAATCCTCAAAAGTTTCAAATCCAAATTTCTCAAAATAACTCACATTGTCAAAGAGAAATGTAATATATCAAATATTTATTTTTTAAAAAATTTCACCTCCTCACGCGGTGGCGCGTTGTGCTGGAAGGGGGATGGGGGTAGGGAGCCAACAAGCTCCTCACTGGAGCTTGCTCAGCTACATTGCCATGCAGGCAGACACGTCAAGGGGGGGAGGATTCCCTCCCCTCCCCTATATAAAGAGGGAGGGCCGCAGGTAGAAGGGAGCTACACGAGAGAGGAGGTGGGGGAACGAAGTCATCGTTCATGTTGCTGCCACCCTACAAATATCTGTGGAAGGAGGTCACCGCCTAATTGCTGCCGAGGTGCCGCTGCCGTCGTGCGCCATCATCACCACCTGCAAATTACCCCCGTGTCGACGCGTCAAAATCCCCCCCCCCCCCCCGCACGTGGCTCCTAACCCCCCCACAAAAGCTTCAAGAAGCTTCTAAGGGGGGCTCCTGTAAGCCCCCTTCCTATACCCATATCCCTTCTACTCTTTCATTCCCCCTCCCCCCCCCCCCCCCTTCTGGTTTTTTAAAACCCTCAAGCCCCCTTCCTATACTCATATTCATTTTACCCTTTCACCCCCCTCATAATCCTTTTTCCCTTTCACCCCCCATACTCCTTTTATCACACCCCTTAAGCCCCTTTTTATTTACCCTTGTGTCCCCATTATTCTTTCTTTTTTCTTTCCCTCACCCTTTTCCTCCCCGTGTTTTTTTTGAACCCTTAACCCCCTTTCCGTAGAGCCACTAAACCCCAACTCGTGTTTAAGTCCTCTCCCCTTGGCCTCAAAATCCATTAAGCCTCTCCGTGGTTTTAATAGGCCTTCCTCTTGTAGGGTTTTATAACCTATTTTTCCACCCTCCCCGGGATTTAAAAATCTTCTCCGTGGTTTTTCCCCCATGAAATACCTTATGGTCCTATAATCCCTTTTCATATTGCAAGCCCTTAATCCTTCCTTGTGGGCTTCCACAAGCCTCCTCTAAGTGGGTTTATACTCCCACCCGAGATTTAAGCACCCATTCCCTCGTAAGTTCCACAAAGAAGAAGAGTATTGAAGTAGTGGTGGAAATCCGAAAAGGAGAGTAAAAGCTGCATTCACGTTCGAAGGAATACAACTACAATGCCGCCTAAGAAAGTCCAAGGAGTAGCTACGAGAAGGTCATCCCCTGGTATCCATGTGGATATCTCACCCCAAAACCAGGTTTTTCCTTCTTGGTTTTATATCGGTTTTAAGTCAATCACGCAAAGCTGAATTGTTAGGAATAAGATATATTTTTTTTTCGAGTTATTTATGATGAAAGAGTGTAGTTTAATTGAACATGCAAACATGATAATGTATAAAACATAGTTCCTTCGAATAGCATCATGCATTGAAACGAATTACGAGCAAGATGATCTACCTACTATAGTAGTATATTTTGATTAAATCTTGAAGGTTTAAAAACTGTATCTTGCACCATTAGCCCCTATTCCTTTTTGCAATGAATTATCATAGAAGATGGAATTCATGAAAGGTTTCTTATGTTGATTGAATTCTAGGAAGTTATCATTGCTAATTGCATATCTTAGCAAGGAAAAGATTGTTATTTGGCATGAGTTTCATTTGCAAGGAAAAAGGAAGATTAATTGAATTTACCTAACCTCAAAGCATTAAAGTTTAGGACTGAAAAACCCATTGTCACAAGGATAACAAATCGTGCCGAGGTGATCTCAATATTACCTTCTAAAAGATAACCGAATTAATATAAACTTAGAAATACCTATGCTGCGAAATATACCTTGGGAATGATTTAAAGACCAAGAAACGTTTATACATTAAACACTTGACTATCTTCCCTGATTGTAGGGTCAATATATTCGTAAATGTAAAAGAACTAGGGTTTGTCCCTGAGGTTCTTAAAAAGAGACCCTAAGTCCGACAAACGTCAACTTAAAGAAACTAAAACGGATTATTTCATCATATATTACGATGCAGGACTTGCGCAGCAAGTACGAAGTCATATAGTCTTGTGATTGATTCACAAGAAGAAAGGTTAAATACCCTCAACAAGGATGGTGGATCCTTACGCAAGTTATCTTGCAAAAGGATGTATTCTTTGATATCCTTCTAAATAAGAAAAGTTAAAAACCAGAAACTAAAGTATCCAATGAACCTTAGGGTTGACCAAGTTGGGTTAATAAGGTACGCCCTAACCCAGAATATAAGGGATCTTGCCAAGTTGCAAGACACCTTGGAATGAGTGCTGATGCATTCGAAAGGAAAGAATCATTCCTTAGCAGTTTTCCAAACAACAAGGTCAATTAATGGAAATTTTCATGCTTGCTAGAGATTTTAGAGCATTGTTTGATTTATGAATTACAAATTAAATGAATATATATACTTCAGGTTGAAGGCCTGAAGGGAGAGGCAGTTTTAGTTACCCTCGACTGCCTGCCTGACCCTAACCAAGGGGGTTGTTGACCGCGCCGGAAACGTGGACCGAACCCCCGCGTGAGGTCTCTTTGTTGAGCTCTACTTGGAGTAGGAGGACGCTTGGGTGCCAGGGGGGCTCTGGCCGTAAATCCCTCGCCTTCCAGGTCCTGCACAAAAGGCTAACGTGACTCGGGATTGGATCTCGAGGCCCGCATACTAGTTTACGGGTGGAAGCTTAGAATAGTGATCCCTGTGGATTACTGGATAGCCTTTGGGCGGATTATGGACAAGCCTACGGGCGGAACTCCTTGTATTTCAAAGATAAAAATGATGATATGTTAATAAAGAACTTGTTTGATATTGTTTTTCTATGTCACGTGATAAGATTACGTGAAGAAACCAGTGCCCTAACGGATTAATTAAAGAAGCTGATTGTTACATGTCAAATTAATGTGTTAGATAATTACAAAACTAAAACAAACCGAGGAAAGTGTGGAGGATGGGCCATGGGTCCGTCCTACAGTTGGGTGGTCCCGGTTAGCCGAGAACTTTTCTCAAAATCTTGAAGAACAGCGGAATGATCATCAAAGGAAACGAATAACGAAAGCGATGACCTAGAGTTATGTCTTAACCGATTTACATTGTTTTAGGGGAACGGAATGGGACTATGCCTTATGGTAGAGAGGTTGAGCTTTGTATCCCTCTCGTTTCCCATTCTCCTTGAACCAAGTGCAGCGTGAATCCACTTCGGACCTGGCGTTTCTGCGTAAAGTAGTTCGCTTGGGTCCGACGCTAGTTGCTGCTAGGTAATGACCAATCAGGAAAACCCTAATTTCGGTTGATCCTAAGTGGGAACGGCCAGGATACTTCCGCTGCGTGGCAGACGCGGGAAGATCTAGATCGCAAATCCCGTAACATTCCACAGGAGTGTCGGGCGGAGCTTTCTAAACATCCTTTCCAATGGACTGCTAAGACGTGTCCTGGATGATACTAGTGGACATGTTACAAGAAACATCTCATCACCCACAATGACAATCCACATACCCTTCCCATCCTCCCAAAAGAAAAACATGGCAAAGCTAGGGTTTTGAAACAAGGTTTGAACTCTTTTTATGTTACCAAAGTCAAATTCATCCATTGATTCATCTACAACTTCTCCTAAGATACTATGTAAGGATCTCCTAACTCAATATCCAAACGAAACACAACATCAAAAGGAGTCAACTTCGGACTCATAACACCACAAGAACCATCAACATCCACAAATGAGGTCACTTCATAATCAACAATACAAGACTCCATCGAGTCTTTCACACACAAAGAGTGGTAAACACCTTCCATAGTATCTTTACAAGAAACCTCACAAGAAACTGAAGAAACTTTCACCTCTACATCATCACAAATAACATCTTCATAATACAGCAATTTTGGGTCTAAAACCTCAACCAAGGACTCGTTAACTACCAAATCCCCAACTATCTCCTCACAAACCTCTTCCAACTCTATTTTCTTGATTTTAAACCACTCTTCCCTCAAATTCTCAATCCTTTTTAAAGCCTTACTCAAATTCTCTCTCACATCCTCATCAATGTCACTCTCAAGATCCTCAAAACCCCAATCAAAATCATCACAGACAACATCAAAACCTTTAGGAGAACTCAAAGAAACTAAAAGACTATCAAATGAAGTTTTCTCTTCATCATTGTTGCCTAAATCAACCAAACAATTATCTACATAACTATCAAGGAGTAAGAGATTAGGTCTACTCAAAACCACATCATCAACACCACAAACAAAAGCCTCTCCAGGGCTACTTAAAACATGACCAACCAACTCACAAGACTCAACTGAGTCAACAACACCAACACCAAAATCACAACATGAGTCATAATCTAAAACCTCCATACTCTCTTGATCAACAAACACATAACCAAACACACAACAAATATCCACAAACTCATTAGGCAACAAATTCGAACCCTTAACTTCATCTTGAAAACTTACAATTTCTAAACCCTCCCCCTCATAGTTTTCCAAAAGACTCAAAAAATTCATCCTCTATTCTCTCTTCATCTTTCAAGCAATCAGATCCATCTATACTATCACCAAGGCAACAAGCTCACTCTCTAAATTGTCTTTACTCTCTTCAACACTGTCATGACTTATCGGAATTTTCATCACACCTTCCCTCATCAAAAATATCAAAACTTTCTTGACTCTGTTACCGTGTTTTTGCAGCATAGAGGAGTAGAAAATTGAAAAAATGGAAATAGCAAAAAAGGTGCAAGATAAAAGCAAAAAAAGGTGCCTTAACCGAGAGCCAGTCCCTGAAAAATTCAAATGTTCGGGCACGACCCTCAGGAAGCTTCAGTAGGAAGCTTCAGTGTTGGCCCGAGGCAACAAAAGAATTAAAATGCGGAAGCGCCCCCCGAATCTTTGTAAAAGAGTGTCAAGCTCGCTCCTGTGCAAAGTATATGCATTAGTTGGGAATAGGATAAATTAGAATGGTGGGAAATGGGAAAAATGGCCTAGGCTACGGCCGGCCATGTAAAAGAGGGAAAAGGGGATGACTGCCCAAAAAGGATTTAGGGCTTTGTATATAAAGTTAAAAAGTGAATGAGAAGCTCATTCTTTTGGTGTGTGGAAAAAAGAGTCTTCTTCTTCCTCTCTTCTCCTCTCCTTCTTGCTTGTGTGTGCTCTTAAGAGAGGGAGTGTGAGAGGGAGTGAGTGTGTGTGAGAGTGAGGGATCAAGAGGGTGAAGCTCTTCACCATCTCCTCTTCTCTTCTTCTCTTCTCTTCTCTTGCGCACGCGGCTATGGAGGATGGAGCTTGGAGATGGAGGAGGTTTGAGGATGCTTGAGCTAGCATCAAGAATCGTGGAGCTACTGGAGTGCAAGAGAGAGGAGGGTACTCGATCGAGCATCAAGGTAAGCTCATTACACTCGTAGGATCGACGGTGCGTTAGCTAGGCAAGAGATAGCCATTAGAGCTCACTTGGAACGCTTGAAACAATAAGCAGTCCGTGGGTCTTGGTGGTCGAGTGAAAGCTCCCACATTTTGGTTCCGTTGCCGGGACTACGGATTGAAGCTTGAGCACTTGCGCGCCTCACATCGAGCATCGAAGTAGGGTACTCATCCCCGAAACGGAGCTTGACATAGGTAGGAAGTTGGGTGTTTTTAATCTTCGAAACAAGTAAGTATTTCAGGATATTTTGGTTGGTTGATGATTGGAAAGCATGGAGGATCTATTTCAGTTTTTTGCCTTTGATTTTCGTTGCATTTAGCGTAGGTTAGAGTTAGGAAATCGAACCGGAAAAGGGTAGGGTTTACTGTTTCAAAACACGGCAAAACATCGAAAAAATCGTGCAAAATGCACAAAATGCTTGCTAATGAGGTCTAAGATCAACAAGAGAGTGATTGGGGGCGTCAACGCCACATTTGGGAAGGCATATAAGTGCCAGGAGGCCAAAAGAGAGCTCATTTGTGCCATTTCAGTGAGAGAGAGAGAGAGAGAGCTAGGCTATGTGGAGATAGGGGATGATATAACTCACCCCATTACTCATGTCGAAAATATACCTTTGAATAAGAAGAATGAAAAAACTAAGTACTTAGTTGATGTGTTGCATTTACCAAATATTATAAAAAATTTAGTTTCTATCGTCAGATGGTAGAACAGAGATTGTAGGTTTGGTTCACATCTAATGGTTGTTATATAGAAGATCTAAAAAATGATTGCAATAGGAAAATGTGGTAGTTGTTTGTTTACTCTTGATATGAGTTTCTTGAAATGGATGCTCCCATGTTTGCACACAGTTCAAGTGTTGTGGATAATATTGAAATTTGGCATAAGAGAAGTGGTCATGTGAATGTGCAGCAGTTAAAAAACATGCAATCAAAACAAATTGTGGATGGCTTGTTTAATTTTAGAGTTGATGGGATGCATAAAGTATGTGAAGTATGTCAATTTGGAAAGCAAGAAAGACATGCATTTCCACATGAAAAAAGTGTATACAAGAAGCCACTTGAATTGATACATTCTGATGTGTGGGGTTCTACAAAGAGTGCAACTTTGAGTAGTTGTAAGTATTATGTTTTCTTCATTGATGATTACACTTACAAATTATGGGTTTACTTTATGCATGAGATAAGTGAGGTGCTCATTCACTTTAAAAGCTTTAAGACTTTGATTGAGAAGGAGACATGGTTACATATTAAATACTACCTAAGGTCAAATGGAGGGGGAGAATATCTCTCAAATGAGTTTTCGAATTTTTTGCAAAAAAATGGCATACAAAGGCAATATAAGTGTAGATATATGCCATAGTAAAATGGAGTTGTTAAATTAAAAAAACAAGCATATTTATGAAGGTGGCTCATCCATTGATGTGACAAAGAAACTTTCCTCATTAGTATTGGGCTAAAGTAGTTGCTACTAATGTATACATCATGAACAAGACATCCACTCTTGATATACATGATATGACACCTAAAGAGAAGTTTATAGGTAGAAAGCCAAATTTTTCCCATTTAAAAGTATTTGGATGTATTGCTTATGTGCACATTCCTATTGAGTTGCATAATAAATTGGATCACAAAGCAAAACAATGTGTGTTTGTTGGATATTCTCTTGAGCAGAAGGGATATAGATATTATAATCCTGTTACGCATGAGCTAAGTGTTAGAAGGGATGTTGTTTTTTATGAAATGAGTAGCTAATACAATAGTATACAAATTCAATTGGGGTGGTGTAATATTTCCGCACACTGCGTACCGTAAATATTGCCTTCCCGCACGCCGTGTAAACCCTGTGCAAGGGTATTCCCTACTTCGTAATTATTTGTAACCTAATCCACACCATGCACGTTCAAAATGAGGTCTCCACGTTGAGAATTAGAGGCCGAGATTGGAGACCGTAAAAGCCGCAAGGGAACACCCTTTTTGAAGGGGCAATTTGGATAAATCAAGGCAATTTTTTTTAAAATTATTATCCCTTCCCCCAGCCGATGCATGGCTGGAGGAGAGGGAGTGTGGGGAGGAATGGCCAAGAAAGGAGAAGGTCAGATTGCATGAGGAGGAGTCCTCCACGTGTGTGGAGGCCCTCTTTTTCCCCCATGCCTATATAAACACCCCCTTTTGGAGAGGGGGGAATAGGAAAGATTGCGGCAGAAGGCTGTCGTGTGGAGGAATGCCGTGAAGGAAGGGGTGAAGAGAGGAGGCCGGACGTGAAGGAGGAACCGGACGTGAAGGGAGGTGGTCGGGCTGTGAGAAGGAGGGGACGGGCTGTGTGAAGGGGAGGGAAGGTCGCCTTGTGGAGGGAGGTCACCGTAGAGGAGAGGACGCTATGCGAGAAGGTCGCTGGCCGCTGGGGAGCCACCGACAGGGAGCTGCCACCTCGCATGGAACCACCAGGCCGCCGCCGTCCTCGCCTAGACCACGCCCTTTTCCTCCCATGATCATTGGGACCCCCCCAACGTGGCCACGTGCTGAGAGAAGCTTCTAAAAGCTTCTCTAGGAAGCTTCTAAGGGGGCTTCTTAAGCCCCCCTTCCCACTAGTCCATTCATACCCCCCCCCCCCCCCCCCCCCGAGACTTTGAAGGGAAGGAAGCTACGAGCCTTCTCACCAATCACCCAATAAGTCCATCCCGGGACTTTGAGGAAGAGGAGGCTACAAAACCCCTTCCCACCAGTCATCCATGGGCCGGGATTTTGAAGAATAAGAGAGGAAGCCCATAAAGGCCCCTCCCACTAATCACTTACAAGGCCGGTCCTTGGATTTTAGGGAAGGAGAAGAAGAACTCTAAAGCCTCCATTCTTGCAAGGCCCATTCGCAAGAGCCCTTTTCCGCGAACATCATCGTAAGGCATACAAAATCCTTCCTAAACCCGGAATTTCAAGGTGGATTAAAGTTCTCAAACCTCCATTGTCCAAAGGACCTCATAAGAACCCTAAGGCCTTCCCAAGTCAAAGTCCGCAAGTCGGAACTTCGGTCAAGGAAGCCATATCTCAAAGGAAATTGCGCATACAAGGGAGACGGGCCAAGGTCATAAAAACTGCAAGCCAAGGCAAAAAGTTGAAATCCACAAAGGCTAACTGGAGATCGAAATCGCGATGGCCTCTAGAAAGATCAGAAGGTGCGATGCGGGAGGTTCACCCCGAGCATACGTGGATATTTCCCGGAGTCCGCAAGTCCAGGTTTTATCTATTTGGATTCCACACAAAAGTATTGAAATTAATTACGATAACTTCACGAATTAGGAAGCACTCATGCATGTTCGAATTCAACTAGTCAAGTTAAATGCAATTGGAAAAATGAATTGGCTATTTGAACATTTATTAGAAATAGCTCAAGATATGAAAATTGATCATTGGTACGTTCAAGGAATGAATGAAAAGAGCATAAGGTGTCCATGCATTTGTAGGACCTTATTAGCAAGTTTCCTTTTGTGTATTCAAAAGTGACAAGCCTAGGACAACTGTTGCCTCAGTACAAGGTTGAAATTATTGAGGTACACCTTTTTACTAGGCATGGAAAGATTAATGGCATGTCACCTTTTTAGATAAATCCTCCTTGTAATGATTCATGGGGGGGGAAAGTTAACACCCATAAGATGTTATTCGAAGAGGAATAGAAGGGCACAAACATGATCTATGGACTTGCAAGTGGCATGATTATTTGATGTAAGTCCTAGTAGGACCTAGGAAAGTTAGTGTTCAGATTATCAGGCATTTTTACTTTGCCAAGGAAAGACAGGGTTATTGTGAACCATGTGATGCGTAGAAGCAGTGAATCGCATGTTTACACGTATTGGTGAAGTTGTATCTATTGTTCTCCTTTAGATCTAGTTTATTACCTTTAGGAAAGGTTTCATCCTTGTCGCAGGACAAGTATATTGTGTTGTCTAAATCACATAAACCACACGGGATTCATATGGGCATGGTTCAGTCGATATGATAAGTATCCCAAGTGCTAACTAGGGTTTAGTGCGATAAGAATTCGACCTAGTTTCACACTTGTTGCCAAGTCAAAACCCGCAAACCCAAAGATCTTACACACATTCACTAAATGTCGAGTCAATGGGATACTCATGCATAAAACGATCTAAGGTTTCTACCCTAAGGACCACTCGTTCATATGATGAAACTCGCGATTGAGTTGGAATTCCTAGGACCGAACGTGGTCGGCCTAATATAATTAGGAATGAGTTGGGTAAAAAGACACCCTAAACCCTGCTACTCGGCTGGAGGTAATTCCGTGACCAGAAAACGCCATTCAATGAGTGAAATGATCCCGAGGAATAGATGCAACACATGTGAAAAAGGTTGCAACATCGTATAGACTTGAGATTTGTCCACAAGAGAGTTTTGTCATTTCTCGAAATGAGGTTGGCAAGTTATTGAAAGAATTTAACTTACAGGAGGATGAGTAATCATCCTGTTACTTCACCTTTCTTGAGGAATAATTGCCAAGAAAAGGGAGAGTTAGGTATTTGGCTGAAAGCAAATGACCAATCAATAAATTGAAGCGACATGGTCGCCAGGATTTACTATTACCTAAGGTATTGATTAAGTTGGGTTAACAGGGTATGGCCCTAACCCAAGGATAAAAGGGTGAACAAACAAACCCTTGGGGATCTTGCCAAAGTCGCAATTTGATCCCAGGTCAAATGCTGGATGCATTCGGAGAGAATGATTCACTTTTTTAACAGTTGGCCAAATAAAACGACCACTGGAAATTGATTGTGCTTGTAACAGTTTAGAAAGCACTGTTTGCATTGTTTGCTCAATGAACTAAAGGATGAAAATATATCTAAAGCTTCAGGTTGAAGCCTGAAGGGAGAGGCAGCTTCAGTTACCCCCGACTGCCTGCCTGACCCTAACCAAGGGGGTTGTTAGCCGCGCCGGGAACGTGGACCGAACCCGCCGCGAGAGGTCTCTCCGTTGAGTTCTACTTGGAGCAGGAGGACGCTTGGGTGCGAGGGGGGGGGCTCTGGCCGTAAATCCCTCGCCTTCCGGGCCCTGCACAAGAGACTAACGTGACTCGAGATTGGATCTCGAGGCCCGCATACTAGTCTACGAGCGGAAACTTGGATTAGTGATCCCTGGTGGATTACTGGATAGCCTTCGGACGGATTATGAATACGCCTACGGGCGGGAACTCCTTGTATTTCAAAGATAAAATGATAAAATGATAATAAAGAAGTTGTTAGGCATTGTTTTCTTTATGTCCTGTGATAAGATTACGTGAAGGAACCGGTGCATAACAGGGTTAATCAAAGAAGCTGTTTGTTATATGTCAAACTAATGTGGTAGGTAATTACATAACTAAAACAAACCGAGGAAAGTGCGGAGGATGGACCATGGGTCCGTCCTACGGATGGGTGGTCCCGGTTAGCCGGGAACTTTTCTCAAAGTCTTCGATGAACAGCAGGTTGATCTTCAGCATCAAAGAGAATAACGAAGGCGATGACCTAGAGTTACATCCTACCCGATTTACGCTGTTTTAGGGGAACGGAATGGGACTATGCCTTATGGTAGAGAGGTCGAGCCTTGCATCCCTCTCGTTTCCCATTCTCCTTGAACCAAGTGCAGCGTGAATCCGCTTCGGACCGGGCGCTTCTGCGTAAAGTAGTTCGCTCGGGTCTGACGCTAGTTGTTGCTAGCTAATGACCAAACAGGAAAACCCAAATTCAGGTCGATCCTAAGTGGGAACGGCCAGGATACTTCCGCTACGTGGCAGACGCGGGAAGACCTAGATCGCAAGTCCCGTAACATTCCATGAGAGTGCCGAGCGGAGCTTTCTAAACATCCTTCCCGATGGACTGCTAAGACGTGTCTGGAATGATTCTAGCAGACACGTTACAGGTGGTTGATGAGTATGAGAGTTTGGCTATGTAGAAAATAGGTCAGCAATCATAGACATTGAGTGGATCACAAGAGTCTCCTAGTCATGGTTCTATTGATAGGCCTTGGAGTGGAAAATTGAGGTCACAACTTACTCTCCAAGTGCATCACAGATGTTAACAAAAGGTAAAGATAAAATTAGAGCCTCACCTATTATGACAAATGTATCATCAGGTTTCTCTCATGTTGATGCTATTTAGATGGCTCCAAGAAAAGCTTAGATGAGGAGTTTGAGATTTTGTCTATCAAAACACTTGGTGTATTTTTAGGACCTAAAATGGCCCAACACTGGCTCTCTAGCACTAGCCGAACCTCTAAGACACGCAAGACACCCCACATGGCCTCACGGCCAGGAGCGTCTAAGGCTAACACTACACAAACTCTAATATTGATTTTGTATATGTAATAGGACATAGTCCAACATTTACCGTCCCTTCTCCTTAGAGGGAGATCCCATAACATACATGTATAATACCTCGCATCACATACACAAGAGGCAACCTCTTGGTTGAAACGCTACAGCCTCACTGCAGCTCTCCTACATCTCGAGGATTGGCCCCAAGATACACTGGTTCAACATAAAGAACAAGTGTACAAGCTCCACTCTTTGATTTATCGAACGATCCAAGAGTTGATGTTTCCTCATTGAACTTATCCCAAGGAACTCCTCGTCTAACCTATAGCAAAGGACCTCCTCAACCCGTGTGATTCGATCGCATCACCAATGCACTTACCGACCCATTCAAGTATATGAATCCTTCCTCTATCCCCCTAGATAGGATCTAGAGGATTGTGCTTGGTATGATTGTGTAAATCCCAAGAATCGAATGATATCGACATTGCGTTGTTTCCGTCGTGCCACGTTCCGCCCGTCCGAGCGGTCACTTGTGGGCCGAGTCCCAGAATCGGCCCTCCACCCCTTACTATTCGGCCACTCGGATCGAAACCCTAGTCGGCCCTCGGACTGCGTCCAAGGCAACTATCCGAGTCAACCCACTCAGCCGTCCGAGTCAAAGCTCTTTGCCACGTGGCACATCCGCCATTCGGCCCATCCGAGTGACCCATCTGAGTCCTAAATTCGGAACTAGGCCACACCAGGATTCGGACCTCGGCCAAAGCGTCGTTCGGCCCGTCCAAATTACCCTGTCTGAATCTTCCATTCGGCCTGTCCGAATAAAAACCGTCCGAGTCAAATCCGGAGATTCGGCCCTTGACCCCGCGCCTCGGCCCGTCCGAGTGACCCAATCGGACCTTGCAATTCGGACCAATTGGTCCGAGTGCAACTTTTTGTCAAATCTATCAAAAATTTGACCCGACCTGGCAAATATGCATTAGCGCAACTTGTCGAAACCCTTTGGGCGCTCAGAACTTGATTCTGGCACATGTGATAAGAGAAATTGTAGTACATAGCCGCTTAGGGGGTAGCATAGACAGTTGAGGGACCCAAGGACTCAGACGCGAGCCCTTGAACCGTAAAACCTGATCGACTGAAAGTGACAAGGCAATGTACAAGGAAACCCTAAACCCTGACTAAATGGCCAAAAAATGGACCTACAAGCCTATCAGGCCCAAAATGAGCGAGAGTGAGTAAGACGCCAAGGAATTGCTTGCGGCACTCACATTGAATTTCTACACTTGAAGTATACTTAAGAAAGCTGAAAGCCTGATTGGGCACAAGTGCATAAGAAACAACATACTCACCGAGTGACCATAAATTGAGGCTTGTATTCAATAATCAAAGGAACTCACTCAAATAAATCGCTTAAGGAACCCACTAGTAGGAGAAGACCCCAAGACTTAGACAAGTGCCTGAGTGCCCTACTATTAGGACCTGGAGAAGACATGAAGACACGGAAAGCAACAAGATAGAGGATTGAACGCTGCTGGAGCTTCTTGGATTTATTGACAACCTCGTGGATTTGGAAGCAGAAACAATGTCGGAATCAAGAGGCGAACGAGGAGAGGACCAATTAGACTTAGGAGAATTTCAAACCTCAGTCCAGGAATTGGTCCACAACTACGATCTACTCACTAGGACCGTGATCCAGGGCAGACTTGTAGAGGAAGTGGTAGCTAACTTGGAAGAAGAGAGAAGAGCTATCAAGAGAGTGCTGGAAGGCATAATTGCCTACAACCCTGAGCAAAGGGCTAGATGGCTGCAGTAAGACGTAGATATGTACGAGGCTAGACGAGTGCTAGACCTAGCTAGAGCAACCAAATCTAGACCGAATGTAGAGCGGGAACAGGTAGCAAAGGCTAACATGACATTGAGAAAATTGGTAGCAAAGCGACTCTTGGACAACACGTCCATTGAACAGAGCGCTATTGCCCTAGCTACCGAGCTACTATCGGGATTGGGAGTCACACAAGGGGCTAAGGGGCAGGCTAGAATCCCCATAGTAGCAAAACAACTAGCTAGATACGAACATAACAGTGACCCATACAGCTTCATGGAGCAGTTCGAGCAAGTATGTGAGGCAAATGGTCTTACTGAATTTGCACAGCGAGCTCAAGCTTTCGGCTTGTGCTTAGGTGATAAGGGGAGGACCTGGTATTCTAGTCAGGATGACGTAGAACGTACGAACTTTGCTCGCCTTAAGGGCCTATTCATCAAGAGGTTTTCGGAGGCTGGGTATTCGGATAACCTCATCATTAGATTCATGAATATCAATCAAAGGGAGAAGGAAGACGTTAGGGTTTACGTCACTCAAGTGCATAGCCTCTACAAGAGAATCCCTGCCAAAATTGGCCATTAACTCCACCTTGCAACGAGACGTGCTAGCTAGAGTTTTCGAGGAGGCAATACGCGTAGATGATCAACTCAGGGAACGCAGCATGAGGGCTACCAGACCACGACCAAGGGATGGCAGAGATGAGAATGGAGATTGCACGATTGCAAGATCTCGTGAGGAAGCCTGTGAGATCGCATGTACAATGTATATACTGTGGCGGCAATCACCTCCCAGTCGAGTGCCAAGATCCTAGATCTGGGTCATGCTCAAATTGCAGTAGATTCGAGCATGATGTAGTGCATTGCAAAATGCCGAGGAGATTCGCATATGCATAGCAGTACAACCCTCTATACTTAGGTAATATGCCACCTAATTTCTTTGGGAGGGGAGCCCAATTAGCTCTTCCAGCACCGACTGACTCAAGACCTGCCATGCCTAGGCTGGAAATGAACCCAACTGGTATACCAAGGCCACTAGGGCCTTTTGTAACCCACCCATCTAGCGATGCTCCTGTTCACTTTGTGGAGGAGCCTAATGAGGAAGAAATATATGTCAACCCGTACATATCCTATGACGAGGAGGGCAACCTAGTCCTAATGGACTATCAGCCAGTTCCAGTGATGGATTTAGGAAGAGGAAGAGGTAGAGGCTTTGGAGGGCCCAGCCAGGATCTAGTCACATGTTGGACTTGTGGCCACCCAGGCCACATTTCATCACGCTGTCCAAAACGAGAACAAGCTAACAAGGACAAAGCGGATCTCCGATGCACAGAGTGTGGAATCACACATCTGTTTCATAACTGTCCTAGGCGGAAGCCATCAACCAGCTCTACCAACATGCCATCGGTGCCTTTAAGGCTCTTTGGAGTGGAAACCTTTGGTAGTGAGGATACGCCCATCCCACTACATGCTATGATGCGAGCTCAAACAAAGCAGGCAAGCATCTCCTTGCCAGGGCCAAGTAACCTTGACGCAACCTCAATAGGAAAGAAAAGCCAGAGGAGATGGAAAAAGAGAACCGAGGCAAAGATAACTCTTGAAACCGAGGAAGCGACTACGTTAGTAACATGAAAGAAGTCACAGACGAAGAGGCGGAGACCTCAGCTCCTAAGATAGTTGAGCTAGGGAGTGCCAAGGTAGGGGAATATCCCCACCTCAAACGGCAGCTCGAGGCTATAGCTAAGGTCAAGGAGTGGGTCAAGGACGCTCAAAAGCACCTCAAGGATACTGAACCCATATTAGAAGATCCTATTGACAATTTTCCCAGCGTGAGCACACTAGTCTCACCTTCAAAACCACGAGCTGCGAGCATACCTGCATCATTGGGAGCAACTCAATAGCAAGGCCAGGGGAAAACTTGCCAAGGCAGACAGAACGCATGGCCTAGAAATGCTAGCCTCAGGGGAAGACAAGAGCCCAGTAACCTCCTCACAACCTTGTTGTCTACTCCAGTAACTCTAAGCTTGGAAGATCTGCTTAGGCAAAATCATTCCTTGTGGCAGGAGTTAAAAGACTTGATGGAGGGAGACACAGGATTTGGGGGTTCTTATCTGCAAGATCATGATGCAATTACACAGATCCCAAGTCTAACTCTACACTCAAATCCTAAGTCTTTGCACATCAATGCTTTTTGGGAAGGCACTGAAATGCACGCAGTTTTGCCTATCCTAGCCTTAGGAGATATGATGCGAAAAGGAATTGTATACACATGCGCAGGTGTGAGCGTACTAAACCATGCAGTCTTAGAGGCATGGGGAAACCCTCCTGTAGAGACTACCAGGTTTAACCTCACGTTAGCAAATGGAATGAAGGTAAAACCATTCGGGGTCTTAAAGAATTGGACAGTAAAGATTGCCGATGTGCAATTTTCGGTAAACTTCATTGTCATGAAGGGAGTGGATTACGACATACAATTAGGCCGACCTTGGATGAGGAATGCACGTGTCATTGAGGACTGGGGCAATGGTTTGATTTTCCTAGGGAACAGAACTAGTGCAGTAAGGGTAGAGATGGACACTTGGAAGAGGACCTCTGTTGACCTAGATGCCATCTCAGCTATGCTGAAAGGCGGTACTCAAACGGCCAAACCCTATGGATCACTCACTAAATATATTCCTTGCCCTGAGGATGAGAGGGATTGGATACACGTTTTGGCAACCATTGACCTACCATTCTCAGACGAGGAATAATTATATCGGTAGGCTGCTAAAGTCGCAACCATGCCAATTGAGGAGCCAGTGGTGCCACTTTGCATGATGGCAGGAAGCTCACTCAACCTGGGCAAACCAGCCTCATTCCATATCCCTTGCAACAAACTAGAGCTTCAGGAAATCATAGAGTATCTAACCAATAAACTAAAAGGCAAGCTGGCTGCTAACTTAAAACCTCTACGTGATCTATTAACTAAGCCAGAATGGAAATGGACCAAGGTCCACGACCTAAATTTGTTATATAACTGGGCTTTAGTTACTGATGACACGGAGACTGGAGATGAAAATTTGGGTGATGATGAGCATTCAGAAGGACAGTACTCTAATGATGAGGAGTATAAGGACTGTTGCTCTACTGGAGAGGAGAGTGAAGAAGAGATAGATACAATAGAGTATGACACAGAAGGAAAAGCGATAGAAAAAATCAGGGTAGACACAAGGCCTAGGAAAGGAAGGACCAGTCAAAACGAAAAAGGAGTCATGCGAATGGAGTGCGACAGATCCTAGCTAGAATGCATAGGAGCCATGGATTATGAGCAAGTCGGAGTGACACGACCATGGGTAATCCCAGTGCTCAAGACGGATACACCTGCTGAACTACGACCCCCTGGGGAAACACCTTCCTCAAGTGAGGGATGCGAGTTTAACTCAGAGTCGGAAGTGAGCACTGAGAGTGATCCTGAGATACCGCAACCTTCTAAGGTCAAATGCACCAAGGGAGACTTGCCAATCCACCTGAGGCGCAAGAGGCTAAAAGAGGAGGCCAGGAAGCAAGCAAGGGACTCAGAAGCAGAAAGGCAAAAGAAACCGCAGGATCTACCCAAACGATTTACAAAATTTAAAAAGGGCGACAGAGTGGTGATTATGCTAGGTGCAAAAAGACAAGGCCAAACTAGTGAACCAATCGAGGGACCTGCCAAAGTCAAGGAAGTTAACTTGGCTGGGGAAGGTGAAAAGCCAAGACCGGTGTGCATTGGAGATGACTTGACGGAGGATGAGGAGACCAAACTCGTTGCGCTCTTGCAAGAGTACATTGACGTGTTTGCCTGGACATTGGACGAACTTAAGGGAGTCGACCCTAGGGTTGTGACTCATAATATCCCAATGGTCCCTGATGTAGTGCCAACGAAATAATGACCTTACCCCATGAATCCCAAACACACCCAAAAGAGGAGATTGATAAACTCATGAGGGCAAGATTCATATATGAGATCGAGCACACGGACTGGGTATCACCTATTGTGATTGTCATGAAGAAAAATGGAAAAATCCGAGTGTGCGTGAACTACAAGAAATTGAATGTCGTTACGAAGACAGATAACTATCCTTTACCTTACACCGAGCACATGCTTGAGAGGGTAAGAAGCCTACAATTTTTTGGATGGTTTCTCGGGCTATAATCAAGTGCAAGTGCACCCCGACGACAAGCACAAGACTGCCTTTGCTAGAGAATGGGGTGTATTCACCTACATTCTCATGCCTTTTGGGCTAATGAATGCACCTGTAACTTTTCAACGCCTAATGTGCACTATCTTTAAGGACATGCTTAGGTGCAAACTGGAAGTGTTTGTAGACGACTTATGCTTACACTCTAGTTGGAGCGAACACTTAGAGAAATTGAGAGCTGTCTTTGAAAGCTGTAGGTTGTACCACCTCTCGTTGAACCCCTTAAAGTGCTAGTTCTGGATGAAACACGGATGCATCTTAGGGCATGTAGTATCAAGTAACGGCATTGCCACTGACCTTTCCAAAGTCAGAGTCATGGTTGACTTGCCGCCACTCGATAACTACAAGGGAGTTCAGTGCTTCTTAGGACACACTAGATATTATCGATGCTTTGTACTAAACTACACACTAATTGCTAGACCATTGTACAAGCTGTTGATAGTGTTCGAGTGGACGGAGGAATGCCAGCGCGCATATGAGGAGTTGAAAAAGGCTCTTACAATTGCACCAATCTTACGAGCCCCAGACTGGAACATAACGTTTCATGTACACATAGATGCCTCTAAGTTCTCTATTGGAGCCGTGCTATGCCAGCCTAGTGAACATAACTTAGATTACCCGGTGAGTTTTGCCAGCAGGCAGCTTACAGAGACCGAGATGAACTATTCCACGACAGAAAGGGAGGGGTTGGCCATGGTATTTGCGATAAAGAAATTTAGGCATGACCTATTGGCCACTCCCTTTGTCTTCTTTGTTGAACATCAAGCCTTGCTATATCTTGTAAAGAAGACTTGCGCTACGGGACACATAGCTAGATGGTTACTCCTTCTGCTGGAGTTTGACTTCTCTGCGGTTGTACGCAAAGGAAAGCAGCATTACATGGCTGACCACGTGTCCCGCATACCCACAGGAGAAGCCGTTGGATAAGGCATACCAGACGATTTACCGAATGCTCATCTCTTTAACCTATCTAGCGACAGAGAATTGTTTAAAGCTGATCTGACGCTGTATTGGGCCGATGACATAGTGCAAGTGCTAGAAAACGGACTACCTGAGCGACCCATTGAGAAGGCCAAGCTGAGAAGACTTATCTTGAAATTTTAGCCATACCAACTGATAGCCGGCCAACTCTACAGGTTGGGACAAGACAGTTTATTGCGCAGATGCGTATGTGAGCACGAGATGCACGATGCATTGAAAGAAGTACATGGCGGAATTGCTGGAGGACACTTTAGCAGGGACACAACAGCCCGAAAGGTGCTACAATCCCAACTATGGTGGCCCACCCTTTTCCGTGATGCAACTAAATTCGTAAAGCACTGTGATGAGTGCCAAAGGACCAAAGTGTCAGTGCGGAAAGACAAGATGGAGTTGACCTCAATCATAGCCCGACAACCCTTTGAAAAATGGGGCATCGATTTTATTGGACCTATCAGTCCTACGACACAATATTTCCAAGCTCACTACATCATAGTGGCAATCGATTATCTAACGAAGTGGCCAGAGGCACGAGCTATGAGGAAGAATAATGCTAGAACCACTGCAAAGTTCTTGCGGGAGCAGGTCATTTTACGGTTTGGCTGTCCAATCGAACTTGTAAGTGACCAAGGCACGCACTTCATTAATGAGGTGATTTCCCACTTGCTCTCTACCTTCCTAATAATTCATCGGAAGTCCTCTCCCTATTACCCTCAGGCTAATGGCCAAGCCGAATCCACAAATAAAATCTTAGTCAACGTGCTTACAAAGGTCGTGTCTACTTCAAGAAGTGACTGGGACAACAAGCTAATGGCCGCCTTGTGGGCCTATCGCACTGCTTATAAAACAACTGTAGGACAGATGCCTTTTAGGCTGACGTACAAAACTGAAGCCATTTTACCCTTAGAATTCTTCATCCCTAGCTTAAGGCTAACAGTCTAGGAGCGTTGGGAGGAAAGAGAGGCTTGGACCAATCGCTTAGTGGAGCTAGAGCGCCTAACGGAGACCCGAATCCTCGCCACTCACTCTTTGATTTGTGAGAAGGCTCGACGAAAGATGTGGTTTGACAAGCATGTCAAACAACGAGACCTTGAACAAGGGGACCTTGTTCTGCTATACTCTATAAAAGGACATAAACAGAAGATGAAGTTTCGGGGGCTAGGGCCTTTCATAGTATGCATGATTGGTAGAACACGGAATGTTGAGTTGGAGACACTTGAAGGTGAAGGAATAGGCTTTTTTAACGGCAGCCGCTTAAAGAAGTACTATCCTCCTTCCCATCCATTACATGAGCCACCCATGCTAGAACCCCCAATGAACGTCTACATGGCTACTATAACCAACCTTACAGATCAGGACGAAGAAGCAGTGGCATCGGCATATCTACGAATCATAGTCGCAGCAGGACCGATGTATTCTTTCGATGCCTTGATTGATGAAGGGGCTGACTACAACATCTTGATGCATGATCATTGGACATGCATTGGTCAACCGAAACTATAGCCCACTAATGCCAAACTCACCCCATTTGGGGATACTGCTTATTCACTCCTAGGGAAGTGCAAGGTAGTCATTTCCATCGAGTCTGAAAGTTTACCAGCTTTCTTCCATGTGTTTCCTGACACTAAAGGAGCCGGTAATGTGTCACTATTGGGTGACACTTTCAAGAAGCAAACGAACTGTAATGTGGATTACAACCTAAACCGCATTCATCTTGCCATCGGCAATGTGCGTATAGTGACGACTTTCAGCAAGGGCTGTCATGATTCCTCCACCATTATGAAGCCATTGGTAGAAACCCCTACGACCACGCTCCATCCCAAGTCTAAATAGAAGAAAACTACAGTCTCGTGCCAGGCTCTCGACCCCAGGCCCAAACCCACCAAGAGTGCTCACAAGGCCAAGGAGTCCAAGCTTATATGGGTGCCAAAATGGCAAAGACCACATGCAGGTAGACCACCCAAACGTGATCCTAAATGCCAAAATCATCAGCCGCCACAGCCTAAGAGGCAGTCTAGATGCTATTGACGTAGACACACAACCACGCCGCGATGAATCCCCAAAGATCTCTTGCGAGCACAAGGATACTACAAGGGCAACCCCTGGATTTGGGTGCCTAAAAATGGCCAGTTAAAAAGCTCATCTACAAGCAATCTCACCCCAGTGAGGGAGACTTGCACACGTGGTACCCAGGGCATAGTCAGCAAACCATCGCCAGCTGTGTCTAGTAAGCCCTAGCTCATCTATCGACCAAAGTAAACGCCACAAGCCTCAAACTAGCCTAATCCAGAGAACTTAAAAACCCCTATGACTGCTCACTCAGAACCCAGCACAACTCCCATGTCCCCAGAGCTTCCTACAGCACCTCAAAGTGCTTCGAAGTGCAAAGCCCAACCTGTGACACCAATGATGGAGTCACCACTATCCAGTCCAGTTGCACCATCCCCACTAGTAGGTCTTAAACCTTCCTACGCGATACGACCTTTCCTCTCCTTGGCTAAGGACCTCGCCGCGACTTCTGGGGATGACTTAATAACCTGCATCAAGATGTTGGATGAAAATTTCACTACATTCGCTAGAAGTTATGAGAGGCTAGACCTTAGCCTTCTTGACAAAACACTTGCTTCGGATGTTTGTGCATTACCATGCACTTGGGAAGAATACGAACTTATGACCACTAAATTCCCCAAAATTGCTACCAAACTGATAGCAAACAATGAAATCTCAAAGGATAAAGCTGCCCTCAGAAGACTAATCACTTCATATCGTAAGCCTTCTCGTTCTGTTCCTAAACACAAGTTGCAAGAGCTCATGCAGATGGCAAGCGCACCTTCCACATTCTATCAACAGTGGTTTGCTCTGAGAATCCAATGGGAGAAAAGAGGTTGCTGGATAATGACCAATGCTGAGCAACGCAGGGCAGTTAAAACCATTGAATATGACCCTACTTATCTGGCACCTACCTCGTTTAGGGTTTTGGCCATCACCCGCAATCAGCATTTAGACGACCATGTGCTCGCTCACCCCTACATTGACCAATCCCTCACAGAAGAGGAATTACATGTTGCCAGCCGCCTTAATACTGGAGATCTCTTTCACGATGTCTTGACCTACATCTCCCAAGTCTCCATCCAACTGTCTGCTCTTGATTGTCATGCTCAATTGGAATACAATCAAAAATTCTACACGTGGCTTCTTCACATGTAACTCCTACTCCAACAGGTCCAAATCCCCTCACCTTTTAACCCCCAATCCTAGGAAGGATTCTTTTCTAAGCTTACGGGGAGGGGGTATGTGGAGAAGGTGAAAAGAATCAGATAGGAAATGAATAAAAAGGGGGTACAGTAAAGTAAAGGTAGTGAAAAGCATAAGCATATAGTATGGAAAAAATGGCTTCCTAAAAAATTCATTCAAGAGTTTTTATTCTCACATAAATAGTAAAGTGATATGTGGAAAATGCTAACGAAAGTTACGGATTATGGCAGGAGCAGAAAATGTCGCAGCAAGACCGTGCTCATCGACTCCCGTTCACAGACAAGGAAAGGGAGTAGTATTGCATGCATCTAGAGAACCGCGCCTTCGGCCAGCTCAAGTTCCGAACCATCCACAACATCGAAGTTGTTGTGGCCAAGGAGGAAGCAGCCAGGAGGGTAGTGGAACAGTGCAATCTTACAAAGTATATTGAAAAATTCTCACAGGAGCTGGATCACTTAAAATGCGTAGAATTCCTCAGAACATACAACCTGGACCAAGAAGGTGGCATTGTAACAGTGGGCCGAGGAGAGGGTGGAAAGCAGATGCAAGTCCGGTTGCATCCAGCCTTGGTGGAAAAGGCTTTGGGATTGGTGCCAAGGACAGAAAGGAGACAAAAAAGGGATGTTTATGCCTTGCTGAAAATGAAGAAAGAAGAGGTGCTCACGAACGACGGCATAAGCATCCAGGACATCTCTGACACAGAAGCCAGGTTGCAGGCCAAGTTGGTGCACGTGCTCTTCTCCAGCCAACGTTACAATTCCTTAATGCATCGAATTAGTGTGCTAGTGTTGGAGAATGTAACAGCCCACACCCTAGACGAGGTGGATTGGAATGGGTACATGCGGAAGACGATTGATCAAGCGGCCAAGGCGCTAGCCCTAGGAAGTGTACCAACAACAGGAGGAGAATCTTCGGCTTCTAAGGTTACAGAAAGGAAGAAAGCCTCCTCCAAGGCCTCTTTCATCGGATACGGAGGAATCTTGACTGCACTCATTCAGGAGGCAGTAAAGGAAGCACAGGAGGCACAAGAGGAAGAAGGAGAAACATCGGAGAGTTCGCCTCCTCACTAGGACAAAGACAGGTCCATCGATAGAACGGAAATAGAAGAAGAAGGGGAGGGGCAGACTAGCAAAAAGACAATCAGGACAATGAAGAAAAAGGCGACGCAGAGAAAGAAGAAGAATGACGAAAGCAGAAAGAAGGAAAAGGAAGACTTGGAAAGGGCGAAGAAAGAATCCTTGAGAGAAGCAAAGGAGAGAGAGAGAACAAAGAGACAGGAGGAGGAGAGGAAAAAGAGGAGTTACAGAAAGCAAAGGAGGCGTCAAAACAAGAAGCTGAAGAGGAGAAAAGGAGGGAAAGAGAACAGAAAGGGAAAAATAAGGAGCAGAAAAAAAGAGAGGAGGAAAGGAAGAGAAAAGCGGATGAGAAAGAGGAGCTAAGAAGAAAGGAGGAAGAGGACCTGGTGGAAGCCACCCGCCGATCCATTGAACAACAGTGCCGAGCAGATGAACTAAGGAACCTGAGCCCGCGCAGAGAAGAGGGGCCACGGTCTAGCACACAGGTTCCAAAGTTCGTGCCCCCTCAAGTTCCTGAAGGCAAGGGCAAGGTCCCACTCCATCCGATCCCTACCCTCCTAGTGCCTTCGGCGGAACTCACCACCATCACCCCCAGCATCCTGACTAGCGCAGATGTGTCAAACTTTGTGGCGTGGATGCAGTATTTCATCAACAAGGAGATGGGCCAAGGGCAGAGCATGAAGACTACGGCCACAGGAGAGAAGAGGCCAGCCACGGATGCAGAGTCCAGGCAAGAGCCCAAAAAGCAAAAAGTCGAAGCCTCAACCTCACCCATTCACACAACGATGACGCCACAGGCTAATTACGACGAATACATCGCCGAGCTGCTCTCCCAATTGGAGAGAGCGAAGGAGGAATGCAAGATAGCTGTGGCTGATTTGGCATCCGAGAAGGAAACAGTGGCCGCCTTCCAGCTGGACAATACAAGAATGATAGCCTTGCAGCAGCGCAAGAGTGCAGATCTGAGACAAGAACTAAAGGCTAGGGATGAGAGGGAGGAATACTCGAGACAGCTTCTCGAAAATGAGACTCAAGAGTTAGTAAACATGCAAAGAGAGCACAAGCTCTTAATAGTGCAGTACTAGGAGCTTGCTGCGCAATCTGCTCAGATTGATGCACTCGTGACGGAGCTGAATGCCAAGGACGAAGAAAGAAAACGAGGCATAGAGGAGCAGCAGGAGGAACTCAAGCGCTTAACAGATCAACTGACCTCTGAAAGAGGAGAACAAGAGAGGCTAGTTAGGGAACTAGAGGATTATGAGCAGAAAATCATGATGCTAACCTTAAGACAGGGAGAGGGCTTGGAAGTAATGAACAAAAGGGCAGAGGAGTGGGCTGCGCACAATGAAAAGAGGGTTAAGACACTGGCACGGCGCCTTGCTCTGACAGAAAAAGAGAAAATCATCATGGAGAGCAAGGCGGAGGTAGCCCAAGTGGCCTTCAACACTCAACAAAAGGCCTTCCTTGACACTATCTTGGATGCCACGCATGCAGTGCAAGGAGAGCCACTGGAGGCAATGCAAAGAAAGCACGGCACGGCAAGAAGAGCCCTACACGCTGGACTACAGATGCCACCATTACCTGCGGAGGTTAGGTTGAGTTTGGATGAACAACAAAAATACCTAATGCTGGCCGGCCTAACCCCCCCAGGAGATAGATGCCCTCGGATTCGAGGAAGAAGCAGCACACGCAGAATGGCAGGGGGAAGAAGAAAAGCTAGAAATCGATGTGAATCAATTCAAGGAAGACGTAGTCCCATAACCCCCCTCGCCGCAGGCCCAAGACCCGCCACAAGAAGACCCAGCTCTGCAGAAAGAAAAGCCATCTCTAAAGAAAGACGCAAAAAGATAGTGGAGGAGGCCAGACAGAAAATGAGACCCAAGCCAGCCGTGCTACCGTTCGCACCTCTCCCTCCATGCCCAGATGATCTTTCCACAGGATTCCACGTAGAACTGGTGGTGTGGGAGGTACAAGAACTAGGAAAGGATCCTTTCCCCTTCAGTTTTCTCCTACCCAACAGTCTGCGGAGGGTCCTGCCTCTCAAAGTAAGGACGAGGTGATCGCGGTCGGTGTGGCCGGTTGGGGAAAAAATGGCTGGAAGAGTGGGAAAAGACCCCAACCTCTTGGGGCACAGAAGCAGTCGACTACTGGCAAGATAAGGTTTTTAAAATCCCCCACACTGCACAAAAATAAAAGAGCCAACCCTTGTGGAGGAGGCGAGTATGCGACATAAACATGCTCGCCTGGATGGCATTTTGTAATACCCTGTCATTCGAGCGGAACGACCCTACCTACATGGCATACCCTCGAAGGTTAGGGGTAGATTTTGATACCACCCTCCACGGGCGGTATGACTTTCCCATTATTTATAACTCCACTGTAGTATCCTTTGAGCATGCTCTTCTTTTTACCGTAGAAAATCTAGACGAGTCTATGATGCGCTTCCTTGTAGACTTATCCTCATGTCCTGACCCCGCTTTTATAACCACTTGTAATTATCTTAGGTTACTTAGGCTACTTCTTAAGCAGGACCCGACTCCACAAGAGCGTGGCCTGCCTCCCCTATTCTTCAACCCTAACGCTATAGATAACTGCGCCATGGCTCATCTCATGATGAGGGCTAGTCTCCTTCCCTCTTTTTGCCTAGCCCTCCTAGAAGACATGAACGACAGCCAATTTACTAGATGCAACCACCCCTTCCTCTCCACCACCTCCCTTCATGTACACATGAATCTGAAAGATTACATGTAGAGTCGCCAGTTTTTGAGCAAGTCTATTCAACCTCCTTCTCCTCCTCATTCCAATCAAGACAATTAGGCCTATTATCATTTCCAAAAAAAAAAAAAAAAAAAAACGAAGAAGCGCCACAGTCACTGTACCTAGGGTTCTCCCTAGCCCCCTCCCCCACTTCATGCTTATGGCACATCAAGGGCAGGACTTTCAGACCTGTCACCCTAAGACTCGCACCACACCTCCACCGAAGCACAAACTCGGTCCTCAAGTGTTGTAACATTCTGTTTTACTAAACGCGTGAACCTGTCTCAAATCAATTTGAAAAAATGGGAGAAATGGAAAAAAAATTTAATCCCCCCTTATCCCTCCAGCCGACTGACGAGCTGGAGAGGGAGGGGAATAGAAGGAGCTATTAAGCTCCTTGGTGGAGCCTTATGGAGGGAGGGGGAACATGCGTGATGACACGTAGGGAGGGAAGATCCCCCTCCACTCCACTATTTAAACGAGGGGGGGCCGCTGGAGATGGAGGAGGTTGGGGCCGTGAGAAATAGAGGCCGAAGGATGAAGAGGACAACACTGCCGTGATTGCGAAGAGGAGAGTGCCGCCATAACACCGAGCTGAGGGAGGAGGACGGAAGGCTGCTGCCGCCTACATCCTGAGGCTGCCCCTGCCATCGCCATCAAGTCCACGAAGAGCCGTCAGGGATTCGTCGTCCTCCACACGCCACGTACATTCAGAAGCTTCTTGGAAGCTTTTAAGGGAGGATCTTTAAGCCCCCTTTCTCATTGATATTCCCTTGACAGTCCTTTAACCCAGGTTTCCATTATAAACCCCCTTTGTTTCCCCCTCCGGTTTAATTTCCCCCTAAACCCCCTTTGTTTCCCCCGGGTTTACTCCCCCCCTAAGCCCCCTTTGTTTCCCCCCTCAGGTCTAATCCTCCCTAAACCCCCTTTGTCCCCCCCCGATTTAAAACCCCCCTAGGATTTTTAAATTCCCTTTTCCCCTTAAGCCCCTCCCTTAGACTTTGGGAACCTAACCCCGGTTTTAAATTCCCCTAAGACCTTTTTCACCCCCTTATAACCCTCGTAACCCTTCTTCAACCCCCCTCATAACTCTCATTTTCCCACAACTCCCTAATCCTTCTTCCTAATCCCCCGTATCCCCATTATTATTTTCCCCCCCGAACCTAAAAATCCAAACCATCATCATGGCCTCGTATGATATCCCGTAAGGGAAAAGTAGCCGTGAGAGAAAAAAAATAGGGAGGGAAGGTGAGGGAGTAAAAAGAAGGAGTAAAGGAGGAAGAGTGAGAAAAAGACAAAAGAAAGGGAAGGAAGGAGAAGACGGTGGAATTCCAGAAGAAAGAGGAAAAGGCTGTCTCACATTCGAACTACGATGCCGCCTGAAGAAAGTACAAGGTGTAGCTGCGGGACGGTCATCCCTTGGTATCCATGTGGATATATATATTTGTTTGAGTTATTTGTAACGAAGGAGATTTAGCTTATGAATGACAATGTATAGAACTTAGCTTTCTTCAAATTGCATCAAGCATTATAAATTACGAACAAGATTATCCATTTACTATAATAGTATATCTTAGTTCAATCCTAAGGTGTAGAAATTGTATCTTGCACCATAAGTCTTATTCCTTTCGCAACGAATCGTTGTAAAATGTTAAATTCATGAAAGGTTTCTTTCGTTGGTCAAATTGCTAGGAAGTTATCTTGAATATTTGCATATCTTAGCAAGGCAAGTGTTGTTAGTTGGCATGAGCTCATCTTTAAGGAAAACGGAAGTTAAATTAAATTGTATTGATTGGGAAAGTAAATTGTCACAAGGATAGCAAAACCATGACAAGATGATTAATATTACCTTCCAAAAGATAACTGAACCAATCTAAACTTAGAAACATTCATACCCTAAACACTTGACTACTTTCCTTACTATAGGGACAATCAATTCGTAAAGATAAGGAACTAGGGTTTGTCCCGAAGGTTCTTAAAAGAAGAAACCCTAGGCGTGACATACGTCAGCTTAAAGAATCTAAACAGATTATTCCATCGCAGGACTTGCGCAACAAGTATGAAATCATTTAGTCTTGTGATTGATTCTCAAGGAGAAAGGGGTAAAAGAAGGGTAAAAACCCTCATCAAGGACGGTAGATCCCTACGTAGGTTATCTTGCAAAAAAAAAGACATATCTTTGGATATCCTTCTAAATAAGGAGAGTTGTAAACCAGAAACTAGTATATCTAAGGCACTTTAGGGTTAACCAAATTGGGTATTCCCTACACCCGAATGTAAAAGATCTTGCCAAGACACCTTGGGAATGAGTGCTGTTACACTCAAAAGGAAAGAACACTTCCTTAGCAGTTTGCCAAACAACTCGATTGATTAACGGAAATGTTTGTGCTTGCTAGAGATTTTAGAGCTCTGTTTGAATTATGAATTACAAATTAAATGAGTACCTATACTTCAGGTTAAAGGCCTGAAGGGAAAGGCAGCTTCAGTTACCTCCAACTGCCTGCCTGACCCTAACCAAGGGGGTTGTTGATTGCGCCGGGAACGTGGACCGAACCCGCCGCGAGAGGTCTCTCCGTTGAGTCCTGCACAAGAGGCTAACGTGACTCGGGATTGGATCTCGAGGCCTACATACTAGTTGACGGGTGGAAGCTTGGAATAGTGATCCTTGGAGATTACTGGATAGCCTTCGGGCAAATTATGGACAAGCCTATGGGCAGAACTCCTTGTATTTCAAAGATAAAATGATGAAATGTTAAAAGAACTTGCTTGATGTTGTTTTTCTATGTCACGTGATAAGATTACGTGAAGGAACCAGTGCTTAACAGGGTTAATTAAAGAAGCTGATTGTTATATGTCAAATTAATGTATTAGATAATTACATAACTAAAACAAATCGAGGAAAGTGCGGAGGATGGGCCATGGGTCCTTCCTACGGTTGGGTGGTCCCGGTTAGCCGGGAACTTTTCTCAAAAATCTCGAAGAACAGCGGAATGATCATTATCATCAAAACGAATAACGAGAACGATGACCTAAAGTTACGTCTTACCCGATTTACGTTGTTTTAGGGGAACGGAATGGGACTATGCCTTATGGCAGAGAGGTTGAGCTTTGCATCCCTCTCGTTTCCCATTCTCCTTGAACCAAGTGCAAGGTGAATCTGCTTCGAACCTGGCGTTTCTGCGTAAAGTAGTTCGCTCAGGTTTGACGCTAGTTGCTGTTAGCTAATGACCCATCAAGAAAACCTTAATTCCGGTCGATTCTAAGTGGGAACAACCAGGATACTTCCGCTACGTGGCATATGTGGAAAGACCTAGATCGCAAAACCCATAACATTCCATGGGAGTGCCGGGCGGAGCTTTCTAGACATCCTTTCTGATGGACTACTAAGATGTGTCTTGGATGATACTAGGGGACAGGTTAGAAGTTGGTATCAGAGCCGACCAACAACGTAATTGTTTTTATGAGATCTCAATAAAATGAAGTAAAAAAATTGTTGCTCTCGAAACATTTCCTCATCTTCAATGCTGTCTTGCAAAACTATGAAGCGTAGAACAAGTTTTTGGTGTTTCGGGTCATGTTTATGACTACAATGCATTCTCTTTTTTATGGACAAAGAATTGGGATAATGAACATCTTGGAGCAGATTTATAATCCATCACCTTTATACATAGAACGAAGATGGACGGGGTCTTCAGGAATCTACTAGATAGCCGCCCACCGGTTTGCTTATCTACAGACCAACCTAAAGAGAATCAAGTGGTTGGAAGACTTGAAAGTCGTGAAGCTGTTCATTTTTGTGGAAGCTAATGTAAATTCGACTTTACATATTCAAGGTCGGAGGGTTGAAATGAACTCATATGTAAATGAGGAAGTAACCCGTGTAATCCCAGCTGACAGGATTAAAGTGTTGGGCCGCCATGAGAAGTATGGATTCCAACGGAAAGGGTATCCTGAACTTCCAATGAGTTATCGATTCCTAAAGATCCATGACCCAAAACCCTACTATTACACAGTTCCTGTAGACAAATGCAATACAACGTTGTTCTCCCCAAACTCAATGTAATATTATCATCACACGGAACGTTGTATAAGGCTATGCCCATGTAAATACAAATAAAGACTTCTTTTTATCAATATCTCGCTGTGCATAAGAGTTGTTAAAAAGTTAAGTAGCTTCATTATTTACGAGATAGCTGAACTAAAAATGAAAGATAAGCCATCATCAATTATCATATAATAACGTTAAGAAAACTTTTATCCAGGCACAACCCCAGGTACAGGTTCCAAATTCGCCCCCTACATCAAGTACTGCTCTGACCCAGGAGAAGAAGTTCCTCCTCAAATAGATAAAGCCACCCGAGTTTGACGGGAGAGGCAGATTCGTCCAGTCTGATGCTGAAATTTGGATTGAATCCATGGAGGATTACTTTGAAGCAACTGGTACTGCACCTACAAATCAGGCCATGCTCGCTAAGTTAAAACTCACCGGCGAAGCCAAACTTTGGTGGAAGCAATGGTGCAGGGATTAAGGGACTTCAGAGGGGTCCGTTACCTGGGAGAAGTTGAAGAAAGCCGTGCACGGAAGATATTTTCCAGCTGCATATCGTACGCAGAAAATGAATGAGTTCTACGAGCTAAAACAACTAGGACTCACCCTTGACGCATACTACTCTAAATTCGTCTCACTCTTAAAGTATGCGCCACAGATGGACATGACACAGCAGGTGTCCAAATTTTGCACGGGCTTAAATCCACCCGTAAATACCCGTCTCGAATCCATGCATCCATCAGATCTTCAGGATGCACTCATTTGAGCGGCGCCTATAATTCAGGAGGTGCAAGCTAGACCAAGGGGTAACAAAACTTGGTCCTATAGTGACCCGAACAGAGGAGCATTTAGACCTCAAATGAAGAGAGTTCAAGGTCACAATCAGGGACAAAGGAAGAAAGCAAGGACAAATAACGTCAACAACTTTGTTTCTACTCAAAGTAATGGCCGAAACCTCCGATGTTTCCACTGCAACGAACCCGGTCACTTCAAGAGGCAATGTCCCAAGCTCAGCAGGGGACATCGTCAAACGCCTTTCCAAGGTGCAGGCTGTGGTCAAGGAGCCGCCACCTGTGGAAAAGGAAGAACTGCCTGCATTGCCAATAGGCAAAGATGCGAAGAAGAAGATGAGGAAGATCCAACTATGGAAGCAGAATTCGAAAGAGCGACAATCCATGCCGCTTTACACAAGAAAGGGCTGAATTGCCAATTCTCGGTGATTCAGACACCGTCGGACTATCAAGGTAAAGGTTTCAAAACCTTGATTGATTGTGGCAGTACACATTCCTTTATTTCACCAGTATGTGCAAAAAGATTAGAAATAGCCACAGTAGAAGCACCTACCCTACTTGTGGAATTGGCAAACGGTCATGAGGTAACTTGTTCCAGGCAAACTGCTAAGGTGGAATTCTTTCTGGGAGGAAAGAAAACCTCAGTCAAATTCAGAGTCATGAATTTAGGTATCCATGAGTGTCTACTCGGGATGGATTGGCTTAAGCCTAATGACGCCCACATCCACTGTGGAAAGGGTCGAGTTTCCTTTCGAAACTTTAAAAGGCAATTTGTCACAACTCAAGGTAAGGTAGGAGTGCCAAGAATCCAATCAGCCAAAGTATCTCGGATCATTAAAGGAGTTAGAAAAGGATTATCTGTTTACCTGATCAAACTCAACAAGTTAGATCAAAAGCAAGAGTCTCATGAAGGACCTTCTTGGCTAAAGGAATACGCTGACGTATTCCCTGAGGAATTGATTGAACTTCCGCCTCCAAGAGAAGTAGATCATGAGATTAGGCTAGTGCCTGGAGTTGCACCAATTGCAAGGAGACCTTATAGAATGTCCATACTGGAAGCAATTGAGTTGAAGGAACAACTCAAGAAACTGTTAGATCAGGGTTACATCCGGCCTAGCAACTCACCGTGGGGAGCTCCAGTACTATTCCAGAAAAAGAAAGATGGGACACTTCGACTATGTATTGATTACCGAGGGTTGAATCAATCAACAGTCAAGAACAAGTATCCTATTCCTAGAATAGATGAGCTTCTTGATCGTCTTCAGGGTACAAAGATCTTCTCCAAGATTGATCTCAGGTCAGGTTACTATCAGATAAGGATCAAGGAAGAAGATATTCCAAAGACGGCCTTCAATACAAGGTATGGTCACTTTGAGTTCCTGGTTATGTCATTCGGGCTTACAAACGCACCTGCCACCTTCAACAGATTAATGCAAGATATTTTTAGACCATACCTTGATGATTTCGCGCTTGTCTTCTTCGATGACACTTTAGTCTATTCTAAACAGGAAGAAGATCATGAACCTCAACTTCGGATTGTCCTTGAGACAATGAGGTCCCATAAGCTATATGCAAAAATGAAGAAGTGTGCATTCTTCAAGCGTCAGATTGAATATCTGGGATTCATAGTATCATCAGAAGGAATATCAGTAGACCTAGCCAAGGTCAGAGATGTGCTTGAATGGCCAATACCAGTATCCGTCAAAGAGATACGTAGCTTTCTTGGATTGACAGGATGGTATAGGGTCTTCATCAAAAACTATGCTTTGATTGCAGCACCTCTTACAGACTTACTAAAGAAGCAGACTTCCATTACATGGTCAACTTCCGAACAAACTAGCTTCGACAAATTGAAGCAAAGTTTGGTATCAGCACCTATTCTAAAACTTCCTGACCTCAATAAGGAGTTCGAGGTAGTAACTGATGCTAGCATTCTTGCCTTGGGGTGTGTACTTATGCAGGAAGGTCATCCAGTAGCATACTCTTCAAGGAAATTGAAGAGTCATGAAAAGAATTATGCCACGCATGATCTGGAATTATTAGCTGTCATCCATGCTCTAAAGCTTTGGAGACACTACCTGTTGGGTAACAAGTTTACTCTAGTAACCGATCATAAGAGTCTCAAATGGATTTTTACCCACAACGAGCTCAACATGAGGCAATGTCGGTGGATTGAAGTATTGGAGGAATATGATTTTGAAATCAAGTACCGACCAGGGAAAGAGAATGTAGTTGCCGATGCCCTCAGTCGCAAGGCATTCCTAAATTCCCTAATCTTGCAAAATCCATCAACGGACAGATCTTTGGCTACAAAAGTATCTATGCCAAACAACCCTATACTTGAACTAGCTAGAGAGGAAGCATGCCATGATTTGGCCTACCAAACAATGATAAAGGAGATATCTACCAAGGAGCAGAATCAGAAGTTGCGAGCTAAGTATTAGGAATTTTCCATTGATAATGGACTTGTCTACTACAGAACAAGGCTGTGTATACCAGCAAGCCAGTCACTTAAGCAGAAAATATTATGGGAAGCACATGATTCTCCTTTCGTAGGACATCCTGGCTATGCTAAAACTCTTAATGCAGTTAGGAAGAGCTACCATTGGGAGAGGCTTAAAGGTGGCGTTCTCAAGTATATCACTGAGTGTTTGTCTTGCCAACGTATCAAAGCCGAACATGTCATGATGCCAGGGAAACTGCAACCGCTTGACATTCCCCAAATGAAATGGGAATTCATTAGTATGGATTTTGTTGTGGGCTTACCCCAAGTCCAAGGAGGATATAATTCCATTATGGTTGTGGTTGACATGCTTACCAAGGTTGCACACCTGATTCCAGTAAAGACAAATTATAAAGCTTCCGACATTGCGAGATTGTTTATCAAGGAGATATTCAAGCTACATGGGTTACCTAGAAGAATCATTAGTGATCGAGATTCTCTCTTCACATCACACTTCTGGAGAGCTATCTTTGAAGCTATTGGGACTCAACTCTGTTTTAGCACCGCCTACCATCCCAAAACGGATGGCCAAACAGAGCGAGCAAATCAAATCATTGAGGATATGCTTAGGGCATACTACTGTCGAGAGCCGAAGAGGTGGATTCAATACTTGCCATTAGTTGAATTTGCCTACAATGCTTCTTACCAGCAGAGCAATCAAATGACCCCTTTCCAGGCATTGTATGGTCATGATTGTCGAAGTCCCCTAAACTTTTCTGATCCAACCCTAAGAGTTGAAGCTTCAAGACAAATGTTGGAGGACATGGATGATCAAATAAGGTCAATAAGACAAGACATACAAGCGGCCAAGGATAGGCAAAAGGCATACGCAGATTTGAAACGTCAAGATAGAGTCTTTGAAGAAGGAGACATGGTCTTCATCCGTGTACGCCCTAAAAAGAGTTCTCTATCCCTAGGAGAATGCAATAAGCTAAGTCCAAGATATTGTGGGCCATATAAAATCCTCAAATGCCTAGGACCCAATGCTTATAGATTGCAACTCCCTGAGAACCTAAAGGTTCACAATGTATTCCATATCAACCTATTGAAGAAATATGTACCCAACCCTAATCATGTACTTGATGACCAACAAATTGTAATGCCTAGTCAAGGAGTCCTTGAACTAAAGCCAGATAGGATCTTAGATGTTAGGAAGAGACAATTAAGATCCAGAACCTTGAGAGAATGCCTCGTCCAGTGGAAAGATTATCCCAAAGAGGATGCCACTTGGATAGATGAAGGCACACTCAACCAACAATATCCCCAGTTTATTTCAAGATGAGAACATCTCCATTCCTCTAAGGGGGAGAGAATGTAACATTCCATTTTACTAAATGCGTGAACCTGTCTCAAATGAATCTGAAAAAATGGGAGAAATGGAAAAAAAATTTATTCCCCCCTTATCTCTCTAACCGACTGACGAGCTGGAGGGGGAGGGAAATAGAAGGAGCTATTAAGCTCCTTGGTGGAGCCTTATGGAGGGAGGGGGAACATGCATGATGACACGCAGGGAGGGAAGATCTCCCTCCCCTCCACTATTTAAACGAGGGGGGGCCACTGGAGATGGAGGAGGTTGGGGCCATGAGAAATAGAGGCCAAAGGATGAAGAGGACAACACTACCATGATTGCGAAGAGGAGAGTGCCGCCATAACACCGAGCTGAGGGAGGAGGATGGAAGGCTGCTGCCGCCTACATCCTGAGGCTGCCGCTGCCATCGCCATCCAGTCCATGAAGAGCCGTCAGGGATTCATCGTCCTCCACACGCTACGTACATTCAGAAGCTTCCAAGAAGCTTCTTGGAAGCTTCTAAGGGAGGATCTTTAAGCCCCCTTTCTCATTGATATTCCCTTGAAAGTCCTTTGACCCCGGTTTCCATTATAAATCCCCTTTGTTTCCCCTCGAGTTTAATTTTTCCCTAAACCCCCTTTGTTTCCCCCCCGGGTTTAATCCCCCCTAAGCCCCCTTTTTTCCCCCCTTGGGTTTAATCCTCCCTAAATCCCCTTTGTCCCCCCCCGGTTTTAAACCCCCCTAGGATTTTTAAATTCCCTTTTCCCTTAAACCCCTCCCTTAGACTTTGGGAACCTAACCCCGGTTTTAAATTCCCCTAAGACCTTTTTCACCCCCTTATAACCCTCGTAACCCTTCTTCAACCCCCCTCATAACTCTCATTTTCCCACAACTCCCTAAGCCTTCTTCCTAATCCCCCGTATCCCCATTATTATTTTCCCCCTCGAACCTAAAAATCCAAACCATCATCATGGCCTCGTATGATATCTCGTAAGGGAAAAGTAGCCGTGAGAGAAAAAAAATAGGGAGGGAAGGTGAGGGAGTAAAAAGAAGGAGTGAAGGAGGAAGAGTGGGAAAAAGACAAAAGAAAGGGAAGGAAGGAGAAGACGGTAGAATTCCAGAAGAAAGAGGAAAAGGCTATCTCACATTCGAACTACGATGCCGCCGAAGAAAGTCCAAGGTGTAGCTGCGGGAGGGTCATCCCCCGGTATCCATGTGGATATCTCACCTCAAAGGCAGGTTTTTCTTCTTGGCTTTAATTCAGTTTTAAGTCGATCATGCAAAGGAAAATTGTTAAGGATAGGATATATATTTGTTCGAGTTATTTGTAACGAATGAGTTTTAGCTTATGAATTACAATGTATAGAACTTGGCTTTCTTCAAATTGCATCAAGCATTATAAATTACGAGCAAGATTATCCATTTACTATAGTAGTATATCTTAGTTAAATCCTAAGGTGTAGAAATTCTATCTTGCACCATTAGTCTTATTCCTTTCGCAACAAATCGTTGTAAAAGGTTAAATTCATGAAAGGTTTCTTTCGATGGTCAAATTACTAGGAAGTTATCTTGAATATTTGCACATCTTAGCAAGGCAATTTTTGCTAGTTGGCATGAGCTCATCTTTAAGGAAAACGGAAGTTAAATTAAACTGTATTGATTGGGAAAGTAAATTGTCACAAGGATAGCAAAACCATGACAAGATGATTAATATTACCTTCCAAAAGATAATTGAACCAATCTAAACATAGAAACATTCATACCCTAAACACTTGACTACTTTCCTTACTGTAGGGACAATCAATTCGTAAAGATAAGGAACTAGGGTTTGTCCCTAAGGTTCTTAAAAGAAGAAACCCTAGGCTTGACATACGTCAGCTTAAAGAATCTAAACAGATTATTCCATTCTAGGACTTGCGTAACAAGTATGAAATCATTTAGTCTTATGATTGATTCTCAAGAAGAAAGGGGTAAAAGAAGGGTAAAAACCCTCATCAAGGACGACAGATCCCTACGTAGGTTATCTTGCAAAAAAAAAAGACGTATTTTTGGATATCCTTCTAAATAAGGAGAGTTTTAAACCAGAAACTAGTATATCTAAGGCACTTTAGGGTTAACCAAATTGGGTATGCCCTACACCGGAATGTAAAAGATCTTGCCAAGACACCTTGGGAACGAGTGCTATTACACTCAAAAGGAAATAACACTTCCTTAGCAGTTTGCCAAACAACTCGATTGATTAACGGAAATGTTTGTGCTTGCTAGAGATTTTAGAGCTCTGTTTGAATTATGAATTACAAATTAAATGAGTACCTATACTTCAGGTTAAAGGCCTGAAGGGAAAGGCAGCTTCAGTTACCCTTGACTGCCTGCCTCACCCTAACCAAGGGGGTTGTTGACCGCGCCGGGAACGTGGACCAAACCCGCCGTGAGAGGTCTCTCCATTGAGTTCTACTTGGAGCAGGAGGACGCTTGGGTGCTAGGGGGGGCTCTGGCCATAAATCCCTCGCCTTCGGGGTCCTGCACAAGAGGCTAACGTGACTCGGGATTGGATCTCGAGGCCCACATACTAGTTGACGGGTGGAAGCTTGGAATAGTGATCCCTGGAGATTACTGGATAGCCTTCGGGCAGATTATGGACAAGCCTACGGGCGGAACTCCTTGTATTTCAAAGATAAAATGATGAAATGTTAAAAGAACTTGCTTGATGTTGTTTTTCTATGTCACGTGATAAGATTACGTGAAGGAACCAGTGCTTAACATGGTTAATTAAAGAAGCTGATTGTTATATGTCAAATTAATGTGTTAGATAATTACATAACTAAAACAAACCGAGGAAAGTGTAGAGGATGGGCCATGGGTCCGTCCTACGCTTGGGTGGTCCCGCTTAGCCAGGAAATTTTCTCAAAAATCTTGAAGAACAGTGGAATGATCATCATCATCAAAACGAATAACGAGAACGATGACCTAAAGTTACGTCTTACCCGATTTACGCTGTTTTAGGGGAACGGAATGGGACTATGCCTTATGGCAGAGAGGTTGAGCTTTGCATCCCTCTCGTTTTCCATTCTCCTTGAACCAAGTGCAGGGTGAATCCGCTTCGAACCTGGCGTTTCTGCGTAAAGTAGTTCGCTCAGGTTTGACGCTAGTTGTTGTTAGCTAATGACCCATCAAGAAAACCCTAATTCCTGTCGATCCTAAGTGGGAACGGCCAGGATACTTTCGCTACGTGGCAGAAACGGAAAGACCTAGATCGCAAAACCCATAATATTCCACGGGAGTGCTGGGCGGAGCTTTCTAGACATCCTTTCCGATGGACTGCTAAGACGTGTCTTGGATGATACTAGGGGACACGTTACAAGTGTGGGATGTTACCAACGGCTTACCCAAGGTTAGACCCATCTCCCAATTCCACTGTCACAAGCACCACATGCTACACGACAAGCAGACACACCCCTTAGGGAGTGCACAACTTTACGGCACCCTTTAATGATCCAAACTTCTTTTCATGCGCCGACCTCCAACCATGTGCTGGGCTGATGGCCACCATGATTGAACCAAGTCATGGTAGAACTACCATTGGCATAGATCTTGGAACCTCATCATCCAAAGATCCATGCCCAATGCCTCAAGATCCACGGATCGCTTATTGATTCCACAAGCCTGAAGACCTTTAACTCAAAACTGAAGACTTTCAACTCAAAGACAAGGATCTTCAATCAAAGCCACGGGTTTTCAAGACAAACAACATTCGGGGGGTTTCTTTAGAATAAATCCCTCCAATACCACCCTCTTAAGGGATTACTTATTGCGTCAAGCGTTTTTGATACTCAAAAGACGACCGGCTACATAAGGGGCGCCAAAACAGTGTAAAAGATACCGAGCCTCTTCATGGAGCCTAAAGCACGCCGGAATCTTTCTTGGTCGTCGTCCCCAACCTCCATCACCTATCATTCCCCCAACCACCCACCTACCTGTTCCGCCCAGCAGTCGAACTAACTAGCCACTCCGTCCCACCACAGTGCCATGGGACTGGCACTTGGCTAGAAGGGGGGTAATGTTACCATGTTTCCGCAGCATAGAGGAGCGGAAAATGGAAAAAATGGAAATAGCAAAAAGGACTCAGGATAAAAACAGAAAAAGGCACCTTGACTGGGAGCTGACCGGGAGCCAATCCCTGAAAAATTTAAATGTTCGGGCACGACCCTCAGGAAGCTTTGGTGTCGGCCCAAGGCAACAAAAGAATTAAAATGCGGAAGCGCCCTCCGAATCTTTGTAAAAGAGTTCCAGGCTTGCTCCTATGCAAAGTGTACGCATTATTTGGGAATAGGATAAATTAGAATGGTGGGAAATGGGAAAAAGAGCATAGGCTACGGCCGGCCATGTAAAAGAGGGAAAAGGGGATGAATGCCCAAAAAGGATTTAGGACTTTGTATATAAAGTTGAAAAGTAAATGAGAAGCTCATTCTTTTGGTGTGTGGAAAAAAGAGTCTTCTTCTTCCTCTTTTCTTCTCTCCTTCTTGCTTGTGTGTGCTCTTGAGAGAGGGAGTGTGAGAGTGTGAGGGAGTGAGTGTGTGTGAGAGTGAGGGATCAAGAGGATGAAGCTCTTCACCATCTCCTCTTCTCTTCTTCTCTTCTCTTCTCTTGCACACGCGGCTATGGAGGATGGAGCTTGGAGATGGAGGAGGTTTGAGGATGCTTGAGCTAACATCAAGAATCGTGGAGCTACCGGAGTGCAAGAGAGAGGAGGATACTCGATCGAGCATCAAAGTAAGCTCACTATACTCGTAGGATCAACGGCACGTCGGCTAGGCGAGAGATAGCCATTAGAGCTCACTTGGAACGCTTGAAACAATAAGCGGTTCGTGGGTCTTGGCGGTCGAGCGAAAGCTCCCACAGACTCTCATCCTCTCCCAAGGAACATGAGAACTCTTGGTCCTTAAAACAATATGGTCTCTCATTTTCTTCTTTACAACTCAAATCCAACTCTAGCTCATCTTTATAGTCCTCAAGCTCCAAAGTATCCTTAGTCGATCCCTCTTCTTTAGTTAAATCACTAATCACTAGACTAGAAGTATCCGTGGTCAATGGGTATGAATTCACACTCCTAGACTCTTCACTCCAATAAGTCAAATAAGTATTTTTCTCCTCAACCACCCTAGGGAGTTTCTTCTCACATACTTCAATTGATTTCTCACAAGTCAACTCATCTCTCCTAAATAGAGAATATAGTATACCTCTCTTAGGATAGGCATAACTAACTCTCCTATCCTCAAAAACTTTTCTCTCAACTCGCTTTGAACTCAACCATTCCCTTGGTTCATCAAACCCTAACTCTTTTTTTCTTTTGGTCTTCCTCTCTTGATATTGAGCTATCTTCACCATTTCCTCAAAAGTCTTAGGGTTTTTTACCTCTAATTTCACTCTCCAATCTTCTAATTTCAACCCATTTACAAAATACATTATCTTCAACATAACTGGGGCTATCTCACCTTCTAACAATGTTAAACTCCATCGATTCCACAATCTTTCAAACTCCCTAGCAAATTCTCAACACATTGATCATCTTTTTGAACAAAAGCTTTTATTTTCAATCATATCTCACTTTGACTTTCTCTTTTTTTAAACCTAGATAGAAAAGCATTTTTAGTAGTCTCATAGTCCAATTTCTATCTCTTAAATTTCAAGCTTCTCTCAAAGTCAAGAAACCAATTTCGTGCTTCTCCGTGCAATTGATACCTAAGAATCTGGAGTTTAGCCTTAGGATTGATCACTCTCCCTATCAAACAACACAGCTCTATTTTTTCTAAAAATCTTTCAGGATCTTCAGTATGATTACCATGGAACTCAAGAAATTCATCATCCATTTTCAACAATCACAAGAAATCAAAACAAACTCACATTCAAAACAACAACAATGTCAATTCCAGCATTCCTCAGTGGGGGCACCAAAAAAGAGATGTTACGCGAGCGGTGATCGAGAACAAGCCTCACTCACAACCTGATAATGAGATGTTAAGGAGTGCCGGTTGGGATAATTGACTTTGTTGGATGCACAACACAACTTGAAAAATTCAAATATTTAACAATACACCACGAACCATAAACGAGAACAAGATAGCACACAATGCCTCTTATAGCTTTAAAAAAATTAAAACCCATATGCGGGTAGAGCATCACACAACCACACAATGGAAATACCAATAATTTGAAAAAAAACAAGAGAAATATATTCTCTTACCTTAACAACCTTGAGCCGATGCTTGGTGCTTTGACACCCAAAAGCTTCAACTTCCAAATTGGCATGACAAGAGCTCATTCTAGCATGCGATCCTCCACTCTCCTCTATCAAAAAATACAATTGTAATCAAGGGGGAAGGCCTTAACTCTCCATTCTCATCTCCTTATATATTTTTCTATCCACAATCACACACATTAGGCTTTTTTCTTTTAGCTTTTGGCTTTTTCTTTTCTACTGCTTTTCACTATTTTCGTTTTTGCTGCCCTATGCATGTTTGCAACTTTTTTGGATCATAACTTCGTCATTTGAACTCTGAATATAATTGTTCGGATACTCAAAATGATTGGAACGCATCTGGTCGACAAGTCCGCACAGGAAAAATTACGCAAATCCATAAAAAATGGGCAAAAATACTAATATTTGTAAATCGTATCATTTTTTTCCATCTTTTATCTTGGATGATTTATTCCCTTCCTTGGCCTCTTGTTCTTGTAATTGGATATACTTTCAGCACACACATCATTTTTTTCTTCAAGAAATACTCGCTGACGATGTAAAGCGTACGATCTTTTCCTTTGATCCTTGAGTCTTCAAAATAAACATTCTCTGGATATGAACCTATTTTTTTATGCAGTGTGTCCTAGTAGGAATATGGTTTTTTGAAATGAACACCGTGCCCAATCATTCATGATTTGAAAAAATATGCAATGTTGGATCCATGATATGCAACCAATCAATCGATGCTACACACAAAAATAATGTATGCATTGAAGAAATTGTGCCTAGTCTATCTACATGTGATCGTGTGTCATGCAAAATGCAAACAAAATTTCTTGATTAATTTAAAATTCCTATCCTCACCTCTCAACTCTCATAAAAAAGATATGATATACTCCGCTCCACCCATTCAAAATCTCACAATCACTTTAGAAAATGATGGTCCTCAAGATGTTGACCAGATAAGAACAACCCATCTCACAATTGGTGGCATCCTTCACGACCCTCTAACTCACCAAACCTCCTTACACACTCAACCAGAGGTTCCTAACTTTGTGATGAGTATCCCAAATATCGTGCATCAAGAAATGTGTGTGCTCAATGATAGGTGCTCTCTCATGTGCACGTGCAACTAGAACTTATTGCATATAGTTGCAGTGGACCTCATGCTGTGCTAGTGCTCAATGCTGGTGCAAAGCGTGCATAATCCCAACCCATGGCATGGAATTATTTGATAAGAACAGGAGACAACCCCTGAGTGTAGTGCATCAACAAGTGCAACATGAAGTGCTCGTGAACCCATTATCCTCGTGATGTGCAAAAGTCTCGACAAGAATACATACCTAGCTCCTCAATGTCCGGTAGCTAATAGCAAACTCAACTTCAACCTGTCCAAAAAAATACCAAGCTCCACCAAGGCTATCAAGTTTCATACTCAACAAATCAAATAAAATGATAGAAACAAATCCTAAACTAGACAAACACAAGAAATCCAATTACGAAACAACAAAACAAACTCTTAAGCAAACAAGTAAGCTAGCAAAAATCAAACTTGACTACAGTTTGACTAGGGCTTTTCAGTTTTCAGAAAAACACTTGACAACGCCATGGAAGGAAAAGTTTAACCTTGACGAGGTTCTCCACTTTGAGTGCCTAGCATGGGTTAGCATGGCCTTCTAATATGTCTTGATGGTGAGATAATTACTCCGGTGGGTATACTTGGCAAAACGCTTTCAAGCGCTTTTTGCGAAAACTAAAAACCCCGAGAAAAACTATAAATAGGCTAGGTTTTTGTTAGCTTAATTGTTTGTTTGGTTGTTTATTTTGTCATTTTGTGGTTAAATTTTTTGAGTTTGTCTAGCTTAGGAATTGTTTTTGTTACTTTTACACTACAAGGATTTGAGCTAGTAGTGACGGCGGATAGCAGCGTCGCTATTGGCATCGCTATTTGCATTGCTATTTGCATCGCATTTGCGACGCAAATAGTGACGCTCCAGAGGGAAAAAAAGCGGCCGAAACCGAGTGTGGTTTTCATTTCGCGTTTGCTCCACTGTGAGTTTTGAGAGCGAGAGCGAGGGAGAGTGCGACCGTCGTGAGAGAAGGAGAGGAAGAAGACTTGCCGCCACCGCCGCCGCCGCCTTTGTTCACGAAGGAGAGGAGGAGCCTTCATCACAAAGAGGAGCCGCCCCACGCTCTTCATATCTCATCGGTGAGTCTTCCTCTCTCTTTCTTTTGCTTGTTTAAGGTTTAAATCACTCTCTTTTTCTTGTTTAGGAGAGGAAATGAGAGAGAAAGAGAGGGAGAGGGAGAGGGAGAGAGAGGGAGAGAAAGAGAAAGAGAAAGAGAAAGAGAGGGAGAGGGAGTGGGAGAGGGAAAGGGAGAGGGAGAGGGAGGAAATGAGAGAGGGAGAGAAAGAGAAAGAGAGGGAGAGGGAGGAAGAGGGAGAGTGCATTCTCTCTCTCCCTCTCCCTTTTGCTTGTTTAATGTTTAAATCACTTTCTTTTTAGCTTGTTTAGGAGAGGAAATGAGGATGTTTAAGTTAAGGCTGGTGCTAGTGACATTAGCTACCATATTCAAAGTTGACTTTGTGTGATTTATGGAGAGCTTATTTGGAGGTGGATGATTATTATAATGCCAAGAAAGAGAGAGAAGAATATGATGATGAAGATGACAACAAAGACAACAACAATAGTGATGAGAATAATTAGCAAAGGACCAGTCTTTGGGGAGTTTCAAGAAAACAATGATGAGTCAGCTGAACAATGGAAGACTGAAGTATCAACATTGGCAGAGGAACAACAAGGCCATGGTCTTCACATTTCAAATGCTTTCAGAAGGTAGTGACAACAATGGAAGTCGTGTTCTTGCATTTTTGGAGCTTGCCAAGTTGTTCTCTCAGGTTTATACAAGTGTTAGGACCCAAGGAAGGTTTAATATTTCATTTAGTGTAACAATTGGTGGACCATTCAATTAAAATCATGTTGTGAGGATGTTGCAAAGTTTTGATGAGCCACTTCACGAAAGTATTGAGTATGCTATTGGACCATGGGAAAATAAGCTATGGCTACATGTTTCATAGCTAGTAGAGAGTGTGGTTATCAAGCATATTCATGATGGTGTAGATACAGTTACCTTAGTCCTTTCCCAAAACTATGAGGGAGATCCCTTCATCATACTCAGCACTAATGAGACCAACACGATTTAGTCATAGTAAAAACACAATAAGGATTAGAGTGGCCAACTAGATTTGGTCAATTTCATTGTGGTTACTATGTGCTTGGATGGCATTAGCCAAGCTGTAGAAATGGAAGTAGAAGAAGCAAAACTTCAATGGTCCAAACAATGGACACTAGAGGAGAGAGCAATTTTTGAATGAGAGTATGAGAAGCACTCATGATAGTTTGCATTTTCTACAATGCTTAGTCGGAGGCATTAAATGGAGCAAAAGGTGATGAGCATTCTAGTCCACTATGTTTACTGTTGTGATGGTTGCAAATGATGAAATCAAAGGATTAGCAGCAAACGTAGGGTGATATTAAGGATCATGGTGGCAAATATTTTGAAGGATACGAAGAGGAGATATGGTGGCTTGCTTTTCACTTCCTCGGATTAAACAATTGCAATTGAAGTGGATTCAAGTTTGTTTCAGTGAGATAAGATATTATGAGAGAGAGACCTCTTGAGACGGATTAACTGAGCTTGCACTAAAGATAAGGAGCCTAAAGATGTAATAAAAAAGGGAATAAGACCTATTACCAAGAGAGTATTTGCAAGAGTTTTGCCAATCTACTTGTAACTTGCCCTGACTCTGCTGCAAACGGTAAGGTTTATCTTCGGAATGTGCGAATCAATATCTCTACTTTTTTGCCACAGATGGTAGCAACACATAGCAAGTGCCTCCAAATGTGAAGAAGAGGTACGCTGAGTTGAAAGCAGCTCAAGTGAAGAAAATCTATATGGAGATAGGGTGCTATATTAGAGAATTGTGTGCATAGTTCAGAAGAGAGTCAGGGGAGGTGATAACCTTCAGTTGATACATTGAGTCATTACCATGAAAGGAAATGAGGATGAAAGATGGTGATGCCCAAACATGAAAAGCTTAAATAAATGCTTTTGAAAAGCTCTAAGGCTAAAGAAGTCATAGAGTTATTCATTTTTTTCTCAACATTAAAAGTGTTCAAAGCTTTATAAGAAAGCAAAACGTTTAAAGCAAAATTAGATGTGCTAGAACAAAATCCTATATAAGTGTATGAGAGTGATGAAGGAGGGGTAATTTCTCTTCCCTTGTTACTCCACTTTCTATCTTGTGAGAGAAGTGAGTGGAGGGTTGCAAACAATTCTTTGGAGACTTGTTTGTGTTGAATCAACTTTGTCGAAACTCAGATGCCGAAGGTGGTGTAGCAAATTGAAGTTTAAATGTTTTGATATTTTCGATGCTTTACCTTGAGTTTTATTGAGGTTACAAGAGGCATAGTTATTGGTTTGTGTTCGAGTGTTGGTTGTGTTGTGTTCGAGAACATTGAAAATATTCCTTGTTGTAAGTTATCTTTTGACAAAGTCAATTCCCTAGCTAGCATTTCTTGATGTCTCATTTTTGGGTTGTGAAAGAGGCTTGTCTTCAATCACTGCTCGCTAAAAAAGGCTTTATGTTCCATCAGTTGCATCTAGTAATGGAGGTATGAAGGCCAAGAAGCATGCACCAATACTTTGGGACGAGCAAAAGAAAATCCATGATGTGTTTGGAGGTTGACAACCCTAATGGCCTAGAACTAGTGGTCAAGGTCAAATTTTCTTCTTTCTTAGATACAAACTTTATTTGCAGAGGTGTTTGTCACCATGTAAATGAGTGCCCAGGTAAATCTATGCTTGAAGAGAAGATGACTCAACTCATTGATTTTTTGATGTCATTCAGAAGGAAACTCTACTTACTATAGAATAAGGAAAGATGTAGAGTGCTACAATGACCACTAAAAGGAAAGGCTATGCTAACTCTGATGTTCAAGAGGTCGTGAGGGACCCTAAGGGGTCATTTGATACCAAGGGAGAATCCAAATTTGATAGTGTTGAGATTCAGAAAACCCATCATGCAGAGTCTTTCACTTGCCCCTTGAGTGTACGTAAGGATGTTGTGCATATTAAATAAAATATCATTCCCATAGGATCCAAGGAGGCTAAGCCCGAGAATGAGAGAGAATCACTTAAGAACTTGGCTCATCAACCACTTGTTGATACGAACATTTATGTTGTCTTCCACACTGCCAGAGAAGATGGGGTGGTTGCTTGTAATCATAATGCATTGGGGGATGTTGTAATTGACATTGATCACGTAGAATGTATCTGGATTGGTTGCACTGGTTAAAAAGAAAGCAAGCACCTCATTGCTAAGAAAAATAAAGCGTGATGCACTTGCAATTCAAGAGTTAAAACTTGGAGCAAAAGAGGATAGATAAATCAAGTGCAAAGGACATATCTCATTTAGTGATTAGTGTAGGCAAGGAAAGAGGGGAACCATGGTGGTGGTTGAAGAAACTTTGAGCCCTTATTTATTTATTGCAAACGTGATGGTAGTCTTGTTGTTGTCACTATTGAGATTGGCACTAAAATGCTTCATTGCTTCAGTCTATGGTCCAAGTGCACATGTAGATAGACAAAGTCTTTCAGTTGAAATGCAAAAACTCATGCTAAAAGATAATGCTATAATATTTGTGGGTGATTGGAACATGACTCTATACAATTTTGACAAATCACATTGTTCTACCTTGATGTTACGCATGGAGAGATAGAATTGGGATGACTTTGAATAGTCCAAGGAGTTGGTAGACTTGGTAGTGGTATTTAATGGTGGAAATTCCTCTAACTTCACTTGGCATAATAAGCATTACGAGAGAGAATCTCTTTTAGAGAGGATATATCTAAACAAGGAAGCCTAGTGGATTTTCTCTAATGCTAAAATCACTCATTTTTTTGAGTATCCATCCCTAGCCATGTTCATGTGCTTCGGTCTTTCAAGCTTAATGTTGTTTTGGCTATTGGGAATGGCTCTCCTTTGTTTAGATTTAATCTCTCATTTTTTAGGAAAGAAAGCTTATGTTCAATATTGAAGGAGGCATGGTCAAGCTGCAACAAAGCATCACTTCACCCAATTAGGTGTTGGCTTGACCACATGAATGCTATTGTTGATGTAGCAAAAATCTTTGACCACTCTCAAGAACAATAAATAATGAGTAATGTTGATGCTTCAAAATCATTTAAAGATGCAATCCTAAAAGCACTCAAACTGGCATCTTAAGACACACCATACTACAATAGCTACTTAAATTTGTTGAAGCCTTCTTGGAAGGCCTCCTCCACTATCACTTGCAGGCTACCAAGCTTTAGGTGAGAGTCTCCTCATATCTTGTTGGGGATACACAAACCAGTGTGTTTCCTAAGGCTTTGAGAGTGAAGAAATATAAAGAGAGATCCACTAGGATTGATGATGGCAAAGGACAAAGGCTGAGAGATGACATGGACATTGCAAGATCATTCACAAGATATAGTTTTACTATTGTTGGTGTGAAGCATGAGTGGCCTAAGAATGATCAAGGAAAGATAGGAGAGTTTTTGAAGGAAAGTGATAATTTAATCAGCATTGGTTAAGCTACTCTTATGAGTAGTCCATTTTGAGTGGAGGAGTTGAAGTTCACGGTAAATAAAATGGCTAAAGCCAAATTGCTCGATATTTTTGGAATACAAGCTAAATGTTTTTAGGCTCTCTGGAATGAATATGAAAATGGAATGTACTATCTTTTCAATCATAATAGAAGGGTTTGGCATTTCCTACTAGAGAGCTCAATTAAGGACTTGTAAAGCTCATTTCTAAGTTACTTGGCATGGTCGCATTGGATAGCTCAAGACCCCTAACTATGCTCAATGTGGCTTATAAGATTAATGCCAAGGCTCTTGCTTAGAGGATCAAGTTCAATATTTCTAGAGTGTTGCATGATCAACAACACAGTGTTGCATGCTCAGCAACACAGTTTTGCATAGGGTCACAAGATTCATGATGATGTACTAAACTTGATGCTATCCATCAATTTTATGCTATCATCCAAGTCGGAGTTCTCATCTTGATAAATATGGACTTTGATAAAGCATATGATAGGATCAAATGATAGTTCATTGTGGAGGTAATGGAATCTATGGGATTTCGTCTAGGATTCATAAATATGGTGAGATGCATATTTGCAAATGCTTCTATTGTTTTACAGGAGGCGAATGGGGTTTGCTCAAACCTCTTTGTGATAAGGAGATCTATTAGTAGGCAGGGGTGCCCCTTGGCCCCCTGTTATTTGCAATCATCATTGATCTTAAGGAATTTGAACTTAAAGATTAGACAAGGGATTATCAAAGGCCTCCCTATCCATAGGAGGGATCATTTTATCACTCAATTCTTTTTGGATGACAATTCTAATTTGGTGAAAACAAAAGATCGGTCTATGAAAGAATTCCTAAATGTATACGATAATTTTTGTGAATTATCCAAGTATTTTATAAGCACTACCAAAATAGGAATAGTGCCCTTGAGCTTTGATGAGCCTCCCAAGTGGATATTGGATCTTAGCTTCAAGATAATCAAGTAGGGACAACCATTTAAGTACTTAGGCTACCCTTTGGGGGTTGGTATCTCTATAAAGAAAAGCCCAAACTGGATGATCTTAGAGGTTAAGAGCAAGGTTGATGCTTCCAAAGGGAAACACAAGGAGCTTTTGAACAATTCCTATGAAGGAAAACTCATGAAATGTAGGAAATTCTCTCATTTTTCCTAGGTATGTATACATGGATTCCTTATGCATAACTAGGGAATTACGTTCCCCACATCTCATGGTAGGGAATCCTTGGCATGCATTTATGATTTCCTTATATATAAATAGGGAATTTTATTCCCCACACCTTAAACTAGGTATTTGTAGGTCATGTAAATAGGAAATCCCATTTTCCACCTAGCATAGTAGGGAATTGTAGGCCCCACAACTAAGGATTTTGGTTCCCCGCATTTCATACTAGGGAATTACAAATATCAACATCAAGAATATATACATTGTGGGAGATTACAAATACTCATATAAAGATATAACTTGTGGAAAGTAGTCACCCAATAAATTAGACTTAAATTAAATGGTTACTCTATAATACAACATTTCTTCTTATCCCTTTTTACAAAATTTTGTAAAAATCTTATACTTAATCTAGAGATTATTTGGTGGTGAAGGAAGCCAAGTGAAGGTAACTAACTATATTGATCAACAATTTAATATTGAGCTTTGTGTGACCTAGCTAAATACTTATGAAAATTACTCTAAAGATTATTTGGTGGTGGAGGAAGCCTAGTGAAGGTAACTATATTGATCAAAAATTTAATATTGAGCATCGTGTGACATAGCTCAATAATTATGGAAATTAGGAACCTATTTTGTGTGCCATTTATGCATATTCTTCCACACGTTTCTAGTGCATATGCATTGCAAAAAGAGATAAAAATGATCCTCTTTTCCATAAGTGTAATATCCTAAAATAAGCATTAACATACTTTTCTACCTATATGAAAAACTTCAACATAACTAGCCTCCTAAGAAACATATAGAACTTATAGAGAATGATGTTCCATTCCATCTTGGTAAGGCTAGGCTTTTTGTATTTTCTCACATACATAGTTTATTGCACTTACTCTGATTCTCCCGAATCACATTGGAGTTTAATGACACATTGCCCATATTACCTTTGATCAAGCATAATTGAGGTTAGAAATATTGTTATTAAAAATGTAATAAATAGCAAAGTGGTAAGGTAAATGGGTTGGTTTTTCAAGGTACATGTGCTAAGGAGTATTTGAAAGTAATTAGCTATAAACATACTTAGTTAATTTCTTGTAACTGTACAAGTTCTGAAAAGCTTGATATTCTTTTAAGAATTGATAGGCTAATTTAGAATTTTCATTAATAACAAATATATCATTTTTGAAGCCCAAAGCATTCAATCAAATAGAGTCAAGCATAATTGAGGTTAGAAATATTGTTATTAAAAATGTAATAAATAGCAAAGTGGTAAGGTAAATGGGTTGGTTTTTCAAGGTACATGTGCTAAGGAGTATTTGAAAGTAATTAGCTATAAACATACTTAGTTAATTTCTTGTAACTATACAAGTTCTGAAAAGCTTGATATTCTTTTAAGAATTGATAGGCTAATTTAGAATTTTCATTAATAACAAATATATCCTTTTTGAAGCCCAAAGCATTCAATCAAATAGAGAATTGAGGTGATGAATTAATCCTCAACAAAGACACCTAGCCAATCTTGAGTATTTCAAGATATGGCTATTTTTTTCCATGTTTGTCATAAGCAAATACCCTCTAAGAAGGAGGCTCCATGATGGGTCAAATATGAATTTATTGGGAAGGACTTTAATAATGTTTGGTTGGGTTTAGAGAGAGCTAGTCCACTATCTTCCTTGGTTAGTAAGCTCTTTTCTTGAGGAAAATAGTGTGTGCTTACAATATCATAAGTTCATGCCTTAGTTTTTTGGTACGAACACAATGTCAAGTATAAATAATATAAATGAGGACCCTCATGATAGAAACCACAATACACTTGATATATTGGCATGGATATTTCCAGCACCCCCTCTTGATACTTAATAAACTCTATAGTAACATGTGATTGATGCTAGAACCATGAATGCTCAAGTCTTGCACATATACTAGATGTGCCTCAAAGACAACACAAAGAAGACTCATCAATGATAAAGCAGGGATTAAGAAAAAAAAATCCCTACATGTGGTAGCTCATTAATGTCCAATAGTTTCTTAAAGATCCAAGAGGACCGTTCGATAATTCGAGCATTGAAAAGGTCGCATAATATCAAAGAAGATTCAAGCCTCAAGCTATTGATCATAGCAACAACTAGACTCGAAAATTATCCCCAAGAACATGCACTCACTTCATGAAATCCAACACAATATATATACACTTGAGAAGCACCAATCAACGAAGAACATGAAGTTGACTTTATGAAATTAAATGAAAAAAATATGTACTTGAGAAGCACCAATAAAAAAACATTCCTCAAGGTGAATGTGAAATATTTCATGAGAAGGCACTAATTGTTGGGTCCCCTTAATCACTACTTTCTCTGTCAAATCTCACATTCTCTATGATTTTTTGTGTGCGTGTTTGTTTGAGTGTGATGAGCATCTAGCTTTGTAAGTTTCCTTCTTTTCACATTCTTGTCCCAACACTTATAGGAGCAAATTCAACAAAAGGCTTGATGGTTCATCAAGCATAGCTTGAATCACTCAAATGAAAATGGCATATCTTCTTGATTCATGTTTGACCAATTTCTTTGACATTCTTGGCATGCTTATCATACAGAGATATGGTATGTAGTCTTTCACAATTTTCTTACATAGGTTACACATTAACGAAATGGAATTTATCATATGTCCTTCTTCAAATCCTCCCCTAAGAATGCTCTCCTATCTAATCTACACTTTCTATTTGGTTGTCACTTGCATTCGTGATTATTGGTACGATATAATGCAATAGTCCTTTATTTCAACCCTTTTATAACTAAAGTAAGTAGCTTGAAACAACCTTTGCACTACCCTTTTAATATGGTATCACCACATAGGTTTCTTGCATGATAAAATTTTGAGAAATTATGTCAGTATCTCTTGCATTTTATGAATCACACTTGATGTTAACATAAGATAATATTTCAATGTTAGAGAAGGTGAGCAATCTACCAAGATTCTCTCTCTCTCTCACTCACTCTCTCTCTCTCTCTCTCTCTCTCTCTCTGTCTCTCTCTCTCTCTCCCTCTCTAAGGGTCAATCAATCTACATATAAGGGTAAGGCCTTTGATTGCTTACAAGTTGTTATGGTAGCATAGGAGCTGCCTAGAGATGTTTGAGGGGAACCCCTATTAGAAGAGTTTCCATATCCATGGTTGCGTGCACTCCTCGCATGTTCCAATCTAGAGAGATACAATAATGAATGCTAGAGTTCTTACAAAAGTAGGAGGATGATAAAACACTTCACATGCTAGAGTTAAATCTCATATAGTGTGCTAGATTTCAACCTCATATACACATGTTGCAACACAATAAGAAAGAAGTCATCACAAAGATGTTGTGTGGCTTTCTTGAGCCAATGCGTTCCTTAATATGCCACCATTTGAGAAGGAGATAGAAGTGGTACTTCCTCGTGAAGAAAAAAAAAAATTTGGGTGCTGATAGTTTAGGAAATATGGAAATTTTTTATATTAATCTTCACTTGAATGGCTGCATCAAGCCACTCCTTTGGATGACAAATGATGAGCAAACAAATCCTCGAATGGATGTCTTGCAAACTAGGAAAGGCCCTTAGATAGGCCTAGTATTTTTTAAATAGATTTATTTATTAATATTTTAATCCATTTTGTGTCTAAATCCAAGCCTACAAAAGGGTTTCTTTATTGGCATTCAAAGAATAACACTAGTGCTTGGGTAGTGACTTTTTCTATGCTCACCTTCTAGAAGTTGAAGTCACTTCCTTAAGTTTTTGTTGAAGTCCCCTACCAAGATGGTATACTCTTGTGGAATTTGTCATTTGAAATTTTCGAATGCCTCTATCTATTCATCGATGCAAGATTTAAACTTGAAACCCCTATAGGTGATCCATTGTGATGTTGCATGAACATTTAAGAGGGTACATGGTACATCTTTCATTCAAACACATAGCAAGTTTGAAAAATCATGATTTACATTAGGAAATCATGATGCCTAAATGTTTTACTATGGAATTTGACATTAATTGAGATAAACAATATTTTGTGTATTTTGACATTAGGTTATATGGTAGTAATTTGACATTAGCTTATATGGTACCAATTTGTCAGACTTCATCTTCTTTAATGTCTATCTTCATTCGCTTCCATCCCTCATGCATCCATAAAGTACTCTGGTTGATGGGAAATTAGGAGCACCTTGATATTAAGACTCAAAGAAGATATATTCAAGCACTATAAGACTAAAAAGGGAATTAGTCAAGTGGTACAAAGGATCAAAACAATAAATTTAAAACACCTTATTCTCTATTTTCCTTATTTTAACTGCTAAGAAAAAATTGTCATAAGGAGCATTGGGTAGGCCCAATAAAATATGATAGAGAATTCCAAAGCCATGGAGAAGAAACGTTTGAGAAGATGGTTAGAAATTTTAAACTCATCAAAAGAGGAATTCAAGGGGACATCTGAGCTAGAGGTAAAAACGTGATTTAAGATAAATGCATGAAATATTTGGAATTAAGGAAGAATGATGTCTTCCTCAAGCAATAGATGGAGTGGAGATCCATCTTCCCTAGGGAACATTGGAAGATATGGCAAAAATGCACTAAAAAAGTGTGGTCTAGTAATCCATCAACAAATTGAGCACCCTTCTATATGTAAGGTGTATATGAAAAAGATAAGTAAGAAGGAGAGGCTCAATAAGTTTATAAAAATCCATGCATGGTGAGTCATGTGCCATCGAGCTTAGGAGTCAATCCTCTATGTTCTCTGGCAGTGCCTTGCAATGCAAGCTTTGTCCTCTCTGAAAGAACATGACAAGGTGGATTGCAATTGTAGGCCTTAATGTAGAGGTTATGATGAAAATGGCATTGGTTAGGGACAAAGGTGTATTGGACGAAAAGATATTAAACCTATGGAATGTCATCAATGTAAAAAATTTACACGGCTCAGTGAACAAAATCTGAGAAAGAGATAGAGAGTACACAACAGATAAGAGGAGAAATTTAAAAAAACCTTTGGCTCCAAACAACTAATACAAAGATGGCTCTATCCACCCATGTGCTTCCACTCTAAATTTTAGCTGGCAATCCAGACTGAATATAGATGAAGAGCTTAAGGCTAGCTAGAACAACTCTAATTGCGTGAAAGATAGATCATCAATGGTTGTGAAGGGGTTTAGCTTTTATAGCCCGCGAAGGTGGTTAGGTTGGCTTGACCAACCTACCAACTAGATAGTGAGCCTTCATACACTTGATATCCTCATCGACCACCCCTCTCTCTCTCTCTCTCATGTAAAAAAAATATCATTTTGATCTTAGTTGTAATTTGAGAATCCATCGTTTGTGAGGAGGTTTTGAGGGTCAAATCCTTGTTCTTCCAGAGTTTGAATGAGGTGAATGATTGCCTCTTCAAAGAGTTCGCTTATAAAGCATGCATCCTTGTTAAACTATAGTCAGCTTGCACTTAATCAAGCAGATAACTTCATCCGTTCATGGCTTCTTCAATATCTTTGGACAAGTAAGGCAAGATAGCCCTCTTCCATGGATTTTTGACAAAGGGATTGCGAAGGTAGTAGATACAGCTATTGTCGATTTTGTAGGTGAAAATGCCTCTCGTGTCAATGTAATCTGATATGTCGCTTTTTTTTAATACACTTTGAAATGTTGCTCCGCACTTGCAAGACATGGGACTTCTCTGAGAAAGGATCATATTTTGGCCTTTCTTCAAGACATCTTTTGCACAGCTCTCATCCCAGCTCCCTTGAACAAAGAATTTGAGCAACTTGCTCTTGTGGGTGGCACATTCCTTGAAGTACTCAATGCTCACAAATGTCCTTATCCAAAAGGGTTCATCATTACATTGGCCTTGATCATTTTTTTCAACTATTTTATATTTACTCTGGCTTCTTTGCTACAGTGTGCAAATTTTCGATTTTGTTATAAATACCCTGGTAAACACAAATTTTAATGTGTATGAATAGTACCCAACTCTTTTGACTAATAAATATCAGTCATATCTTTTTCAAACTTGAGGCTCACAGCTTACTTCAGTTGTAAATTATGTTTGCTGCTGTAAATCAAGACTCTGTAAATCTTTTTCTTAAAATATTTATGCGAAGAACACTTTTTGCTAAGAATTCTCAGCACCCAAGTTTTCTTGTAGCATGAAATTAGTAATTTCATAATTCATTGCCAGAGAATTGACATGTAAGACAAATGACAACTCCTGATTTTATGTTTTCAATAATGTTGAAATATCCTACATAGTATCCCCATATAATAGCCCATCATAAAGATCATCAATAACCTCCTCTCATCAAAATCAATATTCTCACTCTTCTTCAAGTTTGTAGTAATCTCAATGTCGGGAAGCAGCTTGAATCTAGATTGCTTTTTTGGCTTAGATCTTTTTTCTTCGGGGTTTTTTTATCTTCTTGTACTCTCGGCTTTTGAACATCAGTCGGAATCTACTCTGGTTCTGAATAAGAAGTTTGAGAAAACAGATAACTCCTCCTAGTCAGCCTCTTGGAACCTTCCGCTTAATTATAATCTCTTCTCCCCTTCTTCTCAACAAGCACTTTGACTCCTTGAGATTTCACCATCCTGAAAGAATTTGCAGGGATAGATGAAGATGGGGCTGAAAATGGAGCTGGTTGTTTCTCACTTCTACTCATCCTGTTTTGTGAGTCTTTTAAGTTCTTTAAAATCCCCTCCATCATATATTCGACAATTGGTATTATAGTTGGTCTCACATTGGCAATAGGAATAGCATAGGCATAAGCATAAACACAGGCTGAGAAATAAGAGAAATAGTAAATGGTCCAATAGGAGAAGTAGGAGAAGTCATGGTAGGAAAAGACATCGCTAGTGGTGAGTGCATGCCATTCTGCAAGCGAACCTTCCATCTCCACCTCTTTGTCAATGTAAAGACTGCATTGACAGTATCTTGCCATTCCATCTTCAATCCCATAAGCTGCATACAGTCTTTGAGTAACTCTCCCAACTCATCCTAAAGTGTAGGATCAGCTACCTGCAAGAATAACTCCACTTTCTCTGAGTTTAGAGCTCTTTGCTCTAGTGCATCCAATTGGTTGTATCAGTCTTTAAACTCGTGCAACAACTTAGAAGCAAGAAATCTTTTGTTGACTTGATAGACCCATTCTCTGAATGTCTTTCATGTAGCAATACTATAATCCTCTAGAAAATATTCATCTTTAAGTGTTTTTTTGAAAACATTCCAGTTAAAGTCTTGCACAAAAAAAGCTGTCACTCTAAACCGCAAAGCAGGCGTGACAAGCCATAAGAAATAGTTGCTCTAGCTGATTGGAACTTCGAAGAAGTGCATCCAGCTTTTAGAGGCTTTAAGGAAGGCTAAAAATTTATTTCCATCAAATAATTTGCACTCACTAACCACAACCTCAATTGCCTTGGTTGCACCATTTGTATGCTCTTTTTCTTAATGCAATAGTCATTATTCATCCAATTGTTGCTAATGCAACTATTGCTGTTGTTGCATACATGAATGCATCAACTGATTTTACATCATGATGACTGAAGAAAGAGTTTGTAATAAGGTGTTCATCTCAATAGTCAAAAAGGAATAATTAGTCGATGAAGAAGTTAAATTCATCAAAGACTCTCCCATCTCGATTATCAAAAGTGACTCTTTCACGTCGGGTTCTCACCAATTGTCACACACGATTCACATGAGTGATTTTGAAGCTCGCTCACCATAGGGACACTTTGAGATGGAAGAACTCAACATAAAATAATTATCTAGAAGAGTTTAGATTCAAGTGGAATGAGAAAACAAATTCTTGAATAAGGATATAGGCAAGATACCTATTCAGAAGAGTTTCGGATATGATCAAAACCAATTTGAGAAAGAAGAGAAGAAGGTGAAACTCAAGGAAGGTGAGGAGCACTAAGCTCAATCTCAAAAGCCATTTCATGGAGCTCGATGATGATCTTCAAAAGAAGGAAAGAAGCTTAAAGCTCAACTCAAGCCAATCTTCATAACGACTCGCGATGACAGAAACTTTTATGTAGACATGGAGCTTTAAGCTCTCGACCTCGAACCTTCTCTCCAAAATTTGATTGTGATCTTTGAAGAAGGCAAGGGATACATGCTCAACATCTAGCCTTACACACTTGATTTTGATGGCCCTTCTCTCAAACTTGTTGGCAAAGCTTTGAAGAGGCGAGGAGCATCAAGCTCAACTCAAGATCCTCTCTTCATGGTCTTCTTGGAGAGATCAAGGAGTGTGTGTCCCCAAAACCCCTCATACTCATCCTCTTATATAGATTTTTCTTTCCCACGTTGAGAGGCTTTTTCTTATTTAGGCTTTTAGTTACTTTAGCTTGTTTAAAGCAAGTGTTCTTAGCAAAAATGATGGGATTTTTAGAATAAAGATTTTAAGCTTTGAATGATTAAAGCTAGCTTTAATCGAATGATTTTGGCCACATTTATACATCTTCAACAACCGCCAAATCTGCATCATGTGAGAGGCGATGAGGCGGTAGATGAGGGTGAGGATGACTGAGGCTGCTCCCATCGCCACATCTGCTCCCACCATCTTAGTTTGAGTCTTGCTGATGATCCCCCCAGAATTAGCAGCACCAATTTTTGCCTCTCCGCCTTTCTTAATCTCCATCAAAACCAACCCTCTCTCTCTCTCTCTCATGTTAGAACAATATCCATCTAATCTCAGTTGTAACTTGAGAATCCATCTTTTGAGGAAGTTTCAAGGGTGGAATTCTTGTTCTTCCAGAGTTTGAATGAGGTGATCGATGTCCTCTTTAGAGAGTTCACTTATAGAGCATGCATTTTTATTGAACTACAGTCAGCATGAACTTAATCAAGCAAATGACTTCATCCGTGTGTATCTCCTTCAAAATCTTTGGACAGGTAAGGCAAGATAGCTTCACCCTCTTTTGTGAATTTTTGATAGAGGGATTGCAAAGGTAGCAGATACAACTATCATCGATTTTCTAGGTGAAAATGCCTCTCATGTCAATGTGATCTAATATGTCGCTTGTTTTGAAAACACATTGGAATGTTGCTCTCTAGACTTGCAAGACATGGAACTTCACTAAGGAAGGATCGTATTGTGGCCTTTCATCGAGACATCTTTTGCACAGCCCTCCTCCCAGCTCCCAAAGAATTTGAGCAAACCTAACAAAAAAATTGCTTTGAAAGAGAATTTCGTGCCCAATCATTCATGCAGTTTGCAAATGAAAACCATGTAATGCAATCATTCAAATGATGCTTCCACACAAAAATTTATGAATGCAATGAAGAAAATGTGCCTAGCCTAAGTAGTTGTACTCATGTGTCATGCAAAAAGACATACACAATAGAAAATAAATTCCTAATGACGTTGACTAATGTGTTCAAATTATTTGCAAAAAACTCTACCTTCATATTCACAATGGTGGATGCGCAATGTCACGACATCCACCCCTTCAAGCCTGCCAATCCTCTGGCATGTGCCAACTTCTTTACCACTTGCAACATTGTCCCACAGGATCATACGAGAAATCATCGATAATATGATAAGTAAGTAAGTTGACACAGGTTATCACAACATCCTCCTAGATCATATGGATGAATCAAAGAAGGTAAAATTTCATAGATCATCAACGCATTTAGATCTTATTTGGCTGATTGGTAAATCAAACAATCTTGTGACTCCAAACTCTCTTGTCCCCTTCAATGGAACAAGTCTTGTTTGTGCTTTGTCTACATTGACATTTATATCCATATCTATCTTGATAAATGGCATAAATGCCATTGGCAAATTATTATCAGTGTCATTGTCCAAAGGTAATTCAACCTTTTTGTCAATTGTCTTATATGTTGATTGTACTCTATCTTCTTTCCTACAACCTGCAAATTTCAGCTTTTATTGTAAATTTTCTAGTAAATAGAAATTTTGTTGTGTATGAACAACACCCAACTCTTTTGATTGACAAAAATCAGCCATATCTTTTTCAGACTACATATAAACAGCCCAATACTGAGGCTCATAGTTCACTTTAGCTGTAAATCCTATCTACTACTGTAAATCAACACTTTGTAAATCTTTTTGCTGAAATATTTATGCGAAGAGCACTTTTTGCTGAGAATTCTCAGCACCCAAATTTTATTGTAGCATGAAATTAGAAATTTCACAATTCATTGCCAAAGAATTGACATGTAAGACATATGACAACTCTTGATTTTCAATTTTCAGCAATGTTGAAATATCCTCCATAGTATTCGAGTACAGTAGCCCATCATAAAGACCATTAGTAACCTCCTCTCATCAGAATCAATCTCCTCACTCTTCTTCAAGTCTATAGTAATCTCAATGTTGGGACGCATCTTGAATCTAGATTGCTTTCTTAGCTCCAAATCTTTTTTCTTTAGGGTTTTCTAATCTTCTTGTACTTTCATCTTCTAAACATCAACTGGACACTTCTCTGGTTCTGAATAAGAAGGCTGAGAAACTAGATCACTCCTCCTAGTCACCCTCTTTGAACCTTCAGATTGATCATAATATCTTCTCTGCTTATTATCAACAAGCACTTAGACTCCTTAAGATTTCACCATCCTGAAAGAATTTGCAAGGGTAGATGAAGATGGGGCTGAAATCGGAGCTAGCTCTTGCTCCCTTCTAGTCATCTTGTTTTGTAGGTATTTTAAGTTCTTTAAAATCCCCTCCATCATATATTTGACGATCGGTATTATAGTTGGTCTAGCAATGGCAGTAGGAATAGGCATAAGCATAGACCGAGCAATAAGAGAAGTAGTGGATGGTCCAATAGGAGAAGAAGGAGAAGTCATGGTAGGAGAAGACATTGCTGTTGAGAGTGGAAAAAGACTGAATTTTTGACTAATTTTTGTTATTTTTTAGGTCTGAATGATTGATTTTTGATGGATTTAGAGTGATATATGATTATTAATGGAAGTGTTTGAGACTATTTTTTATGATATTGATTATTTTTTGGAAGCTCATGATGATTTTTAGTGGAGATATGAAGCTCTGTGATGTTCTGATAAGTTCTATTGAGGTTCTGATTGGTTCTGATAGCTTCTATTTTGTTCTGATTTTCTTTTGTATGAAGCATGGCTTGATTATTGATGTATGAAGCATGGCTTGATTATTGATGAAGATTGAAATATTTTGGAAGCTTATTCATCACTTTTTAATAGTTTGGAATAGTTTTAGTATGAATTATGAGGATTTGATGTTCTCTGATGACCTTATGTAACCCTCTGTAAACCTTCTGTAGTGCCTTTGTATCTGTTTTGTATCTGCTCTAGTCCTGTTCTATACTGTTTTGTAGATCTTCTATAAGTGTTGTATAGAATGTATGTGTGACTTTGGAAAATTTTTATAAATTTTGGAAAGGATGAATCTAAGTTCAAAAGAGCTAAAACAAATGGAAGAAGTAGCTACTGAAGACTGAAGAGAAAACTGGAGTGACAGTGACAGTAGTAAGCTGTGAAGAGACACTGTAGTGGCTTTGGTGTCTCTTCACATCAGACATACCTCTTGGGAGGTGCATCCATGACCTAAGAAGGATTATTGAGAGTCATTATGAGAGTATTGTAGTGAGGAGATGATGTACTATTGAGAGAGAGAGAGAGAGAGAGCCAGAGATAGCCAAATTCTATCAAAACAGTGTATCTTTCTTTGAGAGATTAAGAGAGAGAACTATGAAGATGAATACTATGTGATTGATTTTCATTCAACAATGGTGTATTCTTTTATGTTCTTTGTTATATTATGGATTCTATGAAGATGTTGAAGATTATGGTTGATTCTATCAAATCCGTGGGAGATATCAACTATGATGCTACGTGAAGAATTGTTGTTTTTTTTATTTTGGTCATCAAAAGAATGAAATAAAAGCTTGTTGATGTTACAAGATAGATTTTCTTGCAGTAGAATCCCCTTTTCCTTGGTGTTCCTCTTGGGGCTCCAATTGCTGGTGGTGATTGCATGCCATTTTGCAAGTGAGCCTTCCATCTTTACCTCTTTGTTAGTGTAGAGACCGCATTGATAGTATCCTGCCAATCTGTCTTCCATCCCATAGGTTGCGTATGGTATTCAAGCAACTCTCCCAACTCATCCTAAAGTGCAAGATTAGTTGCATGCAATAATAATTCCACTTTCTCTGAGTTTAGAGATCTTTTCTCTAGAGCATCCAACTGGTTGTATCACTCTTCAAATTCACACAACAACTCAAAAGAAAGAAGTTTTTTGTTGACTTGATAGACCCATTCTCTGAATGTGTTTCACGTAGCAATACCATAATCCTCCATAAAATATTCATCTTTGAGTGCTTTCTTGAAAACATTCCAGTTAGAGTTTTGCACAAAAAAATCTGTCACTCCAACCCACAAAGCAGGCGTGACAAGCTGTAAGAAATAGTTGCTCTAGTTCATGGGAACTCCAAAGAAGAGGATTTGTCTTTCAAAGGCTTTAAGGTAGGCTGAAAAATTCTGGCCTCACTAACCACAGCCTCAATTGCCTTGGTTGCACCATGCGCATGCTCTTGTTCTTGATGAAATAGCCAGTGTTCATCCAATTGTTGCTAATGCAACTATTGTTGTGCTACATAGATAACTGCATCTGCCAATTCTGCATCATAATGGCTGAAGAAAGAGTTCGTAATAAGATCTTCATATCAACAGTTGAAAAGGAAGAAGTAGCCAATGAAGAAGATGGATTCATCGACACAAGGAGCTTTCAATCGTTCCCCACATAGGCAATTTGGTGAAATATAGGAAACTCTCCAATATTTCCTATGTAGACAAGTACGTATTCCCCATCTATAACTAGCAAATTGCATTCCCTACATCTTATAATAGGGAATATAGAGCATTCCCTACATTCCTTTGAAAGTCCCTACGTTTCTTACATCTTATAATAGGGAATATAGAGCATTCCCCACATTACTTTTGAAAATCCCTACATAAGGAATTATAAGGATGTGATTCCCTACTTTTATGTAATAGGGAATTAAAGGTACAATGAGGATAAGATAAAGATGATGTTTATCACAATTCTCTATTTCTCAATTCAAGTTGATAATGATGGTTTCGAGAAGGTAAGGACAAAGGTCACAAGAAACTCTAAACCACTTACTATATAGAAAGTTCACATTATAACTAGGAAGATTACTAACCAAACTAGGAAGAATATAGAATTTTCTAGTTATAACTAGATAATTTTGCCATCACTAGTCTCTTCTAACTAGTAACATCCTTTTCCTAGATAGTATCTAGAAAATTGAAGCCCTATCTAGCAACATTATCTAGCAAGTTATTGTATAACTAGTAATAATATTAACCTAATTAGAAAATTTTACTTTTTATTAGTCATAACTAGCAAGTACTATCCTCTAACTAGGGAATTATAGATATTCTATCAAGTTAACTTGGATCTCATGATTTTTCTAGGTATAATTAGTAAATAAATATTCATCGATTAGACATTTACATTTGTATAATACTTACTCATAGCTAAGCTTTTCACATTGACACAAAAGCAAGACCATAGTTGTTGAAAGGTAATCACAATAACAAAAAAGAAAATTAAAAGAAAGATGTTTAGTACACATGAATAACACAAATTGTGTGGCCCCAACAACAGAGTCATTGCAATATTTAGCAATAATAACACTTACAATGTTGAGCAAAGTACATGGCCACATTGACCAAGCATATATCATGGCCATGACATCCATCTTATTGCAAAGCTCATGATTATATTAGTGAGAAAAAAGCATATTGCACCAATGGATTAAATAGAAACTCCACACACTAACATCATATTCCCTACTGTCCAAATGAGCAACAAGAGCAAACATTCAAAGTGCATGGCAAGAAAACCACACAATCATATATACCCCATCATGAAAATTAGATAGCCATATTAAAAAGGAAAGCACATTACCAAATGCATGACCATATTGGTCATGGAAGTGCACATGGAAAAAAAGAACCACCAAGGCAAACACGCGCGCATTCCAAATGTTTCAAATGGTGTTGCGATCGCAACGGTTGACGGCTGATCTGTTACCTCATTTTCTGGGACGGCATCCCTTATTGCCAGCTCATTCCCTCTCACATTGCGACGTTCCTGCACCTCGCTCGTGGTGCCGCCATGGGATACCATTCCCTCCATGCATGGTGTCCATAACGTCCTTATAAGTTCCTTGTCGCAGGTGCGCAGGTGCCGTGCTGCAGACGCCGTCAGCTCTCAGGTGTCCACCGGTAGTATTGCCCCTGCATGACAGCTTTTACTGCCCTGGAATCTCCACGATAGCACCGGAAATAGTTATCTTGTTAATGCCGATCCTTGTCATTGCCACCCTTGGATCCTTTTGAAAAGCTTGCCCTACCTACGTCTACTCTCCCAAAGCCCATACTTCAAGGAACCTCCATCCTTCCCGATAACTTCTTTTTAAAATGCAAAATCTTACTTTTTAAGCTCAACAAATGGGATCTCCAACAAATCATTTAAAATAATAGTCATTTTTGAAAACAACCTTACATTGAATTACATTGAAACTTTTGCATAAATTCTGAGTTTGAATCATCCAAAATGGCTATTTTTTGTTAAGGAAAAGCATGGGTATCAACAAAGGTCAATAACAAGTATATAGCAACATGCAGTACGGTACCTCTCAAGTTGAGGACCTTGTCACCACACCATGATCAAATTTTTGAGAGAAGTCTTTCAAAAAAAAACAAAAATCATTGCTCCCAAACCCCAAGAACACTACAACAGAAACGAGGCATAGACGCGCATGTTAGACACGCAAAGTCGGGCGCATCTATCACAGCGTCTATAAGCGCGTGCAAACATGCGTGTAAATAGACACGAATTTTGCGTCTATATATCTGCGCTTATACACGCAAAAGTAGATGCACACGTCAAAATTCAAATCATACTTAAATTCATGCCTCACCTAGTCTCTTCATGCCTCACCTCCTCATGACTCACCTCTTCTTTCATTTTAAACACACAAGAAGGGAAAAAGGAAAGCCAAGGAGAGGAAGAAAGAGAGAACAAGAGAGAGGAGAACAAGAAGAAGCAGTAAGCAAGTAAGCAAGCATCAAGGGAGGGTAACTTACCAAGGAGAGGAAGAAGGAGAAGGAAGAAGCGCCACCACCCGCCACACCAAACACCCAAGGTGAGCCTCTCTCTCTCTCTCTTTCTCTCTCTCTCTCTCTCTCTCTCTCTCTCTCTCTCTCTCTCTGTTTCTCGCTTCCTCTCTTTGCTCTGTCTGTGTATTTAGGATTTGTGATTCCATTATGTATTGCATTTTGTAAATCAATAATGACGGTCGTCTGCTAAAATCAGCCGACCGAGCACGTCTGATAGCGCGTCTACATCTCAGTGTAGACATAGATATAGATGCGAAAAATGTTCCATATCGTTGGTAGGATGCCTACTCCTAGAGAGATAGGCTACCATCAAGGTCATAACCAGGCGTCCACTTGGCAGCATTTCTATAAGGAGGGACTCATCACGGAGGAGCAATATAATCGCGCCATGAGGATTCCACTACCAGAAGAGGTATGTTTTATTTTTTACATGAAAAGTATAGATAACTTTAATTTATTGTTTGTAATGGTATTTATATACCTTAATCCTTTGTGGAGGCGAACCCTGATGCAGTTGAGAATAGCGAAGGGGGGACTAGCAGTAGCGGTGGTGGCAACGGCAACGACACAGGCAGCGATGGTGGTAGCGATGATGATGCCTCTTCTGAGGAGATATAGAGGAGCCCCATAAATGCATGCCTCCCCTTGGCTTGTAATTTTCATTTTTGATATGTATTACTTTCAGCTAGTGCTTGCGACCATGACGTCACAAGCACTAGAACTCATAATGTAAAAACGTTTCATCTATATATATGAAATTTCGTGTGCTACATACATTGTTTTGTTTTTAGTATCCAATCTTCGAAATAATCTTTCTCTGTTTTCCCTAAGCATACAGTTTGATGTTGATGGGGGGAAAAAAACCAGAGAGCATGTGGCTTGCAAAGCGCCACATGCTCTCTGGTTTTTTTTTCATACCTCTGTTTTGTGCGTCTATCAGTGCGTCTAAATTGCACGATAAATGCGCATCTATTCTCGTAAAAAACTTTCAGAGTAAACGCGGTTTTAGACACGTAGATATATGTGTGTATAGACACACAATATGAATATATCCACTTTTTTATAAATATGATTATATATTTATGTAGCACGTTTATATGCGCGTCTATAGGTGCATCTAAGTGTGCGTGTAACTCTGATCATAAGCGTGCTTTTAGACGTGATTTTGTAGACGGGAAAATAGACGCGTTAATAAACCGCCTGACATTTTTTTTCACAATTCAAATATTGTGTCTACAAGCGTGTCTATGGAGCCTTTTTGTTGTAGTGGAAGCCTTCATGCATACCATGTCCAAGTTGACATCCCTAATAATAAAGTTGTCGTGCACTTAGATAACAACGATGTTAGAGTCATTCATGTACATGTTGTGATGGGTACACTAGGAGCTACATTAGTTGGATGTGGAAATGCATAGGGCTTTGTAAGGAAGTTGTAAGCACTCGCAAAGAAACGTGAGGTGATCAGCTTGAAGGTGGATGGGTTAAAGACACCAGTGGAGTTCCCATCCTCCTCCATAACGCTATATAATAGTAACCCCCTCAAGCCTAGCTGCCTTGCACCTTTATTACCATAATATAACTATAAGATATTGGACTCCCATGTCTAGATTGAGACTAATCAAGGAGAGGATTTATAATTCCAAGTAATGGTCAAAAGGAAAAAATCAAAATTTGATTTTACAACATATCTTTCAATTTAAAAGTTAATTCATAGAAAATTGCCATGTGGAATGATAAGAGTGGCATGAATGCTTGCCATGTAATAGATTCCTCAATTGTTGATATTATAGATATAGATTATAGGTATATATGACAAACTAAAGAAGTGAGACTCTCCATAGGATGAAGTTTAGCTAAATTGAAAGAAAATTCTCTTTGGTGACAAGGGCAACATGAATGAGGAAACATATACGATATGTGTGTTTCTTCCTACTATGACATTTTGATACTTTTGAAACTATTGAAATAAGCTTCTTATGAGAGGGATTTAAATTAATAATGGGAAAAAACCCATGTGTACCTAAAGAAAATGAGTTACTTTAGTCATGAAAGTTTATAAAGTTATTGGTTTTTAAGTACCCCTTGGGAAATGTGATAGAAATGATTTTCTAATAATAAGCCTATTATGAATAGACTAAAAGATAACATCATTTATATAACGTTGTGTGTGTGTGTGTGTGTGTGTGTGTGTGTGTGTGTGTGTGTTTGCACATGTCTATACATTGAAAGTAGATTAAACTCAGTAAAAAAAGCAAAACTTAACAACATTAAAATGGGACATTAGACAACCAAATCAAGAGAAGCCAAATCAAGACAACATTTAAATGGGACATTAGACAACCAAATCAAGAGAAGCCAATAGAGTAGAAGCATATAGCTCAAAATATTCACTATTGTAGACATTGGGTGGTGCCTAGACAAGAGCCAAAAGGTCAAGCAAGAACTAGCATAGAGGGAGTATTGTAATAGGGAAAATAAGAAAAAGATAGGGACTTACAGATAAATGCAGGGCATAGAATTTTAGAAGCAATATATGATATAGTCAACATAAATTATCCCCCTAATGAATGTTAAACAATTATGATATAGTCAACATAAAACAAAAAGATTCAAAAATAAACCATAATAGTATATTCATGAATTTTTAACATGATGAATAGGTGGTCATTTTGGGATTTATTTAAGGCATGATGTGTAATATGCCCATGATGCTAACCTTGTGCTTACAAAATTCGTGGGTCTCAAGTTCTTAATTTTAAATTGAGGAGTTGATAAATTGAAGTTTTCAAAAGGTAGATAATGATAAACTAAGCTCCGAGTGAGTTCTAATAATGTTAATAACAAGCACAAGATATAGAAATTAGCTCACTTAAGCTCACTAAATATCCAAAACTTGACAACCTTAAAATGGGACATTAAGAACAACCAAATCAAGACAAGTCAAAGTGTAAAAGTGTGAAGCTCAAATTATTTTCCATCCTAGACATAGGGAGGTGACTGGACAAAAACTCAAGGGCAAAGCCTCAAGGGAGTATCATATTAGGGGAAATAAGAAAAAGATAGGGACTTATGGAAAAGTATAGGGGGTTGAATTTTAGAAGCAATACATGGTATAGTCAAGATAGATTCCCCCCTAGTGAATCCTAAACAATATATGATATAGTCAATATAAGAAAGAAGATTCATAAGTAAATCATAAGAATATAGTCATGAATTTCCAACAAGATGAAGTGGTAATCTTGGGAATTGTTTAAGGCATTACATGTAATATACCCATTATGCTAACGTTGTGCTTATAAAACTTTTGTGTCTCAAGTTCTTATCTAAAAGTTCTAGAGTTGATAAATTTAAGATTTCAATGTGTAGAAATGATAAACTAGGTTTTTAGTGAATTCTAATAGGATAAAAATAAGCATAAGATATAGAAACTAGCTTAGACTCAATAAACATGCAAAAGTTAACAAGATTAAAATCGAATACTCAACAACCAAATCAAGAGAAGACAAATGTGTAGAAGTCTACAACTCCGAATATTATCCATCCTAGACATTGGGAGGTGACTAGACAAAAACCTAAAAATTGAATATGAACTAGCCTCAAAGGAGTAGTATAATAGGAGAAATAAGAAAAAGATACAAACTTATTAATAAAAAAAGGGGGTGGACCTTTAGAAACATGCAAAGTATTAACAACAGTTCAATATGATACACTCCCAAAGCAAAGAAAAGTAACCTTGCTTTGTGGGACCGAGTCATGCAAGGATGTCCATCTCGCAAATCTCACTATATAACACACCCCATTTAGGCCTCATCATCATTATCACTCTCATTCCTAGATCAATGTAGAGATTCCATAATATACCTTAAAGCTCTTAATCTCACTTCTTCCAATCCCTCCATAACCATGGATATTCTCCTTCCACTCTCATTATGAAATTGATGCTTCTTCCTCTCTCAACCTATTCATCCATCTCAAGAAGATATTTTCCTTCTTTATAAGCTTATAAAACTTATAACTTGATAAGATTTTCTATTTCATAAATTTTCTTATCAAGCCTAGTTTCTACGTAAAGATTTGGGACCTTGTTTCAATGTAGAAACATTCCAAAATTAGTCTAGAAAAATCTTGTGCTTCAATTAGAGTATGGTTAGCTTCCGACCTATGCTTGATAGGTTAAGGTGAGCTTCAGGGCTTCAATTAAAAAGACCATTGCAAATACAAGATAAGATCAACATGTCATGTCATCAAGTTTCATAGCCTTCACTATACAATAGTCAAATATTAACTCAAAATGCATGAAACACAAATTGCTAAAGAGAAAAAATCAAGAGAGTGCAAACAACATGACAAGAGAATGGAAGAAAAGATGTGAAAAGCTAACATGCAAAAGCAAGAATTGTAAAAATCCCAACTAAATCACCATTGAAAACCCAAATTAATTTTCCCTTCCAACCTCCCTTTTAATGCAAACTCGGGCATGAATTTAATGCTAAGATCTTCATGTGTAATCCCATGTACTTTTACATGCGATCGTGAATCTTAAACATTCCAATGCCAAAACTAGACTCCAAAAAAGTAAAAATGCAAAAAGTATTGGGGAAAATAGGTAAGGGGAGAGAGAGAAGGAGACAAAGACAAAGATGAAGATGGAGCTAATCCACTATTGTTACCTACCCTCTAATTAATTCCCTACCTAACCTCTAATTAATTCCCACCAACAGATCGATGCCCTTAGTGTAGAGGAGGGAAACAGCTTGTCCGCCATCGAATCACCTGCAGCTCGTTTACAAACAGTTTGTCTGCCATATTCGCCACGCCCGCCAGCTGCTGCTGCCCGATTGGGGTGAACCGTGGAAGCGATCGATCCTTCTTGGGTCTCGGGAACCACCGCATCGCCAAGCTAAGCACAGCTGCCACCTCCACCCGGAAGTGAACGCCGACGCCGTCAGCACTGTCCTGCCCTGCTCCACTAGCAGGTATCACTAATACACTCTCTGTCGATACGTGTGTAAAAAGCGACAATGTAATCTCTGATACGCGACTCCTCTGATACGTTTTCTCTGACCTGGAAGCGAACGCCGACACCCCCCCGGGCTTGGGCAGGCCCGTGCAAGGATGCTCGATCCATAAAGGATTGCGTGCAGGACTGTGATCTCCTGTTGTAGTCGTCGTAGAGGTGCGATCCATTAAACTGATGATGGTTGGTTGTCAGTGGGCGAGAGCACGCCACATCTAGTGAGCAACTTCTTTGCTAGTGCGGATGAGCTAGCACGTCGATCAGTCGATATAGATGTGCTGCATATTGTTCCTGCGATGCCCAAGACTGCGGTGGCAAACACCAAGAGCGTGGTGCGTTCCCTAGCACCAAGTCGTAGGCTCGATTTGGCACACATTTTGCTGGTGAGGAGAGAGATGGATGAAGTGAGGAGCGTGGAGCGCTGCTGCATGAGTGCGTTGCCTGAACACAGCAAGCAAGATAGTCTGCATGTGATGGCGCTCTTTAGGACATTCATATACATGTGTTGTATGCTAAAGCGTAATATAATGGCCCAGTATTGACTGATTATAATGCGGTCATGGTGCCTGTATCATATAGATACACAGAGTCCAGTATGTGCATCGTATACTTGCATATGATAAGTGCCCTTGTCTGAGGCTGCTAGTGCACACAATGCCGCACGAGTAGATTAAGAGACTCGAGAGGAACGTTGTTGTGTGCACCTTGCCTGCAAGACCATGGAGGATGAGAATCCTGAATTAGAAGCGGTTATGAAGGAGTAGTTCTTCAGCTCATTCTCAACCGAGGCGAGGTAGTGAAGAATGTTAGCCGTGGTCTCCTTGATTGAATGGCACACATCTAGAAAGGCCACATCCACATCTTCGTCCATGTCATATTGAGTGCTGCTAATCGATGAGGATGTCGATGAGTGGGTGGAGATGAGGACCGCCATGTCATCCACGTGATGCAGTTATGCTGTAGCTCAGAATGTGGCAATTATAATGAGGATCCGTTTTGAACTTGTGATAATATTGTGTTTTGAACTTGTTTGGGTTAGTTTTGATAGGCTATTGTGATGTGTTTTGAGCTTGTTTGGGTTAGTTTTGATAGGCTATTCATTGTTGTAACAATGTGGGCAACAAGCCTTTTTACTAAGAATGTTTATGCCTATTGTGTCCACTAGTCTTTCTGGTATACTACATGTATACCATGCTTGGGAAAGGATAACTGTTGTGATGGGCCTTATTTATAGCCCTAGGGACACGACCTTCCTATCCTAGTAGGGTTTTGTAATCTCTAACTTTGCTTGTTTTGAGGAGATGTTCAACCATGCTTGGGAAATGATAACTGTTGTGATGGGCCTTGTTAGCCCTAGGGACACGATCTTCCTATCCAAGCTGGGTTTTGTTATCTCTTGTTTGCTTTTTATCCTATGTTTTCTCGAGCATAAGTTTATTATAGTAAGCTCCAAGTATCACTTGTTCGAGGAGATGTTTAACCATACTAGGGAAATAATAAGTGATGTGATGGGTCTTTTTGGCCCAACCCGACCCAATCTTCCTTTCTAGGCAGGGTTTCGTAATCTCTCTCTCTATAGCCTACTTATGTTTGTAGACTTAGAGTAAGCTTGAATTCCCCTTCAATTCACATGAACCAAGTGACACCTTTGCACCACTTCATAACGTACATCTAGCTATACTTTACTGGAAGATCTAGTTTATGTATGTGCCCATAATAAATATAGAACTTTGAGATAAAAGTATTAAGTGAACATAGTTTTCTTTCACCCTATGAATATGCTTGTAAACCATATAGCACTATCGTATCCATGCTCTACCCTTAGAAATAATAGACACATGTTTTTGCTAAACTAAGTCTTATGCATCTTTGGAAGATTTTGATACGAAGGTATTCTATAATTAAATCTCCTTGCACTTTCTACTCTTTGCAGCTTTCTAATTAAATCTCCCTGACTATGCTTATGGTTCTTGAATATAATTTATTTCCACCATAGATAAAAGTCTACTTCCCATTGAGTAATGCTTCTTTTTTCCCGTTTGATGTATAACTTTTGATATGTAACTTTAATATATAGATTGATTATTTTTTATTTATGTTTATGTTTCAGGAAGCCATAATGAATAATTTAAGGAGATGTCAGTGAAATTATAAGTGTAGGCATTCAACCCTTGGTTATCAGAATGTTACTAGACAAACTTACTATGCACACAGTCGCAAGGATATGAATGGGATAATACATTCATCAGTTCTGGCTCAACAAGAAGGTCAAAAATCTACTAACAATGATGTTTCTATGAGTGAAGATAACCCTCCTATGGATCAACCATCATCTCACTCTTTGCCTAGACGCAGGTGTTTGTGGTGTACATGCAGAACATATTGTGGAGGTGGACGTATGGTTCCTCACTCAACATATGCAAGACACATGAAAATTGAGGAAAGATTTAAGAGTCTCGCTACTAATCTTGGTTTACGTGACTCTCAAGGACTACCATAAGATGACATTCTACTAGAGCATAATGACATGGGAGATGAGGTCCATAATGACCCATCAGATGAGATTGGCAATTTAGACAAAAGGGAGGATAATGAGGTGGAACCACAACATGAAGTGTTCGAGATGGATGATGTTGAACCATCTTTATTTGACAAAATTGTTCAAAGAATAATTCAATTGCAAGCACTTTGGGATGAGCATCAAGCTTCAATTGAGTTTCAAGATAAAATGCTTAAAATTCTTTTTGGTGATATGGTCAGTTCTGATCCCCCCCAAGCACATATGAACAATATATATATGCCAAGCTTCGCCAAACTACTAGTGCAAATGCCTAACACATGGGATGGAGACTTGAATGGTATAAATATTCCTACTTGTTGGGAGAAACTTGGTATCATGTTCACATGGCTAGGTATGGTTAACTCCCAACGTTACAGGGTATGCCAAGGAAGTGAGAGCTCTATTCATGCACCATTGCTTTATCAGCCAAGCAAGGAGGATAACTACATTAGAGACACAATTGAATTCTTGTGTAACACCAGAAAAGGAGGAAGGAAGAAGTTAAAGCGTGATTGTTCACAATGTTGTGAAAAGTGTTCCAAGTGTTCTCTACCGAGAAAAGATATGCTCTCTTTTGACTATGTCTCCATTAGAGAACAATTGCATCTACTAACTAGAAGTAGAACTCTATGCCATGAATTGTTGGAAATGTGGAGAAATAAAAACAAATGGTTAATATAGGAGAATACACTTTGTGATTCTACAATAAATGAGTTTTGGGATGGTACAAAATGCAAAAGTGTAAATGATTTTTGGAATCTTGAATCATACTTTGAGCTTCCATTGATATGTAATAACATGCATTGCAAACAAGTCTATAGAGCTTGGCCTTCTGCCCAAAGGTCACCATTGCTTGATCATTCATGGGATGATATTGAGAGTGCCTACAAGTTTATCTGCAAATCATGTCGAACTCACATACATGGGTACAAAAGGATTTGTAAGGTACACTTTATTATCATGCTTGTCTTTTTAATTAATATAAATGAAATTTGATATAGGTTACTAAAATGTGGTGTGTTTTGTGATAAATAGGGTGATCCACACAATTTCGCCTTGTTATTACATTGGGATGGATTCCAAGCCTCAAAGACAACCCAGAAGAATTGTGGAGTTGTTGAAATCAAAATTCTCAATGTTGGAAAGAGCTCCCTTATTGGAGTTATACCAGTTTTATTTATTCCATTCAGTTGCAAAAAAGTTATTGGAAGCTCTAGTAAACTCTTTCACATATTCATGCAAACATTGATAGATGAATTAGAAAGTCTATTTGTTGATGGATTTGAAGTAGACTTCAATTATCCAGTTACACAGATTGTTGAGCATGAAAATTCTCTTCGTCGAAGATTCATTGCACGTGATATGCTAATGATGGTAACAGGAGACCATCCAGCTCAGTGCAAGATTGGATCTTTCAAAGATGGTGGTCAGTTGTTTTGTCGTAGAGACAAAGCAATAGCCACTTTGGAGGGTGAGGGCTCAGGACGTTACTTGTATGGTCAAAATAGATTCCAGTTGAGATATAGACCAATTAAAAGATCAACCAATGAAATGCTTAGTTCTTTGACTATGGCAGAGCAAGCCCCGACCCAAGCAGAAAGAGAAGAGATTTTGAAAGATGCGGGACTTTCTGGTAGATCATGCTTGTGGAGACTATATGAACTCTATGGCTTTGATTTATCCCTGGACCTTGTATATGATTGCATGCATATTTTGGCCCTAAATTTGTTCTCAAAATATATATGTGCTCTAGTAAGGACTGTGGATAACAGGATGAAAGTAAAAATTGATGAGACAACACATCGTGTCACTAAAGTAACACCATACTCTATTCATTATGGTCGCTGGCCAAGATATCCTAGTAAGTATTGTGAGAGGTACAAGGCTGAGGAAAATCAAAAGTGGATTCAATGGTGTTTGCCTTATGTACTATGTGAGATTGAAGGTATTCCGAAGGTATTCTATGACCTAGGATTGATTCTGATAGACATTGCTCATGCTTTTTACAACTACACTCGCGACAATGGTTGGTCTAGAGAAAATATAGACACTTTGAGAGAATTGCTTGGTTCATGGAGAGTAAGCTCTGAGGAGCTCTTAGGATCAAACTCAGCTCCTTTGGAACATATTGTAGGTATAAATATTTTTTATTTTCTTAGTTTTTTCATTTATATAGCAATTATATTTCACTTTAATTGTATATATTTTCTTTCCTTACTAAATGTAGGTTTTGGAGAATTCTTGGATGACATTATTCGACATGGTAGACATGATGCTTTCTGGTGTTATATTTATGAGCGTATGGTCTCAGTATATGTCAATATCAAAACAAATAACAAAGATAATGAGATTTCTTATGCAAACTACCGAAGACGAAGATTATTTACATGGATATTTATGCATATTACAAAAGACCAATGTGACAGACTTATGCCGTATCAAAGGATGACAAGAGAACTCCACAAAGCTTTACTACCACTTGATGGATACTTAGTGGATTCTAATAGGTACGATGAATGTCCAGAATGGCATGCATCAGGTCTCATGCATGTATCATGTGTGGAGAAAGCAAAAGAAATATGGAGTTTTTTAGAAAAGGCTAATGATTGTGCATGCAAAAGAGTAGCTCTAACAAAGGGAATAACCATAGGAGCAAAGAAGTTAAGACGCAGAGATGCAACTAATGAAGAAAAGAGATATGTTCATCATAGCTTCAACATAGAGGTGGAAACAGTGACAGAATATAAAAAGGTTTTTCTAAAGGGAGAAGTTTATAAAGTGGGAGATAAAGTGGTGGTAAGATGCGATGAAGACTCTAGAGTGGACATAGATGTTGGCCATTGGAAAGCATGCATATCATCATTTTTTTTGTTTGAATGCAATGGTGAAGTGAAACTATTTTTTGGAGCTTATTACTACAGACAATGTATTGTGGTTGAAAGTGGCTATGAAAGTCTAGTTGTGGATACCACTACAGGTATGAGTGTCTTGCAAAATGGTTTTGTTCCATTTTCATGGGATTGTATTAGACCAATACAATCATTGTTACACAAATTTATTCCACTTCAACATGGAAACAATATCATCGCATATGAGACAAAAGATTTGAGACCAAGGTCACGTTTGATTAAGATAGGTTGCATCGGTTGCATTCCTCCTTGGCCAGAGGAAAATGATGTTGTTTATATGAAGTCTCATCTAGATGCTTTATGTGAGCCAAATGACCTCAAATGTGCAGTTATAAGAGCAGTACACTATGAAATGAAGCAAGTAAAAGTGGGATGGCTAACTAATGTACACTTGCAAGAAAATATTTGGAAAGTGAGAATAGAGGATCAAGATTGGAAGGATTGGTGGCTATGTGTATCCACGAAAAAGCAATGGCAAGTACTCAAAACAAAAGCAATTGCAATTGACAACAAAAGAAAGATTGTACCTACCATGTGGCGTTCGAAAGAGCATGAGGCAACAATGTTATGACGGTATGTTTATTGAAGTCTTTTGTTTTGTATTGCTTAATGTAATTTACATTTTCAAACATTATGACGGTATGTTTATTGAAGTCTTTTGTTTTGTATTGCTTAATGTGATATACATTTTCAAACATACATTGCAAATACTTTCTTATTGTTACCATGCCTATGTAGGTTTGCCATGTGGACTTCTAATCTAGAGATGATGGCTCTTTTGAAAAAAATGATGAGTGAGGATCCCAAACTACTTGGGCTTGTGGATTCAGTTGTGGAAGAAGTGAAAGGTAACTAACTCTAATAACTAAATTTATACCTAATTTTATTACTATTTTATGTGTTCTAATCCAAGTGCTAAGGAATTAAGTGATTTAGTTTGATATAGTACTTCTTTTTAAAAAATATAAGTCTCTTATGTTTCTAAACTTTGGTTTATTATGTGTACATAAAAGTAACAAAATCATAAATGCAAGTACAAGAGATAATGGAACAATGAAAGCTAAGGAGGTCATTGGGCCTAATGTCTCTTCAAATCACGATATAGCTATATGTCTTTATTTCTACTAAACTTTGAAAATTTAAATTTGTACATATATTACATCTTGCTTTATTAGGTGATTCATTTTGAGATTAACTAGCTTTAATTAGTCTCTTTGCCAAATTTAAAATGTTCATAGTTATTCATATCTTTAAACTTTGAGTAATTGTGTGTATATATATAAACATAGATAAAAGAACAACAAAATGTGGGAAAAGAGGTAATGTAAGAAAGGGAGATAAGGAGGTTACTTGCGATAATATTTCTTCAAGTCAAGATGCAGGTACCAACTTGAAGGATCAAAAACTTGTAGAAATTTGGTGACCCAAATTGATACACAATATCTAATTACTTTCTTTTGTGTTATTGAAAATTTTCATAACCTTGTATTATCGTGAGCTTTGGTTAACTCTATGTATATATAGGTAAACAAGTTACTAAAGATGACACAAGAGACAATGTAAGAAAGGAAGACATTGAGATTGCTTGCCTTAACACTTCTTCAAGCCAAGAATCAGGTATTATCAACTTTCTTATGTTGATAATGAGTCATTTTTTGAAATGGTTATACTAACTAATGATATTTGATCACTTGAGTATCAATAGGAGTGATATGCATACCATCATATGATGATATCTATCAGCCACCCATGTTGAAATTTAGAGAAGAGGGTAGACTTTATGGAAAATTGCTCTTGGCTGAATACTTTAAAAGTCAACACACTGTCATGCTCGAAAATTATCATCGAGTACGTAGGTGGTTTGAATCCTTAAACCCAGATGATCTACGTTATAAAAATGCGGATAAAAAGTATATCATGAAAATTGTATCAGAGAATCACCATGAGATTTTACCATTGAAGTTTACTGGATGTGAGTACATATGGAGAGAGAATGACATATATGACTGGTGGAAGGGTACAAAGCAAGATGAAAGAAAGTATTTGAAGAAAAAAGATTTTTTAAAGAAGGTAAGTTGATTGTTACTTTTTTTAATTGGCTTTCCTAATATTTGAGGTGTAGATTCTTAGTTATTGAACTATTAATCTTATGACATATAGAGAGAATTATCCACATCTCTTGGAGTGGATGATATAGATAAGCTTCAAAATGTATCAAATGACATAACATCATCAATGGTAAGATGATTTATAAGTTTGATATCATAAGTGTCGGATTGGCTCTTTTTCTCCCATACTCATTTAGGGGTGTCTATTGATGGCAAAGTGAACCATATGTTGCTACTATTGATTCTAATCAACTTGATGTATACATTCCTAGCATGGATGATATTGCGAATGAACAAGGTTTGAAAAATGTATCTTATAATCTTATATGTTTAACAATACAAGCAAACAGATTTATCATTGCAGGTAATGCTTTTGAGCTCATATCTAATAACTTTCTTTGAGAATGTCTCTTATACAGATACTTATACATTAACTTTCATTTCCCATAGATGAATATGTTCGTGGAGGAAGAAAAGAGCTTTGAAGAATTTCAATGTTATATATCCGATGAGGTTCTTTGCTTTATATTAAATTTAAGATTAACCATATGCATAATTCATGTTCTTAACAGTATCTTATCCTTTACATGCTTAAAATGTAGGATGCTGAAAATGAAGATGAGACACTTGATATGGAAAATTGTGCCAGCTTTTCAAAGTTATTGTCACATGGTTTAGACAAAATAATGTACTCAACTAAACGTCAAGAAACTCTGGAACAAAGTATCCATAGTTCAAGCAATGATAAGGTATGTAACTTTTTTTTCTATATAAATGTTTTTAATGTGATTACCAATTTTAGTTTTGAATGTAGGCTAATCCAGATGATGACATTAATGAAACATCTCGAAAAAGTCAAAGAAAGAGGAAGGTATTTGATATATGTTTGTGAGAGAACAATAGCGTCATAGTTTAGTGAATAACTAAAGATATGATTTATTAAATAACTATTTATTTTACGTGTTGACTAGCCAAGTGAGAAGATGAAGGATATTTTGCAACAAAGGAGCATGAAACGAGGTACCAGTATCAACGAAAAAGAACCAAAGGTGCTAGATGTAAATGTTTATATTTTTGTTTATGTCATACATGAAAAGCATAATCTAATCTTTTTATTTTATTTGAATTAGGAATTTAAAGATCTCCCAAACCAAGGCATTGAGATTAACATTTCAAATGATGCTTAAAGGGTAGCTTTATAGTTTATATATATATATATATATATATATATATATATATAATAGTCATGTAGTTAAATTTCTGGCTTTTCATATTATAATTCGTGTCATTTAACTATCTATACATAGTATAATAAGTTACTTATTCTCTTTTTGTTATTCAATGCAGGTTAATAGGACAAAAGAGAACATGGAAACCATACTTTTGAAGCATCTTGGTGTGCCTACAATTCATGATATGTACTTTTCTTTAAAGAGTACATACATGAATCTCAAAAAGATTGAAGCTAGCTTTGGAGTCTTGATTAAGGATACAAAGAAGCCAACAAGTGATGATATGATTAAGGAGATTGTTTATTGGCTACTAGGAAATGGCAAAGTTGTATTAAACAAAAATAGCAATGTGCTTAGTCTAGATGATGTGGAAGTTTTAGCATAACTTCTACTTTGAGTTAAGAATTTATTGCTTTTCAACATATTGGAGATTTGAGGGATTACTCAAACATTTATTACTTTGGAACATATTGGAGATTTAAGGGATAAAACATTCAAGACACACATGTTGCTTAATTCGTTTTTAGTTCTATGCTCCTTTAAAAGTATTTTCATTTTTCTTTTGGTTGCTAGAAGTAGATGTTGATGTCTTAATTTGTTTAATCTATTTTGATCATTAGATGTATGTTATTGATCCTTACTTAGAAATGATGACATTCTCTATATAAATTTCTAGTTAAAAATTTATTGTGTAATTTCTTGTTTGATATTAGCATGTCATTCCTTGAAGTACTCGATGCTCACAAATGTCCTTATCCAGAAGGGTTCATCATTACATTGGCCTTGATCATCTCCTACATTATAATCAGCATGATTCGCCATCAAATTCCCTTGGAGTATGTGCCCTCTCCCTCTTTCATCATCTGGGTAGTTCTAGGGATCATACCCACTATTCAAAGTTGACAAATCTCATTGCAATAGCTGGTTTATGGCTCAAAGAATGGATTGGCTTGTAAAATATCGAGCACAGGAGCATCAACTGTAGTATTTTCCATCTGAATATTATTTCATTGAGTGATACACACACTTGTGAGTTGTAATGATATGAGGTTCATACTTCTCTCAAAGACTTTAGTGTTCTTGCTTGGGAGGTGGAATAGAAAGAGGGATAGTGGTCAGAGCATAGAATGTCTCCACCATCTTCAAAAAGAATACAAGTGTCGAATGTAGAAATAATCCACTTAAATGTCCATGATATGAGTGGATAACTTTTATCTTGTGTAGACTGCTAAATGTTAAACCAATTATGCATATGAAGATACATATCATCTGCACTGGCAACATCCAAATTACAAGTCAAATGGGGGAAGTCCAAAGTGAATAATCAACATTACGACATTTTCCTTGAGTCCTTCAATCTTCAAAATGGATTCCTTCATATGAGCCTATCTTTCCATATATCATACCCTAACAAAAAATATGCTTTGAAAGAAAATTTTGTGCCCAATCATTCATATAGTTTGCAAATGAAGACCATGTGATACAATCATTCAAACGATGCTTCCACGCAAAAATTTATGAACGCACTAAATAAAATGTGCCTAGCCTAGCTACTTGTACTTGTGTGTCATGCAAAAAGACACACACAATAGAAATAAATTTCTAATGAAGTTGACTAATGTGTTCAAATTCTTGGCGTAAACTCTATCTTCAGATTCATAGTGGTGGACGTACACTGTCACGACATCCACCCCTCCAAACCTGCACATCCTTCCGCATGTGCCAACTTGTTTACCACTTGCAACATTGTTCCCACGTGGAACATATGGAAAATCATCTAGATAATATGAGAAGTAAGTAAGTTGACATAAGTTATCACAGCATCCTCCTGGATCATATGGACGAATCAGAGAAGGCAATTTTTCGTAGATCATCACTGCATCCAGATCTTGTTTAGCTGATTGATCATCATACAATCCTATGACTCCAAACTCTCTTGCCTCCTTCAATGGAACAGATCTTGTTTGTGCTTTGTCCACATTGACGTTTATATCCATATCAATCTCCATAAATGGCATAAACATTGGTAAATCCTTATCATTGTTTAAAGGTAATTCAACATTTTTGTCAATTGTTTTATATTTTCATTGTACTCTAGCTACTTTGCTACAATCCGCAAATTTTCGCTTTTGTTGATAAATACCCTGGTAAACACAAATTTGTAAGAAGCTGGGAATAAGGATTTAGTGTAAATAACATTGATATTATGCCATGTCACACTGACATTGGTATAAAAGGAGAGGACATGTAATTTTACACATCTTTTTGACACATTAATACAATTGCAGTCTTTCTCTCCCATCTTGCTCATAGCTTCTATGGCTTCTCCCTCTTTCTTGTCTTTGTCTTTCTAAATCTAGTCTTTCTCTCTCCTTGTCACTCTTCTTCTCTCTCTTCCTGCAGTATTTCTCTCTCTTCTGCAGTCTTCTCTCTCCTCTTTCTCTCTCCCTAGTACTCTCTCTGACAAGTGGTATCAGAGCATTGGTCTTTGATCCATTCTTTTCTTCTATTTTCAGTCTTATTTTCCTCTATCAAAATCAATTTCAAACAAAAATTGTACAAGACAGTGACTAGTGGAGTGTTGTAGATCATCTACAGTTAGTAAGAGACTACATCTGGAGATATCCAAGGTCAGATATGATGGAGAATGGCCTAAATGACAGGTCTTGATCATCAAATTTCATGACAAATTGGAGGTAATTAGGGTAAAGAAGAGTTAACCAGGCTTAGTTTGGGAACAAACTGTGGTTACTTTGAAAAAGAGGGAGTTCTCTTTCCCCTTTCCTAGAGTTTCCTGCAGGTTTCATGGCAGTTGAGCACCAAGATCACTTCATTTCTCTCAAACCCTTGATCTTCTTGGCCAAGAATCATATGGAGTAGATGTCTCTCTTTACAAGCTTCAGAATGAGCACAAGATTGCTCCATCTTGGCTCAACCAAGCAGCCAGGGACAGTCCCAAAAATTACGGTGCAATTTTCGGGCTGATTCGAGCCTATTCCGTGCTCAGGTTGCTCCTCCCTCATGCCCTGGCACTCTCTCTGATCCTTTGCAAGCATTAAACTTCAGTAAAATGGAGATACTCAGCCCTCTTCGAGGTTCTTCAGCTTCTTCCTAAACCCTAGGTGAACAGTCCATGGCAACCATGAAAGCTTCAGTCCGACCTTCCAATTTTCAACAATTTCTTGAAGATTTTTCATCCTTTTAGCCCGTGGGATCATCTCAGCAAGGATTCTTCAACAAATTGCAAGGATTAAGCACGAAATGGTTAAAGATTGAAGCTCAAGAGCTTCCATGGAGCAAAAATTTGGGGGAAACAGGTTTAATGCTTCAATTTCAAGCATTTGAAGCTTCAAGATTGTTCCTAAGTACTGAATAAATAAGCCTTGGGGATTATTTTACCAACATTGGATAACTAGAAGCTCTATCAAGCATATGAAGATTGATCAAGTCATCATCAGCCATGTCAAAGGTACTCTTCTTCAATTCTTAATCTCTCTCATTAATCCAATTGCTAAGCTTAATCCATTTGATTGAGAGATTAAAGAACTGAATAATATCCATCAAATTTTCAGCCAACCTTTGCTTGAATCAATCCATTCATGAATGCAATGCTTGCTTTATGCATACTAGTTCCAATCAGTGAATTAGAGGCTTCAATCTGAAATTTCAGCATAACAATTGAATCCCATTGATTGAATCTATTGATTGATGAACTTGTTTACTCTAATCCAATTGATTGGCTAAATTTCTTTTACCCAAGCTAAAATATTGTAAAAGGGTAAGTACTAGCAATCAGTGAGTCACTGAATTGCATTGGTAAGACCCTTCTCCTATCCAAACTTTCAAGATTGCATTCAATTGCATCTCATGAAAGGCTAAATGAATATTTCAGAAATGCATCTCAAGCTGATTGATAAGAATACTAGCCTCTGACATGTTGATATACCCACCGAGGAAAAAGATGGATCCTCGGGGAGATAGTGGGAGAAAAGAGAGGTGACCCTCCCTCACTATCAAAGATCTCGAAGGGGTGCAACCAACCGACCCGGGGGGAACTTTGCCCACCTCCCGGTGATTCGAAGCCCGTGTAGCGAGCCTATCATGCCGTTTTATCCCTCACACAGGTACAACAAGTGGAGAATTGAATATTGAATACTTTCCAAAGACTTAAGTACCTACAGGTCCAAAACAGGGTAAAATAGGGAATTTATAGGGCACTTACAGGGTACTTACAAGTGATTATAGGTACACCCTTCATTATTGAAGTATAGATGCAGGTACTACAAGGTACCCACAGGTCCTACACACCCTTTTACAGGGTTTGGTAACCATTTGGGGTTACTATCTTGCACTATAGGGTCAAAACAGGGCACTTACAGGTCTAGACAGGGTGGAGGACAGGACAGTTTAGACTCAGAAATCCAGCTACAGAATTTTCTGTTTTAAACCTGTTATAGCGCGCTATAGCTCATCTTGAAGAAGGCATTCTTAGCTTCGATTTGAACTAAAAATTTCTGAAATCGGAGTTCCTAGCAAAATTTATAGCCATTGTTCTGACAGGGGATACTACAGGACTGCACAATTATGGCAGGACATAAAGGTAAAAATAAGGTCCAGGAAGATAATGCTTAGCAAATCAAGGATTCCATGCTGGATAATACACTTCAAGAGAGCCCTGAAGAGCTTCAACAACAAGGAGAAGTCAGTATACTCAATGATACTTTGTGTGCCCATGAACAAAGACATAGGGAACGACATGAGGCCATTTTGTCAAGAATGGAGCAAATGGTTTTATTTACTGACCAAACGAAGTCTTCCATTGATAAGTTGGTGGATTCAACGACTCAAACCAAGGCTTCTATTGATAAGTTGGTGGAATCTAATGCTCAACTTATGGCACAATTTTCTCAATTGATGCAATTGCAAATGGGATCAAGAGAAGCTAATGAGAAGGCTTGTTCAAACAGCGGCCCTTCAGTCCCACTTCAGCCATCTAACCAAAATGGTCATGGATATGGGATTATTGGAAGAAGAGGCATTCCAATTTGGAGGTTCCGTACACAGTAATCATGATCAGTCAATCTTGGGACAGCAACCCTTTCATGAAAGAGAGCTTAAGGACAAAATTGTTCTAGCCAAATTTAATGGTCACTCATCTTCACCATCTAATTTAGAGGAGTGGACCTCTAAGATGGAATCCTACTTTGACATATTCCCTAAAACTGATGACATAAAGATTCACTTTGCTTCCTTGCATTTGGAGGGATTTGCCCATACTTGGTGGAGGTATATTAAAAAAGAAAACATACTTGTAGAGTATTGGGAAGATTTCAAGGTACTTATGGTGGCTGAAGTATTTGTTTCTCCTCTTGAGAAAGAGAAATTAGCACGGAGATGGTATGGTTTGGAACAAAGGGGCCTAAGTGTAAGAGAGTACACTAAATCATTCCTCAACCTGACCATGTATGTGGAAAGCATCAGTGATGAGGCTAAGCTTCACAAGTTTATGTATGGTTTGGAGCCATCTTTATTAGCTGATGTTATGGCACAAAATCCTACTTCACTTTTTAAGGCTATTGAGCTTGCGGAGCGCTATGGAAGAAAGTATAGAAAATAATCTTCATTTCAGCCTGGTTTTGGATAACTAAGGATTGTTTTAAAGCAGGGGCAAGTTGGTAACACTTATGGCAGTAATCATGTGTGAAATGGGAGCTTACGGGTACCAACTTATCCTCCATTCAATGCTTCTAGGCCTCAAAGTAATTTCAGGACAGCAAACAGTCCAAGAGTTGATTTCAAACAGGGGGACAACAAGCCTAAGTCCATCTTAGCCAATACAAATCCTAAATCTATTCCTATGGATCTTTATAAAGAAAGGAAGGATAAAGGCTTATGTTTCAAATGTGGGGAAAAGTATATACCTAATCATGCCTCAAAGTGTGTATACAAAAATGTCAAACCCAAGCTTCAGAGTATGTTGGTTTTTGAGGATTTTGAAGATGACATAGATGAAGCTAATGCAATGGCACTTAATGCTGAAAATGAAGATCTTGAGGAGGAAGTTAGGCAGGAGTATTTTTATGATCCAGCCAACTCTTTTCCTTTTGATCCAGGTGGGATTTGTGATGAGTCGCTTGCTGCCACTAATTGTTCTATCTCTATGGATGCTTGGACAGGATCTAAGAACCCTAATATACTCTGTATGAAGGGAAGCATATGTGGAAAGCCAATGTTCATCTTGATAGACAGTGGCAGTACTCATAGTTTTGTGAATAAGTCCATCATGGACAAGCTAAATTGTGTTCCCACAGATTTACAACAGGCCATTAGAGTTCAAGTGGCTAATGGTGAAGAGGAAATCAGTACACATATATACCCACAGGTTTCTTTACATTTGGCTAAAAATTTTGAAGCCAAGGTAAACCTGATCACTCTGGAAATGGGGCCTATAGATATTGTACTCGGTTGTGATTGGTTGATGACACTAGGCAGGATCACTATGGATTTCTCACAATTGTATATGGAGTTTAGTTTCAATGGACAGCTTATCCATTTACAGGGAATTCCTAGTAGATCAGATTTTTAGCTTATCACCATTCAACAACTCAAAAGAGAGTACAAGAAGCGCTCACAAATATTTGTTTTGCAAATGAATAAAGAAACACATGATCAGCCCAATAATTCAACAAACCATCTAGCCTTGACAGCTCTTCTTGAGGAGTATAGAGATCTGTGTGAAGTACCTACTTCATTGCCTCCTAAGAGAGTAGTGGATTATCCCATTGATTTGGAGCCCAAGTCAAAGACAATCAATAAGCCACCTTACAGATTATCAAAGTGTGAAGGAGGGGAAGTAGCCAAGCAAATTAAGGAACTTCTTGAACTGGGATTCATTGAACCAAGTTCTTCACCTTATGCATCCCCAGTCCTGTTAGTCAAAAAGAAAGATGGATCTTTCAGAATGTGCATTGACTATAGGGATCTCAATAAAATCACAATGAAGAATAGGTATCCTATACCCAGGATTGATGATTTGCTTGATGAGCTTAAGGGAGCTTGATTTTTTTACGAAGATTGATTTGAGGTCAGGGTATCATCAGATTCGCATGTGAGAGGGTGATGAAGTTAAGACTGCTTTCAGGACTGATCGTGGACTCTATCATTTCTTAGTGATGCCATTTGGGCTTACAAACGCTCGAGCTACCTTCCAAAGCCTGATGAATAAGATTTTACAACCTTTCCTCTTTCAATTTGTCTTAGTGTTCTTTGACAACATTTTGATCTACAGCAAGACTTTACAGGATCACTTGGCACATATGAGAAGGGTTTTTGATGTATTGAGACATCATAGGCTTTTTGCTAAGGAGAAGAAGTGTTCTTTCATGCAGATTGAAGTGGAATACTTGGGAATACAGGATGATCCCAAGAAGGTGCAATGCATAAAAGATTGGCCAACACTTACTACTACTACCTCTCGTAGAGGATTCCTTAGTTCATCTTCATTCTATCGCCAATTTATTAAGCATGATGCAGCAATTGCAGCTCCTTTGACTGATAGATTGAAGAAGTAGACTTTCTTTTGGGATGCTCTTGCAGATAGCAGCTTCAACTAGTTAAAGGAACTCCTTACCTCTGCTCCTATCTTAGTATGCCCGAATTTCTCCAAAGAATTTACTATACAGTGTGATGCTAGTGGTCATGGCATTGGGGCTGTTTTGCTTCAGGAGCATGGAGTAATTGCATTTGAGAGCCGTAAGCTTACAGATAAAGAAATGGCCATGAATGTTTATGACCAGGAGATGTTGGTTGTCTTGCATGCAATCAAAAAGTGGCACCATTACTTATATGGCAGCCGATTCAAAGTACATAGTGATCATAGGGTACTTAAGTATTTCCTTACTCAGTCCAATCTTACTCCAAAGCAACATCGTTGGGTAGCTACATTACAGAATTATGATTTTGGCATCACTCATACAAGGGGCAAAGATAACATAGTGGATGATTCTCTTTCTCATATGTGGGCCTGCAAAGTTGCAGCTATGACAGAATTACATAATGAGTGGATTGAAGAATTACAGGAGGCCTATCTTCTAGATGAGGAATTTAGCCAAATCTTTCAGAAATTATAGCAAGGTCTTATGGAAGAAAACTCGCATTACCAGCTTAAAAATGGTCTTATTTAGTTGAAAGGCAAGATTGTTATTCCCTCTACTTCTTCTTTTAAGCAAAAAATTATAGAGGAGCTACATTCTTCGTCTCTATCTGGACATTTAGGAGTTTTCAAGACCTATGACAGGATTAGTAAAAGCTTTTATTGGAAAGGACTGTGGAAAGATATCAAGGACTTTGTTATGAAGTGTATGCTTTGTTAGCAAAATAAGGACAGCACCCATCAGCCAGGAGGTTTGTTACAGCCATTGCCTATTCCTACGCGTAAATGGACTCATATTACTATGGATTTCATTACTGGCTTACCTACTACCAAGAAGGGATGGAATAGTATTTATGTGGTGGTAGACAGACTCACCAAGGTAGCCCATTTTATTCCAACCAAGATTCAGTTTACTGCTTCTCAAGTGGCCAGCCAGTTTATGGAGCCGATTTTTAGACTACATGGATTACCGCCGGTTGTCCATGATAGAGACTCAAAGTTTATGAGTAACTTTTGGCAGGCGGTATTTATATCTATGGGCACTAAATTGGCTCCGTCTACGGCTTATCATCCTCAAACTGATGGACAGATAGAGAGAGTTAATAAATGGTTGGAGACTTATCTTCGCCATTTTTGCTATAATGTCCAAAACTCATGGGATTCTTGGTTACACTTGGTTGAGTTTGCTTATAACAATTCTACTCATGAGAGCATAGGAGTTTCACCCTTTGAGGCTTTGTATGGTTACAAGGTGGCCTTACCCATAGTCATCTTTAATGAAAAGATCAATCCTCATGGGAAGGAAGAGTTGGAAAGAATGCAGACCCTTCTTTAGCAATGTAAGGTGAATCTAAGGAAGACTCAAGATCAAATGAAGATGTTTGCTGATGAGAAGAGGAGGCCCTTAGAGTTCCAAGAAGTAGAGCTGGTTTTGTTGAAGGTGCCCAAATCCAAGTACTCTACGTTAAAACATGGATCTAGTAATAAGCTTGCCCACAGGTTTTATGGCCCTTACCGGATTCTTAAGTGAATTTGAGATTTGGCATACAGACTAGAGCTTTCCTCTTCTACAAAGATTCATAATGTCTTCCATGTTAGTAACCTCAAGCCCTATTATGGTGATCCAGTGGATATAGTTGATGAGTTGCCACCTATTGATGAAGACGGTCTTATTCAGTACATCCCAGAGGCTGTTATAGGTCAGCGTAAAAAGAAGCTTCGATCACGTTCTATTGTGAAATATTTGATTAAATGGAGGGGTTTACCACTTGAAGAAGCTTCTTAGAGACCTGATTCTATATTGGATGAGTATCCTTTCTTGAGGGATGCATTAGTGGCTGAAGCCTATTGCTTATGGAGCTAGTAATGATGCAGACTGGTTCAGGATAGCACGCTGTTTTAGAACAGTTCTTATCATGCCTAATTTTTAGAATTAAGCTATCTACATGGGCTTAAATTACTCTTCAAGAGCTTCTTTTTGATATATGGTACATCCCATTTGGACACTCCTACTAGAAGTTATGGCAGATTTGGTCCAGCAAAGTCTGTTTACACAACAACTTGTCTACTTTGTTTTGAGATTATTTGTTGAAGACTTTATGGCTCCATATGCTTCTGAAGTATTCCAAATCATGTATATAGCTAGGGCTTACTTCCGTTCTTCAATTTCAGCTCATCTAGTTGGTCATACTTCATTCATTTCCCATTTGTAAAGCTGTAAAAACAGAGTAGTACTCTGTTCTATCCATCTTTTTCTAGTCTTTCAGGTTTATTTTCTAGGACAAAAACTTTTGGGAAGGGATGGATTGTAAGAAGCTGGGAATAAGGATTTAGTGTAAATAACATTGATATTATGCCATGTCACACTGACATTGGTATAAAAGGAGAGGACATGTAATTTTGCACATCTTTTTGACACATTAATACAATTACAATCTTTCTCTCACATCTTGCTCACAGCTTCTATGGCTTCTCTGACAAAATTTTGATGTGTATTAATAGTACCCAACTCTTTTGACTGGCAAAAATCAGCCATATCTTTTTCACACTACATATAAACAACCCAACACTTCAGTTGTAAATCCTTTGTCTGCCTAGTGCTTTAAATCAACACTCTGTAAATCTTTTTCTTGAAATATTTCAGCGAAGGACACTTTTTGCTACGAATTCATTACCAGAGAATTGACATGTAAGACACGTATTATGAATAGATGGAGCTTTAGGGTCTGTTCACATTTGCTTGTGCCTTAAAATATTGTGGTGCTAGGAAAAGGATATTGTTGATGGCATTGCATTGGTTGATAGGTATGAGAAATGTGCTTTACTTGTAGTGGCACAATAAGTTTTTGACCAACTTCTAGTGCAAGAGGTGGTTTTGTGGAGCTCCCTAATACCAATATATGTGCCACATGGGCATGATAAGAAAGTACTAAATTGTCAAGAAAGAATGTGAAATGAGGGCATCTTTCCAAATACTGATAGTGTATGAGCTATAGTTGAGGGACAATAAATACATTTTGAGATTGGTAAACAATGGTTTTGAGAAAAATGTAACTTAGCTGGCAATGCATTGTTAGACATGTATGCAAAAAGTGGATTGCTTGCAAAAGTGTAAGAGGCATTTGAGAAGCATAGTTTGGAGTCTAGTCTCATGGAATATTCATATAGAAGATGTACACAATGGGTATGGTAAGCAAGCATTGAAACTTTTTGAATAGATGAAATTGAAAGTATAGAAGCCTAATGCATGACATGATCATTGGTATCCCAAAGAAATCATTTGTCTTCAAGGCTTCTCCAAAAACTTTAGGTATTTCCTTTGGGATGTCAATTTCTTGTCTAGTTAAATACTATGTCTTATTTTCAACTCTCCTCTACTACCCATGTTAGTCAAAAGTCCAATCATTTTGATATTTTGATATCATTGTGTTTCAAAATCTGTGAGAGAAGGTTGACTTGCTGTAGCCAATATTTCTACCTCTAACAATCCTATATATTCTTTCATTATAACTAGATGCATGTACTATCTAATGGAAGTTTAGACTTAAAGCAAATATAACAAGGCCCTCTTATTATTGCTTGCATTTTTAAATGACTCTATCAAATTTTTGAATGTTTCTAAATTTATGTATTAAAACTAGGATGACTCTTTCATTTTGACTATTTAGTACACGGATCAAACAAAGCATTCTTAATCTCATTTAGCCCACTAAAGTGAAACATGATCTTCAATTCCCAACATGGATAACAAATATTTTTATTATTGCCTTGTCCTTCGACTTGTAATATTCATGCAACACCTACCCTTTTCAATCAAATCAAAGTAGTCCATGTTAGTCTTCACCGTTCTACACTTATGTCAACTTGTGGATTTTCTCCCACCCCCATATGAACATATTATTGGTAATATTATATATCTAGTTAGTTGAAGATACAAGAGATAGTTCTTTCAAGTCACATTGTTTTGAGAATTATGCAATACCCTACGATGGTGCATTGCAAAAGGTATTAAAAGTGTATTAGACTAACCCCATGCAAGAGAAATATTTTGGATCTGCAATACACTAGCATGGTGCATTGCAAAAGGTATTAAAAGTGTAGTACACTAATGCATCCCACATGTCACAAATTATGTAGGACCTACCACCAATATGGTGGAAAACTCCAACTCTATCCCCATTTGAACTTCCCAACTAGGCATCTTAGAATGACACCACAAGATCAACAACCTGTTGAGAGAGAGAGAGAGTACGAGAGAGATACACAAGACATGCTCCCAAAGAATGATTCATATTGATGTAGAGTTAGTATATATAGGTGAGACCCAAGTCAAGTGAGAGATGATATATATAGTTGTAACATCCCCACTCAAACAAAGGTCTCTGGCTGTGAGTGAAAAAAACCTTGGGGAGAACAAGGGAAAAACCCGAGCCCCTACACATACCTACGATACAAAAATGATTTACTATAAAGTTTTCTTGAATACAATGATACATGCCTCAATCAGTGAGACAAGAACTTGGAACAATACCAATTGCATGTCTTAATGAGCTAAAGCGAGCTTCACTAAGAGCGTTTGTGAAGATTTTTGCAACCATTTGATCACTCGGACAATGCTCCACCATAATGGAACCTTTCTTGACTTCATGTCGAACATAATGATAATGAATAGCAATATGCTTTGATTTACTATGTTGTATATAGTCTTTGGTAAGACTAATAGCACTTTGGTTATCGCATCGAAGAGGTGTACTAGATGATGAAGGATGTCCCAAATCTGCAAGTAGTTGTCGAAGGAAAACTAGCTCGCGAGCTGCTAATGATGCAACAACATATTCGGCTTCAGTTGTAGAAACCACAACACATCGTTGTTTCTTGCTGGACCAAGAAACCAAACATCCATTTACAAAGAAACAATTCCAACTTGTAGATCGCATGGATAAGTGTGAACTTTCCCAATCAGCGTCTGTATATCCAATAAGGTCAAGAGAAGTTGAAGAAGATAAAGAAGAATCCTCTCGACGACGATAAATAAGACCAAATTCCTTAGTACCTTTGAGGTACTTAAGAATACGTTTTGCAGCACTCCAATGAATAGTGGAAGGGGAAGAAAGATACTATCCCAAAAAATTAGCTGCAAATAAAATATCTGGTCTTGTGTTTAAACCAATAAATTGAAGACAACCAACAAGATTAGCAAAAGGTTGATGAATGACTGATTCTTCATTGCGTGTTGTAGATGTACCCTTGGTAGAGCTTGAAAGAATGGGAGTGTTGGCAGAGTGCGCATTTGTCAACCCAAACTTCTTAACGATATCATTAATAAACTTTGTCTGGCGAAGAAGAAGAATGCCTTGTTGTCGATGTCATTGAACTTGAATACCCAAACAAGAATGTATCTCACCAAGATCCACCATTTCAAATGCAGTCGATAAAAGCTTCTTCATAGCATCCAAAAAAGCAATATTATTTGACACAAGAATAGTATCATCAACATATAGAGCAAGAATAATAAAATATTTGTCCTCCCTTTTGATATAAAGATTTGGGTCAGCAAAACATTCAACAAAACCTTTAGATGTGAGGAACTGATCAATCTTAATATACCAAGCACGAGAGGCTTGCTTCAATCCATATAATGCACGATGAAGCTGACATACAAGATGCTCCTTTCCTGCAATCATAAAACCTTCAGGTTGCTCCATATAGATTTCTTCTTCAAGATATCCATTGAGAAAAGCCGTTTTAACATCCATTTGGTGAATTTCTAGATCAAATAGTGTTGCAAAAGCCAAAATCATACGAACAGTTGTGGAGCGCACAATGGGAGAAAATGTTTCTTGATAATCTACTCCTGCAACCTGTGAGTAACCTTTTTCAACAAGTCGTGCTTTGAACTTATCAAACGAGCCATCAGCTTTGGTCTTGGTTTTATAAACCCATTTACATTTGATAGGAACACGATTTGGGGGGAGTTCAGTAAGAATCCATTTACCTTTGGAGATTAAAGAATCGTACTCAGCTTGCATAGCTTCTTGCCATTGATCCCTTTGAGACGAATTGATAGCTTCCATATACGATATTGGATCCTCTTGGACAGACATAGCATCATCAAAGACATCATATTCAATAGAATAGAATCCATGCTCTATCTCAATAGGAAGATCGACATAGATCTCCAAATTTTCATCAATCTTCTTTGGAGGTGAAGGAGGTTTATGATCATCAGAATTAGTAGAATCACAAAGCAAGTAAGAAAATGCACTAAGCAAAGACTGTGTATCATCTGAAACATCTGACGATCATGTGCCACCCATAGTCTTCTCATCAAATATAGCATCACGACTAATGATAACCTTTTGAGAAGAAGGATCATAAAATTTGTAACCTTTGGAATGATCTGAATAACCAAGAAAAATAACCTTCAAACCTGGAGGATCCAACTTATGTCGAGTGTCCTTGGGCAGATGAATATAAGTAATGCAGCCAAATGTGCGAAAGTGAGAGACTGAACGTGTCTTCCCTGTCCAAATTGTTATAGGAATTTTACGAGCAGGTGCAGTAGTTGGAAGATGATTTTGAATAAAAACAGCTGTTAGAAGTGCTTCAGTCCAAAACTTTCGAGACAAACCAGAGTGTATAAGCATGCAACGTATAGCATTAAGAATCGTGCGTTTTTTGCGCTCAGCAACACCATTTTGCTGAGGAGAATAAGGAACTGTAAACTCATGATGAATACCTTGATCCTTACAGAAGTCATCAAATAGATTGGATACATATTCACTACCATTATCACTGTGAAGCGTCTTTATAGAGAATCCAGTTTGAAGCTCCACACTTATCTTGTATTGTTTAAATATAGGTAAAAGCCTCAGACTTATGTCGAAGAAGATAGACATGTGTGTACCGTGAGAAATCATTAATGAAAGTTATAAAATATCGATATTGAGACTTTGAGGCAGAAAAAGGACCGCAAATATCGGTATGAACCAAATCCAAGAGAGCACAAGAATGTGATGAAGTAGAAGTATGGAAAGGCGAACGATGTTGTTTTCCAAGTGCACAATACTCACATATTCCCATACGTGGATGAGATTTAAGATCCATACCTTGCACAAGACCATGACGATGAAGATCAAGAATTTTGGCAAAATCGGAGTGTGCAAATCGTTGATGCCATAATTTGCAATCTGCATCTCCAGGAGCAATAACAACATTTGCAACTGTATCGTTCAATGATAGCTGAAATAGATTACCATGTCGAGGAGCCACTGCTATAGTATGCCCGTCTTTCTCTATACGACATTGATTATGATCAAAGCCAACAAACAAACCAAGATCAACTAGACGAGCAACACAAAGAAGATTTCTTTGCAAATCTGGAACATGAAGAACTCCTCTTAATATTCTAGTGGATGAAACAGTCCCTAGATATAAATCACCCACTCCTTTGACTTGACAAGTCATATCATCCGCAAGGTAAACAAACTTCTTGACAGGAAGAGAATGACAATTGTGAAGCCACTGCGATTGATATGTCATGTTTCCAGTGGCACCTGAATCAACGATGAATAGAGAACCATCATGAACATGAAGTACCTTTTCTGGAGAGATATCATAATGGAAAAAATTGAGCTCCTGATGAGTATGATCATCATCAGTTATAGTTTGTTGAACAATATAAGCTCGAGAACGTTCTTCATAATATCTGCGTTTATAACAACGGCGAGATGGATGATCTGTATGTGCACAATAATCACAAGGAGGAAAACTTTTGGACGAGCGAGGTTGCTTTGTAGTAACTCTATGCTCCTGGATTAGGGCGTCCACCCTGCTGAAAACATGAAGCAGGACGCTTGCGAGCAACAAAAGCAGCATCAAAATCCCTTTGTTTGCGAGTGACCAAAAAAGCATCAGATTTTTCCAAATGATGCTCATGACGTTGAGAATATTCAATAAGAGATATACATGCTTTGTCAAAGTGGATATCATCCTTGTTAGACAAAATAGTGATGATATTGTCATATAAAGGATCTTTGATGGTATGAAGAAGTTGAGTAACAATATGATTTTTAGCAACAGGAGCGCCGGCAGCACCAAGCTGATTGATAATGTCTTTAAAAGCCTCGATATGAGAGTGCATAGAAGTACCAACCTTATATTGAAGATTCTTCAAACAAGTTTGGAGATATAAAATTTCGGTGACTGATTTCTTCTCAAACGTTGAGATAAGATACTTCCAAATAGCATGAGAGGTTTCCAGATGAAAGACATCCAACATAAGTGAGTCAGGAAGTGCAGACAATATATAACGACGAGCTGCTTTGTCATGACGAATCCAATCAGTATGATCAATTTTCCATTGTTCAAATAATGGACCATCAGTAATCACAGAATTGTTATTCATCACATCAATAGGTTGAACTGGGTAAGACAGGTCGCCCAAAACAATATCAAATAATTTGTCACCTTCAAGAATTAGCATCATCTTTGCTTTCCACCCAGGAAAGCCTTGTCCTTGGAAGAAGGGAACCGAACGTTGGCCAGACGGATATCCGTTAACAATTACGCAATTGGCCATGCCTATATGTCAAGAGAAAACAAATAAGATGAGATCGCATAATCTGCGAACCATGATCAAGATGAGCGTAGTTGAGACGCATGACAATCAAAATAGGGATATGCACGTAAGAACGACGAAAAGTATTGAGTGACTAAAAAGAAAGCTCGAAATAGAGAGGCGTAACATGCAAGACGAGATGACGCATATAAGAAAAGTGCTATTTCGGTCGAGCAAAGAATGTTAACGATAATAAAACATCGCTAAAAATAGCAAGATGTTTGCTTGTCGTAATCAACATCATTAACGAAGACGAGTGATTAATAAACTGTAATTGGGGATTAACAAACGGTAATTAGAAATACAGTTTTAAATAAAGAATCGCAGATTCGAGCAGAATTGTTGTCTTGAATTCTGAACTGTCATAACTTTTGATCCAGAACTCCGATTGACAAGCAATTTTGATAGGATTCGAGAGCACGACGAATTCAATCAAGTATCATCATCATGTATCAAATCATCACTTGTGCAAAGAATTCAATCAAGTATCAACAATGAAACAACTTATCTTCCTTGTTGTTGCTACACATCCATAGCTCTGATACCATGTTGAGAGAGAGAGAGAGTACGAGAGAGATACACAAGACATGCTCCCAAAGAATGATTCATATTGATGTAGAGTTAGTATATATAGGTGAGACCCAAGTCAAGTGAGAGATAATATATATAGTTGTAACACAACCATCAAGTATGTTGAAGGGACAGGGCATAGCCAACATACAATACTTTTATATAGGATGAAAATTTACTAGTCAACTTGGAATTTAATGCATTAAAGTGCATTCAACCTCATTGAGTAAGCCTTAACAAGCAGCAAAAGCATGACGAGAGGATGGACTTGGATTATGTCGTGGCTATATCTATTGGTGATGATGCTACAAAAATCAAGAATGAGATGTGAGAAGATCACACATTCCCCAATGAGAAGAGGAAGGAATCCATTGAGAGTTGTAAGAATGTGTTGCAAGCTTGTATACCTTTTTCTATTTATCAGATTTGTCAATGATATTCATAATATACATTATGTGGGATCTATTTGTATTTCATGAATAAGCTACTCATGGAAGATGAGTTTGCAAGGTGATTTGAGTCTACCTTCGGTCTAGGGGTCTCTTATGGAGTACATAATTGTTTGTTGGGGTTTTCTACTTACCATCATCTCTTCAAATGTCAAAAGGGACATTATTTTTTGATCTCTAGTGAGTTTCAATGGAGACCTTGTTTATTTTATGCCATGGAAGGCAAAGTTTAACCTTGATGAGGTTCTCCACTTTGAGTGCCTAGTATGGGTTAGCATGGCCTTCTAATATGGCTTGATGGTGAGATTATTACTTTGCTGGGTATGCTTGGTAGGAAGTTATCAAGCGCTTTTTATGAAAACTAAAAACCCCTAGAAAAACTATAGATATGCTAGATTTTTGTTAGCTTAACTGTTTGTGTGGTTGTTTGTTTTGACATTTTGTAGTTAGATTTTTTGAGTTTGTTTAGCATAGAATTTTTTTTGTTATTTTTAAAAGATTTTTTGAGTGTGGAAACTTGATACCCTTGGTTGGGATTGGAGTTTTGTAGATATATTGGAGTTAGAATTTATTTAGTAGCTGTGGAACATAATGAAACATGTATATTTTCTTCCCTAGACTCTTGCACACAACAAGGATTGTTGATTCACAAATAATTCATGTTGCACTTGTTGATTATACTGTACTTAGTGATGGTCTCTTGATCTTATCAAATACTTCCATGCCGTGGTTCCGATTGATGCATGTTTTGTACCATCATTGAGCACTAGCACATCATGAGGCCCGCTCCAATTATATGCAATAAAATTTAGATACACATGCACTTGAGAGAGCACCTTCATTAGTACATACTATTTCTTGCATGCATGAGAGTTGGATTGTTCATCACCAAGTAAGGAATCTATGGTTGAGTGGGAAAGGTGGTTCGGTGAGTTTGAGGATCACATAGGATGCTACCACTTGTGAAATGGGTTGTTTTCTTAGTCAACATATCAAGGACCATTTTTTTTTGAGTGATTGTGAGATATTGAGGGAGGCTACTCAATATTTCCTTATCGAGTATTGAGAGGTGAGGTTAAGGATTGTAATTTAAATCAATAAACATTGTTTGCATTTTGCATGATGCACGAGCACATGTACATAGGCTAGGCATTATTTTTCTAGTGCATTCATCTTTTTGTGTGGAACATCATTTGTTTGATTGCATAGCATGGATCCAATGTTGCATCTTTTTTGAAATCATGTTTGATTGAGCATGAGGTACATTTTCTAAAGCATGTTCTTTAGGACATGTTGCATGAACAAAATCAAGTACATATGAATAAAATATCAGTGTTTGAAGACTATGTGTTCATTTGTGAATCATGTTATTTGTTGAAGCCTTCTTGGAAGGCCTCCTCTACTATCACTTGTAGGCTGCCAAGCTTTAGCTAAGGGTCCTCATATCTTGTTGGGGATGCACAAACTAGTGTGTTACCTAAGGCTTTGAGAGTCAAGAAATAGAAAGAGAGATCCAGTACGATTGATGATGGTAAAAGAAAAAGGCTGAGAAATGGCATGGACATTGCATGATCATTCACGAGATATAGTCTTGTGATTGTTGGTGTAAAGCATTAGTGGCCTAAGAATGATCAAAGAAAGATAAGAGAGGTTTTGAAGGGAAGTGATAATTTAATCAACATTGCTGAAGCTACTCTTATGAGTAGTCCATTTTGAGTGGAGAAGTTGAAGTCTATGGTAAATAAAATGGCTAAAGTCAAGTCACTCAAGATTTTTGGAATACAAGCTGAAGGTTTTCAGGATCTCTGGAATGAATATGCAAATGGCACGTACTATCTTTTCAATCATATTAGAAGGGTCCGTGAATTCATGCTACAGATCTCAAATAGGGACTTGTAAAGCTCATTTCTAAGATACTTACATGGTCACGTTGGATAACTCAAGATCGCTAACTATGCTCAATGTGGCTTATAAGATTTATGCCAAGGGTCTTGCTAAGAGGATCAAATTTAATCTTTCGAGAGTGTTGCATGAACAAGAGCATAGTGTTGCATGCTTAACAACATAGTTCTGCATAGGGTCACAAGATTCATGATTATGTACTAAACTTGATGCTATCCATTGATTTTGCACTATCATCCAAGTCGGAGTTCTCATCTTGATAAATATGGACTTTGATAAAGCATATGATGGGATCAAATGACAGTTCATTGTGGAGGTAATGGAATCTATGGGATTTGGTCTAGAATTTAGAAAGATGGTGAGACGTATATTTGCAAAAGCTTCTATTGTTCTGCGGGTGAATGGGGTTGCTCAAATCACTTTGTGAGGATAAGGAGATCTATCAACAAGAAGTGGTGCCCCTTGGCCCCCTATTATTTTCAATTATCATTGGTCTTAACTTAAGGAATTTGAACTTAAAGATTAAACAAGGGCTTATTAAAGGCCTCCCTATCCATAGGAGGGATCAGTTTATCACTAAACTCTTTGCAGTGTTAATTCTAATCTAGTGAAAACAAAATATTGGTCTATGAAGGAATTCCTAAATCTATATGATAATATTTGTGAACTATCCAAGTATATTATCAACACTGCCAAAATAGAATTAGTGCCCTTGAGCTTTGATGAGCCTCTCAAGTGGATATTAGATCTTGGCTTCAAGATAATCAAGTAGGGACAACCATTTAGGTACTTGGGCTACCCTTTGGGGATTGGTATCACTATGAAGAAGCAAAGCACAAAGTGGATGATCTCAAGGGTTAAGAGCAAGGTTGATGCTTATAGAGAAAAACCCTACTCCTTTCTTGGTAAAATATCAGTTATAAAGGTCATGATGGCTTCTTCTACCACCTTTCTTGCAATTATACTAAACTTTAGTTAACGAACATGGTGTCATCTTGAGAGGTTGTTTTCTAGCTTTCTCTAGAATAAGAAAGAGGGACAAAAAGGACGAAGGTCTATTCCTTGCGATCACGTTACTAGCAATGAATAGGAAGGTGGAGCAGGGGTCCCTAAACTTAGCACTAAAGCTATTTCACTTATCTTTGGTGTGCTTAAAAGGTTTGATGCTTCTCAATCCTGGACATTCACTCTTAAGGTGTCGCTGGAGGAGTTTGACAAAAAGAATCTTGGCCTCCCTAGCTATGTTTGGTATAATACTCTTCTCACTAGGAGAAAGATTAGCATTCCCCATTCTCCAATAGCTAAAAATTTGTCCCAAGCATGGAAATCAATATTAGGAGATGCCTCACGAAGAGGCTCATAGGAAAAAAGAGGAGACTCATCTTTAAAGCAAGCCATCTCATTCTTAAAGCATGCTTTCAATCCTTGAGATATACTTGGGTTGAAGCAATTTAGGCTAGCCAAAAACATAATGAAGAAAGGTGTGTGCCTTTGGGAAGAGATTTCGGACCATTCTAGTCTTTTAAAAATAGAAATAGTGAGACATTTGTTTTGGGAATGCAAAGAGGTGAAGGCTTTGTAGAAGTAACACCAACAGTGGGTGAGAAAGGTAGGTTTTAAAGAGACCATGGATTGCAAGCTTGTTTTATTTGGGGACATGGGTAAGTTTGATGTACAGACTTTGGGTCTATCCAATGTGTTTAGAGTTGTCTCTATGCAAGAAAATTGGAAGTTGAGGAATGACATGTTATTTGGACGACTTCAGCGTCCACTTGTTCCCAAAGACAGGTGGTCTAAGTTTAATGCTGAAATTTTGGTTGTGCTTAGGAGCCTAAAGAGATGTAATAGTTTTTTCAAGGTGTTTTGTACAGCGCTAGCTAAGTTCTAAAGCTCTATGCTTGCCATCAGCCTCACTCTCAGAGGCTCTTCACGTATTTCCTTTCGCGCCTGTCTTCGGCTCTCTTCCAACCATATTGACATTCGATATTGTTATTTCAAACAATTTGTGAAACGAGGTCATCTTGCTCTTCTAGCTCTCTCACAAATCTTTTTTTCCCGTACTAACGTATCATCTGGGTTACACTATGTTGTCAATTATTGGCCTGTTTGTCAAGTGTTGTTTGTACGAGGTTCGTTAATTCTCTCTCTCTCTCTCTCTCTCTCCAAACATATAACACGTCGAGACTCGACCGCGGCCATTTCATTGCTCGACAGCTTGCCCATTGTAAGCACTATCTATTACACTGAACTGAACAAAATTCTAGAAAGTGTAAGTAAGTTGTACGCACTGATGTTGATCATCGTGTAAAGCAGATAGTCCGTACCCAAGACGTACTCAGGAAGCTTTCCCATTTCTTACTAAATTTACAAAGAAACAATAGCATCAATAAAACAATAGCATCGTGTCACGGACAGAACAATGTCTCGTTGTTGCTTCAGAGTATGATCAGTCGGAACTACACCAGTCGCCCAGGAGCAACAAATTATCGATCTGGGTGTGGATTATTCCGTATGAAATCAATATCTATTTAAGTATCAGTACCAGTATTCAGCACGGTGGGCCGAGCAATCAATTTGGTAAGTGCACATTCCAATCGATCAGTCACTTGTGGAAGGGGCTCTGGAACATGGAGACGGTGGAGTAGGAGACCTGAAATGCCTGCGCCAGAATGCAGGAGGGAATGCCGGAGCCGAAGAGGATGCCAGGGAGGGAGTTGGTGCCAGGGTTAGCAGAACTGAAGGAAGCCAGGGCATGGGCGGAGGGGCCGTAGCTGGCAGGGTTCATCTGGAAGTGGACGAGGCCCTTGGGGAACACGAACAGGTCGCCCTTCTGCAAAGTCTGGTTGTACATCTTGTTGGAGGTGTCCACCAGGCCCACCAGCAGGGTGCCGTCTAGCACGAACAGGAGCTCCGTGGCGCGTGGGTGCGTATGCGGCGGGTTCAGGGAGCCCGCCGGGAACTCCAGAAAGGCGGCGGAGATGCCCAGCCCCGTCACTGCCGGGAACTGGTCCTGGAAGGCCTTCACCGGCTTAAACATGCCCACCGACGCGTTGGCACCACCTTGGAAGCCCTTGAACGTGAAGAAGCTGCCATCTATGTCGGATTGGCTGGTGCCAGCTGGCAACACGAAGTCCGTCGTGGCCTCTGGATCGGATCCTACCGCCAACCCCACCCATGTTGTCGCTACGCAGATTGTGAGCATCAGCAAACTGAATCTACAGCTGGCCATAGCATACAACGATAACAGCCGCGGAGCAGTAGCTAGTCTAGCTTTGTTATATTAATTGTGTGATGAGCAATGCTGATTGCGTGCAGGACGCGCGGCCAATTGTTACTGCTTGCTGAAGATGTCTTTCAGCAGCTGCAGGTCCTGCTGCAGAGAGGGATAGGAACTATCTTCTTTCATCGACAATATATACTACGCGAAGGGCACCTCCCCTGCCGCGAAGGGCACCTTCCCCGGACGAACCTCTCAGCGCGCCGGACGAATAGGTTAGCCGGGCCAAGGAGTTAACGGGATGCCACTTGGCAGCCTGATAGGAACCACGCGTTTTTCCCGGCCTAATAGTAATAATATTTATCATCAACCTACCTTTGTACTATTTTTCCTAGAAAATTACATACGAAGGATGGTCTAATCATCTGGCTACCATCGATCATAGTTAGTTTGATTGTCAATTAGAGCTGGTATGGATTAGAGTTAGTGTTCGTTAGATTAGTTATAGTGAGTTATAGATAACTAGCATATAGTCATCATAGTTTATACTTAGTTATTGAGTATGAGTTTAGTTAGTTAGTTACATTATCGATTATGCTTATGTATTGATTTATATTTAGTTAGGTTAATATTGAGTTAGATTATCCATTATAGTTAGTTAGTTATCGATTATTAGTTCAATTAGTTACTTCAAGTAGATATATCGATTATAGTAGTTAGTTCAACTAATTGTAGTTAGTTCAATTGCAATTGAATTAATTCATATGATGAGTGATTATTCATTTAATTCTTGAATCAATACGATTAGTCGATTACTCAAGTATAGTAAGTGCTTAATTATTTAAATTAGTATTAATTTGATAAACATTTGATTGTTTAGTAATTTAGTAGTTAGCTCATTCCATTAGTAGTTGATTAGTTAGTTAGTATTGATTCAATTATTCAATTATAAGCACTAGTATATTAATTTGATTAGTATTAATTAGCCTAATTTTGATTAATACAGGTTAGAATATTAGGAAAGTATATTTATCAAGGTATTTTACTAAAATTTACTATGGAAATAAGTTGATGTTATTTATTATGGACTTTTCTTATTTCTTTCTTGATTTCCATTATGCCTAGCAAATAGACATGAGGATACTAATGCGTTTTGTGTTGTGGTGTGTAATATCTCCGCACAATAAAAGTTAGTTGGTTAGTTCGTAAGTTAGTTAGTCAATTAATAAGTTAGTAAGATTACTAACTAAAGGCTAACTAAGGTAAAAACTAACTAACATTAATTATTGATAATTTTTATTTAATTTAAAATATTTTATTTAGAAAAATCAAGAGTCGTAAATTCGATATTTTTCTCAAATTGGCAAGGACCATAGTCACCCTTCACATAAATTATAACGTGAACGAGACTTATGAGTTATATTAATCACTAAGTTCATGTGTATAGTTTGGATAGTCTAAAAATATTAGATTTTGGGCAAAGCTAGTATATTTTAGATATTTTAGATATTATCCTAAAAAAACGATATGGAACTGGATGTCATTTAAAAGAAAAGACAAGTGATATTTTAGTTAGTTTGAAGATTTTATAAAAAGAAAAATAAAGAAAAGTGACTGGCCAAATCGCGCGCACCGCGATCGCAGTTTACAGGCAGTAGACAGCACTTCGAACAGAGAAAAGAAGAAGGAGTGAACAGAGAGCTTTCTAAACAAGTGTCTTGGAGTTTTACCCCCCTTTCGGAGCCTATGGAATCATCAAATTTATGATCTGAGCATCAGATCACTGATCTTTTCAAGATCCCTCTCCACAAAGAGCTCCACTCCTCAACCACAAGCCCTCTTCTCTAATTCACTATAAATATGAGGCATGAGAGAGGCATAAGGGAGCATAAGGAGACACCGAGAGGCTGCGAGAGAGAAGTAGAGAGAAGGATACCCCTCCAAGAGATTGTGAGGAAGAGCTTGAAAGAGAGCTTGAGAGAGAGAGAGAGAGAGAGAGAGAGAATAGTCACCCCGAGAGGTTGCAAGGAAGAGAATTAGCTCAATTCCCTCTATCTCGATCCTCGATTTAACCATCTTCTCTTACGATCTTCAATCTTGAATCTATTCTACCTTCTTAATCTCTTGAGTCTATTTGCGGACGATGGCCTGCAAGCAAAGAATGTTGCGTGTGGATGACAATCTTGTAACCAACAACAAGGCTTCGGGCAAAGGCATCACCGTCAATCCAACTGCGGTTCCGGTCGTAAGTAATGTATTTTCAAATTGATTGATGTTTGCTTTGATTCTTGTATGAGATACGTTAGGCCCTATACTATTGCACGAGTATAGGTAATGGGAAATGATAAATTCATCTCGCTTACTCGGAAGATGGGGTTTGTGAAGTGCACATATCAAGGGAAGATAATTGCACCTAGTTACATATAACTTATTTGCTAGTAGAGCAATTACAAGGAAGAATTAGTCAAGCGTTATGAATGGCATAGTCGTCAAAAGAACGACATTAAAAGATTGGACATAGAAATGCTAGATTAAAGTATAATCAAGGGTTATAGATAGTATAATTGCTAAAAGAATATGACATTAAGAATCATGAATGGAGAAGTACTAGTTTAAAGTTTAGATACTTCAAAAGTACTTAGCTTAACAGGCCAAATACTAAGAAAAACTAGATTCTAGGTCAATGCGAGGCCTATTGGAGTCTAATTACTTGAGATCATCTTATCTTATCAAGTATTTATATGTTATGCCTATAACATGTTTGATATATGATGATAAATTTTTATTGCCTCATGACTTGACTAAGAGCTAGTACAAGAAATTGATCATAAGGGTTAAAATTAGAATGTCTTGAGATCCGTTGGATAACGATGACTTTTGCCAATCCAAATTCAGGGTTGGGTTATCGATCAAGGTAAGTGACCTATAGAACTTACATCATGAATAGTGTTTGAACCCTTAACATATGCCCTAGCGGAAGGAAGGAAGTGTTAAGAACACGTTTGCATGGTATTGCTCTTAGATCCCAAGGGAGAGAGCAAATATACGATGGAAATGTTATATCGTCTATTCTTGCATTGTTTAGAAAGAATGCAATTGGTTTTGTTAATTGATCGAACAACATCCTAAATGTTTTTACATTCAATTGGTTATTAGTTATTGTTTGGATGATTATTCCAAGTGCTTGTGATTTATGGTAAATGCATGGCAAGGGTCTGTGATGACAAGTTGCCATGGGATTAAAGGAATGTTTTCTTGGAAAATGATATTAGGCTAATTGCCTTGTTTGTGCTTGATTCTTAAAGGATTTAATTAAGGAAGGATATATTGTACGGGTGGATCACCTCCATGGTCGCACTGCGTATTAACCCGAAAGGGCACTGCTCGATTCACGGGCCGAAGGTCGAGTGGTGAAAAGGCCAACCACGGGAATGATGTTTCGCTCCTAGACAGCTTGTGGGCTAGTTGGAGCTCTGGACACCCCTTGCTAGGTCAAGAATGGAGTTGAAGACCTCCGTGGCCCCCAACATCTGGGCATGTTGGGAGATCCTATTCTAGATAAAGGATTGAGTTTTGGTGCTCTTAAACCCCCATACATTGTTCTCTTGCCAACCCCCTTGGTGACCTTCAACCCTATGCGCTATGACAACGTATAGTTTAAAAGAGACGATGTTTCATTTTGATTGGATATGGTTAAAAATATTTTGTAGTTTTTTAAAGCATGTGGGTAATGTGTCAACCTAGCTAAATATGTGGTTTGGTATTTTGTTTATGTTGAAGTGTTTTGCAGTTAATGTTGAAGACATTGTAAATATTTATTAATTATTACACCATTTTAATTTGTAAGATTTTATGAGTATAGCTATTGATTTTGAATTTTGAGAAAACATTGAAGTAATTGTCCTAAAAGGAATAGGCAGTCTTTACATCGTGGACATAACTAGAACAAAATGAACTAGTGCATAGCTCTATTTAAGCAAGACCAATTCTTGGTCACAACACTTCTTTAACCTTTTTTTCTAATCACATATATTATTGGAATTCCTTTTTGGAGAAGGATTAATTTTTGGACCTCAATGTGTTATATTTGGCCCTATTTCTTCATTATATTTCACACAATGCATCTGTAATGTTTTGCAATGTACAATTGAAAGTTACTTCTTATGGATAAGATGAATAAGAATAAGAATAAGATGATGATAATGATGAGCTTTTCATTGATCAATTCCTTACTCTTACTCATAATAATCTATTGAAAGTATCTAAATTATGTTGGATGTCCCATTGTTGAGTATTGAGTTCAAATTTTTATTGCATTGTTGGGCTCTTTTTGCCAGCTTGAAAAATGCCCTTATAAATGATGCATATGGTTTTTCACTAGTGTTACCTAAAAAAAATAGCTAGGAAGCACACAAATAGGCATTGCTATCATCTATCAAAAAAATGTGTAATATTTGGTGTTGGTATTTGTCTTGTAACTATCTTCCTATAGCTCTTAATGTCATGAAAGCCCCATGCAATGATAATGATAACTATTTGGTCCCTTCTTGGAAAGTTGACATATGAAGGACTCCAAGGTACTCAAATAAGTTGTTGGAAAGTGTGTAAAAGGTAGTTCATGACAAACAATTTCAAGAATTCATAAGGATATTGACATTACTACACAATAATCCTTGTAGTATGAGGATGAGAGTTAAGTCTCAACCACAACTTTTTTGAGGCTTTAAAAGTGCTTAATCCTGGTAGCATAAGGATGGGAGTTAAGTTTCCAAAAAAAACTATTAAATAATTTTTTGTAATGGCCATTTGTAGGAAATTTAGTAAACTACTGATGTGAATGATTGTGCTTACATCTTCATGCATCCTAGCAGCCTAAAATGACAACTTTGAGAGTCAATTTGAGTTGGATATTAGTTAGGCATGGATTGTAGTTGTAGACAAGTTGGAGTTTGAGACACACATTTCTAAATTGATTGATTGAGAGAAAGAGCTTCATGAACAACATAATCCATTAATGAGCACTTTCAAAGAAGGTGGATGGTGTTTAGTTGGAAAGAGTGTGTATATGAGGATACTCCTCTTAAAGTAATGTACTATTAGAGGGGATTTTCATTGAGTAGATCTTGCATGTAAGTAAATTAAAGTTGAGTCCTTCAAGTCCTTAACATGTCAACTAAAGCATCTTGCTTTTACAGTAATTCATTGTGCTTGTCATGAGGTCTTCTCTTAAGAAATGTTGTAAAATATACTAATAACCTATAAATTTGACCATTTCTCTTGAACCTTGAGTTTGTTCTATCCATGTTGAGGGGTTTCACGTTCAAATTGTATATGAAACAAACTCATTGTATAAGCACTTTGTAGTCTTAAAAACCTTGCAATTGCATTTCCATTTGTAATCCCTGTTATCCTACAAACACAAATCATTGATGTAATACTTTATTACAGAGGGATGAATGGATTCTAGGATGTTGTATCAATATAGTTTTTTCTTGTGAGTTTTCTAACTAATAAATACAAAAGAATGACTCTTTATTTTATTGGGCCTTTTCTCCTAGTCTCTCTAGTGTGATACTTTATGGGTACCCATGTATTGAAGTAATTTCATGGAAATCCTTTGACTAATGGAATCTCTTTTTATAATCATCATCTTATATCAAAAACCTCATCATACTTGAATATTTACTCAAGGATATCTATCGCATTTCCATACTCCTTGATCAGGATTTTTATTTGTAAAGATCCATTCATCTATATTTCCCTTACTTGTAAAATAGCCTTGTAAATGCAATCTCAAAAGCCACATGTGATAACGTGCTTGGAACTATAGAAGATTGAATCTTTGAAAAGATAACTATTTGTTGCTACTCACGATATGCTTTGGATCATATTTTGAGCTCAAGGATGATTGCAAAGAAGTGGCCCAAGGGAAAAATGGGTTGGATTCCAATGGAGGTTTTGTGGAAGTGAGAGATAAAGAAGGATAGGTTGGACATTGGGTAGAAGCTTGGAAGGAGAGAAATGTAGATGCATATCAAGAATAAGTATCCATGTGGTAGAGCAAAGAGATGATAACATCCACAAAAGCAAAGGATTAAAAGGAATGGTCCAAATATGATAACTGTAGAGGAAATCGTGAAAGTAATTGATGGATGTGATCAATCTCACCATGTTACTTGATGTCTACATGGGTTTTTGAAAGCTCATCATCTCCTTTAGGATACGAAATCTTTCTAATGAGATATCAATGTTGCTTCAAATTGTCTATAGGGTGGCCTTCTTCTATGATAGCAAGGTTGCAATCAATGCTAGACTAGCTTTTGCCAATGTAATACACCTCTTTCTTGATAAATGCACAATATTAGAGGATGAGACAAGGTCATTGATTAAACATCATGTCCCACATGTTGTTGAGGTGCTAAATCTTTGTGTATGACAAAAAGTAAGAACAGATTAGTAATCCATTGACCCCAAGGGGTCCACCTATAAGAAATAATTTATATAATGTGTGTTCAAATGATACCAAGAAATACCATTTCTTTATATGCTAGAAGACCTTTAAATGATCCCTTTTACTTTACTAAAATTACGGTTTTTTAAAAATTTTAATTAAAAAACCCCTTTTGTAAATATATTCTTGTAAACTTTACTAAACGATCCCTTTTACTTTACTAAACTTATGGTTGTTTTCAAATTTTAATTTAAAAACCCCTTTTGTAAATATATTCCTATAAACTTTACTTACTATAATACCCTTTCTTTTGAACTCATGTGGTATCTTATCTTAGAATCAAGAAGAGAATAGTGTGAGGTGATCAATGAAATCTACCTCATAGATATCAAAGTTATGGACCACCATATAAGGGGTCAACATGAGCATATTACAAATTATGAAGGAATTCTTTGAGCCACCAAGTTGATGGCTGTGGGGAAAGATAGTTCAAGAATATATCCTCGATTTCCTCTCATATTAATCATTTGAATATTTTAAAAAAATCCATGTGAGAGTTTGATCAACTTTCTGTGGGTATGAATAGAAGAAATTAGCCTCATGTAGAGATGAGATCATATTTCATATGAAGCGTGAAAATATGGGAGGCAGGGAGAGAGAGAGAGAGAGAGAGAGAGAGAGAGAGAGAGAGAGCTCTTATAAGTTAAAAAAAATGCAAAGAATGCACATAAGATAGGAAGCTAAAAACCCTAGTTTTTCTTCTACTTATTTTTTTCCACTGTATCAATCTACGAGGAGTAATGAGAGCAAGACATACATAATATACAAATGTTCCATAGAGTGAACATGCTAACTAAAAATATGACTAGATAGATATCCCATAACCCGATGGGTGGAATAAGTGAAGTCGAACTGTAACATTGTCACACATTTTTGTGAAAGCTTGATTTTTCCTAAATAAGTCAAAAAAATTTCCTACGTGAAGTGAAGCTAGCGCAAACAAGTATTTAAAAAGTGCATAAAGGATCCTTTATTCAATGTTGTCACGGATAAATTGATAGTGGATGTTAACAATTTGCATTGGCATGGGTAAGAGTTTAGCAGCTATGAGATTTCTTTTAGAATGTATTGGACACTACTTTAGAAGACATTGTATATTGAATTTTAGGTAAATTTTGACTAGGATTTTATCTTGCATGCATGCTTCAAGGTATTGAAGATTAATGGGTGGCACCAATGTGTATCAAGGCCTTTAAAGGCATGTATCAATAGTTTTTTAAGATGGAAAGAAAAAAGCTAGCTATCCATTGTGAAATTGAAAAGAGCTTAGCTTTCTAGAACCTAGTGCTAGTAGAAGGTTATTAACATGGAGCAGGGTTGTCTTTTGGGAGGTGAAACTTGTGTTTTTTGAGGGCCAAACTTGTGTTTTTGACAAGGATTGTCTTTCGGGGGGCCAAACTTGTATTTTTGAGAAGAATTTTGCCCTGTACTATATTTTGGGCATGGCAATCAAAGCATCCATGGCGACCTAGTGCAATCCTTATAGTTGTAATCTAAAGAAATTAAAAAGATTGATGCCAAAAACATTTAGTGTGCTTTCGGACAAATGTCTAATGGATAGTCAAAGTGACTATTAGTATAATTTCCTCTCAATTAGATCAAAAGATGGTAATAATCTATCAATGGAGGATGTTGAAGTAAAAACCCAATGATAAAACTAAGAGATTGGTGGATTGCACAGTTGGCAAATGATATGTACTTGATAGTAGAGGGACATGAGAGCATCTTTGATAATGAATATTTCAATAGGATTTATTTGAAGGTAGCCTTCTTGGATCATGCCATTGTTGATTTCAACAACTCTGGTGCACTTGTGTCTCACAGTCTGTATTGGATCCACCTTGCAATTGAAAGGCCATGTTGTGCACTAGATTGGTGCTTTTGTACTTGTAAAGACTAGCTGGCTTCAAGGAAGTTGAGGATAGTAGTATATATGTGATGTGAGAAGTTAATGTTTATTCATCTTTACATAGTTGTAAAGTATCATGAAGGTGACAACTTTTAAAGTTGAAGGCATACTATAAGGTATACATTCAAGAGAGAAAAGTTTCGATTATTGTGTAGTCGACTTGTATTGTGTGTTGTCAATTTGCCAAATAATTTCTAAAAGAAACACTAACACAAGAAATTTGAAGTCTAAGAGTGATAATCCCAATCAAGACAACTTGACTTATCACTAGTTCTAGCTCATGGTGGAAGCGCATGGGTGGAAAAAGTTGTCTTTATATTAGTTTCATTGAAATTAAAGGAGTTTCATTTGTTCTCATATTTATTGTGTATTCTCTATTGCTTGCTCAAATTCTATTACATCATGTAATCTCTATACATTTCAATGCATGATTACATATGATATTGAAATGCATAGCAAATATTCTAGGTTGTGGATAGTGAAGCAGGAAAGCTAGATTTTTCTTTACAGGGATTACATGCCTATGCATGGAAAGTTATCAACTATGTGCTAGATGATATTATTAAAAGTTGGGAAAGCTTATTATAGTTTTTACGAAGTTTCTCCTCTATTCCCCCTATAGGTTCTCATATGAGTGATTAGTCATATAGGAGGTTTTAAGGTTTGTACCAAATTTATCTTAATAAGATCAAGGAGATGGGATGCTATTATGAGGATTACAAAGATGTTTTGTATTCGATGTGGTGGAAAGTACAAGACCTTGCATATGGGATATATGAAAGTAGTAGTGTTGAGTCAATGGAAAACTATATATACTTGTATGTAAACAAGAGGGAAAGAATGTACATCATTGAATTATTCTTTTGCTATGGGTAAAGCTTATCTTAATGCTGGTAATATTGTTATTTGTAGTGATATAGAAGAGAAGGTAGCTTCCAAAATTCCTTTCATGTTGTGATGGTATAGGAATTATAATTGCTTTGTATAATGATGATGATATTTGTTTGGATTCTTTGTTTTGTGAAGTGGGTCTTGATGTTTCTTGTGTTTTGATGTGGGTGTGATCAACACCCATTACTTAATGGCAATGATATCAAAGAAAGCAGTAGTGCTCATTGGTTTATACATGCCTATTGGGATACAAAATTACATTGAGAACTTATTACGTCATGCATTTTGTGAAAGCTTGATTTTTCCTAAATAAGTTGAAAATTTTCCATAGGTGAAGTGAAGTTGGCACAAATAGGTATGCAAATAGTGCATAAGGAACCCTTTATTCTATTTTATCATGTATAAGCACATAGTGGATATTAACAATTTTTATTCACATGGCTAAGAGTTTACTAGCAGTTATGGCATTGATTTTAACGTAGAAGGCATTGGATGTTGAATGTGAGGTAGATTTTGACTAGGAGTTTATCTTCGGTGGATGCTCCACTATTGAATATAAATGAGCACTAATGCATATCAAGGCCTAAGTCATGTATTAAAAGTTTTTTTAAATGAAAAGGAAAAATATGGATATATAGTGTGAAAGGACAAAAATATTAGCTTTCTAAAGCCTAATGCTAATAGAAGGCTATTAATTTGCAGGAGGGTCATCTTTCAAGGGCCCAAACTCGTGTGGATGGGAGTCATAGAGCTTGATAAAGAAAGATTTTGTGTAGAAAGTTGTGCCCCGCCTATGTGCAATATGTCTATGTGCACTCTGTCTATGTGCCTTAAGGTACAAAGTCAACATACGTGTGTGCAATAGTGGTTGGAATGCTTTTACCATGCAAGATAAAGGCAGACACCTCATCAATGAAGTGATTGCTCACTTGCTATCCACCTTTTTGATAATCCACAGGAAGTCCTCACCATATTGTCCTCAAGTTAACGGCCAAGCTGAATTCACAAATAAGATCTTGGTGAATGTCCTAACAAAGGTAGTATCTACTTCTTGCAATGACTAGGACAACAAGCTCATGGAAAAAGAGCCACCATAGGATAGACCCCATTCAATGCTAACTTTGACATATGATAATCTAATTGATGTTTACCACTCATTATCACATTAAATAGTCAAGGAGCATAGATTCATTGCAAGAGGTAGTATTTTTTGTAAAATCTATGGAATTTTACAGTATAGAGGCTGTAGAAGGTAACAGGTTCAAATTTTATAAAGTAGATTTACCGTAGGAAGTAGCACTAATATATGATGTAGATTCCCCACAAGAGGTAGCATTTCCAAGTGGTTTTTGGTCCCTAGGAAATGTTATGAAATTATATTTATCACAATATTTTATCAAAATTTACTATGAAAAAAAGTTGATATTATTTATTGTAGTTTTTATTTATTTGGCAATGATTCGCGACTTATTATATGAGTGCACACATGTGATATTAGTCACATTATGCATGGTAGATAGAAAGAAGGATACTAATGTATTTTGTGTTACGTGAGCCCTCGTAAGCATGCTGGCATTCCTTGGTCCACTCAAATACAAATAGAAATTTGTAGTCTAGCAATCAATGCATGGTTTAGGATTAATCATCAATAGTACCATGTGTGCCCCATGAAGCATTGAGCTCCCTTATAGTTTATGGGTGGTGGTAAATCGACGATGACCCTAACTTTAGAGAAGTTGGTGACAACGTTGTTCTTAAACACTACGTTCCCTAGGATACATCCATGTTTTACCTAGAACTAGCACTTTAGGGGGTTCAAGGAAAGATTATATAGCCTACAATGCTCAAAGACTACATGAAGTTTATGTAGGTGTTCCATGCAACTAGAGTGGACACATATATCGTCAATGAATACCTCCAATTCTCACTAAAGCATGTCCTTGAAGATGGCATATATGAGGTGTTGAAAGGTAGCTTGTGCGTTTGTTAGCCCAAATGGTATGACTATGTAGGCAGATACGCCCCATGGGATCGTGAATGCTATCTTATGTTTGTCGTCAGGGTGCACTTGCACTTGATTGTAACCTGAGAAGCTGCCAAAGAAACTGTAGGCTTCCTTCCCCTACTCTTTCGAGCATGTGCTCCGTGTAAGGTAGTGGACAATTGTCCCTCTTCATTGCAGCATTGACCTTTTTATAATTCACACACACTCGAATCTTCATTTCTTCTTTAGGACAACCACTATAGGTGACAACTAGTCTATGTGCTCAATCTCGTAGATGAATTTGATATTCAATAGCTTATATATCTCTTCCTTAACAACATGTGCATGCTTTGGATTCATTGGGTAGGGTCACTACTTGATTGACATTGCATCAGGAGTCATGGGGATATTATGAGTCACGACCCTTGCATCTACTCCTTTTAGTTCATCTAAGGAACCAAGCAAACACATCTATGTACTCTCATAGGAGAGTAACGAGATTAGCCTCCTCTTCTTTAGTTAGGTTATCGACTATGAATACGAGTCAAGGCTTTTTACCTTCCCTCGCTAAATTGGCTTCCTTGACCTTGGTAGGCCCCTTTATTGGTTCACTTGCATGTCCTTGCCTCTTAGCTCCTAGCAAGATCATCACCCTATTACCCTTTTTGAACTTCGTGAAGAGCTTTGGTAGATCTTAGGGTTTCCTTTGCTCTTGGAATATGGCATGGGAACATAGCAGTCACACTGACGGTATATAAGGTGTAAGAGGGTATTTTAAGGCATCACAGAAATTATCAAGAAACTCTCTTTTCACCTTCTCAAGCTTCCATGGCTTCCTCTTCTTCTTCCTCTCTCCCTCTTTCTCTCTCTTCTTCTTGCCTTTCTCTCTCCTCTCCCTCTTCTTCTGCAGTCCTTCTCTCTCTCTTTCCCCTTAGTTAGGACAGTGAGGTCTTCTTCATTACATTAAGGGAGAAAAAGGGAAAGCGATCAAAGGAGTTAGAAGCTAAAAGTGTGCTGTAGGAAACTAGACGAAGTGAGGTGGAATTATTATTTTTAAATGCACATCTTAATGTATGTAATTTATGTGCTTCATAGTGTGGAAAAATAATATTAGATGATAGTCATTTTGTATGCATCTATAACCAAACCATAACAACTTTGCATGCACACATATATAATACATTTATTTTTATATATTTATTAGAAGAGTTTTTTTTGTAATCCTATTTAGAATAGGGTGTGTTTGATTCCTTTGCACAAAAGCTAGTGCTGCAAGGAGGAAAAAAACCAAAAACTCAAATTTTGAGTACAAAATCTTAATTAAATGTTATAAATACATGCATGGGGAGGTTTCCACCCATGCATGAAGAGAGATTGTACCCAATCTTGTGTCATACATGCTTTCTCAAAATTTTGTCTCTCTTTCTTCTATTTTATTTCTCATTGTGTTTATGCTCCTTTCAATTTTATTATAATTTATTCTTGTATGGTAAAGGCCCTTCATATAGAATTCGATTCATTATAGTATTAAATCAATTATTATGGGTTAGTTTTCAACAAGTAGCTAGATATCACTATATAATGCATGATTAGTTGTTATTGTTTTCCATGATGAAACTAATAATTATTTTACTTGAAATTTATTACTCATTTACTTCTATTTGACCATCGTCATTTCTATTTAGCAGAGGCAACTACAATCTTTCAAAAGATTCGAGTCTAGCTTTTTTTCTTTTTGTCATCATCAACAATAAATAATAGTAAAGAGTAGTAAAGAAAAGTAAAGACAAGCAAAGACATGTTTTTAAAAAAAATATAAAAACAACTAGATCTCAGACTTCGATCAAGCAAATTTTTGGTTTTCCATTCACTTATATTTTGCAATGAATTCTTCTTCAACAAAATGTTTCAAGTTGTATGACAAGTTTCCCCAACCAAATTTGGTTAGCTCTTCAAACTTGTAATTATTGTTCATGTAATGCACAATTTAAAAGAGACGATGTTTCATTTTTCCTAGATATGGTTTGAAAATATTTTGTAGTTGTTTCAAGCATGTGGGTAAATGTGTCAACCTAGTTAAATATGTGATTTGATTTAAATAAGTGCATTGTCAAATCACCTTCATCAATATCAAGAAATTATGTCCTCATTATTTCTCACTTTTTTAGTAGAAATCAAAGAACTCTCTCTCTTGTGACGCTTATCCTACCCTTAGGCATTAAGGCTTAAAGGTTAAGTCTTGCAAAGACCTACCTTGAAATTCTTCAAGGCTAAGGAGGCACGCTCTTAAACATCAATTGTAGCCTTGGTAACATCCATGGATGTCGCAATGCTCTCCTCTATCATCTCTGCCTTCATAGTCAACAAATGACTAGCATAGAGCATTGATTTATCTTTTGTTAGGGAGCTAGTTTTACTAAACTATTGGGGGGGGGGCGAGGGGAGTGCCCCTTAATAATCACCTCTTTCTTCATACATTTGTGCATATTTTCGACCATTGCACCTTTGCTTAAACTCACCAACGATTATGTGACAAAGCTCTAATTGTTGTACCATCCAAAAAATGATGGCACTAGAGGCTTATCCTTCAAAACCACCTTGAATTGGCATTGGGATTTGATTTTTCCACATCTTTATAATCAATGATGTGAGAAAGAAATCATTTGGTGCCAGACAGATTAAGAGTTGCCACACCCATTTCTTAAATTAATCACATGATTATAGCATTAAGCTCTAAACTGTAAGATTTAAAGGTTTACTATAAAGCTTTGATTGCCACTAGCATTGGCTCTTGTTCTCGACTCTAGAGCCTGGAACATTGCCATGTTTAACCCCCAACTAACCACATCAATAGACTTCCTTAATCAATTGCTACAAAACCATAGCGGCGATCCACCATGTTTATCCATCACTAAAGCTTATCATTTTTAAAACTTTTAAAAGAAAGAGCCTCAGTTCATCAGTACCCTTGTTTTTATTCTCCCAATGGTTCCATAAAAATGACTAAGGCTAATATATTGGTTATAGTGGCCTATTAAACCTACTAAGACTATACTTTGCAAACTATAACCCTTTTTACATGGCATGTTTTTCCTATTCCACTATGAGCACTATTAATATACAGTTATAAACATGCAAGCCTCTAGGGATAATAGGACAACGGGTTGACAAAGCCTAAGAATGTAATTGCTCTACAAAAGCCCATTGAGAAACTTAGCATTTGCAATAACATTCCAAGATATCAATATAGAGCAATCCCAAACATGAACAAACACATGAAAACATGTGGAGCTCTAGATGTGGCTTTCCAAATTCAAATTCAACTTTGAGGTATTGCTAGAATCCATTAGGCTAAGAAAAGGAACCTTCAAAAGTTTTTTTGATTGACCTTTATGAGCAAAGCTCATTTTTTCATTTAATAAGTTTGAATTTCATAATAATTACTACAAACTTCTATTGAGCATTGTGATTCTATGACTAAGTGGTCTTTGCACTCTCAATGTGTATTTTTGGTTTTATTCGCCTACTTTATACAATGTTTTGATGAATAGTGCACGTTTGTGAATATGAGTATTTGTTACTAGAACTTTATAATCTAACATATAGCAATTTATACAAGAGTACATGGTTTGTGTTTGTTTGAAAGATTGACATTTTATGTTGGGATTATTTACTATAGTCCACTTATAGAAGTAGTATAATGAAGATAGTTGCATTATGATTCTATTGAAAAGAGAAGATTACAAAAATTAAGAGGCAACAAAAGTTCAATTTAGATTCAAAATTTTCTCGTAAATTGACAATTCTTTTCACATTAATTTGTCAAAACCATACAAAGGTACACCTCTAGTTGCTTCTATAGTTGATGATTCTTCTCGAGGTTAGTACTAAAATTTTAGCTCCTTAAGTAATCCTTGACCATGAGTAGACCCTTACTAGAGCAAGAAATCAGGTTCTATTTTGCAACAATACATGCCAATTTTGTGTCTTCGAGTAGCTTTGTTAGTGAAAGCATTTGAAATACTTGCCATTAGGTCTATGAAGAAAAGCAAGTACGGACTGTAATAGTAGTAAATTAGTTCCAAAACTAAGCAAAAAGGATACATTAGAAGAAACACTGAGCCAATAGGCTAGTATCCACAAGCTACTCAAAGAAGCTACTCAAAAATTAATTTTAGAATGGATGTCCATAAAGCTATAGTAAAATAGTATATAACTATAGAGAAAATATCAAAGTGCAAAGCTTTCACTACTAGGGATATCTGGGTAGCAACCAAGATGTATATTGCAACTAATAGTTAATCGATTATAGAAATCATTCCATGAAAGAATGTTAATAGACTCAAAAGTCAATGCTAAGTACTTTGACATATGATAATCTAAACGATGCTTACCACTCATAATCACATTAATTAGCCCAAGAGCATAGATTCAATACAAGAGGTAGTATTTCATGTAAAATCTATGAAACTTTACAGTGTAGAGACTGCAGAAGGTAACACTAGTTTAAATTTTATAGAGTAGATTTTCTAGAGGAGGTATCGCTAATATATGATGCACATTCCCCACAAGAGGCATTGTTTGCATATGGTTGGCCACGCTTTCATTTTTTATTGTGTTATCAATTGGAGACAATTATTATTGGACCCCTAATAAATCTTATGCAATTATGTTTATCACAATAATTTATCAAAATTTACTATGAAAATAAGTTGATGTTATTTATTGTAGTTTTTATTTATTTGGTAATGATTCGCAACTTATTATATGAGTGCACACATGTGATACTAGTCATATTATGCATGGAAGATAGAAAGAAGGATAGTAATGTATTTTGTGTCATCGTGAGCAAATAACTAGACAAAGTGAGGTGGAATTATTATTTTTAAATGCACATATTAATGGATGTAATTTATGTGCTTCATAATGTGGAAAAATAATATCAGATAATAGTCATTTTGTATGCATCTATAACCATAAGAGCTTTGCACGCACACATACATAATACATTTATTTTTATGTATTTATTAGAAGAGATAAATTATTATTATTATTATTTTAAAACCTTTTTAGAATAGGGTGTATTTGATTCCTTTGCACAAAAGCTAGTGCTGCAAGGAGAAGAAAACCCAAAAACTCAAAAATAATTCTTTCAATGTATTTTGAGTACAAAAGCTTAATTAAATGTTATAAATACATGCACGGGGGAGGTTTCCACCCATGCATGGAGAGAGATTGTACCCAATCTTGTGTCATATATGCTTTCTCAAAAATTTCTCTCTCTTGCTTCCATTTTATTTCTCCTTGTGTTTATGCTCCTTTCAATTTTACTATAATTTATTCTTGTATGGTAGAGGCCCTTCATATAGAATTCGATTTATTATAGTATTAAATCAATTATTATGGGTTAGTTTTCAATAATTAGCTAGATATAACCATATCATTTATGATTACTTGTTGTTGTTTTCCATGATTAAACTAATAATTATTTTACTTAAAATTTATTACTCATTTGCTTCTGTTTGACCATCATCATTTCTATTTAGTAGAGGCAATGTAATATCCCCCGTGCCCCCCGCACCTTCCCCATAAGAACCCCCCCTTAAATTTTTAACATTTACAAAAAAAAATTACTCTCCCTCTCTCTCCCCCTGCCGACTGCATGGCGAGGAGAGAGAGGGAGAGAGTGCGTAAGAGGTAGAGAGGGGGGGCATGCAGCCTCCCCAGGTGGAGGGTAGAGGGTGGCGGCTGTGAATAGTCGTCTCCCGCCCTTACCACCTCCCCCAACCTTATAAGGACGCCCCCCCTCTCCCCTTATGGTCAGCAGCGCCTCCCCATCTGGCCATCGACAGGAAGCGTCCCCCTCTCGTCATCACACTTCATGGGTTAACTAGACAAATCATTATGATTGTGATTCTCTTTTCACATCACACTTCCGGAGGTCTATCTTTGAGGCTATTGGAACTCAACTCTGTTTCAGTACAACTTACCATCCCCAAACTGATGGTCAAACAGAACGAGTCAATCAAGTCATTGAAGATATGCTTATTAGGGCATACTGCTGTCGCGAACCCAAAAAGTGGATTCAATACTTACCACCACTGGTTGAGTTTGCCTACAATGCTTCTTACCAACAGAGTATTCAGATGACCCCTTTCCAAGCATTGTATGGGCATGATTGTTATACCCCTTTAAACTTCTCGGATCCAACTTTGAGGGTAGAAGCTTCAAGACAAATGTTGGAAGACATGGATGATCAAATCAAATCAATAAGACAAGATATTCAGGCTGCCAAGGATAGAAAGAAGGCCTACGGTGACTTGAAAAGGCAAGGCAGATCCTTCGTCCAAGGTGATATGGTCTTCATCCGTGTACGCCCTAAAAAGAGTTCACTGTCCTTGGGAGAGTACAAGAAGCTATGTTCGAGGTATTGTGGACCTTATAAGATCACCAAGTGCCTAGGGCCTAATGCTTACAGACTATAGCTGCCCGCAACTCTAAAGATTCATAATGTATTCCACGTTAGCCTATTGAAATTTTATCTACCTAATCTGAATCATGTACTTGATAATCAGCAAATTGTAATGCCTAGCCAAGGAGTCCTTAAGCTACAGCTTGATAGAATCCTAGATGTTAGGGAGAGGCATTTGAGATGAAGGACCTTGAGAGAATACCTCATCCAGTGGAAAGATTATCCTGAAGAGGATGCAACCTGGATGGACGAAAATACTCTCAACTAACAATACCCCCAGGTCTTCTTGAGATGAGGACATCTTGATTCCTCTAAGGGGAGGAGGATGTTATATCCCCGGTGCCCCCCATACCTTCCCCATAACAACCCCTTCTTAAATTTTTAAAATTTACATAATTTTTTTTACTCTCCCTCTCTCTCCCCCTTTCGACTGCATTGCGGGGAGAAAGAGGGAGAGAGTGAGTAAGAGGTAGAGAGGGGGGACATGCAGCCCCCTAGGTGGAGGGTGGCAGCTGTGAACAGCCGTCTCCCCCCCTTACCACCTCCCTCCCACCTTATAAGGCAACTCCCCCTCCCCCCTGGTGGACATCGCCTTCAGCAGCCCCTCCTCCCTCATCATCAGCAATGCCCCCCTATGGCCATCGACAGGAAGCCCCCCCCCCCTCTCGTCATCAGAAAGCCCCCCTGTGGTCTCTAGCAAGGCGTCCCCCCCTCTGGTTGTGAGTGAGAGAGAGACAGAGAAGAAGAATAAGAAGAATACGAATAAGAATAAGGGAGAGAGAGAGGAGAAGAAGAGAAGAAGAAGAGGGAGAGAGAGAAGGAGAAGAAGAGAAGAAGAGAAGAAGAAGAAGAAGGGGGAGAGAGAGGAGAAGAAGAGAAGAAGAAGAGGGAGAGAGAGAAGGAGAAGAAGAAGAAGAAGAAGAAGAAGAAGAAGAAGAGGGAGATAGAGAAGGACAAGAAGAGAAGAAGAAGAAGAAGAAGAAGAGAGAGAGAGAGAGAGGAAGAAGAGAATAAGAAGAAGAAGAAGAAGAAGAAGAAGAAGAAGAAGAAGAAGAAGAGGGAGAGAGAGAAGGAGAAGAAGAGAAGAAGAAGAAGAAGAAGAGAGAGAGAGAGAGAAGAGAGAGAAGATAGAGAGGGAGAGAGAAAGAAGAGAGAGAAGAGAGAGAGGGAGGGAGAGAGAGAGAGGAGAGAGAGAGAGAGAGAAGCTTCTAGAAGCTTCTTCTCCCCCTCCTCAAAGAGAGGTCACACATCCCTCTTATCATTTCCGGAAATACACCCCTCCCCCTTCAATCTCTTCCTCCACTCAAGGAGAGACAGAGAAGAAGAAGAAGAAGAAGAGGGAGACAGAGAAGGAGAAGAAGAGAAGAAGAAGAAGAAGAAGAAGAGAGAGAGAGAGAGAGGAAGAAGAGAAGAAGAAGAAGAAGAAGAAGAAGAAGAAGAGGGAGAGAGAGAAGGAGAAGAAGAGAAGAAGAAGAAGAAGAAGAGAGAGAGAGAGAGAAGAGAGAGAAGATAGAGAGGGAGAGAGAGAGAAAAGAGAGAGGGAGGGAGAGAGAGAGAAGAGAGAGAGAGAGAAGCTTCTAGAAGCTTCTTCTCCCCCCTCCTCAAAGAGAGGTCACACATCCCTCTTATCATTTTCGGAAATACACCCCTCCCCCTTCAATCTCTTCCTCCACTCAAGGAGAGGTGGTGAATCTTGCATAGGAGAGTGCGAGAACTCTATCACTTGTACACGTGTCTTCGAGTATGGCCCCGAAGCGTAGTTCCACAAAGATGGCCAGAAACCCTACAAATGTGGATGGAGGTTCGAAAGAAGGCGGCTCCGCAACTGCGAATGGTTCATCAAACATTAATACCGCTGGAATCAAGACATCACTCCAAACCCAAGTTGTTCTATTATTAAATCATAGGCTATAATTATCATGGTGAAAAATCATATTCACATTCATTACATTAATTGCGTGATTGACAATTTCCTAGGTATGAACTTAGTTGTGATGTATGTTGTTAGCTATATATAGTTAGCTATATATAGTCTGTCTATATATAGCACCCCATGTCCCCTGTATATATTCCTATCATGTGTGCTCAGTTGACACACTTCTAGGGTTCCACTTTCGATGTCTCGTGTCTCTCTTCTCCTCTCTCTTCCTCCATTCCTCGTCTCCCTCACGCACTGTTCAACATGGTATTAGAGCAAGTGGTGTAATGTCTTTAGGATTAACTTTGCTTTCTTTTCCATGTTGGATGATAGCCAGTCCAAAATTATTAAGCCCTATCTAAAATAATGGACGGAAAACACTGAAAGCTTAGCAGCGATGAGATAGAGAAAAGAACGTTTATTCTTTTCTATCTTTAGTGCTTTTCAAAAACACTGAAAGCTTACCAGCAATGAGATAGAGAAAAGAACGTTTATTCTTTTCTATCTTTAGTGCTTGTTGTTGCGTGATTGATACACCGGAAGAAGATGCTTTATGCAAGATATGTCCTATTTCCTATTCTTTTGAATCTGTTCTCGAGCACATATTTTTGATTCGTGGCTGCAAGGATCCTGCTCCTGGTAGTGCAATGATTGAGCTGAGCAAAATGTCATACCAGTTTGTTGTTAGTACAAATCAGAGTGAGAAGAGGGGTCTGAGATGGAGGCGAAGTTGCCTGTGGTGATCAGAACCTTGGTGGGCCTCCTCAGGAAGTGCAGGGCAAAGAAGGACCTGCTCCACGCCCAGCACCTGCAGGCCCACCAGCGCCGCCACTGCCTCACTCCACCCCGTCCTTGGCAACTACCTCATCCTGCTCCTTGCTGACTGCGGCAGCCTCCATGCCGCCCAGCTCGCATTCGATCGCCTCTCGTGCCGCTCTGATGAGCGCTCCTAGACCGCCCTCATCTTGGCATACGTCGATGCTAAAAAAACCCCAGCATGCCCTCCACCTCTACTGCCGCATGCAGACTGAGAAAAAATAGGTCTCCTGATAAATTGAGTTTTTGGCAGATAAAGTTGGATGAAAGGAAGGCAGAAGGTTTGCAGTTTGGTCTTGACCAAGAGACATTTGATGCTTTGAAGGAACTCCACAGCAATGTATGTGGAACAAAACCTGGAGTTGAAGATTTTGCAGAATCCAAGGGTTCTCAAGGTATAGTATCTAATGTAGGTGAGGTGCAACAACTTGAAGAGGTTGCTCAAAATTTTACTCCAGGTATTTTGGAGCATGGGGATAAGGAAATTGATGGACAGGCTTTTGAAGAGTTAGAGGATATTGTTTTGAGTGAGAAAGATCATGGTACTTCTAAGGACAGGGTATCCACAGGTCCTATACACCCTTTTACAGGGTTTGGTAACCATTTGGGGTTACTATCTTGCACTATAGGGTCAAAATAGGGCACTTATAGGTCTAGACAGGGTGCAGGACTGGACAGTTTAGACTTAGAAATCCAGCTAGAGAATTTCCTCTCCTAAACCTGTTATAGAGTGCTATAGCTCATCTCAAAGAGGTCATTTTTAACTTCGATTTGAACTAAAAATTCCGAAATCGGAGTTCCCTAGCAAAAGTTATAGCCATTTTTCTGACAGGGGGTACTACAGGACTACACTATTATGGTAGGACATAAAGGTAAAAATAAGGTCTAAGAATATTATGCTCAGCAAATCAGGGATTCCATGCTGGATAACACACTTCAAGAGAGCCCTGAAGAGCTTCAACAATAAGAAGAATTCAGTATACTCAATGATACTTTGTGTGCCCCATGAACAAAGACATAGGGAACGACATGAGGCCATTTTGTCAAGAATGGAGCAAATAGTTTTATCTAGTGATCAAACGAAGTCTTCCATTCATAAGTTGGTGGATTCAATGACTCAAACCAAGGCTTCTATTGATAAGTTGGTGGAATCTAATGCTCAACTTATGGCACAATTTTCTCGATTGATGCAATTGCAAATGGGATCAAAAGAAGCTAATGAGAAGGCTTGTTCAAACAGTGGCCCTTCAGTCCCAGTTCAGCCATCTAACCAAAATGGTCATGGATATGGGATTATTGGAAGAATAGGCATTCCAAATAGTCGGTATGAAGTAGGAGAGGCTTCACAGAGGCATGATGACTATTTGGATAGTTTGAATGGAGCCAATCCTCAAGCTTTTGGATTGAATACTCAAAATTCTAGGGGTGCTCTACCAACAGGAAGATTGCATAGTAATTCTCAACCACCTGTTGGAAGATTTCCATCTAGAGGTTCTGTACATGGTAATCATGATCAGCCAATCTTGGGATAGCAACCCTTTCATGAAAGAGAGCTTAAGGACAAAATTGTTCTAGCCAAATTTAATGGACAGTCATCTTCACCGTCTGATTTAGAGGAGTGGACCTCTAAGATGGAGTCCTACTTTGACATATTCCCTAAAACTGATGACATGAAGATTCACTTTGCTTCCTTGCATTTGGAGGGATTTGCCCATACTTGGTGGAGGTATATTAAAAAAGAAAACATACTTGTAGAGAATTGGGAAGCTTTCAAGGCACTTATGGCTGAAGTATTTGTTTCTCCTCTTGAGAAAGAGAAATTAGCACGGAGATGGTATGGTTTGGAACAAAGAGGCCTAAGTGTAAGAGAGTACGCTAACCAATTCCTCAACCTGACCATGTATGTGGAAAGCATCAGTGATGAGGCTAAGCTTCACAAGTTTATGTATGGTTTGGAGCTATCTTTATCAGTTGATGTTATGGCACAAAATCCTATTTCACTCTTTAAGGCTATTGAGCTTGCGGAGCGCTATGGAAGAAAGTATAGAAAAGAATATTCATTTTAGCTTGGCTTTGGACAACCAAAGACTGTTTTAAAGTAGGGGCAAGTTGGTAACACTTATGGCAGTAATCATATGCCAAATGGGAGCTTACGGATACCAACCTATCCTCCATTCAATACTTCTAGGCCTCAAAGTAATTTCAGGATAGCAAATAGTCCAAGAGTTGATTTCAAACAGGAGGATAGCAAGCCTAAGTCCATCTCAGCCAATACAAATCCTAAATCTATTCCTATGGATCTTTATAAAGAAAGGAAGGACACAGACTTATGTTTCAAGTGTGGGAAAAAGTATACACTTGATCATGCCTCAAAGTGTGTATACAAAAATGTCAAACCCAAGCTTCAGAGTATGTTGGTTTTTGAGGATTTTGAAGATGACATAGATGAAGCTAATGCAATGGCACTTAATGCTGAAAATGAAGATCTTGAGGAGGAAGTACCTCGGTTAGCATTTGGTTTGTACCCCGGTTAGCTTCCCAGCTTTTGTATGCGCATCAACATGCGTGTTTTACCTTAGTTTTTCCTTCTAAGATGCCAACTATGACATGTTCGTGAATTATATACATAGATTCTAAAGAGCCAGGATGGGCTAACCCTCCTCTCTCACTCACATTTTTAGGATGCCTCATTTTTAGGATTCCCTATTGACTTCAGCAAATTCCCATAACAATGATCTATTTTAGTCACCAACAAGTGGACACACTGGCTAAAGATGATGAAAAGAGGACATGTGCACATTGGCTACATGTGATCCAGGTGTAATTATGTCGTATATATATCCAATCATGCCCTATCCAATCACATTTGTATAGGGCATGATTGGATGTATATAGGGCATGAAATCACATATATATAATTAGCTTTGAATGATTAGATGTATATTTGTAATACTCAAAAAGAAGTAAAGTTAGGAATGTATTCAAACAAATACTAGCTGTTAAGAGGTTTGGTCATATTTAGGGACTTTATGAGAAATGAAAAATATGTGCGTTTATTTTCGCATCTATATGCGCGTTTATAAACGTGGTTATATAGACGCGTTCTGTATACTAGCGTAAATAGACGCTTTGATACACACGCTTATAAACACGCTCACTTTTTCGCATGTATAGTGCGCGTCTATAGGGCCTTTCTCTTATAGTGGAACCTCATGGGATTCTGGTTACACTTGGCTGAGTTTGCTTATAACAATTCTACTCATGCAAGAATAGGAGTTTCACCCTTTGAGGCTTTGTATGGTTACAAGGTGCCCTTACCCACAGTCATCTTTAATGAAAAGATCAATCCTCATGGGAAGGAAGAGTTTGAAAGAATGCAGACCCTTCTTCAGCAATGTAAGGTGAATCTAAGGAAGGCTCAAGATCAAATGAAGATGTATGCTGATGAGAAAAGGAGGCCCTTAGAGTTCCAAGAAGGAGAGCTAGTTTTGTTGAAGGTGCCCAAATCCAAGTACTCTACGTTAAAAGATGGATCTAGTAATAAGCTTGCTCCACAGGTTTTATGGCCCTTACCGGATCCTTAAGTGAATTGGAGATTCGGCATACAGACTAGAGCTTCCATCTTCTACAAAGATTCATAATATCTTCCATGTTAGTAAGCTCAAGCCCTATTATGGTGATCCAGTGGATATAGTTGATGAGCTGCCACTTATTGATGAAGACGGTCTTATTCAATACATCCCAGAGGCTATTATAGGTCAGCGTGAAAAGAAACTTCAATCACGTTCTATTGTGGAATATTTGATTAAATGGAGGGGTTTATCACCTGAAGAAGCTTCTTGGATACCTGACTCTATATTGGATGAGTATCCTTTCTTGAGGGGTACATTGGTGGCTGAAGCCTATTGCTTATGGAGCTCGTAATGATGTAGAATAGTTCAGGACAGCATGCTGTTTTAGAACAGTTTTTATCGTGTCTAATTTTCAGAATTAAGCTATCTACATGGGCTTAAAGTACTATTCAAAAGCTTCATTTTGATATATGGTATGTCCCATTTGGACACTTCTATTAGAAGTTATGGCAGATTTGGTCCAGCATGGTCTGTTTACACAACAAGCTGTCTACTTTGTTTTGAGATAATTTGTTGAAGACTTTATGGCTCCATATGCTTCTAAAGTATTCCAAATCATGTATATAGCTGGGGCTTACTTCTATTCTTTAATTTTAGCTCATGTAGTTGGTCATACTTCATTCATTTCCCATTTGTAAAGCTGTAAAAACAGAGTAGTACTTTGTTCTATCCATCTTTTTCTAGTCTTTTCAGGTTTATTTTTTAGGACAAAAACTTTTGGAAAGGGATGGATTGTAAGAAGCTGGGAATAAGGATTTAGTGTAAATAACATTGATATTATGCCATGTCACACTAACATTGGTATAAAAGGAGAGGACATGTAATTTTACACATCTTTTTGACACATTAATACAATTACAGTCTTTCTCTCCCATCTTGCTCACAGCTTCTATGGCCTCTCCCTCTTTCCTGTCTTTCTCTCTCTAAATCTAGTATTTCTCTCTCCTCGTCACTCTTCTTCTCTCTTCTTGCAGTCTTTCTCTCTCTTCTGCAGTCTTCTCTCTCCTCTTTCTCTCTCCCTAGTTCTCTCTCTGATAAAATTTTGATGTGTATTAATAATACCCAACTCTTTTGATTCACAAAAATCAGCCATATCTTTTTCACACTGCATATAAACAACCCAACACTTCAGTTGTAAATCCTTTGTTTTGCCTAGTGCTGTAAATCAACACTCTATAAATCATTTTTCTGAAATATTTCAGTGAAGAACACATTTTGCTACGAATTCATTACCAAAGAATTGACATGTAAGACACGTATTATGAATAGATGCAACTTTAGGGTCTGTTCACCTTTGCTTGTGCCTTAAAATCTTGTGGTGCTAGGAAAAGGATATTGTTGATGGCATTGCATTGGTTAATAGGTATGAGAAATGTGCTTTACTTGTAGTGGCACAATAAGTTTTTGACCAACTTCTAGTGCAAGAGGTGGTTTTGTGGAGTTCCCTAATACCAATATATGTGCCACATGGGCATGATAAGAAAGTACTAAATTGTCAAGAAAGAATGTGAAATGAGGGCATCTTTCCAAATACTGATAGTGTATGAGCTATAGTTGAGGGACAATAAATACATTTTGAGATTGGTAAACAATGGTTTTGAGGAAAATGTAACTTAGCTGGCAATGCATTGTGAGACATGTATGCAAAAAGTAGATTGCTTGCAAAAGTGTAAGAGGCATTTGAGAAGCATAGTTTGGACTCTAGTCTCATGGAATATTCATATAGAAGATGTACACAATGGGTATGGTAAGCAAGCATTGAAACTTTTTGAATAGATGAAATTGAAAGTATAGAAGCCTAATGCATGACATGATCATTGGTATCCCAAAGAAATCATTTGTCTTCAAAGCTTCTCCAACAACTTTAGGTATTTTCTTTGGCATGTCAATTTCTTGTCCAGTTAAATACTATGTCTTATTTTCAACTCTCCTCTACTACCCATGTTAGTCAAAAGTCCAATCATTTTGATATTTTGATATCATTGTGTTTCAAAATCTGTGAGAGAAGGTTGACTTGGTATAGCCAATATTTCTACCTCTAATAATCCTATATATTCTCTCATTATAACTAGATGCATGTACTATCTAATGGAAGTTTAGAGTTAAAGCAAATATAACAAGGTCCTCTTATTATTGCTTGCATTTTTAAATGACTCTATCAAATTTTTGAATGTTTCCAAATTTATGTATTAAAACTAGGATGACTCTTTCATTTTGACCATTTAGTACACGGATCAAACGAAGCATTCTCTTAATCTCATTTAGCCCACTAAAGTTAAACATGATCTTCAATTCCCAACATGGATAACAAATATTTTTATTATTGCCTTGTCCTTCAACTTGTAATATTCATGCAACACCTACCCTTATCAATCAAACCAAAGTAGTCCATGTTAGTCTTCACTGTTCTACACTTATGTCAACTTGTGGATTTTCTCCCACCCCCATATGAACATATTATTGGTAATATTATATATCTAGTTAGTTGAAGATACAAGAGATAGTTCTTTCAAGTCACATTCTTTTGAGAATTATGCAATACCCTACGGTGGTGCATTGCAAAAGGTATTAAAAGTGTATGAGACTAACCCCATGCAAGAGAAATATTTTGGATCTGCAATACACTAGCATGGTGCATTGCAAAAGGTATTAAAAGTGTAGTACACTAATGCATCCCACATGTCACAAATTATGTAGGACCTACCTCCAATATGGTGGAAAACTCCAACTCTATCCCCATTTGAACTTCCCAACTAGGCATCTTAGAATGACACCACAAGGTCAACAACCATCAAGTATGTTGAAGGGACAGGGCATAGCCAACATACAATACTTTTATACAGGATGAAATTTTACTAGTCAACTTGGAATTAAATGCATTAAAGTGCATTCAACCTCATTGATTAAGCCTTAACAAGCAGCAAAAGCATGACGAGAGGATGGACATGGATTATGTTGTAGCTATATCTGTAGGTGATGATGCTACAAAAATCAAGAATGAGATGTGAGAAGATCACACATTCCCCAATGAGAAGAGGAAGGAATCCATTGAGACTTGTAAGAATGTGTTGCAAGCTTGTATACCTTTTTGTATTTATCAGATTTGTCAATGATATGCATAATATGCATTATGTGGGATCTATTTGTATTTCATGAATAAGCTACTCATGAAAGATGAGTTTGCAAGGTGGTTTGAGCCTACCTTCAGTCTAGGGTGTCTCTTATGGAGTACATAATTGTTTGTTGGGGTTCTCTACTTACCATCATCTCTTCAAATGTCAAAAGGGACATTATTTTTGGATCTCTAGTGAGTTTCAATGGAGACCTTGTTTATTTTATGCCATGGAAGGCAAAGTTTAACCTTGATGAGGTTCTCCCTTCTGAGTGCCTAGTATGGTTTAGCATGGCCTTCTAATATGGCTTGATGGTGAGATTATTACTCTCGTGGGTATGCTTGGTAGGAAGTTTTCAAACGCTTTTTATGAAAACTAAAAACCCCTAGAAAAACTATAGATATGCTAGATTTTTGTTAGCTTAATTGTTTGTGTGGTTGTTTGTTTTGACATTTTGTAGTTAGATTTTCTGAGTTTGTCTAGCTTAGAATTTTTTTTGTTATTTTTGAAAGATTCTTTGAGTGTGGAAACTTGATAGCCTTGGTTGGGATTAGAGTTTTGTAGATATATTGGAGTTAGAATTTATTTAGCAGCTGTGGAACATAATGACACATGTATATTTTCTTCCCTAGACTCTTGCACACAACAAGGATTGTTGATTCACAAATAATTCATGTTCCACTTGTTGATTATACTGTACTCAGTGATGGTCTCTTGATCTTATCAAATACTTCCATACCGTGGGTCAGATTGTAATATTCCCACTCGTGAATATTGACTTCCCGCACACTGCATAAACCTCGTGCAAAGGTTATCTTTCATATTGGAATTATCGGCACTATAATGTGTAACCTGCATGCGAGAAATCGAGACCCTCCGCATTGGCAAAGCAAGCCCGAGGGTTCAAATCCACAATTCACACGTAAACACCCTCTTGGGAGGGGCAAAATGGATATTATTAAAGCAAATTTTTTTATATTTATCCCTTTCCCCCAGCCGATGCACGGCTGGAGGAGAGGGAGTGTGGGGGGATGGGCTTGGTGGAGTCGTGGGCTGCATGAGGAGGGGGGAACCCATGCAGTGGCCACGTGGTGGAGCTCTCCTCTTCCCCCCCTTGTCCTATAAATACACCCTCTAAGGTGTTGATCGGAGGAGGAGCTGACAAAAGGCGGCCGTGCTGTGAAGGTGGAGGCTACTGCGCTGATGAAGGGAGGCTCAGACGTTCTACCCTGTCGTCATCATCTCACACGAGACCCCCCTTGTGGTCAAGTGGAGAAGAGGGGAGGATCGGAGGAGGAGGAGCCTGAGATGCTGCCGTGAGGAATAAGGAACGTGCTATTGAGGTGGAGGCTGCTGCGCTGAGGGAGGAGAAAGGCTGTCGTGCCGTGAGAAGACGCCGCCTGTCGTGCTGTAGCTGCCATAGCCCGCCCCTACTGCGCCCAGCCTGAACTACCTCCCATGCTCCTCGCCAGCAGCGCCATTAATCATTGCTTCCCCCCCCCCGGACATCAATCCTTTTAACTCTTCCCAAACATTGGGGCCTTCCACATGATCCTGGACAATCAGAAGCTTCTTAGAAGCTTCTCTAAGAAGCTTCCAAAGGATAAGGCTTTGGGCCTTGTTCCTACGCATCCTTCTTGGGTTTAAAACCAAGCTCATAAAGTTCCTTCCCATGAGACTATTCGTAAAAGCCCAAATCCTACAAGCCTTCTTGTAAAAGCTCCTTTCCCACAAGCCTCCCCATAAGCCCAAAGTCCACAAGCCCCCGGCCTTTCAAAGATCCGATTTCCGGTGAAGGAATCTCCTGCGTACAAGGGAGAAGGCACATCTAAAGGCTGTTCGGAGAAAGCGTAGAAGCGAGGGTAATCCACAGAGAGTGTGATCACGCCTACGATGGGCCCCAAGAAGTCGCAAGGCATGCCTGCGGGAGGTTCTTCTCCTAGCATTCACGTGGACATCTCTCCGAGCCCACAAACCCAGGTTTTTACTATTGTGATTTCATACAAAAGTAATGCATTAAGCATGACAACTCCATGGATTAGGAAGCGCCCGTGCATGTTCAAATTCACCTAGCCTAGTTAAATGCAATTGGGAAAATTGGTATTTTCAATATAAACGCAAATTGTCCATCCATCTTACGACCTTAATAGTATGTCGCCTTGTCGTGTTATTTTCAAAGTGACGAGCCTAGAATACCTATTGCCTATCATTATAAGGTTGGAATTGTTAAAGTGCACCATTGACTAGACATGGAAAGATTAAGAGTATGTTGCATTTATAGGTAACATCTTCCTTGTAATGATTCATGAGGAAAAGTTAACACCCATAAGATGTTATCCGAAAAGAAATAGAAGAGCACGAAATTAATATTATGGACTTGCAAGTGGTATGAAAAATGAACACTAGCTTTAGTTTTGTATGAACTTCATTAACTTCATTGTAGCTAGGAGAAAGTTGCATAGTCGTCATGCAAAAAAATTCCATTCATTAGGAACCGTATTTAGGAAAGGTTGCATGGTTTAACAAAGCATGAGATTCTAAAGTGTAGATAACAAGGTAGTAGGCATGATTATTTGATGTAAGTCCTAGTAGGTCCTAGGAAAGTTAGTATCCAGATTATCATGCATTTTTACTTTACCAAGGAAAGATAGGGTTATTGTGAACTATGTGATGCGTAGAAGCAATGAAACGCATGTTTACATGTATTGGTGTAGTTGTAACTATTTTTCCTCCTTTAGATCTAGTTTATTATCTCTAGGAAAGGTTCATCCTTGTCGCGAGACAAGTATATTGAATTGTCTAAATCACCTAACCCACAAGGGATTCATATAGGTATGATTCAGTCGATATGATAAATATCCCAAGTGCTAACTAGGGTTTAGCGCGTTAAGGATTCGACCTAGTTTTACACTTGTTGCCAAGTCAAAACCCTCAAACCCAAAGATCATACCCACATTCACGAAATGTTGAGTCAATTGGACGGGCTTGCAAGAAACGATCTAGGGTTTCTACCCTAAGGATCACTCGTTCAAATGATGAAACTCGAAATTGAGTTGGAACCCCTAGGACCAAACGTTGTCGATCTAATATAAATAGGAATGGGTTGGGTAAGAAGACACCCTAGACCCTGCTTCTCGGCTGGAGATAATTTCGTGACTAGAAAACGCCATTCAATGGGTGAAATGATCCCGTGGAATAGATGCAACACATGTGCAAAAAGTTGCAACATCGCATAGACTTGTGATTTGTTCACAAGAGAGTTTTGCCATTTCTTGAAATAAGGTTGGTAAGTTCTTGCGCAAATTTAACTTACAAGAGGATGAGTAATCATCCTGTTACATCACCTTTCTTGGGGAATAATTGCCAAGAAAAAGGGGAGTTAGGTATTTGCCTGGAAGAAAATGACCAATCAATAAATTGAAGCGACATGGTCGCCAGGTTTTACTATTAATAAAACCTAAGGTATTGGTTAAGTTGGGTTAACAAGGTATGGTCCTAACCCAAGGACAAAAGGGTGAACAAACAAACCCTTGGGGATCTTGCCAAGTCGCAATTGATCCCAGATCGAATGCTGGATGTATTCGGAGAGAAAGATTCACTCCTTAACAGTTGGCCAAATAAACGAGCACTGAAATTGATTGTGCTTGTAATAGTTTAGAAAGCACTGTTTGCATTGTTTTCTCAAGGAACTAAAGGATGAAAAGATATCTAAATGCTTCAGGTTGAAGACCTGAAGGGAGAGGCAGCTTCAGTTACCCCCGACTGCCTGCCTGACCCTAACCAAGGGGATTGTTGACCGCGCCGGGAACGTGGACCGAACCCGCCGTGAGAGGTCTTTCCGTTGAGCTCTACTTGGACCAGGAGGACGCTTGGGTGCCAGGGGGTGCTCTGGCCGTAAATCCCTCCCCTTCCGGGTCCTGCGCAAGAGGCTAACGTGACTCAGGATTGGATCTCGAGGCCCGCATACTAGTCTACGGGCAGAAGCTTGGAATAGTGATCCCTGGCGGACTACTGGATAGCCTTCGGGCGGATTATGGACAAGCCTACGGGCGGAACTCCTTGTATTTCAAAGATAAAATGATGAAATGATAATAAAGAAGTTGTTTGATATTGTTTTTCTATGTCACGTGATAAGATTACGTGAAGGAACCAGTGCTTAACAGGGATAATTAAAGAAGCTGATTGTTATATGTCAAATTAATGTGTTAGATAATTACATAACTAAAACAAGCTGAGAAAAGTGCAGAGGATGGACCATGGGTCCGTCCTACGGATGGGTGGTCCCGGTTAGCCGGGAACTTTTCTCAAAAATCTCGAAGAACAGCGGAATGATCATCATTATCAAAACGAATAACGAGAACGATGACCTAGAGTTACATCTTACCCAATTTACGTTGTTTTAGGGGGACGGAATGGGACTATGCCTTATGGTAGAGAGGTTGAGCCTTGCATCCCTCTCGTTTCCCATTCTCCTTGAACCAAGTGCAGCGTGAATCCGCTTCGGACCTGGCGTTTCTGCGTAAAGTAGTTCGCTTGGGTCTGACGCTAGTTGCTGTTAGTTAATGACCAAACATGAAAACCCAAATTCCGGTGGATCCTAAGTGGGAAATGGCCAGGATACTTCCGCTATGTGGCAGACACGGGAATACCTACATTGGAATACCCATAACATTCCATGGGAGTGCCAGGCAGAGTTTTCTAGACATCCTTTTTGATGGACTGCTAAGACGTGTCCTGGATGATTCTAGTGGACACGTTACAGTTGGTATCAGAGCCGACCAACAACAGAATTGTTTTTATGAGATCTCAATAAAAGGAAGTAAAAAATTTGTTGCTATCCAAACATTTCCTCATCTTCATTACTGTCTTGTAGAACTATGAAGCGTGGAACAAGTTTTTGGTGTTCCCGATCATGTTTATGACTGCAATGCATTCTCCGCATTATAGACAAAGAGTTGAAATGATGAACATCCTGGAGCAGATTTATACAAGAAGTCGCAAGGCATGCCTGCGGGAGGTTCTTCTCCTAGCATTCACGTGGACATCTCTCCGAGCCCACAAACCCAGGTTTTTACTATTGTGATTTCATACAAAAGTAATGCATTAAGCATGACAACTCCATGGATTAGGAAGCACCCGTGCATGTTCAAATTCACCTAGCCTAGTTAAATGCAATTGGGAAAATTGGTATTTTCAATATAAACGCAAATTGTCCATCCATCTTACGACCTTAATAGTATGTCACCTTGTCATGTTTTTTTCAAAGTGACGAGCCTAGAATACCTATTGCCTATCATTATAAGGTTGGAATTGTTAAAGTGCACCATTGACTAGACATGGAAAGATTAAGAGTATGTTGCATTTATAGGTAACATCTTCCTTGTAATGATTCATGAGGAAAAGTTAACACCCATAAGATGTTATCCGAAAAGAAATAGAAGAGCACAAAATTAATATTATGGACTTGCAAGTGGTATGAAAAATGAACACTAGCTTTAGTTTTGTATGAACTTCATTAACTTCATTGTAGCTAGGAGAAAGTTGCATAGTCGTCATGCAAAAAAATTCCATTCATTAGGAACCGTATTTAGGAAAGGTTGCATGGTTTAACAAAGCATGAGATTCTAAAGTGTAGATAACAAGGTAGTAGGCATGATTATTTGATGTAAGTCCTAGTAGGTCCTAGGAAAGTTAGTATCCAGATTATCATGCATTTTTACTTTACCAAGGAAAGATAGGGTTATTGTGAACTATGTGATGCGTAGAAGCAATGAAACGCATGTTTACATGTATTGGTGTAGTTGTAACTATTTTTCCTCCTTTAGATCTAGTTTATTATCTCTAGGAAAGGTTCATCCTTGTCGCGAGACAAGTATATTGAATTGTCTAAATCACCTAACCCACAAGGGATTCATATAGGTATGATTCAGTCGATATGATAAATATCCCAAGTGCTAACTAGGGTTTAGCGCGTTAAGGATTCGACCTAGTTTTACACTTGTTGCCAAGTCAAAACCCTCAAACCCAAAGATCATACCCACATTCACGAAATGTTGAGTCAATTGGACGGGCTTGCAAGAAACGATCTAGGGTTTCTACCCTAAGGATCACTCGTTCAAATGATGAAACTTGAAATTGAGTTGGAACCCCTAGGACCAAACGTTGTCGATCTAATATAAATAGGAATGGGTTGGGTAAGAAGACACCCTAAACCCTGCTTCTCGGCTGGAGATAATTTCGTGACCAGAAAACGCCATTCAATGGGTGAAATGATCCCGTGGAATAGATGCAACACATGTGCAAAAAGTTGCAACATCGCATAGACTTGTGATTTGTTCACAAGAGAGTTTTGCCATTTCTTGAAATAAGGTTGGTAAGTTCTTGCGCAAATTTAACTTACAAGAGGATGAGTAATCATCCTGTTACATCACCTTTCTTGGGGAATAATTGCCAAGAAAAAGGGGAGTTAGGTATTTGCCTGGAAGAAAATGACCAATCAATAAATTGAAGCGACATGGTCGCCAGGTTTTACTATTAATAAAACCTAAGGTATTGGTTAAGTTGGGTTAACAAGGTATGGTCCTAACCCAAGGACAAAAGGGTGAACAAACAAACCCTTGGGGATCTTGCCAAGTCGCAATTGATCCCAGATCGAATGCTGGATGTATTCCGAGAGAAAGATTCACTCCTTAACAGTTGGCCAAATAAACGAGCACTGAAATTGATTGTGCTTGTAATAGTTTAGAAAGCACTGTTTGCATTGTTTGCGCAAGGAACTAAAGGATGAAAAGATATCTAAATGCTTCAGGTTGAAGACCTCAAGGGAGAGGTAGCTTCAGTTACCCCCGACTGCCTGCCTGACCCTAACCAAGGGGGTTGTTGACCGTACCGGGAACGTGGACCGAACCCGCCGTGAGAGGTCTTTCCGTTGAGCTCTACTTGGACCAGGAGGACGCTTGGGTGCCAGGGGGTGCTCTGGCCGTAAATCCCTCACCTTCCGGGTCCTGCGCAAGAGGCTAACGTGACTCGGGATTGGATCTCGAGGCCCGCATACTAGTCTATGAGCAGAAGCTTGGAATAGTGATCCCTGGCGGATTACTGGATAGCCTTCGGGCGGATTATGGACAAGCCTACGGGCGGAACTCCTTGTATTTCAAAGATAAAATGATGAAATGATAATAAAGAAGTTGTTTGATATTGTTTTTCTATGTCACGTGATAAGATTACGTGAAGGAACCAGTGCTTAACAGGGATAATTAAAGAAGCTGATTGTTATATGTCAAATGAATGTGTTAGATAATTACATAACTAAAACAAACTGAGAAAAGTGCGGAGGATGGACCATGGGTCCGTCCTACGGATGGGTTGTCCCGGTTAGCCGGGAACTTTTCTCAAAAATCTCGAAGAACAGCGGAATGATCATCATTATCAAAACGAATAACGAGAACGATGACCTAGAGTTACATCTTACCCAATTTACGTTGTTTTAGGGGAACGGAATGGGACTATGCCTTATGGTAGAGAGGTTGAGCCTTGCATCCCTCTCGTTTCCCATTCTCCTTGAACCAAGTGCATCGTGAATCCGCTTCGGACCTGGCGTTTCTGCGTAAAGTAGTTCGCTTGGGTCTGACGCTAGTTGCTGTTAGTTAATGACCAAACGGGAAAACCCAAATTCCGGTCGATCCTAAGTGGGAAATGGCCAGGATACTTCCGCTACGTGGCAGACACGGGAATACCTAGATTGCAAAACCCGTAACATTCCATGGGAGTGCCGGGCGGAGTTTTCTAGACATCCTTTCTGATGGACTGCTAAGACGTGTCCTGGATGATTCTAGTGGACACGTTACACAGATTGATGCATGTTTTGTACCATCATTGAGCACTAGCACATCATGAGGCCCGCTCCAGCTATATGCAATAAAATTTAGATACACATGCACTTGAGAGAGCACCTTCATTGAGTACACACTGTTTCTTGCATGCATGAGAGTTGGATTGTTCATCACCGAGTAAGGAATCTCTGGTTGAGTGGGAAAGGTGGCTGGGTGAGTTTGAGGATCACATAGGATGCTACCACTTGTTAGATGGGTTGTTTTCTTAGTTAACATATCAAGGACCATATTTTTTTGAGTGATTGTGAGATATTGAGGGAGGCTACTCAATATTTCCTTATCGAGTATTGAGAGGTGAGGTTAATCATTGTAATTTAAATCAACAAACATTGTTTGCATTTTGCATGATGCACGAGCACATGTACATAGGCTAGGCATTATTTTTCTAGTGCATTCATCTTTTTGTGTGGAACATCATTTGTTTGATTGCATAGCATGGATCCAATGTTGCATCTTTTTTCAAATCATGTTTTATTGAGCATGAGGTACATTTTCTAAAGCATGTTCTTTAGGACATGTTGCATGAACAAAATCAAGTACATATGAAGAAAATATTAGTGTTTGAAGACTCAAAAGGAGGCAATTACCATAAGCTAGAGCTATTGATCGTGAAGTAAAGGCAGGTGCTAGTGACATTAGTTACCATATTCGAAGTTGACTTTGTGTGATTTATGGAAATCTCTTTTTGAGGTGGATGATTATTATAATGCGAAGAAAGAGAAAGAAGAATATGATGATGAAGATGACAACAAAGGCAATGACAATGGTGATGAGAATAATTAGCAAAGAACCAGCCTTTGTAGAGTTTCAAGAAAAAAATGGTGAGTCAGTTGAGCGACAAAAGACTAGAGTATCAGCATTGGCAGATGAACAACAAGGCCATGCTCTTCACATTTCAGATGCTTTCAGAAGGTAGTGACAACAATGCAAGTGGTGTTGTTGCATTGTTGGAGCTTGCCAGGTTTTTTTAACAGCTTTTTACAAGTGCTAAGACCCAAGGAAAGTTAAATCTTTTAGTTAGTACAACATTTGGTGGACCATTCAATTACAATGGTGCTGTGAGGATGTTGCAGAGTTTTGATCAACATCTTCATGAAAGTGTTTACTATGTTATTGGACAAGGGGTAAATAAGCTACGGTCAGATGTTTCACAGCGACTAGAGAGTGTGGTTATCAAGCAAGTTCATGATGTTGTAGATATAGTTACCTTAGTCCTTTCCCGAAACTACGAGGGAGATCACTTCGTCATACTTAGCATTGATGAGACCAATAGGATTTAGTCATAGTAAAAACACAATAAGGATCAGAATGGCCAACTAGATCTGGTCAATGTCATTGTCGTTACTGTGTGATTGGATGGCATTAGCCAAGCTATAGTAGAAAAAATTCAATTGTCCAAACAATGGACACTAGAGGAGAGAGCAGTTTTTGAACGAGAGCATGAGAAGCAGTCATGATAGTTTACATTTTCTACCATACTAAGTCGAATGCATTAAATGGAGCAAAAGGTGATGAACATTCCAATTGAGTATGTTTACTATTGTGATGGTTTGAAAAATGATGAAATCAAAGGATCAGAAGTGAACACATGGTGATATTAAGGATCATGGCAGCAAAGATTTAGAAGGAGACGAAGAGGAGATATGACAGCTTGCTTTTCACTTCCTAGGATTCAACAAATGCAATTGAAGCGGATTAAAGTTTGTTTTAGTGAGATAAGATATTATTTCCAAATGGATGGGAAGACAAGGTGAGGATAATGAAAGAGAGATCTCTCGATGGATTAACTGAGGTTGCGCTAAAGATAGGGAGCTTAAAGATGCAATAAAAAAGGGAATAAGACCTATTTTGAAGAGAGTATGTGGAAGAGTATTTCTAATTGTAACTTGTCATGACTCTACTGCAATATGTAAGCTTTATCTTCAATATGTGCAAATCAATATCTCTACCTTTTTGCCACAAATGGTAGCAACACATAGCAAGTGCCTCGAAATATAAACAAGAGGTACATTGAGTTGAAAGTAGCTCAAGTGCAGACAATCTATGTGGAGATAGGGTGTTATATTTGAGAATTGTGTGTGTAGTTCAGAAGAGAGTTGGGGGACATGATAACCTTGAATTGATATGCTAAGTCATTAACATGAAAGGAAATGAAGATGAAAGTTGGCGATGTCGAAATGTGAAAAGCTTAAATAAAAGCTTTTGAAAATCTCTAAGCCTAAAGAAGCCATAGAGCCATTTGTTTTTTCTCAGTGTTAAAAGTGTTACAAGCTTTATAAGAGAGCAAAACGTTTAAAGCACAATTAAATGTGCTTGAACAAAATCCTATATAAGTGTATGAGAGTGATGAAGGAGGGGCCCTTGCTCTTCCCTTGTTACTGAACTTTGTGTCTTGGAGAGAAGTGAGTGGAGGGTCACAAACAAATCTTTGGGGACTTATTTGTTTTGAATCAACTTTGTGGAAACTCAGATGTAGAGGGTGTTGTAACAAATTTCAAAGATGTATGAATGTGATTGTTATTTCAAACTCAAGTTTAAATGTTTTGATCTTGTCAATGCGTTACCTTGAGTTTTATTTAGGTTACAAGAGACATAGTTATTGGTTTGTGTTCATCTGTGAATTGTGTTGTGTTTCAGAAACGTTGAAATTTTTTTTTGTGAGTCATCTTTCAACAAAGTCAATTCCCTAACTAGCACTCCTTGACGTCTCATTTTTGGGTTGTGAAAGAGGCTTGTCTAAGATTACTTCTCACTAAACAACACTTAATGTTGCATCTGTTGCATCTAGTAATGGAGCTATGAAGGCCAAGAAGCATGCATCAATACTTTGGGACAAGCAAAAGAAATCCCTGATGTGTTTGGAGGTTGACAACCATAATGGCCTAGAACTAGTGGTCAAGGTCAAATTTTATTCTTTCCTAGATCCAAACTTTATTTGTAGAGGTCTTGGTCACCATGTAAAAGAGTGCCCGAGTAAAGCTACGCCTAAAGAGAAGAAGACTCAAGTCAATAACTCTCTGATGCCATTGAGAAGAAAACTCTGCTCACTATAGAATAAGGGAAGATGAAGAGTGCTACAGTGACCACCAAAAGAAAAGGCTAAGCTAACTGTGATGTTCCTGAGCTCTTGAGAGACCCTAAGGGGTCACTTGATGCTAAGGGAGAATCCAAATTTGATAGTGTTGAGATTCAGAAAGCCCATCATGCAGAGTCTTTCACTTACCCCTTGAGTGTTAGTAAGCATGTGGTGCATGATAACGAAAATATCCTTCTCATAATGTCTAAGGGGGCTAAACCCAAGAAAAAGAGAGAATAACTTAAGAACTTGGATAAGCAAACCACTTCTTGATAAGAGCATTTATGCCCTAATGCTAAAATCACTCGTCTTTCTTAGCATCCATCTCTAGCCATGTTCATGTCCTTCGGTCTTTCAAGCCTAATGTTGTTTTGGCTATCGGGAATGGCTCTCCTTTGTTCAGATTTAATTTCTCATTTTTTAGGAAAGAAAGCTTATGTTAAATATTGGAGGCATGTTCAAGTTGCAACAAAGCATTAGTTCACCCAATTAGGTGTTGGCTTGACTGCATGAATGCTATTGTTGATGTAGCAATATTCTTTGACAACTCTCAAGCACAGCAAAGAAGGAGTAATGTTAATGCTTCAAAAGCATTTAAAGATGAAATCCTACAAGCACTCAAAGTGGCCCCTTAAGACACACCATACTACAATCGTTATTTAAATTTGTTGAAGCCTTCTTGGAAGGCCTCCTCTACTATCACTTGTAGGCTGCCAAGCTTTAGCTGACGGTCCTCATATCTTGTTGGGGATGCACAAACTAGTGTGTTTCCTAAGGCTTTGAGAGTCAAGAAATAGAAAGAGAGATCCACTACGATTGATGATGGTAAAAGACAAAGGCTGAGAAATGACATGGACATTGCATGATCATTCACGAGATATAGTCTTGTGATTGTTGGTGTAAAGCATTAGTGGCCTAAGAATGATCAAAGAAAGATAAGAGAGGTTTTGAAGGGAAGTGATAATTTAATCAACATTGCTGAAGCTACTCTTATGAGTAGTCCATTTTGAGTGGAGAAGTTGAAGTCTTCGGTAAATAAAATGGCTAAAGCCAAGTCACTCGAGATTTTTGGAATACAAGCTGAAGTTTTTTAGGATCTTTGGAATGAATATGCAAATGGCACGTACTATCTTTTCAATCATATTAGAAGGGTCGGTGAATTCGTGCTACAGAGCCCAAATAGGGACTTGTAAAGCTCATTTCTAAGTTACTTACATGGTCACATTGGATAACTCAAGATCCCTAACTATGCTCAATGTGGCTTCTAAGATTTATGCGAAGGGTCTTGCTAAGAGGATCAAAATCCATCTTTCTAGAGTGTTGCACGAACAAGAGCATAGTGTTGCATGCTCAACAACCTAGTTTTGCATAGGGTCACAAGATTCATGATGATGTACTAAACTTGATGCTATCCATCGATATTGCACTATCATCCAAGTCGAAGTTCTCATCTTGATAAATATGGACTTTGATAAAGCATATGATAGGATCAAATGACAGTTCATTGTGGAGGTAATGGAATCTATGGGATTTGGTCTAGAATTTAGAAAGATGGTGACGCGTATATTTGCAAATGCTTCTATTGTTCTGCGGGTGAATGGGGTTGCTCAAATCACTTTGTGAGGATAAGGAGATCTATCAACAAGAAGGGGTGCCCCTTGGCCCCCTATTATTTTCAATTATCATTGAACTTGACTTAAGGAATTTGAACTTAAAGATTAAACAAGGGCTTATTAAAGGCCTCCCTATCCATAGGAGGGATCAATTTATCACTAAACTCTTTGTAGATAATAATTCTAATCTAGTGAAAACAAAAGATCCGTTTATGAAGGAATTCCTAAATCTATATGATAATTTTTGTGAACTATCCAAGTTTATTATCAACACTGCCAAAATAGAATTAGTGCCCTTGAGCTTTGATGAGCCTCCCAAGTGGATATTAGATCTTGGCTTCAAGATCATCAAGTAGGGACAACCATTTAGGTACTTGGGCTACCCTTTGGGGATTGGTATCACTATGAAGAAGCAAAGCACAAAGTGGATGATCTCAGAGGTTAAGAGCAAGGTTGATGCTTATAGAGGAAAACCCTACTCCTTTCTTGGTAAAATATTAGTTATAAAGGTCATGATGGCTTCTTCTACCACCTTTCTCGCAATGATACTAAACTTTAGTCAACGAACATGGTGTCAGCTTGAGAGGTTGTTTTCTAGCTTTCTCTAGAATAAGAAAGAGGGACAAAAAGGACGAAGGTCTATTCCTTGTGATCACGTTACTAGCAATGAATAGGAAGGTGGAGCAGGGGTCCCTAAACTTAGCACTAAAGCTATTTCACTTATCTTTGGTGTGCTTAAAAGGTTTAATGCTTCTCAATCATGGACATTCACTCTTAAGGTGTCGCTGGAGGAGTTTGACAAAAAGAATCTTGGCCTCCCTAGCTATGTTTGGTATAATACTCTTCTCACTAGGAGAAAGATCAGCATTCCCCATTCTCCAGTAGCTAAAAATTTGTCCCAAGCATGGCAATCAATATTAGGAGATGCCTCACGAAGAGGTTCATGGGACAAAAGAGGAGACTCATCTTTAAAGCAAGCCATCTCGTTCTTAAAGCATGCTTTCAATCCTTGAGATATACTTGGGTTGAAGCAATTTAGGCTAGCCAAAAACATAATGAAGAAAGGTGTGTGCCTTTGGGAAGAGATTTGGGACCATTCTAGTCTTTTAAAAATAGAAATAGTGAGACATTTGTTTTGGGAATGCAAAGAGGTGAAGCCTTTGTAGAAGTAACACCAACAGTGGGTGAGGAAGGTAGGTTTTAAAGAGACCATGGATTGCAAGCTTGTTTTATTTGGGGACATGGGTAAGTTTGATGTATAGACTTTGGGTCTATCTAATGTGTTTAGAGTTGTCTCTATGCAAGAAAATTGGAAGTTGAGGAATGACATGTTATTAGGACGCCTTCCAGCGTCCACTTGTTCCCAAAGACACGTGGTCTAAGTTTAATGCTGAAATTTTGGTGGTGCTTAGGAGCCTAAAGAGATGTAATAGTTTTTTGTACAGCGCTAGCTAAGTTCTAAAGCTCTATGATTGCCATCAGCCTCACTCTCAGAGGCTCTTCACGTATTTCCTTTCGCGCCTGTCTTCGGCTCTCTTCCAACCATATTGACATTCGATATTGTTATTTCAAACAATTTGTGAAACGAGGTCATCTTGCTCTTCTAGCTCTCTCACAAATCTTTTTTTCCCGTACTAACGTATCATCTGGGTTACACTATGTTGGCAATTATCAGCCTGTTTGTCAAGTGTTGTTTGTACGAGGTTCGATAATTCTCTCTCGCTCTCTCTCTCTCTCTCCAAACATATAACACGTCGAGACTCGACCGCGGTCATTTCATTGCTCGACAGCTTGCCCATCGTAAGCACTATCTATTAGACTGAACTGAACAAAATTCTAGAAAGTGTAAGTAAGTTGTACGCACTGATGTTGATGATCGTGTAAAGCAGATAGTCCGTACCCAAGACGTACTCAGGAAGCTTACCCATTTCTTACTAAATTTACAAAGAAACAATAGCATCGTGTGACGGACAGAACAATGTCGCGTTGTTGCTTCAGAGTATGATCAGTCGGAACTACACCAGTCGCCCAGGAGCAACAAATTATCGATCTGGGTGTGGATTATTCCGTATGAAATCAATATCTATTTAAGTATCAGTACCAGTATTGAGCACGGTGGGCCGAGCAATCAATTTGGTAAGTGCACATACCAATCGATCAGTCACTTGTGAAAGGGGCTCTGGAGCATGGAGACGGTGGAGTAGGAGACCTGAAATGCCTGCGCGAGAATGGAGGAGGAAATGCCGGAGCCGAAGAGGATGCCGGGGAGGGAGTTGGTGCCAGGGTTAGCAGAACTGAAGGAAGCCAGGGCATGGGCGGAGGGGCCGTAGCTGGCAGGGTTCATCTGGAAGTGGACGAGGCCCTTGGGGAACACGAACAGGTCGCCCTTCTGCAAAGTCTGGTTGTACATCTTGTTGGAGGTGTCCACCAGGCCCACCAGCAGGGTGCCGTCTAGCACGAACAGGAGCTCCGTGGCGCGTGGGTGCGTATGCGGCGGGTTCAGGGAGCCCGCCGGGAACTCCAGGAAGGCGGCGGAGATGCCCAGCCCCGTCACTGCCGGGAACTGGTCCTGGAAGGCCTTCACCGGCTTAAACATGCCCGCCGACGCGTTGGCACCACCTTGGAAGCCCTTGAACGTGAAGAAGCTGCCATCTATGTCGGATTGGCTGGTGCCAGCTGGCAACACGAAGTCCGTCGTGGCCTCTGGATCGGAGCCTACCGCCAACCCCACCCATGTTGTCGCTACGCAGATTGTGAGCATCAGCAAACTGAATCTACAGCTGGCCATAGCATACAGCAATAACAGCCGCGGAGCAGTAGTCTAGTCTAGCTTTGCTATATTAATTGTGTGATGAGCGATGCTGATTGCGTGCAGGACAGGCGGCCAATTGTTATTGCTTGCTGAATATGTCTTTCAGCAGCTGCAGGTCCTGCTACAGAGAGGGATAGGAACTATCTTGTTTCATCGACAATATATACTACGCGAAGGGCACCTCCACTGCCGCGAAGGGCACCTTCCCCGGACGAACCTCTCAGCGCGCCGGACGAATAGGTTAACCGGGCCGAGTTAACGGGATGCCACGTGGCGGCCTGATAGGTACCACGCGTTTTTCCCGGCCTAATAGTAATAATATTTATCATCAGCCTACCTTTGTACTATTTTTCCTAGAAAATTACATACGAAGGATGGTCTAATCATCTGGCTACCATCGATCATAGTTAGTAGTTTATACTTAGTTATCGAGTATGAGTTTAGCTAGTTAGTTACATTATCGATTATGCTTAAGTATTGATTTATATTTAGTTAGGTTAATATTGAGTTAGATTATCAATTATAGTTAGTTAGTTATTGATTATTAGTTCAATTAGTTACTTCAAGTAGATATATCGATTATAGTAGTTAGTTCAACTAATTGTAGTTAGTTCAATTGCAATTGAATTAATTCATATGATGAGTGATTATTCATTTAATTCTTGAATCAATACGATTAGTCGATTACTCAAGTATAGTAAGAGCTTAATTATTTAAATTAGTATTAATTTGATAAAAATTTGATTGTTTAGTAATTTAGTAGTTAGCTAATTTCATTAGTAGTTGATTAGTTAGTTAGTATTGATTCAATTATTCAATTATAAGCGCTAGTATATTAATTTGATTAGTATTAATTAGCCTAATTTTGATTAATACGGGTTAGAATATTAGGGAAGTATATTTATCAAGGTATTTTACTAAAATTTACTATGAAAATAAGTTGATGTTATTTATTATGGACTTTTCTTATTTCTTTCTTGATTTCCATTATGCCTAGCAAATAGACATGAGGATACTAATGTGTTTTGTATTGTGGTGGCCAGATAATGAGGTGGAGTTAGACAGAATTATTATTTTAAAATGCACATTTTGATACGTGAAATTTATGTACTTCATAGCGTGGAAAAATATTATCGAAAGTGGTTAATAATTTGTTATTGCATGGTGAAGGCCCTCAACATTTGTATCAAAGCAAGGTTATTGGTGGATATGTCAATATCAAAGTGAAGGCATACGTCTACCCAAGAAGGCATCATCATCAAACAACACCAAGGAGTATTAGAGCAAGTTTATTGGTGGAGATGTCAACATCAAAGCGATGGCATATGCATCTATTAAAGAAGGCATCATCATCAACAACATCAAGCAGTATCTCTTTGTCTGTTAGACAATTTCCATTCTTTAGTTCAAAAATAAAAAGTTCTCTCTCTTTTCTTTAAGTGCCTTGCCAAATCACCTTCATCAATATCAAGAAATTATGTCCTCCTTATTTCTCACTTTTCTAGTAGAAATCAAAGAACTCTCTCTCTCTCTCTCTCTCTCTTGTGGTGCTTATCCTACCCTTAGCCATTAAGACTTAAAGGTTAAGTCTTACAAAGACCTACCTTGGAATTTCTTCAAGGCTAATGAGGCACACTCTTAAACATCAACTGCAGCCTCAGTAACATCCATGATGTCACAATGCTCTCTTCCATCATCTCCGCCCTCATAGTCAACTTTTGAATAGCATAGAGCATTGATTTATCTTTTGTTAGGGAAGCCATTTTTACTAAAGTCGCCAGAAGGGGGGGGGGAGCTCCTTAATAATCACCTCTTCCATCATACACATATGCCTACTTCCGGCCATCGAAACTTTGCTCAAACTCACTAAAGATGATGTGACAAAGCTCTAATTGCTATAGCATCAAACAAACGATGGCACTAAAGGGTTGTCATTCAAAACCACCTTCAATTGGCATTGGAATTCCATTTTGCCACATCTTTATAATCAATGATGTGAGAAAGAAATCGTTTGGTGTCATGATAGAGTGAGAGATGCTACGCCCATTTCTTAATTTAATCACATTCTTATAGCATTAAGCTCCTAATGGTAAGCTTTAAAGGTTTATTAGAAAGCTTTGATTGCCACTAGCATTGGCTCTTGTTATCAACTCTAGAGCGTGGAACACTACCACGTCCACCCCCCAACTAACCACATCAATAGACCTCTTTAATTGATTTCTACAAAACCATAGCGGCAATCCACCATGCTAATCCATCATTAAAGCTTATCATTTCTAAACCCTTAAAAGAAAGAGCCTCAATTCATCACACATCACCCTTTTTTTAATTCTCCAAATGGTTCTATAAAAACAAGTAAGGCTAATATATTGATTATAGCAGCCTATTAAACCTACTAAGACTATACTTTGCAAACTTTAACCCATGTTTACATGGCATGTTTTTCCTAATGTGATACGAGCACTATTAATATCAAGTTAATAGCATGCAAGCCTCTAGAGATAATAGGACAATGGGTTGACAAATCCCAAGAATGTAATGGCTCTACAAAAGCACATGGAAAAACTTAGCATTTGCAATAACATTCCAAGATATCAATAGCTCTTCTAGCCAATCACCTCGACAAGAACATCCATGCTTACTATAGATCCATAGATATGAGATAATACTTTTAGACTTTTGACTGGAAAATATAGAGCAATCCCAAACGTGAACGAATACATGAAAACAGGTGGAACTCTAGATGTTGCATTCCAAGTTCAAATTCAACTTTTAGGTATTGCTAGAATCCATTAGCCGAAGAAAAGGAACCTTCAAAAGTTTTTTTTATTGACCTTTATGAGAAACTCTCATTTTTGCATTTAATAAGTTTGAATTTCATAACAATTACTACAAACTTGTATTGAGCATTGTGATTGCGACTAAGTGGTCATTACACTCTAAATGTGTATTTTTGGTTTTGTTTGCCTACTTTAGCCAACGTTTTGATGAATAGTGCATGTTTATGAATATGAGTATTTGTTACTAAAACTTTATAATCTAACATCTAGCAATTTATACAAGAGTACATGGTTTGTATTTGTTTGAATGATTGACCTTTTATGTTGGGATTATTCACTATAGTCCACTTATAGAATTAGTATAATGAAGATAGTTGCATTATGATTCTATTGAAAAGAGAAGATTTAAAAAAATTAAGAGGCATCCAAAGTTCAATTTACATTCAAAATTTACTTGTAAATTCACAATTCTTTTCACATTAATTTATCCAAACCATACAAAGGTACACCTCCAATTGCTTCTATAGTTGATGATTCTCCTTGAGGTCAGTACTAAAATTTTAGCTCCTTAAGTAATCCTTGACCATGAGTAGACCCCTATTAGAACAAAAAATTGGGTTCTATTTTGCACCAATACGTGCCAAATTTGTGTCTTCTAGTAGCTTTGTCATTGAAAGGATTTGAAATACCTGCCATTATGTCTATGAAGAAAAGCAAGTATGGACTGTAATAATAGTAAATTAGTTCCAAAACTCAAAAAAAATGATACATTAGAAGAAACACTGAGCCGATAGGCTAGTATCCACACGAGGTACTCAAAGAAGCTACTCAAAAATGAATTTTAGGATGGATGTCGATAAAGCTATAGTAAAAGAGTATATAACCACGGACAAAAGATCAAAATGCAAAGCTTCCACTACTAGGGATATCTGGGTAGCAACTCGAATATATATTGGAACTAGTAGTTAGTCAATTATAGAAATAATTATGTGAAAGAATCACAATAGACTAAAAAAACAATGCTAACTTTGACATATGATAATCTAATTGATGCTTACCACTTAGAGTCACATAAATTAGCTAAGGAGCTTAGATTCATTGCAAGAGGTAGTATTTCATGTAAAATCAATGGAACTTTACAGTGTAGAGGTCGTAGAAGATAATAGTAGTTTAAATTTTAGAGAGTAGATTTACCAGAGGAGGTAGCATTAATATATGATGCAAATTCCGCACAAGAGGCAGCGTTTGCATATGATTGGCCACCCTTGCATGTTTCATTGTGTTATCATTAGAGACAATAATTTTTCGACCGCTAAGAAATGTTATGTAATTATATTTATCACAATATTTTATCAAAATTTACTATGAAAATAAGTTGTTATTATTTATTGTAGTTTTTTAAAATTTCCAATGATTTGTGACTTATTATATGAGGGCATAGATGTGATACTAGTCACATTATACATGGTAGATAGACGAGAGGATACTAATGTATTGTGTTATGGTGAGCAAATAATTAGAGGACGTTAGGTGGAATTATTATTTTGAAATGCAAATTTTAATCCATAGAACTTATCTGCTTCATAGTGTGGAAAAATAATATAAAAATGGTACTTTTTGTATGCATCTATAACCATAAGAACTTTGCATGTGCACATACATAATCCATTTATTTTTTATATATATTTTAGAAGAGATAAATTATTATTATTAGTCATAAACCTATTTAGAATAGGTTGCGTTTGCTTCATTTGCACAAAAGCAAGTAGTGGAAGGAGAGAAAAAGTAAAAACTCAAAAATGATGGTTTCAATATATTTTGAGTACAAAAGCTTAATTAAATGTTATAAATACATGCACGAGGGAGGTTTCCACCCATACATGGAGATAGATTATACCCAATCTTGTGTCACACTTGCTTCTCAATCATGTTCTCCAAAGATGGGAGAATGGCACCTTCCCCCATCATTATAAAATAATGAAGAGACATGTGGCACCTCTTCTACATAGTTCTTGTATAGCATGTTTATGTGTTCATCTTTGTTATTACTTTATATTATAACAAAGCTATAAGCTCACTCTTAGGCAAAAACATGTTATTTTTCAAAAGATAAAAACAACTAGATCTCAAACTTTGATCAAGCAAATTTTTTGTCTTCCATTAATTTATATTTTACAAGTTACTCTTCATCAATACAAGATTTCAATTTGTATGACAAGTTTCCAACCAAATTAGGTTAGCTTTTCAAACTTGTAATTATTGTTCATGCAACGTTGTCATGCCGCTACGCGCACACCATGTAAAAAAATCTAGAGTGTGCCTTCCTTTTAGATTTAGAGAGCCAATGCCACTTTAGGCATTAGTGTTAGTATACATGGTTCAAAATATTAGATTTTTTTAGACAAGCTTTTAGTTAATTTTTTATATTCTAGGTATTATCTCTTGTAAAAAAATCCATAAAACTATAGACAACTTCTAGATTAGGATGACATGTAAAAGAAAGCATGTAGCTTTCAGCATATTCGAGAGGATTTTATGTAAAAAGAGAGATTGATAAAATCGTGCAATGCACGATCACTGTTTTCAGGCAGTGAACAACACTCCGAAGTTGGAGATGAAGGAGTGATCTGGCTGAATTTTGGCCAGGTGTCTTGGTATTTAACCCCTCTTTTGGAGCTAATGGCCCCGGGGCATCGGATTGGTGATCTGACTAGCATAGAGGAAGGTATTGCTTTGTTTATGTTTTTGTCTATTAGAGTTATGATTTCTCATAATGCTGCAAGAAACTAACAGGCTTCATCTCTATTATTATTCTTCTATATTTTCCAATTCTTTTTGGGAGTATTCTTCTACATCTTGAATCTCTTCAAACCCCTTCTCTTCCGTCTACTATTCTCCCTAAATCTACCTTCACCCTGATGTCTCTTATCTTCAAGAACTTGGCTTGAAACCTTCAATCATCCTCTTATCTCTACCATCTCCAGAGTAAAAGCTCTTGAACCCCCATACATTCTTCTCTTGGCAAACCCCTGTGGTGACCTTCAACCCAGTGTAAGGAAACTCCAAGATGGGGGATTCTTCTGGAGATACTCTACAACAATTGGTACGCATACTACAATAGACTCAGCAACAACAAATCCAAATGTTACAACAACAACAACAAAGGCAAGATGAAGAGAAGATTGATTCCACAGCTATCAAGGCCGTAAAGGAAGTTGGGTGGAAATTAAAACAACTTAATGGTTAAAATGTATCTACTTTTATTCACTTGTATGTTGAAAAAATGCTCTTCCTTGGTGTACCACAACATGCATGGATCGCTATTTTGCAAGACTAGCCAAGCATGGTCTTCAAGAGAGAATCTAGGGTCTTTTTCAGCAAGATGTAGATTGGGCTGCACTCAAAAAATCCCTATGCGAAGAATTCTTCTTAGAAGACTCTAGCCTTATGACGAAGACAAGTTTCACTGAATGGGTTGAAAAACCAACAAAGGTTTAGCTGCAACAGCTCTATACCATGAGTTTGAAAGTAAATTTGGACAACTTGATAATGAAGACCAACAAAGTATGGAAGGTCAGAAGATTGAATTATTCCTTAAGGCTACAGATCTCATTCTACAAGAAAAGCTTGATGATCGGCTAGAAGATGCTACCTCCGAATCAGGAGTCAAGACTATATGGACATATGTTACTAATGTAGTTAACATGATTGCTCGAAGAGAGAAGATGTGACTAAGATTGGGATCTACTTCAACTTCAACAACTCCATTGATGGACCTTCTTCCACCTTCAAAATCCCCTATTCCTTTGACTAATCAACCAACTCTTTCTTCTTCTATTCCTTCTAAAAATGATGTAATGGATGAACTCATTAAAAGCATGCATGACCTTCATCTGAATCTTACAGAAATTAGTTCCAAGGTGGAGAATCTGGATGTCAAAGTTGAAGAACGAGGATGATCATCAACTCAAAGACTCATGAGAGAAGGCTTTAAGAGGCATTGTATTTGGTGCGACAGCCAACAACATGACAGGAGGGAGTGTTCTGCCTTCCGTGAGGCTGAAGCATAGAAGCTCGTCTTTTGGAAAGACGAAAAAATTCATGCAGCTAAAACTAGTCTTCCACTGGAGCTAAAATTTGGCAATGGTGGAATGAAGAAAAGAATAGAAGATTTAACTGTAATGAATGCCTACGTAGCAATTGATGCAGCTACCTATGGGCTGCAAATTGAGCCAACTAAATCAAGTTTGAAAGCATGTAAAGCTAATGTGCAATCTAAAGTATGGATGCATGCACTAGATCAAATGGAACGTGGTAAAGTAGCCGCCAAAGAATATTTGGCTAATGCCAATCACTGCATTCAAGGCATTACTCGTTGAAAAGAACCGATAGATTCTTTTTTCGCCTTTGCACATTTAACTAACATCGATCATAAATAAGTCTTGATTGAAGAAAAGAGAGAAAGAGAAGATGAACCAGGACCCTGAACTAGGGCCTTCCTCTTCTAGCCCTCCAAAACGGGTAACTAAAAGAACGCCTGAACAACCAAAGCTTGCTAAAAATATAACCCGAGATCAAGAGATGGAAGATGCAGGACAAACAAAGAAGACCAAAGGAAAAAAGAATGGCAATCAACCAAACTACAAATTGCAGTCTAACACAGAATCTGCAAACCGATCTCAAACGAGTCCTAGAAGAACGAATTCTAGGAAGCAAAATTGAATTCACCTTAGGCGAAATTCTCAGAATTGCCAAACGTGGATTCCATGATGTAATTATTAATGTAATTAAAAGGAAAAGACAATATGTTGGTGATGAAGCTAAAGAAACAGTGCATGCGTTTTTGCAAGTTCTTCGAGTTTTTATGTAGGTTGAAGAGAAGCTAACTTCACAAGGCATTCATCTTGAAGCAGTTAAAGAATTAATTGCAGCAATTGAAACTGAAGATAAAGAAAGCATGAATGCAAAAACTAAAGAAGTAAAAGTTGAAAATGTAATGGTCGGCTGGTTCAAACCAGTTGGGAAGTCCACCTCTCAAAAAGAAGGCCATCTATAGCACATGCATGAGGAGAAAGAGACTCGATTCATTCCAAGTAGTCACTACTGTCGTACACATTGGGCAAGAGCAACAACGGAGACAGTTGTCAAAATTGGAGAAAAAGAAATACCATGTATTGCACTCTTAGACCATGCCTCAGAGATAAACGTCATGGCTAAGAGTCTCTATGAAAGTGACGTATGGCCCATAGATGTTGATCTAGGATGGTGAATGAGACATGCAAATAACTCTTTTGGAGAGTTATATGTTGCATGTTCTAATGTGCAGGTAACTATTGAAGACATTTTTTAAAAAGTCACTTTTTTCTTCAAGACTCTTGTAGTTACCCTATCATTCTTGGGCAACCTTACATTTCTGAAGCCCACTTGGAAACAAAAGCTCTCGATGATGATTCTTCCTATGCTCAAATCTAAAGCAAAGATAATGAATAAGCTGTCCAATTTCTTACTGTGTGTGTTAACCATCATCGAGATAGAGATTGACTGCGTGATTATCCTGTGCCTCCTAATGCCTGAGAATTCAAGGGTTTTTGAGATGCACTACTATAAAATGAGACTATGGTAGTGCGCCATATAAAAAGATTGAACCTCCTTATGATACAAAAATTGTGTCTCTAACAAATTTGTATGTATGTACAGCCAATAGTATGGGCTATTATAAGTCTCTTCCAGCCATGACTAAAGCTGAAATAAAATATTTATGTCATGTAAAAAGGGAGCTGAGAACTTATGAAATGATGGTTGAAAATGAAGATATTTCGAGCTTTTTTTTTTGGACTGATTACTACTGCTCATGCAGAAAATCACACAAAAAATCAGTCCATAGAAGTATGTACATTGGATTTTTATATCAAACAATTCAAGAATTTGTTGAGTAGGAAGACATTGGTTTAGTCAACAAGGTTGAAGCGCAAGTGGAGACAAAATACAAGATGGTAGATAAGAAAGTCAAGCATATGGCAGTCCCACTGCCTCCTGAAAGGGAAGGGTTAGCTGATAGGGCAGCAAATCAACCAAGTCTTCGTGATCCTTCAAACATTGGTCACAAGTTCACATCTAAAAGTATAAATGAGCTAAAAATAGGTGAAAATATTTTCCTTTCGCTGGTTGAAAAACACTCTTTTATGCAAATGCTAATGAAACATGGAAAAGCTTTTGCATTTCAGCCAAGTGAAATAGGCTATGTGGATCCAAATATTGTGGCTCTTATCAACATTTTTATAGTTCCACATGTACCTTGGAACCTCAAACCTATTCCTGTTCCAAGGGTGCATTTGCCCAAATTACTGGAACTTCTAAATGAAAAGATCAGAATGAAGATTTTGGAACCTTCTTTAACACCTTACTCAAACTGATGGTTTAGTGTGTCTAAGAAAAATGGATCTTTACAATTCATTCATGATCTACAGCCTGTCAATCGTGATCATAATTCGAATGTTTGGTTCAGGTCCAATTGTTGATGAGTTTGCTGAAGCTTTTGTAGGTAGAGCAATTTATTCTATGGGTGCCCTATATTCAAGATATGACCAATTTTAGCTTTCATTAGAAAGCCGAGACATTACCACAATGAAGGCACCTCTTGGATTGGTCCGCATGTGCACTCTACCACAAGGTGCGACAAACTCTGTAGCCCATATGATGAATGCCATGCACAAAGTGTTAAGGGACTTTATTCCACAACTTACTCTTCCATTTCTTGATGATGTACCTATCAAGGGATGTGAAGTCAATGAAAAGAATGAGGAGCTTGACAAAGATGGTTGCATGACATTTGTAGTTAACCATATTCATGATTGTGACATGATTTTGACAAGGCTAGAAGAGGTACATCTTACTCTTTCTAGAGCTAAGTCGATTTTTGGAGTAGAAGAAGTCCTAATGGTCAGTCATCTATGTCGCCCCTATGGACGCAAACCTTCACCAATCAAGATAGATGCCATTATCAAAATGCAAGAAAAATGCACAAATATCTCAGAGGTGAGAAGATTGCTTGGTGCATGTGTATTCTATCTCATATGGATACCACATTTTACTCATGTAGTCGAAAATCTTTATCAATTATTAAGAAAATGCCAAAGATTCTCTTGGGGTAATTAGCATACTCTCACTATGTGTAAATTAAAGAAACTCTTAATTTTAGCCCCCACTCTCAAAAGGGCTGATTATTCAAATGGTCAACCCATTATCCTTACTGTGGATACAAGTCCCATTGGGATAGGATGGGCTATTGGCCAAGAGGATCTTGAAGGTAACATGTATATAATTCATTTTGGAGAAAAAGTTCTTAATGAACGTCAAAGAAAGTATGTATAAGTAAAAAGGCAATTGTGGGGAGTTGTAACAGCATTAAAGTGTGATCGTGAATACTTTATAGGTGCTTCCGTAGTGGTAGAAATTGATTGTCTTTCACTCTTGGGCATGATTACCAACGGCTCTACACCCGACATTGCTATGCTAAGATGGATTGCATATATTAAATCTCTCAATCCCGAATTAAAGCATATTGCATGAAAGGAAAATCCAGTTGCTGACATGCTATCACGTGCAAGACATGACAATAAAGAATAGCTGATGGAAAAAGTGAAGTTGAAGAATCTATCCTTGTTGAATTTCATTTCATGGCTACTAAAAATACATTTTCAGTTACAGCATATACTGGTCTAAAGCTGAAAACAACAGGGTGGTCAACTAGAAGCCAGCATGCTCATTGTGTTGCTCAAGTTCTAGTTCATTTCCTTGAAGAAGATTGACTGAAGATCAGCCAATATTTGAGCACAATAAAGAAGAAGGAGACTTGGATTGATGAGGAGTTCAAGCATATCAAGAGGAAAGCTTATGGTTTTTTTCTTAAAGAAGGACATCTATGGAAGCATGCAAAGAAGAAAAAAGGTGCACCTATCTGAGTTGTAGGTAACAAAAGGTTGCAACAACAGATAATGAAGGAATTTTATGAAAGCTTGTGGGCAAGACAAAGAGGCATATGGGGAACCTTTATAAAAGTCAAAGAAAAATATTGGTGGCAAAACGTATATCGAAACATAGCACATTTTGTTGAAACATGTTATGTGTGTCAGATGTATTCTATGGTCAAGCGTCGAGATGGGTACAATCGACTTATCCCTTATCTATACATTATAAATGGGTTATTGATCTTGTAACCATGCCTACAAGAATATGGAATATGTGATATTTAGTGCTTACAAGAGAGGATCTAACCAATCAAGTTTAGGAAAAAGTCTTAACAACCAAATCCACTCAAGTTGTTTGTCATTTTTTTCTTAAAGAAGTGTTTTGTGGATATGGTTGTGTGGGTAAAGTAACTGCAGATAGAGGAGAGTTGGATGATGATGAGGCACGTAACTTCTTTGCTCAATTGGGTATTAAATTGGCTTTTACATCAACCTACAACCCTAAAGGCAATGGGAAAAGTGAGAGAGGGCACCAGCCTATTCTCAAAGCTCTAGAAAAGTATTGTAAAGGAAAGATAAAAGAATGGCCTAAAATGCTACCCTTTGCATTATGGGCTGACCGGACTACTCATATTACAGTGACTAGCTATATGACAGTTGAACTTATGCATGGACAACAACCAATTATGCCAATTGAAGAATTTATTCTCACATGGAGTCTTCTACCTTGGGAGGAAGGCATCAGTAGAGAAGAGTTGTTGACTTTGCGCATATGGCAGCTAGAAAGAAGGCCTAAAGATGTTCAAGCAGCTATTGAGAAGCTAGAAACCGCAAGACTAAAGAATAAAAGAAGATTTGATAAGTGACATGGACTTCAGCCAAGAGGAATTCAAGAAAATGACTAAGTGCTTGTCTATGAAAGCAACCTAGACAATCAATACAGTGCTTCTAGGAAGATGTTTCACCTCCATGAAAGCTTTGTAGGAGCTTGAGAATGAGGAGAGAGAAGAATCCATGTGAAAAGTAACCAAGATCAAACTCTTTCTAACTCCTATGACCACTTTTCTTAGAGATTTACCTTCAAATTTGGCTCAAAATGACCCACGAGCTACCAAATCCAGTCTTCCAGTCTCCAAACTTGGTCCAAGGACTCCATTAATGCTCCTAAATGCTGTCCTCCTAGTCCTTGACCTCTAGGTCCTTGAGTGCTCCTCCATTTTAGTGCTTGTCCCTATGTACCTGAAGCTTCTTGGATTTTTAAACTGAAAAGGATGGTAATTAAGCATGTAAGGTAACTAAATGGATCAGAACTAGAGCTTTGATACCACTTATCATGAAGAGGATAGAAGAGAGTGAGAGTGTGTGTAGAAGAGAGAGAAAGACTGCGGGAAGAGAGAGAAAGAGAGTGATGAGGAGAGAGGAAGACTAGAAAATGAGAGAGAAAGACTGAAAGAGAGAGGAAGAAGCCATGAAAGCTTGGAGAGAGAGAGGTGAAGATGAAAGGAGACTTGTATTATTATTTGATGCCAAAAAATCAAGTCCCTAACACCTTATATACTAGCCAGTGTAGCTAGTATTTCCCCATTATTAAATCCCCCTCTCTTACAGAGGACCGATGGAATGGCGAGTGGGGGTAAACAAGGCATATGAAATTCTTGCCAAAAGAACACTTGTATTGAGGACGGTGGCTAGGAGGTGAGAGGGCAACGAGGGCAAGGAAGGCCACTTGGGCTTATTAGGGGGTTTACTAGGGGGTGGGGGAGTTTAGCGGTGGAGGTTTACGAGAGGTACATGGGGGGGATTTATGGGGGCTATGTATAGGGGCTCTATGGGGGTTGTGGAAGGGGGCTTTACGAGGGGGTAAAGGGAATGGGAAAAATGGGGCTTAATGGGGAGGGGAGGATGATGGGCAACTAGGGGGCTAATGGGATGCGCGGTGTCATGCTGCTGCGCATCCGAGCCGTAAACACCTCCATTTTTTTTGTTGTGCATTTGTGTTATTTTTCTGCGTGTGATTCATCGTGTGTGATTGATGCATTACGATAATCCGTCCTTTCAGTACCCGCATCCAATGTATATATTCCGCTAGTGTGTGTGTGTGTTTCTGTTTGGATGCATGATGTGTGTGTGTTAGAAAAATATGAAAAACTGATGCCAAAGGACATTATCAAGTTGATAATTTCAATGATGATCTCTAAGAAAAGTGCAGGGAATTGTGGAATCAAAGGCAGAGAGTTCAAGTTGCAACAAGGAAAGAGACTAACAAGAAGAAATTGAATCTTTGATGCCAAAGTTCACTATATTCCTTGTCAAGTAAATTACATGAGGTCCATGTTCAGAAAAATTTGAAGTATCTCATAAACTGTTTTGCATTCAGGTGTATGATGACAGTTACATTGAACAGAATAATGGGCATTATCTAATAATCTAGTCAAGCATGTCCCTTAGTGCACTGACAATGAGAGAACCAGCTGTTGTACAACACATCTGATTTCTAATGCTCTCAGAGTTTTCTATCATATATGAAAACCCAGTAATATATGGGATCTCAAAGCAATGCATCCCTATTCTTAAACAGGTACCAGGAGGTTGGAAGAACAAATCAAAGACCGTCAGCTGATCAGTACTATTTCAAAAATGATTAGATCTTATCAACAGTACCTCCAGAAGACTCCAGCACCACAGAATTTCCTGGTACAAAAACTTTCTGCTCTTTGTAGATAGTAACAGGACTGTTCACTCCTCACTTCTGAGGGGAAGAGATGAGTGGCTCAAATTGTGAACTTGCCCATTAAGGCTGCTAGCCCCATGGTTTTGAGACTGTGTTTCATCTGCACTCAGTGCTGGGGAATCTACAGGTGAACAAATGGAAGCATCCTTACTCTGCAACTAGTTATAAGCTCTGTAAACTGTATCCGAAATTTCTTTGCCAATTCCATCTTTCGAGAGTATCAGCTCCCATGCAGCTTTCCAGACCTTGAAGGTTTGTTTCCTCCCAGGAAAACTGTAACAGCAGCATAGTAAACCTATCCATGCTACCCAAGTCTTACCGACGTTGTTGATAATTTTACCATTAGCACGCCTCTACCACACATATTGCTCCAACTGAAAGTCCCAATTCTTGGAGCTAAGATGCACATCAACGGCGAACATTAGTTGGATGTCGAATTCTTTCTGAGAGAGCACCATGGGCTACTAGCAATCATGACAGCATCTTACAATCAATCTCGGTTTGTCAAAGAAACGATCTGCGCTCTAGCTCCTGCCCTCTTTACTTCAAATCCCATGGCCCGTGCCTCTGTCATGCCACAGAGGCCACATAACACAGACAACAGCACCATCATAGTGTTCTCGAAGGTGGAGTTTCTCCTCTCTTTCAGCTCCTGGCTATCTTCCCAAAGGTTGAAAGGTGTCGATGCAACCTGTATCAAGCAGCCTTCCATACCAGCAGCAGGTAGACATTTGCTTGTTTGACACAGCTCCCGTATCACAAAACCGGCAAGAGGAGACAGCTTGTTGTACTGCGATTCACCCGCAAGGACCCGGCCCCTGTACTTGACGAGGGTGATAGTATGTAGAACACGTGGTTTATGATACAGTTCATGTCGATCAGGAAGCTATGAGTGCACTCGACTCCACTCATCCAGCTCCACATTGTAAGCAAAGGCGATGCGATTCGCAGACGTCGGATTCAGCCACAGCAAGTCAGCTACCTTCAAGTTAGCTACAAAATGTTGGGCATAAGGAATCCTTTGATTTTGTCTAACGTCTGATAATGATGAAGATGCAGAAGAAGAATAGTCGTTCTCCTTTACCACCATCGATGGCTCTCTGCAGTACCCAAATAGAACCAATGCTCCCAATGCAGCAAATTCCCCATCGCCAATTGCCAAAAAAATATCAGTTTTCTTCACCAGATAAAGAGCAGGATCTACAATTATAGGCTTAACTCATTGAAATTCCTTCCAGCCAATGTCACTGGTGTGCCAATGAAGTTGAGATCCCTGGGGATATACGACAAAGCATCCCGTCCATCTAGAAACAGTTTGAATGCTTGAAGTACGGGACGCCCCTGAGTTGCCCAAAACGGACCAGTCCATATTAGTCTTCCCCTTCTCCTCTTTTAGTTAAGTGAAAAAAAAAACTCCTCTTTGACTAGAATAGCTCTAGTTTCTTTACACCAACAGGAGATCTACGCACAAACTTTGATTTTGACCTTGAGGACTGACGTAGGGTATCTTTGGAGTCATCAATTGCCCCATTAATAGTCAGCTTTGTGATGGGTGATCTAGATGCACACAAACTTTGACTTCGGCCTTGAGAACTGGGTGGCAAAATGCTCTCTCGGTGCTTCACTAGTGCTTTACTTGCTTAAGCAGCTTTTGAGAGACTTCCTTCAACTCTATTTCATGGGAACTATTGAACTTAGATGATCGACTTCCACAAAGCTTCCTTTGATTCCATAATTCCCTGCACTTTTCTTAGAGATCATCATTGAAATTATCAACTTGATAATGTCCTTTGGCATCAGTTTTTCATATTTTTCTAACACACACACATCATGCATCCAAACAGAAACACACACACACACTAGCGGAATATATACATTGGATGTGGGTACTGAAAGGACGGATTATCGTAATGCATCAATCCCACACAATGAATCACAGGCAGAAAAATAACAAAAATGCACAACAAAAAAAATGGAGGTGTTTACGGCTCGGATGTGCAGCAGCACGACATCCACAAAGCTGACTGTTAATGGGGCAATTGATGACTCCCAAAATACCCTACGATAGTCCTCAAGGTCAAAATCAAAGTTTGTGCGTAGATCTCCTGTTGGTGTAAAGAAACTAGAGCTATTCTTATCAAAGAGGAGTTTTTTTTTTCGCTCAGCTAAAAGAGGAGAAGGGAAAGACTAATATGGACTGGTCCATTTTGGGAAACTCAGGGGCATCCCGTACTTCAAGCATTCAAACTGTTTCTAGATGGATGGGATGCTTTGTTGTATATCCCCAGGGATCTCAATTTTATTGAACACACCAGTGACATTGGCTGGAAGGAATTTCAATGAGTTAAGCCTACAATTGTAGATCCTGCTCTTTATCTGGTGAAGAAAACTGATATTTTTTTGACAATTGGCGATGGGGAATCTGCTGCATTGGGAGCATTGGTTCTATTTGGGTACTGCAGAGAGCCATCGATGGTGGTAAAGGAGAATGACTGTTCTTCTTTTGCATCTTCATCATTATCAGACGTTAGACAAAATCAAAGGATTCCTTATGCCCAACATTTTGTAGCTAACTTGAAGGTAGCTGACTTGCTGTGGCTGAATCCGATGTCTGCGAATCGCATCGCCTTTGCTTACAATGTGGAGCTGGATGAGTGGAGTCGAGTGCACCCATAGCTTCCTGATCGACATGAACTGTATCGTAAACCGCATGTTCTACATACTATCACCCTCGTCAAGTACAGGGGCCGGGTCCTTGCGGCTGAATCGTAGTACAACAGGCTGTTTCCTCTTGCGGGTTTTCTGATACGGGAGCTGTGTCAAACAAGCAAATGTCTACCTGCTGCTGGTATGGAAGACTGCTGGATATAGGTTGCATCGACACCTTTCAACCTTTGGGAAGATAGCCAAGAGCTGAAAGAGAGGAGAAACTCCACCTTCGAGAACACTATGATAGTGCTGTTGTCTGTGTTATGCGGCCGTCTGTGGCATGACAGAGGCACGGGCCGTGGGATTTGAAGTAAAGAGGGCAGGAGCTAGAGCGCAGATCATTTCTTTGAAAAATCGAGATTGATTGTAAGATGCTGTCATGACTGCTAGTAGCCCATGGTGCTCTCTCAGAAAGAATCCGACATCCAGCTAATGTTCACCGTCGATGTGCATCTTAGCTCCAAGAATTGCGACTTTCGATTGGAGCAATATGTGTGGTAGAGGCGTGCTAATGGTAAAATTATCAACAATGTCAGTAAGACTTGGGTAGCATGGATAGGTTTACTCTGTTGCTGTTACAGTTTTCCTGGGAGGAAACAAACCTTCAAGGTCTAGAAAGCTGCATGGGAGCTGATACTCTCGAAAGATGGAATTGGCAAAGAAATTTCGGATATAGTTTACAGAGCTTATAACCAGTTGCAGAGTAAGGATGCTTCCATTTGTTCACTGCAGATTCCCCAACACTGAGTGCAGATGAAATACAGTCTCAAAACCATGGGGCTAGCAGCCTTAATGGGCAAGTTCAAAATTTGAGCCACTCATCTCTTCCCCTCAAAAGTGAGGAGTGAAAAGTCTTGTTACTATCTACAAAGAGCATAAAGTTTTTGTACCAGGAAATTCTGTGGTGCTAGAGCCTTCTTGAGGTACTGTTGATAAGATCTAATCATTTTTGAAATAGTACTAATCAGCTGACGGCTTTTGATTGGTTCTTCCAACCTCCTGGTACCTGTTTAAGAATGGGGTTGCACTGCTTTGAGATCCCATATATTACTGGTTTTTCGTATATGATAGGAAACTCAGAGAGCATCAGAAATCAGATGTGTTGTACAACAGCTGGTTCTCTCATTATCAGTGCACTAAGGGACATGCTTGATTGGATTATTAGATAATGCCCATTATTCTGTTCAATGTAACTGTCATCATACACCTGAATGCAAAACAGTTTATGAGATACTTCAGATTTTTCTGAACATGGACCTCATGTAATTAACTTGACAAGGAATATAGTGAACTTTGGCATCAAAAATTCGATTTCTTCTTGTTAGTCTCTTTCCTTGTTGCAACTTGAACTCTGTGTTCAGCAGCCCTTACACGAAATCTATGACATTTCTCGTGAGCCGGACGTGAAAGTGCTGCGTCAATTTTCAGCAAGATGGGAGACTCGCAAGAAGAGATGACAGATGACAATGTCATGAAGAACCTGTTTCAATCATTTACAACCTATATGCAGTAGCAAGCTCACGCGAAACGTGATAGTGATGCCATGGATGCCTTGAAAGCTGTCCAACAGGAGATGAAGCAGTTTAACGGCCAACAAGTGCCAACTTACCTGCATTTGTATGAAGAAAAGATGAAGTTTTTTGGGGTTTCTCAAGATGTTTGGAGCCGCTACTTCTTGCGGATCATGGTGCGCGCTCTTGAAGTCCAAATTTTAGAAATTCAAGAAACACATGCTGGTTGGACAGAGTTTAAGAAGGCATTAAAAGATGAATATTTCCGGGAGGATACAGGTCTTATGAACCGCAGTAATTTCTTAGCATGGGTTTCTATGCCTAATAAGGGATTTTCAGTTACCGCCCTTCTGTGAGAGTTTGAGAGCCGCTATGATCAGTTGGATGGGACTGAGCAGCAAGCTTTGGAGATGCAGAAAGTGGAATTATTTTTACAAGCCGCTGATGCTGATTTACAGGAAAAGCTAGATGATCTTTTGGAAGATCAAGCTACCGATTCAAGTTTAAAGACCGAGTGGAGACATGTCATTGATGCTGTGAATGCTCTTGTTAAGAAGCAGCGCAGGAGAGTACGATTGCATCGTAATACAGGATCTGCTTCTGAAAAATCCTTGGAGACCTCTTCTCTCTACCCCTGCTGCAAGTTCTATGCCTAAGCCTACTCCTCCTATTGTAAATCCACCAGTTCCTGCTACTCCAGTGCCCTTATCTGTAGATGATGTTATTAAAGGCTTGGCAGATTTGACGATTGAAGTAGTCAAAGCTGAAGTTGGTAAGTTAAAAGAGCAACTTATGTCAGTACCTGCTGTAGCACCTGCTCCAGCGACTGCTTTTCCAGCTAGCCAAAGAAAAGGGAGACAATGTATTTGGTGCGATAGTACAGAGCACCAACACTGCAGAGATTGTGATGCTTTTTAGGAAGCGCGTAAGAAGAATGTAGTGTTCTGGGGACAAGATGGGAAGATATGGCTGACAGAGACTAGTGCTCCTCTTGACACGAACTTTGGTAAGGGAGGCATGAAGAAGCTCGTTGATGATATGGCTGCGCGATCAGCTTATGTGAGTGTTAGAGGAGATGCTTCAGCTTATGAAGTCCAGCTTGAGCAGAAATCAGATGGAGACTCTGCTTTATGGTCCTCTGCCTTGGAGATAGCGAGAAGAGGGAAAGTTTAGTCATCTACTATGACTTGTGTGGGCTCCAGCATTCGAGGAGAAACGGGATGGGATTCTCCTGTTGACAGGTATTCTATTTTTGCCTATATGGCGAAAACACAGGGTTTAGATGCCATGGTTGAGGAAAAGAGAAGAAGAGATGAGGAGGGTCTCAGCACCTCCAAAAAGACTAGAGGGGGTGACTTTGTTTCACCACCTATTACAGCTCCACCTATGACAAGTTCTCTAGCTCAATCAAGTCCTGAACAACCTATGGGAGACAAGCACATGAAAGAGAAGAGGCAACCAAGAAAGGAGCCACGATTCAAGCTCTTCTCAGACCTTGATATGCAGACGGATATGAATAAGATTTTTCATGAAAGAATTTTGAATAGTGAAGTCACTTTTACTGTTGGAGAAGCTCTTGGGATTGCTAGAAGAGAAACACAGGATCAGATGCAGGATCTTTTGCAGAGGAAATGACATGCGATGGAAGGACCTGCTTTACAGGGATTATGGCATGAAGCTCTTGGGAAAGAGCACGATGATGCAGTGATGGTTGAGAATGCTTCTGTCAATCTGCAATTGGAGAAAATAGTTCAGCCTAAGCAGTATGAAGATGATGATACCCCTATTCTCATTCCTCGCAGCCATTTTTCACGTAGTCATTGGGCTAGAGCAACCACTGAGACGGTGGTAAGGATTGGAGAGAAACAGATTTCTTTGTTCGCTTTAGTCTATCATGGTTCCGAGATTAATCTTATTGCTCGAGGAGTTTATGAAAGTGGCAAGTGGCCTATGGATGCAGAGCATGGCTGGCGCATGAGAGCCGCCAATAATACTTCTGGTGATATGTATGCTGCTTGTCCAAGCATCAGAATTTCTATTGGTAATGTTGAAGAGGATTATCATTGCTTTGTTCAGGATTTTTGCTCTTATCCGATTATTCTTGGACAGCCTTTCATTACAGAAGCAAGAATGGAAATGAAAGTGATGGATGCTGGCTTAGCTTATGCACGGATACGCAGTAAGGATGGTATGCGAGCTGTTCAGTTTATGACTGTTGGGGTAAATCATCCGAGAAACAGGGACTCCTTGCATGAGGCACCATTACCTGCGAAGGAGTTGGATTTTCATTAGGTACCGCTGTCTTGCGAGACGCCAGTGGTATGGAGCGGAGAAAAGAGGAGATCTCGCCTCTTGGCAGTCAGTCTTTCTCCACTAATTTTGTTGGTTTTTCTTCAGATAGTTCAGTGAGTTATCAGAGAATTTCAGATTTTCCCAGAGCTGCCAGGCAGTACATTGGTCGTAAGGAGAAAGAATTGAAGATTGCAGGTATTTTGCAAGCAGAAGAGCATGTAGATGGATTGTATGAAGGGATGTCTTATGCAGATACATTGTTTGAGATGGGAACAATGCTGAAAACTGATGTATGTAAGGGTTCAAAGATCATACCTGTGCAAACCTTGGATATGTTTCAGGAAATTTCTGATTTTATGCTGAAAACAGAGTTAGAGGCTGAGAAAACTCAGCAAACTGAATTTATGGCTGATCTTGATCAGCTTACAGAATTGCAGAGGGCTGAAACCTTTCAGCCAGCAGAGTTAAATGCTAGAAAAATTCAGCATATGGAGTATGAGGCTGCACCCATGCAGTCCATAGAGCCGAGGGCTTAATCCATTCAGCCAACAGAGTTTAATGCTGAAAAATTTCAGCATACAGAGTTTCAGGCTGCACCCATGCAGTCCATAGAGTAAAGAGCTGAAATCTTTCAGCCAACAAAGTTGAGAGTTACTGAAAATTTGCAGAAATTGCAGCAAAGAAAAGAGTGCATGACTGATGCCAAGGTTGACAGGAAGTATAAAACAGTTGATAAGAAGGTTAATCCGGTTGTAGGGCCGCTTCCTCTTGATAGTGATGAGCAGATAGAAAAAGCTATGAAGCAGCCTATGTTGAGAGATCCTGCAAATATTGGACATAAATTTATAGCTGAAACTCTTGCAGAATTGAAGATTGGAAATGATGATTTCTTGCTTCCAGTGGAAAAAGAATGTTTTAGAGAGATGCTTGGACGTCATGGTAAGGCATTTTCTTTCTTTCCTCATGAAATTGGCTGCATTAGTCTCGAATTGGTTGCGCCTATGGTCATCTTCACTGTCCCTCATGTACCATGGAATATACGTCCTATACCTGTGCCTAAAGCACACTTGCCAAACCTGATAGAGTTGCTGAATGAGAAGATTAAGATGGGGATTTTGGAACCCTCTTCTGCTCCCTATTCTAACAGGTGGTTTACTGTACCAAAGAAGAATGGTACTTTGAGATTTATTCAGGATATGCAGCCGGTGAACAAAGTGACAATCAGGAATGTGGGAGCAGGTCTAGTTGTGGATGAATTTGCTGAGGCTTTTGCAGGACGAGCCATCTATTCTCTAGGTGACTTGTATTCAGGTTATGATCAGTTTCAGCTTGCCTTGGAAAGTAGGGATATTACTACTATGCGGACACATATTGGTCTTGTGAGGATGTGTACCTTGCCTCAAGGTGCCACCAACTTAGTTGCTCATATGATGAATGCTATGCATAGAGTTCTACGAGACTACACATTAGGGCCAAAAGCGCTTCAAAAATGGCACTTGTAAGAAAGTGATTAAGTTGCTAATTAGTTGAGGTTTAGGAAGAATAAAACCTCTAAATTTGGTTGTCCAGATGTGATTCATGAGAGAATATTTGGTTCATTGAAGAGGTCGGCCATTCATTGCCCTCATCTTTTAATCCAGGTCAGGGGTCACCTTTTCGGCCGTTTATTGTCTTGGAACTCGAGAGATTTTGTATTTTCGAGATTTTCGTACGAACTTCGCATTTGTTTGCTCCCGCATTTTCTTTCTACACACTATTCTCTTTTACCATTCCTTTTGTTGCACTTGCTTCCTATCACTGTGAGATTCTTGCTCGGTTCATTTGCTAGAATGTTTAGCAATACTACTTCAAATAACACAGGCGCAAGCACACGTAAATACAAGCTATCTATTCAGCTAGATCCGACTTACACATCTTGGAGAAGTATACATCATCGAGTATTGATAGATGAGATTGAAGCCAACAGGTTGCGAACACAAGGAATGAAGCATATAGATTTGTGGGTGGATGGAAATATCTATCCCAGGGATCCTTCTACAGGTAAACCACCTCCTTTTTTGAATGTCCATGACTATATAAGATATGCTGGAAAAGGTTACAATGGAATGCTTGGCTACTGTATGACGTTATACTCTGCATCTTACACATATATAGCTCAAATGCACGAAATGAAAAAAGCACTAGAAACTACACAAACAAATATTTTAGAGTTGACAAGTCAGATTGATATTTTGAAAAATGTTAACAAGTCATTGCAGGATAAGCTAACACGCTTGAGAGAAACTCTAGTAGGATTTAGAGAGAAGAAGAGACCATTAAAAAATATAACCAGCTTGTGTGAGAGAGCAAAGAAAAGGAGACTAAATCTTACAAAGAAATATGTCTCTAACATACTAGGCATAAATATCCGAGAGAATGAGGAAAGAATCAAACTTTTGAAGGAAACCATGAATAAGAAAGATATTTTGAGGATTCTTAAGTCACCAGAAAATGTGGATTTGAGAGGTCCAACTCTCAGAGAGTTAGTGAAGGATTTAAAAGGCACAGTGAAAGCAAATGAAATCCTAGAGAGATGTGATACTGTGGGTATAAGTCGAAAAGGTTATCGTGCTATCTCTGGATTATGGTTTAAAAATATTAAACGCAATAGGGTAACTATATTTGGATTGCCCCAAGCCCTTGCAGTTTCGACTGCAAGAATTTCCATGAATCGCAAGATTCCACATGTTTTTGGAGATTACATTCACATCGAAAGGTCTATGTCCTATGAAAAACAAAAAAAGCAGGCAATTTTTTATTACAATGAGTTTAACAATATATGGGTTGATCTAAAAAAGGTGCAAATTGCAATGGTTCACATGTATAAATTCACAGTAGAAGAAAGTTATGGTGTTCTAAAGTTTGCCTTGAAGTTGGATGAAGCACAGATTCAAAAGGGACAGAAGATAGAAAGAATTAGCATTTGCCTCATGAACATGGCATTGGACCATGGCAATGGTGAGGGCCAAGCTCCATTGCGTAAGATCCAATCCGAGATGGAGATTTGGTGGATTGGTGCAGCCCAGGTACCAATTGAAAATCATCAAACGTTGAAATGGTTGTTCAACCATACAGGTATTCCAAATATCATTAAGTCTCAAAGTGAAGGCGAAATGTTGGTAGTTGATGGGGTTGGTAAATTTAATGTGGAATGGTATATGAGTGCTGATTTGAAAACTATCAAATGTATGCTTGGAATATGTAATGGTGCAAATGCAAAATATCCTTGCATTTATTGCATGGAAAGTATTGGATCCAAAGATTGGAGTAGTTTGTGACCAGTAATAAGAAGAGCCCCAAATAGAGACTCTATAGATTTGAGTAAATTTAAAAACATAGAAGACATCTGGGATCCCATTCTTTCCATCTCTCTTAAGAATGTTCATATTTGTACTTTGCATGCAGAGATTAGAATAATCGATAAGCTTCTCAGGTTGCATCTTGACTACGCATATTCCATTAAGCCATTATCTTTATTAGATGAGTGTATTGATAAATGCAAGGCATTGCTATCGAAAATGGGATTTCATGGGGGCCAAGTTCACTTGAGAAATGATCCAATACTTTCAGGAAAAACAAGAGATATCTTGGCCGATGTCTCTATGGGAGGCTCAAAAGCTAGACGATTCTTAGGAAACCATTTAGGAAGGCAAGTGAATGCGGCTTGGGAGTATTGGAGAGAGCTATGCGAGATCACAACAAATGTTGCAAGCACGCCGAGGCTTGCGTTTCTTAGAATGGAGGTCTGGATACACCTTGATGTTTTTCTGAAACTCCTCAGGCAGCATAAGACAACATATACATATGTGAAAGAGTTCAAAAGATCAATCACAAAGCTTGTTCAGGTGATAAAAGAGGCATGGAGAGAAAAAGATATCACTTTTTATCTGGTAAAGTAATAATTATTTAATATGGGCTTATTTTGATAGGTTTTTCAATTGGTATAAAATTAGTGTTACTTTCTATTGCAGCATATTCTTCATATTCATGGACCTTTCTTTGTGGAGGAGCATGGCCCCTTTGCAACTTATAGTAACCAAGGCATGGAAAAATCCCACTATCAAGCATGCACAAGTTATTTTCGAAGCACAAGGCATGGGGGAGGAGTTACAAAAAGCAATGCTTTGGAGGAGCTATTCAATTGGTTTTTTCGACGACAACTTCAAAGAATGCAGATAAAAGACGGCAATGACACATGAGTAATCACACTTTTATATATAAGAAAGAATATATACAAAGCTAGTTTTCCAAAACTCTCACATTCTCTTCCTCCTCAAGAATCTTTCCTCTATAACGTAGAAATTTTTTTCTCTTGTAGCCAGCTATAGATTTTACATCAGTTCGGTTTGTAGCTAAGGCGTAGGATGAAAACGCCAAAAAGTATCCTGCTCTAGAAGCAGAGTAACCTGGACCGTAGCCAAAAATCCTAATTGCTGCATTCTTTTCCAAAAATATTACTTTGTGGATATTATATTGTAATCCTGAGAAACCTAGAAGCCTTGTAAGAGCTTTAATACAAAGTATGGGCCATGCTGCATCCTCTGAGAAACTACTATGAAGTACAAAAAAGGAATCAGGCTCAATCCTAGCCAAGTAGTGGCCGAGTGCAATGCCTTTGAATGTGTTACTAGCAGCTCTCAATCCTTTGCCATGCCCCAAGAAGTTATCTGTATCAGCAATCTCCAACTGCAAATAAAACCCATACTGAATGAGCATGAAATGTAAACCTACCAATGTGTAAAAGCAAATTCAAAATTATCTTACCACTTGATTTTCATCGTACTCCAATTTAAATGGATTCCATAAATTAATTGATGATGCTGTCTCATTGGTGTTAGTCAATTCTTTAACATATTCAGACTCCTCTCTTCCAAAATTGGAAATCCCAAGTTTGCTTTGAATGCGATCGTAGTCCTCATCAGTAATACTCAACTCTTTCTCAGCTTCTTTGGCCTTTTCAAAACAAAGAGAGAGGGCCTCACCAGCATCAATAAACTTATCGTCTAGAGTTTCTTTATCAAGTTTGAGAATCTCTTTCTTTGATTCATTTTCTGTGTCAATTATCCCATTTGCAGCATCAAAAGCCTCTGCAATAATTGCTAGACAATAATCTTCCCTAAGATTAAAAAGTTTTTGAATATCTGACTGTAAAATATACTCCTTGTCCTTGAAAGGTATAGATGGTAGAGAAGGAACAATATGGTGAGAACTCTCATCAGGTTGAGGGTTTGTATCTCCTTGGCTCTCCTCAATGATAGTCTCAGCTTTGAAGTGAGCAACATCCAAATTCTCAGCAACAATAAAAGCCTCAAAATCTGCATCTACAACCTCCTCTGTTTCCTTTTCATCTACCAAATCATCTAACATGCAAAAGCTGGCAGACTTTGCTCCTTCCAACTGTTGCTCCTCAGTTTTCACAGGGTATTTGACAAGGGTGAAAACAATAAAAGCAGTAGATTTTCTCATCATCTTGCAGTTTTTGGAATGAGTGGAGCAAAATATGTCTCTTGAATAAAACCTCTCCAGAGAGTGGGCACCACACTTTTTAGTAAATACTGACTTTTCATTTCCTGTTGACCCAATGGGAACATGGACATATTCAATTGTGCCAACTTCAACAGAAGGACCTGCAAGATTTTCAAACTCCAAAAAGTCCTCCAAAATATATTTTTCACAAGATTTCAGAACTTTGTCAAGGTCCCAATCAGGATTAAACACATTTTTCACAACTCCATAGAATGAGAGATCCATTCCATTCTGAAGGATAAAATCAAATAGCCTCTTTGATGGAGTGATATCAGTGAGCTCTGATACTCCTTGACCTCTCATTACCGATGTTCGCTTCCCTAGAGATGTACTTGGCATTCTCACACTGGTGGCAGAGGATGGAGAAGAAAAAGAATGCACAGGATCATCACATGTTGATGCCCTTGAGCCTTTTGAAAGCCTTCTTCTTTTACCAGTTCCTGGAGGAACCTTGGATCCTAGGAATTCTATGGGTTCCGACATGTTTATAGCTTCTGCCGATACAGTGCAATAAGAGAGAAACGATTCAGACAGATGTGCCCCCTCGCGCCGTATCGGTGATTCCAGCAAGAAGCGAAAGAGCCACAACGGTGGTCACACGAGCTTGGGCACTATGAGCTTGGGAGGAAAGCTGAAAGAAGACTCTGTAGAACCTCCAAAACGATGCGAAGAGACGAAAGCAAAGAAGGCAAACAGTTGCTCTCGCGTCGTATTAGGATAAGAGACAGAGGTCCCGAAAAAACTGAAAAAAGCCGTACGGATTAGGGACACACCCTTATGTAGGCACGGAATTATGCCACCTGGCACTATCCGTTGGTCTTCGACACGTGGCAGTAGCCGTTGGCCAACACGTGGCCGATAACCACATGGCAAACACGTGGACTGGTCGTTAGTTGTTACGTAGCATACGGACCATATATATAGACACGTGGCACAATCGACGTCGGACACGTGTCCGACACATGTCATGATTGACGTGGGTATATAAGGGGTTCTTTTTCCTACGTGTACACTTTTCATTTCTCGAGCTCTCCCGCCTTGCTTGCCGATACGGTGCGATACAAGTCTTGCGTCTTCTCCGTTTCTAATCTCTCGTGTTGTATCGGTGGTCTTTTGGCTGAGTCCTTGCTTCGCTGGTCAAAACGAGGTGTGCCGATATGGAGCGAATACGATCGTTCGAGGCTTTCGTAACCTTCCCCTCGCGTCATATCGGCCTTGTGTCGTTGCCAATACGGAGCGAGGGCGTCTCTACGCTGTCTTCGTTCCCTCCATATCGCACCGTATCAGCATTGTCATCTCCAATACGGAGCGAGGGAGTGGTTCCTCCGTCTACGCATTCCTCCTATCGCGCCATTTCGGCATCTCTCCTCTTGTAATCTCCAATACGGAGCAAGGGCGCTGTTCCATTCTCATCATTTTGTTCATATCGCGCCGTATCGGAATTGCTCATTTCGTCCCTTTTCGCGCCAATTAGCCTGTTGGGTTTACAGAGTTTTGTTATTTTAGTTATTGTCCTTCTGGTTGTTGTATTTGCTTTTCTGGATGGCAAGGACAAAGCAAACTGCAAGAAGAATGTATCTGGATGGGAAGGACAGTGGGGGTAGAAGAAAGTTACAATTTGATGAATCTGAGAAGGAGCCCTCTTCCAAGTTTCTTGAAGCTAGGCCATCACAGGCCCCAGAGCATTTTACAACAGAAATCCCCCCTACACCAGGTGTTGGCCTAACATCTTCCATGGAGTTAAAGAATTTGAGTGTTGTGAATGTTTCTTCTCCTGAAGTTGAGAAAGCAAAGGGTGAGGCTTTCCCTATGAAAAATTCATCCCCTACAATTGCACCTGAGCCTACATCTGCTGAAGCCACTGAACCTCCCAAGCCACAAAAGAGAAAGAGGAAGTCCAGATTCTTCTATATGCAGAGATGTTTCAATGAGATCAGGAAAGCCCAGAGAGCTACACAACATGTCATTCTGAAAACTGCTTTTATAAGGGTCGTTAAAGAGATCTCTGATAGATTGTCTCAAGTGGCAACTGTCTCTGGTCTAAATAAGAAGTGGCAACTCTCAGCCATTCTTGCCCTGCAAGAGGCCGCAGAAGATTTTGTTATTGATTTCATGAACGATGCTTACATTGCTACCGCCCATGCTCATAGAATCACCCTTATGAATAAAGATTTCAGCATTATCAGCAGAGTCAGGTATAGGTTTGACAAAGTGCTGAGGCCCTTGTCTTCCAACGATCAAAAAGCCCTTGAAATCCTTAACATTCCCCCAAAATTGTCCACGAAAGAGAAAAAGCTAAAGGTTGAGGATGTTACTCACCTTTACTCTACAAGGGGTGCCACCCAACAGGAGTCTTTCTTGAGTGAAAAAAATCAGGAGGTGTTTGAAACTGAAAACGATGTTTACAAGAGGAAAGCCGCATCACTTGCTCCCGTCAACAGCGAGAGGATGGGCAAAGTATATGGTCAGATTCTTGTGAATGTTTCTGTGGAACCTGAGGAGGAATATCTTAGTATATCTCCGAAGGACAAGCCCATATTGGAAAAAAGGGATGTCCAACTATCTAACTCCGTGGTTTTTTGTTGCATAAGGTAAGGCTTATATATATATATATTTTTCGTAAGTTAAGTCTTATAGGTTCAAGTATATTTTGGATGAAATTTGTATTGAATAGCTTTTGCTATTGACTGTAGGGCATTGGTCTCCTCTCTCACTCTCGATATCCGAAGAACCATATATATTGTTGATCCACTTCTCTCTGTGGAACTATTTGCAAAATCTGGTTCTAATATTTCACCGTTTTTTCGTAGCTTCGATAGTGTGACAAATTACCACATCTTTTTCCCTTATGTAGAAATGTATTTTTCTTTTTCGGTAGAGGAAAATTTATATCCATTTGCTTTCACCCTTCTACTCACCTCTTTTATGAATTTGCAGAGGGCATTGGAGTCTCATCTACATTAATTGTCTTTCAAGAGAAATTATCTTTATGAATTCTCTCAGCGGTGTTCATGGTCAAGCACAAATGTATGTTGAAAGAAAATTACTTACTTTGATTTTATTTATAAAAAATATTATAAACTTACAAAGCTTCCTTTTGCAGTGCTGGTAGACTCGTTTCTACATTTTTGGATACAACATACAAGGATCTTGCTGATCCTCAAAGGCCTTATACTTTTCTTCTACAAGAAGTTCCATTGCAAAGCGATGCGCATTCTTGTGGATGGAGAGTTATCTCAAACATTTGCAGAACAGTGGATTCAAAGTTGTTACAAATAGGAGTGAATGTAAGCTAATTTCATTTTATGTTTGTGTAACCCTTATCATGATTTCTTTTCACTAACTTATAACATTTATTCTTACAGTGTAGAGACTATCCTGATTCATATGTTTGGTGGATAAGGGAGAGATGCATTGAGCTGATTCTAGACAAGGCAATCACACCATATGATCCTAACTCCCCTCTTCCTCCCAAAACTTCAATGGCCAAGGGCACAAGCAAGGGAAAGGGCAAGGGAAAGGGTAAGGACAATGGCAATGGTAAAGGCAAGGGCAAGGGCAAAGGCAATGGGACCACTGCTGCAGAGTCTAAGAAAAAAGGAATGCCAATGCTCTATCCTCTGAAATTTGATCCATCCCCTCTTAAGCCCCAAGAAAAGAGACTACCTGTAAATGTGAAATTTTTTCAACAATCAAAGAAAGGCCCTGTGAGAAAAAATATCTTTGAAGAAATCGATAAAGAATCAAAATAGCAAACATAAGCATACACGAGCCTTATTATTTTGGCTTTGTACATTTATATGAAATTTTTGTACCTCATTGTGTAATGAAAATTTTCACTTATAAATCGAATGTAATGTACATTTTATTTATATACATTCGAAAGGCAACTTGCTTCATGATAGCTTATGAGTTCCCATTAAAAAATATCTTAAGGACACTCTATTAAGATAAATACTTGCCAAGTTTTCATTCTCAAGGCTCAAAACTCACAATTGTGGGAGACAAACAACTCGTACAAGAGAAAGAGCGCTCGCCTCTTTTACCAATTGTCTAGCAATTCCAAGGTATCCCTCACATCTTTCAGACTCCAATTGGAAGTAACATTCACCTTCTTTACTTCTTCATGCGACAAAACGTGCACCGCAAGTTTATATGGTGTGTAATCTGTATTGGAATCCAAGGGAACCCAAATACCCAATCTTAGTTTGTATCTCCTGTAATCAAAGCCCAAAGCAAGAGTTTGGAGAGGGATACTGTAAGCCAAAGCCAAGGATTGAGGGCATGCACTGCACCTCAAGATATCACCCTTATGGTCGCACTCTCTAGATTTCCAATGCGTCCCTATAGTGTTGTCCAAATCCTCTTCCGAAAAGTTTCTACTTAGCCAGGATACCTTCGTTCTTTGTAAATTTGTTGTTTTGAAGCAAGCCACGAAGATATGGAGGGGTACAAACCATGATAAACGTATTCTTCTTGAGATCCTTCCAGCTGTCATGGACTTTTTAATATCCTGAGATATTTTGAATTTGAAACTCTGCACCGTTACCTTGTTAGGAATCTCCCAGTTTAGAGATGAAAGACTTGGCAATGGCAAATCTTCGATATTCCCATTCCTATCCGCTTTAGAGGGAACCACATACTGTGCATAATATATAAAGACCTTGCATTCACTAAAAAAAGACACAGTTTGATCGGCATAAATAATGTCTGCCAATACCTTATGAATGGCATGGAAAGTCCCACTTAGGCTTTCCACAGGTTGCCATTCAATACTTGTTGACGGAAAGATATCTACAATGACGAACCGTTTGTTAGAACTTGCATAAATGGAAAAGAATTATATACGTTATTCAACTTATAACTTACAATGTGTTTGTTGGGGAACACGTTCATTTGGAGGCAAGTGCATATCCTTGGCCATGTAAACATGTTGCACCTTGACAAACCAGCCTTCGGGCATAATTTTGAAGGCAATGATATGCCCCTTCCAGTGATGTTTTATATCATCTCGTTTTCTTCTTTTCACCTTATGAGAGCCCTTGCAAGATGGCAACATGGTAACCCAATCGTTTACAACAAAGGTTTTGGGCTCAAAATTTCCATCTACTCCCTGGCTATAGACTGCGCAAGAGTGTATTAAACGAGAAGGGCGCCTAGAGAAAGCCATGAAAAGAATGAAAGCGCAGAGAAAGAAGCTCAAAGAGGGGTGAATGAACTAAAAAGTAGCGCCAAGAACCCAAATGAATATGTATTGGGCGCCAAAAACAATATTGAAAGATCTCCCGACTTTCAAAAAACTCATTATTAATTTCATCACATATCTGTCACATATTTTGTCAGATTTGTAAGTAAATAACGTCTTTGGGACTCCAAAACATGTCAGACTTTAGGGATTTTGGCTAGAAAAGAAGAGAGAATCACGAAATGGACTCCACTATCTCTAAAAAAGAGGAGACAAGAATACCATATTCTTGCACACGTGGCGAACTCTCTTTGTCCCTTTCCTTAATCTCGTGATTAACAAAAGTGCATTTTTTGAAGCGTTTTTGGCCCTAATGATTCCGCAGTATACCATGCCTTTCCTAGATGATGTGCCTATTAAGGGTTGTGCAGAAGAAGAAAAGAATGAAAGTCTTGATTTGCGAGGATGTAGACAATTTGTGGCTGAACACTTGGTTGCTTGTGAGCAAATATTGACACGATTAGAGGAGGTAAACTTGACTCTTTCAGGGCTGAAATCTGTCTTTGGTGTTAATGAAGTCATCATAGTTGGGCATATGGTTGGATATTATGGCAGAAAGCCTTCACCTGCAAAGGTGGATGCCATAAGCAGGATTGCAGAGTATTGCTCGACTACTTCAGAGGTGCTGAGATTTGTGGAAGCTTGTGTATTTTACATGATTTGGATTCCTCATTTTGCTCACATAGCAGATGTTCTCTATCAGCTGCTTCGAAAGGGGCAGAAATTTAATTGGGATGAGAAGCATTCGAAAGCCATGCGTAAACTCAAGAAGCTGTTGCAGTCAGCTCCTACTCTTCGCAAGGCGGATTATCCGTGTGGACGGCCAATCATGTTGACAATTGATACTAGTCCTATTGGCATAGGTTGGGCAGTGGGATAGGATGATGCTGATGGAAATAGATATGCAATCCGCTTTGGAGCTAAAGTTCTTAATGAGCGACAGAGGAGATATCCGCAGATTAAAAGAGAGTTGTGGGGAGTAGTCACTGCACTGAAGTGTGATAAAGGGTATTTTATTGGAGCTTCAGTTGTTGTGGAAACAGATTGTTTGCCTTTGCTTGGCATGATTACTAGCTGCTCGACTGCAGATATAACGATGCTTCGGTGGATTGCCTATATCAAATCATTGAATCCAGAATTTCGACACATAGCAGGGAAAGATAATCCAGTTGTTGACATGCTATCTAGAGCAAGATATGAGGATGAGGAGTCAATGCTTGCAGAAGATGATGAGATAGAGTTTGTAGCTTCTGTCCTTGTTCATGATTGTCAAGTATCTACTGTTGAAGCCTTTATTGAAGAACTCTATGTTGATGAGTGGCTACAAATTGGACAGTATCTAAGTTCATTGACTGGAAGAGTTGATTGGACAGATGATGAATTCAAGAAAATCAGAAGAAAGGCTTATGGGTATTTCTTGAAAGATGGTTTTCTTTGGAAGCATCCAAAGAAGAGAGGCGGCTTACCCTTGAGAGTAGTTTGTGAGGTAGCGATGTAGATACAGATTATGCGAGAGTTTCATGAGAGCTCATGGGTTGGTCATAGAGGTGTGTGGGCTACCTATGAGAAAATCAAAGAAAGATACTGGTGGAAAGGGATATATAAAGATGTTTCACACTTTGTGGAGACTTGCAGGGACTGTCAGCTTTACTCTTTAGTGCGGCATCGTGATGAGTTGCATCCGACCTATCCACTATGTATGCATTATAAGTGGGTGGTAGACTTGGTTACTTTGCTAGTGGGACTTTGGAAGATGAGATATCTTGTCTTGGCTAGGGAGGATCTTACAAACTATGTTGAAGGCAGATCTTTGCGGTCGAAGACCACCACTACAGTATGTAAATTCTTCTTGGAAGAAATATTTTGCAGGTATGGATGTATAGGCAAGATTATAGCTGATCGTGGAGAGCTAGATGCAGATGAAGCTAGAGAATTTTTCTCACGGCTTGGGATTAAGTTGGCTCTTACTACTGCCTATAATCTAGAGGGAAATGGCAAGAGTGAAAGAGGACATCTGCCGATAGTTAAAGCATTGGCAAGAGCTTGTAGTGGTCGGATTGGGGATTGGCCGAGATTACTACCTTTTGCATTGTGGGCAGATCGCTCTACACATAGCGTGGCTACTAGATATACGCCTACAGAGTTGATGTATGGGCAAAAACATGTCATGCCTACAGAAATCTGTGCTCTCACGTGGAGTGTTCTTCCATGGCATGAGAATTTATCAATGGAGGAGCTTCTGGCTCTTCGGATTCATCAACTAGAGAGAAGAACAGAAGATGTGCAGCTAGCAGTTGATCGTTTGAAGGAAGCCCAACTCAGAAATAAGGACAGGTTTGATTTGAGGCATCGCTTGAGGCCAAGAGCCATAAAAGAAGGAGATTGGGTTCTAGTCTACGACAATAGTCTAGAGAATCAGCATAGTAGCATGAGAAAAATGGTTCAAAGATGGTTTGGACCGTATGAGGTGAAACAGGTTTTTGACAATGGTACCTATGAGTTGGCTGAATTAGATGGAACAGTATTGAGGGTGCCCATTGCTGGAAAATGGGTCAAGATTTTCAAGAGAAGAGAAGATGAAGAATATTCACTTGAAGCATTGGCAGAAGAAGAGCAGGTAGAAGAAAGTTAAGCAGAAGAAGTAGAGAATATGGATGATGAAGCTGATGGAGAAACAGGTCCACTAGAAACTGATAAAGGACTTGACCTGTTTGTGGACTTGAATGATCCTAGATAGTTGGCTCATCTGGAGGATGCCCAGATTTAGAGGGGGTGGATGTCGTGCTGCTGCGCATCCGAGCTGTAAACACCTCCATTTTTTTTGTTGTGCATTTGTGTTATTTTTCTGCATGTGATTCATTGTGTGTGATTGATGCATTACGATAATCCATCCTTTCAGTATCCACATCCAATGTATATATTCCGCTAGTGTGTGTGTGTGTTTCTGTTTGGATGCATGATGTGTGTGTGTTAGAAAAATATGAAAAACTAATGGCAAAGGACATTATCAAGCTGATAATTTCAATGATGATCTCTAAGAAAAGTGCAGGGAATTGTGGAATCAAAGGAAGCTTTGTGGAAGTCGATCATCTAAGTTCAATAGTTCCCATGAAATAGAGTTGAAGGAAGTCTCTCAAAAGCTGCTTAAGCGAGTAAAGCACTAGTGAAGCACCAAGAGAGCATTTTGCCACCCAGTCCTCAAGGCCAAAGTTGAAGTTTGTGTGCAGATCACCCATCACAAAGCTGACTGTTAATGGGGCAATTGATGACTCCAAAGATACCCTACATCAGTCCTCAAGGTCAAAATCAAAGTTTGTGCGTAGATCTCCTATTGGTGTAAAGAAACTAGAGCTATTCTTGTCAAAGAGGAGTTATTTTTTTTTCGCTCAGCTAAAAGAGGAGAAGGGGAAGACTAATATGGACTGCTCCATTTTGGGCAACTCAGGGGCGTCCCGTACTTCAAGCATTCAAACTGTTTCTAGATGGATGGGATGCTTTGTCGTATATCCCCAGGGATCTCAACTTCATTAAGCACACCAGTGACATTGGCTGGAAGGAATTTCAATGAGTTAAGCCTATAATTGTAGATCCTGCTCTTTATCTGGTGAAGAAAATTGATATTTTTTTTGCAATTGGCGATGGGGAATCTGATGCATTGGGAGCATTGGTTCTATTTGGGTACTGCAGAGAGCCATCGATGGTGGTAAAGGAGAATAATTGTTCTTCTTCTGCATCTTCATCATTATCAGACGTTAGATAAAATCAAAGGATTCCTTATGCCCAACATTTTGTAGCTATCTTGAAGGCAGCTGACTTGCTGTGGCTGAATCCGATGCCTGCGAATCGCATCGCCTTTGCTTACAATGTGGAGCTGGATGAGTGGAGTCGAGTGCGCCCAGAGCTTCCTGATCGACATGAAGTGTATCATAAACCACGTGTTCTACATACTATCACCCTCGTCAAGTACAGGGGCCGGGTCCTTGCGGCTGAATCGCAGTACAACAGGCTCTCTCCTCTTGCCGGTTTTGTGATACGGGAGCTATGTCAAACAAGCAAATGTCTACCTGCTGCTGGTATGGAAGACTGCTGGATACAGGTTGCATCGACACCTTTCAACCTTTGGGAAGATAGCCAGGAGCTGAAAGAGAGGAGAAACTCCACCTTTGAGAACACTATGACGGTGCTGCTGTCTGTGTTATGCGGCCGTCTGTGGCATGACAGAGGCACGGGCCGTGGGATTTGAAGTAAAGAGGGCAGGAGCTAGAGCGCAGATCGTTTCTTTGACAAACCGAGATTGATTGTAAGATGCTGTCATGACTGCTAGTAGCCCATGGTGCTCTCTCAGAAAGAATCCGACATCCAGCTAATGTTCACCATCGATGTGCATCTTAGCTCCAAGAATTGCGACTTTCAGTTGGAGCAATATGTGTGGTAGAGGCGTACTAATGGTAAAATTATCAACAATGTCGGTAAGACTTGGGTAGCATGGACAAGTTTACTCTGCTGCTGTTACAGTTTTCTTGGGAGGAAACAAACCTTCAAGGTCTGGAAAGCTGCATGGGAGCTGATACTCTCGAAAGATGGAATTGGCAAAGAAATTTCGGATATAGTTTACAGAGCTTATAACCAGTTGCAAAGTAAGGATGCTTCCATTTGTTCACCTGCAGATTTCCCAGCATTGAGTGCAGATGAAACACAGTCTCAAAACCATGGGGCTAGCAGCCTTAATGGGCAAGTTCACAATTTGAGCCACTCATTTCTTCCCCTCAGAAGTGAGGAGTGAACAGTCCTGTTACTATCTACAAAGAGCAGAAATTTTTTGTACCAGGAAATTCTGTGGTGCTGGAGTCTTCTTGAGGTACTGTTGATAAGATCTAATCATTTTTGAAATAGTATTGATCAGCTGACTGCCTTTGATTGGTTCTTCCAACCTCCTGGTACCTGTTTAAGAACGGGGATGCACTGCTTTGAGATCCCAAATATTACTGGTTTTTCGTATATGATAGAAAACTCTAAGAGCATCAGAAATCAAATGTGTTGTACAACAGCTGGTTCTCTCATTGTTAGTGCACTAAGGGACATGCTTGACTAGATTATTAGATAATGCCCATTATTATGTTCAATGTAACTGTCATCATACACCTGAATGCAAAATAGTTTATGAGATACTTCAGATTTTTCTGAACATGGACCTCATGTAATTTACTTGACAAGGAATATAGTGAACTTTGGCATCAAAAATTCGATTTCTTCTTGTTAGTCTCTTTCCTTGTTGCAACTTGAACTCTGTGTTCAGTAGCCCTTACACGAAATCTACGACAGCGGGTGGGTATGGGGGGATTAGGGTAGTTTGGGTAGGGTATGGGGGTAAGCGGTGGATGGGGTGGGCGCAGGATTCTAAGTGTGCAGGATAGGTGGTTAGGCTAGGGGCGGTGGGTGTAAATGGGTGGACCAGAGAGAAGGAGGGTTGGGTGGCAGGTGGTTAGGCAGCAGGAAGAAAGTTGTTGGCAATAGGTGTAAGTCATGTGATGAGTTGGTAGCATGTGAATGGTGAGAGGCCAGGCGGCAAGGTAGCGATAGCATGCGAATGGTGGGAGGCAGGTAAATGGCGGGAGATGCGAGGATCAAGCGTGGCAACAAGGGTGCATAGATACTATAGTGGCCAACAAAGAAGTCATGGCAGAGGTGGAAGGGGGGGGAGTATAGGGTAGTGAGACAATGAGAGGGAAGGGAATGAGGAGAGGGGAGGGAGGGGGAAAAAGTAGTGGGTGGGAGGGGAAGGGAGGGAGATGGGGAGAGACAATGGCAAGGGGGAAGAAGGAAGGGAGATGCGTTAGGGGGAGAGAGAGAGAGAGAGAGAGAGAGAGAGAGAGAAGAAATAAGTTTTGAAATTAATTATTTTTCTAAATTTATTTATTTTTTCCTTTTTTTTAAAAACAATAAAACAAGACATAATGGCCATTCCCCAGGAGTCCACTAGGGTTTACCGTGTGGTATCACGTGAGTGTAAGGGAGGGGGTTATTTAAGGGAAGGAAGGTACATTTTATAAGGTAAGGTCCCATAAATACGGGGTAGATAAAGGGTATTCTCATATATTTCTTGCACACAGGTGACATCTCTTTATTACTACTAATGAATCCCCCGTGTGGCCATGAAGGGTAGTTCTTCCTTTTTTAGCTTCTCAATAATTGGATTTTCGTTGTCCTCAACCATTAGGAAAAATTTGAATATTAAACAATAAGTAAAACTATTGCAACCCTTCATAAGATCTACACAATAAATAGAGCAAGTAGCCTTTTTTTACTGACTCCTCAACAATACATATAATTTGCAATCTACTAGTAGATAATCCTTGTGTTTTCTCCTTGACAAATACCTCAAAACTTGAATATTTTAAATTTGTAATCTACGCACTAAAAAATGGCTTACATAACCACAATAATAGTATCCCTTGAAATTTTTGTATAACCTTATAGAGCTAAAGTGGGGTCTGAAATTACCTCAAATAGAAAAAACCATAGCAAAAAGTATCATCAAGAGTCTATCTACAAAATAGATGCCATTCTACTCGCTTCATCAAAGCTGATAGTTATCTTAGAATCTTGCTCCATGGTGCTTTTGGTGCCTTCATAGGTACTATCCAAGGGAAAGAGAGAAAGAATGGAAGAGCTTCTTACCAATTGCTTGCTTACTTGAACCATTGTTCCTTCTCCTTCACTTTAACATTGAAAACCAACTTCTCACACTGGTGTCACTTTGATATCATATCAAGAATCATAGCAAGGAGACTTGCTTGAGGTATGCACCAAACACACACAATATGCACAAGAGAATGTTCACTCAAGAACACCAGAAAAGAGATGAAGGCCAAAATATTTTCTTCTTGGTTTTTGTCCTTTCTTCCTTATAGAATACAATATACACAAAGTATAGATAATATGCAATAGAAAGAAAAATGTCCTAGTAAGTCACAAAATGCATAATTGACTATACTAATTAGGTAGTATTATAACTATGCCAACTATATAGGTAGGTGTAGTAAACCACATATATTAAGTGATAAGTAAGTCGGGGAATGTGAGAATCATAATGACTACCAATGTGCCAAATGTAGATGTATGGACTATCTAACTAGGTAGTCCATTATCAATATTTACACATGTTGACCTTGCTATCTCAACATACTAACCAAAGCCCTACAAAGCTGTTAACCCCAACACGAAGAAAGCAAAAGGAAGTGGAAAAGACGCAGGGAAAAGGCGAAAAAAAGGTAGCCTGACTGAAGAAAGAAAATGAGAAAAGGCCAAAAGCGCAAGGGCAACCTTAAAAGTCCAAGGCAAAGGCAAAAAGGGAAAGGCGCATTTTAAAATAAAAAGGCGCACCCTGAAATCTTGTAAAAGAGCGCCGGGCTCTCACCCGTGCAATTTGTAAATGTAGACGGGCGGTGGACAGGAAGCTAGAAAAATAGAAGGACAATGGGAAAAAGGGCCTAGGCTATGGCCGGCCATGTAAAAAGGGGAAAAGGGGATGACCGCCCAAAAGGGATTTAGGGTTTTGTATATAAAGTTGAAAAGTGAATGAGAAGCTCATTCTTGTGTGTGGCCAAAAGTAGCTCTCCTCTTCTTCTTCTTCTTCTTCTTGTTCTTGCTTGCTTGAGCTTGTGCTTGAGAGAGGGAGTGTGAGAGTGTGAGGGAGTGAGTGTGTGAGGGTGAGGGACCGAGGAGGAGAAGCTCTCCATCTTCTCCTCTCTTCTTCTCTTCTCTTCTCTTCTCTTGTCTTGCTCACGGACATGGAGCTTGGAGTGTGGAGCTTGAGGATGGAGTTTGCTTGAAGCTTACACTTGGATCGTGGAGCTACCGGAGTGCGCGGGAGAGGAGCTAACTCGAACGGCATCAAGGTAAGCTCACTACACCCGTAAGGTAGGCATTGCACGTCGGCTATGTGAGAGGTAGCCATTAGTGCTCGGCTTGGAACACTTGAAACAATAAGCGGTCCGAGGGTCTCGGCAGTTGAGTGAAAGCTCCCACATTTTGGTTCCGTTGCCGGGACCAACGGATTCAAGCCTTGAGCGCTTGCGTGCTTCGAATCGCGCATTGGAGTAGGGTTTTCCCGAACCGGTGCTTGAGGTAGATAGGTAGGAAGCGAGGGGGTTGAAGAGGGTATTCGATCTTCTTGGCAAGTAGGTTGTTTGCTTTCTTGAGATTTATGTTGTGGAATGAAGTAGTGTAGGTATTTAGTTTGTGATTTGGATGCATTTAGGATAGGAAAAAACAAAAAAAAAACAAGCAAATAGTAGGGTTCTCTGTTGCTGTATAACAGGCTAAAACAGGGAAACAGGGGACCAGATTCAAGTTCTGGGTGAGACAGGGACAGGGAACTAGCTTTAAGGTTCTGCAGTGCTGGGAAAGGACCTTAAGAGGCCTGGGAGGCCAAGATAGACCTCAGTTCCTTGGTTTGCCTTGTGAGAGAGAGAGAGAGAGAGAACTTCTGGTTCACAGGACGAGGAAGCGCTACCCCGATTTTTAGGCGCCGGCGATTCGTGCTGCTGCAGGTGAGTCTGGTGTTTTCCAACAAGTGCTCTAATCAGATCTAGAAAGTTTGTGGTGATTGTATGCAACAGACAGTGAGGAGGGATCAAATGCATGGGAATAGCACCCGCCGCCGATGCAGTCGGACCAACTCACAGTGATCCAATTCCCAGAATCGGACCACCCGAGTTCTGGAGTCGGACCGTCCGATTTCCAGAATCGGACCGCCCAATTGAAAGTGAGTCGGACCAGTCTGGTCCGATTCCCAGAATCGGACTAGCTTGATCGGACGTACCACGTGGCACTCAGACCACTCAAACTCGGACCAACCCGTCCGATTTTGAGAATCGGACGCTCGAACCAACCTGTCCGACTCGGACATTCGGACACTGGGACCAATCCATAATCGAACTTGCCAAAATCGGACCACCCTGTCCGATCTGATTCCCAGAATCGGACCACTTTGAAAATCAGACCACTTTTTTATCCGAGTCCCAGAATTGGACGTGGCCAAAATCGGACCACTAGGCCGATCCGACCAACCCAAAATCGGACGTCCGATTCCGATAATCGAACTCCTGAAAATCGGACATCTTAGAATCGGACAAAAAAGTGTAAAAATCCGACAAGTATCTAGAACACAAATTTTGACACATCTAAATCCCGAGATTGACCCCAAATGCTACCTAGAGCTAAAGGCACATGATAGATCCATCACTGGGCTAAAATTTAGAGCACTTAGTTCAAATTTTGGCTATAAACGGTCCTCCAAATTGTGCATGGGTTTTACCGTAACGGCCCTGCGGGCTGGGGGGACTGCCCCCCCGGACCCCCGTAGAGGGTCTGCCCCCTCCGCACCTCCCCCAAGTAGGTTGGAGAGAAAACCCATGGCCTGATAGGTCCTCCAAATTGGGCCCTAGTGTAGTAATGGTTCTACACGAGCATGGATTCTCACTTGCAAAAGAGCAACCAAAAACCCATACCCGGACAGAGAGAAACAGAGACCCTAGAACCTCAATGGGCCAATCTAGCCATCGAGGGCAAAAAGGCCACACCACAAGAACACATGTACATTGTGTTCATACCATGTCTAGTCAGAGCGAAATGCAACATCAGCAAGCTACAAATGCCAAGATGACTAGACATGACACTCTTGATAAGAGATGTACCTTGAGCAACACTGCACAGACAACCCAAGACATTGGTGGAGAATCCACGTCTGGTCATGCAAGTGGGGACTCAAGGGCATCTGTCAGAAGGCTTAAATTTACAAGCCAGGACCCGGAAGATGAAGACATAGTACCACGTGCTTATCTTAGGGTCAAACTCACCACAAAAAGAGAGCATACTATTGATGCTCTAATTGATGAAGGAGCAGATTTTAATATCTTGACCTATGAATCATGGACCCTACTAGGCCAACCAGAGTTGACACTGACTAGTGCAACTCTTAGCCCTTATGGGGGACACCCACAAGCACTCAAGTGCAAAATCCTTGCGACAATTGAAACAGAAAGCTTGCCTATCCTATTTCATGTTCCTCCAAATAGTGCTAGCTGCGGGAAAGAAACCCTCCTAGGAAGACCCTTCAAAAGGGCAACCAAGTGTGAGGCTGACTATGTAGCACAGAGGATACACCTGACACTACCGGGTGTGAGGATAGTCACAACCTTTAGCAAGGGCGACCTCACCAAACCTCGAGGGAAAGGCAAGGAAGATGCTGACGTAACAGATAAGCCTACTAACAAGGGCAAGGACTTGTTGGAAGAGTTGATACAAGCACAGGTCGAACAACGAGGACCAGTGAGTGAGGCCATGCTTGAAACAAAAAGATCAAGGGACAATACCAAGGACGGGCTTTGGACTTACAAATATCGTAGAAGACCCCAAAAGAAGCCCAAGCCTTATAGACGGAGGTGTCGATGGAGAGCCAACACAACGCCACAATGGATATCCAAGGCGTTGCTTCGGGCTCAAGGATATTATGCAGGCAACTGATGGATTTGGGTGCCAAAATCCCTTGCTAAACCTCCCTGGTCGACTGAAGGCCAGAGTGCATCAAAAGCAACGAAGCACAGGAGGAAATCTAATAGAAACTCTAGGTCTTGAGGTAAGAAACTAGACACGAGTGTTCGAAAGAAAGAGCCTCAACCTAGCATGCTTAATAAGCAGATGTCATATGTAACCATTGAGCGTGCACAAAAGCCATTAGTGCCCAATGAGCCTTTGATTTTCCAAGGGGAGAACAAACATCATAGGCACAACATTGCTCATGGCAAGGCTACTCGCTCAACAAAGCAAATGACACAATCATCTAATGGCCTTGAGAAAATCATTCAGCTAGTGCCACATCCACCTAGGAGTCCTAGATCTCCTGCACCCTCTTCTCCCAAACAGACACAAGAAGCACCACAACAGTTGTCAAGGGCGACTGCTCAATTCCAATCTCTATCTCCATCTAAGCTTCCAACCGTCAAAGAGGTGGGACATGAGGCCATCTGTAGCTCTCAACCCAAGGATATGCGTGAGCCACCTAATGTGAATAGATCAGCTCATGTTCGATCTACGCAGATGAGTGCTCAAAGGCCATCAAAAGACACAACCACTTCTGATCGCCCTAGGGACTTGACACCGCAATCCACCAAGGATAGCCAGCCCACTAAACTAGCGGCTACTACTTCCAATCAGGGACCACAGTAGTCATAGCCCTTGGTTGTGACAATGCCCCTTGTGGAATGTGTCCTTAGTAGTTTACCTATGGAGGAGGTGTCGCAACTAAATCTCCCTTGACAAATCCAGCACTTTCAAAGTCCCTAAAGCCTAGGATGGAGGAGTTAAACGCAAGGGAGTTGGTTGAAAAGCTAGACTCTCTGAAAAGAGTGGCAGTTGTGCCCTCACAACCGGGCAAGGCTATTCAGCAAACCATGGCTATGCCCCATAAGGACACACTAGAGAAGGGAAATGCTGAGGCCCGACCAAGCACATCAACGGTCGATATAGTCCAGGGTCCTGAGTCATTGAGAGAGGCACCTTCATTGACCAAGAAAAAGAGGAGAAAGCAGAGAAAGTAGCAACAGTTGCGGGTGATTGTGGACCCCAAGAACATTGAGACGAAGGGCGCTGGAGAGCTGATGAATAAAGCATTGAGTCCATCCACCAATGAACCCACTGATGCCTCTCCTAACAGCGGTGAAACCTCAAACACATCTGTGTACCATGACAAACCAAAGCAACAGTTGCCATCAACAGTTGCTTGCAACACTCTATCCACTGACAATAGAACTCACATTGATCAATCAAGAGTGGATACAACGTTGTCACAACAGGGTGACAAATCTATACCAGTCATATCCGAGAAGAACCATGACGAAATAGCATCAAAACCTCAGGAGAAACGTGAGAACCCCAAGAGCATAAGAAATCCTAGCGTTGACCAATCTTGCTCATCTAGGCCTGAGCCCCCAGCCGTGCTAAAGCCTAAGGAAACTCTTAGAACTTTGCATGAGATAGCAACTGAGCAAGCCCTTGTTGAATATAGAAGTGTCGCAGAATGCTTAACTGAGTTGGAGGCTAAGCTCAAAGTGGTCGCGCGTGTCTACGTCCTTGCGGACATGGGCACGATCCCCAAGGAGCAGCTTGGAGATTACTTGACCTTTTCTCTATCATGGGAAGAACAAGAACATCTTAACAGGCACTACGACAGGCTCCTGCATGAACATATGCAACTCATCCCTAACGAGGAGGCTGACAAACTGTGCTTAACCATCACGTTCAATGAAGTGCTCTGCCGACCGAATCTCGTAGACATAGAGCTACTAAAGCGATTGTCAGCAAGCTAGAGTCAATTTGAGCAGCGTTGGTGCGAAAGCCACGTCGTAATGGCCGAAACAGGGGCTCAGATCATGACGGTCTCAGAAGAGCGATTGGCCAAGTGGCGGTCTCAAAGAGACCCAACCTACGTGGCACCAACTTCCCTTCGAGTGCTCACTGACATTCGGGGTACGGACTTAGCTGGGACTAGGCTACAAGGCCCTTTGATTGATAAGGTTCTCACTGAGGAGGAGTTACATATTGCCAGTAGACTCGGTCAAGGTTCCATGCTACTCGACGTGGCAAAATATCTATCAGTATTAAGTCAGTTGCCACGAATACTAGATACGTGTGCCATGCTCCGGTACAACCCCGAGTTCTACACTTGGTTCTTATCCTCGTAATGTGACATGGATTCATAAATATGTATATAAATAAACACCACTTTTTGTGTCACCGTGTATAAACAACGTCAACACACACAAGCAATGATAGTCAGGCGCAGGGAGAAGAGTGGGGTCAGATAAACTAAGCTCCTCAAGTCCTCCTCTCATCTCACATTTAAAAGTGTGTGACCAGCCCCACCTCCAGGTGAGAGCATGCAACCCACATTGCCACCATGGGAAGCCTTGACCAACAACTCTGATGGAGTAGGCAGGGTGTAGTCCTTTCCAATACACCTGCTTCCCTTTTTGGTCTATTCTTTCAAGGATGTGCCCTGTCCCACTCCATGACAACCAGTCCACGCGACTTAGCATAAACTAATATCCACTAATGACTAGAGGCCACGCGAACATCAGCATGGGGGCCATTCCTCTACAACAAACACCACATGCCTCACCCCTCCCCTTCTTGTCATATGCGCTTCATAAACCACACTAAAATCCCTTCCATGCAAACAATTGTATCATGTATCAAGGTCTAACCCTTGGATTGCGTCTTGCAGATTTCCTTTTGCAGCGGAACACATGGAGAATCATTGAGATCTAGCATGCAAAGACGCTCTTCGCAGAAGGCGGGAGCATGTGGCACGCGCCCCTCCACCGGAGCGCTATGTGCCCACCATCAAGAGGTATGCCAAGAAGCGAGGCCCTAAGCGACACTGCCCAGGGTGAAGGCCGAAGAATCCTCGAGTCAAGAAAGTCGAGACTTGAAACGCGCAACTCCCAGCTCCCGCTCGGGCCCCAGATGCTCAAAGGCAGAAAGGGCAGCTCAGGAGAGAGAAGAATTTAATGAATTATTTAAAGACATTCTGGAAACGGTAACGGGCCGGGATTACACCATTCATGTCCCGACCGACATGTTCCCTGCTCACCCCCATGGGAGCCCCACACCAGCAGAGCCCCAATCACCCGGCCACCCAAACTCGCCTCGCCTCATACAAATCGAGTAGCCCATGATGCATAAAGGGCTTATCAAATGATAACTGGCCATAACTTTTTGTTTTTAAATGGTTAAGTGTTCCCGACTTGTTAAGTGTTGACATGTTTTTGACTTGTATGAACTTTTCATATCTGCGTTTAATATATTTTATGCCTTTAGCAAAAGAAAAAGCTAATCAAGCGCAGGTGATAAATGTCTAAGTGAACACCATAGAATTCAGATCAATGATGTCTCCTTGCATTGCACAGGCTTATTATAGTTGCGGCATATGCCATGCTCGTACTCTCATGAAGCGACAAGTGGATATAGGATGGGACAGATCTTTGGGCGAAAGTGTTCAATGCTTGATCACCGCAAGACCATCGACCCCCCAAGGAGCCGCGGCAAAGCCACCCTGCCAAAATCACGAATCCCCCTTGCCAACCGCCCACATTGCATGGCCCAAAACACATTCCTGGGCCACGCCCCCTTTTTGGGTCAAGCTCTATAGTTGGCTCATGGTAGTCGTTACCTCAATTGTACCCACATCGCATGTGCCCCAAGGAGGGTTGCAATATCTCAAGTGTATCTCCCCCTTTCGCCAACTGCTTCTCTAACAACGAGGCTAGGGCACAATCATCATTGTACTATCCATTTTCTAAGCCTTCGAAGCTTGACATTTTCCAACCCTTTGAAAGGCTGATAGCCTCAACATATTGTAATGGTTGTACTCAGCCAAATCAAAAAAAAAAAAACAAAAAAAAAGAAAAGAAAAGAAAAGAAGAAAAGAAAAGAAAAAGAAATGAATGGAAAGATAAGAAGCATCCACGATCACAGCACAGCACCTAGGGGTCCTCAAATTAGGTACGTTTGGTGACCTTGGTCAACCGGCTTCGTCCCTAGTCCCCTAGCCCCTTACCATCACCCACAATTGTTCAGGGTACATCAAGGCTAGGACATACCTGGGGAGCTTGTCTCGCCTAGGATTAGACCTGTCACCCTGACCCACTTGCACAATTTTCTTTTGCACTCTGCCTTAGTACCATTGCAATCAGTGGTGATAAGCACCGCGCGATTGGCCATGAAAAGTACACCGTACTCATCAAGCAAGTCCAATAGTTTCCAGCTACTGAAAGTGCGGTGTCCTTGTATTCAATTATGCTAAATCGTGCAGTCACAATGCAAAGGATGTCTCATATACCTTCACGTGTACTCCTTCTCCACATGGACAACTTTGCTTCATCCACGCATTGTTATCAAAAACTAGCCCACGGTCTTCTAACTATGTAATATCTAAGTATGCACGAGCACTCACATAATATCTGCACCAAAGTATATCCACAGTTTGGGTCCTCCAGTGCAAGACAATACTCTAGGCTTGCTTAGAGTTCGACCTGTCTCCTAAACTAATCAAAATATGTCTTGTGCATGATGAGAAGCCTAGCACTACCCCTTAGGAAGAGACCACATGTGAGGTTTTCCAATTGCAGGTATAAGGTGTTGTTCGCTCTTCATCAACACTCAACTTTGAATGTTTGTCCCTTACCATCCAACAAGCCCGCAAAGAATCGTCATGTGCAGAATCCCCAACAAAACCAACACTTGTGCTGGCCATCAATGCAATCCCCAACACAGCATAGCCCTACCACCAACTCCAACAACCTTCCACCAGCCACCTTGGCCACCAACAGGCGCCCAGGACCTTTTGCGACACCACCACCAACACTCCTCCACGGAAACCACAGGCGTCCTTGTCACCCATGTCTTCAATGCATGCTACAGCCCGCTACCTACGACGGTGAGTGCCATGGGACTGGCACTCGTCTAGGAGGGGGGTAATGTTAACCCCAACACGAAGAAAGCAAAAGGAAGTGGAAAAGACACATTGCAAAGGCAGAAAAAAGGTAGCCCGACTGAAGAAAGAAAAGGAGAAAAGGCCAAAATTGCAAGGGCAACCTTAAAAGTCCAAGGCAAAGGCAAAAAGGGAAAGGTGCATTTTAAAATAAAAAGGCGCACCCTGAAATCTTGTAAAAGAGCACCGGGCTCTCACCCATGCAATTTGTAAATGTAGACGGGCGGTGGACAGGAATCTAGGAAGATAGAAGGACAATGGGAAAAAGGGCCTAGGCTATGGCCGGCCATGTAAAAAGGGGAAAAGGGGATGACCGCCCAAAAGGGATTTAGGGTTTTGTATATAAAGTTGAAAAGTGAATGAGAAGCTCATTCTTATGTTTGGCCAAAATTAGCTCTCCTCTTCTTCTTCTTCTTCTTCTTGTTCTTGCTTGCTTGAGCTTGTGCTTGAGAGAGGGAGTGTGAGAGTGTGAGGGAGTGAGTGTGTGAGGGTGAGGGACCACGGAGGAGAAGCTCTCCATCTTCTCCTCTCTTCTTCTCTTCTCTTCTCTTCTCTTATCTTGCTCGCGGACATGGAGCTTGGAGTGTGGAGCTTGAGGATGGAGTTTGCTTGAAGCTTGCACTTGGATCGTGGAGCTACCGGATTGTGCGGGAGAGGAGGTAACTCAAACGGCATCAAGGTAATCTCACTACACCCGTAAGATAGGCATTGCGCGTCGGCTATGTGAGAGGTAGCCATTAGTGCTCGGCTTGGAACGCTTGAAACAATAAGCGGTCCGAGGGTCTCGGCGGTTGAGTGAAAGCTCCCACAAAAGCTTTAAGAAAACATTGCAGTTATGCATGATAGTTTCCTAATCCCATTCATTTGAGGTCATTAGAATGCTCGACATGAGAAAGGATATACAAAGTGGTTGCTAACAAGAGATTCTTACTAAAAGTAAGAGTAGTGGAAAAAGAGGACATCATAGCCAAGTTTGGATCAAGTACCAATGTCCATTAGTGGACATGGTCCAAAGTGGACTCAAGAGAAACACAAGATAGAGCATGGGATTTTTATTCCACAACAAAGGAAGGTGCAGCAAATTGAGATGAGTGATATGAATGGTTAGATTTTGGAGCAATGGTTCACAGGCCCAGGTGTTAACTACCTTGCTAGAGAGAACTAACCCAACTGTAATAGGTAGTGGCTAAGTGACTAGACTTCCTACATATATCGCATTTGACATTAGGACAATTACTAGGGAAATGCCACACCAATCATGATGGACCCACATCATCAAGCTTTCTAGTACCCATCAGATTTTGGTGTTGCTTAAAAAAACTATCCATGGTGATCTAGTAGTATTGCTTAGTGATCATATCCATATAATATTTCATCACATCTTTTACTTCTTGTACAATGTTTGATGTAGAGGACTCATAACCTGTGGCTTTATGAGTTACCCCCCACTAGGTTGTACAACTTGCAAAGGGGGCTTGATGACATTTGGAGGAGCATCATCACTAATCGACTCAACATTCATGGTAAGGTTGAGGAATTGATTTGTGTATTCTCTAATAGCAAGACCATATTCTTCAAGGCCATACCATTGGCGGGCAAGCTTTTCTTTCTCCACCGGTGAGAGAAATACTTGCACCATGAGTGCCTTGAATGCTTCCCACGAGTTCACTTGCTGATTTTCTCTTTTAATGTACCTCCACCATGTACGTGCAAATCCTTCCAAGTGGATTGTTAGAAAATGGATCTTTTGGTCATCACTACGGGGCAAAATGTCAAAATAATCCTCAAGCTTCGAGATCCACTCTTTGAGCTCAGCTGAACATGATGATTCACCATTGAATTTTGAGAAAATAATATTGTCTCTTAGCTCTCTTTCATGATTAGGTGGCTGTCCCATATATCCAAATTGAGGCTCATCCATGTGGCTACCCAAAAATGAACCATTGTTAGAGAAATTTCTGCCAAAAGATGGTTGAACTTGCATAGATGGCATGGGCCCATGTGATGACTGAAATTGCCCCTCATTGCATTCTTCATGGGCTCCTCTTTTCTATGTGAAGGCTTTCCTTGTTCACAAGTGCTGTTAGGGATATCCAATCTCCCCAAATAGCCTTGGGAGTTCATATTTGCTGCATTCAATGATGGGCCCGTCACTCGTTCAGCATGCATACCCGATCTATCCTCATGTTCCTTCCCTTTCATTTGTAATTCCATCAACTTAGTGAGTTGGGCAGCAAGGGTGTCCATAGTGGTCTTCATTTGACCAATGCCTTCCATCAATTCTCTATGCCTCTCAGCATGCCTTGTCTCATGCGAACTGAGGGTGTTAGTGAGCGCGTTGAGGCTCCGCACGTCATGAAAGTAATATTCATCTTCCACCTCAGGGTTATTTTCAGCCCTCGAGGTGCATGTATCCCTTATTTGTTACTAGAAATCATCATTTGCCTTAGTTTTTCCCTTATTCCCTGCCATGGTTAGATGCAGTCCCGTTAGACCACCTATAACTATTTTTCCCGTAACTTGAGCTAGGAAGCTTCGATTGACCTACTTTTTTGTTCAACTTGGAGCCAATGATGTCCTCTTCAAACTGAGCATAAGCATACTGCTACAGGTTTAATACAGAAAATTTTGTAATACCAAATCTGTGGCTATTTTATGCAGTCCTGCACCCTGTTTGAGAGCAGTAGGGGATTGTTTTGGCCTGTAAGGGATGGGTAGTGCCCAACTGTGTCAAAAAAATAGGGGGGTTGTTGAGTTCTGAAAACACTCTTTGGGGCCTACTCTTTAGTGCTGATACTCACTCTTTACCTCTGTAATTGACTGAAAATGCCTACAGAACCCTATAGGAATTCAAGAGAGCTGAAATATGGTCCCCTCGTCTATTGTATGTCTACAACCGCTTCTCCCATGGCACAATACATTGCTTTAACATACATATACATGGTCTACACTCCTGAGCATGAAAATGAGTAATCCCATGACCGTGTTAGTCACATATGAGCATCATACATGCACTGTTTGTTGCATTCACTATCAGAACTGCATACATGACTGCATGTGGCATTGATTCTTAGTCATGCATCATTGCAAGTACATCAGTGGTACATCAATATGCCATATACATCAGTGGCATAATCCCAAGTACATCAATATGTCATAGAGATCAATGGCATCATCATGACATGCCAATTCTCAATGTTTGCAAAATATCCCTGCACTTGCAAACAAGTTCGGGCTCCGAATCATCGGGAGGTGGGCAAACTGCCCCTTGGGCCGGGTTGTGCACCCCTTTAGGGTCTTTGATAGTAGGTGGGTCACCCCTCTTTTTTCTTGCCATCTCACCTGGCATCGGGCTTTTTCCTCACACGGAGTATACATACAGACATTTATTAATTAAACAATCAGCATGCTCTGCATGGAGGCTTGGAAGTAATTCTTTTCATGAACTGCATGGAATTGAGTTAGGAATAAGGAGAGGGCTTACCGAGCAATGACTTACTGCTATCTCACCTCATTTACAATGGATTTCAGAGATTAATTTATGCTCAAACAATCATCACAAGTTAAGAGATTAGGGTGAGGCAATCAGTAAACAGTATAGTGAGAATTTTCAGCATAGAATGGACCATTTTCAATGCAAGGAAGCCTAAGAGAGGATTGAAATTAAATTGGCAGTATATAAGCATTGAAACCTTCAATAAAATGCGTGATTGACTACTTGAATCTCTTCCAACAATAGGCTTTTAGGTTTGGCAAGAGGATGGAATTAAAAGAGAGTTCAAGAGTTAGTTACCTCTTTGATTGGTGAAGACGAGCTGAGAATCAATGGCCAATGTCCCATGGTTCCTCTCCAATGCTCCCCTTAGCTCCATGATGATAACTTCAGCCAAGAATTGAGTCTTCAAGCTTGATTCTTCAATGGGAGAATGAGGGGTTGAATTTCAGTAGCTCTATGTATGCCTTGAAGGTCATAGAAGAAGAATGCTCCAAAATCTCACCCCATAATGCCTTCGCCTACTCCAAAGCTCTTCCAAATGGGTAGGTAAGCTCCATTGATGGCAAGGAGTCTAATCTTGAAGCCCCGGGACCCAATCTTGAAGAGAACTTGAAGAAATTCAAGGTTCATGGTCTATGGCTATGGCTGCCCCAAATGTCAAGCTTGCATTCTTGCCTCCATCTTCAAATACGGGTTCTTGATGCTTGCTTCTTCAAAGATTCTTGTAGATACAAGTTCTTGGAACCAAGAAAGGCAAAATCCCTCAAAAAACTGTGAGTTTTGAAGAAGAATCCATGGCCTGTACCTGTTAGGGTTTTAGAGGTTGAAGAAAGTCCAAGAAGATGAGAAGGAGGCTTCAGACTTGCAAGAACCAGCTGCTAGATGGTGGGGAAGAAGGCCAAGATGAAGGAGAAGCTTGATGTGCTGCTATTTTTGCCCAGATTCATGCTCGAAATTGTTGCCTCAAATTGCAGGCTGTACACAGGAGGAAAGAGGCAGCTCAAACAACCAATTAGGTACTTAGCATGAAGCACGAGACCTCCTAGAAGCTGTGGTAGAAGGCATTTGACCATTGGAGATGGAAGGAAGAAGATCTATGTTGTTTCTCCTCCATGGAAGCTTGGCAGGACCTTGAGAATGAAGAGAGAGAAGACTTCATGTTAAAAGTAACCAAGACCAACTCTTTTGTACTTCTTTTGACCACTGTCTCTAAAAATTTACCTTCCAATTTGGCCCAAAATGACCCACGAGCTGCCAAATCTAGTCTTCCAGCATCCAAACTTGCTCCAAGGACTCCATTAATGCTTTTGACTGCTGACCTCCCAGTCCTTGACCCATGGGTCCTTCAGTGCTCCTCCATTTTAGTGCCTATCCCTATGTACCTGAAGCTTCTTGGATTTTTAAAATAAAAAGGATGGTAACTGAGCACGTAAGGTAACTAAATGGATCATAACTAGAGCTCTGATACCACTTGTCATGAAGAGGATAGGAGAGGGAGAACAAGAGAAAAGAGAGAGAGTGTAGAAAAGAGAGAAAGACTGTAGGAAGAGAGAGAAAGAGAGTGATGAGAAGAGAGAAATACTGTAGAAAGAGAGTGATGAGGAGAGAAAGACTAGGAAAGGAGAGAGAAAGATAGAAAGATAGAGAAAGAAGCCATGAAAACTAGGAGAGAGAGAGATGAATATAAAAGGAGATGTGTATTATAATCTGATGGTCAAAAATCAAGTCCCTAATACCTTATATACTAGAAAGTGTAGTTAGTATTTCCTCATTATTAAATCCCCCTCTCTTATACTTGTGGGAAATCTGCATCATATATTAGTGATACCTCCTCTAGTAAATCTACTCTGTAAAATTTAAACTAGTGTTTCCTTCTACGATCTCTACACTATAAAGTTCCATAGATTTTACATGAAATACTACCTCTTGCAATGAACTATGCTCTTGGGCTAATTAATATGATTATGAGTGGTAAGCATCAATTAGCTTATCATATGTCAAAGTTAGAATTGATTTTTGAGTCTATTAGGATTCTTTCATAGAATGATTTCTGTAATCGACTAACTACTAGTTGCAATATATATCTCGGCTGCTACCCAGATATCCCTAGTAGTGGAAGCTTTGCATTTTGATCTTTTTTCTATAGTTATATACACTTTTACTATAGCTTTATAGACATCCATTCTAAAATTCATTTTTGAGTAGCTTCTTTGAGTAGCTTGTGGATACTAGCCTATTGGCTTAGTGTTTCTTCTAATGTATCCTTTTTTCTCAGTTTTGGAACTAATTTACTATTATTACAGTCCATACTTGCTTTTCGTCATAGACATAATGGCAAGTAGTTCAAATGCTTTCAATGACAAAGCTACTGGAAGATCCAGAAATTTGGCACGTATTGGTGCAAAATAGAACCCGATTTCTTATTCTAGTAGGGGTCTACTCATGGTCAAGGATTACTTAAGGAGCTAAAATTTTAGTACTAACCTCGAGGAGAATTATCAACTACAGAAGCAACTAGAGGTGTACCTTTGTATGGTTTTGACAAATTAATGTGAAAAGAATTGTGAATTTACAAGTACATTTTGAATCTAAATTGAACTTTGGATGCCTCTTAAGATTTTGTAGTTTTCTCTTTTCAATAGAATCATAATGCAACTATCTTCATTATACTACTTCTATAAGGGCCTATAGTAAATAATCCCAACATAAAAGGTCAATCATTCAAACAAATACAAACCATGTACTCTTGTATAAATTGCTAGATGTTAGATTATCAAGTTTTAGTAACAAATACTCATATTCTCAAACATGCAGTATTCTTCAAAACGTTGGTTAAAGTAGGCAAATAAAACCAGAAATACACATTGAGAGTGTAATGACCACTTAGTCGTACAATTACAATGCTCAATACAAGTTTATAGTAATTGTTATGAAATTAAGACTTATTAAATGCAAAAATGAGCTTTTCTCATAAAGGTCAATCAAAAAAACTTTTGAAGGTTCTTTTTCTTAGGCTAATGGATTCTAGGAATACCTCAAAGTTGAATTTGAATTTGGAATGCCACATCTAGAGTTCCATGTGTTTTCATGTGTTTGTTCATGTTTGGGATTGCTCTATATTGATATCTTGGAATGTTATTGCAAACGCTAAGTTTTTCAATGGGGTTTTGTAGAGCCATTACATTCTTAGGCTTTGTCAACCCATTGTCCTATTATCGCTAGAGGCTTCCATGCTAATGATTGTATATTAATAGTCCTCATGGTAGAATAGGGAAAACATGCCATGTAAACAAGGGTTATAGTTTTCAAAGTATAGTCTTAGTAGGTTTAATAGGCCACTATAACCAATATATTAGCCTTAATCGTTTTTATGAAAGCATTGGGAGAATGAAAATAAGGGTGCTGATGTACTGAGGCCCCTTTCTTTAAAGGTTTAAAATGATAAGCTTTAGTGATGGATTAACATGGTGAATCACTGCTATGGTTTTGTAGCAATTGATTAATTAAGTTTATTGATGTGGTTACTTGGGGGGTGGATGTGGCAATGTTGCAATCTCTAGAGTCGAGAAGGAGAGCCAATGCTAGTGGCACTCAAAGCTTTGTAATAAACCTTTAAATCTTACAGTTTAGAGCTTAATACTATAAGCATGTTATTAAATTAAGAAATGGGTGTGGCAACTCTCAATCTATCATGACACCAAACGATTTCTTTCTCACATCATTGATTATAAAGATCTGGCAAAATCAAATTTCAATGCCAATTGAAGGTGGTTTTGAATAACAAGCCTCTAGTGGCATCATTTTTTTAATGCTACAACAATTAGAGATTCATCACATCATCGTTGGTGAGTTTGAGCAAAGGTGAAATGGTCCAAAATAAGCAGACATGTATGATGGAAGAGGTGATTCTTAAGGAGCTCTCCCCCCCCCACCCACTTTAGTAAAAATGGCTACCCTAACAAAATATAAATGAATGCTCTAGGCTAGTCATCTGTTGACTATGAGGGCTGAGATGATGGAGGAGAGCATTGAGACATCATGGATATTTCCAAGGTTGTAGTTGATGTTTAAGAGCATGCCTCATTAGCCTTGAAGAATTTCAAGGTAGGTCTTTGTAAGACTTAACCCTTAAGCCTTAATGGCTAAGGGTAGGATAAGCATCACAGGAGAGAGAGAGAGAGAGAGAGAGAGAGAGAGAGAGAGAGAGAGAGAGAGAGAGAGAGAGAGAGAGAGAGAGAGAGAGAGAGAGAGAGAGAGAGAGAGAGAGTTCTTTGATTTCTACTAGAAAAGTGAGAAATAAGGACATAATTTCTTGATATTGATGAAGGTGATTCTACAAGACACTTATTTAAATAAAATCACATATTTAACTAGGTTGACACATTTACCCACATGCTTGAAAAAACTACAAATTATTTTCAACCATATCTAAGAAAACTAAAACATCGTCTCTTTTGAATTATGCATTACATGAACAATAATTACAAGTTTGAAGAGCTAACCAAATTTGGTTGGGGAAACTTGTCATACAACTTGAAACATTGTGTTGATGAAGAGTACATTGCAAAATATCAATTAATGGAAAACCAAAAATTTGCTTGATCGAAGTTTGAGATCTAGTTGTTTTTATGTTTGTTTTAAAAACATGTCTTTGCTTCTCTTTACTTTTCCTTAATACTCTTTACTATTATTTATTCTTGACGGTGACAAAAAGAAAAAAAGCTAGACTCGAATCTTTTGAAAGATTGTAGTTGCCTCTGCTAAATAGAAATGAGGATGGTCAAACAGAAGCAAAAGAGTAATAAATTTCAAGTAAAATAATTATTAGTTTCATCATGGAAAAAAACAACAACTAATCATGCATTATATAGTGATATCTAGCTACTTTTTGAAAACTAACCCATAATAATTGATTTAATACTATAATGAATCGAATTCTATATGAAGGGCCTTTACCATACTAGAATAAATTATAGTAAAATTGAAAGGAACATAAACACAATGAGAAATAAAATAGAAGCAAGAGAGAGAAAATTTTGAGAAAGCATGTATGACACAAGATTGGGTACAATCTCTCTCCATGCATGGGTGGAAACCTCCCCCGCGCATGTATTTATAACATTTAATTAAGCTTTTGTACTCAAAATACATTGAAAGAATTATTTTTGAGTTTTTGGTTTTTTTAATCCTTGCAGAACTAACTTTTTTGCAAAGTAATCAAACACACCCTATTCTAAATAGGCTCAAAAAATAATAAAAATATTTTATCTCTTCTAAATAATATATAAAAATAAATATATTATGTATGTGTGCATGCGAAGTTCTTATGGTTGTAGATGCATACAAAATGACTATTATTTGATATTATTTTTCCACACCATCAAGAACATAAATTACATGCATTAAGATGTGCATTTAAAAATAATAATTCCACCTCACTTCGTTTAGTTATTTACTCACGATAATACAAAATACATTAGTATCCTTCTTTCTATCTACCATGCATAATGTGACTTGTATCACATGCGAGCACTCATATAATAAGTTGCAAATCATTGCCAAATAAATAAAAACTAAAATAAATAATATCAACTTAATTTCATAGTAATTTTTTATAAAATATTGTGATAAATATAATTGCATAGAATTTATTAGGGGTCAAATAATAATTGCCTCCAATTGATAACACAACAGCAATGAACTATGCTCGTGGGCTAATTAATGCGATTATGAGTGCTAAGCATAAATTAGCTTATCATATGTCAAAGTTAGCATTGATTTTTGAGTCTATTAGGATTCTTTCATAGAATGATTTCTATAATCAACTAACTATTAGTTGCAATATATATCTCGATTGCTACCCAGATATCCCTAGTAGTGGAAGCTTTGCATTTTGATCTTTTGTCTATAGTTATATACTCTTTTACTATAGCTTTATAGACATCCATTCTAAAATTCTTTTTTGAGTAGCTTCTTTGAGTAGCTTGTGGATACTAGCCTATTGGCTCAGTGTTTCTTCTAATGTATCCTTTTTGCTCAGTTTTGGAACTAATTTACTATTATTACAGTCCATATTTGCTTTTCGTCATAGACATAATGGCAAGTATAAGAAGAGAGAGAAAAACTATAAGAAGAGAGAGAAAGATAGGAAAGAGGAAGATGCCACAGAAGCTGTGAGAATGATGGGAGAGAAGGACACTAATTGTATTAATGTGTCAAGAAGATATGAAAATTTACATTTTCTCTCCTATTATACCAATGTCAGTGTGACATGGCATAACATCAATATTATTTTTACACAATCCTTATTCTTAGCTTCTTACAATCCATCCCTTCCCAAAAAAATTTGACCTCAAAAACAAACTTGAAAGACCAACGTATGGACTAAAATTGAAGAACAAGAGTAGGCCTCAGTTATACACATGATCTGGAATACTTCAAAAGTATATGGAGCCATAAAATCTTCAACAGATAATCTCAAAATGAAGTAGATAGCTTGCTCTGTAAACAGACCCTGCTGGACTAAATCTGCCATAACTTCTAGTAGAAGTGTCAAAATGAGGCATGCCATATATCAAAATGTAGCTCTTGAAGAGTACTTTAAGGTCATGTAGATAGCTTAATTCTAAAAATTAGGCACAATAAAAACTGTTCCAAAACAACATGCTATCCTGATCCTGTCTACACCAAAACTAGCTCCATAATCAATAGGCTTCAGCCACCAATGTATTCCTTAAGAAAGGAAACGCATCCAATAAAGAATTAGGCCTCCAAGAAACTTCTTGAGGTAGTAAACCTCTCCATTTGATCAAATATTCCATGATAGAATGAGATCAAGGCTTCTTCTCACGCTAACCTATAACAGCCTCTGGGATGTACTGAATAAGACCTTCTTCATCAATAGGTGGCAGCTCATCAATTATATCTACTGGATCACCATAAAAAGGCTTGAGCTGACTAACATTAAAGACATTGTGAATCTTTGTGGAAGAAGGGAGCTCTCATCTGTATGCCAAGTCTCCAATGCGATTTAGGATTCGGTAGGGGCCATAAAACCTGTGAGCAAGCTTATTACTAGATCCATCTTTTAATGTAGAGTACCTAGACTTGGGCACCTTCAGTAAGACCAGCTCTCCTTCTTGGAACTCTAAAGGCTATCTCTTTTCATCAGCATACATCTTCATTTGGTCTTGAGCTTTCCTAATATTCATCTTACATTTCTAAAGAAGGGTTTGCATTCTTTTCAACTCTTCCTTCCCATGAGGGTTGATCCTTTCATTAAAGATGGCTATGGGTAAGGGAACCTTCTAGCCATATAGAGCCTCAAAGGGCGAAACTCCAATACTAGCGTGGGTAGAGTTGTTATAGGCAAACTTAGCTAAGTGTAACCAAGAATCCCATGAAGTTTAGACATCATAGCAGAAATGGCGAAGATAAGTCTCCAACCATTTATTAACTCTTTCTATCTGTCCATCAATTTGTGGATGATAGGCCATATATGGAGCCAATTTAGTGCGCGTAGATGTAAATACCGCCTGCCAAAAGTTAGTCATAAACTTTGAGTCTCTATCATGAGCAATCACTTACGGTAATCCATGGAGTCTAAAAATCTGCTCCATAAACTGACTGGCCACTTGAGAGGCAGTAAACCGGATCTTGGTTGGAATAAAATGGGTTCCCCTGGTGAGTCTATCTACCACTACATATATACTATTCCATCCCTTCTTGGTAGTAGGCAAGCGAGTAATGAAATCCATAGTAATGTGAGTCTATTTACCTATAGGCATAGGTAATGGTTGTAACAAACCTATTGGCTTATGGGTGATGCCAGGAGGCATATTTCATGGTGGATTCCCTGCCACGGTGGATTCCGTGCCACGGTGGATTCCGTGAGGTTTTACGGTGGATTCCGTAAACTTTGTTGATCGGGACTCATACACAAAGTGGATTCTTTGTGCGAGAAGTTGATGTGGACGCCTATCCTTTTTGGGCGTTTCATTAATTTAGTGTGTACATGGGTGATTCCATAGCGGGTGATTCTGCAAAATACATATTAAATTAATAAACGTTTATGAGTTTAGAGTGCGCACTCGTGATAAATTAAGGTTAGGATTGATTTCTAACCAGTTGATTTATTTATGTAGCTGAAGACTACTAGGTATTCACTTTTGTCGGTTTAATTGTATTATTTTACTAATGATTGTGAATGCTTCAGTTGATGTGTAGAGATAGCAGCAATAGCAGAGGAAAGCATTGGAGGATAGCGTGTATTCGAGTTATCACTTATATTTTGATGGGCGCATACCTTAGGCATGGCACCTATATATTGTCGCACCTATTTATTAAGGCGTTGGATATTTATTTATTATTTTGTATGCGCATGGGCGCACGATTATGATATTTGTATTTGGACATTGTATTGGGTATGCCTCACTCTTTGAGCGCCCGTCCATTAGCTTTATTTCTATTTTGTGCTAAAGCAAACTCAAAAGCCAAAAGCGTGCTATTTTGTAATTTGGGTTATTATTTGAGTGTGAAGATGATTAATACATAAAACACATGCTTTGTGGAGCGCTCACACAAGGCATGGGGGGATATTGCACCCAATTGGTCTCTTTTTCATGTTCTACATGCTTTCTACCTTGAGTTTTGTGCAAAAAGTAGAGCTCTTTTGTTCTTGGGGACCTTTCGGCGCTCACTACGTGAGCATACAGGATCCGATCTGTGCAGTAGTGGTATCAGAGCGAAGCTAAGATCGAGAGCTTCCAATCGCTACCCGTCTTGTGCGAAGGCGGAGCTCCTGGGACGATCGAGCTCTACAGTCAGTCTCATCGTGAATGGTCGATACGGGTGGATTCCTAGCGGTCAAGAACCTCTGTCTATAGCCTTTGATTGCAAAGGACTGACCTGGGAAAGCGGAGGACCACAAGGAAAGCCCCTTCTACAAGTCGTTTTCTTCTCAAGAGTTTGACAGTAATTCCATAGCCCAAAAGCTTAAAAGATTATTTGATAGTTTAAAAAGCTTAATAGTAAGCTTAAAAAGCTTACTTAATCCATTGTTTTTAAATCGGCGCATCAGGATGTCCTCAGCGTGAATTTCGAGGTTGAAAAACGGTCCCTCCCTAAAATTTGACGTTTTTTCAAACTAAGCTTTAAGCTTAGTCAAGCAAGTCTAAAGTCACAACAATCTTTCAAGTTGGACAAGTTCCATAAGTTCAGCAACTCCACAAGTTCTGCAAGTCAGTAGAGGTCAAAACTGTCTTATGCTAAAAACTCCCATAAGGACTATTCCTGCGCAGAAGCACTGAACTGCAAAGTTGTTTCCTGGAAGACTCTGTTCGCATACGCAGACTTGCTGAACCAGTTTCAGCATACGTAGAAGGTTATACACAGATTTTACGAAGATTTCAAATCTGGCAACCGCAAAAGTCGAAGACCATGGAAGCCAAATAAAAATCTCTTAGCCTTGTATACTGGGGTTTGAGCTACGCTCATCCCGTTAATTGGATTTTGAGAGTGTGAGGTCTTTTGAATTTTTTACAGGATGACGGAACAAAATATGGATGATTTAATGGCTGGAGGCGATCTTCTTGAACCTACGATGGAACAAAAATTGGATTTAATTATGATGTAGTTGGACGAAGAACGAAGTGCCCGTCAAGCCTTGCAAGTTCAATTGGCCAATTTACAAAGATCTACTACCAACAAAGATGGACCACAACCCAAAGATCTTATCCGACGAGCCATTGATGCAACTCTCGAAGCATCCATCCGCAAAGAAACAAAGATAAGTAAAAGAAATTTCAAATTCCATACTTTCAATGGAACTCGAGATGGAAAGACTGTTCTTGCATTCATCAGTCGATTTGATGATTACTTTCATGAAGAGGCATACGCTGAAAAAGATAAAATCAAGTGTGTCACTAATCATTTAGTGGATAGAGCATCTCTTTGGTGGACCATGGTTCGTAAGAGCATAGATTGTCCCACTACCTAGGAGAATTTTAAGAAGAAGTTTATGCAAAATTTCCTTCCTCCACAATTCCATGAAAAAGCCATAAAGCAATAGGACCTTCTTCAACAAAGAGACCGTGAGCCTATTTCCCAGTACATTGAACACTTTTGGAATGCCTTACTGCAACTATGCATGCTTGAAGAGGTACCTGAAGCGACTCACAAGTGCAAGTATATGTCTAGATTACTTGGGCATTACTATTGTGAAGTCAATATGTTCAAGCTTGCAACTCTTGAAGATGCAATTTCTTTAGCTCATGACACTGAAGACAAGATTTGAGAAAGAGACAAGCGTCCACAATAATTTCAAGCAAATGGTAAATATGGTTCTAAGCAATTCAATTCAAATTTTAGAAGATTCAATCAAAATCGATTTCTTTCATCATCTTTCCGTAAGACTTGGACAAAACCACTTCCTTTGCCATCAAATACCAATCAAAACCCTAAGCCATCCTCACAGCCAAATCCTAATATTCCTAGACTTCCTGCCATTGCAAACAATGTATCTAAAGCCAAACCTATAGTGTGTTACAAATGCCATCAACCTGGACATCTAGCAGCCAATTGCCAATCGAAGAAGCCATCTGTCCATATCAACTATCTTGGAGCAATGGAAGATGAAGAACATGAGGAAATGCTTGACTTTACAGAAGATGAGGATGACATTGCTACTCCTTCGGATACTTTACCAGGTATGCCAACTTCACATTCTTTGTTGACAATGAAATGTTTAGTGCATGGAAAAGAAAAGCTTATTTTGCATGATGATGGTAGTACCCATGATTTTATTTCTGCAAAGTTAGTGAGAGAATTGAAATTACAAACTGTTCCTATACGCATTATCGCATTAAAGTAGCATTCTTAGACACAAGGTATAATGGAACACAAGAGGTGCATGATTTAGAAATTCAAATTGGTGAATACACTGAAAGAAGGAATTTTCTAGTTGTACCATTACAGTCCAGTGATATTATCCTAGGTATGCCTTGGTGTCATCAGCATAATCCGGACATAGATTATTCCACGCATTTAATTAAAATTTATTTTCAAGGAAAACATATTACATTGTATGGTATGCATGCATCTAATAATTTTCCACTGCTTTCTCATACTCAAGCTAAATGTGCATTACACAAAAGTAGTAAATCTTATCTAATTTGGGTGAATGAACTTCAAGCTAAAGAAAAATATATGTACCCTAGGCATAAAGAATTCATTGCACAATTTAAACATTGTTTTGCTGAAAATCTACCACCTGGACTACCTCTTTCAGGTCCTGAAGACCACAAAATAGATTTAATTCCTGGTACACAACCACCCTGTAAAGCATCATATAGGCATAACCAGATCGAACAAAAAGTAATTCAAAATCAAGTTGAGGAATTATTAAATAGAGGATTAATTAGACCTAGTAGTTCTCCATTTGGTGCACCTGTTTTGTTGGTAAAGAAGAAGAATAATACCTATCGCATGTGCATTGATTATCGTGCCCTAAATAAGATTACTGTAAAGAATAGATATTTAATTCCTAGGGTAGATGATCTTATGGATAAACTACAAGGTTCTGCCATATTTAGTAAAATATATCTTAAATCTGGTTATCATCAAGTGAGATTATATAAATCTGATATATTTAGGACTGCATTTAGAACACAATTTGGTCATTATGAATTTCTAGTGATGCCTTTTGGATTGACTAATGCACCTGCTACATTTAGTAGAATGATGAATCGCATATTTTTGAAATATCAGCATTGTGTTATAGTATTATTTGATGATATCTTGGTACTCAGTAAAAATGAGAAAGAGCATTATGAACATCTATCTTTGGTTTTCAAATTGTTGAAAGATAATCAATTGTATGCTAATCCGGAAAAGAGTGAGTTCTTTCAAACCAAAATTGAATATCTAGGTCATATTGTGTCATCAGAAAGTATTAAGGTTGACCCTAAGAAGATAGAAGCAATATTGAATTGGCCTATACCCAAGTTTGTGCAAAAATTTTCATTACTTGCTTTGCCTTTGACTAAACTTTTAAAGAAAGGTATTGTTTATCATTGGTCTGATAATCAACAGAAATCTTTTGATTTATTGAAACATGTATTAACCCATGCTCTTGTATTACAACTACGTGATTTCAATAGACCATTCTTTTTAGTAGTTACTGATGATAGCAGATCTAGAATAGGAGCCGTACTTATGCAAGATAATCATACCATAGCCTATTCTAGCTGTAAACTGAAACCATCTGAACTTAAATATTCCACATATGATAAAGAATTGTTACCTATGGTACAAGCTTTAAGACAATGGAAACATTACATAATGGGTTCTGAGTTTATGATTAAGACTGACCAACAAAGCATTAGACATCTCCTTAGTCAACCCCAAATATCTGACCGACATATCAAATGGGCAGCCTTTATTCAGAGTTTTCATCCCCTTATTCAATATCAACCAGGTAAAGAAAATGTAGTAGCTGATGCTTTAAGTAGAAGACATACCATTCATAATATCTCTATCATATCATTTGATTCTCTGGATTCATGTTTTATGAAAAGAGATTATGTGTTACAGTCCCATTTATATCCTTTGTTTTGAATGAGATTCATTGTCCTCCATATATTAAGGTCATAGAGGTATTATATCTACTTTACATACATTGACTGAAGATTTTTATTGGCCACATATGGACATTATGCCTTTATCTATTCCATCAAGACCATGGGAACATATTTCTATGGACTTTATTACTGGTTTACCTAATACTAAAGCTAATGATGATATGATTTGGACTGTTGTAGACGGGTTTAGTAAACAAGCATATTTCATTCCATGCAAGAAAACTTTAACAGCATCTCACGTAGCACAAGTGTTTTTGAAAACTGTTTTAACTAATCATGGATTACCAAAAGTTATTATTTCTGACCGTGACTCTAGATTTTGTAATAACTTCTGGATTACTTTGTTTGCTAACCTAGAAACGAAGATTGATTTCTCATGTGCATTTCATCCTGAAACTAATGGTGGACAAACAAAAGCCACTAACAATACTATTTTAGATCTTTTACGTGCTTACACTATTTCTAAACCACAAACATGGGACACACATTTGCATTTACTGCAGTTTGCATATAACAATACACCACACACAGCTACGAAGAAAGCACCGTTTGAAGTGATTTATGGTTATACATTGTCTACACCTGTTGCATCTTTATCAACTAAAATTCAGAGTGCTGATGATATTGCTAACATGCACGCTACTATTTTTGATGAGGTTAAAGACATGATTGCCAAAGCCTAGCAATCATATACAAAACAAGCCAATAAGAAAAGACAGGCCATGAATTTCAAAGTTGATGACTATGTTTGGTTACAAATAGAAAAACGTAGATTACAAAGTGTAGATAAACACCCAGTTGTGAAATTAGCACCTAGATTCTATGGACCATTTAAGATCATTCACAAAATCAATGACAATGCATTCAAGTTAGAACTACCACCACACTGGAAAATTCACAACACCTTTCACATTAGTTTATTACGACCCTTTAAAGGCCAATTACCTATACACCCTGTTTATGAAAACCCACCTTTATTAGATGAAGAGACTGAAATCCTTGAGTTTGAAGCTATCATAGATATACTGACTTTATGACCACTAGAACTGGCCGTAGATATTCTAGATATTTAGTCAAGTTTAAAAACCATCCTGTTGAAGAGGCCCAATGGATGCACACTAGAGACTTAAATGCTTTCCCCACTCTGTTAGCTTCACATTGAGCTAATAGCAATTGAGGAAAATTGCTATCCCACCCTGGGGGTATGATCCCAGGAGGCATATTTCACGGTGGATTCCGTGAGGTTTTACGGTGGATTCCGTAAACTTTGTTGACCAGGGCTCATACACAAAGTGGATTTTTTGTGCGAGAAGTTGATGGGGACGCCTATCCTTTTTGAGTGTTTTATAAATTTAGTGTGTACATGGGTGATTCCATAGCTGGTGATTCCGCAAAATACATATTAAATTAATAAACGTTTATGAGTTTAGAGTGCGCACTCGTGTAAACGCCCCGAACAACGTAGTATGCTTAACAATTATGATATTCTCTTGTTTTCGAGATTTAATATAAAGAGAATGAACACTTAAAGCTGAAAATAAAAATTACTCACAAAATTACAGCCATGAAAATGTAAAAGTAATGGAGACAAGATTGAGGGTTGAAGATGGGCAACCCCCCCCGAAGGAATGTATTTCTGCTCAACCCAAGTCCCTTAGGGAAGACCTCAGTTACAATCAACCTGAGAGTGAGAAGAAGTAATTCTCACTCTCACAAGATCATGCAAAGATGTACAAACACACATGCATTATCTATTATGCAATGATAAGAACTGATTTCTTTACAGTATGAGAGAAGAAAAAGGGGAACATGGATAGGGCTTGCTTCTTGTAGCTAAAATGGAAGAAAGAGCTTGAGAAGGAGGTGCTGTAATGAATTTACAGGCTTGCTGTCCTGTAAACAGTAGTGATAGAAGAGGGAATATGGAGGAATTTGATAATGGAGAAGTGGGGGATGATGATGGGGATGGATGGGGCCAATTTCGGGCTATCTGTGGGTGTTGTACATGAGTTTACAGCAAAGAAAAATGATGATCAATGAAGAAAAACGAGCTCTTATTTATAGGAGAGGGGAGAGCTAGTACAAAAGGGGAAAGTGGAGTAGCACAAGACAAGTGTCTAGCCACATGTCATGAGATGTGACAAGTGGTGGGACACTTGAAAACTTGTGTGACAAGTGTCTTGACACTTGTCTCTTCTCTATGGCCTTCCTTTTTGGGTTGAATACTGTCAAGAATAGAAACAACCAAATTTAGTAAGCACAGTCAGAGTACAGAACTTACTATTTTTAGAATGATATCCCTATTTTTTAGGACTAGCATTTTTAGGCTAATTCGAGGCTCCTAACATTTAGGGATCTCCTAAAATTTAGGGACCCCCCCAATATGGGTATCATATGAAAGCTTTTTCTGTGTACATCGCAAAAATGGTATCCGAATCTTCATGTGACTTTCCTATGCAAAGAAATGTGCATTTCAAGCTTTCAGCCCACACATGCACATTATACAAGCATTTCATGATCATGCCATCTTGTTGATTGTAACTGTCTGTTCTGGTGGATCTAGCCCACACTTCAAGGCATCAATCCTTTCTATGTGCGAGTCTAACCCTGATATGCGTGAGTTCTAGTCACAGGCGCCCAATCGGGTCATATAGGCGGAAGTGTAAACTATCTTTCCTCTAACCCACCGCGTGGGTCCACCATAACCTTTGACCACTCATCAGTGGCCAGCTCCAATGCACTTTTCTTTATATCTAATTAGTGCAAAGGAAATAAATTTAATAAATCATTATATAGAAAAATTAATGAAAAAGGATACAAATTCTGTTTCTATGGAGTTGTGACAGCCCTTTGGCTTTTATCCAGCTGTCCTCAGCTGAAAAGCTTCTTGATATTGGTGTAGAATATTTGGGTAATCCTTCATGAATTTTTCATCTACCCACTGTGCATCTGTTGTGGGTAGATTCTTGAATTTTAGTAAGAATTTTCGTATCACAAGGCCACTTCTCGTGGTTCGATCCTTGAGAAACAAAATCTTTTCAGGTTCCAAGAGTTGCTCTGTTTCTTCAACTTCTGGGGGATCTTCAGTAATGGGTCCCTTTGGTTCTGGTCCTATGTAAGGTTTTAGCAAACTTACATGAAAAGCGTTGTGTATTTTCCAATGAGCAGGAAGCTCAAGTCGATAATATTTGGGTAATCCCTTTGATATTGGTGTAGAATATTTGGGTAATCCTTCATGAATTTTTCATCTACCCACTGTGCATCTGTTGTGGGTAGATTCTTGAATTTTAGTAAGAATTTTCGTATCACAAGGCCACTTCTCGTGGTTCGATCCTTGAGAAACAAAATCTTTTCAGGTTCCAAGAGTTGCTCTGTTTCTTCAACTTCTGGGGGATCTTCAGTAATGGGTCCCTTTGGTTCTGGTCCTATGTAAGGTTTTAGCAAACTTACATGAAAAGTGTTGTGTATTTTCCAATGAGCAGGAAGCTCAAGTCGATAATAAACTTCATTTATTTTCTCAATCACTTTGAAGGGTCCAAAGTATCTACTGGAGAGCTTTGGAAAAGATGAATTTTGACCAGAACCTTGTTTGAGCCTGCTTTTATCAAACTTTAGCAAGACATATTGACATTTTTCAAAAGCCAAAGGTCTTCTTTGTTTATCTGCTTGCTTCTTTTGTCACTCTTGGGCAACTTTGATAGTGGCTCGAACTTGATCCATTGCGGTTTTTAAATCTGAAGCAAACTCATCAGCAACAAAAATCTTATCTTTAGTGCGAATAATTGGAGGAGGAATCACTTTACCCTGCACTATTTCATTTGGAGCTTTCCCTGTGGATGAGTGCACTGTATTGTTGTAAGCAAACTCCAATAATGGAAGATATTTCTCCCATTGTGACTTATGTTCACTAACATAAGCTTTCAACATATCCAAAAGAGTGAGATTCATCACCTCTGTTTGGCCGTCAGTTTGAGGATGAAAAGCTGAGGAGAACTTTAAAGTGGATCCAAAATTCTCAAATAAAGCACACCAAAAGTTACTTGTGAATTTGGAGTCTCTATCTGAAATGATCTCAGAAGGCATACCATGTAATCTGAAGATATGTTGAATGAAAAGTCTTGCAGCTTGTGCGGATTTCAATGTTTTATGACATGGAATAAAATGTGATTGTTTGCTGAATCTATCAATTATGACCCAAATCATATCATGACCTTGAGGTGTTCTTGGATACTGAGATGAAATCCATTGTGATAGATTCCCATGGATCTTTGGGCACTCGAAGAGGTTGCAACAATCTTGGAATCTTCTGCCTATCATATTTGGATTTTTGGCATACCAAACAAGCCTCAATGAAGTTATGTGTATCTCTTCGTAACGTTGGCCAATAAAAGTAGTGCTCAATTGCACTTAGAGTGGCTGCCTCCCTCTATGCCCTGCATAAGGGGGTTCATGACTTTCTTTAAGCACCTTTTGTCGAACAGGAAGAGTGACACAAAGGCGATTGTTCATGAGAAGGTAACCGTCTTTGATGGAATAATCTGGATGAGAATCTCCTTGCTGTAAATTTGACCAAATTTCTTTTCTCCACATCATTTAGACGGCGCCTTTCAAAGGCTACGGCATGGCCTTCTTGATTTAGCACTGCACCAATACAATCACCGCAAGCATCTGCTTCCACCAGAAATGGTTTTACCAGATCTGGAATGATAAGAACAAGTCCAAAAGTAAGAGCTGTTTTCAGCCTTGTGAAGGCTGCCTTCTCTTTTTCCTTCCATTGGAAAGAGATCTTCTTCTTTGTAAGGTCATGAAGTGGAGAAGCCATATGTGCAAAATGCTTGATGAAGCGGCGGTAATAAGAACATAAGCCAAGAAACGATCGCATCTCATGTACATCATGAAGATGATGCCATTCTTGGATTATCCTAATCTTTTCAGGATCCATCTGAATCCCTTCAGAAGAGATGACATGCCCAAGGTAATTTATTTTATGCATGAAAAATTCACTCTGTTTACCATTTACCAAGAGTTGATTTTGTTGTAGTAATTGTAGAACAATTTCCAAGTGTTGATGATGCTCCTCTTAATTCTTGCTAAAGACAAGAATATCATCAAAGAAAGTACCGACATATTGTCGATGCTCTCTAAAGATGCGTTCCATCATTCGATTAAAGGTGGCTGGTGCATTGGTTAATCCGAAAGGAACCACCAACAATTCATAAAGACCATAAGAAGTGTGGAAAGCAGTTTTGTGTACATCTTGTGGTATTACCCTAATTTGATGATAACCACTCTTTAGATCAATGCAGCTGAAAACCTTTGAGCCTCCTAGACGATCCAAAATGTCGTCAATTCTGGGAATAGGAAACCGATTCTTCACAGTGATTTTGTTGAGGGCTCAATAATCAATGCACATCCTGAATGTGCCATCTTTCTTTTGAACAAGAAGAACCGGTGAACAAAATGGTGAGCTACTTGGCCTAATTAGCCCATGGTTAAGTAGGTCTTCAACTTGCTTTCTGATTTCTTCTTGTTGAGGATGGCTCACACGGTATGGTGCTATATTAGGAGGAGAACTGCCCGGGATAATATCAATATGATGGTCTTCTGGTCTTTCTGGGGGAAGCATAGGTATGGTGTCTCCAGAAACTCCAGCTTGGATCTCGTACTTCTTGCCTTTGTTGGTGAGTTCTACCTTCTTTTTCTGAGAGAAGATGGTTGAATCTACTCTATGATTCCAGGGCATGCCAAGAATCACATCGCAACTATCAAGGTCTCCGATACAGAAGGTATCTTTGTCACTGTAGCCTTGAATTTGAAACTTGAGCTTGCCAATGTAGGGTATCACAGTCTTCACTATGTCACCTTCATCAGCATTTAAAGCTTGGCGAACTTCTGCCGGAGTGTCCATCTCTTCATTCTTTAATCCAAGCTCTTTAGCTAATTGCAAGGAAATGATATTTTCATTCGCTCCAAGATCTATCAAGAATAGTGCTTGCTTACCTTGCAAGTGTCCCCAAGCTTTTAATAATTTGCGCGTCTCTGGAGTGTGAGTTGTGTTTGCAACTACATCACTAATAGCATTGATTTTCACTGGCGACTTAGGCTTGTTGTCAAAAACCTTGCTTTGTCCATTGTTTGGACATTGCTTCGCTATGTGGCCTGTTTGTCCACATTTAAAGCACTTCCCTTCTTTCATGAAGCATTGCTTTTCTTCTTCAGAAAGTTGCTTTGCTTGTGGGTATAGATTGGAGCGAAATTGAGGAGCATTAGGAGGTACATAGGGCTATATCTTCTTTTGATTTGATGGCTGCTTTTGCCACTGTTTTTGTCCTTCATTTGGGGCTAAATACTCCTCATTGTCAGCTACTCTCTTGTTATCATTCTTTTGGAATGATTTATTGCCATTGTGCTCCATTTCCCATGTCTCAGCATGGTCAATGAGTTCCCTGATACTAGAACAATGATAATGATTAAGAGCAGTACGAAGTTTAAAATGCAAACCTCCTTGAAACTTCCTAAGCTTTTCCAAACTGCTGATCTTCTTGAAATGTTGGACCTTCAAAAGTAGCTCCCAAAATCTCTTGGTATAGTCACCAAGTGACTCATTTTTCCTTTGCCAAAGCGGATCCCATTCCATTTTTACATCTCTTTTGAAATGAACAGGAAGAAATTGGCTTTGTATTATGCGAACAAAGGGCCGCCATGATTTTGGGGTAGCATGATCATATTCCAACCCCGTCCACCAAGTATGGGCTAAGTCGGTTAAATGTAAAGCTGCAAACTTAATCTTTTCTTTTTCTTTATACTTGTCACGACCATATAAAATTTGAAATTAACGAATAAACTTCAGAAGAAGATCAGGATTTTGAGAACCATCATACGTACTGAACTTGATCTTCTTTTCAAGTTGAGATAGTGACTTAGTATTCTTCTTCTTCTTATGCCTTCGTCCATGCTCGGATCTTGAGGTTGAAGATGATGAAGTGCTTGATGGGGATGAAGATGGAGACGAGGGTGAAGAATGTCGATGCCTTTGACAATGATGAGGTCTTCCACAAGAAGGGTGTGACTCTTCATTACTAGAAGAGGATCCATCAGAATAGGTGCCAGATGACTTTAAAGAAGAGGATGAGCTTCGATGCGATCTCTTTCTTTGTCTCGAAGTAGAATGGGACTGCCTCTTAGAAGTAGTTGGACTTCTTGATCGGCTCCTTTCATTGGTATGGCTTTGTCTCCTTGAAGTAGATGGGCTTCTTTCCTTGAATTCTTTGGGATTCTCAACTTTTTCTAGTTTGAGAAGTTGCTCACGAATTTGCTGATTCTCCTCTCTAAGACTTTGAATGGCTTGAAGGATAGCACTCGATTGATCCATTGAGACTAAAGAAAAAAAATATATGCTCAAGCACTCAATGCAAGGGCTAAAAACAAACAAACTTATAGTTGTAAGCACTACTAGTGTTGGGGGTGAGGACCAAGCCAAAGCTCTGATACCACTGTAAACGCCCCGAACAACGTAGTATGCTTAACAATTATGATATTTGCTTGTTTTTGAGATTTAATATAAAGAGAATGAACACTTAAAGCTGAAAATGAAAATTACTCACAAAATTACAGCCATGAAAATGTAAAAGTAATGGAGACAAGATTGAGGGTTGAAGATGGGCAACCCCCCCCGAAGGAATGTATTTCTGCTCAACCCAAGTCCCTTAGGGAAAAGATCAGTTACAATCAACCTGAGAGTGAGAAGAAGTAATTCTCACTCTCACAAGATCATGCAAAGATGTACAAACACACATGCATTATCTATTATGCAATGATAAGAACTGATTTCTTTACAGTATGAGAGAAGAAAAAGGGGAATTCAACCTTTCTCCATCGTTGATCAGCAGTACATGGATAGGGCTTGCTTCTTATAGCTAAAATGGAAGAAAGAGCTCGAGAAGGAGGTGCTGTAATGAATTTACAGGCTTGCTGTCCTGTAAACAACAGTGATAGAAGAGGGAATATGGAGGAATTTGATAATGGAGAAGTGGGGGACGATGATGGGGATGGATAGGGCCAGTTTCGGGCTATCTGTGGGTGTTGTACATGAGATTACAGCAAAGAAAAATGATGATCAATGAAGAAAAACGAGCTCTTATTTATAGGAGAGGGGAGAGCTAGTACAAAAGGGGAAAGTGGAGTAGCATAAGACAAGTGTCTAGCCACATGTCATGAGATGTGACAAGTGGTGGGACACTTGAAAACTTGTGTGACAAGTGTCTTGACACTTGTCTCTTCTCTATGGCCTTCCTTTTTGGGTTGAATACTGTCAAGAATAGAAACAACCAAATTTAGTAAGCACAGTCAGAGTACAGAACTTACTATTTTTAGAATGATATCCCTATTTTTTAGGACTAGCATTTTTAGGCTAATTCGAGGCTCCTAACATTTAGGGATCTCCTAAAATTTAGGGACCCCCCCAATATGGGTATCATATGAAAGCTTTTTCCGTGTACATCGCAAAAATGGTATCCGAATCTTCATGTGACTTTCCTATGCAAAGAAATGTGCATTTCAAGCTTTCAGCCCACACATGCACATTATACAAGCATTTCATGATCATGCCATCTTGTTGATTGTAATTGTCTGTTCTGGTGGATCTAGCCCACACTTCAAGGCATCAATCCTTTCTGTGTGCGAGTCTAACCCTGATATGCGTGAGTTCTAGTCACAGGCGCCCAATCAGGTCATATAGGTGGAAGTGTGAACTATCTTTTCTCGAACCCACCGCGTGGGTTCACCATAACCTGTGACCACTCATCAGTGGCCAACTCCAATGCAGTTTTCTTTATATCTAATTAGTGCAAAGGAAATAAATTTAATAAATCATTATATAGAAAAATTAATGAAAAATGATACAAATTCTGTTTCTATAGAGTTGTGACAACTCGTGATAAATTAAGGTTAGGATTGATTTCTAACCAGTTGATTTATTTATGTAGCTGAATACTGCTAAGTATTCACTTTTGTCGGTTTAATTGTATTATTTTACTAACAATTGTGAATGCTTCAGTTGATGTGTAGAGATAGCAGCAGTGGTGGAGGAAAGCATTGGAGGATAGCGTGTATTTGAGTTATCACTTATATTTTGATGGGCACATAAATTAGGCATGGTGCCTATATTTTGTCGCGCCTATTTATTAAGGCATTGGATATTTATTTATTATTTTGTATACGCATGGGCGCACGATTATGATATTTGTATTTGGACATTGTATTGGGTATGCCTGACTCTTTGGGCACCCACCCATTAGCTTTATTTCTATTTTGTGCTAAAGCAAACTCAAAAGCCAAAAGCATGTTATTTTGCCATTTGAGATATTATTTGAGCTTGAAGATGATTAATACATAAAGTACATGCTTTGTGGAGTGCTCACACAAGGCATGGGGGGAGATTGTACCCAATTGGTCTCTTGTTCATGTCGTGCATGCTTTCTACCTTGATTTTTGTGCAAAAAGTAGAGTTCTTTTGTTCTTGGGGACCTTCCGGCGCTCACTACGCGAGCATTCAACATCCGATCTGTGAACCAATGGGTGCTGTCAAGGCATACACTTTATGAAAATGTCCTTGACATCTTTCCACAGTCCTTTCCAATAGAAGCTTTTATTGATCCTCTCATAGGTCTTGAAAACTCCTAGATGTCCAACTAAAGGCGAAGAATATAGTTCCTCCATAAATTTTCGTGTAAAAGAAGAGATAGAAGGAATGGCAATCTTGCCTTTCAACCAAATAAGGCAATTTTTGAACTGATAGTGCAAGTTTTCTTCCATAAGACCTTGCTATAATTTTCGAAAAATATGGCTGAATTCTTCATCCAAAAGATAAGCCTCTTGTAGTTCTTGAATCCAATCATTATGCAATTCAATCATAGCTGAAACTTTGCAAGCCCACATATGAGAAAAACAATCAGCCACTATATTGTCTTTGCCCCTCGTATGAGTGATGTCAAAATCATAATTCTGTAGTGTAGCTATCCACCGATGCTGCTTAGAAGTAAGATTGGACTGCGTAAGGAAATACTTAAGAACCTTGTGGTCACTCTGGACTCTGAATCGACTGCCATACAAGTAATGGTGTCATTTCTTAATTCCATGCAAGATAGCCAACATCTCCTGGTCATAAACATTCATGGCCATTTCTTTATCTGTAAGCTTACGACTCTCAAAGGTGATCACTCCACGCTCCTGTAACAAAACAACCCCAATGCCATGGCCACTAGTATCACATTGTATGGTAAATTCTTTGGAGAAGTCCGGGCATACTAAGATAGGAGTAGAGGTAAGGAGTCCCTTTAATTGGTTGAAGCTACTATCTGTAAGAGTATCCAAAAAGAAATCCTCATTCTTCAACCTGTCAGTTAAAGGAGCTGCAATAGGCGCATAATGCTTGATGAATTGACGATAGAATGAAGATAGACCAAGGAATCCTCTAGGAGAGGTAGTAATAGTGGGTGTTGGCCAATCTTTTATACACTACACCTTCTTGCAATCAGCCTTTATCCCTTTTTCACTAACAATATGTTCCAAGTATTGCACTATATTCTGCATGAAAGAACATTTCTTCTCCTTAGGAAACATCATGTTATTTCTCAATACATCAAAAACCCTCCTTATATGTGCTAAGTGATCTTGTAAAATCTTATTGTAGATTAAAATGTCATCAAAGAACACCAAGACAAACTGAAAGAGGAAAGGCTGAAAAATCTTATTCATTAGTCTCTAGAAGATAGCTGGAGCATTTGTAAGCCCAAATAGCATCATTAAGAAATGATAGAGCCTCGATCAGTCCTGAAAGCAGTCTTGACTTCATCACCCTCTCACATGCAAATCTGATGATACATTGACCTCAAATCAATCTTCGTAAAGAATCGAATCCCCTTGAGCTCATTAAGAAAATCATCAATCCTGGGTATCGGATACTGTTCTTCACTGTGATCTTATTAAGATCCCTGTAGTCAATGCACATTCTGAAAGATTCATCTTTCTTTTTTACTAACAGAACTAGAAATGCATAAGGTGAAGAACTTGGTTCAATAAATCCCATCTCAAGAAGTTCCTTGATTTTCTTGGCTACTTTCTCTCGTTCACACTTAGATAATATGTAAGGTGGCTTATTGATTGTCTTTGAGTTGGGCTCCAAATCAATAGGGTGATCTACTGCTCTCTTGGGAGGCAATGAAGTAGGCACCTCAAACAAATTTCTATACTCCTCAAGAAGAGATATCAAGGCTAGATGGTTTGCTAGATTATTGGGCTGATCTTGCATCTCTATATTCAAATGCAAAACAAATATTTGTGAATGCCTCTTGTAATCCCTTTTGAGTTGTTGAATGGTAAAAAGCTGAAAATCTCATCTACTAGGAATTCCATGTAAATGGATGAGCTGTCCATTGAAGATAGACTCCATATACAATCTACTAGGAATTCCATGTAAATGGATGAGCTGTCCATTGAAGATAAACTCCATATACAACTATGAGAAATCCACAGTGATCTTGCCTAATGTCATCAATCAATCACAACTGAGTACAATGTCTGTAGGCCCCATTTCCAAAGTAATCAGGTTTACTTTTACTTCAAAATTTTCAGCTAGTTGTAAAGAAACCTGTGGGCATATCTGTGTGCTGATTTCTTCTTCACCATTGGCCACTTGAACTCTAATGGGTTGCTATAAATCTATGGGAATACAATTCAGCTTTTCCATAATGGACTGATTCACAAAACTATGGGTATTGCCACTATCTATCAAAATGAACACAACCTTTTCATGAATGTCACTCTTCATATGGAGTGTATTAGGGCTCTTAGAACCTGCCCAAGCATCCATGGAAATAGAACAACTAGTGGCAGCATGTGGCTCATGACAAGTCTCACGTGGATCAAAAGGAAAAGAGTCGGTTGGATCATAGAAATACTTGTGCCCAACTTCTTCCTCAAGATCTTCATTTTCAGCATTGAGTGCAATTGCATTAACTTCATCCATCTCATCTTCAAGATCTTCAAAGAGTAACATACTGTAAAGCTTGGGTTTGACATTTTTATATACACACTTTGAGGCATGATCAGGTGTATACTTTTCCCCACACTTGAAACATAAGCCTTTCTCCTTTCTTTCTTTGTAAAGATCCAAAGGACTAGACTTAGGATTCATGTTGATTGAAATGGATTTAGACTTGATATCCCCTTGTTTGAAGTCAACTCTAGGATTGTTTGATGTCCTGAAATTACTTTGAGGTCTAGAACATTGAATAGTGGATAAGTTGGTACCCTTAAGCTCCCATTTGGCACATGATTGCTGCCATAAGTATTACCAATTTTCCCTCGTTTAAAAAAAGTCCTTGGTTGTCCAAAACCAGGTTAAAATGAAGATTCTCTTCTATATTTCCTTCTATAGTGCTCTGCAAGCTCAATAGCCTTAAAGAGAGAAGTAGGGTTTTGTGTCATGACATCAGCTAATAAAGATGGCTCTAAACCTTACATGTACTTGTGGAGCTTAGCCTCATCACTGATATTTTCTACATACATGGTTAGGTTGAGAAATTGGTTAGTGTAGGCCTCTTTGTTCCTAACCATACCACCTCCGTGCCAATTTCTCTTTTTCAAGAGGGGAGACAAATACTTCAACCATAAGTGCCTTGAAAGCTTCCCAATTCTCTACAAGTATGTTTTCCCTTTTTATATACCTCCACTAAGTATGGGCAAATCCCTCCAAATGCAAAGAAGAAAAATGAATCTTCATGTCATCAGTTTTGGGGAATATTTCAAAGTAAGATTCCATCTTAGAGGTCCACTCCTCTAAGTCAGATGGTGAAGATGACTAACCATCAAACTTGGCTAAAATGATCTTGTCCTTTAACTCTCTTTCATGGAATGGTTGTTGTCCCAAAATAGACTGATCATGAGTACCATGCATTGAATCTCCAAATTGAGATGGAAATCTCCCAATAGGTGGATGCTGGGGGAGATAGTGGGATAAAAGAGAGGTGACCCTCCCTCACTATCTTAGATCCCGAAGGGGTGCAACCAACCGACCCCGGGGGAATGTTGCCCACCTCCCAGTGATTCGGAGCCCGTATAGGGAGCCTGTCATGCCATTTTATCCCTCAGACAGGTACAACAAGTGGATAATTGAAGATTGGAGAGTTTCTAAAGGCTCAAGTATCTTCAGGATCAAAACATGGTAAAACAAGGATTTTACAGGGCAGTACATGGCATTTACAGGTTGTTATAGGTACACCCTTCATTACTGAAGTACAAGTGCAGGTACTACAAGGTACCCACAGGTCCTACTCAGCCTTTTACAGGGTTTGTAACCATTTGGGGTTACTATTTTACCTTATAGGGTCAAAATAAGGCATTTACAGGTCAAAACACGGTGTAGGACTAGACAGTTCAAACTCAAAGATTGAGTTGCAACTGATCAAACAAAGTTTTCCATTAAGAAGTTAGTAGATTCAACGACTCAAAAAAAGGCTTCTATTGACAAGTTGGTAGAATCTAATGCTCAAATTATGGCTCAATTCTCCCAATGGATGTAGATGCAAATGGGATCTAAAGAAGCCAAGGAGAAAGCCTATTCAAACAGTGTGGCTTTAATCCCACTTTAGGCATCTAACCAAAATGGTCATGGTCATGGAGTTATTGGACAAACAGGCATTCCAAATAGCCAATATGAATACTCAACACTACTACTTTCATATATCCCATATGCAAGGTCTTGTACTTTCCACCACATCGAATACAAAACATATTTGTAATCCTTATAATAGCATCCCATCTCCTTGATCTCATTGAGAAAAAGTTGGTACAAACCTTGAAACCTCCTATATGACTAATCACTCATATCGGAACCTATAGGGGGAATAGAGTAGAAACTTCATAAAAACTACAATAAGCTTTCCCAACTTTTAATAATATCATCTAGCACATAACTGATAACTTTCCATGCATAGGCATGTAATCCCTCTAAAGCAAAATCTAGCTTTGCTACTTCATTGTCCACAACCTAGAATATTTGCTATGCATTTCAATATCATATGTAATCATGCATTGAAAGTTATAGAGATTACATGATGTAATAGAATCTGAGCAAGCAATAGAGAATACACAATAAATATGAGAACAAATGAAATTGCTTTAATTTCAAAGAAACTAATATAAAGTTAGCTTTTTGGACTCGTGTGCTTCCACCATGAAGCTTAGATGGCGATTCAGATAGATCAAGGATAGATCATAGGCAAAGATATTAAGGCTAGTTGTTGGATAAACTTTGATGAGGTAAAACATGGATTGACGATGGTTTTGGAGGGGTCTTCCTTTTATAGCTCCGAAAGGTAGTCTAGTCAGCTTGGTCAACCATATTATGAACCTTCCCTAGTTCACCAAGGAATATTTTAGGAAATATTTTCTACAACTTCCATATCTTGCAACTTGACACATTTTGCCTCGAGTTGCTACCAACGTAACTACTCTATCTAACCCAAATGCTAGATCCATAAAATGTCATAGTAGTAGGCATGTAGCTCATGGAATCATTGACAAAAGGATAAAAGCATAGTTAGGTGGTATTGTTTTTTCACTATTTTAGCAATTTTAATAAAATTTACACTTTTAAAATATTCTTAGGATAGGTTCACTTTAAAGTATTTGTCTAGAAGTATCAAAACTGCTTATATTAATTGATATCATTGAGAAGTACTTTAGTTTAATTCTAACATTGAGTAAATTAGCCTATTTCATGAATACTTTTTTCTGACAAAAGTGTTGTCAATGACACTGTCTTGGGTACCACCTAACCATGCTTTTACCCGAAACAAAAATTGTAGAAACTACATGGAATGTCGAGGATTGTGACAAATTCATTCATTTGCTTATTACTTCAAAGGTATCAACTTATAAATTGCCTATAAACAAGAGTCGTGAAGGGATACCACTACTCTTGTGATGAAGCTAGACTAGTGATGCCAGTGTTGAGAGAGAGAGAGTACGAGAGAGATACACAAGACATGCTCCCAAAGAATGATTCATATTGATGTAGAGTTAGTATATATAGGTGAGACCCAAGTCAAGTGAGAGATGATATATATAGTTGTAACATCCCCACTCAAACAAAGGTCTCTGGCTGCGAGTGAAAAAACCCTTGGGGAGAACAAGGGAAAAACCCGAGCCCCTACACATACCTACGATACAAAAATGATTTACTATAAATTTTTCTTGAATACAATGATACATGCCTCAATCAGTGAGACAAGAACTTGGAAAAATACCAAGTTCATGTCTTAATGAGCTAAAGCGAGCTTCACTAAGAGCTTTTGTGAAGATGTCTGCAACCATTTGATCACTGGGACAATGCTCCACCATAATGGAACCTTTCTTGACTTCATGTCGAACATAATGATAATGAATAGCAATATGCTTTGATTTACTATGTTGTATATAGTCTTTGGTAAGACTAATAGCACTTTGGTTATCGCATCGAAGAGGTGTACTAGATGATGAAGGATGTCCCAAATCTGCAAGTAGTTGTCGAAGCCAAACTAGCTCGCGAGCTGCTAATGATGCAGCAACATATTCGGCTTCAGTTGTAGAAACCGCAACACATCGTTGTTTCTTGCTGGACCAAGAAACCAAACATCCATTTACAAAGAAACAATTTCCACTTGTAGATCACATGGATAAGTGTGAACTTGCCCAATCAGCGTCTGTATATCCAATAAGGTCAAGAGAAGTTGAAGAAGATAAAGAAGAATCCTCTCGACGATGATAAATAAGACCAAATTCCTTAGTACCCTTGAGGTACTTAAGAATACGTTTTGCAGCACTCCAATGAATAGTGGAAGGGGAAGAAAGATATTGTCCCAAAAAGTTAGCTGCAAATAAAATATCTGGTCTTGTGTTTAAACCAATAAATTGAAGACAACCAACAAGATTAGCAAAAGGTTGATGAATGGCTAATTCTTCATTGCATGTTGTAGATGTACCGTTGGTAGAGCTTGAAAGAATGGGAGTGTTAGCAAAGTGCGCATTTGTCAACCCAAACTTCTTAACAATATCATTAATAAGCTTTGTCTGGCGAAGAAGAAGAATGCCTTGTTGTCGGTGTCGTTGAACTTGAATACCCAAACAAGAATGTATCTCACCAAGATCCACCATTTCAAATGCAGTCGATAAAAGCTTCTTCATAGCATCCAAGAAAGCAATATTATTTGACACAAGAATAGTATCATCAACATATAGAGCAATAATAATAAAATATTTGTCCTCCCTTTTGATGTAAAGATTTGGGTCAGCAAAACATGCAACAAAACCTTTAGATGTGAGGAACTGATCAATCTTAATATACCAAGCACGAGAGGCTTTCTTCAATCCATATAATGCACGATGAAGCTGACATACAAGATGCTCCTTTCCTGCAATCATAAAACCTTCAGGTTGCTCCATATAGATTTCTTCTTCAAGATCTCCATTGAGAAAAGCCGTTTTAACATCCATTTGATGAATTTCTAGATCAAATAGTGTTGCAAAAGCCAAAATCATACGAACAGTTGTGGAGCGCACAATGGGAGAAAATGTTTCTTGATAATCTACTGCTGCAATCTGTGAGTAACCTTTTGCAACAAGTCGTGCTTTGAACTTATCAAACGATCCATCAGCTTTGGTCTTGGTTTTATAAACCCATTTACATTTGATAGGAACACGATTTGGGGGGAGTTCAGTAAGAATCCATGTACATTTGGAGATTAAAGAATCCTACTCAGCTTGCATAGCTTCTTGCCATTGATCCCTTTGAGACGAATTGATAGCTTCCATATACGATATTGGATCCTCTTGGACACACATAGCATCATCAAAGACATCATATTCAATAGAATAGAATCCATGCTCTATCTCAATAGGAAGATCGACATAGATCTCCAAATTTTCATCAATCTTCTTTGGAGGTGGAGGAGATTTATGATCATCAGAATTAGTAGAATCACAAAGCAAGTAAGGAAATGCACTAAGCAAAGATTGTGTATCATCTGAAACATCTGACGACCATGTGCCACCCATAGTCTTCTCATCAAATATAGCATCACGACTAATGATAACCTTTTGAGAAGAAGGATCATAAAATTTGTAACCTTTGGAATGATCTAAATAACCAAGAAAAATAACCTTCAAACCTGGAGGATCCAACTTATGTCGAGTGTCCTTCGGCACATGAATATAAGCAATGCATCCAAATGTGCGAAAGTGAGAGACTGAAGGTGTCTTCCCTGTCCAAATTGTTATAGGAATTTTACCAACAGGTGCAGTAGTTGGAAGATGATTTTGAACAAAAACAGCTGTTAGAAGTGCTTCAGTCCAAAACTTTCGAGACAAACCAGAATGTATAAGCATGCAACGTATAGCATTAAGAATCGTGCGATTTTTGCGCTCAGCAACACCATTTTGCTGAGGAGAATAAGGAACTGTAAACCCATGATGAATACATTGATCCTTACAGAAGTCATCAAATAGATTGGATACATATTCACTGCTGTTGTCACTGCGAAGCGTCTTTTTAGAGAATCCAGTTTGAAGCTCCACACTTATCTTGTATTGTTTAAATATAGATAAAGCCTCAGAATTATGTCGAAGAAGATAGACATGTGTGTACCGTGAGAAATCATAAATGAAAGTTATAAAATATCGATATTGAGACTTTGAGGCAGGAAAAGGACTGCAAATATCGGTATGAACCAAATCCAAGAGAGCACAGGAATGTGATGAAGTAGAAGTGTGGAAAGGTGAACGATGGTGTTTTTCAAGTGCATAGTACTCACATATTCCCATACGTGGATGAGATTTAAGATCCATACCTTGCACAAGACCATGACGATGAAGATCAAGAATTTTGGCAAAATCGGAGTGTGCAAATCATTGATGCCATAATTTGCAATCTGCATCTCCAGGGGCAATAACAACATTTGCAACTGTATCATTCAATGATAGCTCAAATAGATTACCATGTCGAGGAGCCACTGCTATAGTATGCCCGTCTTTCTCTATACGACATTGATTATGATCAAAGCCAACAAACAAACCAAGATCAACTAGACGAGCAACAGAAAGAAGATTTCTTTGCAAATCCGGAACATGAAGAACTCCTCTTAATATTCTAGTGGATGAAACAGTCCCCAGATATAAATCACCCACTCCTTTGACTTGACAAGTCATATCATCCGCAAGGTAAACAAACTTCTTGACAGGAAGAGAATGATAATTGTGAAGCCACTGCGATTGGTATGTCATGTTTCCAGTGGCACCTGAATCAACGATGAATAGAGAACCATCATGAACATGAAGTACCTTTTCTGGAGAGATATCATAATGGACGAAATTGAGCTCCTGATGAGTATGATCATCATCAGTTGTAGTTTGTTGAACAATATAAGCTCAAGAACATTGATGAGTATGATCATCATCAGTTGTAGTTTGTTGAACAATATAAGCTCGAGAACGTTCTTCATCATATCTACGTTTATAACAACGACAAGATGGATGATCTGTATGTGCACAATAATCACAAGGAGGAAAACTTTTGGACGAGCGAGGTTGCTTTGTAGTAACTCCATGCTCCTCATCATATTGACGTGCCCAGCAATCAAAAGCCACATGACCTTTCTTATCACAATAAGAACAATGTTTGTTAGGATAAGCAAGATGAGAAGATTTACTACCTGGATTAGGGCGTCCACCCTGCTGAAAACGTGAAGCAGGACGCTTGTGAGCAACAAAAGCAGCATCAAAATCCCTTTGTTTCCGAGTGACCAAAACAACATCAGATTTTTTCAAATGACGCTCATGACGTTGAGAATATTCAATAAGAGATATACATGCTTTCTCAAAGTGGATATCATCCTTGTTAGACAAAATAGTGATGATATTGTCATATAAAGGATCTTTGATGGTATGAAGAAGTTGAGTAACAATCTGATTTTTAGCAATAGGAGCGTCGGCAGCACCAAGCTGATTGATAATGTCTTTAAAAGCCTCGATATGAGAGTGCATAGAGGTACCAACCTTATATTGAAGATTCTTCAAACAAGTTTGGAGATATAAAATTTCGGTGACCGATTTCTTCTCAAATGTTGAGATAAGATACTCCCAAATAGCATGAGAGGTTTCCAGATGAAAGACATCCAACATAAGTGAGTCAGGAAGTGCAGACAATATATAACGACGAGCCGCTTTGTCACGACGAATCCAATCAGTATGATCAATTTTCCATTGTTCAAATAATGGATCATCAATAATCACAGAATTGTTATTCATCACATCAATAGGTTGAACTGGGCAAGACAGGTCGCCCAAAACAATATCAAATAATTCGTCACCTTCAAGAATTAGCATCATCTTTGCTTTCCACCCAGGAAAGCCTTGTCCTTGGAAGAAGGGAACCGAACGTTGGCCAGAAGGATATCCATTAACAATTACGCAATTGGCCATGCCTATATGTCAAGAGAAAATAAATAAGATGAGATCACAGAATCTGCAAACCATGATCAAGACGAGCGTAGTTGAGACACACGACAATCAAAATAGGGATATGCACGTAAGAACGACGAAAAGTATTGAGTGACTAAAAAGAAAGCCCGAAATAGAGAGGCATAACGTGCAAGACGAGATGACGCATATAAGAAAAGTGCTATTTCAGTCGAGCAAAGAATGTGAACGATAATAAAACATCGCTAAAAATAGCAAGATGTGTGCTTGTCGTAATCAACATCATTAACGAAGACGAGCGATTAATAAACTATAATTGGGGATTAACGAACTGTAATTAGAAATACAGTTTTAAATAAAGAATCGTAGATTCGAGCAAAATTGCTGTCTTGAATCCTAAACTGTCATAAATTTTGATCCAGAACTCCGATTGACAAGCGGTTTTGACAAGATTCAGAATTTTTAAAGACAAAATTAACTAATACTTCTAATTTGAACAAGTTCATGTATCAAATCATCACTTGTGCAAAGAATTCAATCAAGTATGAACAATGAAACAACTTATCTTCCTTGTTGTTGCTACGCATCCATAGCTCTGATACCATGTTGAGAGAGAGAGAGAGTACGAGAGAGATACACAAGACATGCTCCCAAAGAATGATTCATATTGATGTAGAGTTAGTATATATAGATAAGACCCAAGTCAAGTGAGAGATGATATATATAGTTGTAACAGCCAGGAGGCATATTACACGGTGGATTCCGTGCCATGGTGGATTCCATGCCACGGTGGATTCCGTGAGGTTTTACAGTGGATTCTGTAAACTTTTATTACTAGGGCTCATACACAAAGTGGATTCTTTGTGCAAGAAGTCGATGGGGACACTATCCTTTTCGGGCATTTGGTTAATTTAGTGTGTACATGGGTGATTCCATAGTGGGTGATTCCACAAAATACATATTTAAATTAATAAATGTTTATGAGTTTAGAGTACGCACTTGTGATAAATTAAGGTTAGGATTGATTTCTAACCAATTGATTTATTTATGTAGCTGAAAATTGCTAGGTATTCACTTTTGTCGATTTAATTGTATTATTTTACTAACGATTGTGAATACTTCAGTTGATGTGTAGAGATAGCAGGATGGCGGTAGAAAGCATTGAAGGATAGCATGTATTCGAGTTATTATCTATATTTTGATGGGCGCATACCTTAGGCATGGCGCCTATATTTTGTCACACCTATATATTAAGGCGTTAGATATTTATTTATTATTTTTGTATGCACATGGGCGCACGATTTAGATATTTGTATTTGGGCATTGTATTGGGTATGCCTGACTTCTTGGGCGCCCGCCCATTAGCTTTATTCTCTATTTGGCACAAAAGCAAACTCAAAAGCCAAAAGCGTACTATTTTGTAATTTGGGCTATTATTTGAGCTTGAAGATGATTAATACATAAAATACATGCTTTGTAGAGCACTCACAGAAGGCATGGGGGGAGATTGCACCCAATTGGTCTCTTGTTCATGTCATGCAAGTCTTCTACATTGATTTGTGTGTGCAAAAAGTAGAGTTCTTTTGTTCTTGGGGACCTTCTGACGCTCACTACGTGTGCTTACGGCATCCGATCTGTGCGCCAGTGATATCAAAGCGAAGCTGAGATCGAGAGCTTCCAATCGCTATCCATCTTGCGCGAAGGTGGAGCTCCTGGAACAATCGAGCTCTACAATCAGTTTCATTGCGAACGGTCGATACGAGTGGATTCCTGGTGGTCAAGAACCTCTATTTGCAACCTCTGATCACGAAGGACCGGCGTGAGGAGGCGGAGGACCACAAGGAAAACTCCTTCTATAAGTCGTTTTTTTTCAACCAGTCTGACAATAACCTCCATAGCTTAAAAAGCTTTATTTGAAAAGTTTAAAAGGCTTAATAGTAAGCTTTGAGAAATCTTACTTCAACAAATTTGACGAATTAGTACAGCGGCATACTGGCGTAAAAAACGGCGGAAAAAATGGACCCCCCCCTCAAAATTTGTCGACAGCTTCAGTCTTATTAAGCCTAAGTCACTCAAGCTTTACAAAAGCTAAATCATCTAAGTAATCTCCAAGTTCATCAAGTTCTTTTACTCTGCAATCCACAGAAGTCAAAACAAACTTATCTCAATTACTCCCATAAAGGCTGTTTTTGCACAGAAGCATATAATTACAGAATTGCTCCCTGGAAGACTCTGTTCATACACGTAGACTTGTTGAACCAGTTTCAGCACATGCAGAAGGTCATATGTAGTTTCTACGAAGACTACGAGCACTGCAGCCGCAAAAGACAAAGACCGTAAAAGCCAAACAAAAATACATAAGCCTTGTATTCCTGACTTTGAGCTACGCTCATCCCGCTAATCAGATTTCGAGAGTGTGAGGTCTTTTGGATTTTTACAAGATGACATAACAAAATATGGACGATTTAATGGATGAAGGTGATCTTCTCGAATCTACGATGAAACAAAAATTGGATTTGATTATGATGCAGCTTGATGAAGAACGAAGAGCCCGACAAGCTTTGCAAGTTCAATTGGCCAATTTGCAACGATCTACCACCGAGAAAGATGGACCACAACCCGAAGATCTTATCCGACGTACCATCGATGCGACGCTCGAAGCTCAATCCATCCGCAAAGAAACAAAGATAAGTAAAATAAACTTCAAATTTTGTACTTTCAATGGATCTCGAGAAGGAAAGACTGTACTTGCATTTATCAGTCAGTTTGATGATTACTGTCATGAAGAGATATATGTTAAGAAAGACAAAATTAAATGTGTCACTAATCATTTAGTCGATCAAGCATCTCTATGGTGGACTGTGGTTCGCAAGAGCATTGATTGTCCCACTACTTGGGAGAGTTTTCAAAAGAAGTTTCTGCAGAATTTTCTTCCTCCTCAATTCCATGAAAAAGCCATAAAGCAATGGGATCTTCTACAGCAAAGAGATCATGAACCTATTTCCCAATACAGTGAACGTTTTTGGAATGCCCTACTGCAACTACGCATGCTCGAAGATGTACCTGAAGCGACTCACAAACGCAAGTTTATGTCTGGCTTACTTGGACATTACTACGCTGAAATCAATATGTTCAAGCCAACAACCCTTGAAGATGCAATTTCTTTGGCTCATGACACTGAAGATAAGATTCGAGGAAGAGACAAGCGTCCACAACAATTCCAAGCTAATAGTAACTATGGTTCCATGCAATTCAATTCAAATTTTAGAAGATTCAATCAATGTCGTTTTCTTCCATCTTCATTCCGTAAGTCTTGGACACGACCAATTGCTTTGCCATCAAATACCAATCAAAACCCTAAGCCATCCTCACAGCCAAATCCCAATATTCCTAGACATCCTGCTATTGCCAACAATGTATCTAAAGCCAAACCTATAGTTTGTTACAAATGCCATCAACCTGGACATCTAGCAGCCAATTGTCAATCGAAAAAGCCACTTGTCCATATCAATTATCTTGGAGCAATGGAAGAAGAAGAACGTGAGGAAATGCCTGACTTTACAAAAGATGATGACAACATTGCTACTCCTTCAGATACTTTACCAGGTATGCCAACTCCACATTCTTTATTGACAATGAAATGTTTAGTGCATGGTAAAGAAAAGATTATTTTGCATGATGATGGTAGCACACATGATTTTATTTCTGCAAAGTTAGTGAAAGAATTGAAATTACAAACTGTTTGTACACATTATCGCATGAAAGCAGCATTCCTAGGCACAAGATATAATGGAACACAAGAGGTGCATAACTTAGAAATTAAAATTGGTGAATATACCGAACATAGGAATTTCCTAGTTGTATCTTTGCAGTCTTGTGATATTATTCTAGGTATACCCTCGCGTCATCAGTATAATCCTGACATAGATTATTCCACGCATTCAATTAAAATTTATTTTCAAGCAAAACAAATCATATTGCATGGTATGCACGCATCTAATAATTTTCCACTGCTTACTCATACTCAAGCTAAACGTGCATTACGTAAAAGTAGCAAATCTTATTTAATTTTGGTGAATGAACTTCAAGCTAAAGAAAAACATATACATTCTAGGCATAAACAATTTTTTGCACAAATTAAAGATTGTCTTGCTGATGATTTACCGCCTAGACTACCACCTTTACGTCCTGAAGATGACAAAATAGATTTAATCCCTGGTACACAACCACCATGTAAAGCACCATATAGGCATAAACAAATTGAACATAAAGAAATTCAAAATCAAGTAGAAGAATTGCTTAACAAAGGATTAATTAGACCTAGTAGTTCTCCATTTGGTGCACCTATTTTATTAGTAAAGAAGAAGAATAATACTTATCGCATGTGCATTGATTATCGTGCCCTGAATAAAATTACTGTTAAGAATAGATATCCAATCCCTAGGGTAGATGATATTATGGATAAACTACAAGGTTTTGCCATATTCAATAAGATAGATCTTAAATCTGGTTATCATCAAGTGAGAAAAGATAAATCTGATATATTCAAAACTGCATTTAGAACACAATTTAGACATTATGAATTTCTAGTGATGCCTTTTGGATTAACTAATGCACCTGCTACATTTAGTCGAATGATGAATCGCATATTCTTGAAATATCAGCATTGTGTTATAGTATAATTTGATGATATATTGGTATTTAGTAAAAATGAGAATGAGCATTATGAAGATCTGTCTTTAGCTTTCAAGTTGTTGAAAGATAATCAATTGTATGCTAATCCAAAAAAGAGTGAATTCTTTCAAACAGAAATTGAATATCTAGGTCACATTATATCATCAGAAGGTATTAAGGTTGACCCTAAAAAGATAGAAGCAATTTTAAATTGGCCCATACCCAAAAATGTGCATGAGTTACGTTCTTTTCTAGGTCTTACTAGTTTTTACAAAAAGTTTGTGCGAAATTTTTCATTACTTGCCTTGCCTTTGACTAAAATTTTAAAGAAGGGTATTGTGTATAATTGGACTGATAATCAACAATAATCTTTTGACTTATTGAAACATGCATTAACCCATGCTCCTGCATTACAACTACCTGATTTCAATAGACCATTCTTTTTAGTAGTTATTGATGCTAGTGGATCTGGAATAGGAGCCGTACTTATGCAAGATAATCATCCCATAGCCTACTCTAGCTGTAAACTGAAACCATCTTAACTTAAATATTCTACTTATGATAAAGAATTGCTAGCTGTAGTATAAGCCTTACGTCAATGGAAACATTACTTAATGGGTTCTGAGTTTATGATCAAGACTGACCAACAAAGTATTAGACATCTCCTTGGTCAACCCCAAATATGTGACCGACATATCAAATGGGCAGCTTTCATTCAGAGTTTTCATCCCCTTATACAATATCAACCAGGAAAAAAGAATGTAGTATCTGATGCTTTGAGTAGAAGACCGACAATTCATAATATTTCTGTGATATCATTTGATTCTCTTATCCCTATGAAAGATACTTATTATCAAGATCTTACTTTTCATGCTAATTGGAATAAATTAGTTGCAAATAATTGGATTCCTATTGATTCACTGTCTTACAATAATGGATTCATGTTTTATGAAAAGAGATTATGTGTTACAGTTCCATTTAGATCTTTTGTTTTGAATAAGATTCATTGCCCTCCATATCAAGGTCATAGAGGTATTATATCTATTTTGCATACATTGACTGAAGATTTTTATTGGTCACATATGGACACTGATGTATCTAACTTTGTTTCTGAATGTTTAGTTTGTGAATGAGTTAAAAGATATAATGGTAAACAGTATGGTTTACTTATGCCATTATCTATTCCATCATGACCATGGGAACATATTTCTATGGATTTTATTACTGGTTTACCTAACACTCAAGCTAACCATGATATTATTTGGACTGTTGTAGATAGGTTTAGCAAACAAACATATTTCATTCCATGCAAGAAAACTTTAACAGCATCTCAAGCAACTCAATTGTTTTTGAAAACTGTGTTTACTAATCATGGTTTACCAAAAGTTATTATTTCTAATCGTGATTCTAGATTTTGTAATAATTTTTGGATTACTTTGTTTGCTAACGTAGGCACCAATATTGATTTTTCATCTGCATTTCATCCTAAAACTAATGGTCAAACAGAAGCTACTAACAGTACTATTTTAGATCTTTTACGTGCTTACACTATTTCTAAACCACACACATGGGATACATATCTACATTTACTTCAGTTTGCATATAATAATACTCCACATACAGCTACAAAGAAAGCACCATTTGAAGTGATTTATGGTTATAGATTACCTACACCTGTTGCATCATTGTCAAATAAAATTCAGACTGCTAATGATATTGCTAACATGCACGCTGCTATTTTTGATGAATTTAAGGATATGATTGCCAAAGCTCAACAATCATATACAAAACAAGCAAATAAGAAAAGGCAGGCCATGAATTTCAAAGTTGATGACTATGTTTGGTTACAAATAGAAAAACGTAGATTACAAAGAGTAGATAAACACCCAGTTGTGAAATTAGCACCTAGATTCTATGGACCATTTAAGATCATTCACAAAATCAATGGCAATGCATTTAAGTTAGAACCACCACCACACTGGAAAATTCACAACACCTTTCACATTAGTTTATTACGACTCTTTAGAGACCAATTACCTATACACCCTATTTATGAAAACCCACCTTTATTAGATGAAGAGACTGAAATCCTTGAGTCTGAAGCTATCATAGATACTGACTTTATGACCACTAGAACTGGCCGTAGATATTCTAGATATTTGGTCAAGTTTAAAAACCATCCTGTTGAAGAGGCCCAATGGATGTACGCTAGAGACTTAAATGCTTTCCCCACTCTGTTAGCTTCACATTGAGCTAATAGCAATTGAGGACAATTGCTATCCCACCCTGGGGGTATGATGCCAGGAGGCATATTTCACGGTGGATTCTGTGCCACAGTGGATTCCGTGAGGTTTTACGGTGGATTCCATAAACTTTTATTACTGGGGCTCATACACAAAGTGGATTCTTTGTGCGAGAAGTCGATGGGGACGCCTATCATACACAAAATCAATGACAATGCATTTAAGTTAGAATTACCACCACATTGGAATATTCACAACACCTTTCATATTAGTTTATTATGACCCTTTAGAGGCCAATTACCTATACACCCTGTTTATGAAAACCCACCTTTGTTAGATGAAGAGACTGAAATCCTTGAGCCAAAAGCTATTATAGATACTGACTTTATGACCACTAGAACTGGCCGTAGATATTCTAGATATTTGGTCAAGTTTAACAATCATTCTGTTGAAGAGGCCCAATGGATGCACGCTAGAGACTTAAATGCTTTTCCCACTCTGTTAGCTCCACATTGAGCTAATAGCAATTGAGGACAATTTCTATCCCACCTCGGGGGTATGATGCCAAGAGGCATATTACACGGTGGATTCTGTGCCACAGTGGATTCCGTGAGGTTTTACGGTGGACTCTGTAAACTTTTATTACCGGGGCTCATACACAAAGTGGATTCTTTGTGCGAGAAGTCTATGGGGACGCCTATCATTTTCGGGTGTTTTGTTAATTTAGTGTGTACATGGGTGATTCCATAGCGGGTGATTCCGCAAAATACATATTTAAATTAATAAACGTTTTTGAGTTTAGAGTGCGTACTCATGATAAATTAAAGTTAGGACTGATTTCTAACCAATTGATTTATTTATGTAGCTGAAGACTGCTAGGTATTCACTTTTATCGGTTTAATTGTATTATTTTACTAACGATTGTGAATGCTTCAGTTGATGTGTAGAGATAGCAGCAATGGCAATGGAAAGCATTGGAAGATAGCATGTATTCGAGTTATCATCTATATTTTGATGGGCGCATATCTTAGGCATGGCGCCTATATTTTGTCATGCCTATATATCAAGGCGTTGGATATTTATTTATTATTTTGTATGCACATGGACGCACAATTTAGATATTTGTATTTGGACATTGTATTGGGTATGCCTGACTTCTTGGGCGCCCGCCCATTAGCTTTATTCTCTATTTGGCACAAAAGCAAACTCAAAAGCCAAAAGCGTGCTATTTTGTAATTCGGGCTATTATTTGAGCTTGAAGATGATTAATACATAAAATACATGCTTTGTGGAGTGCTCACACAAGGCATGGGGGGAGATTGCACCCAATTGGTCTCTTGTTCATGTCATGCAAGTCTTCTACATTGATTGGTGTGCAAAAAGTAGAGTTCTTTTGTTCTTGGGGACCTTCTGATGCTCACTACGCGCACTTACGGCATCCGATCTGTGCACCAACTAGTGATAAGTCAAGTTGTCTTGATTGAGCTTATCACTCTTAGACTTCAAATTTCTTGTGTTAGTATTTCTTTTAGAAAGTCATTGGCAAATTGATAGCACACAATACAAGTCGACTAGACAATAATCGATACTTTTCTCTTTTGGATGTATACTTTATAGTATGCTTCCAACTTTAGAAGTTGTCACCTTCATGATACTTTACTACTATGTGAAGATGAATAAACATTAACTTATCACATCACATATATACTACTATCCTCAACTTCCTTGAAGTCAGCTAGTCTTTACAAGTACAAAAGCACCACTCTAGTGCACAACATGGCCATTCAATTGCAATATGGATCCAATACGGACTGTGAGACACAACTGCACCAAAGTTGTTTAAATCAACAATGGCATGATCCAAGAAGGCTACCTTCAAATCAATCCTATTGAAATATTCATTATCAAAGATGCTCTCATCTCCCTCTACTATCAAGTAGATATCATTTTCCAACTGTACAATCCACCAATCTCTTAGTTTTATCATTTTGTTTTTACTTCAACATCCTCCATTGATAGAGTATTACCATCTTTTGATCTAATTGAAAGGAAATTATACTTATAGTCACTTTGACTATCCATTAGACATTTATCCCAAAGCACACTAAATGTTTTTGGCATCAATCTTGTTAATTTCTTTAGATTACAACTATAAGGATTGCACTAGGTGGCCATGGATGCTTTGATTGTCATTCCCAAAATATAGTCCACGGCCAGATTCTTCTCAAAAATACAAGTTTGGCCCCCCAAAAGACAATCCTTCTCAAAAACACAAGTTTGGCCCTCCAAAAACACAAGTTTTGCCCCCCAAACAACACCCTCCTCATGTTAGTAACCTTCTACTAGCACTAGCTTTTAGAAAGCTAAGCTCTTTTCCCTTTCACAATGGATAGCTGGCTTTTTTCTTTCCATCTTAAAATTACTATTGACACATGCCTTTAAAGGCCTTGGTACGCATTAGTGCCACCCATTAATCTTCAATACCTTGGAGCATGCACCTGAGATAAAACCCTAGTCAAAATTTACCTTATATTCGATATACAATGTCTTCTAAAGTAGTGTCCAATACATTCTAAAAGAAATCTCATAGCTGCTAAACTCTTAGCCATGCCAATGAAATTTGTCAACATCCACTATCAATTTATCCATGACAAAATTGAATAAAGGATCTTTTATGCACTTTTTGCATACTTATTTGCGCTAGCTTCACTTCACCTAGGAAATTTTTTTGACTTATTTAGGGAAAATCAAGCTTTCACAAAAATGTGTGACAATGTTATAATTGGACTTCACTTATTCCACCCATCAAGTTATGGGATATGTATCTACTCATCTTTTTAGTTAGCTTGTTCACTCTATGGACCACTTGTATATTATATATGTTTTACACTAATTACTCTTTGTAGATTCACATAATGGAAAAAAAGAAATAGAAGAAAGACTAGGGTTTTTGGCTTCCTATCTTATGTGCATTCTTTGCATTTTTTATGACTTATAATCTCTCTCTCTCTCTCTCTCTCTCTCTCTCTCTCTCTCTCTCTCTCTCTCTCTCTCTCTCTCCCTGGCTCCCATCTTTTCACACTTCATATGAAAATATGATCTCATCTCTACATGAGGCTAATTTCTTCTATTTATACGCATAGAAAGTTCAAACTCTCACATGGAGTTTTTTCTAATATTCAAATGATTAATATGAGAGGAAATTGGGGATATATTCCTCAACTCTCTTTCTCCACATCCATCAACTTTGTGGCTCAAAGAATTCCTTCATAATTAGTAATATGCTCATGTTGACCCCTTATATGATGGTCCATAATTTTGATATCTATGAGGTAGATTTTATTGATCACCTCACACTATTCTCTTCTTGGTTCTAAGATAAGATACCACATGAGTTCAAAAGAAAGGGTATTATAGTTAGTAAAGTTTATAGGAATATATTTACAAAAGGGTTTTTTAAATTAAAATTTGAAAAAAAACATGAGTTTAGTAAAGTAAAAGGGATCGTTTAGTAAAGTTTATAGGAATCTATTTACAAAAGGGGGTTTTAAATTAAAATTTGAAAAATCGTAAGTTTAGTAAAGTAAAAGGGATCATTTAAAGGTGTTGTAGCATATAAAGAAATGATATTTCTTAGTATCATTTGAACACACTTTATATAGATGATTTCTTATAGGTGGACCCCTTGGGGTCAATGGATCACTAATCTGTTCTTACTCTTTGTCATACACAAAGATTTAGCACCTCAACAACATGTGGTACATCATGTTTAATCAATGACCTTGTCTCATCCTCTAATATTGTGCATTTATAAAGAAAGAGGCTTATTGCATTGGCGAAAGCTAGTCTAGCATTGATTGCAACCTCACTATTATAGAAGAAGGCCACCCTATAGACAATCTAAACCAACATTGATATCTCATTAGAAAGATTTCTTATCCTAAAGGAGATGATGAGCTCTCAAAAACCCATGTAGACATCAAGTAACATGGTGAGATTGATCACATCCATCAATTACTTCCATGATTTCCTCTACATTTATCATATTTGGACCATTCCTTTTAATGCTTTGATTTTGTGGATGTTATCATCTCTTTGCTCTACCACATGGATACTTATTCTTGATATACGTCTACATTTCTCTCCTTCCAAGCTTCTACCCAATGTCCAACCTATCCTTCTTTATCTCTCACTTTCGCAAAACCTCCATTAGAATCCAACCCATTTTTCCCTTGGGCACTTCTTTGCACTCATCCTTGAGCTCAAAATATGATCCAAAGCATATAATGAGTAGCAACAAATAGTTATCTTTTTAGAGATTCAATCTTCTGTAGTTCCAAGCACGTTATCATAGGTGGCTCTTGAGATTTCATTTACAAGGCTATTTTACAAGTAGGGGAGATATAGGTGACTGGATCTTTACAAATAAAAATCCTCATAAAGGAGTATGGAAATGTGATAGATATCCTTGAGTAAATTTTCAAGTAGGATGATGTTTCTGATATAAGATGATGATTATAAAAAGAGAGTCCTTTAGTCAAAGGATTTCCATGAAATGACTTCAATACATGGGCACCCATAAAGTATCACACTAGAGAGACTAGGAGAAAAGGCCCAATCAAATAGAGAGTCATTCTTTTGTATTTATTAGTTGCAAAACTCACAAGAACATACTATATTGATATGACATGCTAGAATCCATTCATCCCTTTGTAATAAAGTATTACATCAATTATTTGTCTTTGTAGGATAATAAGGATTACAAAATGGAAATGCAATTGCAAGGTTTTTAAGACTACAAAGTGCTTATACAAGGAGTTTGTTTCATATACAATTTGAATGTGAAACCCCTCAACATGGCTAGACCAAACTCAAAGTTCAAGAGAAATTGTCAAATTTATAGGTTATTAGTATATTTTACAACATTTCTTAAGACAAGAACTCATGACAAGCACAATGAATTACTGTAAAAGCAAGATGCTTTAGTTGACATGTTAAGGACTCAAAGGACTCAACTTTAGTTTACTTACATGCAAGATCTACTCAATGAAAATTTCCTCTAATAGTACATTATTTTAAGAGGAGAATCCTCATATCAACACTCTTTCCAACCAAATACAATCCAGCTTCTTTGAAAGTGCTCATCAATGGATTATGGTGCTCATGGTGGTCTTTCTCTGAACCAATCAGTTTAGAAATGTTTGTCTCAAACTCCAACTTGTCTACAACTACAATCCATGCCTAACTAATATCCAACTTAAATTGACTCTCAAAGTTGTCATTTTAGGCTACTAGGATGCATGAAGATGTAAGCACAATCATTCACATCAGTACTTGACTAAATTTTCTACAAATAGCCATTATAAAAATTATTTAATAGTTTTTTTTGGAAACTTAACTCCCATCCTCATGCTACAAGGATTAAGCACTTTTGAAGCCTCAAAAAAGTTGTGGTCCAATGATAAACTTATTGAGACTTAACTTCCATCCTCATGCTACAAGGATTATTGTGTAGTAGTGTCAATATCCTTATGAATTCTTGAAACTGTTTGTCATGAACTACCTTTTACACACTTTCCAACAACTTATTTGAGTTCCTTGGAGTCCTTCATATGTCAACTTTCCAAGAAGGGACCAAATAGATATCATCATCATTGCATGGGGCTTTCATGACATTCAGAGCTATAGCAAGATAGTTACAATACAAATACCAACACCAAATATTACCATTTTTTTAAATAGATCATAGCGATGCCTATTTGTGTACTTTGTAGCTAGTTTTTTAAGGTAACACTAGTGAAAAACCATGTGCATCATTTATAAGGGCATTTTTCAAGCTGGCAAAAAGAGCCCAACAATGCAATTAAAAATTGGACTCAATACTCAACAATGGGACATTCGACATAAGTTGGATACTTTCAAGAGCTTATTATGAGTAAGAGTAAGAAATCAATCAATGAAAAGCTCATCATTATCATCATATTATTCTTAGTCTTATCCATAAGAAGTAACTTTCAATTTTACATTACAAAACATTACAGATGCATTGTGTGAAATATAATGGACCAAATAGGGCCAAATATATCACCTTGAGGTCCAAAAGTTAATCCTTCTCCAAAAAGGAATTCCAATAATATATGTGATTATAAAAAAATGTAAAATAAGTTTTGTGACCAAGAATTGGTCTTGCTTAAATAGGGCTATGCTCTAGTTCATTTTGTTCTAGTTATGTCCATGATGTAAAGACTGTCTATTCCTTTTAAGACAATAACTTTAATGTTTTCTCAAAATTCAAATCAATAGCTATACTCATGAAATCTAACAAAATATCTTACAAATTAAAATGGTGTAATAAATAATAAATATTTACAATGTCTTCAATATTAACTACAAAACACTTCGGCACAAACGAATTACCAACAAACCACATATTTAACTAGGTTGACACATTTACCCACATGCTTGAAAAACTAGAAAATATTTTCAACCATATCTAATCAGAATGAAACATCGTCTCTTTTAAACTATACCTTAGATGAACAATAATTACAAGTTTGAAAATATAACCTAATTTGGTTGGAAACTTGTTGCACAACTTGAAATCTTGTTGTATTGATGAAGAGTACCTTGCAAAATATAAATTAATGAGAGACCAAAAATTTGCTTGATCAAAGTTTGAGATCTAGTTGTCTTTATCTTTTGATAAAAAACATGTTTTTTCCTAACACTGAGCTTATATATTTTTAAATATAAAGTAATAACAAAGATGAACACATAAACATGCTATATAGAAGAGCTGCCACATGTCTCTTCATTATTTTATAATGATGGGGGAAGGTGCCATTCCCCCCTCTTTGGGGAACATGATTGAGAAAGCATATGTGACACAAGATTGGATATAATCTATCTCCATGTATGGGTGGAAACCTCCCTCGTGCACGTATTTATAACTGTAAGAGAGGGGGGATTTAATAATGGGGAAATACTAGCTACACTCGCTGGTATATAAGGTGTTAGGGACTTGATTTTTTAGTATCAGATTTTAATGCAAGTCTCCTTTCATCTTCATCTCCTTCTCCAAGCTCTCATGCCTTCTTTCTCTCTCTTTCTGTCTTTCTCTCTCTTTTTCTAGTCTTTCTCTCTCCTCGTCACTCTCTTTCTCTCTCTTCTGCACCCTCTCTCTCTCTTCCTTCTCTCTCTCTTACCTCCTTCATTACAAGTGGTATCAAAGCTCTAGTTCTGATCCATTTAGTTACTTTACATGCTCAGTTACCATCATTTTCAGTTTTAAAATCCAAGAAGCTTCAGGTACATAGTGACAGGCACAAAAATGGAGAAGCACTTAAGAGCCACAGGTCAAGGACCAAGAGGACAACAGTCACGAGCATTAATGGAGTCCTTGGACCAAGATTGGAGGCTGGAACACCACATTTAGCAAGTCGTGGGTCATTCTGGGCCAAATTTAAAGGTAAAACTTTACAAAACAGTGGTCACAAGAAGTAGGGAAGAGTTAGTCTTGGTTACTTTTCATATGTAGTCTTCTCTCTCCTCATTCTCAAGCTCTTGCCAAGCACCCATGGAGGAGAAACACCATGGATCTTCTCAACCTCAGCCCCAATGATTCTAATAAACCTTTAAAGCTTACCATTTAGAGCTTAATGCTATAAGCATGTGATTAAATTAAGAAATGGGCATAGCAACTCTCACTCTATCATGACACCAAACAATTTCTTTCTCACATCATTGATTATAAAGATGTGGCAGAATGGAATTCCAATGCCAATTGAAGGTGGTTTTGAATGACAAGCCTCTAGTGCCATGTTTATTTGATGCTATAGCAATTAAAGCTTTGTCACATCATCGTTGGTGAGTTCGAGCAAAGTTTTGGTGGCCCGAAGTAGGCACACATGTATGATGGAAGAGGTGATTATTAAGGAGTCCCCTCCCCCCCCCCCCTGGCCCCAACTTTAGTGAAATGGCTACCCTAACAAAAGATAAATCAATGCTCTATGCTAGTCATATGTTGACTATGAGGGCAGAGATGATCGAAGAGAGCATGGTGACATCATGGATGTTACTAAGACTGCAATTGATGTTTAAGAGTGTGCCTCGTTAGCCTTGAAGAATTTCAAGGTAGGTCTTTGTAAGACTTAACCTTTAAGCCTTAATGGCTAAGGGTAGGATAAGCATCACAAGAGAGAGAGAGAGAGTTCTTTGATTTCTACTAGAAAAGTGAGAAATAAGGAGGACATAATTTCTTGATATTGATGAAGGTGATTTGACAAGGCACTTAAAGAAAAGAGAGAGAACTTTATATTTTTGAACTAGTGGATATGGAAATTGTCTAACGATAAAGAGATTATGCTTGGTGTTATTGATGATGATGCCTTCTTTGATAGATGCATATGCCATCACTTTGATGTTGACATGTCGACCAATAATCTTGCTCTAATACTCCTTGGTGTTGTTTGACAATGATGCTTTCTTGGGTAGACGTATGCCTTCACTTGGATATTGACATATCCACCAATAACCTTGCTTTGGCACAAATGTTGAGGGCCTTCACCATGCAACAACAAATTATTAACCACTTTCGATAATATTTTTCCACACTATGAAGTATATAAATTTCACGTATTAAAATGTACATTTTAAAATAATAATTCTGTCTAACTCCACCTCATTAACTGCTTACTACAATACAAAACACATTAGTATCCTCATGTCTATTTGCTAGGCATAATGCAAATCAAGCAAGAAATAAGAAAAGTCCATAATAAATAACATCAACTTATTTCCATAGTAAATTTTAGGCAAATACTTCCCTAATATTCTAACCTGTAATAATAAAAATTAGGCTAATTAATACTAATCAAATTAATACACTAGTGCCTATAATTGAATAATCGAATCAATACTATCTAACTAATCAACTACTAATGGAATTAGCTAACTACTAAATTACTAAACAATCAAATTTTTATCAAATTAATACTAATTTAAATAATTAAGCACTTACTATACTTGAGTACTCAGCTAATCGAATTAATTCAAACATTAAATGAATAATCACTCATCATATGAATTAATTCAATTGCAATTGAACTAACTACAATTAGTTGAACTAACTACTATAATCGATATATCTACTTGAAGTAACAAATTGAACTAATAACCGATAACTAACTAACTATAATCGATAATCTAACTCAATATGAACCTAACTAAATATAAATTGATAATTAAGGATAATCGATAATGTAACTAACTAACTAAACTAATACTCGATAACTAACTATAAACATCCTTCGTATGTCATTTTCTAGGAAAAATAGTACAAAGGTAAGCTGGGCATCCTGCTGGTGGGCCTGGTGAACACCTCATACAAGATGTACAACATGACTTTGCAGAAGGGCGACCTGTTCGTGTTCCCCAAGGGCCTCGTCCACTTCCAGATGAACCCTGCCAGCTACGGCCCCTCCGCCCATGCCCTGACTTCCTTCAGTTCTGCTAACCCTGGCACCAACTCCCTTCCCGGCATCCTCTTCGGCTCCGGCATTCCCTCCTCCATTCTCGCGCAGGCCTTCCAGGTCTCCTACTCCACCGTCTCCATGCTCCAGAGCCCCTTCCACAAATGAGTGATCGATTGGTATGTGCAGTTACCGAATTGATTGCTCGGCCCACCGTGCTGAATACTGGTACTGATACTTAAATAGATCTTGATTTGATACGGAATAATTCACACCCAGATCGATAATTTGTTTCTCCTGGGCGGGTGGTGCAGTTCCGACTGATCATACTCTGAAGCAACAACGAGACATTGTTCTGTCTGGCACACGATGCTATTGTTTTATTGATGCTATTGTTTCTTTGTAAATTTAGTAAGAAATGAGAAAGCTTCCTAAGTACGTCTTGGGTACGGACTATCCGCTTTACACGATCATCAACATCAGTGCGTACAACTTACACTTTCTAGAATTTTGTTCAGTTCAGTCTAATAGATAGTGCTTACAATGGGCAAGCTGTCGAGCAATGAAATGGCCGCGGTCGAGTCTCCACGTGTTATATGTTTGGAGAGAGAGAGAGAGAGAGAGTGTGTGTGTGTGTGTGTGTGTGTTAACGAACCTCGTACAAACAACACTTGACAAACGGGCTGATAATTGAGAACATAGTGCAACCCAAATGATACGTTAGTACGGGAAAAAAAGATTTGTGAGAGAGCTAGAAGAGCAAGATGACCTCGTTTCACAAATTATTTGACATAAGAATATCGAATGTCAATGTGGTTGGTGGGTGTTGGAAGAGAGCCGAAGACATGCACGAAAGGAAATACGTGAAGAGCCTGTGAGAGTGAGGCTGATGGCAACCATAGAGCTTCAGAACTTAGCTAGCGCTTTACAAAACACCTTGAAAGAGCTATTACATCTCTTTAGGCTCCTAAGCACCACAAAAATTTCAGCATTAAACTTAGACCACTTGTCTTTGGGAACAAGTGGACGCTGAAGTCGTCCAAATAACATGTCATTCCTCAACTTCCAAATTTCTTGCATAGAGACAACTCTAAACACATTGGATAGACCCAAAGTCTGTACAGCAAACTTAACCATGTCCCCAAATAAAACAAGCTTGCAATCCATAGTCTCATTAAAACCTACTTTCCTCACCCACTGTTGGAGTTGCTTTTGCAAAGCCTTCACCTCTTTGCATTCCCAAAACAAATGTCTCACTATTTCTATTTTTAAAAGACTAGAATGGTCCCAAATCTTTTCCCAAAGGAACACACCTTTCTTCATTATGTTTTTGGCTAGCCTAAATTGCTTCAACCCAAATATATCTCAAGGATTGAAAGCATGCTTTAAGAACGAGATGGCTTGCTTTAAAGATGAGTCTCCTCTTTTCTCCTATGAGCCTCTTCGTGAGGCATCTCCTAATATTGATTGCCATGCTTAGGACAAATTTTTAGCTACTTGAGAATGGGGAATGCTTATCTTTCTCCTAGTGAGAAGAGTATTATACCAAACATAGCTAGGGAGCCCAAGATTCTTTTTGTCAAACTCCTCCAGCCACACCTTAAGAGTGAATGTCTAGGATTGAGAAGCATCAAACCTTTTAAGCATACCAAACATAAGTGAAATAGCTTTAGCGCTAAGTTTAGGGACCCCTACTCCACCTTCCTATTCATTGATAGTAACGTGATCCCAAGTAATAGACCTCCGTCCTTTTTGTCCCTCTTCCTTATTCTAGAGAAAGCTAGCAAACAACCTCTCAAGCTAACACCCTGTTCGTTGACTAAAGTTTAGTATCATTGCAAGAAAGGTGGTAGAAGAAGCCATCATGACCTTTATAACCGCTATTTTACCAAGAAAGGAGTAGGGCTTTCCTCTATAAGCATCAACCTTGCTCTTAACCTCTGAGATCATCCAGTTTGTGCTTTGCTTCTTCATAGCGATACCAACCCCCAAAGGGTAGCCTAAGTACCTAAATGGTTGTCCCTACTTGATTATCTTAAAGCCAAGATCTAATATCCACTTCAGAGGCTCATCAAAGCTCAAGGGCACTAATTCTATTTTGGCAGTGTTGATAATATACTTGGATAGTTCACAAAAATTTTCATATAGATTTAGGAATTCCTTCATAGACCGATCTTTTGTTTTCACTAGATTAGAATTGTCATCTGCAAAGAATTAAGTGATAAAATGATCCCTCCTATGGATAGGGAGGCCTTTGATAAGCCCTTATCTAATCTTCAAGTTCAAATTCCTTAAGTCAAGTTCAGTGATAATTGCAAATAATAGGGGGCCAAGGGGAACCCCTTCTTGCTGATAGATGTCCTTATCCTCACAAAGTGATTTGAGCAAACCCCATTCACCTGTAGAACAATAGAAGCATTTCCAAATATGCGTCTCACCAGCTTTATGAATCCTAGATCAAATCCCATAGATTCCATTACCTCCACAATGAATTATCATTTGATCCTATCATATGTTTTATCAAAGTCCCTTTTTGTCAAGATGAGAACTCTGAGTTGGATGATAGTGCAAAATCGATGGATAGCATCAAGTTTAGTGCATCATCATGAATCTTGTGACCCTATGCAAAATTATGTTGTTGAGCATGCAACACTATGCTCTTGATCATGCAACACTCTAGAAAGATTGAACTTGATCCTCTTAGCAAGAGCCTTGGCATAAATCTTATAAGCCACATTGAACACTATGCTCTTGATCATGCAACACTCTAGAAAGATTGAACTTGATCCTCTTAGCAAGAGACTTGGCATAAATCTTATAAGCCACATTGAACATAGTCAAGGATCTTGAGTTATCCAATGTGACCATGTAAGTAACTTAGAAACGAGCTTTACAAGTCCCTATTTGAGCTCTATAGCATGAATTCACCAACCCTTCTAATATATTGGAAAATTTGTACATGCCATTTGCATATTCATTCCAAAGAGCTTGAAAAACTTTAGGTTGTATTCCAAAAATATCGAGTGACTTGGCTTTAGCCGTTTTATTTATCTTAAACTTCAACTTCACCACTCAAAACGGACTACTCATAAGAGTAGATTCAACAATGTCGATTAAATCACTTCCCTTCAAAAACTCTCTTATCTTTCTTTGATCATTATTAGGCCACTAATGCTTTACATCAACAATCACAAGACTATATCTCGTGAATGATCATGCAATGTCCATGTCATTTCTCAGCATTTGTATTTTACCATCATCAATCCTAGTGGATCTCTCTTTATATTTCTTGACTGTCAAAGCCTTAAGAAACGCACTAGTTTGTGCATCCCCAACAATATATGAGGACCCTCAGCTAAAGCTTGGCAGCCTGCAAGTGATAGTGGAGGAGGCCTTCCAAGAAGGCTTCAACAAATTTAAATAGCGATTGTAGTATGGTGTGTCTTAAGGGGCCACTTTGAGTGCTTGTAGGATTTCATCTTTAAATGCTTTTGAAGCATTAAAAATACTCCTTTCTTGTGCTTGAGAGTGGTCAAAGACTTTTGCTACATCAACAATAGCATTCATGCAGTCAAGCCCACACCTAATTGGGTGAAATAATGCCTTGTTGCAACTTGAGCATGCCTCCTTCAATACTGAACATAAGCTTTCTTTCCTAAAAAAGGAGAAATTAAATCTGAACAAAGGAGAGCCAGTCCCAATAGCCAAAACAACATTAGGCTTGAAAGACCAAAGCACATGAACATGGCTAGAGATGGATACTAAGAAAGATGAGTGATTTTAGCATTAGGGAAAATCCATCAAGCTTCCTTTTTTAGATATATCCTCTCTAGAAGAGATGCTCTCTCGTAATGCTTATTATGCCAAGTGAAGTTAGAGGAATTTCCACCATTAAATACCACTACAAAGTTTAGCAACTCCTGGGACTATTCAAAGTCATGCCAATTGTATCTCTCCCTGCATAACATGAAGGGTAGAACCATGTGATTTGTCAGAATTGCACAAAGTCATGTTCCAATCACCCAAAAATATTTCATTATCTTTTAGCATAAGTTTTTGCATTTCAATTCTCTATCTACAGGTGCACTTGGACCATAAACTAAAGCAATGAAGCATTTCTCAGTGCCAATCTCAATAGTGACAACAACAAGACTGCCATCACCTTTGCAAAAAATAAAGAAGGGCTCAAAGTTTCTTTAACCACCACCATGGTTCCTATCTTGCCTTGCCTACAATAATCACTGAATGAGATATGTCATTTGCACTTGATTTATCTATCCTCTTTTGCTCCAAGTTTTACCTCTTAAAGTGCAAGTGCATCACGCTTTATGTTTCTTAGCAATGAGGTGCATGCTTTCTTTTTAACCAATGCAACCAATCTAGACACATTCTAAGTGATCAATGTCAATTACAACATCCCCCAATTAGGTATGATTAGGAGCATCCACCCCGTCTTCACCAGCACTGTGAAAGTCAACATAAATGCTCTTATCAAGAAGTGGTTGCTAAGCCAATTTCTTAAGTGATTCTCTCTTATTATTGGGTTTAGCCCCCTTAGACCCTATGGGAAGGATATTTTCTTTATCATGCACCACATGCTTAGTAACACTCAAGAGGCAAGTGAAAGACTCTGCAGGATGGGCTTTCTGAATCTCAACACTATCAAATTTGGATTCTCCCCTAGCATCAAGTGACCCCTTAGGGTCTCTTAGGACCTCAGGAACATCACAGTTAGCTTAGCCTATTCTTTTAGTGGTCATTGTAGCACTATGCATCTTCCCTTATTCTATAGTGAGCAGAGTTTCCTTCTCAACAACATCAGAGTGTCAATGACTTGAGTCTTCTTCTCTTTAGGCGTAGCTTTACTTGGGCACTCTTATACATGGTGACCAAGACCTCTAGAAATAAAGTTTGTATCTAGGAAAGAATAAAATTTGATCTTGACCACTAGTTCCAGGACATGAGGGTTTTCAACCTCCAAACCCATAAGGGATTTTCTTTTGCTTGTCCCAAAGTATTGATGCATGCTTCTTGGCCTTCATAGCTCCATTACTAGATGCAACGTTAAGTTTTGTTTAGTGAGCGGTAATCAAATACAAGTCTCTTTCACAACCCAAAAATGAGACATCAAGGAGTGCTAGTTAGGCAATTGACTATGTTGAAAGATGACTCACAATGAAAATTTTCGAAGTTTCTAGAACACAACACAATTCACACATGAACACAAACCAATAACTATGTCTCTTGTAACCTAAGCAAAACTCAAGGTAAAGCATCGACAAGATCGAAACATTTAAACTTGAGTTTGAAATAACAATCACATTCATACATCTTTGAAATTTGTTACAACACCTTCTGCATTCGAGTTTCCACAAAGTTGATTCAACACAAACAAGTCCCCAAAGATTTGTTTGCAACCCTCCACTCACTTCTTTCACAAGACACAAAATTGAGTAACAAGGAAAGAGCAAGGGCCCCTCCTTCATCACTCTCATACACTTATATAGGATTTTGTTCAAGCACATTTATTTGTGCTTTAAATGTTTTGCTTTCTTATAAAGCTTGTATTTTCAAAGATTTTCAAAAGCTTTTATTTAAGCTTTTCACATTTGGACATTGCCACCTTTCATCCTCATTTCCTTTCATGCTAATGAATCGACATATCAATTCAAGGTTATCACCTCCCCCAACTCTCTTTTGAACTGCACACACAATTCTCCAATATAGCACCCTATCTCCACATAGATTGTCTTCACTTGAGCTACTTTCAACTTAGTGTACCTCTTCTTCACATTTGGAGGCACTTGCTATGTGTTGCTACCATTTGTGGAAAAAAAGTACAAATACTGATTTGCACATATCGAAGATAAAGCTTACATATTGCAGTAAAGCTAGGGCAAGTTACAAGTAGATTAATAATACTCTTGCACATACTCTCTTCAAAATAGTTTTTATTCCCTTTTTTATTGCATCTTTAAGCTCCCTATCTTTAGCGCAAGCTCAATTAATCCATTGAGAGACCTCTCTTCATTATCCTCACCTCGTCTTGCACATCCATTTGGAAATAATATCTTATCTCACTAAAACAAACTTGAATCTACTTCAATTGCATTTGTTGAATCCTAGGAAGTGAAAGCAAGCCGCCATATCTCCTCTTCGTATCATTCTAAATCTTTGCCGCCATGATCCTTAATATCACCATGTGTTTGCTTCTGATCCTTTGATTTCATCATTTTTCAAACCATCACAATAGTAAACATACTCAACGGAATGTTTGTCACCTTTTTCTCCATTTAATGCCTCTGACTTAGTATTTTAGAAAATGCAAACTATCATGACGGCTTCTCATGCTCTCGTTCAAAAACTGCTCTCTCCGCTAGTGTCCATTGTATGCACAATTGAAATTTTTCTTCTATAGCTTGGCTAATGCCATCCAAGCACATAGTAATGGCAATGACATTGACAAGATCTAGATGGCCACTCTGATCCTCATTGTGATTTTACTATGACTAAATCTTGTTGGTCTCATCAGTGCTAAGTATGACAAAGGGATCTCCCTCATAGTTTCCTAAAAGGACTAAGGTAACTGTATCTACAACATCATGAATTTGCTTGATAACAACACTCTCTAGTGTTTGTGAAACATGTAGCCATAGCTTATTTACCCCTGGTCCAATAGCATAGTCGACGCTTTCGCGAAGATGCTGATCAAAACTCTGCAACATCCTCACAGCACCATTGTAATTGAATGGTCCACCAACTATTGTACGAACGAAAATATTAAACTTTCCTTGGGTCTTAGCACTTATATAAAGCTGTTAAAACAGCCTGGAAAGCTTCAAGAATGCAACAACACCGCTTGCATTGCCTTGTTGTTCGTTTACCAATGCTGATACTCTATTCTTCTGTTGCTCAGCTGACTCACCATTTTTTTCTTGAAACTCCCCAAAGGCTGGTTCTTTGCTAATTATTCTCATCACCATTGTCATTGTCTTTGTTTTCATTTTCATCATCATATTCTTCTTTCTCTTTCTTCGCATTATAATAATCATCCACCTCCAAAAGAGCTTTCCATAAATCACACAAAGTCAACTTTGAATATGGTAACTAATGTCACTAGCACTAGCCCTTCATGATCGATAGCTCTGGCTCAAGGTAATGGCCTCCTTTTGAGTCTTCAAAGACTGATATTTTCTTCATATGTACTTGATTTTGTTCATGCAACATGTCCTAAAGAACATGCTTTAAAAAATGTATCTCGTGCTCAATCAAACATGATTTGAAAAAAGATGCAACATTGATCCATGCTATGCAATCAAACAAATGATGTTCCACACAAAAAGATGAATGCACTAGAAAAATAATGCCTAGCCTATGTATATGTGCTCATGCATCATGCAAAATGCAAACAATGTTTGTTGATTTAAATTACAATCCTTAACCTCACCTCTCAATACTCAATAGGGAAATATTGAGTAGCCTCCCTAAATATCTCACAATCACTCAAAAAAATACAGTCCTTGATATGTTGATGAAGAAGACAACCCATCTCAAAAGTGGTAGCGTCCTACGCGACCCTCAAACTCACCCAACCACCTTTCCCACTCAACCAAAGATTCCTTACTCAGTGATGAACATCCCAACTCTCATACATGCAAGAAAGAGTGTGTGCTCAATGAAGGTGTTCTCTCAAGTGCATGTGTATCTAAATTTTATTGCACATAGCTGGAGTGGGCCTCATGCCGTGCTAGTGCTCAATGATGGTACAAAACATGCATCAATCCAACCCATGGCATGGAAGTGTTTTATAAGATTAAAGACCATCACCAAGTACAATATAATCAACAAGTGCAACATGAAATATTTGTGAATCCACAATCCTTGTTGTGTGCAAGAGTCTAGGGAAGAAAATACACATGTCTCAAATATGTTCCATAGCTACTAAATAAATTCTAACTCCAATATATCTACAAAACTCCAATCCCAACCAAGGCTATCAAGTTTCCACACTCAAAAAATATTTTTAAAATAACATAAACAATTCTAAGATAGAAAAAATCAATAGATCTAACTAGAAAATGACAAAACAAACAACCACACAAATAATTAAGCTAACAAAAATCTAGCCTATCTATAGTTTTTCTAGGGGTTTTTAGTTTTCACAAAAAGCACTTGACAACTTCTTTCCAAGCATACCTACCAGAGTAATAATCTCACCATCAAGCCATATTATAAGGCCATGCTAACCCATACTAGGCACTCAGAGTGGAGAACCTCATCAAAGTTAAACTTTGCCTTCCATGGCATAAAATAAACAAGGTCTCCATTGAAACTGACTAGAGATCCAAAAATAAAGTCATTTTTCACATTTGAAGAGATGATGGTAAGTAAAAAATCCCAACAAACAATTTTGTACTCCATAAGAGACACCCTAGATGGAAGGTAGAATCAAACAACCTTGCAAACTCATCTTCCATGAGTAGTTTATTCATGACATACAAATAGATCCCACATAATGCATATTATGCATATCATTGACAAATATTATAAACAAAAAAGGTATACAAGCTTGCAACACATTCTTACAAGTCTCAATGGATTCCTTCCTCTTCTCATTGGGGAATGTGTGATCTTCTCACATCTCATTCTTGATTTTTTTAGCATCATCACCAATAGATATAGCTAAGACATAATCCATGTCTATCCTCTCTTCATGCTTTTGCTGCTTGTTAAGGCTTACTCAATGAGGTTGAATGCACTTTAACGCACTTAATTCGAAGTTGACTAGTAACTTTTCATCATGTGTAAGAGTATTTTATGTTGTCTATGCTTTGTCCCTTCAACATACTTGATGGTTGTTGACCTTGTGGTGCCATTCTAAGATGCCTAGTTGGGAAGTTCAAATGGGGATAGAGTTGGAGTTTGCCACCATATTGGTGGTGGGTCCCACATAATTTGTGACATGTGGGATGGATCAGTGTACTATACTTTTAATACCTTTTGCAATGCACCATGCTAGTGTATTGCAGATCTAGAATATTTTTCTTGCATGGGGTTAGTCTAATACACTTTTAATACCTTTTGCAATGCTCCAATAATATGTTCATATGGGGGTGGGAGAAAATCCACAAGTTGACATAAGTGTAGAAGAGTGAAGAGTAACATGGACTACTTTGGCTTGATTGATAAGGGTAGGTGTTGCATGAATATTACAAGTTGAAGGACAAGGCAATAATAGAAATATTTGTTATCCATGTTGGGAATTGAAGATCATGTTTAACTTTAGTGGACTAAATGAGATTAAGAATGCTTCATTTGATCCATGTACTAAATAGCCAAAATGAAAGAGTCATCCTAGTTTTAATAAATAAATTTGGAAACATTCAAAATTTTGATAGAGTCATTTAAAAATGCATGCAATAATAAGAGGACCTTGTTATATTTGCTTTAAGTCTAAACTTCCATTAGACAATACATGTATCTAGTTATAATGAGAGAATATATAAGATTGTTAGAGGTAGAAATATTGGCTATAACAAGTCAAGCTTCTCTTACATATTTTGAAACACAATGATATCAAAATATCAAAATGATTGGACTTTTGACTAACATGGGTAGTAGAGGAGAGTTGAAAATAAGACATAGTATTTAACTAGACAAGAAGTTGACGTGCCAAAGAAAATACCTAAAGTTGTTGGAGAAGCCCTGAAGACAAATGATTTCTTTGGGATACCAATGATCATGTCATGCATTAGGCTTCTATACTTTCAATTTCATCTATTCAAAATTTTTCAATGCTTCCTAACCATACCCATTGTGTACATCTTCTATATGAATATTCCATGAGACTAGACTCCATACTATGCTTCTCAAATGCCTCTTACACTTTTGCTGATGCCAGGAGGCATATTCCACGGTGGATTCCGTGAGGTTTTACGGTGGATTCCGTAAACTTAGATGACCGGGGCTCATACGCAAAGAGGATTCTTTGTGCGAGAAGTTGATGGGGACGCCTGTCCTTTTCGGGCGTTTCATTAATTTAGTGTGTACATGGGTGATTCCATAGCGGGTGATTCCGCAAAATGCATATTAAATTAATAAACGTTTATGAGTTTAGAGTGCGCACTCGTAATAAATTAAGGTTAGGATTTATTTCTAACCAGTTGATTTATTTATGTAGCTGAAGACTGCTAGGTATTCACTTTTGTCGGTTTAATTGTGTTATTTTACTAACGATTGTGAACGCTTCAGTTGATGTGTAGAGATAGCAGCAGTGGCGGAGGAAAGCATTGGAGTCTAGCGGGTTTTCGACCTTTGGGAATTCACTACGTGAGCTACCTGCGTCCGATCTGCGCACCAGTGGTATCAGAGCGGAGCAGAGATCAAGAGCTTCCAATCGCTACCAATCTCGGGCGAAGGCAGAGCTCCAGGAACAAACGGCCTCTACAGTCAACCTCGTCGCGAACCGTCGATACAGGCAAACTTCTGGCGATCAAGAACCCCTGTTTCCACTGTTAGATCGCGAAGGACCAGGCTCTGCAGGCGGAGGACCACGCATACATCTCCTTCATGAAGTCTTGGATATACAGTAAGAAGTTCATATCTAATTGCTTTAAAAAAAAAGCTTAGTCTTCAACTTTAAAGGCTTAAGGAATTGAAGAAGTCCCAAAACTTGTCGACGTGCTCTCTGAGGATGTCCGAAATTCGCGCGACGTCATGAAAGATATATTTTTGTCCTCCACGAATCGCGCCGTTTTCTGACGGCTCTTCATCCCCACAAAGCCAAGCTATTAAGCTTATTAAGCTTAAGCTTAATTTCTTAAGCTAAGTCACACAATACTTTGCAAGTTACACTGGGCAGACAAGTTCAGTAACTCCGGGTCTCGCACTCCTGAAGTCAAGTTCCGTAAGTCGACGATAATCAAGTTCTGCAAGTTCTGCAAGTCGGCCTAAGTCCAGCAAGTCAACAACTCTGCAAGTCTGTTAAGTCTGCAACTCTGCAAGTCAGACTAAATCAGAACTGACTAGTGCTTAAAACTCATAGAAGACTTGTTCGTATGCAAAAACTCTGAACTGGAAAGTTGTTCGCAGCAAGCTGTTCTATCTATCTACAAGTTCTTTGAAGTACTTTCAGCAAACGGAGACAGAAATATTGCAGAATTTCTGAAAATTGAAGAAGAAAATACCCAAAAAATACATAGCCTTGTAATCCCAAATTTGAGCTACGCTCATCCCGCTAACTGATTTTGAGTGAGAAAGGTTTGTTGAGTTTTACAGGATGACTACTCCACATATGGATGATCCTATGGCTGAAGACGATCTACCCGAGCCTACCATGGAACAAAAGCTGGATCTTATCATGTTGCAATTGGAAGAAGAGCGAAGAGCTAGGCAAGCCTTGCAAGCGCAATTGACAAAGCTACAAGGAGCGTCCACTGACAAAGAAGAACCTCAAGCTGAAGATTTGATTCGCCGTACCATCAACGCCACTCTAGAAGCACAAACCATTCGCAAGGAATCCAAGATAAGTAAACGAAGTTTCAAGTTTCGCACTTTCAATGGCATAAGAGAAGGAAAGATTGTTTTATCATTCATTAGCCAGTTTGATGACTATTTCCATGAGGAAACTTATCCCGAAAAAGATAAAATCAAGTGTGTTACTAATCATCTGATAGACAAAGCATCACTTTGGTGGACTGTAGTCCGCAAGAGCATAGAATGTCCTGCTACATGGGAAGATTTCAAGAAGAAGTTCATGCAAAATTTCCTACCACCGCAATTTCATGAGAAGGCTGTCAAGCAATGGGATTTACTTCAACAGCGCGATCGTGAGCCTATTCCACAGTATACAGAGTGTTTTTGGAATGCACTCCTACAACTACGCATGCTTGAAGACGTACCAGAGATGACACATAAGCGAAAGTATATGTCTGGACTTCTTGGACATTACTACGCTGAAGTGAACATGTTCAAGCCTGCTACCCTTGAAGACGCCATCTCCTTAGCTCACGACACTGAAGATAAGTTACGCGGAAGAGATCGACGACCACAGCCATTTCAAGCAAACGGTAATTATGGATCTAAACAATTCAATTCCAATTTCAGAAGGTTTAATCCAGGTCGTTTCTCATCACCATCTTTCCGCAAGAACTGGCCTAAACCACCTGCATTACCATCCACTGTCAATCCAAATCCTAAGCCTATTCCACAAGCAAATCCAAATATACCCAGACTCCCAGCCATTGCAAATAATGTGACCAAAGCCAAGCCCATCGTATGCTACAAGTGTCACCAGCCAGGGCATCTCGCAGCAAATTGTCATTCAAAGAAACCATCAGCACATATCAACTACCTTGGAGCTATGGACGAAGACGAGCATGAGGATAAACCGGATTTCACTGAAGAAGAAGATGATCCTACTACTAATTCTGACACTTTACCAGGTATGCCTACATCACATTCATTGTTGACTATGAAATGTATGGTGCATGGAAAAGAAAGAACTATATTGCATGATGACGGTAGTACCCATGACTTTATTTCAGCAAAATTGGTAAAGGAATTGAAATTGCATACTGTACCTACGCACTATCGCATAAAAGCTGCATTTTTAGGTACTAGGTACAATGGCACACAAGAAGTTCAAGATTTAGAAATTCAAATTGGTCCATATATTGAAAGAAGAAATTTCTTAGTTGTCCCATTACAGTCTAGCGACATTATTCTAGGAATGCCATGGAGACACCAACATAATCCCAATATAGATTATTCCACACACACAATGAATATTAATTTTCAAGGAAAATCTATTACATTATTTGGTATGCATGCATCTCATATGTTTCCACTGCTTTCGCATACTCAAGCAAAACATGCACTACGCAAGAATACTAAATCATATCTCATTTGGGTGAATGAATTGCACGCAAAAGAAACTCATATGCACCCTAGGCATAAGGAATTTCTTGCATATTTTAAGGACTATTTTGCAGAAGACCTACCACCAGGTTTACCTCCATCATGTCCAGAAGACCATAAGATTGACCTAATACCTGGCACACAACCACCTTGCAAAGCCCCATACAGGCACAATCAAATAGAGCAAAAAGAAATCCAGAGTCAAGTTGAAGAATTACTAAATAGAGGCTTAATTCGACCTAGCAGTTCTCCATTCGGTGCACCTGTGCTCTTAGTCAAGAAAAAGAATAATACTTATCGGATGTGTATTGACTACCGAGCATTAAACAAGATCACTGTAAAGAATAGGTATCCTATACCTAGAGTTGATGACCTTATGGACAAACTGCAAGGATCTTCTATATTTAGTAAAATTGACCTTAAGTCTGGATATCATCAGGTGAGGCTAGATAGATCCGACATATTTAAGACTGCATTCAGGACACAGTTTGGCCATTACGAATTCTTAGTCATGCCATTCGGATTAACTAATGCACCTGCTACTTTCAGTAGAATGATGAACCGTATTTTTCTAAAATATCAATATTGTGTGATTGTTTTCTTTGATGATATTTTAGTGTTCAGTCAAAGTGAAAAAGAGCATTATGAGCATTTATCATTAGTTTTTCAATTACTGAAAGAAAATCAATTGTTTGCAAATCCTGACAAGAGTGAATTCTTTAAGACAGAAATAGAATATCTAGGTCATATTGTATCAAAAGAAGGAATAAAAGTTGATCCTAAGAAAATTGATGCAATATTGCATTGGCTTGTTCCTAAAAATGTACATGAATTACGTTCATTCCTTGGCCTTGCTAGTTTCTATAGGAAGTTTGTACGTAATTTCTCATTACTTGCTTTACCATTGACCAAACTTCTTAAGAAAGGCATTGTTTATCAATGGACTGAAAACCAGCAGAAATCCTTTGATTTACTTAAACGTGCATTGACCAATGCCCCTGTTCTACAATTGCCTGACTTTAACAGACCATTCTTTTTAGTTGTGACCGATGCTAGCGGATCAGGAATAGGAGCCGTGCTAATGCAAGACAACCATCCAATAGCATATTCTAGTTCTAAGCTGAAACCCTCTGAGCTCAAATATTCCACTTATGACAAAGAACTCTTAGCAGTTGTACAAACATTAAAACAATGGAAGCATTATTTAATGGGTTCAGAATTCATGATAAAGACCGACCAGCAAAGCATTAGACATCTACTTAGCCAACCCCAAATTTCTGACCGTCATATCAAATGGGCTTCATTCATTCAAAGTTTCCATCCTATCATTCAATACCAACCTGGAAAAGAAAATGTAGTTGCCGATGCATTAAGTAGAAGACCTGCAATTCATAACATTTCTATCATATCTTTTGATTCTTTGATTGCTATGAAAGACACATATCACCAGGATATTACTTTTCATTCTGATTGGCAAAAATTAGTTCAAAATAATTTCATTCCTGTTGATTCATTGTCATATAATGATGGATTCATGTTCTTTGAAAAGAGACTGTGTGTTACTAATCCATTCCGATCTTTTGTTTTGAATGAAATTCATTGTCCCCCATATCAAGGTCATAGAGGTATCATTTCTACATTACGCATGTTAACTGAAGATTTTTATTGGCCGCATATGGATGCAGATGTGTCTAATTTTGTTTCTGAATGTCTGATTTGTCAAAGAATAAAGAGACATCATGGTAAACAGTATGGGTTATTAATGCCTTTATCTATTCCATCTAAACCTTGGGAACATATATCTATGGATTTCATTACTGGCTTACCAAATACTAAATCTAACCATGACATGATTTGGACAATTGTAGATAGATTTAGTAAGCAAGCATATTTCATTGCATGTAAGAAAACTTTAACAGCATCACAAGCAGCACAATTATTTTTGAAAACTGTTTTTACTAACCATGGATTGCCGAAAGTGATTATTTCAGATAGAGATTCTAGATTTTGTAATAATTTCTGGATTACACTGTTTGCAAATCTAGGCACAAAGATTGATTTCTCATCTGCATTTCATCCAGAAACAAATGGACAAACAGAAGCCACAAATAGCACTATTTTAGATCTTTTACGTGCATACACTATTTCTAAACCTCAGACATGGGATACTCATTTACATTTATTACAGTTTGCATATAATAATACACCGCACACATCTACAAAGAAAGCACCTTTTGAAGTTATTTATGGACATAGATTATCTACACCTGTTGCATCTTTGTCTAATAGAATACAAAGTGCCGATGATATTGCTGTTATGCATAACACTATTTTTGATGAGGTCAAGGATATGATTGCTAAAGCCCAACAATCATATACCAAACAAGCCAACAAGAAAAGACAAGCCATGAATTTCAAAGTTGATGATTATGTTTGGCTTAGAATAGAAAAGCGTAGACTGCAAAGTGTAGATAAACATCCAGTTGTCAAATTAGCCCCTAGATTCTACGGACCATTTAGAATCATTCATAAGATTAATGACAATGCATTCAAGTTAGAACTGCCATCACATTGGAAAATTCATAATACCTTTCATATTAGTTTATTGAGACCATTTAGAGGACAATTACCTATCCACCCTATTTATGAAAACCCACCTTTACTAGAAGAAGAGACTGAAATCCTTGAACCAGAAGCCATCATAGACACTGATTACATGACCACTAGAACTGGCCGAAGGTACTCTAGATATCTCATGAAATTTAAGAACCATCCTGTAGAAGAAGCACAATGGATGCACGCTAGAGACCTAAATGCTTTCCCCACTCTGTTAGCTCCACATTGAGCTAATAGCAATTGAGGTCAATTGCTATCCCACCCCGGGGGTATGATGCCAGGAGGCATATTCCACGGTGGATTCCGTGAGGTTTTACGGTGGATTCCGTAAACTTAGATGACCGGAGCTCATACGCAAAGAGGATTCTTTGTGCGAGAAGTTGATGGGGACGCCTGTCCTTTTCGGGCGTTTCATTAATTTAGTGTGTACATGGGTGATTCCATAGCGGGTGATTCCGCAAAATGCATATTAAATTAATAAACGTTTATGAGTTTAGAGTGCGCACTCGTAATAAATTAAGGTTAGGATTTATTTCTAACCAGTTGATTTATTTATGTAGCTGAAGACTGCTAGGTATTCACTTTTGTCGGTTTAATTGTGTTATTTTACTAACGATTGTGAATGCTTCAGTTGATGTGTAGAGATAGCAGCAGTGGCGGAGGAAAGCATTGGAGTCTAGCGGGTTCTCGACCTTTGGGAATTCACTACGTGAGCTACCTGCGTCCGATCTGCGCACCATTTGCAAGAAATCTACTTTTTGCATACATGTATAACAATGCATTGCCAGCTAAAATACATTTTTGTAGAAACCGTTGTTTAGCAATCTCAAATTGTATTTATTGTCCATCAACTATAGCTCATACACTATCAGTATTTGGAAAGATGCCCTCGTTTCACATTCGTTCATGACAATTTAGTACTTTCTTATCATGCCCATGTGGCACATATCTTGCTATTAGGGAGCTCCACAAAACCACCTCTTGGACTACAAGTTGGTCAAAAACTTATTGTGCTACTACAAGTAAAGCACATTTCACATACCTATCAACCAATGCAATGCCGTAAAAAATATCATTTTCCTAGCACCACTGGATTTTAAGGCACAACAAAAGGTGAACAGACTTTGAAGTTGCATCTATTTATAATACGTCAAGGCCTAATATCCACACCCATATTGTATATATCCTCCAATTCAAGCATTTCATGACACTATACTCCAAATTCTTTTGTGTTTGAAAGTGATTCATTTAGCACACATATTCCTAAGTTTTTTCCTTTATAAATGTTTTTTTCCTAGGAAAACCAATATGAGAATGTCAACAAGAAATTTTCTGCCCGTATGAATATCTTTTTTCGTAGCATAAGACTTTAGTATTGCCATGTATTGATATGCCCTTCTCAATTTCACATATGCTACCACAAGATTTAAAATAGTGGGGAAAGGTCCTACCAACATGTAGCCAACAAACCATGCTCTACACAACATAAACATTTTCTCAAACCACTTCATAAACTATATGAAGTTTACCACCTAGTCAGTTAGAGAGGAAAGATATGCTCTAAATTTTCAAACACAATTCAATGAATCATTGGAGCAAAGATACTCACTAAAAAAATTAAGTAGACCAGCCTTGAGTAGGAAAGTACGTAGCATTTCCAACCTGGTTTTATAGGTTGCCTTCATTTGCAACATGCACGCTATACATGGCAGTATTACAAAAGCACATGGTACAAGAAAAAAAAACAAGTGAAATGATAGAACAACAATACAAACAAATGGCATGGAAATAAGACCTTGGTTTTTTCAGTGCTGAAAAATAGAAAGACCAGAATACATGACAGTAAATGTAAGAAAACATCACTCTCTAATCTCAATACAAATACACATGCATCAAAGGTGAGGTGAGATATGGCCATGCTCTTCATCATCAATATCCCACTATTATTCTTTCCAAAACGGCTATTGTTAAGACATCCGATGGCCTAATAAGGTGCATGATCCCTTTTCTGTATTGAAGCATTCAAGCTTAAAAGTTACAAAATATAAAGATTGTCAAAAGCCATTAGAGATGCTCAAAAGATACATGTATTCCTTTTGGCTAATAAGGTGTGATGGCCTAATAAATTGCGTGATCCACAATCAACTAATTTTGTATATCTTTTGGCTCTCAATTTTCTCATGTGTTTGCCCACAAGCCCTCTTCATGTCAAGAAACTGCCCCATGTTATTCAAACGACAGTCAACACTGGACCTACTAGAAGGTTGATGGATGCAATAATGTACTTCACCTACTTCATATGCGTTGTCACATCTAGTAGCAGTGCAGCCCCTACCCCATTATTAGCCCTCAATTATACAGAGTCTTAAATGCATACTTGTGCCCTTGACAAAATCAAAAGAGAACTCTCTTCTCTCTTTCCTTCTTTTAATGTGAAGGTTCGATCACAAAGTATTTTGAGGTTCATAGAAAAAGATGCTATTGGGCTTCAAAAAGTCTTCCCAACACAGGCTTCAAAAATGTGTATTTCTAAGGAGCTTGTACCCCCACTTTGAAGACATGCTCTCTTCTCCTCATCTTTCTACATGTTGCAAGCACTTCTCTTACAACCTATCTAGACACTAGATCATATTTGAGCATTCTTATTGGCCCAAATGGTGGTTATGTTAATGTCCTAATTGTTAGATATACTCAATGCCCCACCCTCATAAACTACCACTAATGATCCATGGTGATCAAAGTTGTAAGGCCCCCATTATGAGGAGAAGCCATATGTGAGCCCAGATATTGGTTAAGTCGTGGCTTGTATGTTAGATGAGGTCTATGGGACCGGATGACACAAAGGTGACCATTGTGGGTCTAATCTTTGGGTTAGATGGAGTAGTTAAGTTGATAGAAACTCAAGGCACATTACATCAATTTGTGAGGTAAGGGAGTTATCAAGGACCCTTATGCAACGCCCCCGGCCCGAAGGTAAAGAAAATATTCCTTGGAATATTCCCTAGCTGACTACTGGAGGCCCCTAATAATTGCATTGTTTGAATAATTGCGGGATAATTTTTTGTGTGGAAGCATTGTTTGAATAATTGCATTACATGGTTTTAATTTGCAAACTCTATGAATGATTGGGCACAAAATTCTCTTTTCAAGCATTTTTTTTTGTTTGAACACAATGCATGGAAAAACACATTCATATGAAAACGTTGTTACGCGAGTGGTGATTGAGAGCAAGCCTCACTCACAACTCGATAACGAAATGTTAAGGAATTCCGGTTGGGGTAATTGTCTTTGTCGAATGCACACCTCAATTTGAAAAATTCATATATTTGATAAAACACCACAAAACAAGACTAAAAAACAATACCTCTTATAGCTCACAAAAAAATTTAAAACCCATATGCGGGTAGAGCATCACACAATCACACAATGGAAATATCAATAATTCGAAAACAAACCAAGAGAAATATATTCTTGTACCTTAACAACCTTGATCCAACGCTCGGCACTTTGACATCCAAAGGCTCCGACTTTCAAATTAGCATGACAAGAGCTCACTCTAGCATGCGACCCTCCACTCTCCTCTCTCACAAAATACAATTGTATAAGAGGGGAAAGGCCCTTAACTCTTCAATCTCCTCTCCTTATATAGTTTTCTATCCACACTCACACACATTAGGCCTTTTGCTTTCAGCTTTTGGCTTTTACTTTTCACTATTTTTGTTTTTTCTACTTTATGCATGTTTGCAACTTGTTTGGATCATAACTTTGTCATTTGAACTCCAAATATAGTTGTTCGGGTTCTCAAAATGATCAAAATGCATGTGGTCGACAAGCTAGCGCAGGCAAAATTACGAAAATCTATCATTAATGGGTAAAAATACCGATATTCGTAAATTGCATCATTTTTCTCTATATTTTACCTTGGACGACTTATTCACTTCCTTGGCCTATTGTTCTTGTAATTGCACACACTTTCAGTACACATGTCCTCTTTTTCTTCAAAAAATACTCACTGACCATATAAAACATACAATCTTTTCCTTTGATCCTCGAGTCTTCAAAATAAACATTCTCTGGATATGAACCTATTTTTTATGGAGTGTGTCCTAGCAGGAATATGGTTTTTTTAAATGAACTCTGGGCACAACCATACATGATTTGAAAAAAAATGTAATGTTGGATCCATGATATGCAACCAATCAATCGATGCTACACACAAAAAATATGTATGCATTTGAAAAATTGTGCCTAGCCTATCTAGATGTGATCGTGCGTCATGCAAAATGCAAACAAAATTTCTTGATTAATTTAAAATTCATTATCCTCACCTCTCAAATTTCATAAAAAAGATATGATATACTCTGCTCCACCCATCCAAAATCTCACAATCACTCTAGAAAATGATGGTCCTCAAGATATTGATCAGATATGAACAACCCATCTCACAATTGGTGGCGTCCTTCACGACCCTCTAAACTCCCCCAACCTCCTTACACACTCAACCAGAAGTTCCTAACTTTGTGATGAGCATCCCAAATATCGTGCGTGCAAGAAATGTGTGTGCTCAATGACAGGTGCTCTCTCTTGTACACGTGCATTTAAAATTTACTGCATATAGTTTCAGCGGACCTCACGCTGTGCTAGTGCTCAACAATGGTACAAAGGGTGCATAATCCCAACCCATGGCATGGAAGTATTTGATAAGGACAGGAGACGATTCCCGAGTGCAGTGCATCAACAAGTGCAATGTGAAGTACTCGTGAATCAATTATCCCCGTGATGTGCAAAAGTCTCGACAATAAAACATACCTAGCTCTTCAATGTTCAGTAGCTATTGACAAACACAAGCTTCATCCTGTTCAAAAAAATACCAAGCTCGACCAAGGCTATCAAGTTTCACACTCAACAAATCAAACAAAATGACAAAAGAAAATCCTAAGCTAGACAAACACAAGAAATCCAACTACGAAATAACAAAACAAACTATCACGCAAATAAGTAAGCTAGCAAGAATCAAACCTAGCTATAGTTTGACTAGGGCTTTTCAGCTTTCAGAAAAACACTTGACATATTTAGCCCTCCCCCTACTCTGCAAACATTCATGTGTAGCAGTTGTTTTCATAAAACGATGCCACATTTATAAGCCAATCAAAAATGAAATCCAATTATCTATCCACAATCTTCTCAACAGACACAAATGGCATATTTCTCTCAAACAACTCCTTTACAGGTACACAAAACTCATCCATGAAGTTCTCATCAAGATCCTTGAGACAATCCTCTCCATCTAAGGAAAATACATCATCCTCCAAATTCTTCAAATCCTTCAAATCATAACCACACTAAAAAATGTTCAAATCCCACAAATCCCAACCATAATCCAAAATCTTCAAACCCCTCAAATCACAACCACACTCAAAAATGTTCATATCCCACCCATCCTCCTTAGGAAAAACCATGTTACTTCTAGAGTCTCTAAATAAAGTTTTGACCCTTTCTTTGTTGCCAATCTCATCCATTGATTCATATACAACTTCTCCTAAAGATACTATGTAAGGATCTCCCAACTCAATCTCCAAATCAAACACAACATCAAAAGGAGTCAACTCCGGACTCATAACACCACAAGAACCAACAATATCCACAAATGGGGTCACTTCATCATCAACAATACAAGACTCCATCGAGTCTTTCACACACAAAGAGTGGTAAACACCTTCCACAGTTTCCTTATAAGAAACCTCACAAGAAACATCATCATTACAAATAACATCTTCACAATGCAACAACTTCGGGTCAATAACCTCAACCAAAGACTCCTCAACTACCAAATCCCCAACTACCTCCTCACAAATACCTTTCAAGTCTATTTTCTTGATTTTAAACGACTCTTCCCTCAAATTCTCAATCCTTTTTAAAGCCTTACTCAAATTCTCTCTCACATCCTTATCAATGTCACTCTCAGGATCCTTAAGACCCTAATTAGAATCATCACAAACTTCAGGAGAACTCAAGGAAACCACAAGACAATCAGATGAAGTTTTCACTTTGATATTGTTGCCTAAAACAACCAAACAATCATCATCACAACTATCAAGGAGTAAGAGATTAGATCTACTCAAAACCACATCATCAACACCACAAACAAAAGCCTCTCCAGGGCTACTCAAAACATCACCAACCAACTCATAAAACTCAACTAAGTCAACAACACCAACACCAAAATCACAACATGAGTCAGAACCTAAAACCTCCGTACTCTCTTGATCAACAAACTCAGAACGAATCTCCACAAACTCATTAGGCAACAAATTTGAACCCTTAACTTCATCTTGAAAACTTACAGTTTCTAAGCCCTCCCTCTCATAGTTTTCTAACAAACTCAAAAATTCATCCTCTATTCTCTCTTCATCTTTCAAGCAATCGGATCCATCTATACTATCACCAAGGCAAACAACATCACTCTCTAAATTATATTTACTCTCTTCAACACTGCCATGACTATCAGCATTTTCATCACAACTTCCCTCACCAGAAATATCAAAAGTTTCTTGACTCATCCTCTCCCAAAGAACATGAAAACTCTTGGTCCTTAAAATCATATGGTCTCTCATTTTCTTCTTTAAAACTCAGATCCAACTCTAGCTCATCTTTATAGTCCTCAAGCTTCAAAGTATCATCAGTCGATCCCTCTTCTTTAGTTAAATCACTAATCACTGGACTAGAAGTATCCGTGCTCAATGGATATGAATTCACACTCCTAGAATCTTTACTCCAATCAGTCAAACAAGTATTTTTCTCCTCAACCACCCTAGGGAGTTTCTCCTCACATACTTCAATTGATTTCTCACAGGTCAACTCATCTCTCCTAAATAGAGAATCTAGTAAACTTCTCTCAGGATAGGCATAACTAACTTTCTTCTCCTCAAAAACTTTTTTCTCAACTCGCCTTGAACTCAACCTTTCCCTTGGCTCATCAAACCCTAACTCTTTTTTTATTTTGGTCTTCCTCTCTTGATATTGAGCTATCTTCACCACTTCCTCAAAAGTTTTAGGATTTTTTACCTCTAATTTCACTCTCCAATCTTCTAATTTTAACCCATTTACAAAATACATTATCTTCAATATTACTGGGGCTATCTCACCTTCTAACAATGTTAAACTCCATTGATTCCACAATCTTTCAAATTCCTTGGCAAATTCCTCAACACACTGATCATCTTTTTGAACACAAGTTTCTATTTTTACCCATATCCCACTTTGGCTTTCTCTTTTCTTAAACCTAGATAGAAAAGCATTTTTAATGGTCTCATAGTACAAATTTTGTCTCTTAAGTTGCAAGCTTCTCTCAAAGTCAAGCAACCAATTTCGTACTTCTCCCTGCAATTGATATCTAAAAATCTAGAGTTTATCCTCAAGATTAGTCACTCTCCCTATCAAACAACACAGCTCTATTTTTTCTAAAAATCTTTCGGGATCTTCAGTATGATTACCATGGAACTCAGGAAAATTATCAACCATTTTCAACAATCACAAGAAATCAAAACAAACTCACATTCAAAACAAAAACAATGTTAATTTCGGCACTCCTCAGTGGGGGCACCAAAAAAGAGATGTTACGCGAGCAGTGATTGAGAGAAAGCCTCACTCACAACTCGATAACGAGACGTTAAGGAGTGCCGGTTGGGGTAATTGACTTTGTCGAATGCATAACTCAATTTGAAAAATTCAAATATTTGATAAAACACCACAAAACAAGACCAAAAAACAATGCCTCTTATAGCTCACAAAAAAAATTTAAAACCCGTATGCGGGTAGAGCATCACACAATCACACAATGGAAATACCAATAATTCAAAAACAAACCAAGAGAAATTCTCAAAGGTAGCCATGACCCTATTACCTTAACCTTTGCACAGTCTATGCGAATACCATCAGCCGATACAATATGCCCAAAAAGTGGATTTCATGTAAAAACAATTCACTTTCCTTGTCATTGATAACCAATCTATGCTCACGCAATTCATTGAACACAATGCCCAAGTGTCATCTATACTCTATATCGTTTCTTGAATAGATAATCATGTCATTAAAGAAAGTGTCTATAAATCCTCTATGTGGCCTGAAAATGTGATCCATTATCCAATTGAAAGTGGCATGAGCATTCATAAGCCCAAAAGACATGATAAGAAACTCATATAGCCCAAAAGATGTTCTGAAAGCTGTGTGAAAGACATCCTCTAGTCAAATGCGTATTTAATAATTCAGATTTGTTGAATATGGCTGCCCAAAGCAATCTACCCATAACATCATGTGCTTGAATAGAGGTTTTCTTAATGTTATTATACGATATTCGATGTTAGTTTATATTACATCTTTAATTCAGCTATCTCGTAAACAATGTAGCTACTTAACTTTTTATCAACTCTTATGCACAACTAGACATTGATAAAAGAAGTCTTTATTTGTATTTATATGGGCATAGCCCTTTCGAATACAACGTTTCATGGGATGGTAAGCCTATTTTTACATTTAGTTTGGGGAGAACAACGTTGTATTGCATTTATCTACAGGAACTATGTAATAGTAGGGTTTTGGGTCATGGATCTTCAGGAATCGATAAGTCATTGGAAGTTCAGGATATCCTTTCCATTGGAATCCATACTTCTCATGGTAACCCAACACTTTAATCCTGTCGGCAGGGATTACACGAGTTACTTCCTCATATACATATGAGTTCATCTCAACCATCCGACCTCGAATATGTAAAGTCGAATTTACATGAGCTTCCACAAAAACCAATAGCTTCACGACTTTCAGGATTTCCAACCACTTGATCCTTTTAAGGTTGGTCTGTAGATAGGCGAACTGGTGGGCGGCTATATAGTAGATTCCTGAAGAATCCGTCCATCTTCGTTCCATGTACAAAGGTGTGACATTCCCAATTTCTAAGCACGCATTCTTCACACGAACCACCTCTTAATAGGAGGTCATGAGAATAATAAATTGAAAATAAAGGAAATTTTTTTATTTTCCCCCGTTTTCCCTCAGCGACTGTCGTGCTGGAGGAGAGGGGAATAGCAAGGATGATTGAGCATCCTTGCTGGATGCCTGAGGGGGGGGGGGGTGAACCCATGCACGATGCCGCGTGCGGGAGGGAGGATCCCCTCCCCTCACCTATATAAATCTTGTGGGGGGGGGGGGGGGGAGTGATGGGGGAGAGCCACAATGCTCCCGTGGAGGAGGGCCCTGCCATGGAGATGGCCATAACGCCGCCGTGACATGAGAAAAGTTGCGAATAACAGCCGCCACAGGCTGTTGAAATTGTGTGAGGGAAGGACCTGAGATTCGTGAGGCTGAGGGTCGTGAGGGAGTGATCAGGCATGGTGAAGGAAGAAGCCCTCGCATCACTGTTGAAGACCTCCAATTGCTGCGTCAGCGCCACTGCACGCCTGGAGCTGAACACGCCTTCAAACACCGTCCTCAAATCACTGCTTCATTTCGCCTCATGCTCATCATCAATTCGTCAACATCATCTCCTCTCTGTTCCACGTGGTCTCTGATAGTAGTAAGAAGCTTCTTAGAAGCTTCCAAGGGGGCTTCCCTAAGCCCCCTTCCCACCAATCACCCACAAACTCCCCTAGCCCGGGCTTTGAAGAGAAGAAGGGGAAGCCTATAAGCCCCTTCCCACCAATCACCCACAAGGCCGGCCCTAGGATTTTAGGGAAGGAGAAGAAGAACTCTTAAAGCCTCCATTCTTGCAAGGCCCATTCGCAGGAGCCCTTTCCGCGAACACCCTCGTAAGGCCTCAATTTTTGAAACTCCATTCATAAAATCCCCATTTCCAAGAACTTTGTAGGAGCCCCATTTCCACAAACCAAGCTCCAACCCCGCAAGGCCTCCCATAAAGCCAAATTCCTCCTCTCCCACAAAAAGGTCCAAGCTCCAAACCCTCAGGCCCTCCGTAAGCCAAATCTTGCAAGCCGGTACTTCTTCAAGGATCTGTACTTCAAAGGGGATTTTCGCGAAAGAGGGAGACGGGCCAAGATCATAAGACTGCAAGCCAAGGCAAGAAGTTCGAAATCCATGAAGGCTAACCGAAGATCGAATTCACGATGGGCCCTTTAAAAAAAAGTCACAAGGCGCAACCACAAAAGGTTCTTCTCCTAATATTCATGTGGATATCTCCCCGAGCCCCCAAGTCCAGGTTTTTACTAATTTTGATCCCACACAAAAGCATTGCATTAATCATAATAACTTCATGGATTAGGAAGTACCTATGCATGCTCAAAATCACCTAGTCAAGTTAAATGCAACTGGAAATAAATCGACTATTCGAACAATGATTAGAATTAGTTCATGACATGAAATTAGATCATTGGTATTTTCCCTGTAAAGAAATTGACTATCCATTTAACGTCCTTAATAGTATGTTGCCTTGTTGTGCATGTCAAAGTGACGGCCTAGAACACCTATTGCCTATCATTAAGGTTGAAATTATTAAAGTGCACCTTTGACTAAGCATGGAACGATTAATGGCACGTCACATTTTTAGACAAATATTCATTGAATGATTCATTGAATGATTCATTAGGGAAAGTCATTAACCTCACAAGAAATAGAAGAGCATGGAAATGATTGTAGGAATTTGCGTGTTTACGTGAATTGTGAGATGTTACAACTAGCTTTCTCCTTTAAGATCAAGTTAACATCTCTAGGGATGGTTCATCCTAGTCGCAAGACAAGTAGATCGAATTATCTAAATCACCTAACCCGCAAGGGATTCACATACGATGACTCAATTGATACGATAAATAACCCAAGTTCTAACTAGGGTTTAGCACGTTAAGGACTCGGCCTAGTTTTGCACTTGTTGCCAAGACGAAACCCTTGAACCAAAGGTCCTACCCACATTCATGGAATGTAGGGAAAATTGGACGCTCGTGCATAAAGCGATCTAAGGTTTTCTACCCTAAGGATCACTCGTTCAGATGATGAAACTCGGATTGAGTTGGAATCCCTAGGACCCGAACATTGTCGGCCTAGTGTAATTAGGAATGGGTTGGGTAAGAAGACACCCTAAACCCCGCTTCTTGTCTAGAGATAATTCCGTGACCAGAAAATACCGTTTAATGAGTGAAATGATCCCATGGAATAGATGTGACACTTGTGCCACAAGTTGCAACGTCGTATGGACTTGTGGTTTGTTCACAAGAGAGTTTTGCCATTCCTTAGGATGAGGTTGGCAGGTTTTTGTGCACATTAAACTTGCAAGAGGATGAGTAGTCATCCTGTTATATCACCTTTCTTGGGAAAAATTGCCAAGTAAAGGGAAGTTAGGTATTTTCTTGGAAGCAAATGATCAATCAATAAATTGGAGCGACGTGGTCGCCAGGATTTACTGTTAATAAAACCTAAGGTATTGGTTAAGTTGGGTTAACAGGGTATGACCCTAACCCAAGGACAAAAGGGTAAACAAACAAACCCTTGGGGATCTTGCCAAGTCGCAATTGATCCCGGATCGAATGCTGGGTGCATTCGGAGAGAAGGATTCACTCCTTAACAGTTGGCAAAATAAACGACCACTATAATTGATTGTGCTTGTAACAGTTTAGAAAGCACTGTTTGCATTGTTTGCTCAACGAACTAAAGGATGAAATGATATCTAATGTTTCAGGTTGAAGGCCTGAAGGGAGAGGCAGCTTCAGTTACCCCCAACTGCCTGCCTGACCCTAACCAGGGGGTTGTTGACCGCACCGGGAACGTGGACCGAACCCGAGGTCTTTCCGTTGAGCTTTACTTGGAGCAAGAGGACGCTTAGGTGCCAGGAGAGGCTCTGGCCATAAATCCCTCGCCTTCCAGGTCCTGCACAAGAGGCTAACGTGACTTAGGATTGGATCTCGAGGCCCGCATACTAGTTTACGGGCGGAAGCTTGAAATAGTGATCCCTGAGGATCACTGGATAGCCTTCGGGCGGATTATGGACGAGCCTACGGGCGGAACTCCTTGTATTTCAAAAATAAAATGATGAAATGTTAAAAAAAGAACTTGCTTGATATTGTTTTTCTATGTCACGTGATAAGATTACGTGAAGAAACCAGTGCTTAACAGGATTAATTAAAGAAGCTGATTCTTATATGTCAAATTAATGTGTTAGATAATTACATAACTAAAACAAACCGAGGAAAGTGCGAAGGATAGACCATGGGTCCGTCCTACGGTTGGGTGGTCCCGGTTGGCCGGGAACTTTTCTCAAAAATCTCGAAGAATAGCGGGATGATCATCATCATCAAAATGAATAACGAGAATGATGACCTAGAGTTACGTCTTACCCGAATTACGCTATTTTAGGGGAACCGAATGGGACTATGCCTTATGGCAGAGAGGTTGAGCTTTGTATCCCTCTCGTTTCCCATTCTCCTTGAACCAAGTGCAGCGTGAATCCGCTTCGGACCTGGCGTTTCTGCGTAAAGTAATTCGCTCGGGTCTGACGCTAGTTGCTGTTAGCTAATGACCAATCAGGAAAACCCAAATTCAGGACGATCCTAAGTGGGAACGACCAGGATACTTCCGCTACGTGGCAGACGCGGGAAGACCTAGATCGCAAATCCCGTAACATTCCATGGGAATGCGGAGTGGAGCTTTCTAGACATTCTTTCCGATGGACTACTAAGACGTGTACTGGATGATTCTAGTGGACACGTTACAGTTGGTATCAGAGCAAACCAACAAAGGACTTGTTTTTAAGAAAATTTAATAAGAATGAAGTAAAGAAATTGTTACTGTCCCAAACATTTCCTTACTTTCAATCCTGTCTTGCAGAATTATGAAGCATGGAATAGGTTCTTAGTGTTCCAAGTCATGTTATGACCGCGATGCATTCCACGGATTATCGACAAAGGGTTGAGATGATGAACATGCTAGACCGCATTTACAATCCATCGCCTTTGTACGTGGAACGGAGATAGATGGGTGTTTCAGGGATATATTATATAGCTGCCCATCGACCTGCGTACCTTCAAATTAACTTGAAGAGAATCAAGTGGATGGAGGATTTGAAGATCGTGAAGCTATTTGTCTTTGTTGAGGCTCACGCAAATGCGACCCTACAGGTTGGAGGTCGAAGGGTTAACCAGAATAAGTATGTGTACGGGGAAGTGATTCAAAGAATCCCTGCCGACCGAATCAAGGTTTTGGGACGTCACGAGAAGAATGGATATCAAAGGAAAAGATACCCTAATCTTCCAATGAACTATCAATTCCTGAAAATCGATGACCCCAATCTGTACTACTACTCAGTTCCTGTAGCTGAATGCAACAACATCTTATTCTCCTCGAATTAATGTATTAACTTGTTCCATCGCCCCAAGAAATAATTGTACCTCGAAAGGACTATGCTGATATGAATGGAATAAAACTTTTTTTTAAAAAAAAAATCAACGATTGTCTTGTCTGTGAATATTGATAAAGAAGTAAAGTGATTTGGTCACTTGGCTAAAGGAATACGTGGACATAGTTCCTGAAAAGTTAACAGAACTCCCGCTTCAAAGAGTAGTAGATCATGAGATTAAGCTAGTAATAGGAGCTCCGCCAATTGCGAAGAGACCTTATAGAATGTCTATACCGGAAGCAATTGAGCTGAAAGGAACAACTCAAGCAACTGCTAGATTAGGGCTACATCCGTCCTAGCAGTTCACCATGGGAAGCACCAGTACTGTTCCAGAAAAAGAAAGATGGAACACTTCGACTATGTATTGATTACAGAGGGTTGAATCAATCAATAGTCAAGAACAAATATCATATTCCTAGAATTGATGAGCTTCTTGATAGTCTTCAGGGTGCCAAGATCTTCTCCAAGATTATCTTAGGTCTGGTTACTATCAGATAAGAATCAAGGAAGAAGATATCCCAAAGACGACCTTCAACACTAGATATGGACACTTTGAGTTCTAGTTATGTCATTAGGGCTTACGAATGCGCTTGCCACCTTCAATAGGTTAATGCAGTATATCTTTAGACCATATCCTGATAACTTCGTGCTCGTTTTCTTTGATGACACTCTAGTCTATTCCAAACAGGAAGGAGATCATGAACCCCAACTTCGGATTTTCCTTGAGACAAGGAGGTCACACAAGCTGTATGCTAAGATGACGAAATGTGCATTCCTCAAACATTAGATTGGTTATCTGGGATTCATCATATCGGCAGAAGGAATCTCATTAGAGCCGGCCTAGGTCAGAAATGTTCTAGGATGGCCATATACCAACAACTGTCAAAGAAATACGCAGCTTTCTTGGATTGACAAGATGATATAGGGTCTTCATAAAAAACTATGCTTTGATTGCATCACCTTTGACAGACCTACTGAAGAAGCAAACATTGCTTGGTCAACTGCCGAACAAACTAGCTTTGATAGGTTGAAGCAAAGTTTGGTATCAGCACCGATCCTAAAACTTCTAGACCACAATAAGGAGTTTGAGGTAGTAACTGATACTAGCATGCTTGCCTTAGGATGTGTGCTCATGTAGGAAAGTCATCCTATAGCATAATCTTCAAGCAACTAAAGAGTCATGAGAAGAATTATGCTACCCATGATCTTAACTTTTAGTTGTCAAGATTTGGAGACACTACCTGCTGGGTAACAAGTTTACACTAGTGACTGATCATAAAAGTCTCAAGTGGAACTTTACCTAGAACAAGCTCAACATGAGGCAATGTCAGTGGATTGAAGTGCTGGAGGAGTATGACCTTGAGATCAAGTAGCGACCTGGAAAGGAGAATGTAGTTGCTGATGCACTCAATCGCAAGGCATTCCTTAATTCACTAATCTTGCAAAATCCATCAATAGCTAGATCTCTAGCTACAAAGGTGTCCATGCCAAACAACCTAATACTTGAGCTAGCTAGAGAAGAAGCATGCCATGATCCAGCCTATCAAAAGATGCTAAGGGAAATCTCTATCAAGGACCAGGAACAAAAGCTACAGGCTAAGTATCATGAATTCTCTGTCAATAGTGGACTTGTCTACTATAGAATGAGAGCATGTATACCGGCAAGCTAGTCACTTAAGTAGAAGATATTGTGCGAAGCTCATGATTTCCCTTTCTCAGGACATCCTGTTATGCCAAGACTCTCAATGCAGTTAGGAAGAGCTACTATTGGGAGAGTCTAAAAGGTGGCATTTTCAAATATGTCACTGAGTGTTTGTCTTGTCAACGTATCAAAGCCGAACATGTCATGATGCTAGAGAAACTACAACCACTTGACATTTCCCAAATGAAATGGGAATTCATCAGTGTGGATTCTTGTTGTAGGCCTACCCCAAGCCCTGGGAAGATACAACTCCATCATGGTTGTGGTTAACATGTTTACTAAGGTTGCACACCTTATTCCTGTAAAGACAAAACTATAAAGCCTCAAACATTGCAAGGTTGTTTATCAAGGAGATATTCAAGCTACATGGGCTACCCAGAAGAATCATTAGTGATCGTGATTCTCTCTTCACATCACACTTCTGGAGAGCTATCTTTGAAGCCACTGGGACTCAACTCTGTTTTAGTACAGCTTACCATCCCCAAACTGATGGCCAAACGGAGCGAATAAATCAAGTCATCAAGGATATGCTAAGGCCACACTGCTGTTGTAAACCAAAAAGGTGGATTCAATACTTGCCTTTGGTTGAATTTGCCTACAATGCTTCTTACCAACAAAGCATTTAGATAACCCCTTTCCAAGCATTGTATGGTCATGACTATCGAAGTCCCCTAAACTTCTCAGACCCAACCTTGAGGGTTGAAGCTTCTAGGCAGATGTTGGAAGAGATGGATGACCAAGTGAAGTTAATAAGATAGGACATCCAAGCCACCAAGGATAGACAGAAGACATACGTGGATCTGAAGCATCAAGATAGAATCTTCGAGGAAGGAGACATGGTCTTCATTCGCGTACGCCGAAAGAAGAGTTCCCTATCCTTAGGAGATTGCAAGAAGCTAAGTCCAAGGTATTGTGGACCATACAAGATCCTCAAGTGCTTAAGACCTAATGCGTATAGACTGCAACTCCCTAAGAACCTAAGGGTTCATAATGCATTCCATATTAGTCTATTGAAGAAGTATATACCTAATCCTAACCATTTACTTGATTACCAACAAGTTGTAATGCCTAGTCAAGGAGTCCTTGAACTAAGGCCTGATAGGATCCTAGATGTTAGGGAGAGATAACTGAGATCCAGAACCTTGAGAGAATGCCTCGTCTAGTGGAAAGATTATCTCGAGGAGGATGCCACTTGGGTAGATGAGGGCACTCTCAACCACCAATATCCCAGTTTATCTCGAGATGAGGACATCTCGATTCCTCCAAGGGGGAGAGAATGTGACATTCCCGATTTCTAAGCACGCATTCTTCACATGAACCACCTCTTAATAGGAGGTCATGAGAATAATAAATTGAAAATAAATGAAAATTTTTTATTTTCCCCCTTTTTCCCCCAACGATTGTCGTGCTGGAGGAGAGGGGAATAGCAAGGATGATTGAGCATCCTTGTTGGATGCCTGAGGGGGGGGTGAACCCATGCAGGATGCCGCGTGGGGGAGGGAGGATCCCCTCCCCTCACCTATATAAATCTTGTGGGGGGGGGAGTGATGGGGGAGAGCCACAATGCTCCCATGGAGGAGGGCCCTGTCGTGGAGATGGCCATAATGCCGCGGAGACGTGAGAAAAGTCGCGAATAACAGCCGCCACAGGCTGTCGAAATTGTGTGAGAGAAGGACCTGAGATTCGTGAGGCCGAGGGTCGTGAGGGAGTGATCAGGCATGGTGAAGGAAGAAGCCCTCGCATCACTCTTGAAGACCGCCAATTGCTACGTCAGCGCCACTACATGCCTGGAGCTGAACATGCCTTCAAACACCGTCCTCAAATCACTGCTTCATTTTGCCTCCTGCTCGTCATCAATTCGTCAACATCATCTCCTCTCTCTTGCACGTGGTCTCTGATAGTAGTAAGAAGCTTCTTAGAAGCTTCCAAGGGGGCTTCCCTAAGCCCCCTTCCCACCAATCACCCACAACTTCCCTAGCCCGGGCTTTGAAGAGAAGAAGGGGAAGCCTACAAGCCCCTTCCCACCAATCACCCACAAGGCCGGCCCTAGGATTTTAGGGAAGGAGAAGAAGAACTCTTAAAGCCTCCATTCTTGCAAGGCCCATTCGCAAGAGCCCTTTCCACGAACACCCTCGTAAGGCCTCAATTTTTGAAACTCCATTCATAAAATCCCCATTTCCAAGAACTTTGTAGGAGCCCCATTTCCACAAACCAACCTCCAACCCCGCAAGGCCTCCCATAAAGCCAAATTCCTCCTCTCCCACAAAAAGGTGCAAGCTCCAAACCCTCAGGCCTCCGTAAGCCAAATCTTGCAAGCTGGTACTTCTTCAAGGATCTGTACTTCAAAGGGGATTTTCGTGAAAGAGGGAGACGGGCCAAGGTCATAAGACTGCAAGCCAAGGCAAGAAGTTTGAAATCCATGAAGGCTAACTGAAGATCGAATTCACGATGGGCCCTAAAAAAAAAAGTCACAAGGCGCAACCACAAAAGTTTCTTCTCCTAATATTCGTGTGGATATCTCCCCGAGCCCCCAAGTCCAGGTTTTTACTAATTTTGATTCCACACAAAAGCATTGCATTAATCACGATAACTTCATGGATTAGGAAGCACCTATGCATGCTCAAAATCACCTAGTCAAGTTAAATGCAACTGGAAATAAATCGACTATTCGAACAATGATTAGAATTAGTTCATGACATGAAATTAGATCATTGGTATTTTCCCTATAAAGAAATTGACTATCCATTTAATGTCCTTAATAGTATGTTGCCTTGTTGTGCATGTCAAAGTGACGGCCTAGAACACCTATTGCCTATCATTAAGGTTAAAATTATTAAAGTGCACCTTTGACTAAGCATGGAACGATTAATGGCACGTCACATTTTAAGACAAATATTCATTGAATGATTCATTAGGGAAAGACATTAACCTCGTAAGAAATAGAAGAGCATGGAAATGACTCTAGGAATTTGTGTGTTTACGTGAATTGTGAGATGTTATAACTAGCTTTCTCCTTTAAGATCAAATTAACATCTCTAGGGATGGTTCGTCCTTGTCGCAAGACAAGTAGATCGAATTTTCTAAATCGCCTAACCCGCACGGGATTCACATAGGATGACTCAACTGATACGATAAATAACCCAAGTGCTAACTAGGGTTTAGCACGTTAAGGACTCGGCCTAGTTTTGCACTTGTTGCCAAGACGAAACCCTTGAACCAAAGGTCCTACCCACATTCATGGAATGTAGGGAAAATTGGACGCTCGTGCATAAAACGATCTAGGGTTTTCTACCCTAAGGATCACTCGTTCAGATGATGAAACTCGGATTGAGTTGGAATCCCTAGGACCCGAACATTGTCGGCCTAGTGTAATTAGGAATGGGTTGGGTAAGAAGACACCCTAAACCCCGCTTCTTGTCTAGAGATAATTCCGTGACCAGAAAATACCGTTTAATGAGTGAAACGATCCCATGGTATAGATGCGACACTTGTGCCACAAGTTGCAACGTCGTATGGACTTGTGGTTTGTTCACAAGAGAGTTTTGCCATTCCTTAGAATGAGGTTGGCAGGTTTTTGTGCAAGTTAAACTTGCAAGAGGATGAGTAGTCATCTTGTTATATCACCTTTCTTGGGAAAAATTGCCAAGTAAAGGGAAGTTAGGTATTTGCTTGGAAGCAAATGATCAATCAATAAATTGGAGCGACATGGTCGCCAGGATTTACTGTTAATAAAACCTAAGGTATTGGTTAAGTTGGGTTAACAAGGTATGACCCTAACCCAAGGACAAAAGGGTGAACAAACAAACCCTTGGGGATCTTGCCAAGTCGCAATTGATCCCGGATCGAATGCTGGATGCATTCGGAGAGAAGGATTCACTCCTTAACAGTTGGCAAAATAAACAACCACTGGAATTGATTGTGCTTGTAACAGTTTAGAAAGCACTGTTTGCATTGTTTGCTCAACGAACTAAAGGATAAAATGATATCTAATGCTTCAGGTTGAAGGCCTGAAGGGAGAGGCAGCTTCAGTTACCCCCGACTGCCTGTCTGACCCTAACCAAGGGGGTTGTTGACCGCACCGGGAACGTGGACCGAACCCGGCGCAAGAGGTCTTTCCGTTCAGCTCTACTTGGAGCAGGAGGATGCTTGGGCGCCAGGGGGGGCTCTGGCCGTAAATCCCTCACCTTCCAGGTCCTGCACAACAGGCTAACGTGACTCGGGATTGGATCTCGAGGCCTGCATACTAGTTTACGGGCGGAAGCTTGGAATAGTGATCCCTGAGGATCACTGGATAGCCTTCGGGCAGATTATGGACAAGCCTACGGGCGGAACTCCTTGTATTTCAAAAATAAAATGATGAAATGTTAAAAAAAGAACTTTCTTGATATTGTTTTTGTATGTCACGTGATAAGATTACGTGAAGAAACCAGTGCTTAACAAGATTAATTAAAGAAGCTGATTGTTATGTGTCAAATTAATGTGTTAGATAATTACATAATTAAAACAAACCGAGGAAAGTGCGGAGGATAGACCATGGGTCCGTCCTACGGTTGGGTGGTCCCGGTTGGCCGGGAACTTTTCTCAAAAATCTCGAAGAACAGCGGGATGATCATCATCATCAAAACGAATAATGAGAACGATGATCTAGAGTTACGTCTTACCCGAATTACACTCTTTTAGGGGAACGGAATGGGATTATGCCTTATGGCAGAGAGGTTGAGCTTTGCATCCCTCTCGTTTCCCATTCTCCTTGAACCAAGTGCAGCGTGAATCCGCTTCGGACCTGGCGTTTATGCGTAAAGTAGTTCGCTCGGGTCTGACGCTAGTTGCTGTTAGCTAATGACCAATCAGGAAAACCCAAATTCAGGACGATCCTAAGTGGGAACGGCCAGGATACTTCCGTTACGTGGCAGACGCGGGAAGACCTAGATCGCAAATCCCGTAACATTCCATGGGAATGCTGGGTGGAGCTTTCTAGACATTCTTTCCGATGGACTACTAAGACGTGTCCTGGATGATTCTAGTGGACACATTACAAAAGGTGATGGATTATAGATCTGCTCTAGGATGTTCATCATCCCAATTCTTTGTCTATAAAGCGGAGAATGCATTGCAGTCATAAATATGACTCGAAATACCAAAAACTTGTTCCACGCTTCGTAATTCTGCAAGACAGCATCGAAGGTAAGGAAATGTTTGGATAGCAACAATTTCTTTACTTCATTTGATTGAGATTTCATAAAAACAATTCCGTTGTTGGTTGGCTCTGATACCAACTGTAACTTATCCACTAGTATCATCCAGGACACTTCTCAGCAGTCCATCGGAAAGGATGTCTAGAAAGCTCCACCTTGCACTCCCATGGAATGCTACGGGGTTTGCGATCTAGGGTTTTCTGCGTGTGCCACGTAGCGGAAGTATTCTGGCCATTCCCCACTTAGGATCGACCGGAATTAGGGTTTTCCTGATTGGTCATTTTCTAACAGCAACTAGCGCCGAACCCAAGCGAACTACTTTACGCAGAAACGCTAGGTCCGAAGCGGATTCACACTGCACTTGGTTCAAGGAGAATGGGAAACGAGAGGGATGCAAAGCTCAACCTCTCTGCCATAAGGCATAGTCCCATTCCGTTCCCCTAAAACAGTGTAAATCGGTTAAGACATAACTCTAGGTCATCGCTTTCGTTGTTCATGTCCTTTGACAATCATCCCGCTATTCTTTGAGATTTGAGAAAAGTTCCTGACTAATTGGGACCACCCAACCGTAGGACGGACCCATGGCCCATCCTACGCACTTTCCTAGGTTTGTTTTAGTTAGGTAATTATCTAATACGTTAGTTGGACATTTAACAATCAGCTTCTTTAATTAAACCGTTAAGCACTGGTTCCTTCACGTAATCTTATCACGTGACATAGAAAAATAGTATCAAACAAGTTCTTTATTAACATATCATCATATTTATCTTTGAAATACAAGGAGTTACGCCCGTAGGCTTGTCCATAATCCACCCGAAGGCTATCCAGTAATCCACAGGGATCACTATTCCAAGCTTCCGCCCGTAGACTAGTATGCGGGCCTCGAGATCCAATCCCGAGTCACATTAGCCTCTTCTACAGGACCCGAAAGGCAAGGGATTTACGGCCAGAGCCCCCCTGGCACCCAAGCGACCTCCTGCTCCAAGTAGAGCTCAACAGAGAGACCTCTGGGGGCGGGTTCGGTCCACGTTCCCAGCGCGGTCAACAACCCCCTTGGTTAGGGTCAGGCAGGCAGTCGGGGGTAACTGAAACTGCCTCTCCCTTCAGGCCTTCAACCTAAAGTATAGATATTCATTTAATTTGTAATTCATAAATCAAATAGTGCTCTAAAATCTATAGCAAGCGCAAACATTTCTATTAATCCATCTTGTTATTGGCAAACTGCTAAGGAAGGAGTCTTTCCTTTTGAATGCATCTAGCACTCGATCCGGGGTACCTTGCAACTTGGCAAGATCCCTTATATTCTGGGTTAGGGCATACCCTATTAACCCAACTTGGTCAACCCTAAAGTTCATTGGATACTTTAGTTTCTGGTTTTTAACCTTCCTTAGAAGGATATCAAAGAATACATCCTTTTGCAAGATAACTTGCATAAGGATCCGCCATCCTTGTTGAGGGTATTTAACCTTTCTTCTTGTGAATCAATTACAAGACCATATGACTTCGTACTTACTCTGCAAGTCCTACATCGTAATATGCGATGAAACAATCTATTTCAGCTTCTTTAAGCTGACGTTTGTCAAACCTAGGGTCTCCTTTTATTATTTTCTTTAAGAACCTCAGGGACAAACCCTAGTTCTTTTACGTTTACGATTTATTGACCCTACAATCAGGGAAGGTGGGCAAGTATTTAAGGTATAAACGTTTCTTGGATTTTAAATCATTCTCAATGCATATTTCGCAGCATAGGTATTTCTAAGTTTATATTAATTCGGCTAACTTTTAGAGGGTAATATCGAGATCACCTCGGCACGATTTGTTATCTATGTGACAATTGATTTTTTAGTCCTAAACTTTATTGTTTTGAGGTTAGGTAAATTCAATTAATCTTCATTTTTCCTTGCGAACAAAACTCATGCCAAATAAACAATCTTTTCCTTGCTAAGATATGTAGTTAGCAATGAAAACTTCCTAGAGTTTAAGCAACATAAGAAACCTTTCATGAATTTCACCTTCTATGATGATTCGTTGTAAAAAGAATAGGGGTTAATGGTGCAAGATGCAGTTTTTTTTTTTAAACCTTCAAGATTTAGTTGAAATATACTACTTTAGTGGGTAAATAATCTTGCTCATAATTCGTTTCAATGCATAATGCTATTTGAAGGAAAACTATGTTTTATACATTATCCATTTTGCATGTTCAATTAAACTAAATTCCTTCATCGTAAATAACTAGGACAAAATATATCTTGTCCCTAACAATTCATCTTGCATGATTGAATTAAAACTGATATAAAACCAAGAAGGAAAAACCTGGTTTTGGGGTGAGATATCCACATGGACACCGGGAGATGACCCTCCCACAGCTACTCCTTGGACTTTCTTAGGTGGCATCGCAGTTGTAATCCTTCGAACATGAAGGCAGCTTTACACTCCTTTTCGGAATTCCACCGCCGCTTCAGTACTCTTCTTCTCTCTTTCGAGGCAAGGAGTCGTTAAGGGATTGACCACGAGAAGGGGGTAATAAGACCTTTAAGGTCTTAGCTTCTTTGGGAGGGAAAAGTTTACAAAGCCTAAAAAATCCCTATAGGGGTATATACATGGTAAAAAGGGTGTGTGTGAGTGTGGTTTTGCAAACATATGAAGGGCCTTGAAAGGGTATAAAAAAGGGGATCTTGAAGGGATTTCTAGACACACGGGGGTAAGTTCCAAACCAAGGGGAGAGGTGAAGGGTGAAAGGGGGTAAAAAGCACAAGAAGGGGTAATAAGTTAAACATGGGGGTTAAGGTGGATAAGACTTTTCAAGCCTTAATTCTTTGGGGGGTTCCATCCAAGGGGAGGGGCTTAAGGGAGAAAGGCCTTAAGGCTTATAAAGCACGGGGGGGGGGGAGGGGGGGTTAGTGGTTTTTGAGGCCAAGGGGAGAGGGGGCTAAGGTGGCTTAAACACGGGGCGGGGTTTAGTGGCTCCACAGGAAGGGGTTAAGGGTTTAAATCCTGGGGGGGGGGGGGGGGTGGAAGGGTAAACAGGGATAAAATCGGGAGGGGGAAAATTTGAAGGCTAATACAAGGGAGTAGAAGGCTTTAAGGGCCTCCACGGGAAGAGGTTAAATTTCAACGAGGAAGGGGTGTAAGGCAAGCTTGGAAAGGGCTTAACTCCAAGGGTTATATAAAAACCCACAGGAAGGGGGCTTTGGGAGGAGGCCCTTAGAAGCTTCAAGAAGCTTCTTGAAGCTTCTAAAGAAAAACACGTGGTGGAACCACGTTGATGAGAGGGGGGGTGACTAAATTGGCAGGGCGACGTCTTCCATCTCCCGAGGGCTCATGACCCAGTCCTTCGTAGTGTCGTTGTCTTCAGTTCTACCTCTCTCACGGTCTATGGTAACTGTAGCATCATCCCTCTCTCTCACACGGAAAAATCCGATTATCACAGCTTCCCTCTTTTCTTCCCAGTCCCCATAGCCTTGGTTTTATAGGGAGAGGGAGAGGTACCTCCCCTCAAATGTGTCCATTCGCATGGATCCTCCTTGTTCCAAGCTCTAGCAAGGAGCTTGGTGTTCCATGCTTCGCTCCCTCTCCCCCAGCTCGACAGTCAGCTGGGGGAAGGAGGGAGTAATTAAAAAAATTTTCCTTAATCTAAAAAAAAGAATTAACCCAAAGCCCTATTCACGCGTACTAAGATTTAGATTTGTTACATTCTCTCCCCCTTAGAGGAAATCGAGATTCGAGATAAATTGGGGATATTGATGGTTGAGAGTACCTTCTTCTATCCAAGTGGCATCTTCTTCGGGATAATCTTTCCACTGGACGAGGCATTCTCTCAAGGTTCTAGATCTTAATTGTCTCTCCCTAACATCTAAGATCCTATGTCAAGTACGTGATTAGGATTAGGTACATACTTTTTCAATAGACTGATATGGAATACATTATGAACTTTTAGGTTCTTAGGGAGTTGCAATCTATAAGCATTGGGGCCTAGGCATTTGAGGATTTTGTACGGCCCACAATACCTTGGACTTAGCTTCTTGCAATCTCCTAGGGATAGAGAACTCTTTTTAGGGCGTATGCGAATGAAGACCATGTCTCCTTCTTCGAAGACTCTTTCGTGATGCTTCAAATCCACGTATGGCTTCTGTCTATCCTTGGCCGCTTGTATGTCCTGTCTTATTGACTTTATTTGATCATCCATGTCTTCCAACATCTGTCTTGAAGCTTCAACCCTTAAGGTTGGATCGGAAAAGTTTAGGGGACTTCGACAGTCATGACCATACAATGCAACTGCAGCATGATCCCTCTCTCTCACACGACGAAATCCGATTATCATAGCCTCCCTCTTTTCTTCCCAGTCCCCATAGCCCTGGTTTTATAGGGAGAGGGAGAGGTACCTCCCCTCAAACATGTCCATTCACATCGATCCTCCTTGTTCCAAGCTCCAGTAGGAGCTTGCTGTCCCACGCTTCCCTCCCTCTCCCCCAACTCGACAGTCGACTGGGGGAAGGAGGGAGTAATAATTTTTTTTTGCCTTAATCTAAAAAAAAGAATTAACCCAAAGCCCTATTCACGCATAATAAGATTTAGATTTGTTACAATTGGCCATGCGTGTATCTCGAGAGAAAACAAGTAAGATGAGATTGCAGAATGTGCAAACCATGTACAATATGAGCGTAGTTGAGACGCGTGACAATCAAAATAGGGAGATGCACGTAAGAACGATGAAAAGTATTGAGTGACTAAAAACAAAACCCGAAATAGGGAGACGTAACGTGCAATACGAGATGACACGTATAAGAAAATTACTTTTTTGGTCGAACAGAGAACGTAAACAAGAATAAAACATCACTAAAAATAGCAAGATGTTTGCTTGTCATAATCAATGTCATTAACGAAGACGAGCGATTAACGAACTATAATTGGAAATTAATGAACTGTAATTAGAATTACAGTTTTAAATAAAGAATCGTAGATTCGAGTAGAATTGTTGTCTTGAATCCTGATGAATTGTCATAACTTTTGATCCAGAACTCCAATTGACAAAATTAACTAATACTTCTAATTTGAATAAGTTCATGTATCAAATCATCACTTGTGCAAAGAATTCAATCAAGTATAAACAATGAAACAACTTATCTTCCTTGTTGTTGCTACGCATCCATAGCTCTAATACCATGTTGATGGAGAGAGAGAGTACAAGAGAGATACACAAGACATGCTCCCAAAGAATGATTCATATTGATGTAGAGTTAGTATATATAGGTGAGACCCAAGTTAAGTGGGAGATGATATATATAGTTGTAACACCGATCACCAAGTTCTTTGTAAATACATTCCACTTTGGTATAGACATACTCTCTATACATATCAAAATGTGATGACTTGTGAAGATCAAAAGTGGCATGCAACAGGTAATATATGCCTAGCATATGATACATGAAAAAACTCACCCATTGAGTCTACATCTAATGCATCCACTCATAGACTTGTGGTAAAGTGCACAAATATCAATCCTGCAACCTCGTGACATGGTGCCCCATCCATGTTTAATCAATACTCACCAACACTATGTGTAATGGGCTATCTTTCATAATTAGGATGCGCAAATGATGACTCAACCATGAAGGATGAGGTTGGAGCACTACATTTTTAAAATGACTCACGTGGATGTGTTTGCATGGGCTTCGGAGTGTCACTAGGTGGATCCATCAACTTCTTAACTTTGCAAATAACAATAAAAAAATCATTCAATTAAATTCTCGCCTTTGCAAATAACAATAAAAATACCAAGGTGGGAGATTAGACAAAGGGTAAGATACAAAGGTTCACATATTTATTACCTAACATGTCTTGCAACTTTTCATAAGGAACTACAAAACTTGTATCTTAGTTCGTTTGTCATATAACTTGATAGGCAATATAGCTTGTCATATAAGTAATCTTCACCAGGCTTGGTTTATCCCATTGAATTCCATATAATACCTTGAAAAAATATTCTCCAATGGCATGATTAGCAATGGAGAGATATTTGTAGCCATGGTCTTTCAACTGTTCTTCCTCAGCTCTTATGGCCACTTCAATCGAGCTTCAATCTATTTTTGTATTTCATGTTCTAGCAATCGTTGACCCTTGATTTTTACAATTTCGTTGGAAATGAATGCATTAAAATCTTCTTGAATTCAACTAGCACATGATTATGAAAACATAAACATGACAAAAATATTGAAGATCTTGAAAACACTGAATTGTATAAAATTGGACATAGACTCATTTTATTTGGAGCATTTCTTCAAAAAAATAAGCTCATCTCATCTCAAGAGGATCTTATTGTGAATTAAGGGTATCAATGAACTTGTAATTATAAATAAATGATTTTAGAAACACAAATATGACAAACATAAAAAAATTATGAAAATGTATGGATTTTAAAGAAAATTAGAGAGAGACTCCTTTGTATTTGGAGCATTAAAAAAAAAGACTATCTCTTCAAGAGGCTTCCACATGGAATTTAAAGTCAACACTATTACTATGCAATCATGTGGCTTGTGGGGAATACCTTCCAAACAAGATAAGATATTAGAGTACCCATTGTGTTGTACCATGGTGGAGTGTAGTGGTAGAATCTCATCTCAATGGACATGTCCAACTCAACCCACTTTCATTGTTTAAATATGAGGCTAGCCAACATGCTGTCTTTATTGCCAATGTCAAACTTTTGGAACATGTAAACTTCATGGCCAATGTTTGGGGAAGCATAGGCTCTTGTAATTCTACATTGGAGAGAGAGAATTATTCAAGAAACCAAATAACAAAGATCTTGCACAACAAACCGAGGGATAAGAAGAGCACTAACGTATTTGTTGTATCTAAGGCTAGAAGGAGCTCTACCTCTTTTGATTTGTCTACCTCAATAAACTGACTATGCATGGACACATGGTAACCACCAAGAGAGTCAGCATACACTATATACCATAGGAAAGCATAAATATTATATACTATCTCAAAAAATAAAATACTTATGTGGAAAAAATTGACAATTAAAAAAAAACTCACCATCCTTAATTTGGTTCATCCATGTCCTCAGACAATGGTTACTATCCCACACTAAAAGCTTATTTCCTTTCAAGTCTTGCCACTCCTTTTCCAATGCCTTTTCTAACTCTAGGTGTTTTTGTCTCCATATTGGGCTCCATTCTTTCCAATTTTTGAGTTGTGACAAGCATTGTAATCCCACCATGCCCCAATAAATCTACTATTACTAACTATGGAGTCAGTTATCATGCAGTTACAGCACCCTATTCTAGAAAAAAAATTATTCTGCTTAATTTTCAGAATTATGCCACCTACATAGGGTCAATGTACTCTTCAAGAGCTACATTTTGACATGTGGCATGCCTCATTTGGATACTTCAACCACAAGTTATGGAAAAATTGGTTTTGTAGGGTCTATTTATACAACAAGCTATTTGCTTCATTTTGAGCTCATAAGTTAAAGACTTTAAGGCTCCAAGTAGAATATCTTAAATTTCAACACTGCCACATTGAAGGCAATGTGTGCCTCAAGATGCATGCCAACTAAATTTCCTTAAGGATACACAAGAAGGCCATTCTGGTTGCCCCATTTGGACTCATATGATAGCCAAGGGAATCTAATTCATAGCAAGGTGCTTGACTTGAGACTCCTCAAAATGATGTGGTAGGGGTTACATTGGGACACTACTTGAGTGATTCATGTATTCCTCAACAGCCATGGACTCGAAGCTTGCATGACTACTAACCACAGTCCATAGGCTAAGAGAGCTTATGTAACGAGCAAAATACATAGGAACTTTTCTATCTTTCTCTCTCCTTTTCTAGTCTTTCCTTCTCTCCTTCTTGCTTTCATTCTCTCTCTTCAACTCATTCTCCTCTCTCATCTTAGTTTCATTCATTACAAGTGGTATCATAGCATCAAGCTTTGGTCCTTTTCTTCTTTCCTCATTCTCCCTTTTCAAATCCCAAAACCGTAGTTACTCAAGCTACAAGTACATGTTACAAGAGGAAGGGCCACATTTAGTCTCAGCTTTTTGGAGCAAGCAGGAGCTATCGCTAGAGACTCAAACATATCTGGAGGTAAAATGGCTAACTTAGCAAGTCGTTACTCCTTTTCATGCAAATTTTACGGGTTCTAGGCCAATGTTAGAGACTAAGGAGTTAGAAGAGGGCAAAAATCTCAGTTACTTTTTGCCTCAACCATCCTTCTCTCTCTTCTTTTGGTAAGTTGGTTGCCAGCCCCAAAACATCCCTAATAACTTGCTTGAGCCCACCCCAAACCTTCGTCCAGCACTGGAACCTCTTTCCTAACACCATTAGCTTGAGATCAAAGAGTGGAGTGGGCAATTGTTGCCTATTGAGGCCTACAAGATAGCACTCATAATTTTTAGCACATTTTGCACTAGTTGCCCTATCTGCCCCAACTCTCTTGCTCCCCTCATGTTGCTCTTTAGTAATCTTGGCTATCCTAAGGCACTCCTTCATCACTCCTCCCTTTCTCCTTTTCGCACTCTTGGCCCTAGAAAAACTTGACAAGATGGACAGCAGCAGCTGGACAGTTTGGGCAGCCATGGATTCTTCACTTGAAACTATCTCAACTATTGAAGCTCATTCAGCCCAAGGCCTCCCACCTTTGAGAGCTCAGCCCCCACAATTTCCTACAACCCCCTTTTACCTCTTCTATCACGATTGAGGACATGGAGCTTAGCATGCAGATAATTTTTGTGGGTAGCCATGAAATCTCCATTTGAAGTTTTCCATTTTGAGACTCAAGCTCAGGATCAAACAGGAGAGTCCCATCATCAGTGGAAGCATTCGAATGCTTGAAGTATTCATCCATTCAAGTGCTCCAACCAACCACGTGGCTTCCTTGATGGAGCAATCGGTATCATGATGTGTTATGCTTTAACTATATTTCCCAAACACTGAAAAGGATGCAGCTTAATCCTTTTGTTGGAGAGAATAAAGGTTGCATAGGATTTATTAGTTCAATCCCTCATCGTATGCATGTGTCCACTAAAAATTAATATCTTGTTTGCCTCCTAATTCATCATAACTAATCCTGAATCAATTGTAATTTCTGACATTAATCCCCTCTTTATCTTGTGTGCCTTGCATGAATCTCAAGTGAGTACTAGACCTTTGTAAATGGGTAAGTAGCATCCAGAGAGTCGCTGGAGTGCCAAGGTAATCCCTATCAAAGCTCTTATTCATCCTCGCATCTCATGAAATGTCCCAATGTTTCCTTTCCAATCAATCTCATGTTGATTGCTTAATAAAAATAATTGCCATGTATGCCTTGGCTGAGAAAAAAGGTCAATGCCAGGAGAGGTGGTAAGAAAAAAGAGAGGTGACCCTCCCTTACCACTTAAGACCTTGAAGGGGTGCACAACCTGGCTCGAGGGGAACTTTGCCCACCTCCCAACGATTTGGAGCCCAACACTTCTATGCAATTGCATGTACTCTCCTATGATCACCAGCTCTCCCAATGAAATGATCCCCCTTGGACACCCTTTTAGTGTGCTAATGGTACCTATGTGTGACACTTGAAGTGTATGCAATCATAAGAGATGTATGGCAGTAAGCTTCACTTATGTGGTGATGACAGAGTAGATGGACATGAAAATGTGCTTGGGATGGTGATCAATACGCTTAGGGTATTATTTATGATGTTTCTAAGGTCCCTCAGTATATGAGCCATTCATATAGTGCTTTTGCATTAAGAGACAAACAATGTTTTTAGTTATAGTCAACCAAGACAATCATAAAGATCCAATTACATAAAATTTTGTATTACATTTGGGAGCAACCCTATAGCTTGTCTCAAAGAGGGCTTTTCCCCCCCCTCCAATTTGAATAAAAAATCTTCCCAATGAAAGCTACGATCTAAAAGTTATGGCCATTTTTATGCACTAAGATCACTATGGATAGGGTGCACACCACTCTAGGACAAACACAGAATTCCCATTGTAGAATATTTTGATCATTTTATATCACAAAGATTAATAGTGCATCTCAATGTTTGAGAGGGCCATTTTCTCAATTGCTTCAGCAAACTTGGACATCATTTGGCAGTGGTTGGTGACTATTTCATTATGCTGTTCTATGTAACAAAGCTCATAAGGACATAAGGTATGGTTGAGCAAGTTGTAGGGACCTGTAATGCATATCACCATGGTAATCTTGTGCCAAACTAGGTTCTTCATCATTCATGGAGGTCATGGAGTCTCTAATCTCCCTCTAGAGTTCTTCATGGACCTTATTTTGCCTTTTTGGCTAGCCATCTAGATGCAGTCCACAAGACCCCCTATCAGTACATGGGGTGTAACTTTTGGTGGAAAACTTCCATTGGTGAGATTTTTGATTCAGATATCAAAGAGAATCAGCCCCATCATGGATAGTATGGTATTAATGGCTAGCATGGAAATCATGGACAACATGGCAATAATGGGTAGCATGGCTATAATGGGCAGCATGGGATAAATGCACTGCATGATATGTATGAGTAGCAAGGCATGTATGGACATCATGGGATATACAGATAGCAAAGGTTTGATGGGCAGCAAGGCGCTCATGATCTACATGACAAGATTCTCCTCACTAAGTACAATGGGAAATCTCCCTCATCATTGCACTCCTGCTGCTTTCCATCCTAGGATTATTATTATCCCCTCTTAGACGAGTGACAACCCCATAGCACTCTTTATCAAAGGTAGCATGCTTCAACTTGCAGCAAAGATGAAGAATATCAAGGACGGTTGGGGGATCATTATGAGAAGAGTGGTGGCTGTTGATGGAGCATAACTTGTATGTTGAAGTTGTTGGAAGGTCTTGTGGAAACTAGAGTTGTTTTACACTTTGGATGCCAAGAAGAGAGTGTAATATAAATTGAATGCAACTCATCAAATTAGGATCTCCTACTTGGAGGCCATTTGGAATCAATTGGATGGGCACTATAAAATATGGTGGCTTGAGGTAGAACTTTCAAGCTACTATATTTGCTTGTACCTCACAAGCGCAACCCTCTCGTGCTCTCTCCCTAGAGAATCGCTAGTTGGTTTGCATGCATAAGACATATATATGGACTGGGACATGGGTCAACAAACTCAAGGAAAAAGCCAAAGTATTTTCCCACACTTGAGGACCAATCCATGTATAGGTTATGGTACGATTATTATGTAAGTTCCCATGCTAACATATACTATTACATAGTTAGAAGAAAGCATGCTGGAGGGCACTTGTTGTTGATGGGTATGTGATGAGAAGTAATATCATTGCTATTGAGGGATAAAGGAGTTAATGGGACAGCATGAGAAAAACCTCAAAGTATCTTATGAACCAATAGGGCTTACATTTATGGACATGAAAACAGAGGTTCCTTTTAATGAATAGAGATTACAATGCTTAGTAGAAATTCAAGATTAAGGGGAATTCCTAGATGACTTACTAATTGTTGTGCTTATGGCTGTGAGAGATTAGAGAAGTCTAGAATAATTTGTGGGAGTGACTCAAGGAGACAAGTTAAGGTTTCCTAGGTGTGTCCTACCCTTGATGTGCCCTGATTTTATATGGGAGACTAGAAAATGGGGCATGGGGGTTAGGGATGGAGCCGACCTCAACAAAGTGCACCAAGAAAACCTTACTTAAGGATCCATAGGTGCAGGGTTCTGTCTGTGGGTGTATATTTTTTCTACTTTTTTTTTCCTTTTTGAAATACAATAAAGTATAGAAGGACTTTCTAGCCTTAGTAAGAAGAATACAATGGTGAGATCACAAGGCTTGAGGTAGCTCTTAAGAAGGGATGACCTGATTGAGATCAAAGAAGTAATGATGGTGTGATTTATGGGACTTGAGACATGGTACTACTAAAATTATGGCTTGATTGATACATGAGTGCTCGCAATGGATAAGAGCTTTTCTTCTCATTGGTATTATATGTGGTTTGTTGTTGGTAGAGAGAGTAGCTAAGAGAATACCAATGCAGGCAAACTTGCATATGGAGCATGATCTTCCAAATGTGGTCTTTAAAGTCCTTCCAGTTATATGTTCTAGGTAGGCCTTTTTTTATTGGTGGTACTTTTGTTAATTCTTCCAAAGGGACACTAGTCCTTGGTTGGTTCGAATATTTGATTTGTGCATGTAATCATCTCACTATTGTGCATTTACTTGATAGAAATATGACGGTACATATAGTTGATATGCTTCAAAATCCATTGATAGGTTTCTATTTGACAAAATTACCACTTATTTGAGTTTAGTTGTGTTAACCTTGATTGTGATTATCTCTACTTGATAATCATTGGTTCTAAGGTGTGTGTTTTTTTTCTTTTTTCTTTTTAAAATAAGAATGAGCATAAACAAACAAAAGAATATAATTGATTTGTACACAATCATTAAAAACATAATCAATCTACGTACATGTTTACAACTATGAATCCATGTTACTTTGATATGTCAAAAGCTAGTAATTAAATCCAGGATTGTACTCTAGTGCAATGTGAGCATAGAGGGGTCATGGAAATTTTACTAAGAAGGTTAAGTATTGGGTGCTTTGTTGCGATCTCTAGGGATTTAGCCTATCCAAATACAGTGTCCAACTATGGATGGCTTGTCCTTGGGGATTATACTTAGCATTACCTTCTTTGGCTATTTCTTTTTAAGATTCGTTTTAAATTTAGGTTTGCTTTTCTTCCATTGAGGAGGCACTTGTATGTGGGACAACAAAGTGGTAATGCAGATAATGAACTGCAACTATCCTAAGAGTGCATGGGACATTTTGGTCAAGTACTATGGCACAACCACAAGTGCCAGGAAGATACAGTTGAAGTAGAAGTTCACCAACATGGAGAGAAAGAGCAGATCTATACAGGATTATGTCACGGAGGTTAAGACCATTGCGGATCAGCTAGCATCTATTGGTACACAGGTTGAAGATGAAGACATGGTTGCTGTGACTTTGAATGGCTTGGGGCCTGCGTATAAGTCTTTTGACATTTTTGTGTCTATGAGGGCTGAAATGCTTGATTTTAATGAGATGGTTGCATTGCTTATACATGAGGAGGTTAAACTTGGCTTGGCTATAGGGTCAAGCAGTTCTAAAAATAAGGATGCAATTTTTTATTCAAATCAGTGCGCCCATGGCAGCCAAGGTAGAGGCTATGGATCTGGCAGAGGAGGCTAGCAGAATGCATCCTATGGCAATAACAACCAGCAGGTATCGAATGCAAGAGGTGGTGGAAACTTTAGAGGCATGGGGAGATCTAGCCCTAAAGGGAGAGGCTCCTGGAAATAGCAGCATCCATCTGACAATCTGAATAAGGATAAGGATTGTCATTACTGCGGGAAGTATGGGCATATTGCTAAGGACTGCTGGAAGAAGCAGGGCAATATAAAAGACAAACAACATGGACACTTTGCTACGTCTAGTCATGCAGATGATACTTCAGGAGATAGATTGTTTGCCATGCAGTATGTAAAAGACAAAGTTGCTGAGAAATCCACTGATGATGCAGTTTGGTATATTGATTCAAGGGCATCGAACCACATGACTCCTCACGGTGATTGGTTCACTGATATGGTGGTTGAAAAACATGGCTATGTCTCTACAGGTGATGACACACAGCATAGCATTGAACATAAAGGCAAAGTGCCTCTTGTGGTTCATGATGGTAGAAAGAAAAATTTGCATGATGTATTGCATGTTCCTTCGATTACGAAGAACTTACTGTCTGTCAGAGCAGCACTTGCAGGTTAGATTCAATAAGCATGGTTGCTTTATTGAAGAGTTTGGCAATGGATGCAAGTTGATAGCTTGCGATCATAGGAATGACAGAATGTTTTCTCTTGATGCTACCTTGCCTGAGCTGAATTCAACTATGTTTGCCCATGGTTTTGGCACTATCAGAGATTTGGAAATTTGGCACAAGAGAGTGGGGCATGTGAATTTGCAAAGGCTACAAATTATGCAAAAAAAATAGCTCGTTACAGGTTTACCCAAGTTCCAATACTCACATATTGGTCATGTATGCAATGCTTGTCAGTTTGGTAAGCAGTCAAGGTTGCCATTTGTCAGGCATGTAAGGCAGAGTACATGTCCATTGCAGTTAGTGCACTTTGATGTTTGGGGGCCATCCCATAATGCATCTATGGGAGGCTCAAAGTATTATGTGACATTCATTGATGATTACAGTCGCTATACTTGGGTTTACATTTTGAAGACAAAGGATGAGGTGTTTGCTATTTTTCAGTAGTTTAAAAAGCAAGTTGAAAAGGAATTTGACTGTTATATCTCTTGATTGAGATCAGATAGCAGTGGGGAGTATGTGTCAAATGATTTTGATAACTTTCTGGCTGAAAATGGCATACGCAGGCAGCTTACCTATAGCTACACTCCTCAACAAAATGGGGTAGCTGAAAGAAAGAACAGGGTCTTGATGGAAGCTGCTCCTGCCGTGATGAATGAGAAGAAGATGCCACTCTATTATTGGGCTGAGGCTGTTATGACAGCCATGTATATCTTGAATCAGACTCCCACTACAGGTATTCATGAGATGACACCGTTTGAGAAGCTGTATGGCTATAAGCCGGATGTAAGTCACATGAAAGTCTTTGGCTGTCTTGCTTATGTGCATATTCCAGATGAAAAAAAAAAGAAGCTGGATCCAAAAGTGCATAACTGTGTTTTCATTGGATATTCGTAGGAGAAGAAGGCATACAAATGCTATGATCCCTCTACCAGGGAGACCTTTGTGAGCAAGGATGTTATTTTTTATGAGATGGGTTCTTGGTATGTATCACCAGCTATAGTGCCATCGGATATGCCTTCCATGTTCATGTATCTATAGTTGATTTGCAGCAGAGCACTGCTATGACAGGACCTAGTAGTCAGACAGTATCCCCATGGACAGGGAGATTAAGGAGCTCACTGTTCATTGACACCAGTATGTTAGTGAGGGGGAGATATGATGTCATGGACAGCAAAGGAAAAGAGAAAGTTACTGAGGATGCATCTGGTATGATGACACTTGGTATAATGACTTCTGGATATGAGTCTGTTGACAAATTAGACAATGAACTTGGTATTCCGACTGTCTATACGCCTGGCACAAGGCAAAGTAGGTACATTCCACCTCATGAGAGAGGGAAATCAAGCAGCACACCATAGCCTAGACACTCACAGAGGGTAAGATACCATGTTGATAGAATGACATATAGTGGCTACATTGCACAGCATTATGCTTACATGACAAAAGTGATGGAGATCAAATAACCAGGTACATATGCTGAAGCAGTCGAAGATGAGAACTGGTGTGTAGCCATGGATGAAGAAATGAATGCCTTTGCTGAAAATAAGACATGGGATCTTGTGCCACTACCTGAAGGAAAAAAGACCATTGGTTGCAAATAGGTCTACAAAATCAAATGCAAGTCGGATGGAAGTGTGGAAAGGTACAAAGCCAGGATGGTTGCTAAGGGGTATGCCCAACAGTATGGACTTGATTATGAGGAAAAATTTAGTCATGTTGCCAAGATGGCAACCATATGCACTGTGATTGCTTTGGATGCTACTAGAGGCTAGAAATTACAGCAGATAGACGTGAAGAATGTCTTTCTTAATGGTGACTTAGCAGAGGATGTCTATATGGTTCAGCCAGAAGGGTATCTTCACCCTGATTTTCAGCATTATGTATGCAAGCTCAAAAAGGCACTGTACGGGCTGAAGCAGGCTCCGAGAGCTTGGCATGCTAGGATCAATAACAACTTGCAGAGGTTGGGATTTATTGTTGGTAGGGTTGATCACAGCCTATTTACAAAGAAGATTGACAGTGGCTTGGTAGTGCTGGTCATATATGTTGATGATTTTATAATCACTGGTGATGATGACTTGGGCATACAGCATGTAATGAAGATGCTGAAATCTGAATTTGACATGAAAGATCTAGGTGAATTGAAGTACTTTTTGGATATTGAGGTAATCGAGGCTGAAAATGGTTTATGGCTGATGCAAAAACATTATGCCATCGAAATGCTGAAAAAGTATGGCATGGCTGAATGCAAATCATTGGATACACCCCTTCATCAGAATGTCAAGTTGGACATTAGCAGTGGAGCTGAAATTTAGGATGTGACTATGTATACGCAAATGGTTGGAAGTCTGATCTACTTGACCATCACTAGGCCAGATTTGAGTTATGTAGTTGGGCTCATAAGTCAATTTAATCATAAGCCTAGGAAGCCACATTTGGATGTTGTTAGGCAGATTATGAGATATGTTAAGTCCACTGTAGATTATGGGCTGTTTTATATGAGAGATAAGCCCTTGAAACTGGTTGGATTGGGCAGGATGCTCATATGATTGCATATCTACGAGTGGTTATGCCTTTGGCTTTGGAAGTGGCATGATCAGCTGGAGTAGTAAGAAACAACCAACGGTTTCATTGTCTAGTACTGAGGCAGAGTACAAGGGTGTTGCATTGGCAGCATGCGAGATTTCATGGCTGCTCAAGCTTATGCCTGATTTGGATATTCAGGTGGATGCTCCAATGACCTTATTATCTGACAATATCAGTAGTGTACTCCTGGCAACGAATCCAGTATACCATGCCAGGACAAAACACATAGAGGTACACTACCATTTTATCAGAGAGATGGTTCTTGCAAGGAGAGTAGATCTTATGCATGTGAAGACTGATGCATAGGTTGTAGATATCTTTACCAAGTCTTTGGGTAAAGATAAGTTTATTAGTTTTAGATAGCTACTTGGAGTTCATCAGATGATTTGAGATTGAGGGGGAGTGTTAGAATATCAAGCTCCTATTATTCTCCTGTCAGTATGTATGACCGACATTAGTTGTGTCCAGCTGTATCAGCAAGTGTGGGATATTAAATAAGTCACTGGTCTTAGACCTAGTGTGAATGGTCCTATGGACCTTAGTACTATTGTATACACTTATGTTATGTATGTGGTCTATGAGATAATGGAAGAAGAAAGAAGAGAGCACTCAGCTCTTCACTCTGTCTCTATCTCTCTGAATCTCAACAAGCTCTCCGGCGCCAATGTCTTTACCAATGGGCCTTGGGCCTTTTCCATGGTTTCTTATGAGTTTTCCAACTCCACCTTATATCCTTAGTATCATTTTCTAAAATGTTGGTTGGACAATAGATGTGCTGATTGGTTACCTTTTCTTGTTGTGCACTTTAAGAAACTCCTGAAGTGTTTCTCCACTTCTCTCACTAGATGGTATCTGTAATATTTTCATGCAATTAAAAGTTAGTTAGTTAGTTCAAAAGTTAGTTAGTCAATTAATAAGTTAGTAAGGTTGCTAACTTAAGACTAACTAAAGTAAAAACATACTTACATTAATAACTAACAATTTTTATTTAATTAAAAATATAAAAAATTGAGAGTCGTAACTTGATATTTTTTCTGAATTGACAAAGATTGTAACCACTCATCATGAAAGTTGCCACATGAATGAGAGTTATGAGCCATATTAGTCACTAATGTTAATGCGTATAGTATGGACGATCTAAAAATATTAGATTTTTGGACAAAACTAGCATATTTTTATATTATTTATTGTAAATATTCTAAAAAGCTATGGAAATTTCTAGAACATGATATCATGTAAAAAATTAAGTAGTCGTTTCAACTATTTTTGGAGATTTAATACAAAAAAAGGATTGGTGAAATTGCATGCGTTGCGATCACAATTTATAGGCAGCAAACAACACTTCGCAACAAGGCGAAGAGGAGTGATTTGGAAGATTTATAATCAAGTGTTTAGGGGTTTTATTCCCCTTTTAGAGCCAATGAAACGATTAGATTTGTGATTTGAGCATTAGATTGCTACTTTTTCTAAGATCCCCTTCATAAAGAGCTCTTCTTCTCAGCTACAACCCTTCTTCTCTTGTTTAGCTATAAATATAGGTATGGGGAGTAGTTAAAGAAGCACAAGGAGACCCTGAGAGGCTACGAGAGAGAGGTAGAGAGAGAGAGGTAGAGAGCGGGAGGTAGAAGGATACTTCTCCAAGAGGCTACAAGAAGGAGCTTGAGAGAGAGAGAGAGAGAGAAAGAGAGAGAGAGAGAGGAGTTAGCCCGAGAGGCTACGAGGGAAAGAGTTAGCTCAATTCCCCCTGTCTTAGTCTTTGACTAAGCCATCTTCTCTTACACTCTCCCATCTTAAATTTATTTCGCCTTTCCTATCTCTTGAACACACTCACGCACGTTGGCTTCAAAGAAACGATGGAAAGACCGTGGGAACCATCGCAATCGGCGGGTATTGCCAGAGATATGGGAATGCTCGAGGTTGCTGGAGTTTCCACTACCAATGGAACATCAGGTGTGGCGAATGCAAGCATGAGAAAAGACAAATTCCCAATATCTTCGTGCTAAACCAAGTTATTCATTACTAGGTTATTATTTTACCACATAAAATAATTTCATAAAATATTAGCTTTTATATTTTACACTTACACGAATTGATAGTTTCATCTAGAAAGCATACTAGAACACACATAAACAATTAATCGCTATGATTTGTAGTTAGATTAATTGAGATTCTAAACCATGGAATCGTAATGAAAATAGTTACAAGAGGTTATTGCACATATGACTTTATGCGCACTCAAGTTTAGTAAAATAACTCGATATAATTATTGTCAAACACGACAAGGTTAAGTGTTGAGTGATGCTTTAAAAGTAAAACTCTATTTTAAGGATTTGTAAGTCATCTTGTTAAGTTATTGGCACAATATATTTCTTTAAGGAATTCTGCTTATGTTGATAAGAATATAGTCGAAACAGGAAATTCATGCCTTGCTTAACATGTTGTAAGAGATGTACTCAATACTTCTTTATAGGGAGGAGAATCCTCATTAGAATGTAAGGTTACCTTAGGATAAAGTATACCTTGGCTATGGAAGCTGTGAATTGCATGATGGTATGATTGTCATTGCATCATTTGATATACATTTGAAAGGACTGTTTGTGTTTGCTAGAATCTAGATCTGCGATTGAAAATATTAACAAACATGATAAAATGAAGAATTGTGCTAGGCTATCCCCAAGCTGGCTGCGAGACCCTACTCCAAGGAGCTCATGGTTATCACTTTGCGAGGCTTAGACCAACTCCATTAGCGAACAATTTATTAGTAGGAATAGTCTCGATAGTAGAAAATGTGGGTGCCAAGGGGGTTCTGGCTATAAATCTTGCATTGTTCCTAGAATCTGATGAGCCCCTTCGTGACCCAAGATGTGATCCTCGAACCCTAAATACTAGTTACAAGGGTGGATTCTTGGTGGGACGAATATCCTCTTGGAATTTTGTGTATCTTCCGCAAGGTCGAAAAGATGGAAATTGTAATAAGCTTCCAATGATAGATGTGTTGTAGGTAATTAAAAAACTAAAGATGATTTCGTCATCAAAGGAAAGTGGGTGGGCATGACCCCTGTCCAACGGTAGGGTGGTCTCCGTTAGCTGGAAGCTTTTCTAAATCAGCAATAGAAATAAAAAGGTGATAAATTGACCAACTAGTCGTTAGGTAGAACGGACTTGCATTGTTTTAACAAGCAGATACTGATTTGATCTGGACAATAGAGCTACAACAACTCTATGATCAACTTCGAAACACTATTTCTTTTTTTGGTAAAAAAAGGGCCGCTTTTCGAGGACCTATTGTGGAAGGATCGAATGCCTAGGGAGAAAAAGCATGGAAAACAGGTTGGAAGAAAAAAAACAGGGGATAGAGATTTAGGGAGTCGCGGGTCTAGGCGACCACGTTGGATGGGATTGATGCCATCGTGGAATGCGCTAATGGCATGGATGGTGCTAGAGAGGCCTTGAGGCTGAGAAATACAATTCTACAGCCAAGTACGTGGAGGCATTCTTGCATCTAGATGCAGAGTATAGTGATTTCCTCAGCATAACCACAGGGAAAGAAGGGGACGAAAAGTTTGGAGGCTGCTCTCAGCTAATTCCGATGAGGATTGGAGTTTCTCGAGGCATCTTTGTGACTAGCGGCCTTCTCACCATAGCTTTGCAGCTATTGCTGTAGGGCCTGCGATGAATGCACAGATGGCCTTCATTATCAACAACAGTATCAAATCAGGTCACTGGGAAATACTATTGGTGTGATGATGCACAATGATTCTTCTTTGCAGAGGCAAGAATGTCCACTCCTATGAAGGTAGGATCACAAAATTCAAAGCCAATAACCTGTGACTCATCAGTTACCAAGTTTGGGCTCGAATTACCCAATTTAGAGTCCCTTGTTGCAAGAACTCCCAATCCAACGAAGTGACCTGTCAGCCAAAGAGACAGGGTTGATCTTCATTCCCATAGACGTGATTTGTTTTCCTCAAAGACCAATATCTAAACCCCACATGATTCGAGTCTTGCTGAAGATCATGACACAGAACCAGATTTCCATGATCCTATAGATTCTTTGTCTAATGCCTTAACCACTTGGCTAGTGTATTGCCTTATTTCAGCAAGACTGGACAAAACTTATGTTAGTGTAACTTTCAACTTGCAACGCAGACTTAGACAAAACAATAGGGAGATCTCAGGTGGTGCAAAAGCAGCCAGAGCTGGAAGGACATGGAAGATCTTATGCTCTGTCCAAGGGTTCACAACTTATTCTGAGGCCTGTCAATTTGAATGGAGATGGAAAAATGTTTCAAAGAAAAACCTCTTCTACTAAGAAAGAGACAGATGGTGATTGTTCACTAGAAAATGCTTCACTTTTGTACTCCCACATTATGAGGAAAAGACAGAAAGCTTTGAAGCAAGTGCAGAATGTTAATGAATGGCATTGTTTAGATATCAAGAGGCATCTCAATGTAGATGTGGTGTCGTGCTTTGCTAGTTCTTCAACAGTGAGAACTCAGAAGTATTGATTTAAGACGAACTCTTACATCTCTTCTGATGTAAAAGAGGGAGTTGCTAAGCTAGAAAACTAAGATCATGTTGTCAAAACAGAATTCAGCTCTTCTGATGTAAAAGAGGGAGTTGCTAAGCTAGAAGGCTGTTTGTCTCATCAATCTTCTGAAGAGTTGTTGGAATGTAAACATGAACGTTGTGGAGGTTGCCACTATAAGCTGATTTGGCTTCCTATTCATCTTCAGTTATTGGCAGAAATAAAAAACAGAGATTTGACATCATTTTCTCATCTTGCTCATTTGCTTGATTGATCTTCTATTCTAAATTTATTCAAAGTCCTCTGTGGTCGCGACTTTGCTTTCGAAAACCCTTCGATACCGTCTGATTTTAGAAACTCAAAAATTCATGTCGATCTTAGTGGGTTCGCCAGCCCGAACTATCTCATTGTGAAGTAGGCTCAGTAGGGCCTAAGTGACAAACCGCATGACGTTCCAAGGGAGTGTCGGGCGGCATCATTTTTGAAAAACCTACTAATGGACTACTAAAAGGTATGCCGTGGTGAGAGTGGCAGACACCTCATAGTATCTCTTTTGAGTTGAGAACTTACTCCTTGCATTTTCTTTATTGAGGACTAACAAGATCACCCTCATTCAAAGTTGTAATTATCCTATATAATGGACCTCACATTTTGTCGCTAATTTGAAAGCTCTACTAAAAAATGTTTCATTTCCCTACCTTTCATGATTTGGAAGCACATGGAATAGGATAGGCAAGCTTTCAATCTCATTAATTACAAGGATTCTACATTTTCCTAGGAGAGAATATGGTTTTCCCGTGTAAGGTTGAGAATTATGTTTGTCAATGTAAGTTTTGGTTGGCCTATTCAAGTCCATGCTTTGTAGGTCAAAATATTGAAGTGCAAAATCTATAAAGCTCTAGTTAAAAATCAAGTAGGTAGATTATGGTGTACTTAGTTGTTTATGTGACTATTTGTTTTGTTGTTTTTAAGCTAAACTTTTTGTGTTTAGCTAAACATACATGCATGGCACTTGAGAGAGTATCTTTTTATTAAGCACGTATTGTTCTTTGCATGCACAAGAGTTGGGATATTCATTATTGAATTAAAAATTAGGGGCTGAGAGGGAAAGGGAAATAGGTAAGTGTGAGGGTTGTGAAGGACTCCTCTAGATGTGAGATGCAACATGACTAGTCCCAATTTGATAAAAATCAATGCAATTCTAATGCAACATGAGTAGGTAAGTTTGAGGGTTGTGAAGGACGACTCCATTTGTGAAATTCATTGGGGATCAAAGAGAGAAGGAAGTAGAGAATATGAGATAGAAGAGAAGAAAAAGAATAGACAATAGGTAAATAAGATAAAGTCAAAGCTTAATTAATCAAAGCACTATGTATTGATAGTACCTCAGAAGATAAACAAAATCATTGCTTGGGACTACTCAGAAGCAATCTACAAGCATTAGTTCTCCAAGAGCTCCTTGGTAGAACAAAAATGTGCACTAATAACGAGCTTCTTCTCTCTTGCTCAGACCGCAAATTTGATGTTTCTGTTGGCTCTTCGAAAGGGGGGTAAAAATTCAAGACACTTTATCAAAATTCTCTCAAATCTCTCCTTCTTCTCCCTGTTTGGAGTGTTTTTTGTTGCCTATAAACTATGATCACACACCATGCGAATTCGTAAGCCCCTTCTTTTTGGATGAGATCTCCCAAAATCGGATGAAAAGCCACTTGATTTTTGCATGTCATTCTATCCTAGAAGTTTTCTATACCTTTTTAGGATATTTACAAGAAATAATATCCAACATATCAAAATAGGCTAAACTTGTTCGAAAATCCTGTATTTTGGAACTATCCATACTATGGATACTAAGACTAATGATTAATATATCATTGACTCTCTAGATTCATAAGAAAGTGGAATGATGATGCACTCTAGGTTTTTTCACATTGTGTCCATGTAATGACACAACATCCACCCCCTCTGAACCTCCACATCCTCCAATATGTGCCAAAGTCCTAGTTGTCACCAGATTCTGAGTCCTCATCCTCAACAACCATATATGTTGCTTCTTCATCTTCCATATCTCCCTGGGATAGTCCTTGTATCATGGCCACTATTTTCTTCAAGTTTTGGAAACTCATAGGAGGTAGATTTGTGTCTCTTGAATAATTTGATTATTTTTTCTATTATACCAGAAGTTTTACAGCTATCCCATCTAGCTCATTTAATACATAAGTAGCATTATCAAACACATGTCTTACCACATAGGGTCTAAATCATCATTTGGAGACGTTACACATGGCATAATGATGGTCATCTAAACTTCTATCATAAACCATTATGATTCTTAGCCTCAATCTATGTCTTTTGTCAAACCGTTTCTTGTAATGTATAATTTCTACCCTTATCTTTGCAACTAATGCCTCCATGTCTTTTGACTTTATTTCCAACATTCTAATATGCAAGGCCAATAACTGCTCTTGATTCAACTCCTCTTCCCAAGATAGCATACTCTATGTGATTGTCATCTCTTCTATCGCTATGATAGGTTTTTTACCATACATCAATTCAGTAGGCATACATAATGTAATAGCACTATGAGTTATTCTCTTAGCCCACATCAATTCAATAGGCATATAAAATGTAATAGCACTATGATAGGTTTTTTACCATACATCAATTCAGTAGGCGTATATAATGTAATAGCACTATGAGTTATTATCTTAGCCCACAAAGCATAAGGAAGCAATCGTGGCTACTCTTTTGCCTTCTCTCCACATGCTTTTGCCAATGCCTTCACAATAGGTGGATGACCTCATTCACTTTTTCCATTTCCTTCAAGGTTATAAGAAAAAGTTAAATAAAGCTTTATCCTCCCTAGTAATGCAAAGAAATCATGGGCTTCATCTGCATTTATTTCACCCCTATCAGTTGTAATTTTTCCCACACAACCATACCAACAAAAGATATATTCTAAGTGAAAAGTACACACTGCATTTGTTGTCTTACCACATAGAGCTCTCCCTTCTACTTGATTTGTTAAGTATTCACAATCGAGTATTATGAGATATCTCATTTTTTGGTAGATCGGATGCTATATGCTCGCGTAGTGAGCGTCGAAAGGTCCCCAAGAACAAAAGAACTCTACTTTTTGCACAAAACTCAAGGTAGAAAGCATGCATGACATGAACAAGAGACCAATTGGGTGCAATCTCCCCCCATGCCTTGTGTGAGTGCTCCACAAAGCATGTATTTTATGTATTAATCATCTTCAAGCTCAAATAATAGCCCAAATTACAAAATAGCACGCTTTTGGCTTTTGAGTTTGCTTTAGCACAAAATAGAAATAAAGCTAATGGACGGGTGCCCAAAGAGTCAGGCATACCCAATACAATGTCCAAATACAAATATCATAATCCTACGCCCATGCGCATAAAAAATAATAAATAAATATCCAATGACTTAATAAATAGGTGTGACAAAATATAGGCTCTATGCTTAAGGTATACACCCATCAAAATATAAGTGATAGCTCGAATACACGCTATCCTCCAATGCTTTCCTCCGCCACTACTGCTATCTCTACACATCAACTAAAGCATTCACAATCGTTAGTAAAATAATACAATTAAACCGACAAAAGTGAATACCTAGCAGTCTTCAGCTACATAAATAAATCAACTGGTTACAAATCAATCCTAACCTTAATTTATCACTACTGCACACTCTAAACTCATAAACGTTTATTAATTTAATATGTATTTTGTGAAATCACCCACTATGGAATCACCCATGTACACACTAAATTAATGAAATGCCTAAAAAGGATAGGCATCCCCATCAACTTCTCGCACAAAGAATCCACTTTGTGTATATGAGCCCTGGTCAACAAAGTTTACGGAATCCACCGTAAAACCTCACGGAATCCACAGTGGCACGAAATCCACCATGTAATATGCCTCCTGGCATCATACCCCCGGGGTGGGATAGCAATTGTCCTCAATTGCTATTAGCTCAATATGGAGCTAACAGAGTGGGGAAAGCATTTAAGTCTCTAGTGTGCATCCATTGGGCCTCTTCAACAGGATGGTTTTTAAACTTGATCAAATATCTAGAATATCTACAGCCAGTTCTAGTGGTCATAAAGTTAGTATCTATGATAGCTTCAAGCTCAAGGATTTCATTCTCTTCATCTAACAAAGGTGGGTTTTCATAAACAAGGTGTATAGGTAACTGGCCTCTAAAGGGTCGTAATAAACTAATGTAAAAAGTGTTGTGAATTTTCCAATGTGGTGGTAGTTCTAACTTAAATGCATTGTCATTGATTTTGTGAATGATCTTAAATGGTCCATAAAATCTAGGTGCTAATTTCACAACTGGGTGTTTATCTACACTTTGTAATCTACGTTTTTCTATTCTTAACCAAACATAGTCATCAACTTTGAAATTCATGGCCTGTCTTTTCTTATTGGCTTATTTTGTATATGATTGCTGGGCTTTGGCAATCATGTCTTTAACCTCATCAAAAATAGTAGCGTGCATGTTAGCAATATCATCAGCACTCTGAATTCTATTTGATAAAGATGCAACAGGTATAGACAATCTATAACCATAAGTCACTTCAAATGGTGCTTTCTTTGTAGCTGTGTGTGGTGTATTGTTATATGCAAACTGCAGTAGATGTAAATGTGTATCCCATGTCTGTGGTTTAGAAATAGTGTAAGCACGTAAAAGATCTAAAATAGTACTGTTAGTGGCTTCTGTCTGTCCATTAGTTTTAGGATGAAATGCAGATGAGAAATCAATCTTTGTTCCTAGGTTAGCAAACAAAGTAATCCAAAAGTTATTACAAAATCTAGAATTACGGAAATAAATAATAACTTTTGGTAATCCATGATTAGTGAAAACAATTTTCAAAAACAATTGTGCTGCCTGAGATGCTGTTAAAGTTTTCTTGCATGGAATGAAATATGCTTGTTTACTAAACCTGTCTACAATAGTCCAAATCATATCATGGTTAGCTTTAGTATTAAGTAAACCAGTAATAAAATCCATAGAAATCTCTTCCCATGGTCTTGATGGAATAGATAAAGGTATTAGTAAACCATACTGTTTACCATGATGTCTCTTAACTCTTTGACAAACCAAACATTCAAAAACAAAGTTAGATACATCAGTGTCCATATGTGGCCAATAAAAATCTTCAGTCACCTTGATATGGAGGACAATGCATTTCATTCAAAACAAAAGATCTAAATGGAACTGTAACACATAATCTCTTTTCATAAAACATGAATCCATCATTGTAAGACTGTGAATCAATAGGAATCCAATTATTTCCAACTAATTTATTCCAATCAGCATGAAAAGTGATGTCCTAATGATAAGTATCTTTCATAGGAGTAAGAGAATCAAATGATATGACAGAGATATTATGAATAGTCGATCTTCTACTTAAAGCATCAGCTATTACTATATTTTCTTTTCCTGGTTAATATTGGATAAGGGGATGAAAACTCTGAATAAAAGCTGCCCATTTGATATGTCGGTCAGATATTTGAGGTTGACTAAGGAGATGTCTAATGCTTTGTTGGTCAGTCTTAATCATAAACTCAGAACCCATTAAGTAATGTTTCCATTGTCTTAAAGCTTGTACAACAGCTAACAATTCTTTATCATATGTGGAATATTTAAGTTCGAATGGTTTCAGTTTACAGCTAGAATAGGCTATGGGATGATTATCTTGCATAAGTATGGCTCCTATTCTGCATGTTTCAATAAATCAAAAGATTTATGTTGATTATCAGACCAATGATAAACAATACCTTTCTTTAAAAGTCTAGTCAAAGGCAAAGCAAATAATGAAAAATTTCTCACAAACTTCCTGTAAAAACTAGCAAGACCTAGAAAAGAACGTAACTCATGCATATTTTTGGGTATAGGCCAGTTCAATATTGCTTCTATCTTCTTAGGGTCAACCTTAATACCTTCTGATGACACAATATGACCTAGATATTCAATTTCTGTTTGAAAAAAATCACTCTTTTCCGGATTAGCATACAATTGATTATCTTTCAACAACTTGAAAATCAAAGACAGATGTTCATAATATTCTTTCTCATTTTTACTGAATACCAAGATATCATCAAAGAATACTATAACACAATGCTGATATTTCAAAAATATGCAATTCATCATTCTACTAAATGTAGCAGGTACATTAGTCAATCCAAAAGGTATCACTAGAAATTCATAATGACCAAATTGTGTTCTAAATGCAGTCTTAAATATATCAAATTTATCTAATCTCACTTGATGATAACCAGATTTAAGATCTATTTTACTAAATATGGCAGAACCTTGTAGTTTATCCATAAGATCATCTACCCTAGGAATTGGATATCTATTCTTTACAGTAATCTTATTTATGGCACAATAATCAATGCACATACGATAAGTATTATTATTATTCTTTACAAACAAAATAGGTGCACCAAATGGAGAACTACTAGGTCTAATTAATCCTCTGTTTAATGATTCCTCAACTTGATTTTGAATTTCTTTCTATTCAATCTGGTTATGCCTATATGGTGCTTTATAGGGTGGTTGTGTACCGGGAATTAAATCTATTTTGTGGTCTTCAGGATGTGAAAGAGGTAGTCCAGGTGATAAATCTTCAGCAAAAAAATCTTTAAATTGTACAATGAATACTTTATGCCTAGGGTGCATATGTTTTTCTTTAGCTTGAAGTTCATTCACCCAAATTAGATAAGATTTACTACTTTTGTGTAATGCACGTTTAGCTTGAGTATGAGTAAGCAGTGGAAAATTATTAGATGCGTGCATACCATACAATGTAATGTGTTTTCCTTGAAAAAAAAATTTAATTGAATGCGTGGAATAATCTATGTCAGGATTATGCTGATGACGCCAAGGCATACCTAGGATAATATCACTAGACTGTAAAGGTACAACTAGAAAATTCCTTCTTTCAGTGTATTCACCAATTTGAATTTCTAAATCATGCACATCTTGTGTTCCATTATACCTTGTGCCTAAGAATGCTGCTTTAATGCAATAATGCATAGGAACAGTTTGTAATTTCAATTATTTCACTAACTTTGCAGAAAGAAAATCATGTGTACTACCATCATCATGCAAAATAATCTTTTCTTTTTCATGCATTAAACATTTCATTGTCAACAAAGAATGTGGAGTTGGCATACCTGGTAAAGTATCCGAAGGAGTAGCAATATTGTCCTCATCTTCCGTAAAGTCAGGCATTTCCTCATGTTCTTCATCTTCCATTGCTCCAAGATACTTGATATGGACAGGTGGCTTCTTCGATTGGCAATTGGCTGCTAGATGTCCAGGTTGATGGCATTTGTAACACATTGCTTTAGATACATTGTTTGCAATGGCAGGAAGTCTAGGAATATTAGGATTTGGCTGTGAGGATGGCTTAGGGTCTTGATTGGTATTTGATGGTAAAAGAGGTGGTTTTGTCCAAGACTTACGGAAAGATGATGAAGGAAATCGACTTTGATTGAATCTTCTAAAATTTGAATTGAATTACTTAGAACAATAGTTACCATTTGCTTGAAATTGTTGTGGACGCTTGTCTCTTCCTCGAATCTTGTCTTCAGTGTCATGAGCTAAAGAAATTGCATCTTCAAGAGTTGCAGGCTTGAACATATTGACTTCATCGTAGTAATGCCCAAGTAATTCAGACATAAACTTGCGCTTATGAGTCGCTTCAGGTACATCTTCAAGCATGTGTATTTGGAGTAAGGCGTTCCAAAAGCAATCGGTGTACTAGGAAATAGGCTCACGATCTCTTTGTTGAAGAACGTCCCATTGCTTTATGGCTTTTTCATGGAATTGAGGAGGAAGGAAATTCTGTATAAACTTCTTTTTGAAACTCTCCCAGGTAGTGGACAATCTATGTTCTTACGAACCACGGTCCACGAAAGAGATGCTCAATCCACTAAATGATTAGTGACACACTTAATTTTATCTTTTTCAGCATATGTCTCTTCATGAAAGTAATCATCAAACTGACTGATGAATGCAAGAACAGTCTTTCCATCTCGAGTTCCATTGAAAGTATGAAATTTGAAATTTCTTTTACTTATCTTTGTTTCTTTGCGGATGGATTGAGCTTCGAGAGTCGCATCGATGGTTCGCCAGATAAGATCTTCAGGTTGTGGTCCATTTCTGTCGGTAATCGATCGTTGTAAATCGGCCAATTGAACTTGCAAGGCTTGCCGGGCTCTTCGTTCTTCATCCAACTGCATCATAATTAAATCCAATTTTTGTTCCATCATAGGTTCAGGAAGATTGCCTTCAGCCATTAAATCGTCCATATTTTGTTCCGTCATTCTGTAAAAATTCAAAAGACATCACACTCTCAAAATCCAATTAGCAGGATGAGTGTAGCTCAAAGTCGGGTGTACAAGGCTTATAGATTTTTGTTTGGCTTTCATGGTCTTCGATTTTTGCGGGTGCGGGATTTGAAGTCTTTGTAAAATCTACATATGACCTTCTGCGTGTGCTGAAACTAGTTCAGTAAGTCTACGTATGTGAACAGAGTCTTCTAGGGAACAACTTTGCAGTTCAGTGCTTCTGCGCAGGAACAATCCTTATGGGAGTTTTTGGCATAAGTCAATTTTAAGCTCTGCTGACTTGCAAAACTTGCAGAGTTATAGGACTTAAAGTACTTGTCAAACTTGAAGATTTTTGTGACTTGAAACTTGGTTGATTAAGCTTAGAGCTTAATCTGTTGATCATGATGAATTTTTAGGGGGGGCCGTTTTTTCAGCAGCAAATTTACGCTGAAAACATCCTGATGCGCCTTCAAACTTTCAAATAAGATTTTCAAGCTTTCAAGCTATGGAGTTACTGTCAGACTGTTGAGAAGAAAACGACTTGTACAAGAAGCTTTCCTTGTGGTCCTCTGCTTTCCCAGGCTGGTCCTTCGTGATCAGAGGCTATAGACAGAGGTTCTTGACCGCCAGAAATCCACCCGTATCAACCGTTCGCAATGAAACTGACTATAGAGCTCAATTGTTCTAGGAGCTCCGCCTTCGCGCAAGATGGGTAGCGATTGTAAGCTCTCGATCTCAGCTTCGCTCTAATACCACTGGTGCACAGATCGGATGCTGTATGCCTGCATAGTGAGCGCCGGAAGGTCCCCAAGAACAAAAGAACTCTACTTTTTGCACAAAACTCAAGGTAGAAAGCATGCATCACATGAACAAGAGACCAATTGGATGCAATCAACCCCCATGCCTTATGTGAGCACTCCACAAAGCATGTATTTTATGTATTAATCATCTTCAAGCTCAAATAATAGCCCAAATTACAAAATAGCATGCTTTTGGCTTTTGAGTTTGCTTTAGCACAAAAAGAAATAAAGCTAATGGGCGGGCGCCCAAAGAGTCAGGCATACCTAATACAATGTCCAAATACAAATATCATAATCGTGCGCCCATTCACATACAAAATAATAAATAAATATCCAATGCCTTAATAAATAGGTGCGACAAAATATAGGCTCCATGCCTAAGGTATGCGCCCATCAAAATGTAAGTGATAACTCGAATACACCCTATCCTCCAATGCTTTTCTCCACCACTGCTGCTATCTCTACAAATCAATTGAAGCATTCACAATCGTTAGTAAAATAGTACAATTAAACCGACAAAAGTGAATACCTAGCAGTCTTTAGCTACATAAGTAAATCAACTGGTTAGAAATCAATCCTAACCTTAATTTATCAGGAGTGCGCACTCTAAACTCATAAACGTTTATTAATTTAATATGTATTTTGTAGAATCACCCGCTATGGAATCACCCATGTACACACTAAATTAATGAAACGCCCGAAAAGAATAGGCGTCCCCATCAACTTCTCGCACAAAGAATCCACTTTGTGTATGTGCCCCGGTCAACAAAGTTTACGGAATCCACCGCACGGAATTTACCGTGTAATATGCCTCCTGGCATCATTTTCCAATAGGCATCACGACTAAATCCACCACCCACTTAAAATGAAGAGATAAGGGATATGTGGGCTGCAATCCATCCCGATGTCTCACATATGAATACATTTGACATATCCTACATATTTCCACAAAGTGAACAATATCCTTATTCATGCCCTGCCACTAATATCTTTCTTTAATCTTTGTGAAAGTACCCCAAACACCTCTATAGCCAGCCCATAAGCTTTCATGAAATTCTCGCATGACATACTTGTGAAGCTTTATTGCCTAGAATTCGCAATGGCATACCTTGTTTCTTTTTAGTTTGTTTCCACAAGTACCTATCTTTTAAGAAAAACCCATAGGCTTTCTTCTTGATCTTCTTATACTCCTCATCAGACCACTCATCTCTTTTTGTTAATGTGCTAAGGTATTGACTGATTCTCAACCACTCTCTTGCATATTTGTCTTACAAAAACATTTAATGTCATAACATCTAAAGTGTATTTACTACATTTAATGTTGTTTTATTTATTACATTTAATGTTGTCCTTGTATTCATGAGAGTTGTACCTATAGTTACAATGGTTGTCATTTCAATTTCACCAATCAAACATCATTTTCAGCTACAAGAAAGTCATCTTCTTCCTCCTCATCCATCATCCCATCTTTATTCTCATAGCGTGCTTGAAATAACCTCTGCCATTGGGTTATCTCTTCTTGCAATATGCTGAAATTTAGGGTTCTGAGATTTGATGTATGTAATCCACCAGAGTATAGAAATGTCCAAAGTACCACAACTAGTAATGATACCCAATACCAGTAAACAATTACTCTCAATGACTACATGAGCACCCATAAAATACTCCTTATCACATTTAAGGGCTCTCACAATTCACCATAATTCTCCTTTTACATGTGGATACCTTCTCTATCGTTTGATAAATACTTTAGCACCAAACTAAATCGCATATCTTTGCCCTTCCTCATCATCTTTCCCAATTGCCCATACAGTATTGATTGGGCTCATATCAACAATAATATTGATAGACTTTCCATGTGAATAATTAGACTTTCTCAATGTGGAAGTAAATTTCAAGAGTTGCTTCAATTTCTTCATTGCTTTCTTATGCTTCCTTTCCCAATAAAACCTATGACATTTCTTGAAGAGCTAATATAGAGCATTAGCTACATGTACAAAGTGAGGGATCCATATCAAATAGAACACACATACACCCAAGAATCTACATACCTCAAATACATTCATGCATACATCTTGCATTCTATCAATCCCATCTATTTTTATTGGTGATGGTCTTTACCTATAGGGCCCACACATATGCCCAACAATCATGGACTTTTGTTAGAAAGAGTTAAATGCAACTCTTCTAGATGCATCAATATCCTTTCATAATCCACAATATGGTCTGCAACAAATTGTCTACACCCATGAGCATCCATCTCTTCATTCTTTGCATCCACTACACACCCTTTGATTGGAACATCATCCAAGAAGGGCATTGTTAATTGTGGTATAAAATTCCTCAGTACCCTATTCATAGCATTTTCCAGGTATCCCATTGAGTTTCTTGCACCCTTTGGGAGAGTATCCATCTGTACTAACCTCAAGGGAGTCTTTATGGTTATGATATCCCCGCTCTAAACTACAAGTTGAAATTGATCATACCCTACACCCAAAGAATAGATCGCTCTGCTTGCAAAATCCTCTTCAAATTCATCAACCACAGGATCTATACCCATGTTCCTTATGGTCACTTTATTGACCCATTAAATATCTTGAATAAATCGCTCTGCTTGCAAAATCCTCTTCAAATTCATCAACCACAGGATCTATACCCATGTTCCTTATGGTCACTTTATTGACCCACTAAATATCTTGAATAAATCTCAAAGCCCCATTCTTTTTTGGCATAGTAAGCCGACAATTTGAGTATGAGACCAAAGAGGGCTCCAAGATCTTCATGCAAATCTTTTCATTAAGCAAATCCATTAGCTTTGGCAAGTAAGCTTTAGGCATTGGAATAGGCTTCAAGTTCCATGGTACATGTGGCACAGCAAATATTACCATAGAAGATACAACATTCCAATCCATATAACCTATTTCAGCTTGCTAAAATGCAAATGCTTTCCCATGCCCAATCAACATCTACATAAAACAGTCTCTTTCAGTAAGCAAAAGAAACCCTTCAACACCATATTAGAGATTTTGGAAATTTCCTAAGTCTCACTTTTAATGAATGTCTTACTTTTGTGAATGAAAGAGAGAACTATGTTTATGTTTATCTTGAAAGGGCACTTTGTATGTTACAAATATGAGATCACACATCTTGAGAGCTTAAATGATGAATGTAAGCTATGTGGATATTAGGAGATCTGGATTTCACCTCTATCTTTTCTAGCATACTAACAAAATATGATGTTGTATGGTGGTGGAAACATCAAGGAGGCTTAACTAGTATATACCTAGGAAATTTCCAAGTTTAATGTAAGAATACAAAGGTTTGAAAGTGTAATATTTCCGTTGAAAATATTTCTAAACTGCGTGATACTCATGCAAGGAAATGCCGGCATTGAATAAACGGACGGTGCGATTGTACAATCTCTATTGGCATAAACAAAGGAACCGAATATCCTCGTATGAACCTCCTCTTGGGAGGAGGTCAAGAGGATAAGGATTAATTTATGACAAAAAAAAATCTAATTATCCATCCGAAGCTGTGCTGGAGGAGAGGGAATAGGCGGGGATGAATAAGCTAGTTTGCTGGAGCTCATGGAAGGGAATGGCCATGCACTCAGGCCGCCTGGGGGCGGGGAGCTCCCCTCCCTTAACCTATAAAAGAACCTATGGGAGGGGAGTTAAAAAAAAAAGAAAAAGGAATGCCATAACGCTGCGCGTGAGAGGAGTGTGGAAAGGGATAATCGTGAGGGAGGGTCGTGAGTTTGATTGACTGCGCCACGCCGTGGAGGAAAGGAGCTGAGGGTCGGATGCTGCCGCCTGAAGCTGTGAACGTCGCCAGCGCCGTCACAAATTGATGACGTCTGAAGAATCATGGCCGCCAGCAAGCTTCCTATCCTTTTTCCCTCCCTGCCACATGTAGAGATTAGAAGCCTTAGAAGCTTCTTGAAAGCTTCTAAGGGCTCTTCCAAGCCCCCATTCCTGTGAGGCTCTCAAAGGGCCCTTCCCATGTGGGTTTTTATAACCCCCACTGGGATTTAAGCACCTTCCCATGGTCCATTTAAAACCTCCCTTTTCTGTGGTTCTCCATAAGCCCTTCACGAGAAATCTTTATGCCCCCTTTCCCCTTGGAGTTTAAGCCCCTTGCCCCCCCAAAACTCAGCTTAGACCGGGTTTTAAAGACCCTTCCCGTGCGAAACTCCTATAAAAGTCCCTTTTGGGCCATATTACTTTCGGGTTTCTTAAGAACCTTTTTTCTATTGCCCTTCTCAAGCGGACTTCTTACCCCCCAGGAATTAAACCCTTTCGGCCTTTGGTTTTCCCAAAAGTCACCTAGCCCGGGTTTTTCAAGCCCCTTTTCATAGCATCCTCACAAAGTTTTTTTCCCTTGTTTCCTTTTAAAAGCCTTCCATTACAAGTCTTTTAAATCCATTCCCTACTTCAAGGAGGAAGCCTTCTAAAACAACTTTCGACGGACGGTGCAAGTTATTGCAAAAGGGAGCCACGGTGGAATTTCAAAAAGGAGTTATAAAGCTGCTTCCACGACGGAAATGCCTCCTAAGAAAGTCCAAGGCGCAACCGCGGGAGGATTATCTCCGGGCCTCCACGTGGACATCTCACCCCAGTCCCAGGTTTTCCTTCCTAATTCTTAAATTTTGAAATTCAATCATGCAAGGTTAATTGTTGGATATAGGATATATTTTTGTCCTAGATGTTCACGACAAAGGAACTTAGTCATTAATACTTTTATTGAATCATGCAAAATAAAGAAAGCATAAATGCATTTCTGGCAAATAGTTTTTGCATTGAAATGAATTATAAGATGAGATTATTACCCATTACTTCGGTTAAGCCTAGAATTATAAACTGCATCTCACACCATTAACCCATATCGGAATGAATCATCATGGAAAGTGCAAAGCATGAAATGATTCTTACGATGCGTAAACTCTATGAAATTATCATTGTCAAACTGCATAAATTAGCAAGAAAAAGGTTGCTTATTTAGCATGAATTTGTTCGCAAAGAAAAGGGAACATTAGTTGGGTTTAACCTAACCTCAAATCGATGAAGTATTAAATTGAAAAGTCAATTGGCACGTAGATAACAAATCATACGGAAGTAATCTCAAAATTACCTTCTAGAGTTAACCAAATTAAAATGATGCGAAATATTCGTTGGGAATGTGTTAAAATTCCAAGAAACGTCTATACCTTAAATACTTGTCCACATTCCCTGACTGTAGGGTTAGTAAATTGTAATCGAAAAAGGAACTTGGGTTTGTCCCTAAGATTCTTACAAGAATGAAGCTAGGAAACCCTAGGTCTAACAACGTCAGCCTAAAGAACCCGAAACAGATTGACTCGTGATTCCATTATCGCATAGTATGATGCGGTGCTTGTACAGCAAGTATGAAGTCATATGGTCTTGTAATTCGATCACAAGAAGGAAGGCCAAATTCTCACAACGAGGATGGCGGTTCCTTATGCAACGTTATCTTGCAAGAGGATGTGTACTTTGATATCCTCCTTGGGTAAGGAATATTAATTGGAGATTAAACCAGAAACTAAAGTACGCAATGAACTTTAAGGTTTGACTAAGTTGGGCTAATAGGGTACGTCTTAACCCAGAATATAAGGGATCTTGCCATGTTGCAAGACACCCCGGATCGTGTGCTGGATGCATTCAAAAGGAAGGATTCCTTCCTTAGCAGTTTGCCAACAACAAAAATGATATCCATACTTCAGGTTGAAGGCCTGAAGGGAGAGGCAGCTTCACTTATCCCCGACTGCCTACTTGACCCTAACCAAGGGGGTTGTTGACCGCACCGGAACGTCGATCGAACCTGCCGCGAGAGGTCTCTCCGTTGAGTGCTACTTGGAGCAGGAGGAGGCTTGGGTGCTAGGGGGGCTCTGGCCATAAATCCCTCGCCTTTCGGGTCCTACACAAGAGGCTAATGTGACTCAGGATTGGATCTCTAGGCCTGCATACTAGTCTACGAGCAGAAACTTGGAATAGTGATCCCTGTGGATTGCTGGATAGCCTTCGGGCGGATTGTGGACAATCCTACGAGCGGAACTCCTTATATTTCAAAGATAAATATGATGATATGTTAATAAAGAACTTGTCTGATATTGTTTTTCTATGTCACATGATAAGATTACGTGAAGGAACCAGTGCTTAACGGATTAATTAAAGAAGCTGATTGTTACATGTCCAACTAATGTGTTAGATAATTACATAACTAAAACAAACCGAGGAAAGTGAGAAGGATGGGCCATGGGTTTGTCCTACGGTTGGGTGGTCCCGATTGGCCGGGAACTTTTCTCGAATCTCGAAGAACAACGGGATGATCCTCAAAGCACACGAACAATAAAAGCGTTGACCTAGAGTTATGTCTTACCTGACTTACACTGTTTTAGGGGAACGGAATGGGACTATTCCTTATTCCAGAGAGGTTGAGCTTTGCATCCCTCTCATTTCCCATTCTCCTTGAACCAAGTGCAGCATGAATCCACTTCAAACCTGACATTTCTGCATAAAGTATTTCGCTTGGGTCCGACGCTAGTTAGTGTTAGGAAATGACCAATCATGAAAACCCTAATTCAGGTCGATCCTAAGTGGGAACGGCCGGAATACTTCCGCTACGTGGCAGATGCGGAAAGCCCTAGATCGCAAATCCCGTAACATTCCATGGGAGTGCCGGGTGGAGCTTTCTAGACATCCTTTTCCATGGACTGCTAAGACGTGTCCTGGATGATACTAGTGGATAAGTTACAGTTGGTATCAGAGCCGACCAACAACGGAATTGTTTTTATGAAATTATAATAAGATGAAGTAAAGCATATATTGCTATCCAAACATTTTCTTACCTTCAATGCTGTCTTGCAGAATTATGAAGCGTGGAACAAGTTCTTGGTATTTCGAGTCATGTTTATGTCTGCAATGCATTCTCCACATTATCGACAAAGGGTTGAGATGATGAACATCCTAGAGTAGATCTATAATCCATCACCTTTGTACATGGAACGAAGGTGGACGAGTGCTTTAGGAATCTACTATATAGTTGCCCACCGGTTTGCTTATCTATAGACCAACCTAAAGAGGATCAAGTGGTTGGAAGACCTGAAGGTCGTGAAGCTGTTCGTTTTTGTGGAATCTCGCGTAAATTCAACTTTACATATTCTAGGTCGGAGGGTTGAGATATACTCATATGTATATGAGGAAGTAACCTGTGTAATTCCCACCGACAGGATTAAAGTGTTGGGCTGCCATGAGAAGTATGGATTCCAACAGAAAGGATATCCTGAACTTCCAATGACTTATCAATTCCTGAAGATCCATGACCCAAAACCTTACTATTACACAGTTCTTGTAGATAAATGCAATACAACCTTGTTCTCCCCAAACTAAATGTAGTAGTTGGCTTATCATCGCATGAAATGTTGTATTCAAAAGGGCTATGCCCATATAAATACAAATAAAGACTTCTTTTTATCAATGTCTGGTTGTGCATAAGAGATAAATAAAAGTTAAGTAGCTACATTGTTTACGAGATAAGCTAAATTTAAGATGTAATATAAATCAATAACGATTATTGTATAATAACGTTAAGAAACATTTATCTAGGCACAACCCCAAGTACAGGTTCCTAATTCGCCTCCTACACCAAGTATTGTTGTGATCTAGGAGAAGAAGTTCCTTCTCAAGCACATCAAGCCACCCGAGTTTGAAAGGAGAGGCATATTCCTCCAAGCTGATGCTGAAATTTGGATTGAATCCAGGGAGGATTACTTTGAAGCAGCCGGTACTGCACCTATCAATCAGGCTATGCTCTCCAAGCTAAAGCTCACCGGCGAAGCCAGGCTTTGGTGAAAGCAATGGTGCAGGTATCAAGGGATCACAGAGGGATCCATTACCTGGGAGAACCTGAAGAAAGTCGTGCAGGGAAGATACTTGCCACTTGCATATCTCACGCAGAAAATGAATGAGTTCTATGAGCTAAAACAGCTGGGACTCACTCTTGACGCATACTACTCTAAATTCGTCTCACTTTTAAAGTATACGCCACAGATGGACATGACACAGCAGGTGTCCAAATTTTGTGTGGGCTTAAATCCACCAGTAAATACCCGTCTCAAATCTATGCGTCCATCAGATCTTCAGGATGCACTCATTCGAGCAGCACCTATAATTTAGGAGGTGCAGTCTAGACCAAGGGGTAACAAAGCTTGGTCTTACAATGACCCGAATAGAGGAGCATTCAGACCTCAAATTAAGAGAGTTCAAGGTCATAATCAAGGACAAAGAAAGAAAGCAAGGACGAATAACGTCAACAACTTTGTTCCTACTCAAAGTAATGGCTGAAACCTCCGTTGTTTCCATTGCAATGAACCCGATCACTTCAAGAGGCAATGTCCCAAGCTTGGTGTGGGACATCGCTAAGCACCTTTCCAAGGAACAAGCCATGGTTAAGGAGCCGCTACCCGAGGAAGAGGAAGAACCGCCTGCATTGCCAATAGGCAAATGTGCGAAGAAGGAGAAGAAGAAGATCCGACCATGGAAGCATAATTCGAAAGAGCGACAGTTCATGCCGCTTTGCACAAGAGAGGGCCGAATCGCCAGTTCTCGGTGATTCAGACACCGTCGGACTATCAAGGTAAAAGTTTCAAGACCTTGATTTATTGTGGTAGTACACATTCCTTTATCTCACCAGCATGTGCAAAAAGATTAGGAATAGCCACAGTAGAAGCACCTACCCTACTTGTGGAATTGGCAAATGGTCGTGAGGTTACTTGTACCCGGAAAACTGCTAAGGTGGAATTCTTTCTAGGAGGAAAGAAGACTTCGGTCAAATTCAAAGTCATGAATTTAGGTATCCATGAATGTCTACTTGGAATGGATTGGCTTAAGCCTAACGACGCCCACATTCATTGTGGAAAGGGTCAAGTTTCCTTTCGAAACTCTGAAAGGGAATTAGTCACAACCCAAGGTGAGGCTGGAGTGCCAAGAATCCAATTGGCCAAAGTATCTTGGATCATAAAAGGAGTCAGAAAAGGATTACTTGTCTACTTAATTAAGCTTATCAAGTTAGATCAGAAGCAAGAGTCTAGTGAAGGACCTTCTTGGCTAAAGGAATACACGGACGTGTTCCCTGAATAATTAACAGAGCTCCCGCCTCAAAGAGAAGTGGATTATGATATTAAGTTAGTACCAGGAGCTGCGCCAATTGCAAAGAGATCTTATAGAATGTCCATACCAGAAGCAATTGAGCTGAAAGAACAACTCAAGCAACTGCTAGATCAGGGCTACATCCAGCTTAGCAATTCACCGTGGGGACCTCCAGTACTATTCCAGAAAAAGAAGGATGGGACATGTCGACTATGTATTTATTACCAAGGGTTGAATCAATCAACAGTCAAGAACAAGTATCCTATTCCTAGAATAGATGAGCTTCTTGATCGTCTCCAGGGTGCGAATATCTTCTCCAAGATTGATCTCAGGTCAGGTTACTATCAGATAAGGATCAAGGAAGAAGATATCCCAAAGACGGCCTTCAATACAAGATATGGGCACTTTGAGTTCCTAGTTATGTCATTTGGGCTTACGAATGCACCTGCCACCTTCAATAGGTTAATGCATGATATCTTTAGGCCATATATTGATGATTTCGTGCTTGTCTTTTTCGATGACACTTTAGTCTATTCTAAAAAGGAAGAAGATCATGAACCCCAACTTTGGATTGTCCTTGAGACAATGAGGTCACATAAGTTGTATGCTAAAATGAAGAAGTGTGCATTCTTCAAGCGTCAAATTGAATATCTAGGATTCATAGTAGCAACAGAAGGAATATCAGTGGACCCAGCCAAGGTCAGAGATGTGCTTGAGTGGCCAACACTAGTATCCATCAAAGAGATAAGTAGCTTTCTTGGATTGACAGGATGGTATAGGGTCTTCATTAAAAACTATGCTTTGATTGCAGCACCTCTGACAGACTTACTGAAGAAGCAAACTTCCATTGCATGGTCAACTCCCGAACAAAATAGCTTCGACAGATTGAAGGAAAGTTTGGTATCAGCACCTATTCTAAGACTTCCAGACCTCAATAAGGAGTTCGAGGTAGTAACTGATGCTAGCATTCTTGCCTTGGGGTGTGTACTTATGCAGGAAGGTCATCCAGTAGCATACTCTTCAAGGAAATTGAAGAGTCATAAAAAGAACTATGCTACGCATGATCTGGAATTATTAGCTATCATCCATGCTCTAAATCTTTGGAGACAGTATCTATTGGGTAACAAGTTTACTCTAGTAACCGACCATAAGAGTCTCAAATGGATCTTTACCCAGAACGAGCTCAACATGAGGCAACGTTGGTGGATTGAAGTGTTGGAGGAATATGACTTTGAAATCAAGTACCGACCAGGGAAAGAGAATGTAGTTGCCGATGCACTTAGTCACAAGGCATTCCTAAATTCCCTAATCTTGTAGAATCCATCAACGGCCAGATCTCTAGCTACAAAAGTATCTATGCCAAACAGCCCTATACTTGAGTTAGCTAGAGAGGAAGCATGCCATGATTTGGCCTACCAAACAATGCTAAAGGAGATCTCTATCAAGGAGAAAAACCAAAATTTGCAGGCTAAGTATCAGGAATTTTCCATTGATAGTGGACTTGTCTACTATAGAACAAGGCTATGTATACCAGCAAGCAAGTCACTTAAGCAGAAGATATTGTGGGAAGCTCATGATTCTCCTTTCGCAGGACATCCTGGCTATGCTAAAACTCTTAATGCAGTTAGGAAGAGCTACCATTGGGAGAGGCTCAAAGGTGACATTCTCAAATATGTCACCGAGTGTTTGTCTTGCCAACGTATTAAAGCCGAACATGTCATGATGCCAGGGAAACTGCAACCGCTTGACATCCCCCATTTCATGACATCCCCCAAATGAAATGGGAATTCATTAGTATGGATTTTGTTGTAGGCCTGTCCCAAGTCCAGGGGAGATACAACTCCATCATGGTTGTGGTTGACATGCTTACTAAGGTTGCACACCTTATTCTTGTAAAGACAAACTATAAAGCCTCAGACATTACAAGATTGTTTATCAAGGAGATATTCAAGCTACATGGTTTACCCAGAATAATCATTAGTGATCATGATTCTCTTTTCACATCACACTTTTGGGGAGCTATCTTTGAAGCTATTGGGACTCAACTCTGTTTTAGTACCACCTACCATCCCCAAACAGATGGCCAAACAGAGCGAGTAAATCAAGTTATCGAGGATATGCTTAGGGCATACTGCTGTCGAGAGCCAAAGAGGTGGATTCAATACTTGCCTTTGGTAGAATTTGCATACAATGCTTCTTACTAGCAGAGCGTTCAGATGACCCCTTTCCAAGCATTGTATGGATATGACTGTTGAAGTCGCCTAAACTTTTCTGATCCAACCCTAAGGGTTGAAGCTTCGAGGCTAATGTTGGAAGAGATGGATGACCAAATTAAATCAATAAGACACGACATACAAGAAACTAAGGATAGACAAAAGGCATAGGAAGATTTGAAGCGTCAAGAAAGGGTCTTTGAAGAAGGAGATATGGTCTTCATTCGCGTATGCCCTAAAAAGAGTTCTCTATCCTTAGGAGATTGCAAGAAGCTAAGTCCAAGGTATTGTGGCCCATACAAAATCCTCAAAAGCCTAGGACCTAATGCTTATAAATTGCAACTTCCTGAGAACCTAAAGGTTCACAATGTATTCCATATCAGCCTATTGAAGAAATATGTACCTAATCCTAACCATGTACTTAACGATCAACAAATTGTAATGCCTAGTCAAGGAGTCCTTGAACTAAGGCCTAACAGGATCTTAGATGTTAGGGAGAGACAACTGAAATCCAGAACCTTGAGGGAATGCCTCGTCCTGGATAGATTATCCCGAGGAGGATGCCACTTGGATAGATGAAAGCACTCTCAACCATCAATATTCCCAGTTTATCTCGAGATGAGGACATCTCGATTCCTCCAAGGAGGAGTGAATGTAATATTTCCGTTGAAAATATTTCTAAACTGCATGATACTCATGCAAGGGAATGCCGGCATTGAATAAACAGACGGTGTGATTGTACAATCTCTATTGGCATAAACAAAGGAACCGAATATCCTCGTATGTATCCAACCGAAGCTGTGCTAGAGGAGAGGGAATAGGCGGGGATGAGTAAGCTGGTTTGCTGGAGCTCGTGGAAGGGAATGGCCATGCACTCAGGCCGCGTGGGGGCGGGCAGGTCCCCTTCCTTCACCTATAAAAGAATCTATGGGAGGGGAGTAACAAAAAAAGAAAAAGGAATGGCCATAACGCTGCGTGTGAGAGAAGTGTGGAAAGGGATAATCGTGAGGGAGGGTCGTGAGTCTGATTGACTGCACCACACCATGGAGGAAAGGAGCTGAGGGTCGGATGCCGCCGCCTGAAGCTGTGAACGTCGCCAGCGCCGTCGCAAATTGATGACGTTTGAAGAATCATGGCCGCCAGCAAGCTTCCTATCCTTTTTCCCTCCCTTCTACATGTAAAGATTAGAAGCCTTAGAAGCTTCTTGAAAGCTTCTAAGGGCTCTCCCAAGCCCCCATTCCTGTGAGCTCGGGGGGGTCACCTTGTAGAAGCCCTCTATATAACGTGCGTTCAAAGGATACTTTAAAAACCCCTTTTTAAAAAATTTTCACCATTTTATATACCCCTTTTGTGAATTTTGAAGGCAATAGTTATACCCCCTCTATAAATCTAAAATTCGAATCGAATGTGCATTTTCATGGCCCCTTCTGTATAATTCAAATTACAACATGATACTACAATATTTTAGCCATGGAATTCTCACAATGATCCAAGATGGATATCCAAACACGATGTTAATATTATGAAACTTTTACAATAGCACTGCAACATAGAGCTATACACAAAAGACTCCAAGATCCACATGTCCAAAGCATGTCTTATACATTTGGATTGTGTAGTATGATAAAGGTTGTATATTATAAAAAGAATAATACATAAGTATGTTGACTTCATTGCTTCCATGGCTAGCCATCTCCATGCAATATGCTGCTTGAGAATCCCAAAAGATCAAAATGCCACAAAATTGGTCTGAAATCAAAACAAAAACAAATTTCCTCTCGTCAAGCACTCACACATCAATATAGTATAACTAAAATCAAAAGAAAAAGATTAGATATTAATTACAATATATGCACCATATGTCAACCATGATGAAATAGTGATACTTCACCTTAATACTTCAACTACAAACTTCTATCAATGTAGCACATTGCCATATGACTAGTTTGAAGATATCTCAAAAGAACTCTTCGATTGCAATACTTCAGTTGCAAAGAGTATACCCCAACGTTGCCAAGTTCTAGCTTGAACGTCCATTACCTACAAGAAAGAAGACACTACAATAAAGATAATGACCTTATTTAGAAAGGCAATACAAAGCTTATCATAGATTAAAAGCACTTACTTTGAGCATGAAAATGATTACTCAGCGCGCTTGAGAAAGTCATTAAATATCTTATAATCATTCTCATCTAGTTGGTATCTATCATTTGATGCATTGTATGTTAAATTTGCCAATGCGATGACTGACTCTATAGCAATCATATTCAAGTCAGTTAAGTCATGAACTTCATCCAAGAGCCCATCGATTTCATGTCGAATCTCACTAAGAGCAATGATCTCATCATCCCCATCTGGAACCTCTTGTAATTTCTTGTCATCACTGCTTGGTTGTGCAAAGTCATCGTACTCATCAACCTCCCCCATCTCAACATCTAGTTTTGACCATGTCAAATCTGTATCCTCCCAAGGGTGTAACCACCAATTCAAGTTATCTGGTTTGCTAGGTTTCAATCCCAATGACTGACACAACATTTGTGCTTGATGCAAGCCCTCTTTCAAGGCATCCACTATTACATCATCTGAAGACACACAATCATAGTTGCCTAAATCTACTTCTACAATTCCATCTTTTTTATTCAAGCACTTCCATATATGCTCTTGTTTTTTATGAGCCCTTGAGAAAACCAGCCCATCTGAACTACATTCATGCATGGCAATCTTATTCAAAGTACCAACACTATGCAACAAATCTCCAAAGTCAAAGGCTCTCTCTTGTCCCACCATACCTCCAATTTTACTAAAATAAATTTCAGCTGCATCCGATCCAGTGAGATGCAATGGGCACTTGAGAGTAGGATAAAAGTCACGAAAAACCTTTATGAGAAGCACAACAAAATGGCATGAGAGTTGAATATCTGTGTAGGCCTCTCTACTTATGAAATTTATCTTCAAGTTGTACGTTGCATGTTGATGTATCCACAACCTCCAAAGCTTGAAGAAGAAACTAACCTTAGCTGCCATCACCACACGATCCTTCAAGTTTAGATACGGTGATAGGAAAACATCAATGTAATCAGCCACAATATGCAAATATGCCACAGTTCCTTGCACACTTCTCTCTTTCTTCTATAATTGTCTCATACAACATTGCACTTGTCTGCTTGCAATCCTTTGGGCAGCTGCCCAATTTTGACGATCATTTCTTTGTATATCTCCATCCTGTAGCTTGTGTTTATCAATGGAAAATGAGTTATAGACCATTGCAACATGATTGAGTGTAATCCAAACTTTACCAATCGCAAGTTGTCGAGTAGGGCTATCAAGTGGACTAACAAGCTTTTTTCCACAATGTACAAAGTCTTGATCATGTAAACCATACACATGCCCTTCCACTATTCTCCCTCTTAATTTCCATCCACACCAATTAATAAAGAATCGGTCGCTATGATCTCCAAGGTAATCTTCAAGCATGAGCTTGCGCCGTCTACTATCTCCATCTGAAGAATGCCCAATTATTAGACCTATTGTATCCTTTAGCTTTGCACTCCATAAATGCTCCACAAGATTCCATTGATTTCTAATAAAAACACTATCAAAGCGGTTACATGTGACTTGCACTACCAAAGCTAGTCGTGGAAGACTCTCATGAAGAGGGTTTACTATCAAAAGTCTTGCATAATTTCCCACCACATGATTTTGAAAGGCATCCACTATCGTATTATAACCATGTGACCCCTCTCCTACAATAATTGTGTCGTTTGTAAGGCATTGGTGACGTTCTCCTTTACTTCCACAGAATCCAATAAGAGTGTCATCCTTTGCATTCCACCTGCATTTTAAAAAAATTGCTTTAACTTTCAATATCTTACAAACTTCCTTTACATGATTGAAAGTAAAAAACATTGCAAACTACAAGACATTAGATCTATTAAGATCACCTTATGCGACGTTTGATGGTAGTCTCATCTTCAACAATGATAATCGGCACCATTGACATTACTCCATGTTTACTTTTTGCATCCATGTATATCTTACCCACTGCCTCAAATATATACTCATGCTCTCCAGGCATGAAGTGAATTGCTTTTTTCCCTTGCCTTCTTGTAGTGCACATGGACGGCCCTCCAAGGTTAGTACTCATAAATTCATGCAAGCGTGGCCCGCCCCAAAGCTTAATGAGCTCAAACATGTTCTTTGTGGACTCATTGAATCGTTGTGCTTGTTTTGTTCGTACTATATTCTTTGCTACATCTTGAAAAAAGTCCCACAATGCTTGTTTACCTCCAAATTTACCTTGTCGATGGGCCTCAAATATATTATTACAAAAGCGCCGCACATCCTTCCTATTAAAGCATTCAAAGTTTGCTTCTTTCAAGGACCTAATCCTCACAGAAAGCACAACAATTCTTGCTTCTAACCACCATAGCTTTCTCTTGGATTCTTTCAAGTCTTTCTTGGACTTAACTGTCACATTTTTCAACTCTTCACTGCTAAGATAATCTAATCGCCTTCCTCCTCCTGTATTCCTAACCCCTCTCTTCTCAATAGCAGTACTCTCTCTGTATACTCTCATGCGAAAATCATCACAAGTGGGAATTTTTTTACAATACTCACAAGTAAAACTTTCAAAGGGATTTCCACCACATGAAATACGTTGGCAATTTATGTGTCTGTAGCATCCATCTACCTTAATTTCAAGAGATCCGTCATATAAGATAGCTTTTGTATATGGCTCTGGATACCATTCCTTTCCTATTTTAAGGTCGTGTAGAATAGATTTTATGTTGACGTCACATGCTTTGTAAGGCACGGTCCTTTGCCATAATCCCCAACAGAGCAAATTTAAATCATAAGAAGAAGGCATATATGGGTCACCTGTACAAGTAGAAGGTCCTTCTGAATTTGTTGATACGGTACTTTCTTTGGTTGGGTAAAGAAAAGAGCTCAGTGACTTTTGTTGTGGATCTGCATGAAAGAGCTTCTTTGGTCGCCCTCTAGCATTTGTCAAAACTACATGGTTGGTACATGTTTTTTTGGATATAGCCATGATGTGAGACTTTGACTTGATATGCTCTGTGAGAATCGTATGCAAGTCCGATCTTGAAGGGCACAAATGCAACCATTTCTTATCATACTTACATACAACTCTTACTCTCCCTTTATCTTTGTAGTCATTCAATGTTGCCTCAATAAGCTCAAAATCAGATCCTGTGTGATTTCAAGTCAAAACTCACAAATTAATCTCTAAAATGATTAGAAATTATCCCTAAGATACATATACAAAAGTGATTTTAAAACAAACCCCAACCTTACTAAAGCTCAACTCTTTCATAAACCGGTAATTGTCGTATATGAAAGTAACATTTTATTGGAGGTTTCAATGGTTAAAAAGATGTCACTTGCCTTCATGAGTGCTATTAAAAATATCCATCTCCTCTACTGCAGCTAAAACCGCAACCATATTATCTTCATTGCTTTCTTCTACATCTTTTGAGTTAGATGTCGCTCCCACCTTCAACCCTTGATTTGTCAAATATCTTATTTGATGCGCTTGGCCTTCTAATATATGGGTTCTCATGAAATTAGAAAGACACGAGTAAGCAGATTGCTTGCCAATGACTCCCGATCCATAAGGAGCTTCACATTCATGGCACCATACTCGAGCCAAGGGTGCACCATTAAGATCTTCTGTGGCAAGCTCAAACCTATCATCTCTCGGTGGGTTTCGCTCCCTCAACTTCTTGCGAGTCTTCTCACATTGGTTTAGCCAACTTTCAAGAGTAGACTTTGAAATCAATGTGCTCTTGAGCATGCTTTTAACATGCTTTAGGTTGTCACCTGACTTGTGCAAACTATGATCACCTTCATCGCTTGCATTGAAGTTAGTGTCCTCAAGAGTATCCTTCAAGCCTTCACATATGTGTTTTCTAGGCCTGCTCTCATCCCCAACCTTATCTACCATGCTTGAATCTCTCTTTATACCAATAAACTTGACATTCTCTACATGCCAACGCTCTTCTTGTACTGGGTTTATGGTGCAACCACTGTCATCATCTTCATCTTCAATTATGAATTTAAAGGGACCAGATATAAGCTCATCTTGTGTAATCTCTTGTCGTATTGCACTATACGTGGAATCAACCATAACTCGGACATAACCCAAAAGTTTCTTCTCGCTAGACCCATAATCAAACACCTTCATGCGAGTTGTTGAAGCCATGAATGATAAACCTTATAACCAAATACAAAAAAAATAAAAAATTAGTTACTTCTCATATACAAAAAATACACTAATATTTAAAAAATAAATTAGAAGTGTTTCCATCACATAATACATGCATCAATTTCTACTCAATGGAAAATACACCCCATGTTTTTAGCTTGTAACTATTAAGGCAATGCATTTAGTAAAGACTTAAGTATTTATCTAATAAAGCCTATCCATAGAAAATAAAGTATATAGCATTAGAAATGATAACAATATATAAAATTCACCAATACATTCTGAGCACTTGATCAGGTTGATGACTAACCTTACAAAACTAGGGTATTTCTCATAGGAGAATGTTTACTTGCACTAGTGGAGGTGACAAGTTATTGCATCACTTCAAAAGCAATAGTTTGTGGAGGAAAGTTTAAGAGGTTTGGTATCATCTATAATTGCTAGGTACACTTGGTCATTAGTTTTTTAAACATTCATTTATAATGTATTATTATTTTCTAATCATTAGTAATTTAAAATGCAATATGGATACGATGTGAAATCATAGCTTTTTAAACCATTGAAGTAGTTCTCTTTCTTGCATGCTTGTGTGTTTACAACAACAATATATCTCTTTGGCAACTTAAAAAAATCACATGTATACAACACTCCACTTGCACAATCATATTTAGCAAAGAAAATAAGAGAGATTGAAACTTTGTATATGCATTAAATGGTTCGTTAATGTTTCACGTATGCTATCTAGAGACTATTTATAGATATAAAATCTACACCATGATACTAAATATGAAACAATGTGGTTATTAAATTTCAAAACTTGAGAAAGTCAACCGTGCAAATTGCTGACAAGACACATAAAGACACAAAATCTTGAAATAATTGCTCTTGAAGACGTACATCCACATAACTAACTTAATCTTAAAGCACAAATTATAAGTTGTATTCTATAGAGCATATAGCTTTACAAGAAATATACAACTATCCTTGGTTTCATGAGTCATAGAGACTCCAAAAATTGATAGGTTGTTTTACAAAATACAAGGGGAGATTACAAGAGGTGGGTTGTTCAAAAAGGGTGAGCTAGAATAGGGCCAAGCTCTACAAGTGATCTTTGTGCTTTTGCAGGATCAGTGCTGCAGTGTGCTCTCAAAAAGTCATCAAGGTCTGCAAAGGACATTCGCATGGCCTTATCATCTAACAACATGCGATCCCTTGCCTTGAACTCTATTAAGTGCATGATGAATTCATCTGGGGTATCTCTCGGCTCCCTACGCAACCATAGACGTTGGCCTAAGCGCCAAAACTCAACGAGACAGATGATGAGCCAACCAATTGCGTATATATCTGACTCCTTGCTGTAAGCAGACTCACACAATGGATCATAGATCTCAGGAGCAATCCATGGCCTTCTTTTCCTTTCCAACACTCCTTTCCGTCGGCACTCATCTACGATGTGCATGGGCTCATTTGGTCCCCTAGATGGGCAGTTGAGAGCTCGTCTTTTCATACCAGAAATAAGCATGAGACCCCAATCTATGATGCCCACCCTGGGGGTGTTATCTCTGGTGAAATCCAACACCATGTTCTTGGCATGTAAGTCCGAATGGACGATACTAGCACTATGCACGGCCTTCATCCCATCCACCAATGCATGAATAATGTTTGGCATATTATTGATGACGCCCACGATCCTAGCCCTCTCCTCTGCAGAAGGCACCTTGTCAGGATCAGGTCTGAACCCCATTGATGGCTTGTGGAGGTGCTCGATGGTTCTCCTATATTTACATTTTTGAAAAGGGCCCCACATCAATATATCATCTATTGTACCACCATTGAAAAAGGGAAAGACTGTAACCCAAGGGGGCTCATAAGTAAAGGCAATGCATCGTACAATGGATGCATTGACCTTTTGCATCCCACACTCCACTTGGAATTGCTGCAGCTTAACATTGTTGAAGCCCTTGTACATTTTGGCGCAATATGTTAACTCTAAAGGAAAATAAGTAATATTATCAATAGTAACTTGGACACACTGTCCAAAGGAACCTTCACCAATGACTCTACCTAGCTTGATGGCATCAAAGGGAATGCCAATCGTTGGTGCGCATTGGTGATTCCTCAATGTGCGCAACATAGTTCCTGCCCCTGACGGATTCTCTCTCTTCTTTGTTGGACTAAAACTGGGACTTGCATTTATAGTGGTCTTTAGACGTTTTGGTAGAGAGGTTGTCCCGGACAAGTCCTTTGCTCGCTTTAAGCGTGCCACCTCTTCTCTCCACTTCATGTTCCAAAAGACTAACCTCTCCTTCAATGCAGACACTGGTGCTAACTCCTTAAGATCTTCAACCATCTTGGGTGCATTTCCAAGCAGTGTACGACAAAGATGCAAGTTCTTCTCGGGATCCCAAAGTGCATCAGTGACTAGGTGCGAAAGCCCTTGCTGCTGCAACATGGTCTGCATGGATGTACATGCTGAATTGCAGAAAGTAACAAAGACAATTTCATTACTATTGATGAGTGATATCTGCTCTTCTGTGCTGGATGATATAGCCTCTATCAAGCAAATGTGTAGTGCTTTGGCAATGTTCAAGGCCATCTTCACAAATTGTAAACTCTCTACAATAAAGAAAAGAAGTGTATAAGCATAATGGCCAAGGCTTAAGCTACCAATTGTAAGTTAAGCTACATAACTTTAATATAACTGTATGACATATAATATTTGATTAAGAATACAATTGTATGATATCAATCTTAATTTATATTGGTGTTGCATATGAACTTCAATTGCATGATACCATCTAAATATTGAAAAGGTAACACAAATTACATCTAGTCATAACTTATTAAAAACATACAAATGCAAGAACATGATAGATTTTAAAAAAACTACACATAGATCAGGACATTTTTTGGCCGAATAGATGACCTAAATGCCCATCCCATTGAACAATAGCAAACAATTAGTGTATCAGGACATTACGAAACCGAATGCACGATCAAATGCCCATCATTTATTTTATGTGTAGCTTGTCAAGACACTATTTAGCAGAATTCACGACCAAGTGCCCATCTACACCTAGGGGGGAAGGGAGGGTATCACAACCAAAGTGACACCTCTATGCCGAGTTCACGACACAGTGCCAAGTCAATTGTGACATACTTATCAAAAGACACTCACTTGCCGAGTTCACGACTAAGTGCCTATTTAACAAGCACCTTTTGGCCCTATGAAATCATCACAAGACAAACATATTATGATGCACTCATCCCCCAAGGCGCACTCATCCCTTGAGACCCTTATACATAGTGATGATTCTAATCATGTGTGTACCTATGTTATGCATTCAAGGAGGCAAGGGAGCATTAAGTGTTAATCATAGAAGTACATATACATAAATACATAAATCTATTAAGATAGAAGTACATATACATAAATACATACATGTATCTATTAAGATATTGGTACATAAGCAATCTTTTAAATTATACACGTTACTTTGCACATTTGTCATAAAATTCTTTTTCACAATTCTCTTCTTATCCCCCCTTTCTCTTAATCAAAGGGATTCTCATTACAATTTTGAAGCTTTTAAATCGTTTTGTAGGTCCTAGGGAGGGTCTAAGCAATAATATCTTATCTTATTTTCAATATTGCAGAAGTAAATCTCCATTCATGCTAATTCAACCAAAATAGGAGAGATGCACTGAATAGAAAGATCAAAACACCAGTACGAGAAAACCATCTATGTTGGAAAGCATTTCTTTGTGACATATAATAGACCAAGCATCTCAAAGTAGATGTCTTAATTATTCTTAAAATAAAAACACAAAGTTGGATTGTTGAAACTGTGTATACCTCTTATTATCTTCAAGCATGCCAAGCACACAAAATTTCCCACAGGTTGTGGATAGAAGGGCGTGTTCTACTAGCATTGACATTACAAAGCAGGGGGGGTGTTAGATATGATCAATGCCCCACCCTCATTAGGTGCTACCAATGATCCATGGTGCTCAAAGTTGTAAGGCCCCCATTATGAGGAGAAGCCAAATGTGAGCCCGGACATTGGTTGAGTCCTGACTTGTATATCAGATGAGGTCTATGTGACCGGATGGCAAAAAGGTGACTGTTGTGGGTCTAATCTTTGGGTTAGACGGAGTGGTTAAGCTGGTAGCAACTCGAGGCACATTGCATTGAGTTGCGTGGTAAGGGAGTTAAAAGGGGCCCCTATTGTGGGGTCCGGGGGCCGCGGAAGCGGCCCCTGGCTGGGGGGTCCCAGGGGGGCCAGCGGCCCCCCTGGCGGGGGTCCGGGGGCAGCGCCCCCGGCCCGATGGTAAAGGGAATATTCCCTGGAATATTCCCTGGCCGACTAGTGGAGGCTCATATGGTAGGTCGGTCAGCAGGCCGACCTAACGACCTTCGCGGGCTATAAAAGCTAAACCCCTTCGCAGCCATCTCACACTCATCTTTCACCCAGTCAGAGTTGTTGTTCCAGCTAGCCTTAAGCTCTTCACCTATCTTCTGTCTAGATCGCCATCTAAGCTTCACACAGTGGAAGCGCACGGGTGGACAGAGCCATCTTTGTATCAGTTGTTTGGAGTTAAAGAATTTTACTGATTCTCCTCTTATCTGTTGTGTACTCTCTATCTCTTTCTCAGATTCTGTTCGCTGCGCCGTGTAATATTTTACATGGTATCAGAGCCCAGGGGGCTCTAGAGATCGGAGAGCGTGCAAGAGGCAAAGGCTTCAACAGCAAAGAGAAACGATGTCGACTCCGGGAAGCAGTTCTGGCGCATCAGGAAGCGGTGCAGGAGGTGGTGCTGCTGTACCGGCTATTCAAACACTGAGGATTCGTCCACCAACCTTCAGCGAAGGCAAGTTAGATGGTACAAACTACACCTTGTGGAAGTTCAAAATTACAACTATCCTTGATTCTTATGAGCTTCTGGAGACTGTGCTGGGGACTGACGCAGAACCACAGCCTACCCCCGACCCATCAAATCCTAGTGTGATGATTCCTCCGAATGCAGATCTTCTACGAGCTTGGAAACGAAGGAATGCAGATGCATTGTGTGCCTTAGTTACAAGCTGTTCTGACAGTGTTTTGACTCTGATTCAGCATACAACCAAAGCGTCAGAGGCTTGGAATGTACTAAGGAGTCAGTATGAAACACGAAACCAAACAAGGATTCAAAACTTGGAGAATCAACTAGCAGCGGAGAAGTTTGCTGAAGGAGAGACGGTTGAAGCATTCATCACTCGGATTAAGAATCTGCGCGACCAGATGGCTGGCGCTGGGATACAAAAGACTAGCGAAGAGCTAGCTCGGAGGTGTCTTCGGATTTGTCCACAAAAGTTTGATGGACTAGTAACTGCCCTTAATACTCAGGTGAGACCTCAAGCTTTGACTTTTGAGGAGTTTTGTGCATTATTAATGGAGGAGGAGTTGAGGCTGAAAGCCCGAGAAGGAAGCAACAATGGAGATGCTGCATTCTCTGCCAATGCAAAAGGCAAAGGTGTTTCCTCCACCAAAAATGATGGTGACAAAAAGAAAAAGGGCGGCAAGAAGAAGTTTCAAGGAGAGTGCTTCTACTGTAAGAAGAAAGGACATGCAATTGCAGATTGTCGTGTCAAGAAGGCAGATGAAAAGAATGGTACCCTTAAAACTAAAGGGAAAGAGACAGCCAATACGGCTGAAGCAGAGTTGGAATTATTCATGGCGACCATTGAGGAAGTGTGCTCCTCGGCGCAAGAAGAATCTACCACTGACTCTTGGGTGTTGGATAGTGGGGCCTCCCGTCACATGACCAACAAGAAAGGTCTATACAGTTCTATGCAGCCTCTACAAGAATCCATCACTGTGACGGTTGGAAATGATGCTAAATGCCCTGCTGCGGGCACAGGTACTATTTCTTTTGTTGCTGCAAATGGTGAAGTCAAAAAGCTTTCAAATGTGTTGTATGTTCCCGAAATCAGGAGAAATCTCTTATCAGTTGCTGCCATAACTGATCTTGGTCATGAAGTGAGGTTCAAGAAGACAGGTGCAGAAATTATTGATAGTGCTGGCACAATTGTTGGCAAAGGAGAAAGAAGGAACAACCTGTATGAGCTAAGTGCTCTTACAGCCACCGCTGGAGTGGGCACAAGTAAGCTTTGGCATGAAAGGTTTGGACACATCGGATTTGCAGTATTGAAGGAGATGCAAAAGCAAGGTATGGTTGCTCACCTACCTACAATAACTGAATTGAAGGAACCATGTGAAGCTTGTATGATGGGCAAGCAACAGAGAAAGGCATTTCCACAAGAAAGCAAGAATAGAGCACATGCTCCTCTAGAGTTGGTGCATGCTGACTTGTGTGGTAAGATGCCTACACAGGCCTTGGGGGGATCTTCTTATTTTATGTTGATTGTCGATGACTACAGTAGGAAGATGTGGGTGTACTTCCTTCGTGATAAGGCTCAAGCTTTTGGTAAGTTTAAAGAATGGCTAATACTTGTTGAGAATGAAACAGGGAAAAGTGTGAAGAAATTTAGAACAGATGGTGGTGGTGAGTTCAACTCAAAGGAGTTTGAAGGCTTTTGCAAGAGCAAAGGGATCAAGCGTCAATTGACGACGCCTCACACACCTCAGCAGAATGGTGTTGTGGAACGCAGGAATCGTACCATTGTGGAGATGGCAAGATGCATGCTAAAGGGCAAGGGATTGCCTAACCATTTTTGGGCTGAAGCTGTTAATACTGCAGTCTACATTCTAAATCGGAGCTACACAAAGGCTCTCAAGGGAAAAACACCTCATGAGGCTTACACTGGTAAGAAACCATCTGTTTCACATTTCAGAATTTTTGGATGTGAATGTTATGCACATGTTCCAGATGAGAAGAGAAACAAGTTACAACCAAAAAGCAGAAAATGTATCTTCTTGGGTTATAGTGATGAGCAGAAGGCTTACAAGTTATATGACCAAGAGGCAAAGAAGATCATCGCGAGCCGTGATGTGGTGTTCAAGGAGGAGCCGCATACAGTGGAGGAGGAGAAGGCAAGGTCTTCCACTTTATCATCAAGCGAAGAAGTAGTCCACTATGAACCTGTCCCGAGAGCTATCCCTATCCTTAAGGAGGAGGAAGCATCATCTTCAGATGATGAGGAAAAAGTTCACCAACCTGACATCACCCCACCGGAAAAGCCATTGCCGCGCTGGGTGAAGCAGCTCTATGACCACAATAATCCTAGGCCTGCATCTGTTGAGGAGAAGGCAGACGGACCAAGGAGGTCTCAGAGAATAGAGGAGCAAAGGAGGGCTTCTGCTCACATAGTCAACATGGCCTTGATGGTTGAGATTATGAGAGAAGTAAAGGAGCCAACTGACTTAGAAGAAGCACTTGCAGATCCATCATGGAAGGCTGCTATGCAGGCGGAGTATGACAGCATAATGAAGAATGACACTTGGGAGCTAGTGGATCGGCCAGCAAAGCGGAAGATTATTGGCACCAAGTGGATCTGGAAGGTAAAGTACAAGGCTGATGGTACCTTAGAAAAGTACAAAGCTAGACTGGTTGCCCAAGGATTTTCACAAGTTGAAGGGTTTGATTTTCAAGAGTCATTTGCCCCAACTGCCAGAATGACCACTATTCGCACGGTACTTGCAGTGGCTGCCCACAAGAAGTGGCCAGTGTACCAAATGGATGTTAAGTCAGCGTTCTTAAATGGTGACCTCAAGGAGGAGGTGTACGTGGCTCAGCCACCAGGGTTTGAGGCCCCCCATTCTGAGAACAAAGTGTGTAAACTGAAGAAGGCATTGTATGGGCTGAAACAAGCCCCCAGAGCATGGTACCAGCGGATAGATAGGTTCTTTTTAAACCTAAACTTCAAAAGATGTGCCTCAGATGCTAACTTGTATGTTTACAGGGATGGTAAAAAGTCTGTAGTGATTGTCCTGTATGTGGACGACCTTCTTATTACAGGTGACTATGAAGATATGATCAACCAAACTCGAAAGGCTTTGAGTTTTGAGTTTGAAATGACAGACTTGGGCTTGCTGCACTATTGTTTGGGGATTGAAGTCTGGCAAGAGCCAGGAAAGATCTTCATCTCTCAGAAGAAGTATGCATGGGAGATCTTGAAGGCATTTGGCATGACCGAGTGCAAGGAGATAGCTACACCTATGGAGGTGAATGTAAAGTTATCCGTTGAGGATACATCAGCACTAGCAGACATTGGGAGGTATAGGAGGTTGGTCGATAGTCTAATCTACTTGTGTAACACCAGACTAGATATCAGTTTTGCTGTTGGTGTTTTGAGCAGGTTCTCAAACAAACCTCATGAGAGTCATTGGAAGGCTGGGATGCGGGTGCTCAGATACTTGAAGAAAACTCTTGACTATGGTATCACATACAGTTTCGGAACTTCTCTTGTGGGGAACTGTGACTCAGATTGGGCAGGAGACATTGATTCCAGGAAGTCAGTTTCTGGTTATTGTTTCTCTTTGGGTTCAGGAATTTTCTCTTGGATTAGTAAGAAGCAACCAACAGTGGCATTGTCTTCTACCGAAGCAGAGTACAAGGCAGCTTGTTTTGCTGCATGTGAGGCCGTATGGTTGAGAAGGATTCTATGGCATATGGGAGTGCAGGATGAAGAACCAACTGTGCTGAGATGTGACAATCAGAGTTGCATCGCCATTGCCAAAAATCCAGTGTTTCATGCACGCACCAAACATATAGAGATCCAGTATCACTATGTGCGTGATTTGATGGAGGATGGGATAGTGGAATTGGTCTACTGTCCAACAGAGGAGAATGGAGCAGATATCTTCACCAAAGCACTTACGAAGGATCTGCTTCAAGTTCATCTTCAGAGACTCGGCATTGGGCCGAGGAGATAGTTCACCTATGGGTGGACATTGAGGGGGGGTGTTAGATATGATCAATGCCCCACCCTCATTAGGTGCTACCAATGATCCATGGTGCTCAAAGTTGTAAGGCCCCCATTATGAGGAGAAGCCAAATGTGAGCCCGGACATTGGTTGAGTCCTGACTTGTATATCAGATGAGGTCTATGTGACCGGATGGCAAAAAGGTGACTGTTGTGGGTCTAATCTTTGGGTTAGACGGAGTGGTTAAGCTGGTAGCAACTCGAGGCACATTGCATTGAGTTGCGTGGTAAGGGAGTTAAAAGGGGCCCCTATTGTGGGGTCCGGGGGCCGCGGAAGCGGCCCCTGGCTGGGGGGTCCCAGGGGGGCCAGCGGCCCCCCTGGCGGGGGTCCGGGGGCAGCGCCCCCGGCCCGATGGTAAAGGGAATATTCCCTGGAATATTCCCTGGCCGACTAGTGGAGGCTCATATGGTAGGTCGGTCAGCAGGCCGACCTAACGACCTTCGCGGGCTATAAAAGCTAAACCCCTTCGCAGCCATCTCACACTCATCTTTCACCCAGTCAGAGTTGTTGTTCCAGCTAGCCTTAAGCTCTTCACCTATCTTCTGTCTAGATCGCCATCTAAGCTTCACACAGTGGAAGCGCACGGGTGGACAGAGCCATCTTTGTATCAGTTGTTTGGAGTTAAAGAATTTTACTGATTCTCCTCTTATCTGTTGTGTACTCTCTATCTCTTTCTCAGATTCTGTTCGCTGCGCCGTGTAATATTTTACAGTAGACGTTTTTGCTACCAACATACATCCAACTGCCGCATAGGAAAATGTATTTTGTTAGATCATGCCATAGGGGTTGTTATTGGAGAGACAGCATTTGTGGGTTGTCAATGTGGCTATTCTGCATCATGCAACCTTAGGTGGGACATGTAAAGTTGGTGGGGATAGGCATCCTAAGATAGGAAATGGGGTTCTGATAGGTGCCACTGCAACCATTCTGGGCGACATGAGGGCGACATCAAGGTGGGGGATGGGGCCAAAATTGAAGCTGGTGTAGTGGTACTCATGGAAGTGCCACAAAGGACTATTGTAGTCAGTTTCCCAGCAATGCTGGTAGGCCTAAAGCACCAGCCTACTCTCCTCAAGGAGATGCCTAGTTATACCATGGATCAAACATGGTTTGATTATGTGATTTCAGCTACTCAAAAGTGCATTTTTCAACTAAATAAATATTTATCTTACAAGATAATGATGGTGTACCTACGAGCTGTCGATTATAGATTTATTCTGCACAGAGAGAGAATAGTTGTGGGTGACAATGAGGCTAAAATGGATAGCATCGACAAAGCAGGCAGCATCAAATAACGTTGACAAAATTATTGACAGCATCGACAGGTGGCAGCATCGAATGTGGGAGGAGGCATCGAACTACATGGGAGGAAGCCGAGGAGGAAGCAGCATCATTGGACAGCATCGATAGGAGGTGGCATCGACAGGAGGCATCAATGACAACACGTGGGAGGAGTCGTCGATGGACACCATTGACAGGAGGCAGCATCCGTAGGAGGCAGTATTCGCAGGAGGCAGTATCCGCAGGAGGCAGCATCGAACGTCAACATCGAACGCTCGTCAAACGTCAGCATCCACAGCATCGAACGTCAGCATCATCGGTAGCATCCACAGCAGCAAGAATCGAACGTCAACGAAAGAGGAAGGCATCCACAGCATCATCGACAGTATCCACAGCAAGCATCATTGGCATGTAGAGGAAGGCGGGAGGAAGGCGGGAGGAGGGCGGGAGAAAGGCAAAAGGAGGGCGGGAGCAGGTAGAGAAAGGTGGGAGGAAGGCGAGAGGAGGGCGGGAGGAAGGCGGGAGCAGGGCGGGAGCAAGTACAGGAAGGCGAGAGCAGGGCAGGAGCAGGTAAAGGAAGGCGGGAGGAAGGCGGGAGGAAGTAGAGGAAGGTAGGAGCATGTAGGAAGGCATTAGAGAGAGAGAGAGAGAGAGGAGCCGATGGGTAATTTAGAGGGTGGAAAATTATGAGAGAAAGAGAAGGTGGGCATTTATGACAAAAACATCCACATGCATTTGCACTTAGTCCACATTACACCTATAGTACTATGTGCATCAATGTTGCATATATACCCATGCACTAATGCACATAGTCTTGATATCATCTAACTTGGCTCATAGATCACTACATGAATAGTGACCCACACATCCCTCCTAGGAGTCTTACCCCAATGCATACCCAAACCTTCACCTTTCATACATACTAACACGCACATAGTAGGGCATATACGTTAGATCACACCATTTCATGTGGAAACATCTTTATGCAGGTGAACTTTTAGGATCAAACATTGAAACAAAATGTGATATGCAAAGAACAAAGGGAATAAAAAGCTAGAGCATAAAAGCTAAGGGAGGCATAAGGTAACACTCATTTAGACAAGTGAAACAACATTGATTGACTTATTCTTTGATTATCTAGTGTGTTATAAATTGCTTGATTGATGAATTCAAAAGTTGTTGAAAAAGAGCTATAGTTTTCTTACATTCTAAGCACTTGAATGTGCTTGGAATTAAGGAGATGTGCAATCATTGCTTATGATGGTCCATGTATGTTTTGAAAATTGTCACAAAATTCATTGAACTTGATTAGCTAGCAACAAAAAGAATGAGACTTAGAAAGCAAAGATAAGAATAGACTGAAAGACCGAAAAACACTCAAATTATAACAAGAAGGTCTAGGACTTAAAACCCTCATTCTAGATTCAAAATATTGCCCCCCATTGAGAGAAAATACCTAGCCTTAGAAGGAATCCTTAACCTTCTTCAACACATTGTACAATTAAATATCTCTATTATGACCGAAGAAGCTATGGAACATAGCATCATAGAGTTGGAGCATGAAGGTCCAAATCAATTTGCAAATATCAATGATGATACATAGCAATAGCTTGCACACATATAAGCTATGATATCCAACCTCCACAAAATCATTTTGAATGTAGAAGCATTAGGGTTCTTGCGAGATTTGCTTTCAAATCTAGGTAGAACACATGAAACTCAAAACCACAAGAATAAAGCCACAAAATGATTTTGTAATTGTCAGGGAAAACTAACTTATTGTTGTATTGTCCTGCCACAACGAGGGATCTTTAAACTACTACGTCCATAACGACTCCGTCTCACTTTCTTGATATTTGATTGAATGCAAAGGTTTCGCAAAGGGGAGCTACTAATTGCCAGACCATCTCTCTTACTGAGACTTGTATTGTATTATTATTAATGGTGTCAAAAAAGAATCTCTGAGTTACAAAATTAGAAGTCATTTGGCCTCCATTTGGCTAGCTAACTTAGCTCATTATTGCTAAAGTGATTCTCCTTACAAAGTCCCCTAAGATATCACCAAACTTTTGGCCATATTGCAGCCTAGACAACTTGCCCATCTCCTTCTCCTAAGAGGAGTTTAATGTGTGGCTACCATATCTCAAGTAGTGTAAATCACCTAGTTATGTTAACAACAAAAGCTTGTGGGCTGGGATATAGGATTTTGGGTTGTGAATAGTTAATCCCCATTGACTCAATTTGGGAAGAACCTCCCTCCAAATATGGGGGGCATGGAAACCATCCCAGAATAAGTGTGAAGGCGTTTCACTCCTCCACAGACACATAGACCATCTAAAATGCCTTTGTTCATTAATTTTTAACGTATAAAAAGAGCACCTAAAATGAGTTTCTAGTTAAATACTCTATCTCTAAGAGGAGCCCTAATGTTCCAAAGATGAACAAGTGCCTCCTCAATCTCAACATCTGACAATTCAATGCCCTAGATTCTGCAAATGTGGCTAAAATCAAGTCAGCACCTTAACAATAGCTTCCTAACATGAGTGGAAGACAATGATTGGCTGATCTTCTTGCCTTCTATGCAGAGAGGGGGGGTGTTATCCATACTAAGATGCGATTTACTAATACACCATTGTATCACTTCTATTTTGACCACTATCCATGATAGTTTACAAGGTTGAGTGAGTTGAGCAACCTCTTGATTGCCCTCCTCCAACCTGAGCCTCCAACACTTCTAATCTGCCTTGATGTAGCCAATGCCTAATTTAAAGGACTCCTTTTTTTCCAAGATCCACAACTCTTAAATCATAAAGTGGGCCACTTTACTCAAGATAGTGAGCCACTTAACTTGAGTTAAGTGTGGGTAATTTTTTGGAGCCATGCACTACCTTGCCGCACACCATTTTACTAGCATATGCCCTAAAGGGAAATGCTAATAAAATTGCAAGGAGAGGGAACAACTATGGATGCTTTGCCTCATTCGACAAAGGCACCTGTGTTTCCTCTGTGTTGCCTATAATCCTCAAACTTTGAAGTTGTCTAGATCTTGATGTGAATTGATGAAAAGCTATGATAGAATCCGTCCCCCCTCCCCCACGCTAGTTGAAAAATATTGTCTCATGAGAACATATATGCATTTAAGTATAGATTCCCCTCCCCCCATCTTCCCCCCACCCATCCCCTTCCCATCCCACACACACCCCCCTATCCCCCCCCCCTCCCCCCTCTTGATTCCCTAAAAAAGTGTGCTTCTAAAAAATTTTGAATTAAAAAACCCCTAATGTAAATTTTACATGAGGTGCATTTATAAACCCCTTCTGTTTTTGGAAAACTGTAAGCCCACATAATAAAAATACCCATTCTTTTGAACTCACGTGGTATATTACATGTTCTATAGGTGACCCCCCCGAGCCTGTGAGGCTCTCATAAGGCCCTTCCCATGCGGGTTTTTATAACCCCCATCGGGATTTAAGCACCTTCCTGTGGTCCATCTAAAACCCCCCTTTTCTGTGGTTCTCCATAAGCCCTTCACGAGAAATATTTACGCCCCCCTTCCCCTTGGAGTTTAAGCCCCTTGCCCCCCCAAAACCCACCTTAGACCGCATTTTAAAGACCCTTCCTGTGCAAAATTCCTATACAAGTCCCTTTTGGGCCATATTACTTCCGGGTTTCTTAAGAACATTTTTTCTACTGCCCTTCTCAAGCGGACTTCTTACCCCCCAGGAATTAAACCCTTTCGGCCTTTAGTTTTCCCAAAAGTCACCTAGCCCAGGTTTTTCAAGCCCCTTTTCATAGCATCCCCACAAAGTTTTTTTCCCTTGTTTCCTTTTAAAAGCCTTCCATTACAAGTCTTTAAAATCCATTCCTTACTTCAAGGAGGAAGCCTTCTAAAACAACTTTCGACGGACGGTGCAAGTTATTGCAAAAGGGAGCCACGGTGGAATTTCAAAAAGGAGTTATAAAGCTGCTTCCACAACGGAAATGCCTCCTAAGAAAGTCCAAGGCGCAACCGCAGGAGGATCATCTCCGGGCATCCACGTGGACATCTCACCCCAGTCCCAGGTTTTCCTTCCTAATTCTTAAATTTTGAAATTCAATCATGCAAGGTTAATTGTTGGATATAGGATATATTTTTGTCCTAGATGTTCATGACAAAGGAACTTTGTCATTAATACTTTTATTGAATCATGAAAAATAAAGAAAGCATAAATGCATTTCTGGCAAATAGTTTTTGCATTGAAATGAATTATAAGACGAGATTATTACCGATTAAAATAGTATACTTCGGTTAAGCCTAGAAGTATATACTGCATCTCGCACCATTAACCCATATCGCAATGAATCATCATGGAAAGTGCAAAGCATGAAATGATTCTTACGATGCGTAAACTCTATGAAATTATCATTGTCAAACTGCATAAATTAGCAAGAAAAGGGTTGCTTATTTAGCATGAATTTGTTCGCAAAGAAAAGGGAACATTAGTTGGGTTTAACCTAACCTCAAATCGATGAAGTATAAAATTGAAAAGTCAATTGACACATAGATAACAAATCATACGGAAGTAATCTCAAAATTACCTTCTAGAGTTAACCAAATTAAAATGCTGCGAAATATTAGTTGGGAATGAGTTAAATTTCTAAGAAACGTCTATACCTTAAATACTTGTCCACATTCCCTGAATGTAGGGTTAGTAAATTGTAATAAAAAAAGGAACTTGGGTTTGTCCCTAAGATTCTTACAAGAATGAAGCTAGGAAACCCTAGGTCTAACAACGTCAGCTTAAAGAACCCGAAACAGATTGACTCGTGATTCCATTATCGCATAGTATGATGCGGCGCTTGTATAGCAAGTACGAAGTCGTATGGTCTTGTGATTTGATCACAAGAAGGAAGGCCAAATTCTCGCAACGAGGATAGCGGTTCCTTATGCAAAGTTATCTTGCAAGAGGATGTGTACTTTGATATCCTCCTTGGGTAAGGAAGATTAATTGGAGATTAAACCACAAACTGAAGTACGCAATGAACTTTAAGGTTTGACCAAGTTGGGCTAATAGGGTACGTCTTAACCCAGAATATAAGGGATCTTGCCAAGTTGCAAGACACCCCGGATCAAGTGCTGGATGCATTCGAAAGGAAGGATTCTTTCCTTAGCAGTTTGCCAACATAAAAAATGATCAAAGGAAATGTTTGTGCTTGCTAGAGATTTTAGAGCACTGTTTGACTTGTTTGACCAATGAATTACAAATTAAATGAATATCCATGCTTCAGGTTGAAGGCCTGAAGGGAGAGGCACCTTCAGTTACCCGCGACTACCTACCTGACCCTAACCAAGGGGGTTGTTGACCGCGCCTGGAACGTGGACCGAACCTGCCACGAGAGGTCTCTCTATTGAGTGCTGCTTGGAGCAGGAGGACGCTTGGGTGCCAAGGGGGCTCTGGCCGTAAATCCCTCGCCTTTCAGGTCCTGCACAAGAGGCTAACGTGACTCGGGATTGGATCTCGAGGCCCGCATACTAGTCTACGGGCGGAAACTTGGAATAGTGATCCCTGTGGATTGCTGGATAGCCTTCGGGCGGCGTTCGGGCGGATTGTGGACAAGCCTACGGGCGGAACTCCTTGTATTTCAAAGATAAATATGATGATATGTTAATAAAGAACTTGTCTGATATTGTTTTTCTATGTCACGTGATAAGATTACGTGAAGGAACCAGTGCTTAACGGATTAATTAAAGAAGCTGATTGTTACATGTCCAACTAATGTGTTAGATAATTACATAACTAAAACAAACCGAGGAAAGTGCGGAGGATGGGCCATGGGTCTGGTCCTACGGTTGGGTGGTCCCGGTTGGCCAAGAACTTTGCTCAAATCTCAAAGAACAGCGGGATGATCGTCAAAGGACACGAACAACAAAAGCGTTGACCTAGAGTTATGTCTTACCCGATTTATGCTGTATTAGGGGAACGGAATGGGACTATGCCTTATGGCAGAGAGGTTGAGCTTTGCATCCCTCTCGTTTCCCATTCTCCTTGAACCAAGTGTAACGTGAACCCGCTTCAGACCTGGCATTTCTATGTAAAGTAGTTCGCTTGGGTCCGACGCTAGTTGCTGTTAGGAAATGACCAATCAGGAAAACCCTAATTCACGTCAATCCTAAGTGGAAATGACTGGAATACTTCCGTTACATGGCAGAGGGGAAAGCCCTAAATCGCAAATCCCGTTACATTCCATGGGAGTGACGGGCGGAGCTTTCTAGATATCCTTTTCGATGGACTGCTAAGACATGTCCTGGATGATACTAGTGGACACGTTACAGAAAGAGTGGAGAGAGAATTTAGAATACAAGAGCCTTAAACATTGTATGAAAATATGTTATCATGGTCAAAAATAATAATGTTATGGATTTGAAGATATTATAGTATGAGTTTTTTCTTTTAGATATACCATCATTTAAAGCGACATGTATAAGTTTCATGAACTAGGACCTTAAAAGAGTCACCACTAACTAGGTGTGGTTTAATAACTTGATCTAATACCATATAGTAATAAGTTTGGATAACCTATGATGTGATGATTCTTTTTTTTGTGTAAACCAATAGACACAAGTATGTTAAATAATTGCTCACCCCATTTGCATTTTTTGTATGTATATGCATGATATATAAATATCTTTTGTTCAAAATTTCTATCTATCTTGACAATATATGGATAAGATGGATATTGGCTTTGGCCAAAATCAACTAGTTTCACACTTTGACTAGCTAAATGAACTTTCATATTATAAAATAAAAATTTATATACCAAGCTAGAAGTTTATTATTTTTCTAAGACCAAAGATTTACCTTTGACCAATGGTTTGTGTTTCCAAAGAAATAGACATAAATTTTATTATTAATTAAGACTTATTTGTTAGCTAAGACATACAGTACAAAATTGGACTTAAACCACTTTATAAGAAATTTCAACACAATTAACTAATGTTATTGAAAGAATAAAAAAAATTAAGTAGATTCTCTCATTGATATTGGTAGCTTTTAAAAACACAAAGGTAACTACATAAAACACTTTAATTTTCCAAGAAGTATATCTTTCATAGCCATGCAAAAGCCCTTAATGTAAGGGATATATTTACTATGGAAGTCAAAATTAGTCCATATAGAGTCACTGCCTTGTTGCATCATGTATATTGAAAAAGTACAACTTTTGTAGATAGCTGCACTACCATTTATGAAATGTTTGTGATATCCTAACTCATGAGCAAGTTGCATTGCTTCCATATCTTTCAAAGTAGAGACTAAAGGAGTTTGCTTCAACTTAGATAATTGTGAGTTGTTCAATGTAAGTGACAGATGACGTGAGGAATTTGTTGAGTATGTTTGTATAATAGAAGGTCATATAGTACAAAATAGGATTTAAACCACTTTATAAGAAATTTCAACACAATTAACTAATGTTATTGAAAGAATAAAAAACATCAAGTAGATTCTCTCATTGATATTGGTGGTGTTTAGAAACACCAAACAAGCATATATTTCATAGCCATGCAAAAGCCTTTAATGTAAGGGATATATTTATTATGAAAGTCAAAATCAATCCATATAGAGTCACCACCTTCTTACATTATGTATATTGGAAAAATACAAATTTTATAGATTTTGTATAAAACATTTAGCTGCACTACCATTTATGAAATGTTTGTGATATCCTAACTCATGAGCAAGTTGCATTGCTTCTATATCTTTCAAAGTAGAGACTAAAGGAGTCTGCTTCAACATGGATAATTATGAGCTGCTCATTGTAAGAGACAGACGACGTGAGGCATTTATTGAGGATGTTTGTATAATAGACGGTCTCTTGAAGCAAGAAGTAATTGAAGGTTGAACATATATAAAATCTTTATCAATCATGGTCTTGTGCAGTGCTGATGATGAAGATGAGATACCATCATTCTCTGCTCTAGACATTCATCAATGACAACCTTGATTTGAGTATACAATTCATGTCCATATTGAACTTGATCCTGTCCATATCAATCAAACTTGATGACTTCACATGCATCATGGTATTTTCTTAAGTGAGCCAAGTATAGTAGTTCTTTGATCAAGATAGAGTCTTCACTATCAATATCAAATGTTTTTGGATAAATGCAATTCTCAACAGGATTTGGACATCCTTTGTAAGGACTGTCATCTATGAGAATAGTCTTGGTATGCTGATAAACATCTCCATGTTGATCCCATACATACTTCAGAGGCTTGAACATTGCTTCTAATCCGATCTTATCTAGCCTATATATGATTTTGAGTCAATGTCTAGGACATTGTTCTTGGCCCCAAATCATGAAGAAAGAATACTTCCGTTTTGTATGGATTTTCAAGCACTTAATAACTGCCATGACATTCTTATGTAAAGCTGTTGACCAAGCTTCCACTTGGAATCTTGCAAATAAGGCTTCAAGAAACTCCATACATCCTAGTCGAAGAACAAGCCATTGCTTTTCCATTTGAAAGCTTTGAAACCTTTTAAGCTTAGCAAAGCATTGTTGTAAAAGAAGACCATTAAGATCAAGTACTACACATAATTGTGTTGCATTTCTTATCAAGGACACATCAATCACATCATCATGCTCTATTGTTGTTGAATCTATTAGATATCCAACTATGATATCTTAGTTGAAGTTACAAAGAAGAAAAAGAAGCACATTAGATTCATTTACTTCCTCATCATTCTACTTAATGTTTGAGCTTTAAACTGGCATAGAACACTAAAGCAATTTAACTTCACATTGACAAATACATACATAGATACTACTTAATAAATGATGTCTTAAGAAAAGAGACATTTGACCATGTGGACAAATCTAACCAAGACTAATATCATGAGGTGAAAAAAATATATATGATGATTTCTTTGAAGTAAAATCTGTCAGAAAGAGAACTAGGGAGAGAGAAAGAGGAGAGAGAAGACTATAGAAGAGAGAGAAAGATTAGATTTAGAGAGAGAAAGACAGGAAAGAGGGAGAAGCCATAGAAGCTGTGAGCAAGATGGGAGAGAAAGACTGTAATTGTATTAATGTGTCAAAAAGATGTGAAAATTTATATCTCCTCTCCTTTTATACCAATGTCAATGTGACATGGCATAATATCAATGTTATTTACACTAATTCCTTATTCCCAGCTTCTTACAATCCATCCCTTCCCAAAAGTTTTTGTCCTAAAAAACAAACCTGGAAATAACTAGAAAAAGATGGATAGAACAAAGTACTACTCTGTTTTTACAGCTTTACAAATGGAAAATGAATGAAGTATGACCAACTACATGAGCTGAAATTGAAGAACGAAAGTAAGCCCCATCTATATACATGATTTGGAATACTTCAGAAGCATATGGAGCCATAAAGTCTTCAACAAATAATCTCAAAACAAAGTAGACAGCTTGCTATGTAAACAGACCCTGCTGGACCAAATCTGCCATAACTTCTAGTAGACGTACCCAAATGGAACGTACCATATATCAAAACGAAGCTCTTGAAGAGTACTTTAAGCCCATGTAGATAGCATAATTATAAAAATTAGGCACGATAAAAACTTTTCTAAAACAACGTGTTGTCCTGAACTAGTCTGCATCATTACTAGCTCCATAAGTAATAGGCTTCAGCCCCACCAATGTATCCCTCAAGAAAGGAAACTCATCCAATATAGAATCAGGTCTCCAAGAAGCTTCTTCAGGTGGTAAACCTCTCCATTTGATCAAATATTCCACAATAGAACATGATCAAAGCTTCTTTTCACGCTGACCTGTAACAGCCTCTAGGATGTACTGAATAAGACTGTCTTCATCAACAGGTGGCAGCTCATCAACTATATCCACTAGATCACCATAATAGGGCTTGAGCTGACTAACATGCAAGATATTATGAATCTTTGTAAAAGAGGGAAGCTCTAATCTGTATGCCAAATCTCCAATTCGCTTAAGGATCTCGTAAGGGCTATAAAACGTCTGGGCAAGCTTACTACTAGATCCATCTTTTAATATAGAGTACTTGGATTTGGGCACCTTCAACAAAACCAGCTCTTCTTCTTGGAACTCTAAGGGCCTCCTCTTCTCATCAGCATACATCTTCATTTGATCTTGAGCCTTCTTTAGATTCACCTTACATTGCTGAAGAAGGGTCTGCATTCTTTCCAACTCTTCCTTCCCATGAGGATTGATCTTTTCATTAAAGATGACTATAGATAAGGGCACCTTGTAACCATACAAAGCCTCAAAGGGTGAAACTCCTATGCTCGCATGAGTAGAATTGTTATAAGAAAACTTAGCCAAGTGTAACCAAGAATCCCATGAGGTTTGGACATCATATAAAAAATGGTGAAGATAATCTCCAACCATTTATTAACTCTCTATCTGTCCATCAGTTTGAGGATGATAAGCCGTAGATGGAGCCAATTTAGTACCATAGATGTAAATACCGCCTGCCAAAAGTTACTCATAAACTTTGAGTCTCTATCATGGACAATCACCTACGGTAATCCATGTAGTCTAAAAATCTGCTCTATAAACTGGCTGGCCACTTGAGAAGCAGTAAACTGAATCTTGGTTGGAATAAAATGGGTTGCCTTGGTGAGTCTGTCTACCACCACATAAATACTATTCCATCCCTTCTTGGTATTAAGTAAGCCAGTAACAAAATCCATAGTAATATGAGTCCATTTACACGTAGGAATAGGCAATGGCTGTAACAAACCTCCTAGCTTATGGGTGTTGTCCTTATTCTGCTGACAAGGCATACACTTCATAACAAAGTCCTTGACATCTTTTCACAGTCATTTCCAATAAAAGCTTTTACTGATCTTGTCATAGGTCTTGAAAACTCCTAAATGTCCAGCTAGAGGCGAAGAATGTAGCTCCTCCATAATTTTCTACTTAAAAGAAGAAGTAGAGGGAATAACAATCTTGCCTTTCAACCAAATAAGACCATTTTTAAGCTGGTAATGTGAGTTTTCTTCCATAAGAACTTGCTGTAATTTTTAAAAAAATTGGCTGAATTCCTCATCTAGAAGATAGGCCTCCTGTAATTCTTTAATCCAGTCATTATGTAATTCTGTCATAGCTGAAACTTTGCAAGCCCACATACGAGAAAGACAATCAGCCACTATGTTATCTTTGCCCCTTGTATGAGTGATGTCAAAATTATAATTCTCTAATGTAGCTACCCAACGACGTTGCTTTGGAGTAAGATTGGACTGAGTAAGGAAATACTTAAGTACCCTGTGATCACTATGTACTCTGAATCGGCTGCCATATAAGTAATGGTGCCACTTCTTGATTGCATGCAAGATAGCCAACAACTCCTGGTCATAAACATTCATGGCTATTTCTTTATCTGTAAGCTTACGGATCTCAAATGTAATTACTCCATGCTCCTGAAGCAAAACAGCCCCAATGCCACGGCCACTAGCATCACACTGTATAGTAAATTCTTTAGAGAAGTCCGGGCATACTAAGATAGGAGCAGAGGTAAGGAGTTCCTTTAACTAGTTGAAGCTGCTATTTGCAAGAGTATCCCAAAAGAAAGCCTCCTTCTTCAACCTATCAGTCAAAGGAGCTGCAATTGCCGCATAATGCTTAATAAATCGGTGATAGAATGAACATAAATCAAGGAATCCTCTAAGAGAGGTAGTAGTAGTAGGCATTTGCCAATCTTTTATGCATTGCACCTTCTTGGGATCAGCCTGTATTCCTTTTTCACTGACAATATGTCCCAAGTATTCCACTTCATTTTGCATGAAATAACACTTCTTCTCCTTAGCAAAAAGCCTATGATGTCTCAATACATCAAAAACCCTCCTCATATGTGCCAAGTGATCATGTAAAATCTTGTTGTAGATCAAAATGTCGTCAAAGAACACCAAGACAAATTGAAAGAGGAAAGGTTGTAAAATCTTATTCATCAGGCTTTGGAAGGTAGCTGGAGCATTTGTAAGCCCAAATGGCATCACTAAGAAATGATAGAGCCCATGATCAGTCCTGAAAGAAGTCTTGACTTCATCACCCTCTCGCATGCGAATCTGATGATACCGTGACCTCAAATCAATCTTCGTAAAAAATCGGGCCCCCTTAAGCTCATCAAGTAAATCATCAATCCTGGGTATAGGATACATGTTCTTCATTGTGATCTTATTGAGATCCCTATAGTCAATGCACATTCTCAAAGATCCATCTTTCCTTTTGACTAACAGAATTGGGGATGCAAAAGGTGAAGAGCTTGGCTCAATGAATCCCATTTCAAGAAGTTCCTTGATTTGCTTGGCTACTTCCTCTCGTTTACACTTTGATAATCTATAAGGTGGCTTATTGATTGTCTTTGAGTTGGGCTCCAAATCAATGGGGTGATCCACTGCTCTCTTAGGAGGCAATGAAGTAGGTACTTCAAACAGATCTCTATACTCCTCAAGAAGAGCTATCAAGGCTGGATGGTTTGCTGAATTATTTGGCTGATCCTGTGTTTCTTTATTTAGATGCCAAAAAAATATTTGTGAGCGCTTCTTGTACTCTCTTTTGAGTTGTTGAATGGTGGTAAGCTTAAAATCTGATCTACTAGGAATTCCCTGTAAATGGATAAGCTATCCATTGAAAATAAACTCCATATACAACTGTGAGAAATCCATAGTGATCCTACCTAGTGTCATCAACCAATCACAACCAAGTACAATATCTATAGGCCCCATTTCCAGAGTGATGAGGTTTACCTTGGCTTCAAAATTTTTAGCCAAATGTAAAGAAACCTGTGGGCATATCTGTGTACTGATTTCCTCTTTATCATTAGCCACTTGAACTCTAATGGGTTGCTGTAAATTTGTGGGAACACAATTTAGCTTGTCCATGATGGACTTATTTACAAAACTATGGGTATTCCCATTGTCTATGAGGATGAACACTGGCTTTCCACATATGCTTCCCTTCATACGGAGTGTATTAGGGCTCTTAGATCCTCTCCAAGCATCCATAGAGATAGAACAATTAGTGGCAGCAAGCGACTCATAACAAGTCCCACCTGGATCAAACGAAACACTTCCACTTGGATCAAAATGAAAAGAGTTGGTTGGATCATAAAAATAATCCTGCCCAACTTCTTTCTCAAGATCTTCATTTTGAGCATTTAGTGCCATTGCATTAGCTTCATCTATGCCATCTTCAAAATCCTCAAAAACCAACATACTCTGAAGCTTGGGTTTGACATTTTTGTATACACACTTTGAGGCATGTTCAAGTGTATACTTTTCCCCACACTTGAAACATAAGCCTTTGTCCTTCCTTTCTTTATAAAGATCCATAAGAATAGATTTAGGATTTGTATTGGGGCTGAGATGGACTTAAGCTTGCTGTCCCCCAGTTTGAAATCAACTCTTGGACTGTTTGCTGTCCTGAAATTACTTTGAGGCCTAGAAGCATTGAATGGAGGATAAGTTGGTACCCGTAAGCTCCCATTTGGCACATGATTACTGCCATAAGTGTTACCAACTTGCCCCTGCTTTAAAATAGTCCTTGGTTGTCCAAAACCAGGCTGAAATGAAGATTCTTTTCTATACTTTCTTCCATAGCGCTCTGCAAGCTCAATAGCCTTAAAGAGTGAAGTAGGATTTTGTGCCATAACATCAGCTGATAAAGATGGCTCCATACATAAACTTGTGAAGCTTAGCCTCATCACTTATGCTTTTCACATATATGGTCAGGTTGAGGAATTGGTTAATGTACTCTCTTACACTTAGGCCGCTTTGTTCCAAACCATACCATCTCCGTGATGATTTTTCTTTCTCAAGAGGAGAAACAAATACGTTAGATGGCCACTGTTTGAACAAGCCTTCTCATTAGCTTCTCTTGATCCCATTTGCAACTGCATCAATTGAGAAAATTGTGCCATAAGTTGAGCATTAGATTCCACCAACTTATCAATAGGAGCCTTGGTTTGAGTCATTGAATCCACCAACTTATCAATGGAAGACTTCGTTTAATCACTAGATAAAACCATTTGCTCAATTCTTGACAAAATGGCCTCATGTTGTTCCCTATGTCTTTGTTCATGGGCACACAAAGTATCATTGAGTATATTGACTTCTCCTTGTTGTTGAAGCTCTTTAGGGCTTTCTTGAAGTGTATTATCTAGCATATGGAATCCCTGATTTGCTGAGCATAATCTTCCTGGACCTTATTTTTACCTTTATGTCCTACCATAATAGTGCAGTCCTACAGTACCCCTTATCAGAAAAACGGCTATAACTTTTGCTAGGGAACTCCGATTTTAGAACTTTTTAGTTCAAATCAAAGCTAAGAATGTCCTCTTCGAGATAATCTTTAGCACGCTATAACAGGTTTAGGACGGAAAATTCTGTAGTTGGATTTCTGAGTCTGAACTTTCCAGTCCTACACCCTGTCTAGACCTGTAAGTGCCTTGTTTTGATCCTGTAGTGCAAGATAGTAACCCCAAATGGTTACCAAACCCTCTAAAAGGGTGTACAGGACGTGTGGGCACCTTGTTGTACTTGACATGTACTTCAGTAATAAAGGGTGTACTTGTAACCACCTGTAAGTACCCTGTAAGTGCCCTGTAAATTCCGTGTTTTACCCTGTTTTGGACCTGTAGGTACTTGAGCCTTTGGAAAGTCTTCAATCTTCAATTCTGCACTCATTGTATGTGTGTGAGGGATAAAACATCATGACAGGCTCCCTACACAGGCTCCGAATCACTGGGAGGTGGGCAAAGTTCCCCCCGGATCGGTTGGTTGCACCCCTTCAGGATCTTTGATAATGAGGGAGGGTCACCTCTCTTTTGTTCCACTATCTCCCCCGGCATCCACCTTTTTCCTCGGTGGATATATCAACATTGTAGAGGCTAGTATTCTAATCAATCAACATGAGATGCATTTCTGAAATATTCATTCGGCCTTTCATGAGATGCAATTGAATGGAATCTTGAAAGTTTGGATAAGAGAAGGGTCTTACCAATGCAATTCACTGACTCATTGATTGCTAGTACTTACCCTTTTACAAATTTTTAGCTTGGGTAAAAAAAATTCAGCCAATCAATTGGATTAGAGTAAACAAGTTCATCAATCAATAGATTCAATCAATGGGATTCAATTGTTATGCTGAAATTTCAAATTGAAGCCTCTAATTCACTGATTAGAACTAGTATGCATAAAGTAAGCATTACATTCATGAATGGATTGATTCAGGCAAAGGTTGACTGAAATTTGATGGATATTATTCAATTCTTTAATCTCTCAATCAAATGGATTAATTGAAGAAGAGTATCTTTGACATGGCTGATGATGACTTGATCAATCTTCATATGCTTGATAGAGCCTCCCGTTGTCCAATGTTGGTAAAATAATCCCCAAGGCTTGATTATTCAGTACTTAGGAACAATCTTGAAGCTTCAAATGCTTGAAATGGAAGTATTAAACCCGTTTTCCCCAAATTTCTGCTCTATAGAAGCTCTTGAGCTTCAATCTTTAACCATTTCCTGCTTAATCCTTGCAATTTGTTGAAGAATCCTTGCTGAGATGATCCCACGGGCTAAAAGGATGAAGAATATTCAAGAAATTGTTGAAAATTGGAAGGTCAGGCTGAAGCTTTCATGGCTGCCATGGACTGTTCACCTAGGGTTTAGGAAGAAGCTGAAGAACGTTGAAGAGGGCTGAGTATCTCCATTTTTCTGAAGTTTTATGCTTGCAAAGGATCAAAAAGAGTGCCAGGGACTGAGGGAGGAGTAAGCTGAGTAGGGAGCAGGATGGAATCAACCTGAAAATTGCGCCGCAATTTTTGGGACTGTTCCTGGCTGCTTGGCTGAGCCAAGATAGAGCAACCTTGTGCTCATTCTGAAGCTTATGGAAAGAGGGATCTACTCCAGGTGATTCTTGGCCAAGAAGATCAAGGGTTTGAGAGAAATGAACTGATCTTGGTGCTAAAATTCCATGAAACCTGCAGGAAACTCCAGAAAAGGGGAAAGAAAACTCCCTCTTTTTCAAAGTAACCATAGTTTGTTCCCAAACTAAGCCCGGTTAACTCTTCTTTACCCTAATTACCTCCAATTTTGCATGAAATTTAATGATGACCCGTCATTTAAGCCATTCTCTGCCATATCTGACCTTGGATATCTCTAGATGAAGTCTCTTACTAACTGTAGATGATCTGCAACACTCAATTAGTCACTATCTTGTACAATTTTTGTCCGAAATTGATTTTGATAGAGGAAAATAAGACTGAAAATAGAAGAAAAGAATGGATTAAAGACCAATGCTTTGATACCACTTGTCAGAGAGAGAACTAGGGAGAGAGAAAGAGGAGAGAGAAGACTGTAGAAGAGAGAGAAAGACTGCAAGAAGAGAGAGAAGAAGAGTGACAAGGAGAGAGAAAGACTAGATTTAGGGAGAGAAAGATAGGAAAGAGGGAGAATCCATAGAAGCTGTGAGCAAGATGAGAGAGAAAGACTGTAATTGTGTTAATGTGTTAAAAAGATGTGAAAATTTACATCTCCTCTCCTTTTATACCAATGTTAGTGTGACATGGCATAATATCAATGTTATTTACACTAATTTCTTATTCCCAGCTTCTTACAAAATCTATTCTAATAATGTCATTTTTCCATACCTACTTTTTATCGCTAATTGTAAGTATACTTGAGATACTAACAATAGATTCTTGTAATTAGTTGCAAAATTTATATTATCATTATAATATTTTACATACTCAATTTCTAAAATGGCCTTCAAAATGGCATGTACAAAAAAGGTGTTTATTAGTCCTAATTATTAAAAGAAAATTTGAACATGATACTTTTAACCATATGACCATAACTATGTTACATATAAGTGACACATGACAATTTAATTGAGATAATTTATACTCTATTTGGATAAGTTTTCATAGTTTCTTCTTAAGGACTAACCATTCTATTTTTAAACTAGTTATATCCCATAGATATTTAAATTCATGCATTGTAACAAGGATTTTACCTTAATATTCCATATACACATCTCAAAAGATACATTGGAGTGAAATCTTTATTGCAATATTTTCTATTGAGGTAAAAATTCTTTGAGGGGTGCAATAAATCTTTTTTGGGGTGTGCAATATATTGTTGGCTCTCTTATCCTAAGATACATGCATAGACATACACTAGTGATGTAGTAAAAGAGGCTATAAGAGATAAGAGATTTGACCATGTGGACAAATCTAACCAAAACTAACATGACAAGATTATTACACAACACATATAAGAGTTTAATTGAAATAAGATCTAAAATAGACTTAAGCAAATTTTGCATAACTAGCTCAAACTTTTCATTATCATAAGTATTCTTACACACTAGATTACAATTAAACAGTTATCCTTACAAAGGATGATAAATTTAATGAGCTCTTTAATACTATTTTGGCAAAATATTTACTTAAATAGATTTTTTAAACCAAACATGCTTGGTACCTTTTGTAAAAAATTAAAAAACTAAAGATAGTTTCTTTAAGTAATATCACCAAAGAAAGAAATATTGCAAATGCTAATGGAAGTAACTTCTCAAGAAAAAAATCAAAATTACATCAATGTGTCTTCCTTGATGAAAGGAGAAGGAACAGAGTTTAAACACCTAAAATAGCCTTTAATTTCTCTTTCATGATTAGACTTGCTATATCTTGACTTGATTCTTCTATACCCTCGGGTGGCACTTCAAGAACTTGAACTTCAACAGGAGGAACCTCTTGGGATTTTGCATTTTATTTGGCACTCTTATGGATCCTCCACAATTGTACTTCAATCTCTCTTTCCTCTTGAGTGTTGCAAACCACTGCAATAGTCTTCATATGATTTACCAATGCCACCTTAGATACAAGTCCACTTGCATATACATCAAATACAACCTCATGAGCATCATTGAATGCTTCGATTGTAGTTTCCATAACTTTCATTTTCTTTGTCAAAATGGCCTTCGCAATCCTTTATTCTTCTTCAAGATCTTCATCATTGCACTCCTTGTCCAAGCCTTCAAAGTCCAAAATGAAAAGCTTGTTGACATTGTTTATATATTGCTCAAAATTGATGAAGCTTTTCTCCATGGTCACTAGTGTAAAAACCACAAAAGAATCTATAGATCCAAAAGCAAATGTTCTATCCATTGGTAGGAAGTCAACACTACCAACTAGCATGCGATACTTGCAAGAAATGCTTTCAAGAGTATTTTCCAAAGCTTCCATTTGCTTTCGATCAAGAAATGATAAAAAAATGAATTGTTTAGGTTCACATGTCATTTGTAGTGGAGTGGATATAACCTTTTCAAACTTTATAAAGTCCCATTTCATTCCCTCAACCCCATGTGCTGCATCTAGCACAACAACCCCAATGGTATTTGGATCTATGTAAACATTATGTATAAGATCAAAGGTTTCTACATGCATCCGACAATATATACATGCCAAGGGGAAGTAGTGGAGGATTGAAGAGGATTTTACTTTTTTCCAATTAGGAAGCTCACAATATCTTTTGCTCCATTTGGTAAGGACCTTGCATCAGCTCCACATGTGAGCTTCTTTGATAGCCAATCATTGCAAATGGCTAAAATATTTGTGTAGACTTTATCATTGATATCCTAACCATCAACAAGCTCTTCCGAAGTCTTCATCATAGAGCTACTTTCTGGAACTGAAGCATTGAAAAGAGTGACTAATTCCTCCTTTAGGACCCTATCTTGCTTGATTTGCTTAGCCCTTGTTTCCATGTCCATCATATCTTCTTTATCCCATTTGTTTCCAAGAAAAAGGATATGACCTTGATTGATCTCCTCTTGTAGTGTAAGGGTGTCTCCATCCTTTAAACCCATAATGCAATGAAATGCAGTAGGAGAAGGTTGCCTAATGGGACCTAAAATGGGCCAGCACTGGCTCATGCACTAGCCGGACCACTATCATGCGCTCAACAACCCCACGGCCTCACGGCCAGGAGCGTGGATGACACATACATCATCTTCCTAAACATATTGCGTTTGTATCACGTCTTGTATTTCAACTCTAACCCAATTAACACTCTTCGGAGGGAGTCCCTAGCACATTGCCAAATAGCACGAAGTACAAACATAGGAGGTCCTCCCACGGCTGACTGCCGCTACCTCACTGCGACTCTCCTACACCTTGGGGATTGGCACCTCGATGCATCGCTAAACATATATAACATACGAACACAAACCTCTCTCTTTTATGATTCGCGTATTTCCAGGAGATATACCATGCTTCCTCACTTTACTTTCCCCTAGACCCAACGCCTAGCCTCCAGCTTGGGCAACCTTACTCACTCAACGTTGGTCATGTCTCTAGAAAGCAATTGCTATGCATCCAGGAGGTATTGTCTGATACCCTTTAAATTTCTTTATGATTTATGCAAAATTTGAATGTCCATGTGCTCAAACAATTAAGGAAATCAGCATTGGTGCACATGTGGAAAATATTTCTTTCAATGATTTCAACTATCGCTCGTATGTAGCGTTGCATGAACCTAGCACCGAGAAACCCTCGTGCTACTAGGTCCTTAATTTTTAAATATCGACCAACCTAAATGGTATGCATAAAAACCAGCAAGATTTTCATCATTTCATTCAGCATTTAAACACTTTTCATACACTCTACCCCCTCACAAGTTTAGATTGTGCATTATTGACCGGTTTAGGGTTTATTTCCATGTTTTTCATTGCATAAAAGGCTATAGAAACTCACTAAAACATAAAGGTAGGGCTGAACTGAGGCTAAACCTCATACTTCAGACCCCCCATACATCCACAAACATGAATCTTATTTTTCCTTGATTTGCGGCACTCAAAATCCATTTTTCCTTATTTATCCCCATTTTTCTCTATTTTTCTTGTATTTTTTGCAATATTTAATGACTAAAAATTAAAAATGAGTTGTGGCCTATGGCCCTTAGGTTCATTTGCAGCAAAAACATAAATTTAGTTGGTGTGTCTTATTATATTTTCCATTTATATCTCAAAAACACCCAATTTCCCCATATTTTGCATATTTACGGGTTTTTCACTACTAATTTCATCCACAACACTTATGATTTTCTGATTTTCAAAGCATAAACAATTGAAAGACATTGAAGACAGCATTATAATGCATTATCATCTCATGGGAACAAGAATTCATGAAGCAAATTTGCATAAAAACAACATTTTCCTTTGTAAAAATGAGATTACCGTTCTCTGCGGATTGCAGGTTTTTATTTGCCATATCTCAGGATTGATTTCCAGCCACCATTACTGCTCATGACAGTCCACAATCAGAAATCTTCAATCTTCTTGCACTATGGAGCAATCCGGTCTTCATTGGACAAGCATCCATCATCCGTTCTTCTTCTTCCTCTTCACCACATGAATCTGCCTTTAGGGGAGAGAGAGGGAGGAGAGAGAAAGACTAGATTTCTATCTCAGCATTCAGGCCACCATTTGACGGGCTAGAGGCGGCGATATGACCAGCAGGGAGAAAGAAGACAAGGCCAATGATCAGTTGGATGGGTTGTGTGTAGCAGGCAAGTTGCCTCTCCTCCTCTCATGGCGCATTTTTCGGGTGCATCTTCTCCTCTTTTCCTTCACGTTTTTTGCCTCCTTCTTCATGCCATGATTTTGTGTGGCATAAAATGCCTCCCAAGACCCCAAGGATCACTTACCATTTGGCCCAACTCATATCCACCTCTTCAAATCTTGAGGAATTCTTGGCCATTTCCCCGTCCGGACTTGGAATTGAGCTCTGAAAAATCCTGGGCGTCCGGCTCGGCATCCCGCATTGGCCAGTAACTCATGTCAACCTGCACGACTGGCTGAAAATTTATGAAAAATCAACAAGTGTCGCTCGGGTGCCTTTAAAGCACTTTGGTGCTTAAAATCGTCCTAGATCGAGCCACCGCCTTTGATGTTGAATATTTTTCCCTTGATATTCATAATTTTTAGCTATTTTTAAGCACTTCTTTGCACCAAAATTCCACTCTCATTGCCTTCTCTTTTTTCTTGAACTCTCCTCTTGGGATATAAGCTCACCTCTAGAGTATATCTTCATGATTTTGATCCAAATATCAAATATTTCTTGGGAGCTAACAATCATATGACAATCTCTAGATGCACAATTTTCTCCAATATATGCCACAAACCTCTGCAAAAAAAAGATCAATATAGTCAGCATAGAACAAAAGAAAGAGCATCACACTAATCTTCACAAAAAGAGAAGGTAAGCTTCTATGTGATTACATGCCATAACACTCTTTGAGAGCTTGTCTTAGAAAGCCCTTGTTGGGGTTTTGGTGGAGAACTAGATGCTAGCCACTGATCTCTTAATTGTTGAAGTTACTCAACATAAGGGGCATTCTTCATAACATTATGTGATTCCATATTTGTCATTTGTGAAAGCTCAATGCACATTTTTGTAGGACAATGAACTAATATTCTAACATTTCTCGTAGTGTATAGATGCTTGGTTGCTATACAACATGTAGTATTACTCTGAATATATATCTTTGCTGCATGAATTAAGTTAAGCCCCAATATAATCCAATAACTATAAGTGTCCAACTTATTAGCATTCACCTCACCACGATGCATGGGTCTCTTCTCATTATTGTCTTGTAAAAAATGCACAAGATGTGCTACTACTGCTAGATTCATGGAATTCTTTATGAAAGACGTTGTTAGATTCTCTACATAATCCCAACATAATGACCTATAAGCATACAAAAGAGGTGCCTCATAATACCTATCAACAAGAATAGGAAATTGTGGCGTTGGACCAAATGAAAAGAATATTTCAAACATGTGAAATTATGATTCTTTCTTCTTTCCCTTCTTCTTAACTATCTCAAGAAAATCAAATGTTCTTTCTACTCCCTTAACCTTAAGAGAAATTATTGGCTTTGCCAGTGTAACTTCTAACATGGAAGGTAAAATGGAATCATTCTCAGTAGTGTTAGCAGCCATGCTAAGAACAAGAGCTTGTGACAAGGAACTTTGTTGAGGGGATTTTGACTTTGAGCTTGTGGAATTCGGTGAATTATTTTCTTCTTGAGGAGAAGGTGAAGATCTCAAGTCTATTTGTTTATCTTAGAGCTTCATTCTTTTTTTGGGGTGATCACCTTTTCTTGATAGGGAAAGTAGCTCACTATTTTGGATAGCTTGGAATGCTAATATAATGTCTTATGTGCCCTTTACCTCCTCAAATAAGGCCCATCCCATTGTTTTCAAAGAGTATTTGTCGTCCTCTTTAATACGGGTAAAGTGAAATGACAAAGGATCAAGTTTGTATACTACATCTTTCCCCTTGATCTTAATAAGATTACATGGTATTCCCTCTTTCCCAGCACATCTATCTAGTATCTTTTCTATGACACCATCTTGTTGAAAAAATGCAATATCACTCTTTAGCCCTTTTTCCTTGACTATCGTAAACATCCACATACCATGGGTACACAAAATCACCACTAACTTGATCAATGGTTTGGGTCTCCTTTTTGGATGTGCTATCTTTCTTTGCCATTGAATAGTTCTACAAAGAGGAAATGTTGTCAGACAAAAGTGGATTTAAAAATATTCAAAATTCACAAAACCCAAATAAATGTATCTGATTTCTAGGTTGAAAATTGAAAACACAACAACACAAGATTTTACGAAATACAAGATAAATGTACTCCAAAGGGACTCATCCATAAAATGAAATATTGAAATTTGAGATTAAGTGTAGTATGAGATCCAACCATAAATATATGTGCTTATGTATCAAATCTCATGGATTATTGTGGCCCTAAGTTAGCATTAATTATGTTTCTCTTGGAAGAATCATATAGTAAAAACTTTGCCATGGTCTTTGGTAGAAGATCAAATTCTATTAATAGTGAGACTTGACCATGGGCTTAACCAAATGGTCAAGCGATAATGAAATGTTGAGTGTGAGTGTGGTATGAGATATAGTGAAAAATCATTGTGGTTATGTAGAAAATGTCATAGATGATTTTGTCACTCAGTTAACATTGGATTTCTTCTCCATGTAAGTTTCCTATGCAAGGATCATACTCTAGGAACTTTGCTAAGATTTTTGGCCATGTGGTCAAATCCTATTTAATCAAAGAATGAGATTTAGTCCAATATGAGATCCACCCATATATCAATGTGGTTATGTAGCAATCTCATGACTCCATTTGGCCCAAAGTAACATTTTAATTAGTGGACATGTAAGTTTCTCTTGAAAGGAGCGATATTGTAGAAACGTTGTCTATGGTTTTAGGCATGTGGTCAAATCCTATTTAGTCATAAGACTTATCTATAGGATTAGAAACTTTGCCATAGTTTTTTACCATAGGGTTTTAAAAGGCTAGTTAAAGAGAGGATGCGGTCTATTGTGATATGAGATTCACATATAAACAAATATGGCTATGTAGCAAATCCCATAGATATCAATATAAGGTAATGTGAAAAATAGTTGAAAGGTGAAGATTTAACCTCATTGTGAAACCTACAAGATAAGATGATTTCTATGAACTGGTTTTAACCATATGGCCAAATCTAGTTTAATAACCATATGAAGAAAGTGATTCATTTGTTGCAACATGTTGTGAAATTGGATTTGACTATATAGCCAAATATAGTTTTATAGTGGAATGAAAAAGTAGTCACATGGTTTGCAAGATGTATGAGATTAGATTTGATCATATGGCTGAACGAAACAAGAATAGGGGATTCTTGGATGCTAGCATTGATAACAAATTGAAAGATTTGACCATATGGCCAATTTTTATTTTGTAGTGGAATGGAAAAAGTGGCTAATTTGTGGCAAAATGATATGATATTTATATATGAACATATAGATAGGAAGTTATGAAAAATTAAAATAAAAGAGATGGTTTATGGAAACAAAGTGGTTTGTTTGTTGCGCAACAAGTTTTGACCACATGGTGAAACTTCTTATAAATATAGTAGGTAATCAATGAGTTCCAAGTAGAACATGGTCTTCCTTTTTGGAGATAATATAGAAGATGTTTTTCTTAGAACATTTTTCCATAGAGCCAAATCTAGCATACCCAAAATTTGTGTGATCGAACTCACCATAGATTTAGTCTTAACTTTTGAGGATCAATTTCCAAAAAAGTGGTTTATTTATTGCAAGACAAGATTTGACCACATGGCCAAATTATAGAAAGTAAGAAATTCTAAGTAGAAACTAACATTTTCTTTTGGAAGTAAGTAAGGGTTGATAATATAAGAAAGCATTTGACCAAATGGTGAAATGTCATTCTTGTAGTTAAATGAACAAAGTGGTTGATTTGTTGCAAGATATTGTGATACTACAAGAGTCCTTATTTTGGCCAAGAGGTAGCTTAAGGAGAAGATTTGGCCGCATTGCAAAATCTCATAGTATATTGGGAAAAATAACATAAATTACATCTTATATTATAAGAAAAGATTTGACCTCATGGCCAAATCTCAGATTTTATTGAATAAAATAACAAAAAGTACTTCTTATACTGTAAGAATTTTTTTGACCATATGGTCTAATCTATAGATTTATGAAAGATCATGATATGTGTTGTCAGAAGATCAAATTACATCCTATGGAAAAATTATATTGAGTATTTGTAATTATTGTATAGGCATATGTTTATTGCAAAATTATAAAGAATGTAACCATAAAATCTGATGGTAATTCTTTTACTATGAAAATACAGTATAATGGAAATTTCTATATAATAAAGTATAACAGGATGTATAAACTTGATAAAATGCTCTAATATTATTGAAGGTTACAATTACTCAAATCATATATTTCATATTCACAGCAAAAATAGTATTTTCAATAGTGCAAGAAATCATGTTTTTCATATTCATAGCAAAGAAGCTATCATTTGCAAGGTAGTGGTTGGACATAAAAAAATACAGGTGCTCTAGTAGATGAATCAAGCAATCGAGAAGAAGATGAAGACATTGAATTCTCAAGACTGAGTGCCTAATCTCATTGTTACAGAAACAAAGATTGCATTTAATTTTCATACATGATTCTTATTTAGAAAATGCTTTTGGTGTTTAATCTTAATATTATTCAATACTAATCTTACAAAAGAGTAGTAGTGTGATTTATAGTAATTGTAAGAGTAACGTGTCCACCTATTATCTTCAGGACACATCTTAGCAGTCCATCGGAAAGGATGTCTAGAAAGCTCCGCCCGGCACTCCCATGGAATGTTATGGGGTTTGCGATCTAGGACTTTTCGCATCTACCACGTAGCGGAAGTATTCTAACCGTTCCCACTTAGGACCCGACCTGAATCCAATTTTCCCTACTGATCATTTTCTAAACGGCAACTAACGTCGAACCTGAGTGAACTACTTTATGCAGAAACGCCAAGTCGGAAGTGGATTCACGCTGCACTTGGTTCAAGGAGAATGGGAGACAAGAGGGATGCAAAGCTCAACCTCTCTGCCATAAGGCATAGTCCCATTCTGTTCCCCTAAAACAACGTAAATCAGGGTTATTGTAACTTAGTTTCTAGGTCAACGCTCTTGCTGTTCGTGTTCTTTGAATGATCTTCTTACTCTCCATCATGATTGAGAAAAGTTCTCGGCCAACCGGGACCACCCATCCATAGGACGGACCCATGGCCACATCCACCGCACTTTCCTCAAGTTGTTTTTGCTATCTAATTACCTACCACATTTAGTTGGACATGCATCAATCAGCTTCATTAATTAGCTTGTTAGGCACTGGTTCCTTTACGTAATCATAGCACTTGACATAGAAAAACAATGTCAAACAAGTTCCTTTTCAACCGCTTATCATATTTATCTTGGAATACATTTATAAAGTCTAGCCCATAGGCTTATTCATAATCCGCCCTCCAACAATCCATAGGGATTACTAATCCAAGATTCCGTCCATAGACTAGTATGCGGGCCTCGAGATTCAATCCCGAGTCACGTTGGCCTCTTGTGCAGGGCCCGGAAGGCAAGGGATTTACAGCTAGAGCCCCCTCTAGCACCCAAGCATCCTCCTGCTCCAAGTAGTACTCAACGGAGAGACCTCTCGCAACAGGTTCAGTCCACCTTCCCGGCGTGGTTAACAAACCCCTTGGTTAGGGTTAGGCAGGAAGTCGAGGGTAACTGAAGTTGCCTCTCCCTTTAGGCCTTCAACCTGAAGCATTAGATATCTTTTTATGCTTTAATTCCTTGAGCAAACAAAGCAAAACAGTGCTCTTAAAACTGTTACAAGCACAATCAATTCCATTGGTCGTTATTCTTGGCCAACTGCTAAGGAGTGAATCATTGTTTCCGAATGCATCCAACACTCGATCCGGGATCAATTTTGACTTGGCAAGATCCCCAAGTGTTTGTTTGTTAACCCTATATCCTTAGGTTAGGGCCGTACCCTATTAACCTGACTTAATCAATACCTTAAGTTAAATTAGCAGTACATATGTTATTCCAATTTACTGATTGGTCCTTTGCTTCCAAGCAAATATCTAATCCCCATATCTTGGTCACTTTACCCAAGAAAGGTACTATATTAGCAAGATTATTCATCCTCTTGTAAGATAACTTGCGTAAGAATCTGCAATCTCATTCCGAGGAATTGGCCATTCCCTTGTGATGAAATCACAAGATCATGCGACTCTACAACTTGTTGCACAAGTGTCACATCAAAACTATGGGACTATTTACACATCGAATGGAGTCTTATAATCATGAAATCATGATTAGATATAACAATCCATTCCTGATTGCATTAGACTGACATTGTCGGTCCTAGGGTTCCAAGTTCAAACTGAGTTTGATCCTTTTAGCGAGCGAACCTTAGGGTAAAAACCCTAGCTCGTTTCTCCCAATTATGTACTATTGTCCCTACATTCCGTGAATGTGGGTAAGTCTTTACGGTATAAGAGTTTCAGTTTTGGTAATAAGAGTGATTAGGTCATGTCCTCAACGTGCTAAATCCTAGTTAGCACTTGAGATATGTTGCATTGATTTAACCATTCCTAATGGAGCCCCTCATGGTTTTAGGTGTTTAGGTTAAACCAATTTACTTGTCTATTCTTGAAGATAATTACGCTACCATTTTCGTAACCACATTATTCATTGCCTACATATAAGTTGATTTACAAACCCTAACTTTTGGAGTTAAGATCAAGGCATATGTTGAGCTATAGCATAATTCCAATTCATCCTTATATAACATGCATTCAAGATTTATTCTACTAAACATTAGGGTTTTACGTTTGAACCATGCAGCTTTTTCTAACTTCTTGTCTAAATGAGATTGTTGTACGTTGAATGAGTATTACACAGACTTTCATAACTATTTATGTATTTGATTGAGATTTAAGCCAATCGACTAGAGTTTAATCTACTTTAAGCAACTCAAGAACCATTTCCCTGCCTTGCAAATTCCTATGGATTATTAGCAACTTCTTTTAATGAATCATTTCGAAGTAAAGATGCCTAATAATACGACATGTGATTTATTCTTTCCATGTTTAATCAAAGTGTACAATAATAACTCCAAAAAGATGATCTTTAATTTATCTAAATTTGTTACTGTAACACATATAATAGATTTCTAAGGATGCATAGAGGTCTTATGTCCTTTCATTCGTTCCATTGGAAAAATACAAATGACCAATTCCTTGATCGTAAGCTATTTTCTTTTAATTTATCCAAAGTGTTTCAATCAAAAAAGTGCATCCTAATTTCATAAATGATCCATGCACAATCAAAATATTACGATTTTAATCAATTTTAGGAAGAAAAACCTAGACTTGTGGTGAAATGTCCACATGGATGCTAGGAGATGATCCTCCTGCGTTTGCGCATTGTGCCTTCTTAGGAGCCATCGCGAATTCGGTCTTTTCATCTTGGATGCAGATTTATGATCTTGGCCGATCTTCTTTGAACGCGAAACTCCCTTTGTGACTGCTTGCACCATCTTTAGGAGTCGGCTTTAGAAGGCTTTATAGGGTTCGTCCTTAAGCTTCAAGGAAAAAGAGGTGTGAAAGGTTGCTTTGGTAAGGCAAATAAAAGGGGATTTAAAAAGATCCCAGGGTAACAAGAACCCGCTTGAGAGGGCAATAGGAAAGGGGTTTTAGAATCTCGGCTAATAGGAGCTTGTGGGAACCTAAGGGGGAAAAGGGCTTAATGAGCCTTTTTAAAGGCCTCGGATAGGACTCCACGGGAAACGTGCTACTAAATGGACTTTAATGGATTGGTAAAAGGGGGGCAAGGGGTGTAGAAGACCTTAAAGAGGGGTTTTTCGCGGGGGGGGAACCCACGGGGAGGAGTTTAAATCCCGGGGAGGGAAAGATTTTAAAATGCAAGCGGTGGACAAAAGGGGGGGAAAGGGGGCTTAAAGAGCCCCCTTAGAAGCTTCAAGAAGCTTCTAGAAAGCTTCTGGTAATGTGGAGAGCCCACATGGAGGAAGAAGATGATTTCGGCGGCAGCTATGTGGACAGCGCTGGGGCGGCCTCAGCTTCAAGCGACAGCGTGGCAGCAACAATTGGTAGCTTTAATTCTCCCTCTCAAGGACAGCGTCTGATTGTCACGGCCTTTTTCTCCTCCTCTCTCCTTCTCCGTCAGCGTTTAGCTGTACCCCTCCAGCTCCCTTGGCCATGGTTTTTATAGGGAGAGGGGAGAGGTACCTCCCTCCGTCCATGCACCATTTTGCATGGCATTCACCCCCCTGCAAGCTCCAGCAAGGAGCTTAATCACCCTTGCTATTTCCCTCTCCTCCGGCACGACAGTCAGCTAGGGGAGAGTGGGATAATTTTAGAAAAAATTCTATTATTTTCCATAGATTATCCTTTTGGCCTCCTAAGAGGAGGTTCTTGTAAAGAATGCGGTTTTAGGAATCAGAATGATTACATTCTCTCCCCCTTGGAGGAATCGAGATGTCCTTGTCTCGAGATAAACCAGGGATATTGATGGTTGAGAGTGCTTTCATCTATCCAAGTGGCATCCTCCTCAGGATAATCTTTCCACGGGACGAGGCATTCTCTCAAGGTTCTGGATCTCAGTTGTCTCTCCCTAACATCTAAGATCCTGTCAGGCCGTAGTTCAAGGACACCTTGACTAGGCATTACAACTTGTTGGTCATCAAGCACATGGTTAGGATTAGGTACATACTTCTTCAATAGGGTGATATGGAATACATTATGAACCTTTAGGTTCTCAGGGAGTTGCAGTCTATAAGGATTAGGTCCTAGGAACTTAAGGATCTTGTATGGTCCACAATACATTGGACTTAGCTTCTTGCAATCTCCTAAGGATAGAGAACTCTTCTTTGGACGTACGCGAATGAAGACCATGTCTCCTTCCTCGAAGATTCTATCTTGACACTTCAAATCTGCGTATGCCTTCTATCTATTCTTGGCAGCTTGGATGTCCTGTCTTATTGACTTTATTTGGTCATCCATCTCTTCCAACATTTGCCTTGAAGCTTCAACCCTCAAGGTTGGATCTGAGAAGTTTAGGGGACTTCGACGGTCATGACCATATAATGCTTGAAAAGGGGTTCATATGAATGCTTGGTTGGTAAGAAGCATTGTAGGCAAATTCAACCAAAGGCAAGTATTGGATCCACCTTTTTGGTTCACGACAGCAGTGTGACCTAAGCATATCCTCGATGACTTGATTGACTCACTCTGTTTGGCCATCCGTTTGGGGATGGTAAGCTGTGCTAAAACAGAGTTGAGTCCCAATGGCTTCGAAGATAGCTCTCCAGAAGTGTGATGTGAAGAGAGAATCATGATCACTAATGATTCTTTTGGGTAGCCCATGTAGCTTGAATATCTCCTTGATAAACATCCTTGCAATGTCTGAAGCTTTATAGTTTGTCTTTACTGGAATAAGGTGTGCAACCTTAGTCAACATGTCAACCACAACCATAATGGAGTTGTATCCTCCCTGAACTTGGGATAGGCCAACAAAAAAGTCCATACTGATGAATTCCCATTTCATTTGGGGAATGTCAAGTGGTTGCAACTTCCCTAGCATCTTGACATGTTCGGCTTTGATACGTTGACAAGACAAACACTCAGTGACATATTTGAGCACGTCACCTTTAAGTCTCTCCCAATGGTAGCTCTTTCTAATTGCATTGAGATCATAGCCAGGATATCCTGAAAAAGGGGAATCATGAGCTTTCCACAACATCTTTTTCTTAAGTGACTGGCTTGTCGGTATACATAGCCTCGTTCTATAGTAGACAAGTCCACTATTGATAGAGAATTCATGATACTTAACTTGTAGCTTTTGGTCCTGATCCTTGATAGAGATCTCCCTTAGCATCTTTTGATAGACTGGATCATGGCATGCTTCCTCTCTAGCTAGCTCAAGAATTGGATTGTTTGGCATAGCTACCTTTGTAGCTAGAGATCTAGATGTTCATGGATTTTGCAAGATTAATGAGTTAAGGAATGCCTTGCGACTGAGTGCATCAGCAACTACATTCTCCTTTCCTGGTCGATATTTGATTTCAAAATCATACTCCTCCAACACTTCAATCCACCGACGTTGCCTCATGTTGAGCTCATTCTGAGTAAAGATCCTGTTGAGACTTTTATGATTAGTCACTAGAGTAAACGTGTTACCCAACAGGTAGTGTCTCCAAAGCTTTAGGGCATGGATGACAGCTAACAGTTCTAGATCATGGGTAGCATAATTCTTCTCATGGCTCTTCAGTTTCCTTGAAGAGTATGCTATAAGATGACCTTCCTGCATGAGCACACATCCTAAGGCAAGTGCGCTAGCATCGGTTACTACCTCGAACTCCTTACTGAGGTCTGGAAGTCTTAGGATAGGTGTTGATACCAAACTTTGCTTCAATCTCTCAAAGCTGGTTTGTTCGGGAGTTGACCAAGTAATTAAAGTTTGCTTCTTTAGTAAGTCCGTCAGAGATGCTGCAATCAAAGCATAGTTTTTGATAACGATCTTATACCATCCTGTCAATCCAAGAAAATTGCATATTTCTTTGATAGTTGTTGGTATTGGCCATTCTAGCACATCTATGACTTGGCTGGATCCATTGAGATTCTTTCCACTGATATGATGAATCCCAGATATTCAATCTGACATTTGAAGAATGCACACTTCTTCATCTTAGCATACAGCTTATGTGCCCTCATTGTCTCAAGGACAATCCAAAGTTGGGGTTCATGATCTTCTTCCTGCTTGGGATAGACTAAAGTGTCGTCGAAGAAGACGAGCACAAAGTCATCAAGGTATGGCCTAAAGATATCCTGCATTAACCTGTTGAAGGTGGCAGGCGCATTCATAAGCCCGAATGACATAACTAGGAACTCAAAGTGTCCATATCTTGTGTTGAATGCCGTCTTTGGGATATCTTTATCATTGATCGTTATCTGATAGTAACCAGACCTAAGATCAATCTTGGAGAAGATCTTCGCACCTTGAAGACGATCAAAAAGCTCATCTATTCGAGGAATATGGTACTTTTTCTTGACAGTTGATTGATTCAACCCTCTGTAATCAATACACAGTTGAAGTGTTCCATCTTTCATTTTCTGGAATAGTATTGGAGCTCCCCATGGTGAATTGCTAGGATGAATGTAGCCCTGATCTAGCAGTTGCTTGAGTTGTTCCTTCAGCTCAATTGCTTCCGGGATGGACATTCTATAGAGTCTTTTTGCAATTGGCGCAGCTCCTAGAACTAGCTTGATCTCATGATCCACTTCTCTTTGAGGCGAGATTTTTGTTAACTCTTCAGGAAATACGTCTGCGTATTCCTTTAGCCATGAAGGTCCTTCACTAGACTCCTACTTTTGATCTAACTTATCGAGCTTAATCAAGTAGACAGGTAGTCCTTTTCTGACTCCCTTTATAATCCGAGATGCCTTGGCCAATTGAATTTTTGGCACTCCAGCCTCACCTTGAGTTGTGACTAAATCCCCTTTAGAGTTCCAAAAGGAAACTTGGCCCTTTCCACAATGAATGTGGGCGTCATTAGGTTTAAGCCAATCCATTTCGAGTAGACACTCATGGATACCTAGGCTCATGACTCTGAATTTGACCGAAGTCCTCTTTCCTCCCATAAAGAATTTCACCTTAGCAGTTTGCCTGGTACAAGTAACCTCACGACCATTTGCCAATTCCACAAGCAAGATAGGTGCTTCTACTGTGGCTATTCCTAATCTTCTTGCACAAGCTGGTGAGATAAAGGAATGTGTACTGCCACAATCAATCAAGGTCTTGAAACATTTACCTTGATAGTCCAACGATGTCTGAATCACTAAGAACTAGCGATTCGGCCCTTTCTTGTAAAGAGCGGCATGGACTGTCGCCCTTTCAAACTCTGCTTCCATGGTCGGATCTTCTTCTTCTTCACACATTTCCCTATTGGCAACACAAGCGGTTCTTCCTCTGCCTGGGTTAGTGGCTCCTTGACCACGGCCAATTCCTTGGAAAGGTTCTTGGCGATGTCCTCCTCCAAGCTTGGGACATTGCTTCTTGAAATGACTGGGCTCGTTGCAGTGGAAACATCGGAGGTTTCGGCCATTGCTTTCAGTAGGGACAAAGTTGTTGACATTATTAGTCCTTTCTTTCTTTCTTTGTCCCCGATTCCGACCTTGAGCTCTCTTCATTTGAGGTCTAAATGCTCGCCTGTTGTTCGGGTCATTAAAAGACCAAGTTTTATTACCCCTTGGCCTAACCTCCTGCACCTCCTGAATTATAGGCACAGCTCGAATAAGTGCGTCTTGAAGATCTGATGGGCGCATAGATTCAAGACAGGGTATTCACTGGTGGATTTAAACCAACACAAAATTTTGACACCAACTGTGTCATGTCCATCTGTGGTGCATACTTAAGAAGTGAGACGAATTTAGAGTAGTATGCGTCAAGAGTGAGTCCCAGCTGTTTTAGCTTGTAAAACGCATTCATTTTCTGTGTGCAATACGCAGGTCTTAAGTATCTTCCTTGCGCGACTTTCTTCAGCTTTTCCGAGGTAACGGATCCTTCCGTAATCCCTTGATCTCTACGCCATTGCTTCCACCAAAGCCTGGCTTCGCCGGTGAGCTTTAGCTTGGCGAGCATAGCCTGGTTGGCAAGTGCAATACCGACTGCTTCAAAGTAATCCTCCATGGATTCAATCCGAAATCCAGCATCTGCTTGGATGGACCTACCTCTCCCGTCAAATTCGGGCGGCTTAATTTGCTTGAGAAGAAACTTCTTCCCGTGGATTACAGCAATACTTGATGTAGGAGGCGAACTGGGAATTTTTACCTGGGGTTGTGCCTGGGTAAAGGTTTCTTAATGTTATTACTCATTAATCGTTACGATTTATATTTCATCTCCATTTCAGCTATCAACCAAGCAATCTAACCACTTAACTTCTTATCAATTCTCATGAAAAAAATAAACATTGATAAAAAGAAGTCTTATTGCATTTATATGGGCATAGCCCTTTCGGGATACAACATTTCTTGGGATGATAGGGCAACTGTTTACATTTAGTTTGGGGAGAATGATGTCATATTACATTTATCTATGGGAACTAGATAATAGTATGGTTTCGGGTCATGGATCTTCAGGAATCGGTAAGTCATTGGAAGATCAGGGTATCCTTTCCTTTGAAACCCATTCTTCTCATAGTGCCCCAACACTTTGATCCTATTGGCCGGGATTACACGGGTCACTTCCTCATATACATATGAGTTTAGCTCAACCCTCCGACCTCGAATATGTAAAGTTGAGTTTACGTGAGCCTCCACAAAAATGAACAGTTTCACGATCTTCAGGTCTTCCAATCACTTGATCCTCTTGAGGTTGGTTTGAAGGTATGCAAACTGATGGGTGGCTATATAGTAGATTCCTCAAGTACCCGTCCATCTTCGTTCCACATACAAAGGCGATGGATTATAAATACGCTCTAGGATGTTCATCATCTCAACCCTTTGTCGGTAATCCAGGGTATGCATCGCAGTCATAAACATGACACGGAACACTAAGAATCTGTTCCATGCTTCATAATTCTGCAAGACAGCATTGACAGTAAGGAAATGTTTGGAACAACAACATTTTCTTTACTTCATCTTAATAAGATTTCATAAAAACAAATCCTTCGTTGGTTCACTTTGATACCAACTGTAACGTGTCCACCTGTTATCTTCAAGACACGTCTTAGCAGTCCATTCGAAAGAATGTCTAGAAATCTCTCCCTGGCACTCCCATGGAATGTTACGGGGTTTGTGATCTAGGACTTTCCGTGTCTGCCACGTAGCGGAAGTATTTTGGCCGTTCCCACTTAGGACCGACCTGAATCAGGGTTTTTCCTACTGGTCATTTTCTAAATGGCAACTAGTGTCAAACCCGAGTGAACTACTTTACGCAAAAACACCAAGTCTGAAGTGGATTCACGCTGCACTTGGTTCAAGGAGAATGGGAGACGAGATGGATGCAAAGCTCAACCTCTCTGCCATAAGGCATAGTCCCATTTCGTTCCCCTAAAACAACATAAATCAGGGTTATTGTAACTTAGATTCTAGGTCAACGCTCTTGCCGTTCGTGTTCTTTGAACGATCTTCTTGCTGTCCATCATGATTGAGAAAAGTTCCCGGCCAACCGGGACCACCCATCCGTAGGACGGACCCATGGCCACATCCACCGCACTTTCCTCAAGTTGTTTTAGTTATCTAATTACCTACCACATTTAGTTGGATATACATCAATTAGCTTCATTAATTAGCCCGTTAGGCACTGGTTCCTTCACGTAATCATAGCACTTGACATAGAAAAACAATATCAAACAAGTTCCTTTTCAACAGCTTATCATATTTATCTTGGAATACATTTATAAAGTCCAACCCGTAGGCTTATCCATAATCCACCCCAAGGCTATCCAACAATCCACAGGGATTACTAATCGAAGATTCCGTCCATAGACTAGTATGCGGGCCTCGAGATCCAATCCCAAGCCACGTTGGCCTCTTGTGCAGGGCCTAGAAGGCGAGGGATTTACGGCCAGATCCCCTTCTGGCACCCAACCATTCTCCTGCTCCAAGTAGTGCTCAACGGAGAGACCTCTCGTGGCGGGTTTGGTCCACCTTCCCGGCACCGTTAACAACCCCCTTAGTTAGGGTCAGGTAGGCAGTCGGTGGTAACTGAAGCTGCCTCTCCTTTCAGGCCTTCAACCTGAAGCATTAGATATCTTTTCATCCTTTAATTCCTTGAGCAAACAAAGCAAAACAGTGCTCTTAAAACTATTACAAGCACAATCAATTCCATTGGTCGTTATTTTTGGCCAACTGCTAAGGAGTGAATTCTTCTTTCCGAATGCATCCAACACTCGATCCGGGATCAAATTGGACTTGGCAAGATTCCCAAGGGTGCGTTTGTTAACCCTATATCCTTGGGTTAGTGCCATACCCTATTAACCGGACTTAATCAATACCTTAAGTTCAATTAGCAGTACATATATTATTCCAATTTATGGATTGGTCCTTTGCTTCCAAGCAAATATCTAATCCCCATATCTTGGACACTTTACCCAAGAAAGGTACTATATCAGGACAATTATTCATCCTCTTGCAAGATAACTTGCATAAGAATTTGCCAATCTCATTCTGAGGAATTGGCCATTCCCCTATGATCAAATCACAAGATCATGCGACTCTACAACTTTTTGCACAAGTGTCGCATCAACTATGGGACTATTTACCCATCGAATGGAGTCTTATAATCATGAAATCATGATTAGATATAACAATCCGTTCCTGATTGCATTAGGCCGACATTGTTAGTCCTAGGGTTCCAAGTTCAAACCGAGTTTCATCCTTTTAGCGAGCGAACCTTGGGGTAAAAACCCTAGCTCGTTTCTCGCAATTATGTACTATTGTCCCTACATTCCGTGAATGTGGGCAAGTCTTTAGGGTATAAGGGTTTCAATTTTGATAATAAGAGCGATTAGGTCATGTCCTCAACGTGCTAAATCCTAGTTAGCACTTGAGATATGTTGCATTGATTTAACTATTCCTAATGGAGCCCCTCGTGGTTTTAGATGTTTAGGTTAAACTAATTTTCTTGTCTATTCTTGAAGATAATTACGCTATCATTTTCATAACCACATTATTCATTGCCTATGTATAAGTTGATTTACAAACCCTAACTTTTCGGGTTAAGATCAAGGCATATGTTAAGCTATAGCATAATTCCAATTGATCCTTATATAACATGCATTCAAGATTTATGCTACTCAACATTAGGGTTTCATGTTTGAACCATGCAACTTTTTCTAACTTCTTGTCTAAATGAGATTTTTGTACGCTGAATGAGCATTACACAACCTTTTGTAACTATTTACATATTTGATTGAGATTTTAGCCAATCGATTAGAGTTTAATCTACTTTAAGCAACTCAAAAAACCATTTCCTTGCCTTGCAAATTCCTATGGATTATTAGCAACTTCTTTTAATGAATCATTTCGAAGTAAAGATGCCTAATAATGCGACATGCGATTTATTCTTTCCATGTCTAATCGAAATGTACAATAATAACATCGAAAAGATGATCTTTAATTAATCTAAATTTGTTACTGTAACGCATATAATAAATTGCTAAGGATGCATGGACGTCTTATGTCCTTTCATTCATTCCATTGGAAAAATACAAATGACCAATTCCTTGATTGTAAGCTATTTCCTTTTAATTTATCCAAAGTGTTTCAATAAAAAAAGTGCATCCTAATTTCATAAATGATCCATGCACAATCGAAATATTACGATGTTAATCAAGTTTAGGAAGAAAAACCTGGACTTGTGGTGAAATGTCCACATGGATGCTAGGAGATGATCCTCCTGCGTTTGCACCTTGTGCCTTCTTAGGAGCCATTGCGAATTCGGTCTTTTCATCTTGGACGTGAATTTATGATCTTGGCCGATCTTCTTCGAACGCGAAACTCCCTTTGTGACTGCTTGCACCATCTTTCGGAGTCGGCTTTAGAAGGCTTTATAGGTTTCCTCCTTAAGCTTCAAGGAAAAAGAGGTGTGAAAGGTTGCTTTGGGAAGGCAAATAAAAGGGGATTTAAAAAGATCCCAAGGTAACAAGAACCCGCTTGAGAGGGAAATAGGGAAGCGGTTTTAGAATCTTGGCTAATGGGAGCTTGTGGGAACCTAAGGGGGAAAAGGGCTTAATGAGCCTTTTTAAAGGCCTCGGATAGGACTCCATAGGAAAGGGGCTACTAAATGGACTTTAATGGATTGGTAAAAGGGGGGCAAGGGGTGTAAAAGACCTTAAAGAAGGGTTTTGGTGGGGGGGGGGGGGGCGGGGGGGAAACCCACGGGGAGGAGTTTAAATCTCCGGGAGGGGAAGGTTTTAAAATGCACACGGTGGACAAAAGGGGGGGAAAGGGGGCTTAAAGAGCCCCTTAGAAGCTTCAAGAAGCTTCCAGAAAGCTTTTGGTAACGTGGAGAGCCCACGTGTAGGAAGAAGATGATTTCGGCGGCAACTATGTGGACAGTGCTGGGGGGGCCTTAGCTTCAGGTGACGGCGTGGCAGCAGCAATTGGCGGCTTTAATTCTCCCTCTCAATGGCAGCGTCTGATTGTCATGGCCTTTTTCTCCTCCTCTCTCCTTCTCCGTCAGCATTTAGCTGTACCCCTCTAGCTCCCTTGGCCATGGTTTTTATAGGGAGAGGGGAGAGGTACCTCCCTCCCTCCATGCATCATTTTGCATGGCATTCACCCCCCTGCAAGCTCCAGCAAGGAGCTTAGTCACCCTTTCTATTCCCCTCTCCTGTAGCACGACAATCGGCCGGGGGAGAGAGGGATAATTAAAATTTTTTGCCATTATTCCCCATAAATTATCCTTTTGGCCTCCTAAGAGGAGGTTCTTATAAAGAATGTGGTTTTAGGAATCGGATTTATTACAGTATGGATTGAAATGATCAAAATCTATGTAGTTTAACTTAAAATAAAAAATGAAGTAGGGAAGACTTGAAAACTTGTTGTAATTAGCAAAAGTTAGTAATGTGTGCCAACGTAACAAAAATCACCCGTGAAGTAGAGCAGACACGCTGTGGAGTGGCAATCATTCACTGCCTTGTTGAATTACTGAAGCCTTGGAGCAAGATTTCTGATTTGAAGGCGCAGGTAGTTTTGGTCATAATACCCTAATTTGAATCAAATTTTTGACTGCATAATCTATTTTTTTGAGATAATAAAACATCAGAGAACAGTCAAAGAAGAGGAGGATAGAACTGCCAAAGATTAGGGCCCCTTGGACCCCCCGTTGGAGGCATTGCCCCTAAACCCCTACCGAGGGTGCTACCCTCGGACCCGTGCTAGGGGCATTGCCCCCAAACCTCCACAAGGGGGTGCTGCCCCCTGGACCTACAAGGGGAGCTATCCCAAAACCCTGAGAGGGAGCATTGCTCCCAAACCTCCACACCGAGGAGGACATTGCCCTAAAACTCTCACCAAGGGCTTTTCTACTAGACCCACTCCTTCCCCGTTGCCTGTGTTGGTAGGAAGACGAGAGACGAAAGGAAGAGAGGAGAGAAGAGAGATATGAGACACCGGAAGTGGAACCCAAGAAGTGTGTCAACTGAGCACACATGATAGGAATATATAGAGGGGACCTGGGGCGCTATATATAGACAGACTATATATAGCTAACATGGGTTTTCCCTTGGGGGCTCAAGGAAAAAACCCACAGCTCTATATAGGCCTACCGTTATATTAATATTCAAAATATAAAATTACAAAGTTGAACTTACAAGAGCCTATTCATAGGCATCAAAGGAGCTACATCACTCGTGAATTACAACATCAACGGAGAATGAGCTACATCACTCAGGAGCTACATCACTCCTGAATTACAACAGCCTATTCAGAGGCATCAAAAGAGCTTTATCACTCCTAAATATACAACATGTAAAATAAGGATAAGCGACATCACTGCAAAAGATAAAATCTCCAAGCAATTCCTTCAACTGAACTGGGGATGTAAGCAGTATATCTGTCACATCAAAACTTAAAGAAAAATGTTACAGTGACATTAGAACAACACAAGGTCTATAGAGACGGTTCACGACGCCGCTCTATAGACAACATAACACATGTGGGCCCCCATGAACAGAATATAAATAATTTTTTTTTCCATAAGTTGAAATATAGATGCTTATCAGCTGGAATATAGACCCTCATCAACTGGAAAGAATATAAACGAAACAATGTATCATCAGCTAGAATATAGAGGCTCATCAATGGAATAACGAACGAGGAGGATCATCATGAAGTATGGAAATATCAACATCCAAAAGTAATATTAATGTTGAAATGTAAAGAGAGAGATTTCAACTTGAAAATGTCAAAAACTGATTAAATGTGTTAAAAGTCTGATCCTAGCATGTGGTAACTAAATCAATGGGGGACATCTATGAGAATTCGTTGAAGGAGGTTGTTCAACTGCTCTATAATGTAGCCATGATCATCAATTGGCAAAAAAAAAGCGTAATGTCATACCGATATTTTGATACTGTGAGTGCAGCCTTCATCTTCCGATTTCACAAGGCACTTACAAAATTGTGACTTGAGAATATACGTCGTGTGCTCTATTCCCACAAATGTCAGGCTGAATCCTTGATAGGAAAGACAATCTCCTAGTAAGGATCCTTTTGTCGAACGATTGTAAAGAACAGCCTCGTGACGATCTTAACGGACTGTAACGTGTCCACTAGCATCAATTAGGACACATCTTAGCAGTCCATCGGAAAGGATGTCTAGAAAGCTCCACCCGGCACTCCCATGGAATGTTATGGGATTTGTGATCTAGGACTTTTCACGTCTGCCACGTAGCAGAAGTATTCTAGCCGTTCCCACTTAGGATCGATCGGAATTAGGATTTTCCTAATTGTTCCTTTCCTAACAGCAAACTAGCGTCGGACCTAAGTGAACTACTTTACGCAGAAATGCCATGTCCAAAGCGGATTCACGTTGCACTTGGTTCAAGGAGAATGGGAAACGAGAGGGATGCAAAGCTCAACCTCTCTGCCATAAGGCATAGTCCCATTCCATTCCCCTAAAACATCGTAAATCAGTTAAGACATAACTCTAGGTCAACGCTTTCGTTGTTCTATCCTTTGACAATCATCCTGCTATTCTTCGAGATTTGAGAAAAGTTCCCGGCCAACCAGGACCACCCAACCATAGGACGGACCCATGGCCCATCCTCCACACTTTCCTCGGTTTGTTTTAGTTATGTAATTATCTAACACATTAATTTGGACATGTAACAATCAGCTTCCTTAATTAAACCGTTAAGCACTAGTTCCTTGACGTAATCTTATTATGTGACATAGAAAAACAATATCAAACAAGTTCTTTATTAACATATAATCATATTTATCTTTGAAATACAAGGAATTCCGCCCGTAGGCTTGTCCATAATCCGCCCGAAGGCTATCCAGTAATCCATAGGGATCACTATTTCAAGCTTCCGCCCATAGACTAGTATGCGGGCCTCGAGATCCAATCCTGAGTCACGTTAGCCTCTTGTGTAGGACCTGGAAGGCGAGGGATTTACAGCCAGAGCCTCCCCTGGCACCCAAGCGTCCTCCTGCTCCAAGTAGTGCTCAACAGAGAGACCTCTCATGGTGGGTTCGGTCCACATTCCCGGCGCCGTCAACAACCCCCTTGGTTAGGGTTAGGCAGGCAGTCGGGGGTAACTAAAGCTGCCTCTCCCTTCAGGCCTTCAACCTGAAGTATAGATATTCATTTAATTTGTAATTCATAAATCAAACAGTGCTCTAAAATCTCTAGCAAGCAGAAACATTTCCATTAAGCGATCTTGTTGTTGGCAAACTGCTAAGGAAAGAATCTTTTCTTTTGAACGCATCTAGTACTCGATCCAGGGTACCTTGCAACTTGGCAAGATCCTTTATATTATGGGTTATGGCGTATCCTATTAACCCAACTTGGTCAACCCTAAAGTTCATTGGATACTTTAGTTTCCGGTTTTTAACCTTCCTTATTTAGAAGGATATCAAAGAATACATCCTTTTGCAAGATAACTTTCGTAAGGATCCGCTATCATTTTTGAGGGTATTCAACCTTTCTTCTTGTGAATCAATCACAAGACCATATGACTTTGTACTTGTTGCGCAAGTCCTGCATCGTAATATGCGATGAAACAATCCGTTTCAGTTTTTTTAAGCTGACGTTTGTCAGACCTAGGGTCTCCTTTTATTATTTTCTTTAAGAACCTCAGGGACAAACCCTAGTTCTTTTACGTTACGATTTATTGACCCTACAATCAGGGAAGCTAGGCAAGTATTTAAGGTATAAATGTTTCTTGGATTTTTAAATCATTCCTGATGCATATTTCGCAGCATAGGTATTTTTAAGTTTATATTAATTCGGTTAACTTTTAGAAGGTAATATCGAGATCACCTCGGCATGATTTGTTATCTATGTGACGATTGATTTTTCAGTCCTAAACTTTATTGCTTCGAGGTTAGGTAAATTCAATTAATCTTCATTTTTTCCTTGCGAACAAAACTCATGCTAAATAAACAATCTTTCCCTTGCTAAGATTTGCAGTTAGCAATGATGACTTCCTAGAGTTTAAGCAACGTCAGAAACCTTTCATGAATTTCACCTTCTATGATGATTCGTTGTAAAAAGAATAGGGGTTAATGGTGCAAGATGTAGTTTTTATACCTTCAAGATTTAGCCGAAATATACTACTTTAGTGGGTAAATAATCTTGCTCATAATTCGTTTCAATGCATAATGCTATTTGAAGGAAAACTATGTTTTATACATTATCCATTTTGCATGTTCAATTAAACTAAATTCCTTCATCGTAAATAACTAGGACAAAAAATATCTTATCCTAACAATTCATCTTGCATGATTGAATTAAAACCGATATAAAACCAAGAAGGAAAAACCTGGTTTTGGGGTGAGATATCCACATGGATACCAGGAGATGACCCTCCCGCAGCTACTGCTTGGACTTTCTTAGGCGGCATCACAGTTGTAATCCTTCGAATGTGAAGGCAGCTTTACACCCCTTTTCGGAATTCCACCTCCACTTCAATACTCTTCTTCTTTCTTTCGAGACAAGGAGCCGTTAAGGAGTTAACCACGAGAAGGGGGTAATCAGACCTTTAAGGTCTTAGCTTCTTCGGGAGGGAAAGGTTTACAAAGCATAAAAAGGCCCTATAGGGGTATATACACAGTAAAAAGGGAGTGTATGAGTGTGGTTTCGCAAACATAAAAAGGGCCTTGAAAGGGTATAAAAAGAAGGGGGATCTTTGGGCACGGGCGTGGAAGGACTTAAGGGTTTCACACCCAGGGGGAAATTGAAGGGTAACACAAGGGTTTATAGCATGAGGGGGGGGGGAGGGGGAAGGTGTGTAAAAAGGGGACACGAGGGAGGGCGGAAGGCCCTTAAAAAGGGTTAAAATCGGGAGGGAAAATAAAAAGGGGCTTAGGGCCTCTTAGAAGCTTTAGAGCTTCAAAACCGAGGGGGGGGTGGGGTTCCAAGGGAAAGGGGGCTTAATTGACTTTAAGAATTTTGGGGGGGAAAAAATCCATGGGAAGGGGGGCCTTGGAAGAGCCCTTAGAATCTTCAAGAAGCTTCTGTAAACTTGGTGGAACCACGTGGATGAGAGTAGGGTGACTGAATTGGCAGCGACGATGTCTTCCTTCTACCGGCGGCTTAATGACCCAGTCCCTCGAGCTTAGGCGGCGGCTTGCTCCTTCTCATGACCTCCACACGGCAATGATGCTCTCCCCTCTATCTCTCTTGACATGACCTGCAGCATCATGGCCTTATAGGCTTCTCAAAATCCTCTCTCCCTCCTCTACGTCAGTCCGGCAGTATGGCAGCTTTGACGGTCGTTCTCACCTCCACTCCTGTAGCTTGCGGCCCTCCCTAATTATATAGGGGAGGGGAGGGAATCCTCCCCCCTCCTATGTGTCATTCTGCATGCCCGCGGAGCCGCTGGCTCCTCTATCCCCTTCCCTCCTTCCAGCACGATGCGCCGCTGAGAAAGGAAATAAAATAATATCTGAAATATTACATGGACACTTCAGAACTTGTGATGAAACAAAAATCCGGCGATCCGGTTGGATGAGAGAGAGAGAGCGCCGGGGATAGTCTGCTGCCTGCTCTTTTAGGGGAAGGCCTGCAACTGTTCTTTAGGGTTTTTTTACAACACAAAAAAACTTTGCAAACGTTTGATCCCATCATGTGGAGCAGTGGACGGTGAAATTTTTATTTTCTGACCTCGCCTACTTTGCGCCAAAAAGAAGATTTTCCCAAAATTCACAGACACTGCATTTCCGACAGCGAGCAAGTTGGGTGCCACTTTACTAGCCTCCTTACCCTACTCTCTCTCTCTCTCTCTCTCTGTGTCTGTCCCAGTCCAGCAATGCAATGTCAAAGAGAACGAAAACGGTCAATAGCCTTTAAGCCTCAGAAGTTGGAGGCTTGATCAAGGCTTTACATAGCCTTATCCTAGTCAATTATGCTGCGTACCTTACGTGGTGCATATAGGCTTTTCGCCCGTCGATCTGATCAGATCAGACCAACGCTTTGTAAAGAACAGCCTGTGAAACCAGAAGACGATGGCAGGAGATAGATTTACCGTGACGATCCTGACATGTCAAACTGTCTGCCTAGACAAGCGAGAAAATGCCCTAGGGACGGAGAGCTGTGTCTGAGAGGATATATTCTGATTCATCCGTTCTTCTCCTTTGATGAGGGAAGCTGCTGCAGTCCTGAGATGCTGGCCGTGATGAAGAAGATATGGGATGCCTACCTTCCTGTGGGGAACGATTCTGGGAAGCATCCATTTGCGAATCCGATGGCGGATGGGGAGTTTGGTGCCATGGCAACAGGCCTGCCTGATGCACTGGTGCTGGTGGCGAGCAATGACGGGCTGCTGGAGGGAGGGGTGGCGTATGCAGAGGCATTGCAGAGCGCAGGGAAAACAGATGTGAAGGTCTTCAATGCCAACAACATGTATCTATTGTAAACACTAATGCTGGAACACTCTTTGTGATGTTGTAGAACCTCGCTCTAATACCATGTTGGTAATTGCGAGGAAGACGAGAGACGAAAGGAAGAGTGGAGAGAAGAGAGATATGAGACATCGGAAGTGGAACCCTAGAAGTGTGTCAACTGAGCACACATGATAGGAATATATAGAGGAGACATGGGGCGCTATATATAGACAGACTATATATAGCTAACAGCCCCTCCTTAAGAACTCACTATTGGGATATTGCCCCTATTTCCACAGTTAGAGATTTTGCCTACATACTCTCTATCCTACCCTACTAGAGATTCTACTCTCGAACTATCACTAAGGCGGCTTCAAAATCCTCAATGATATTACACATTACATATTAGATACATTAAATATACATAATTTTACAAAATATAATTTAATATATTTATTAATTATTAATATATTAATTTAATATATATATAAAATATATTTTTATAATATAATCCATAATATGCACATAATACGATATACTAATATAACATGATTTTGACTAAAATAGTATAACTTAAAAATAAAATGTAATATAATACATTTTACTATTATTAACAAGTGGGTAGTATAAGAGTTATAAATATTTAACCATGATAAAAATTATATTTCCTTCTCAAATAGCTTCTAATTGATGCTAAAATCTCCTCAATCTTTATAACTTTGTGTCATAGGAAATGAAATCTCCTATTCTTTAGAGGTCATTGTGGTTTCAACATTTAAGCACGAGGTCAAAGTTTCACATAAAATATCTTTATCCTTATTGTCATTTGGAATACATGAAATAAAGGTTTTGATCATTTGATCAAATATTTTCTAATGGAGATCACATAGATTATTTATCCTTGTTGACATTCAATAAAGGCTTTCACCATTTGGCTAAATCTTTTTCTATGGACATCACAAATGTAAAATACCGAACACTACACGCATGAACCCCTTTTTAAGTACTGGGGATGATAATATTGCATTTTGATAAATTACCAGGATAATGGAAAAATTTTCCCCTCCCCAGCCGACTATCCTGCTGGAAGGGGAGGGGAATAGAATGCATGATAAAGCTCCTTAGTGGAGCTCGCTGCTACTAGTTGCCATGGCGCAGACACGTAGGGGAGGAAGGATTCCCTCCCCCTTACCTATATAAACTAGGGGGGGATCGCCAACAGAGGGAGAAAAAAGGAGAAGAGACGGACACTCTGTAGCATCGTGAGGGGAGAGAGAGATCGAGGACGGACTCGCTAATGCTTCCGGGAGTGGAGATGAGGCGCTGATGTCTGCTGAAGGCCAGGACGTCGTCACCTCTGCTATCAGGCCGCGCCCAGCCGTCAAATGCCGCCAATTCGGCGCTGTGATTTCCCCCTCCTGCCACGTGTCTTAAAGAAGCTGTAGAAGCTTTTGAGGGGAAGCTTCTAAGGGGGCTTTATAAGCCTCCTTTTTCCCCCAAAAGGACTCAGTCCTTAGAGATCTTATTACCCCCCCTCTCGTGTCTTAAAACCTTCCAAGCCCCCCTTCTTGTGTAACCCGCCGTGTTTAAATTCCCTTGGCCCCTTTCCTTTGTGGCATATTGAAACCCCCCCCCCCTCCTGTATATTAAAAAAACCTCTCCTAAGCCCTTCCTGTGGGCTTGGGATTACTTTTCCCCCCCAATTTCTTCCCTAAGGGCCTTAGGCCCCGTTTTATAGCCTTTAAGGCTACTTTTTCCCCCCTTGGAGTTTCCCCCTTAGGGCCTTTTCACCCATAAAAGGTTACCCCTAAAGGGCCTTTTTTCCACCCTCCTGTGTTTTAAATCCCCCCCCCCCCCTTTAGGCCTTTTTTTCTTACCCCTCCTCGAATTTCCCCCCTTGAACCCCTCAAGCCCTTTTTTCCCGTGTAAAAACGAGCCCTACTCGCGGAGGATTTCCACAATACCCCCTTTCCTGATTTTAGAACCCTTTCTGTGCTTCTTCCCTCTTCTACACACCCATCCCTTTAAAGAGTCTCCACGAAGGGAAGCAAAAGAAACTTGTAAAGGACGGTGGAAATGAAGAAGGAAATTCGCAAAAGCAGCATCTACAACGGGAAGGCTACACTCACAATGCCTCCTAAGAAAGCCCAAGGCGTAGCCACGGGAGGGTCGTCTCCCAACATCCACGTGGATATCTCACCCCAAGCCCAAGTTTTCCTTCCTAATTTTTATTTGGTATTCTTGTAATTCAATCTTGCAAGGTTAATTGTTGGAAATAAGATATGTTTTTGTCCTAAATGCTCACAACAGAGGAACTTAGTCATTAATACATTCAATAGAACATGCAAAATAAAGGAAGTATAAATACATTTCTAGCAAATAGCTTTATGCATTGAAATGAACTAAAAATTAGATTAATGTCCATTAAAATAGTATACTTCGTTTAAGCCTAGATGTATAAACTACATTTTGCACTATTAACCCATATCGTCTTCGCAATGAATCATCATGGAAAGTGCAAAGCATGAAATGATTCTTATAATGCATAAATCTAGGAAATTATCATTTGTCAATTGCATAAATTATCAAGAAAAAGGTTGCTTGTTTAGCATGAGTTTTGTTCGCAAAGTTATAGGAAGATTAGTTGAAATTAACCTAACCTATGCCTGACCTTAATCAATAAGTTAAGGTTGAAAAATTAATTTACGCATAGACAACGAGTCATGTGGAAATGATCACGTAAATTTTTTCTAGAGCTAACCAAATTGGTATAAACCTAAAACACCTAAAGCGCGGAGTATCCGTTTAGAAAGAGTTGAATTCCAAGAAATTCACTAGGAAATTAACACGTGACCTAATCGTTACGTATTGCTAAAAACTGAAACTCCTATACCTTAAATACTTGCCCACATTCACTAAATGTAGGGATAGTGAAATGTAATTGGAAAGTGAACTAGCGTTCGTCCCCAAAAATCTTACGAGATGGAACTTGGAACCCTAGGTCCAATGACGTTCAGCCTAATGTAATCACGAACAGATTGTTTCGTGACTCCATCCAATGCGACACTTGTGGAACAAGTGTGGAGTCATATGATCTTGTGATCGGATCACAAGGGAATGGCCAAATTCTCGCAACGAGGATGGCAAGTCCTTACACAAGTTATCTTGCAAGAGGATGAATAATCATCCTAATTTAGTGTCTTTCGTGAGTAAAGAGGATTGACTGGAAACTAAAGACCAGCCAATAAACTGAAATAAACTATGAACTTAAGGTTTGACCAAGTCGGGTTAATAGGGTATGCCCTAAGCCAAGATATAGAGGATCTTGCCAAGTTGCAAGTCATCCCAGATCGAGTGCTGGACACATTCGAAAGGAAGGATTCATTCCTTAGCAGTTTGCCAACAAAAACGATCAATGGAAATGTTTGTGCTTGCTAAAAATTTTAGAGCACTGTTTGGCTTTGTTTGATTAATGAATTAAAAGACAAATGGATATCTATACTTCAGGTTGAAGGCCTAAAGGGAGAGGCAATTTTAGTTACCCCCGATTGCCTGCCTAACCCTAACCAAGGGGGTTGTTAACCGCGCTGGGTAAGTGGACCGAACCCGCCACAAGAGGTCTCTCCGTTGAGTGCTACTTGGAGTAGGAGGACGCTTGGGTGCCAGGGCGGGCTCTGGCCATAAATCCCTCGCCTTTCGAGCCCTACACAAGAGGCTAATGTGACTCGGGATTGGATCTTGAGGCCCGCATACTAGTCTACGGACGGAAACTTGAATCGGTAATCCCTGTGGATTGCTGGATAGCCTTCGGGCGGATTGTAGATAAGCCTACGGGCTGGACTCTTTGCTCTTCTCAAGCAAATTAAGCCACCCAAGTTTGACGGGAGAGGTAGGTCTGCCCAAGCGGATGCTGAAATTTGGATTGAATCCATGGAGGATTACTTCGAAGCAGCTAGTATTGCACCTGCCAATTAGGCTATGCTTGCCAAGCTGAAGCTCATCGGCGAAGCCAGGCTTTGGTGGAAGCAATGGTGCAGGGATCAAGGGATCGCGGAGGGATCCGTTACTTGGGAGAAGCTGAAGAAAGCCGTGCAAGGAAGATACTTACCACCTGCATATCACACGCAGAAAATGAATGAGTTTTATGAGCTAAAACAACTAGGACTCACTCTTGACTCATACTATTCCAAATTTGTCTCACTTCTTAAGTATGTGCCGCAGATGGACATGACATAGCAGGTGTCCAAATTTTGTGCTCGTTTAAATCCACCAGTAAATACCCGTCTCAAATCTATGTGTCCATCAGATCTTTAGGACGCACTCATTCGAGCTACGCCTATAATTCAAGAGGTGCAGTCTAGACCAAGGGTAACAAAGCTTGGTCTTATAATGACCCGAACAGAGGAGCATTCAGACGTCAGATAAAGAGAGTTCAAGGTCATAATCAGGGACAAAGGAAGAAAGCAAGGACTAACAACGTCAACAACTTTGTTCCTACTCAAAGTTATGGCCGAAACCTCTGTTGTTTCCACTGCAACGAGCCCGGTCTTTTCAAGAGGCAATGTCCCAAGCTTGGTGGAAGACATCGCCAAGCACCTTTCCAAGGAACGGGCCGTGGTCAAGGAGCCGCTACCCGAGGCAGAGGAAGAACCACCTGCATTGCCAATAGGCAACTGTGCGAAGAAGAGGAAGAAGAAGATCCGACCATGGAAGTAGAGTTTGAAAGGGCAACAGTCCATGCCGCTCTACACAAGAAAGGGCCGAATTGCCAGTTCTCGGTGATTTAGACACCATCGGACTATCAAGGTAAAAGTTTTAAGACCTTGATTGATTGTGGCAGTACACATTCCTTTATCTCACCAACTTGTGCAAAAAGATTAGGAATAACTACAGTAAGCGCCTACCTTACTTGTGGAATTGGCAAATGGTCGTGAGGTTACTTGTACCAGGCAAACTGCTAAGGTGGAATTCTTTTTGGGAGGAGAGAAGACTTCGGTCAAATTCAGAGTCATGAATTTAGGTATCCACGAGTGTCTACTCAGAATGGATTGGCTTAAGCCTAATGACGCCCACATTCACTGTGGAAAGGGTCAAGTTTCCTTTCGAAACTCTGAAAGGGAATTAGTCACAACTCAAGGTGGGTCTGGAGTGCCAAGAATCCAATTGGCCAAAGCATTGTGGATCATAAAAGGAGTCAGAAAATGACTACCTGTCTACTTGATTAAATTCAACAAGTTAGATCAAAAGCAAGAGTCTAATTAGGGACCTTCTTGGCTAAAGGAATACGCGGACGTATTCCCTGAAGAGTTGATAGAACTCTTGCCTCAAAGAGAAGTGGATCATGAGATTAGGTTAGTACCAGGAGCTACGCCAATTGCAAAGAGACCTTATAGAATGTCCATACCAGAAGCAATTGAGCTGAAGGAACAATTCAAGCAACTACTAGATTAGGGCTACATGCGGTCTAGCAGTTCACCTTGGGGAGTTCTAGTACTATTCCAGAAAAAGAAAGATGGGACACTTCGACTATGTATTGATTACTGAGGGTTGAATCAAGCAACGGTCAAGAATAAGTACCCTCTTCCTAGAATAGATGAACTTCTTGATCATCTTGAGGGTGCAAAGATCTTCTCCAAGATTGATCTCAGGTCAGGTTACTATCAAATAAGGATCAAGGAAGAAGAGATTCCCAAGACAGCCTTCAACACAAGATATGGGCATTTTGAGTTTCTAGTTATGTCATTCGAGCTTACGAATGCACCTGCGACTTTTAACTAGTTAATGCAGGATATCTTTAGACCATATCTTGATGACTTCGTGCTCGTCTTCCTCGACGACACTTTAGTCTATTTTAAACATGAAGAAGATCATGAATCCCAACTTCGGATTGTCCTTGAGACAATGAGGGCGCATAAGCTGTATTCTAAGATGAAGAAGTGTGCATTCTTCAAGCGTCAGATTGAATATCTGGGATTCATAGTATCAGTAGATGGAATCTCAATGGACCCAACCAAGGCCAGAGATGTGCTAGAATAGCCAATACCAACATTTGTCAAAGAAATACACAGGTTTCTTGGATTGATAGGATGGTATAGGGTCTTCATAAAAAACTATGCTTTGATTGCAGCACCTCTGACAAACTTACTAAAGAAGTAAACATCCATTACATGGTCAACTCCCGAACAAAATAGCTTCGACATATTGAAGAAAATTTTGGTATCAACACCTATTCTAAAACTTCCAGACCTCAATAAAGAGTTCGAGGTAGTAACTGATGCTAGCAGACTTGCCTTGGGGTGTATACTCATGCAGGAAGGTCGTCCTGTAGCATACTCTTCAAGGAAATTGAAGAGTCATGAGAAGAACTATGCTACACATGATCTGGAATTGCTAGCTGTTATCCATGCTCTAAAGCTTTGGAGACACTACCTATTGGGTAACAAGTTTACACTAGTAATTGACCATAAGAGTCTCAAATGGATCTTTACCCAGAACGAGCTCAACATGAGGCAACGTCGGTGGATAGAAGTACTGGAGGAGTATGACTTTGAAATCAAGTACCGACCAGGAAAAGAGAATGTAGTTGCCAATGCACTTAGTCGCAAGGCATTCTTTAACTCCCTAATCTTGCAGAATCCATCAACAACTAGATCTCTAGCTACTAAAGTATCTATGCCAAACAATCCAATACTTGTGTTAGCTAGAAAGGAAGCATGCCATGATCCAGCCTATCAAAAAATGCTAAGGGAGATCTCTATCAAGGATCAGAGTCAAAAGCTGTAGGCTAAGTATCATGAATTCTCTATTAATAATGGGCTTGTCTACTATAGAACAAGGCTGTGTATACCAGCAAGCCAGTCACTTAAGTAGAAGATATTGTGGGAAGCTCATGACTCCCCTTTCGCAGGACATTCTGGCTATGCCAAGACTCTCAATGCAGTTAGGAAGAGCTACCATTGGGAGAGGCTCAAAGGTGACATTCTCAAATATGTCACCGAGTTTGTCTTGTCAAAGTATCAAAGCTGAACATGTCAAGATGCCAGGGAAGCTACAACCACTTGACATTCCCCAAATGAAATGGTAATTCATCAGTATGGATTTTATTGTAGGCCTACCCCAAGTCTAGGGAGGATACAACTCCATCATGGTTGTGGTCGACATGCTTACTAAGGTTGCACACCTTATTCCAGTAAAGACAAACTATAAAGCCTCAGACATTGCAAGATTGTTTATCAAGGAGATATTCAAGCTACATGGTTTACCCAGAAGAATCATTAGTGATCGTGATTTTCTCTTCACGTCACACTTCTGGAGAGCTATCTTTGAAGCCATTGGGACTCAACTCTGCTTTAGCACCGCTTACCATCCCCAAATGGATGGACCAATAGAGCAAGTAAATCAAGTCATGGAGGACATGCTTAGGGCATACTGCTGTTGTGAGCCGAAGAGGTGGATTCAATACTTGCCTTTAGTTGAATTTGCCTACAATGCTTCTTACCAACAAAGCATTTAGATGACCCCTTTCCAAGCATTGTATGGTCATGACTGTCGAAGTCCCCTAAACTTCTCAAATCCAACCTTAAGGGTTCAAGCTTTAAGGCAGATGTTGGAAGAGATGGATGACCAAGTAAAGTCAATAAGACAGGACATCCAGGTTGCCAAGGATAGACAGAAGGCATATGCGGATTTGAAGCGTCAAGATAGAATCTTCGAAGAAGGAAACATGTTCTTCATTCGCGTACGCCCTAAGAAGAGTTCCCTATCCTTAGGTGATTGCAAGAAGCTAAGTCCAAGGTATTCTGGGCCGTACAAGATCCTCAAATGCCTAGGACCTAATGCTTATAAATTGCAACTCCCTGAGAACCTAAAGGTTCACAATGTATTCCATATCAACCTATTGAAAAAGTATGTACCTAATCCTAACCATGTACTTGATAACCAACAAATTGTAATGCCTAGACAAGGAGTCCTTGAACTAAGGCCTGGCAGGATCTTGGATGTTAGGGAGAGACAATTGAGATCCAGAACCTTGAGAGAATTCCTCGTCGAGTGGAAAGATTATCCCGAAGAGGATGCCACTTGGATAGATGAAGGCACTCTCAACCATCAATATCCCTAGTTTATCTCGAGATGAGGACATCTCGATTCCTCTAAGGGGGAGAGAATGTAAAATACCGAACACTACACACATGAACCCCTTTTTAAGTAGTGGGGATAATAATATTGCATTTTGATAAATTACCAGGATAATGGCAAATTTTTCCCCTCCTCAGCCGACTGTCGTGCTGGAAAGGGAGGGGAATAGAATGCATGATAAAGCTCCTCAGTGGAGCTCGCTGCTACTAGTCGCCATGGTGTAGACACATAGGGGAGGAAGGATTACCTCCCCCTTACCTATATAAACTAGGGGGGGATCGCCAGTGGAGGGAGAAAAAAGGAGAAGAGAGGGACACTCTGTAGTTCCGTGAGGAGAGAGAGAGATCGAGGACGGACTCGCTGCTGTTTCCGAGAGTGGAGATGAGGCGCTGATGTCCACCGAAGGCTAGGACGGCATTGCCTCTACTGTCAGGCCACATCCAGCCGCCGTCAAATGCCACCAATTCGGTGTTGTGATTTCCCCCTCCTGCCACGTGTCTTAAAGAAGCTGTAGAAGCTTCTGAGGGGAAGCTTCTAAGGGGGCTTTATAAGCCCCCTTTTCCCCCCAAAAGGACTCAGTCCTTAGAGATCTTATTACCCCCCCTCTCGTGTCTTAAAACCTTCCAAGCCCCCCTTCCTGTGTAACCCGCCGTGTTTAAATTCCCTTGGCCCCCTTCCTTTGTGGCATATTGAAACCCCCCCCCCTCCTGTGTATTAAAAAAACCTCTCCTAAGCCCTTCCTGTGGGCTTGGGATTACTTTTCCCCCCCAATTTCTTCCCTAAGGGCCTTAGGCCCTGTTTTATAGCCTTTAAGGCTACTTTTTCCCCCCTTGGAGTTTCCCCCTTAGGGCATTTTCCCCCATAAAAGGTTACCCCTAAAGGGCCTTTCTTCCACCCTCCCGTGTTTTAAATTTCCCCCCTTTAGGCCTTTTTTATAGCTTTAAGTCCACCCCCTGGAATTCCTCCTAAGGGCCCCCTTAATCTTTTTTTTCTTTCCCCTCCTCGAATTTCCCCCCTTGAACCCCTCAAGCCCTTTTTTCTCGTGTAAATTGAGCCCTACTCGCGGAGGATTTCAACAATGTCCCCTTTCCCGATTTTAGAACCCTTTCCGTGGTTCTTCCCTCTTCCACAAACCCATCCCTTCAAAGAGTCTCCACGAAGGGAAGCAAAAGAAACTTGTAAAGGATGGTGGAAATTAAGAAGGAAATTCGCAAAAGCAGCATCTACAACGGGAAGGCTATACTCGCAATGCCTCCTAAGAAAGCCCAAGGCATAACCGCGGGAGGGTTGTCTCCCAGCATCCACGTGGATATCTCACCCCAAGCCCAGGTTTTCCTTCCTAATTTTTATTTGGTATTCTTGTAATTCAATCATGCAAGGTTAATTGTTGGAAATAGGATATGTTTTTGTCCTAAATGCTCACAACAGAGGAACTTAGTCATTAATAATTTCAATAGAACATGCAAAATAAAGGAAGCATAAATACATTTCTAGCAAATAGCTTTATGCATTGAAATGAACTAAAAATTAGATTAATGTCCATTAAAATAGTATACTTCGTTTAAGCCTAGATGTATAAACTACATTTCGCACTATTAACCCATATCCTCTTTGCAATGAATCATCATGGAAAGTGCAAAGCATGAAATGATTCTTACAATGCATGAATCTAGGAAATTATCGTTTGTCCACTGCATAAATTATCAAGAAAAAGGTTGCTTGTTTAGCATGAATTTTGTTCGCAAAGTTATAAGAAGATTAGTTGGAATTAACCTAACCTATGCCTGACCTTAATCGATAAGTTAAGGTTGAAAAATTAATTTACCCATAGACAACGAGTCATGTGGAAATGATCACGTAATTATTTTCTAGAGTTAACCAAATTGGTATAAACCTAAAACACCTAAACCGCGGAGTACCCATCTAGAAAGAGTTGAATTCCAAGAAATTCACTAGGAAATTAACATGTGACCTAATCGTTATGTATCGCTAAAAACTAAAACTCCTATATCTTAAATACTTGTCCACATTCACTAAATATAGGGATAGTGAGATGTAATTGGAAAGTGAACTAGGGTTTGTCCCCAAGAATCTTACGAGATGGAACTTGGAACCTTAGGTCTAACGACGTCAGCCTAATGTAATCAGGAACAGATTGTTTCGTGACTCCATTCAATGCGACTTGTGCAACAAGTGTGGAGTCATATGATCTTGTGATTGGATCACAAGGGAATGGCCAAATTCTCGCAATGAGGATGGCAAGTCCTTACACAAGTTATCTTGCAAGAGGATGAATAGTCATCCCAATTTAGTATCTTTCTTGAGTAAAGAAGATTTATTGGAAGCTAATGACCAGCCAATAAACTGAAATAACCTATGAACTTAAAGTTTGACCAAGTCGGGTTAATAGGATATGCCCTAACCCAGGATATAGGGGATCTTGCCAAGTTGCAAGTCATCCCAGATCGAGTGTTGGACGCATTCAAAAGGAAGGATTCATTCCTTAGTAGTTTGCCAACAAAAACGATCAATGGAAATGTTTGTGCTTTCTACAAATTTTAGAGCACTGTTTGGCTTTGTTTGATTAATGAATTAAAAGATAAGTGGATATCTATACTTCAGGTTGAAGGCCTGAAGGGAGAGGCAGTTTCAGTTACCCCCGACTGCCTGCCTAACCCTAACCAAGGGGGTTGTTAACCGTGCTGGGCAAGTGGACCAAACCCATCGCGAGAGGTCTCTCCATTGAGCGCTACTTGGAGCAGGAGGACGCTTGGGTGCCAGGAGGCTCTGGCCATAAATCCCTCGCCTTCCGGGCCCTACACAAGAGGCTAACGTGACTCGGAATTAGATCTCAAGGCCCACATACTAGTCTATAGGCGGAAACTTAGATTGGTAATCCCTGTGGATTGCTAGATTGCCTTTGGGTGGATTGTGAATAAGCCTACGGGCTGGACTCTTTGTATTTCAAAGATAAATATGATAACCTGTTAATAAGGAACTTGTCTCATATTGTTTTTCTATGTCAAGTGATAAGATTAAGTGAAAGAACCAGTGCCTAACGGGTTAATTAAAGAAGCTGATTATTACATGTCTAGCTAATGTGTTAGGTAATTAAATAACTAAAACAACCCAAGGAAAGTGCGGAGGATGGGTCATAGGTCCGTCCTACGGATGGGTGGTCTCGGTTGGCCAGGAACTTTTCTCAAGTCACGATGGACAACAGGAAGATCGTCAAAGAAGACGAACAACAAAAGCGTTGACCTAGAGTTATGATTGAACCCGATTTACACTGTTTTAGGGAAACGGAATGGGACTATGCCTTATGGCAGAGAGGTTGAGCTTTGCGTCCCTCTCATTTTCCATTCTCCTTGAACCAAGTGCAGCGTGAATCCGCTTCGGACTTGGCGTTTCTGCGTAAAGTAGTTCGCTTTGGTCCAACGCTAGTTGCCGTTAGAAAATGACCAACAAGGAAAACCCTAATTCAGGTTGATCCTAAGTGGGAATGGCCAGAATACTTCTGCTACGTGGCAGACGCGGAAAGCCCTAGATCACAAACCCTGTAACATTCCATGGGAGTGCCGGGCAGAGCTTTCTAGACATCCTCTCCGATGGACTGCTAAGACGTGTCCTGAAGATACAAGTGGACACATTACAACAAAAAATTATTATCCTTGCTATCATCTAGGTTACATACAATACATGTTTTGACCATATGGATAAATCGTTTCTTGTGGACATCACAAAGATATTTAATCCTAAGTCTTGTGTGAAATATTTGCAATAGAGGTTTTGACCATCTGGCTAAATCTTTTTCCATAAAGATCACAATGAACTTTTATCCTTGTTGTATGTATTTTGCTTGAGGTTTTGACCATCTGGCTAAATATTTTTCTATGGAGACCATAATGAACTTTTATCCTTTTTGTCATGTGAAATACATACAACAAAGGTTTCAATCATTTGACTATGTTTTCTCCTATGGGGATCACAAATAATTGTTATATTTTCTATGGAATGGTATATACAATAGATTTTTGACTAGGTCGCTAAATCTTTTCCTATACACATTATCAATAATTTTAATCATTGTTCTTGTGTTGAATAAATATAGTATAAGTTTTGAACATCTACTATATCTTTTCCCAATGAGAACACACCATGAAGTTTTTGCTTACTCAAAGAGTAGCTAATAAAATAAAGTAAAATCAAGGGCAACTAAAAATAATAGAAGAAAATTTTCTTATTTACTTTAGGGTAGCATAATTCATGAGAAAGTTTATTTTTGGCCCTATGGTCAAATCTATCCCCTTTCTGTACGATGTTTCCATTAATATTTTCTATTATGGAAGTTGGACTCATTCTATCTAATGTTTAAGTGTTTCCCTTGATCAAACCATAGGAACATACATAGATGAAAACCTCCATTGTGTCACTTTGGAAAGATGGCCTATTAAAAAAGTCACCTTTGATGATGGAACATCACTGCTACAGCAACAATCATACAAGCAATTTATCTCTACAAATGCTTGTTCCAAAAACATGGAAGATACCAATGAAGATTATGTTTCTGCAAAAAAATCAAATTTTTTTCAGAAGAGATTATATTGTATGGTCAATAGAAAGCCTCAAATTATTGCCCCTAAAGGTGCAAACTTAAGGACTTCTACGGACTCCATTTCATAGGTTTCCATGATTGATTGTAGCCAAGAAAAGTGTTGTCAGTTTTCTGATAGAGAAGCAATGCAACAATTATGTAAATACTTTTGGGGATTGCAATTTGAATACCGCACAAACTATGTTTCTGACAAGTTTAAATCATCATGCAGGATTGATTACTTGGGAACAAGGAAGTACAACTTCATCTTCAATGGACAAGTGGTATGTGGAAGGGCATGGTATGAGATTCATGGAATCCCAAAGATATCTTTTTAGAGGTACAAAATTCGTACATGCATTACTCAAATAAAATAATAGCTTGGTAAGGTGAAGATTCTAACATCTTATTAGATAATGTATAATCACCCAAAGAGGTAAAAAATATTAACGATAATCTTAGCAATTGGTGGTTGAGCAAGTCCACTTTGTATCACAGGGCATAATTGTCCTCACATCTTGTGAAACTTTCAAATTGAAACACTAATTTGATTATGCCCGTTAACCATGCCTCAATATATTGCATTATAGAAAGGCATGTTTCAAGGTATAGGTCTCTTATTTTATGCAAACAAGATATGTCCTTTTTCATGTGTGTAAGGATATATGTTCCATGTGTATTTTTAGATTCAATAGACTTTGTTAAGAAGAATGCAGAGCAAATGCCACACAAGAGTAGAACAATGCAAGATGGATCAAGGGAGACACAATTGGTCAACCTAGATGTTTGAAGGCAGCTATAACAGTTGATCGTTTGAAGGCAGCCCGACTCAGAAACAAGGACATGTTTGATTTGAGGCATTGCTTGAGGCCTAGAGCCATAAAAAAAGGAGATTGGGTTCTAGTCTACGACAGTAGTCTAGAGCATCAGCATAGTAGCATGAGAAAAATGGTTCAAAGATGGTTTGGACCATATGAGGTGAAACAGGTTTTTAACAATGCTACCTATGAGTTGGCTGAATTAGACGGGATGGTATTGAGGGTGCCCATTGCTGAAAAACGAGTCAAGATTTTCAAGAGAAGAGAAGATGAAGAGTATGCACTTGAAGCATTGGCAGAAGAAGAGCAGGTAGAAGAAAGTCTAGCAGAAGAAGCAGAGAATATGGATGATGAAGCTGATGGAGAAACATGTCTACCTGAAAATGATGAAGGACTAGACTTGTTTGTGGACTTGGATGATCCTGGATAGTTGGCTCATCGGAAGGATGCGCAGGTTTAGAGGGGGTGGATGTCGTGCTGCTGCGCATCCGAGCCGTAAACACCTCCATTTTTGTTGTGCATCTGTGTTATCTTTTCGCGTGTGTTTTATTGTGTGTGATTGCTACATTATCTACCCGTCCTTTCAGTACCCGCATCCAATCTACATACTCAACTTGTGTGTTTGTGTTTGTGTGTGTTTCAATTTGTATGCATGTTGTATGTGTGACAGAAAAATATGAAAAACTGATGCCAAAGAGTAATATTATGTTGTCAATTACAATTATGAATTCCAAGAAAAGTGCAGGAAATCTGGAATCAAAGGAGGTGGAGTAGAAACTAACATTTAAGCTATGAAGATAAAGGTTGCATGTGAACAAGGTCAACGTAATATGCGGGATAAAGCAGTTTACTATTTACCATAGAGGAGAAGGGTTTATATGCCTTTGCCGAAGACTTTTTGAATGGAGGAATAAAGATTGATTCTTCCCTCCTAAATATGCTAGAATTCGCCATGCCAATGAAGTCAAGACTGCAAAGAAAGGAGGGGATACGGAGAATATGGACATGAGGCGGATGGGGGAGATGAACCAGAGAGCTTTGTGACATCCTTATGGACCATGCTTCCATTGGATCACAACAGAAATCCTTTGCTACATCTGATTTCAAAAGTTGCTTATAAATTGGTGCATTTGATACCATGGATTCATGGGAGAAACCATTGAGGTAGTAAAAGAGAAGGCTTTCCGTTTCGAAAATTGGAGAGAAAGATAAAAAGGTTTGCATCCTCAAAATAGTTTTATTAATGCTAAATTGAGATGGGGGCCCTCAAAATTCAAAAGGGGCGCATTGCTACGAATCTAGGAGGGGAAAAAGCTAAAAAAGGGGGGATTTTTTTTTGAAGGCGCTATCAATGGCGGGCTTCCATTTGAGATGGTGCAGGGCAACCAAACGGCCGATTCTAGTGTAATTTTTGCAGCTTATCGAAATCATTCAAGATCGACAAAGTTTGTGGACTTCAAAATCAATTTTCAGAAGAAGATGCGGCTGAATCTTCTACTGGCCTTCCTCCTCGAAGCAATAGGAAAGGGGGGAAAACATAGGGATTGGAAAAAAACTCTAACGCGAAGGAGATTGAGGTTCCCAGGGAGGAGGACAATTCGGAATTTTTCTGCTATTACTTAGGAGAATTGATCTACTTTTGGAGAGAGGCGGAAGCTCTGTTTAGACGAAGAAAGCATTATCGGCAACAAAGCGGCATCTAACTTCAAGACTTGATCATCTCTCCGCTAACTGGGATCAAAGCAATGAGCTGCAAATTGAGTTGAAGAATGAGGTCAGTCTCTTAATAGGAGTGGCTCTTGAATGTTCTAGAAGTGAGAGGAGATATTAGCCGTTATGGCCTTAAGATAGAGAGTGTGCAAAGACTTGTTCAGTCACACTGGGCATGAAGAATGATACCATTGAGAGCAAACAGGACATTGCAAACTCTGGAGTTGTTTATCTATGCAATTTTGTGGAGAAGATGGTCATCCTAGGATCACATCTTTGCGCGCAAGGATGACTCAGCTCTGCTCTATTATTGATGCTCTGCAAGAAGACGAGATGCTGCCGCTATGACATCATAATAGGCACCATTCAAGAAGATGGCGTAACAGTCGCCTCCTTTCATGCCGACTATTTGACTGATGATTATCTGCCTCCCTCAGGTTGACAACACGCTTCAGATTCCTCTCCATGTTGTTATTGGGGCTTCGTCTTAGTCTGCAATGCGACTTGGTGACCAGCTCTTCATGAGTGAGGAAAGGAGCTAGCTGAAGCCTTTGTCATCATATTTTTGTGGTACTATTATAAGCCTTCAAAGCAGCGACTTGCAACAATCTGAACTGCCTTGCCTTCTCCTTTTTCATATTCTGTTGCCTATAATTTTTTTAGTCTCTGTGAACAACAGAAAGAGATCAGAAAGTCTGAATTTCCTGCAAGTGAAACTGTAAGGATTTTTGTGGAGTTTGAGCGTGCTGAACAAGCTATTAAGGCATTGATGAACTTGAATGAGAGATTGATTTTGGGAATAGAGTTGTAGCAGCCAGTTTCTATGATGAGGAGAGGTTCAATGTGAATGAACTGGAACTACTTCCTGGAGAGATATCAGCACTGGTGGCTTTTTGATCTGGCTCTCTTAATGTTGTGACTTGCTAGATGTTCAAGGACTTGACAATGCTGTGTTTGGTAGTACAACCTGGAGTCTCTAAGTCTGTCCAATCAGACAACTTGCCGCTGGGAACTTCAAAGGAAACCTTCATATTTGGGATTTAGAGAAGCTGAACATTCCTATAATGGTGAAATAAAACTGTTTGATTTGAAGATGTGTAAAGTTAGATGTGAAACCAGAACAGATAATGAGGTACTACAGATTTTTCTAAACATGGACCTCATGTAATTTACTGGACAAGCAATATAGCAAACTTTGGCATCAGAAATTCGATTTCTTCTTGTTAGCCTCTTTCCTTGTTGCAACTTGAACTCCGTGTTCAGCAGCTCTTACACAAATCTACGACATTTCTGGTGAACCCGACGTGAAAGTGTTGCGTCAGTTTTGAGCAATATGGGAGACTCGCAAGAAGAGATGACAGATGACAATGTCATGAAGCACCTGTTTCAGTCATTTACAACCTATATGCAGCTACCCCTGCTACGAGTTCTATGCCTAAGCCTACTCCTCCTGTTGTAAATCCACTAGTTCGTGCTACTCCAGTGCCCTTATCCGTAGATGATGTTATTAAAGGCTTGGCAGATTTGACGATAGAGGTAGTCAAAGCTGAAGTTGGGAAGTTAAAAGAGCAACTTATGTCAGTACCTACTGTAGCACCTGCTCTAGCGATTGCTTTTCCAGCTGGCCAAAGAAAAGGGAGACGATGTATTTGGTGCGATAGTACAGAGCACCAACATGCAGAGATTGTGATGCTTTTCAGGAAGCGCGTAAGAAGAATGTAGTGTTCTAGGGACAAGATGGGAATATATGGCTGACAGAGACTGGTGCTCCTCTTGACACGAACTTTGGTAAGGGAGGCATGAAGAAGCTCGTTGATGATATGGCTACGCGATCAGCTTATGTGAGTGTTAGAGGAGATGCTTCAGCTTATGGAGTCCAGCTTGAGTAGAAATCAGATGGAGACTCTGCCTTATGGTCCTCTACCTTGGAGACAGCGAGAAGAGGGAAAGTTCAGGCATCCACTATGACTTGTGTGGGTTCCAGCATCCGAGGAGAAACAGGATGGGATTCTCCTGTTGACAGGTATTCTATTTCTGCTTATATGGCGAAAACACAGGGTTTAGATGCCATGGTTGAGGAAAAGAGAAGAAGCGATGAGGAGGGTCTTAGCACCTCCAAAAAGACTAGAGGGGGTGACTTTGTTTCGCCACCTGTTACAGCTCCACCTATGATGAGTTCTCCAGCTCAATCAGGTCCTGAACAACCTATGGTAGACAAGCAGATGAAAGAGAAGAGGCAACCAAGAAAGGAGCCAGGATTCAAGCTCTTGTCAGACCTTGATATGCAGACGGATATGAGTAAGATTTTTCATGAAAGAATTTTGAATAGTGAAGTCACTTTTACTGTTGGTGAAGCTCTTGGGATTGCTAGAAGAGAAATACAGGATCAGATGCAGGATCTTTTGCGAAGGAAACGACATGTGATGGAAGGACCTGCTTTATAGGGATTATGGCATGGAACTCTTGGGGAAGAGCATGATGATGCAGTGAAGGTTGAGAGTGCTTCTCTCAATCCACAGTTGGAGAAAATAGTTTATCCTATGCAGTATGAAGATGATGATACCCCTATCCTCATTCCTCGCAGCCATTTTTCACGCAGTCATTGGGCTAGAGCAACCACTGAGACGGTGGTAAGGATTGGAGAGAAACAGATTCCTTTGGTTGCTTTAGTCAATCATGGTTCCGAGATTAATCTTATTGCTGACGGTGTTTATGAGAGTGGCAAGTGGCCTATGGATGCAGAGCATGGTTGGCGCATGAGAGCGGCCAATAATACTTCTGGTGATATGTATGCTGCCTGTCCGAGCATCAGAATTTCGATTGGTAATGTTGAAGAGGATTATCATTGCTTTGTTCAGGATTCTTGCTCTTATCCGATTATTCTTGGACAGCCTTTCATTACAGAAGCAAGAATGGAGACGAAAGTGATGGATGATGGCTCAGCCTATGCACGGATACGCAGTAAGGATGGTATGCGAGTTGTTCAGTTTATGACTGTTGGGGTAAATCATCCATGAAACAGGGACTCCTTGCGTGAGGCACCACTACCTGCGAAGGAGTTGGATTTTCATTAGGTACCGCTGTCTTGCGAGACGCCAGTGGTACGAAGCAAAGAAAAGAGGAGATCTCGCCTCTTGGTAGCTAGTCTTTCTCCACTAATTTTGTTGGTTTTTCTTCAGATAGTTCAGTGAGTTATCAAAAAATTTCAAATTTGTCTAGAGCTGCCAGGCAGTACATTGGTCATAAGGAGAAAGAGTTGAAGATTGCAGGTATTTTGCAAGTAGAAGAGCATGTAGATGGGCCGTATGAAGGGATGTCTTATGCGGATACATTGTCTGAGATGGAAACTATGCTGAAAACTGATGTATGTAAGGGTTCAAAGATCATACATGTGCAAACCTTGGATATGTTTTAGGAAATTTCTGATTTTATGCTGTAAACAAAGTTAGAGGCTAAGAAAACTCAGCAAACTGAATCTATGGCTGATCTTGATCAGCTTACAGAGTTGCAGAGGGCTGAAATCTTTTAGCCAGCAAAGTTAAATGCTGGAAAAATTCAGCATGTGGAGTATGAGCCTGCACCCATGCAGTCCATAGAGCCGAGGGCTGAATCCATTCAGCCAACAAAGTTTAATAATGAAAATTTTCTGCATACAGAGTTTCAGGCTGCACCCATGCAGTCCATAGAGCCGAGGGCTGAATCCATTCAGCCAACAGAGTTGAATGCTGAAAAATCTCAGCATACAGAGTTTCAGGCTGCACCCATGCAGTCCACAGAGCAAAGGGCTGAGATCTTTCAGCCAACAGAGTTGAGAGTTGCTGAAAATTTGCAAAAATTACGGCAAAGAAAAGAGTGCCTGACTGATGCCAAGGTTGACACGAAGTATAAAACAATTGATAAGAAGGTTAAGTCGGTTGCAGGGCCGCTTCCTCCTGATAGTGATGAGCAGATAGAAAAAGCTATGAAGCAGCCTATGTTGAGAAATCCTGCAAATATTGGACATAAATTTACAGCTAAAACTCTTGCAGAATTGAAGATTGGAAATGATGATTTCTTGCTTCTAGTGGAAAAAGAATGTTTTAGAGAGATGCTTGGACGTCATGGTAAAGCATTTGCTTTCTTTCCTCATGAAATTGACTGCATTAGTCCCGAATTGGTTGCGCCTATGGTCATCTTCACTGTCCCTTGTGTGCCATGGAATATACGTCCTATACTTGTGCCTAAAGCACACTTGCCAAAGCTAATAGAGTTGCTGAATGAGAAGATTAAGATGGGGATTTTGGAACCCTCTTCTGTGCCCTATTCTAACAAGTGGTTTACTGTACCAAAGAAGAATGGTACCTTGAGATTTATTCAAGATATGCAGCCCGTGAACAAAGTGACAATCAGGAATGTGGGAACAGGTCCAGTTGTGGATGAGTTTGCTGAGTCTTTTGCAGGACGAGCCATCTATTCCCTAGGTGACTTGTATTCAGGTTATGATCAGTTTTAGCTTGCCTTGGAAAGCAGGGATATTACTACTATGCGAACACCTATTGGTCTTGTGAGGATGTGTACCTTGCCTCAAGGTGCCACCAACTCAGTTGTTCATATGATGAATGCTACGCATAGAGTTCTACGAGACTATATTCCGCAATATACCATGCCTTTCCTAGATGATGTGCCTATTAAGGATTGTGCAGAAGAAGAAAAGAATGAGAGTCTTGATTTGCGAGGATGTAGACAGTTTGTGGGGCTGAACACTTGGTTGCTTGTGAGCAAATATTCACACGATTAGAGGAGGTGAACTTGACTCTTTCAGGGCTTAAATCTGTCTTTGGTATTAATGAAGTCATTATAGTTGGGCATATGGTTGGTTATTATGGCAGGAAGCCTTCATCTGCAAAGGTGGATGCCATAAGCAGGATTGCAGAGTATTGCTCGACTACTTCAGAGGTGCGGAGATTTGTGGGAGCTTCTGTATTTTACATGATTTGGATTCCTCATTTTGCTCACATAGTAGATGTTCTCTATCAACTGCTTCGAAAGGGGTAGAAATTTCATTGGGATGAGAAGCATTCGAAAGCCATGCGTAAACTCAAGAAGCTGTTGCAGTCAGTTCCTACTCTTTGCAAGGCGGATTATCAGTGTGGACGGCCAATCATGTTGACAGTTGATACTAGCCCTATTGGCATAGGATGGGCAGTGGGACAAGATGATGCTGATGGAAACAGATATGCAATCCGCTTTGGATCTAAAGTTCTTAATGAGCGGCAGAGGAGATATCCGTAGATTAAAAGAGAGTTGTGGGGAGTAGTCACTGCACTGAAGTGTGATAAAGGGTATTTTATTGGTGCTTCAGTTGTTGTGGAAACAGATTGCTTGCCTTTGGTTGGCATGATTACTAGCTGTTCGACTCCAGATATAGCGATGCTTTGGTGGATTGCCTATATCAAATCATTGAATCTAGAATTTCGACATATAGCAGGAAAAGATAATCCAGTTGTTGCTGACATGCTCTCTAGAGCGAGATATGAGGATGAGGAGTCAATGCTTGCAGAAGATGATGAGACAGAGTTTGCAGCTTCTGTCCTTGTTCATGATTGTCATGTATCTACTGTTGAAGCCTTTATTGAAGAGCTCTATGTTGACGAGTGGCTGCAAATTGGACAGTATCTAAGTTCATTGACTCGAAGAGCTGATTGGATAGATGATGAATTCAAGAAAATAAGAAGAAAGGCTTATGGGTATTTCTTGAAAGATGGTTTTCTTTGGAAGCATCCAAAGAAGAGAGGTGGCTTATCCTTGAGAGTAGTTTGTGAGGTAGCGATGCAGATACAGATTATGCGAGAGTTTCATGAGAGTTCTTGGGTTGGTCATAGAGGTGTGTGGGCTACCTATGAGAAAATCAAAGAAAGATACTGGTGGAGAGGGATGTATAAAGATGTTTCCCACTTTATGGAGACTTGCAGGGACTGTCAGCTTTACTCTTTAGTGTGGCATCATGATGAGTTGCATTGGACCTATCCACTATGTATGCATTATAAGTGGGTGGTAGACTTGGTTACTTTGCCAGTGGGACTTTGGCAGATGAGATATCTTGTCTTGGCTAGGGAGGATCTTACAAACTATGTTGAAGGCAGATCTTTGCGGATGTCGACCACCACTACAGTATGTAAATTCTTGTTGGAAGAAATATTTTGCAGGTATGGATGTATAGGCAAGATTACTGCTGATCGTGGAGAGCTAGATGCATACGAAGCTAGAAATTTTTCTCACGGCTTGGGATTAAGTTGGCTCTTACTACTGCCTATAATCCAGAGGGAAATGGCAAGAGCAAAAGAGGACATCCGCCGATAGTTAAGGCATTGGCAAAAGCTTGTAGAGGTCCGATTGGAGATTGGCCGAGATTACTACATTTTGCATTGTGGGCAGATCGCTCTACACATAGCGTGACTACTAGATATATGCCTGCAGAGTTGACGTATGGGCAAAAACCTGTCATGCCTACAGAAATCTGTGCTCTCACGTGGAGTGCTCTTCCATGGCATGAGAATTTATCAAGGGAGGAGCTTCTAGCTCTTCGGATTCATTAACTAGAGCGAAGGGCAGAAGATGTGCAGCTAGCAGTTGATCGTTTGAAGGCAGCCCGACTCAGAAACAAGGACAGGTTTGATTTGAGGCATCGCTTGAGGCCTAGAGCCATAAAAGAAGGAGATTGGGTTCTAGTCTACGACAGTAATCTAGAGAATCAGTATAGTAGCATGAGAAAAATGGTTCAAAGATGGTTTGGACCATATGAGGTGAAACAGGTTTTTAACAATGCTACCTATGAGTTGGTTGAATTAGATGGGACGGTATTGAGGGTGCCCATTGCTGGAAAATGAGTCAAAATTTTCAAGAGAAGAGAAGATGAAGAGTATGCACTTGAAGCATTGGCTGAAGAAGAGCAGGTAGAAGAAAGTCTAGCAGAAGAAGCAGAGAATATGGATGATGAAGCTGATGGAGAAACAGGTCTACCAAAAACTGATGAAGGACTGGACCTGTTTGTGGACTTGGATGATCCTGGATAGTTGGCTCATCTAGAGGATGCACAGGTTTAGAGGGGGTGGATGTCGTGCTACTGCGCATCCGAGCCGTAAACACCTCCATTTTTGTTGTGCATCTGTGTTATCTTTTTGCGTGAGTTTTATTGTGTGTGATTGCTACATTATCTACCCGTCCTTTCAGTACCCGCATCCAATGTACATACTCCACTTGTGTGTTTGTGTTTGTGTGTGTTTCAGTTTGTATGCATGTTGTATGTGTGACAGAAAAATATGAAAAACTGATGCTAAAGAGTAATATTATGTTGTCAATTACAATTATGAATTCCAAGAAAAGTGCAGGAAATCGTGGAATCAAAGGAGGCGGAGTAGAAGCTAACATTTAAGCTATGAAGATAAAGGTTACATTTGAACAAGGTCAATGTAATATGCGGGATAAAGAAGTTTACTATTTACCATAGAGGAGAAGGGTTTATATGCCTTTGCCGAAGACTTTTTGAATGGAGCAATAAAGATTGATTCTTCCCTCCTAAATATGCTAGAATTCGCCATGCCAATGAAGTCAAGACTGCAAAGAAAGGAGGGGATACGGAGAATACTAACATGAGGCGGATGGGAGAGATGAACCAGAGAGCTTTGTGACATCGAAGGTCATTGAAGCATTGAATCAGATCGTGCTATCGTGTTATTTTTCTGATGCTTGTGGTTCTTGTCATCCATGGCTGAACTTATGGACCTTGCTTCGATTGGATCACAATAGAAATCCTTTGCTACATCTGATTTCAAAGGTTGCTTATAAATTGGTGCATTTGATACCATGGATTCATGGGAGAAACCATTGAGGTAGTAAAAGAGAAGGCTTTCCGTTTCGAATATTGGAGAGAAAGATAAAAAGGTTTGCATCCTCAAAATAGCTTTATTAATGCTAAATTGAGATGGGGGCACTCAAAATTCAAAAGGGGCGCATTGCTATGAATCTAGGAGTGGAAAAAGCTAAAAAAGGGGGGATTTTTTTTTGAAGGCGCTATCAATGGCGGGCTTCCATTTGAGATGGTGCAGGGCAACCAAACGGCCGATTCTAGTGTAATTTTTGCAGCTTATCGAAATCATTCAAGATCGACAAAGTTTGTGGACTTCAAAATCAATTTTCGGAAGAAGATGCGGCTGAATCTTCTACTGGCCTTCCTCCTCGAAGCAATAGGAAAGGGGGGAAAACAGAGGGATTGGAAAAAACTCTGACGCAAAGGGGATTGAGGTTCCCATGGAGGAGGACAATTTGGAATTTTTCTGCTGTTACTTAGGAGAATTGATCTACTTTTGGAGAGAGGCGGAAGCTCTGTTTAGACGAAGAAAGCATTATCGGCAACAAAGCGGCATCTAACTTCAAGACTTGATCATCTCTCCGCTAACTGGGATCAAAGCAATGAGCTGCAAATTGAGTTGAAGAACGAGGTCAGTCTCTTAATAGGAGTGGCTCTTGAATGTTCTAGAAGTGAGAGGAGATATTAGCCGTTATGGCCTTGAGATAGAGAGTGTGCAAAGACTTGTTTAGTTACTGGGCATGAAGAATGATACCATTGAGAGCAAACAGGACATTGCAAACTCTTGAGTTGTTTATCTATGCAATTTTGTGGAGAAGATGGTCATCGTAGGGTCACATCTTTGCGCACAAGGATGACTCGGATCTACTCTATTATTGATGCTCTGCAAGAAGACGAGATGCTGCCGCTGTGATATCATAATAGGCACCGTTCAAGAAGATGGTGTAACAGTCACCTCCTTTCATGCCGACTATTTGACTGATGATTATCTGCCTCCCTTAGGTTGACAACACGCTTCAGACTCCTCTCCATGTTGTTATTGGGGCTTCGTCTCAGTCTGCAATGCGACCTTGGTGACCAGCTCTTCATGAGTGAGGAAAGGAGCTAGCTGAAGCCTTTGTCATCAGATTTTTATGGTACTATTACAAGCCTTCAAAGCAGCGACTTGCAACAATCTGAACTGCCTTGCCTTCTCCTTTTTCATATTCTGTTGCCTATCATTTTTTTAGTCTCTCTGAACAATAGAAAGAGATCAAAGAGTCAGAATTTCCTGCAAGTGAAACTGTAAGGATTTTTGTGGAGTTTGAGCGTGCTGAACGGGCTATTAAGGCATTGATGAACTTGAATGAGAGATTGATTTTGGGAATAGAGTTGTAGCAGCCAGTTTCTATGATGAGGAGAGGTTCAATGTGAATGAACTGGAACTACTTCCTGGAGAGATATCAGCACTGGTGGCTTTTTGATCTGGCTCTCTTAATGTTGTGACTTGCTAGATGTTCAAGGACTTGACAATGCTGTGTTTGGTAGTACAACCTGGAGTCTCTAAGTCTGTCCAATCAGACAACTTGCCGCTGGGAACTTCAAAGGAAACCTTCATATTTGGGATTTAGAGAAGCTGAACATTCCTATAATGGTGAAATAAAACTGTTTGATTTGAAGATGTGTAAAGTTAGATGTGAAACCAGCACAGATAATGAGGTACTACAGATTTTTCTAAACATGGACCTCATGTAATTTACTGGACAAGCAATATAGTGAACTTTGGCATCAAAAATTCGATTTCTTCTTGTTAGCCTCTTTCCTTGTTGCAACTTGAACTCCCTGTTCAGCAGCTCTTACACGAAATCTACGACAGCGTCAATGTCACATGCTACAACAACAAAGTTGTCGGAACATATACTACAGTTGGCGCTTTGCCTCAGCATTAGATCTAGATAAAAACTTGTGCATCATACATGATAAAATGGACCAGCAAAAGACAACTATCCCTAGGTTAAGTCTTCGATCAAAAGAGAGTGAAAGATCTACTCAACTACCAGTTTCTTTAAGAGACATGTTTACACATGGACATGAAGAAGGTAGATATGGACATTTCTCACTCAATCTATGGCCTCATGATCCTAACTTCACAATTGCCTCTTTGTCATTGTGCGTTAGGAACTTGGAGCAACTACACAGGCATGCAAATGGTGATCTACAAGTAGATGGAATGCCGAGATCAATCTCTATGCTACTAAATGCCCTCAACTCAAAAAAAGCACTAGACGACCATCAAGGTGTTGCACAAAATAAATCATGCATAGAAGATAATACACCACAGGATGACCATCATCATTTCAAACAATTCTGAGAGAACTTACTACTTCAACTTGATAATTGTGGATTAGAAAACAAAAATCTCTATCTCTTTGCATATCTATCATTACTTGTTGCACAAGGAACATTCAAGATGATCCAGCTTGGGTTTCTCATGGTGGGTCATACACATGAAGACATTGATGCAATGTTCAGCAAATTTTTAGAGAAGCTAAGGACGAGAATGACCTTCACTTTTCCTCATCTTATGCAACATTTTCAATCATGCTAGATGACATGTCCTACACCTTTCTTATTAACACATGTACCTGACTTTAAGAGATACATTGAGGGATACTTGTGTGATTCCAAAGATACACTTGTTGGTCACTCAAAACCTCTTCAATTTCGGTTTTATATGCAAGGAGATACACCTGTCATGCAATACAAGATGCATCCAAAGTCCCTAGACTGATTACCTCGAGGGCGTCACACATGAATATATGTATATATAACATGAGTTCAAAATAAGGGGTTTTTAAAACACCATTCTTATACATTTTTTACATACAGAAGGGTGTCATATAAAGGGGTTACTTACAGATTGAATAGAAAAGGGTTGTGTTTTATTCAAGAAAAATTCACAGATTAGGATATTTATAAATAGGCCATGAACGCACGTTTTATAGAGAATATATATATAGTGAACCCCCCGAGCTGATTACCAAGAGAAGGTGGCATTGAATTATAGAAGAGAGACCTTGCAAGAAAGCCTACTCTTCCAAAGGGTGCTCCAATGTTGTTGCCCATGTTTGAGTTTGTTAAGGATCATCAAGAAGTAGTAAGTGGAGTTAAAGATTATTTGAAGTATTGGGAAAGATGGTCAAATGTACAAGGACCTAAAGCAAAGTTCACAAAGTTTATAACACCAGTGATTGATTATTGGAAACATATGATCTATGCTTTTCAAACTCCTAATGTCCAAGAATATTTACTTTTCATACATTTTTGGCTAAGAATATAAATTGATGTAACCATTATAGATGTAGATAATGCAAATGAATTTATTGGATTAGAAGAGTTGAATGATTACTATTGTGGTCCTCTGAGCAAACAACTCAAATATGCATTTGAACCAATGCTTGATGTTAAGAAAGATGACTTTGTGCTTGTTAGACCTTTAGATCCAGTATATGCAATATGGCTTGGTGTTGCACAAAGTGAGGTCGATATAAATAGAAATTCCAAAAACTTCAATAAGCTACGTATACAATATTGGGCCCCATTTTGTAGTCATCAAAATGCTATAGATACAGAGGTGTATTTTAATCATTGGGATAAATATTGGATGTGCAACAAAAAAGATCCTGAATGATGGGAAACAATAGATAGCATTGTCTTCTCTTGGATGAAGAAAGGTATAAAATCTCCCAAAATTTTTAAAATTCCCCCAAAGGTTGTATTGAAGGCCAAACAAAGTCTACAAGAATTCATCGGCTGAAGATTTTCCTTGAATATTTTCAAGGATATTCAAACTAAGGTGTTTATTAACACCATCTTTTTGAGTTTTTTCAATCTCTTGGAAAAAACCATAAGCAATAATATGTTCCATTGCACCAAGTTCCAAATTAATAAAATTCCAAAAATCCCGAATATGGAGTTCTTCTACACCAACTTTCAATTCCTGTAATGTTTCAGCTACTATAAACTGATGACCTATATCTCTAGGATCCTGTAAACTTGGCTACCTTGACACTTTCTCATATAGATCCTCACTGTATGGTGGAAGCGGCAAAGCAACTAGTTTCACATTTTTTTCAACTATCTTATACTTTGTCTCCAAAACTTCTTTAGCCCATTGAAATCCTTCTTGCTGAGCAAATAATGCTATAATATCATATATGTCCAAAGAACATTTTGAAAACACTCTATTTTTAGCCTCATTTTCTACATGCATTGTTGCTAAAATTTCACCCATAGTATTAATAATATTCATCCCATAAAAGAGGCCTGAAATGCCTTCATTTTCAGTTAATAATCCCAATGCTCTTAGTTTCTTAGTAGCCCTTTTCATAGATATGCATTCAACCTTGCACATAGCTTCCATAGGCTTAAACCAACATGAAATGTTTGCTATAATTTCAGAATAACCACTATGTAACGTGTCCACTTGTATTTTCAGGACATGTCTTAGCAGTCCATCGGAAAGGATGTCTAGAAAGCTCCGCCCGGCACTCCCATGGAATGTCACGGGGTTTGCAATCTAGGGTTTTCCACGTCTGCCATGTAGCGGAAGTATTCCGACCGTTCCCACTTAGGATTGACCTGAATTAGGGTTTTCCTGATTGGTCATTTCCTAATAGCAACTAGCATCAGACCCAAGCGAACTACTTTATGTAGAAACGCCAGGTCCAAAGTTGATTCACGCTGCACTTGGTTCAAGGAGAATGGGAAACGAGAGGGATGCAAAGCTCAACCTCTCTGCCATAAGGCATAGTCCCATTCGGTTCCCCTAAAACAACGTAAATCGGGTTCAAATATAACTCTAGGTTAACGCTCTTGTTGTTCGTATTCTTTGACGATCTTCCTGTTGTCCATCGTGATTTTGAGAAAAGTTCTCGGCCAACCGGGACCACCCATCCGTAGGATGGACCTATGGCCCATCCTCCGCACTTTCCTTGGGTTGTTTTAGTTATTTAATTACCTAACACATTAGTTGGACATGTAATAACCAGCTTCTTTAATTAACCTGTTAGGCACAAGTTCTTTCACGTAATCTTATCATTTGACATAAAAAACAATATCAGACAAGTTCCTTATTAACAGGTTATCATATTTATCTTTGAAATACAAAGAGTCCAGCCCATAGGCTTATCCACAATCCGCTCGAAGGCTATCTAGCAATCCATAAGAATCACTAATCCAAGTTTTCGCCAATAGACTAGTATGCGGGCCTCAAGATCCAATCCCGAGTCATGTTAGCCTCTTGTGCAAGGCCCGAAAGGCGAGGGATTTACGGCTAGAGCCCCCTTGGCACCCAAGCGTCCTCCTGCTCCAAGTAGCGCTCAATGGAGAGACCTCTCACGGCGGGTTCGGTCCACCTTCCCAGCACAGTCACAACCCCCTTGGTTATGCTCAGGCAGGCAGTTGGGGTAAACTGAAGCTGCCTCTTCCTTCAGGCCTTCAACTTGAAGCATAGATATGCATTTATCTCTTAATTCATTGATCAAACAAAGCCAAACAGTGTTGTAAAATCTGTAGCAAGCACAAACATTTCCATTGAATGTTTTTGTTGGCAATTTGCTAAGGAATGAATCCCTTCTTTTCGAATGCGTCCTACACTCGATCCGGGATGAGTTGCATCTTAACAAGATCCCCTATATCCTGGGTTAGGGCGTACCCTATTAACCCGACTTGGCCAAACCTTAAGTTCATAGGTTATTTCAGTTTATCGGCTGGTCATTAGCTTCCAATCAATCTTCTTTACTCAAGAAAGATACTAAATTGGTATGACTATTCATCCTCTTGCAAGACAACTTGGGTAAGGACTTGCCAACCTTGTTGCGAGAATTTGGCCATTCCCTTGTGATCCAATCACAATATCATATGACTCCACACTTGTTGCACAAGTGTCGCATTGAATGGATTCAGGAAACAATCTGTTCCTGATTACATTAGGCTAACGTTGTTAGACCTAGGGTTTCCAAGTTCCATCTTGTAAGATTCCTAGGGACAAACCCTAGCTCACTTCCAAAATATGTTTCACTATCCCTACGTTTCGGTGAAAGTGGGCAAGTATTTAGGATATAGGAGTTTCAATTTTAGCAACACGTAGCAAGTAGGTTACGTATTAAATTCCTAGTGAATTTATTTAGCCCATTCTAAATGAGTACTCCGAGGTTTTTAGGTTTGTGCCAATTTGTTTAACTCTAGAAGATAACTACGTTATCATTTCATAAACACATGACTCGTTGTCTATGCATAAATTGCTCTTTCAACCCTAACTTGTCAATTTAAGGTGAGGCATATATTAGGTTAATTCCAACTAATCTTCCTATAACTTGCAAATAAAATTCATGCTAAACAAGCAACCTTTTTCTTGATATTTTATGCAGTTGACAACGATAATTTACCTAGAGTTATGCATCGTAAGAATCATTCCATGACTTGCACTTTCCATGATGATTCATTGCGAAGAGGATATGGGTTAATAGTGCGATATGCAATTTATACTTCTAGGCTTAAACGAAGTATACTATTTTAATGGACAATAATCTAGTTTATAATTCATTTCAATGCATAAAGCTATTTGCTAGAAATGCATTTATGCTTCTTTAAAGTATTAATGACTAAGTTCCTTCATCGTGAACATTTAGGATAAAAAATATATCCTATTTCTAGCAATTAACCTTGCATGATTGAACTACAACAATACCAAAAAAAACTAGGAAGGAAAAACCTGGGCTTGGGGTGAAATATCCACGTGGATGCTGGGAGATGACCCTCCCGTGGCTACGCCTTGGACTTCCTTAGGAGACATCGCAATTATAGTCTTTTGGACGTGGAAGTAGCTTTACAACTCTTCTTTGGAATTCCATCGTCGCTTCCTTGCACTGTCCGCCGGAAGTAGTTTTAGGAGGCTCCCTCCTTGAAGTAGGGATTTCGAAAGAAGGGGTGTTTTCAAATTTTTTTGCGGATAAGACCCATTAAAGCCATGGAAGGGGCTTAATGGCCTTTGTAAGGACTCGCACGAACGGGAAATAACAAGGTGCAGAATCCCTTATGAAGGTTTTTGAGTGGGAAAGGGAGGTGTTAAAAGACCCTCAACACTCTCTTTACTTTTTCGAGTGGGGAAAAAAAACAAGCCCCAAGGGTATTTTGCATAGGCCAAGGGAAGGGCTAACAGGTTTAAACACGAGGGGGGTATGGTTTCAAGATGCCCAATGGAAGGGGGCTAAGGGAATTTGAAACATGGGGGGGGGGGGGGGGGTGTGGGAAGTAATCCCAAGGTCCAAGGAAAAGGCCTTAAGGGTTTAAACACGAGGGGGGGTATGGTTTCAAGGGAAAGGGGGCTTAAGGGGGAAAGGGGGCTTAAGAGGCCCCTTAGAAGCTTCCCCTCCGAGGAAGCTTCTGATGCTTCCACGCCACGTGGAAGGAGGAAACCAATGGCGACTTGACAAGGATTTGACAGCTGGGGGTGCGGACTGACGGTAGAGGTGATGCCGTCCTAGCCTCGGTGGCAATCAGCGTCTCATCCTCTCCTTCTCACAGTGTGGGCTCCACCTCGTACTCCTCCCCCAAGCTCTAGCGATGTGACAGGTAGCCCGGCAACTCGCTCCCTTACGAGTCGAGCAGAGAGACTCACTCTCTCCCTCTCTACAATGTGACGGCGAATGGCATTTTTCCTTCACGATCGCTACCCTCCGTCCTTCAGCCTGCAGCCCCCCCATCAATTATTTAGGGGAGGGGATAAGATCCTCCCCCCCCTTGCATGTCATCGAGCATGTAACATTGCCCTGGAAATCTCCAGCAAGGAGCTTGCCTACTTACTAATCCCCCTCTTTCTCTAGCTCGATTGTCAGCGGCTAGAGGAGAGGGGAAATTTAAAAAAATTGCCTTTATCCGTTCGGAATTGTTACATTCTCTCCCCCTTAGAGGAATCAAGATGTCCTCATCTCGAGATAAACTGGGGATATTGATGGTTGAGAGTGCCTTCATCTACCCAAGTGCATCCTCTTTAGGATAATCCTTCCACTGGATGAGGCATTCTCTCAGGGTTCTGGATCTTAATTGCCTCTCCCTAACATCTAAGATCCTGTGAGGCCTTAGTTCAAGGAATCCTTGACTAGGCATTACAATTTGTTGGTCGTCAAGTACATGGTTAGGATTAGGTACATACTTCTTCAATAGGCTCATATGGAATACATTGTGAACCTTTAGGTTCTCAGGGAGTTGCAATCTATAAGCATTAGGTCCTAGGCATTTGAGGATTTTGTACGGTCCACAATACCTTGGACTTAGCTTCTTGCAATCTCCTAAGGATAGGGAACTCTTCTTTGGGCATACGCGAATGAAGACCATGTCTCCTTCTTTGAAGATTCTATCTTGACAGTTCAAATCTGCGTATGCCTTCTGTCTATCCTTGGCCGCTTGGATGTCTTATCTTATTGACTTTATTTGGTCATCCATCTCTTCCAACATCTGCCTTGAAGCTTCAACCCTTAAGGTTGCATCTGAGAAGTTTAGGGGACTTCGACAGTCATGACCATACAATGCTTGGAAAGGGGTAATCTGAATGCTTTGTTGGTAAGAAGCATTGTAGGCAAATTCAACCAAAGGCAAGTATTGAATCCACCTCTTCGGCTCACGACAACAGTATACCCTAAGCATATCCTCCATGACTTGATTTACTTGCTCTGTTTGGCCATTTGTTTGGGGGTGGTAAGCGGTGCTAAAGTAGAGTTGAGTCCCGATAGCTTCAAAGATAGCTCTCCAGAAGTGTGACGTGAAGAGAAAATCACGATCACTAATGATTCTTCTGGGTAAACCATGTAGCTTGAATATCTCCTTGATAAACAATCTTGTAATGTCTGAGGCTTTATAGTTTGTCTTTACTGGAATAAGGTGTGCAACCTTAGTAAGCATGTCAACCACAACCATGATGGAGTTATATCCTCCCTGGACTTGGGGTAGGCCTACAACAAAATCCATATTGATGAATTCCCATTTCATTTAGGGAATGTTAAGCGGTTGCAGTTTCCCTAGCATCATGGCATGTTCGGCTTTGATACGTTGACAAGACAAACACTCGGTGACATGTTTGACAACGTCACCTTTGAGCCTCTCCCAATGGTAGCTCTTACTAACTGCATTAAGAGTCTTGGCATAGCCAGGATGTCCTGAGAAAGGGGAATCATGAGCTTCCTACAATATCTTCTGCTTAAGTGACTGGCTTGCTGGTATACACAGCCTTGTTCTATAGTAGACAAGTCCACTATTAATGGAGAATTCATGAAACTTAGCCTGCAGCTTTTGGTTCTGATCTTTGATAGAGATCTCTCTCAGCATTGTTTGGTAGGTTGGATCATGGCATGCATCCTCTCTAGCTAACTCAAATATAGGGTTGTTTGGCATAGATACTTTTGTAGCTAGAGATCTGGCTTTTGATGGATTCTGCAAGATTAGGGAATTAAGGAATGCCTTGCAACTGAGTGCATCGGCAACTACATTCTCTTTTCTTGGTCGGTACTTGATTTGGAAGTCATACTCCTCCAACACTTCAATCCACCAACGTTGCCTCATGTTGAGCTCATTCTAAGTAAAGATCCATTTGAGACTCTTATGGTTAGCTATTAGCGTGAACTTGTTACCCAACAGGTAGTGTCTCCAAAGCTTTAGAGCATGGATGACAGCTAGCAATTCCAGATCATGCGTAGCATAATTCTTTTCATGATTCTTCAATTTCCTTGAAAAGTATGCTATTGGATGACCTTCCTGCATAAGTACACATCCCAAGTCAAGTATGCTAGCATCAGTTTATCACCTCAAACTCTTTATTGAGGTCTAGAAGTTTTAGGATAGGTGTTGATACCAAATTTTGCTTCAATTTGTCGAAGCTATTTTGTTCGGGAGTTGACCATGCAATGGAAGTTTCCTTCTTCAATAAGTCCGTCAGGGGTGCTGCAATCAAAGCATAGTCTTTGATGAAGACCGTATACCATCCTGTCAATCCAAGAAAGATGTGTATCTCTTTGACAGATGTTGGTATTGGCCACTCAAGCACATCTCTGACCTTGGCTGGGTCCAGTGAGATTCCTTCTGTTGATACTATGAATCCCAAGTATTCAATCTGACGTTTGAAGAATGCACACTTCTTCATCTTAGCATACAGCTTATGTGACCTCATTGTCTCAAGGACAATCCGAAGTTGGGGTTCATGATCTTCTTCCTATTTAGAATAGACTAAAGTGTTGTTGAAGAAGACAAGCAATCATGAAGATATGGCCTAAAGATATCTTGCATTAATCTGTTGAAGGTGGCAGGTGCATTCGTAAGTCCGAATGACATAACTAGGAACTCAAAGTGCCCATATCTTGTATTGAAGGCCGTCTTGGGGATATCTTCTTCCTTGATCCTTATCAGATAATAACCTAACCTGAGATCAATCTTGGAGAAGATCTTTGCACCCTGAAGACGATCAAGAAGCTCATCTATTCTAGGAATAGGGTACTTATTCTTGACCGTTGCTTGATTCAACCCTCGGTAATCAATACATAATTGAAGTGTCCCATGTTTCTTTTTGTGGAATAGTACTAGAGCTCCCCACGGTGAACTACTAGGCTGGATGTAGCCCTGATCTAGTAGTTGCTTGAGTTGTTCCTTTAGCTGAATTGCTTCTGGTATGGACATTCTATAAGGTCTCTTTGCAATTGGCGCAGCTCCTAGTACTAACCTAATCTCATGATCCACTTCTCTTTGAGGCGAGAGCTCTGTCAACTCTTCAGGGAATACGTCCGCGTATTCCTTTAGCCAAGAAGGTCCTTCACTAGACTCTTGCTTCTGATCTAACGTGTTGAGTTTGATCAAGCAGACAGATCCTTTTATGACTCCTTTTATGATCTGAGATACTTTGGCCAATTGGATTCTTGGCACTCCAGCCTCACCTTGAGTTGTGACTAATTCCCTTTCAGAGTTTTGAAAGAAAACTTGACCCTTTCCACAATGAATGTGGGCATCATTAGGCTTAAGCCAATCCATTCCAAGTAGACACTCATGGATACCTAAATTCATGACTCTGAATTTGACCGAAGTCTTCTTTCCTCCCAAAAAGAATTCTACCTTAGCAGTTTGCCTGGTACAAGTAACCTCAGGACCATTTGCCAATTCCACAAGCAAGGTAGGTGCTTCTACTGTGGCTATTCCTAATCTTTTTGCACATGCTGGTGAGATAAAGGAATGTGTGCTACCACAATCAATCAAGGTCTTGAAACTTTTACCTTGATAGTCCGACGGTGTCTGAATCACTGAGAACTGGTGATTCGGCCGTGTCTTGTGTAGAGCCGCATGGACTGTCGCCTTTTCAAATTCTACTTCCATGGTTGGATCTTCTTCTTCTTCTTCTTCACACATTTGCCTATTGGCAACACAAGCAAATCTTCCTCTGCCTCGGGTAGCGGCTCCTTAACCATGGCCCGTTCCTTGGAAAGGAGCTTGGCGATGTCCTCCTCCAAGTTTGGGACATTGCCTCTTGAAATGACCGCGCTCCTTGCAATGGAAACAACGGAGATTTCGACCATTACTTTGAGTAGGAACAAAGTTGTTGACTTTGTTAGTCCTTGCTTTCTTTCTTTGTCCTTGATTATGACCTTGAACTCTCTTTATCTGAGGTTTGAATGCTCCTCTATTTTGGTCATTATAAGACCAAGCTTTGTTACCCCTTGGTCTAGCCTGCACCTCCTGAATTATAGGCACAACTCGAATGGGTGCATCTTGAAGATCTGATGGATGCATAGATTCGAGACGGGTATTAACTGGTGGATTTAAACCCCCACAAAATTTGGACACCTGCTGTGTCATGTCCATCTGTGGCGCATACTTTAAAAGTGAGACAAATTTAGATTAGTATGCGTCAAGAGTGAGCCCCAGCTGTTATAGCTCGTAGAACTCATTCATTTTCTACGTGCGATATGCAAGTGGCAAATATCTTCCTTGCACGGCTTTCTTCAGCTTCTCCTAGGTAACGGATCCCTCCGCGATCCCTTGATCCCTACACGATTGCTTCCACCAAAGCTTGGCTTCATCGGTGAGCTTTAGCTTGGCGAGTATAGCCTGATTGGGAGGTATAGTACCAGCTGCTTCGAAGTAATCCTCCATGGATTCAATCCAAATTTTAGCATCAGCTTGGACGGACCTTCCTCTCCCATCAAACTCCGGCGGCTTGATATGTTTGAGAAGAAACTTCTTCTCCTGGATTACAGTAGTACTTGATGTAGGAGGCGAACTAGGAGCCTGTACCTGGGGTTGTGCCTGGATAAAGGTTTCTTAAAGTTATTATACAATTATTGTTATTGATTATATTACATCTTCAATTCTGCTATGACGTAAGCAATGTAACTACTTAACTTTTTATCAATTCTTATACACAATCAAACATTGATAAAAAGAAATCTTATTTGTATTTATACGGGCATAGCCCTTTTGGAATACAACATTTCTTGCAATGATAAGCCAACTGTTACATTTATTTTGGGGAGAACAACGTTGTATTACATTTATCTACAGGGACTGTATAATAATACGGTTTCGGGTCATGGATCTTCAGGAATGGGTAAGTCATTGGAAGTTGAGGGTATCCTTTCCTTTGGAACCTATTCTTTTCATGGCACCCCAACACTTTAATCCTGTCAGCGGGGATTACACAGGTTACTTCCTCATATACATATGAATTTATCTCAACAGTCCGACCTCAGATATGTAAAGTTGAGTTTATGTGAGCTTCCACAAAAATGAAGAGCTTCACGACTTTCAGGTCTTCCAACCACTTGATCCTCTTTAGGTTGGTTTGTAGACAAGCAAACCGGTGGGCGGCTATATAGTAGATTCCTGAAGCACCCGTCCATCTTCATTTCAAGTACAAAGGTGATGGATTATAGATTTGCTCTAGGATGTTCATCATCTCAGCCCTTTGTCGATAATGCAGAGAATGCATTGCGATCATAAACATGATTCGAAATACTAAGAACTTGTTCCACGCTTCGTAATTCTGCAAGACAGCATTGAAGGTAAGGAAATGTTTGGAACATCAACATTTGCTTTATTTCTTCTTATTAAGATTTCATAAAAACAATTCCGTTGTTGGTCAGCTCTGATACCAACTGTAACGTGTCCACTTGTATTTTCAGGACACGTCTTAGCAGTCCATCGGACAAGATGTCTAGAAAGCTCCGCCCGGCACTCCCATGGAATATTACGAGGTTTGCGATCTAGGGCTTTCCACGTCTACCACGTAGTGGAAGTATTCCGCCCATTCCCACTTAGAATCGACTTGAATTAGGGTTTTCCTAATTGATCATTTCCTAATAGCAACTAGCGTCAGACCCAAGCGAACTACTTTATGTAGAAACGCCAGGTCCGAAGCTGATTCACGATGCACTTGGTTCAAGGAGAATGGGAAAACGAGAGGGATGCAAAGCTCAACATCTCTGCCATAAGGCATAGTCCCATTCCGTTCCCCTAAAACAGTGTAAATCAGGTTCAAATATAACTCTAGGTCAACACTCTTATTGTTCGTGTTCTTTGACGATCTTCGTGTTGTCCATCGTGATTTTGAGGAAATTTCACCGCCAACCGGGACCACCCATCCATAGGATGGATCTATGGCCCATCCTCTGCACTTTCCTTGGGTTTTTTAAGTTATTTAATTACCTAACACATTAGTTGGACATGTAATAACCAGCTTTTTTAATGAACCCGTTAGGCATTGGTTCTTTCACGTAATCTTATCATTTGACACAGAAAAACAATATCAGACAAGTTTCTTATTAACAGGTTATTATATTTATCTTTGAAATACAAAGAGTCTAGCCCGTTGGCTTATCCACAATCCACCCGAAGGCTATCCAGCAATCCACAGGGATCACTAATCCAAGTTTCCGCCCATAGACTAGTATGCGAGCCTCGAGATCCAATCTCGAGTCACGTTAGCCTCTTGTGCAGGGCCCGAAAGGTGAGGGATTTACGGCCAGAGCCCCCCTAGCACCCAAGAGTCCTCCTACTCCAAGTAGCGCTCAACACAGAGACCTCTCGCGGCGGGTTCAGTCCACCTTCCCGGTGCGGTCAAAAACCCCCTTGGTTAGGGTTTGGTAGGCAGTCGGGGGTAACTGAAGTTGCCTTTCCCTTCAAGCCTTCAACCTGAAGTATAGATATCCATTTATCGCTTAATTCATTAATCAAACAAAGCCAAATAGTGCTCTAAAATATGTAGCAAGCACAAATGTTTCCATTAAACGTTTTTGTTGGCAAACTGGTAAGGAATGAATCCCTTCCTTCTGAATGCGTCCTGCACACAATCCGGGATGAGTTGCAACTTGGCAAGATCCTCTATATCCTGGGTTACAGCGTACCCTATTACCCCAAATTGGCCAAACCTTAAGTTCAGAGGTTATTTTAGTTTATTGGCTGGTCATTAGCTTCCAATCAGTCTTCTTTACTCAGGAAAGATACTAAATTGGGATGACTATTCATCCTCTTGCAAGACAACCTGCGTAAGGACTTGCCAACATCGTTGCAAGAATTTGGCCATTCCCTTGTGATCCAATCACAAGATCATATGACTCCACACTTGTTGCATAAGTGTTGCATTGAATGGAGTCACGAAACAATCTGTTCCTGATTACATTAGGCCAACGTCATTAGACCTAGGGTTTCCAAGTTCCATCTTATAAGATTCCTAGGGACAAACCCTAGCTCACTTCCAAAATATGTTTCACTGTCCCTACGTTTCGGTGAAAGTGGGCAAGTATTTAGGATATAGGAGTTTCAATTTTAGCAATACATAGCGAGTAGGTTACATATTAAATTCCTAGTGAATTTATTTAGCCCATTCTAAATGAGTACTTTGGGATTTTTAGGTTTATGCCAATTTGTTTAACTCTAGAAGATAGCTACGTTATCATTTCATAAACACATGACTCGTTGTCTATGCATAAATTGCTCTTTCAACCCTAACTTGTCGATTTAAAGCTAGGCATAGATTAGGTTAATTCCAACTAATCTTCCTATAACTTGCAAATAAAATTCATGCTAAACAAGCAACCTTTTTCTTGATAGTTTATGCAGTGGACAACGATAATTTGCCTAGAGTTATACATCGTAGAATCATTCCATGACTTGCACTTTCCATGATGATTCATTGCAAAGAGGATATGGGTTAATAGTGAGATATGCAATTTATACTTCTAGGCTTAAACGGAGTATACTATTTTAATGGACAATAATCTAGTTTATAATTCATTTCAATGCATAAAGCTATTTGCTAGAAATGCATTTATGCTTCTTTAAAGTATTAATGACTAAGTTCCTTCGTCGTGAGCATTTAGGACAAAAATTATATCCTATTTCTAGCAATTAATCTTGCATGATTGAATTACAACAATACCAAAAAAACTAGGAAGGAAAACCTGGGCTTGGGGTGAAATATCCACGTGGATGCTGGGAGACGACCCTCCCGTAGCTGTGCCGTGGACTTTCTTAGGAGGCATCGCAATTGTAGCCTTTCGGACGTGGAAGTAGCTTTACAACTCTTCTTTGGAATTCCACCGTCGCTTCCTTGCACCGTGTGTCGGAAGTAGTTTTAGGAGGCTCCCTCCTTGAAGTAGGGATTTCGAAAGAAGGAGTGTTTCAAAATATTTTGCGGATAAGACCCATTAAAGCCATGGAAGGGGCTTAATGGCCTTTGTAAGGACTCGCATGAACGGGGAATAACAAGGTGTGGAGTCCCTTACAAGGGTTTTTGAGTGGGAAAGGGAGGTTTTAAAAGACTCTCAACACTCTCTTTCCTTTTTTGAGTGGGAAAAAAAAACAATCCCCAAGGGTATTTTACATAGGCCAAGGAAAGGGCTAAGGGGTTTAAACACGAGGGGGGGTGTGGTTTCAAGATGCCCAAGGGAAGGGGGCTAAGGGAATTTGAAACATTGGGGGGGTGTGGGGAGTAATTCCAAGGTCCAAGAAGAAGGCCTTAAGGGTTTAAACACGAGGGGGGGTGTGGTTTCAAGGGAAAGGGGGCTTAGGGGGGATAGGGGGCTTAAGAGGCCCCTTAGAAGCTTCCCCTCCCAAGAAGCTTCTGATGCTTCCATGCCACGTGGAAGGAGGAAACCAACGGCGATTTGACAGTTGGGGGCACGGACTGACGGCAGAGGTGATGCCGTCCTGGCCTTGGCGGCAATCAGCGCCTCATCCTCTCCCTCTCACAGCGTCGGCTCCACCTTGTACTCCTCCCCCACGCTCTAGCGATGACAGGCAGTCCGGCAACTTGCTCCCTTACGAGTCCAGTAGAGAGACTCACTCTCTCCCTCTCTGCAATGTGATGGCGCACGGCGTTTTTTCCTCATGATCAGTGCCCTCCGTCCTTCAGCCTGCGCCCCCCCCCCCCCCCCCCTCAATTATATAGGGGAGGGGATAAGATCCCCCCCCCTTGCATGTCATCGAGCATGTAACATTGCCCTAGCAAGCTCTAGCAAGGAGCTTGCCTACTTACTAATCCCCCTCTTCCTCCAGGTCGACTGTCGGTGGATGGAGGAGAGGGGAAATTTAAAAAAATTGCCTTTATCCGTTTGGAATTGTTACATTGGTGTGGGGAGTAATCCCAAGGTCTAAGGAAAAGGCCTTAAGGGTTAAAACATGAGGGAGGGTGTGGTTTCAAGGGAAAGGGGGCTTAAGAAGCCCCTTAGAAGCTTCCCCTCCCAGAAAGCTTCTGATGCTTCCATGCCACGTGGAAGGAGGAAGCCAATGGTGACTCGACTATGATTTGACAGCTGGGGGTGCGGATTGATGGTAGAGGTGATGTCGTCCTAGCTTTGGTGGTAATCAGCGTCTCATCCTCTCCCTCTCAAAGCATCGGCTCCACCTCGTACTCCTCCCCCAGGCTCTGGCAATGATAGGCAGCCCAGTAGCTCGCTCCCTTACAAGTCGAGCAAAGAGACTCACTCTCACTCTCTCTACAATGTGACGGCACACGGTGTTTTTTCCTCACGATCTCTGCCCTCCATCATTCAACCTGCGGCCCCCCCTCAGTTATATAGGGGAGGGGAAAAGATCCTCCCCCCCCCTTGCGTGTCATTGGGCATCTAACATTGCCCTGGCAAGCTCTAGCAAGGAGCTTGCCTACTTACTAATCCCCCTCTTCCTCCAGCTCGGCTGTCGGCTGGAGGAGAGGGGAAATTAAAAAAATTTGCCTTTATCCGTTCAAGTCATCAATAAAGGTAATGAAATACCGATATTGAGATTTTGATTGAGGAAAAGGTTCACAAATATTAGTGTGAATAAGATCAAGCAAGTCTCTAGAATGAGTTGTGGTGGAAATGGAAAAGGGTTTGCAAAAATACTTTCTAAGTGCAAAATATTCACAAATACCCATATGAGGACAAGCTTTGAATTCCATACCTTGAACAAGGTCATGCCAATAAAGATCGAAAAGCTTTGAAAAATCAGAGTGAACAAAGTGATGATACCATATTTTGATGTTAAGATTGCCAGGAGCTTTAACAAGGTCACTCCGATAAAGATCGAAAAGCTTTGAAAAGTCAGAGTGAACAAAGCGATGATACCATATTTTGATGTTAAGATTGCCAGGAGCTTTAACAACATTTGCAACATATTCATTTAAAGATAACTCAAAACGATTATTATTTTGAAGTCTAGCAATAGCTATGGTTTGGCCATCTTTCTCAATGCAACACTTGATATGGTCAAAACCAACAAAGAGACCAAGATCTACAAGTCTTGCAAACTGAAAGAATATTCCTTTGTAGATTTGGCACATGTAAAACTCCACGCAAAATTCTTGTTGAAGAATGAGTATCGAGATATAAATCACCTATACCTTTGACTTGGTAGGTTGTGTCATAAGCAAGATAAACCAATTTCTTAACAAGAATATGATTATAATTATGTAACGATTGGGACTGATATGTTATGTTCCCCGTAGCACCAGAATCAATAATAAAAAGGGATCCATCACCAACATGAAGTATCCTTTCTGGAGAGATAGAATAACTCATGCAATTTACTTCTTTAGTAGTGTTGCCATGTGTAGCAGCATATGCTCTATTACAATCTGAATCAAAATGCATATTCAAACATAGATGGGTTGAATGATCACTCTTTTTGTAGAAGTCACAAGGAGAATAATCTCTAGATAAACACGATTGTTTATTTGTAATACCATGCTCTTCATCATATTGTTTTACATAGACAAGATAAACACGGTCCCCACACGGTCCAACATAGACAAGAAATATGAACGACACTCAGAACATTATCGTTTTACTTTTTGGCCAATAATAGATGATGATTTGGCTAATTTTGGCAGAAACGCAGAAACACAAGAGTGAGTAATTGTGACAAAACTTATGTGGTAGAAGTGTGCACAAATATCTATTATCCTGTTTATTTTCCTCTTTCAAGTCTGAGCAATGCATATCTACAATTCAACATATATTCAATCTAAATGATGATTGAGTGAACTCCTTCTATGCTTAAAATTCATAACATAAGATGATCATAACATACACAATACATCAAATTTAAGCATGAAAAGAACATGAATCAATAATTGAACACATACCACATAGATATACTTCATGCTTATCTTCTTCAAGGAATTTGTTGTAGTCGATCGTGATAGCTCTGATATCATGTTGAGATGTAGAGAGAGAAGATATGTAGACATGCGGATGTTGAGATGTAGAGAGGGAAGATATGTAGAGACGTGATAGGGAGAGAAGAGACACACCATATACACTCTCAAAGACTACATCATATTGATCACAATCTACATATATATGTGTGTGTGTGTGTGTGTGTGTGTGTGTGTGTGTGTGTGTGTCTGTGTGTGTGTGACCTAGTCTAGATAGGGTGAGCTATATATAGCTCCAACAATGATGAGATTACTATTCTAGTGGATATTCTTGGCAAGACGCCTTATGTTCCATCAGTTGCATCTGAGGTCCAAGAAGCATGCATGAATACTTTGAGACATACAAAAGAAAATCCTTGATGCATTTGGAGATTGTCAACCCTAATGGCATGGAACTAGTGGGGTCAAGGTCAAATTTTCTTCTTTCCTAGATACCTACTTTATTTGTAGAGGTCGTTGTCACTACAAAAAAGAGTACCGAGGTAAAGATACACCAGAAGAGAAGAAGAATTAAATCATTGACTCTTTGATGTTGCTGAGAAGGAAACTATGCTCACTATAGAACAAGGGAAGATGTAGAGTGTTATGATCACCAATGAATGGAAAGACTAAGCTAACTCTAATGTTTTTGAGGTCCTCATAGACCCTAAGGGCACTCATCTCAATGCCAAGGAAAAATCCAAATCTAATAGTGTTGAGATTCAGAAAGGCAATTGTGCAGAGTCTTTCACTTGCCCCTTGAGTGTTAGTAAGGATGTGCTGCATGATAAAGAAAATCCTTTCTACAAGGTCTAAGGGGGGCTGAGCCCAAGAACAAGAGAGAATCACTTAAGAATTGGGCTCCTCAACCACTTGTTGATAACAATATTTATATTGACTTGCACAATTCTCTTGAAGATGGGGTAGTTGCTCCTAATCATAACTAATTCGGGGATGTTGTGATCGACATTCATCACCTAGAATGTATGTGGATTGCTTGCATTGCTTCAAAAGAAAGCATGCATGTCATTACTAAGAAATAGAAAGCACGATGCACTTACACTTCAATAGGTAAATTTTGGAGAAAAAGAGGACAAAGAATTCAAACACAAAGGATATATATCATTGAGTGATTATTATAGGCAAGGCAAGAGAGGAACCATGTTGGTGGTTAACGAAACTTTGAACCCCTATTTATTTTTTGCAAAGGTGATGGCAGTCTTGTTGTTGTCATGATTGGGACTGGCACTAAGAAATGCTTCATTGCTTCAATTTATGGTCCAAATGTCTCTGTAGACAAAGCAAATCTTTGAGTTGAAATGCAAAAGCTTATGCTAAAGGATAATGCTATATTTATGGGTGATTTGAACATGACTCTATGCAATTTTGACAAATCACATGGTTCTACCTTGATAGTATGCATGCAGAGATACAATTGGCATGACTTTGAACTAGCCCACGAGTTAATAAACATGGTAGTAGTATTTAATAATGGAAATTCCTTTAAATTAACTTGGCATAGTAAGTAAGGGTAGCTCTTCTAAAGGGGCTAGATTTAGACAAAGAAGCTTGGTGCATTTTCTCTATGTTAAAATGACTCATCTTTTTCAGTATCCATCTCTAGTCATGTTCTTGTGATTTTCTCTTTCAATCTTAATGTTGTTTTGGATGTTGGGAATGTATCTTCTTTTTTTAAATTTAATATGTCCTTTGTGAAGAAAGCAAGCTTATGTTCAACATTGAAGGAGGCATGGCCAAGTTATGGAAAATCAAAGTGGAAGCAAAGATTGAAGTGTGCACAAGAGGGAGAGAAGAGCACACAAGTACAAGAACAAGTCTTGCTTATTTAGTTGCTCACGAAAGTACAACTTGGGTCACTCTCACTCATCATTTGATGTAGACCCATGGGCTGTTTATATAGCCCCACTTGGCTAGGGTTAGGGTTTGCCCTTTCCCTAAGGACCATTCACACTCAACTACCCTTATCCTCTCTAGCATAAGGAGAGTTCACATGCTTACGCTCTCAACACCACCCCTCAATGCCAAGTGGCCTTGAATAAAGCATCACAAGATGCCCCCCCTTAATCCACAATGAGATGCCTTCATAACTTAGGCTACAAAAGATGGTTATACGTAGAGAGTTTACAAGACTCAAAAGAGTCGATCTTCAACGGATAAGGAGGCAAAGCTAGCCTCCAATTCCTTAGGTGGTTCTGGAACACTGGGACACTTATTGGTAATATCCCCAGTCTTTTTTCATTTATTTCACTTAATTTTTTCTAGGTAATTCTTCCAACAATTACTTACAATATGCCCTTTCTTATGATAGAAATAGCACTTTGTGGAAATTGTATGGACTAAAAGTTACTCACAAAAAGTAGATGCTGAAGTGCCTTCATTAAGGTTCCTCTTCTCTTCATCTAGACATGACTGGATGGTACTTGCCAAAGTTGGATTAGGGATATTGGTAAGGGTAGTAACAAGGGTTGGAAAGACCTTCTTTACAACCTTTAGAAGGATGGCAATGGCAACTTCATCATGAATTGGTGCTTGAACGAAGGCTAGCAGTTCCATGAGCCCCATCATATGTGAAATAAAATTACTTAGGTCTTCTCCTTGTTTATACTCCAAGCTAAAAAATTCAATCTTTAGAAAAATCTTGGAGTTCTTCCTTATAGCACCATAGAGCCTTTCATGCTCATCCCATTTCTCCTTGTGGCAGTGGAGAGTTGGTCAATATGATGAATTAGGGGTTCATCCAAATGAAGCATGATGATGGCTTGAGCTCTTTCATCATCTTCTACATCAAGGGGATTTGACGAATCAATAACTTTGGTCCCTTTTATGAAGGGCCAGGAGCCTCATTCCACCATTTTATATTTCACCAGGACTTGCCAGGGATGGAAATCTTTTCCATTAAACTTGCATATTTGAGGCCTAACATTTACATAAGCCATGGCCATAATAGGAAGGTCTTACCTATTTTCCTTTGCAATGGCACTGTCTAGTACTTTACAAATTGCCAAGTACGAACTAACTAATAGGATTTATAGCCTTACAAATGATAACCAACTTTAAAACTGTAAGGATGAAAAAGTTGGAAATCATACATATGTAATACCTCAAGGTAAGATTTTGGTGGTCCTTTCTTTTGGACAACCTTGATTTAAGTTTTACTATTTTCTTGGGTCTGAATGAGGTGAACTTTGATTGGACCTTTGGCTCCACCCCACCTTGTGGTTTAGTGTAATATTTCCACTCCTGAATATTGATTTCCCCCACACTGCGTAAACCTCGTGCAAAGGTTATCTTTCATATTGGAATTACCGGCAGTATAATGTGTAACCTGCACGCGAGAAATCGAGACCATCCGCATTGGCAAAGCAAGCCCGAGGGTTCAAATCCGAAATTCACACGTAAACATCCTCTTGGGAGGAGGTCAAGAGGATAATGTAATATTTATTGCAAATTTTTTTTTTATTACCTTCCCCCAGCCAAAGCGTGGCTGAGGGAAGGGGATGGACTGAAATAGGGAACTTGAGAGGTGGAGGGGAAAAGAGCCATGCAGGCCACCACGTGGGAGGGTGTCCTCTCCCCCCTTTTTCTTATATAAACCCCCTCTAACGGGGGAGTTGGGGGGCTGAAAGAAGAGTCGGGAGACTGATAGAGGGGAGGAGCTGACAAAAGTCGGCCGTAGAGAGGAACGGGAGGGCGGACAGACGGTTGCTGCCATCGCCGTGTTGGGAAAGAGGGCAGAGGCTGCGTGGAGAGAGGAAGGGGAGTTGCTATCGACGCTGGGAGAGAAGGAGGCCGCCGCTGTACTCGCTGCCGTACTGTGGGAAGAAGGCCGCCGCCTTGCTATGAGACCACCAGGCCGCCGCCCATCCCCGCCATCGTCATCAAAGTCCCTCCCCTTGTCTTCGACGCCTTCTCCTTCCCAATCATTGGGCCTCCCACAACGTCTTTGCTGATCTTCAGAAGCTTCTAAGGATAAGCCCATAAGCCTTGTTCCTACGTGCCCTTTCCGATTTTAAAACCGGGTTTGTAAAGCTCCAAATCCCACAAGCTTGGTCGTAAAACCCCCAAATTCCCGCATGCCCTCGCAAAGCTTCATTCTCGCAAGTTCCCGTAAAGCCCTAATCCCATAAGTTTTTTTTTCACAAGGCCTTCCATAGGCCCAAATCCCGCAAGCCCGGTATTCTCAAGGATCCGCACTTTGGAAGGGATCTCCTGCATACGAGGGAAAAGGGGAAAGATCTTGAAGCTGCTTACAATGGTTGAAGAAGACTCACCGATCGCGTAAGGGTAAAGGCAAACCGGAAGTCCGTAAACACACTAACGATGGCTCCCAAGAAGTCGCAAGGCGCGCCTGCGGGAGGTTCTTCTCCTAGCATTCACGTGGACATCTCCCCGAGCCCACAGACCCAGGTTTTTACGATTGTGATTTCATACTAAAGTAATGCATTAAGCATGACAACTCCATGGATTAGGAAGCACCCGTCCATGTTCAAACTCACCTAGCCTAGTTAAATGCAATTGGGAAAAATTGGTATTTTCAATATAAACGCAAATTGTCCATCCATCTTACGACCTTAATAGTAAATTGCCTTGTCGTGCATTTTCAAAGGAAAGCCACATATTGCCTAGGAAATTGTTAAGTGCATTGGTCATGAAGGAAAGGAGTATTTTTGCAATAACTCCCTTCGTTATGATTCGCATGAGGGAATTGTTAACTTCTGTTGCACGGCATGAAAAAGAACCCCGATCTTATAAGTTGCATGGGAAAAGATGCTTGGAAATGGATTAAATCGACACTTGCCTTAGTATTGCATGAACTTCATTCACGATGTTGTTGTATCTAAGGGTCGCACTTATACTTTCGCAAATTTCATTTCATCAAGTTGCATTTAGGAATGATTGCATGGCTTATAAAAGCATGAAATTCAAATACTTAGACAAAAGGTTGTAGGCGTTATTCCTTGATGTAAATCCTAGTAGGCCCTATGTAAGTTATTCTTCAAATTATCATGCCTTTTGATTTTAGCAAAAAGAGATAGGGCTATTGCGGATCTTATGGTGCGTAGAAGTAATGAATTACATGTTTACATGTATTGTAACATTTTGCAACCATTTTTCTACTTTAGATCAAGTTTATCATCTCTAGGATAGAATTGTCATTGTCATAAGACAAGTAGGTCAATTTACCCAAGTCATTTGTGGTATCATGACTGTTAGGGTTTCGTATAGGCATAACTAGCCGATTCAATAAAAACCTCAAGTACTAGCTAGGGCTTGGCACGTTAGAAATGCAGCCAAGTATCGTACTTGGACGCCAAGTCGAAGCCCTCAAACCCAAAGGTCCTACCCACCTTCCCGGAATATTGAGTCAATTGGATGCTCACGCAAATAATGATCTAGGGTTTCTACCCTAAGGATCATTCAACCTAATGCTAGAACTTGGATTGAGTTGGAATCCCTAGGACCGAACATTGTCGGCCTAGTGTGATTAGGATTGGGTTGAGTAAGAAGACACCCTAAGCCCTACTTCTAGTCTAATCATAATTCCTTGACCAGAAAACACCGTTCAATGGGTGAAAGAATCCCTTGGAATAGAGGCGACACTTGTGCAAACAAGTTGCATAGACTTGGGGTTAGTTCACAAGAGACTTTTGCCATTTCTTGAAATGAGGTTGGCAAGTTCTTGATACTTGTTCTTGATTCAATAAAAACCTCAAGTACTAGCTAGGGCTTGGCACGTTAGAAATGCAGCCAAGTATCGTACTTGGATGCCAAGTCGAAGCCCTCAAACCCAAAGGTCCTACCCACCTTCCCGGAATATTGAGTCAATTGGATGCTCACGCAAATAATGATCTAGGGTTTCTACCCTAAGGATCATTCGACCTAATGCTAGAACTTGGATTGAGTTGGAATCCCTAGGACCGAACATTGTCGGCCTAGTGCGATTAGGATTGGGTTAAGTAAGAAGACACCCTAAGCCCTACTTCTAGTCTAATCATAATTCCTTGACCAGAAAACACCGTTCAATGGGTGAAAGAATCCCTTGGAATAGAGGCGACACTTGTGCAAACAAGTTGCATAGACTTGGGGTTAGTTCACAAGAGACTTTTGCCATTTCTTGAAATGAGGTTGGCAAGTTCTTGATACTTGTTCTTGATTCAATAAAAACCTCAAGTACTAGCTAGGGCTTGGCACGTTAGAAATGCAGCCAAGTATCGTACTTGGATGCCAAGTCGAAGCCCTCAAACCCAAAGGTCCTACCCACCTTCCCGGAATATTGAGTCAATTGGATGCTCACGCAAATAATGATCTAGGGTTTCTACCCTAAGGATCATTCGACCTAATGCTAGAACTTGGATTAAGTTGGAATCCCTAGGACCGAACATTGTCGGCCTAGTGCGATTAGGATTGGGTTAAGTAAGAAGACACCCTAAGCCCTACTTCTAGTCTAATCATAATTCCTTGACCAGAAAACACCGTTCAATGGGTGAAATGATCCCTTGGAATAGAGGCGACACTTGTGCAAACAAGTTGCAACGTCGCATAGACTTGGGGTTAGTTCACAAGAGAGTTTTGCCATTTCTTGAAATGAGGTTGGCAAGTTCTTGCGCAAGTTTAACTTGCAAGAGGATGAGTAGTCATCCTGTTACATCACCCTTATTGGGAAAATTTGCCAAGTTAAGGGAAGTTAGGTATTTGCTTGGAAGCAGATGATCAATCAATAAATTAATGCGACATGGTCGCTAGGATTTACTATTAATAAAACCTAAGGTATTGGTTAAGTTGGGTTAACAGGGTATGGCCCTAATTCAAGGACAAAAAGGGTGAACGAACAAACCCTTGAGGATCTTGCCAAGTCGCAATTGATCCCAGATCGAATGTTGGATGCATTCGGAGAGAAGGATTCACTCCTTAACAGTTGGCCAAATAAACGACCACTGGAAATTGATTGTGCTTGTAATAGTTTAGAAAGCACTGTTTGCATTGTTTGCTCAAGGAACTAAAGGATGAAAAGATATCTAAATGCTTCAGGTTGAAGGCCTGAAGGGAGAGGCAGCTTCAGTTACCCCCGACTGCCTGCCTGACCCTAACCAAGGGGGGTTGTTGACCGCGCCGGGAACGTGGACCGAACCCGCCGCGAGAGGTCTTTCCGTTGAGCTCTACTTGGAGCAGGAGGACGCTTGGGTGCTAGGGGGGGCTCTGGCCGTAAATCCCTTGCCTTCCGGGTCCTGCACAAGAGGCTAACGTGACTCGGGATTGGATCTCGAGGCCCACATACTAGTCTACGGGCAGAAGCTTGGAAGAGTGATTCCTGGCGGATTACCGGATAGCGTTTGGGCGGATTATGGACAAGCCTACGGGCGGAACTCCTTGTATTTCAAAGATAAAATGATGAAATAATAATAATAAAGTTGTTTGATATTGTTTTTCTATGTCACGTGATAAGATTACGTGAAGGAACCAGTGCCTAACAGAGTATCAAGAACTTGCCAACCTCATTTCAAGAAATGGCAAAAGTCTCTTGTGAACTAACCCCAAGTCTATGCGACGTTGCAACTTGTTTGCACAAGTGTCGCCTCTATTCCAAGGGATCATTTCACCCATTGAACGGTGTTTTCTGGTCAAGGAATTATGATTAGACTAGAAGTAGGGCTTAGGGTGTCTTCTTACTCAACCCAATCCTAATCGCACTAGGCCGACAACGTTCGGTCCTAGGGATTCCAACTCAATCCAAGTTCTAGCATTAGGTCGAATGATCCTTAGGGTAGAAACCCTAGATCATTATTTGCGTGAGCATCCAATTGACTCAATATTCCGGGAAGGTGGGTAGGACCTTTGGGTTTGAGGGCTTCGACTTGGCGTCCAAGTACGATACTTGGCTGCATTTCTAACGTGCCAAGCCCTAGCTAGTACTTGAGGTTTTTATTGAATCTGCTAGTTATGCCTATACGAAACCCTAACAGTCATGATACCACAAATGACTTGGGTAAATTGACCTACTTGTCTTATGACAAGGACAATTCTTTCCTAGAGATGATAAACTTGATCTAAAGTAGAAAAATGGTTGCAAAATGTTACAATACATGTAAACATGTAATTCATTACTTCTACGCACCATAAGATCTGCAATAGCCCTATCCCTTTTTGCTAAAGTCAAAAGGCATGATAATTTGAAGAATAACTTACATAGGGCCTACTAGGATTTACATCAAGGAATAACGCCTACAACCTTTTGTCTAAGTATTTGAATTTCATGCTTTTATAAGCCATGCAATCATTTCTAAATGCAACTTGATGAAATGAAATTTGCGAAAGTATAAGTGCGACCCTTATATACAACAACATCGTGAATGAAGTTCATGCAATACTAAGGCAAGTGTTGATTTAATCCATTTCCAAGCATCTTTTCCCATGCAACTTATAAGATCGGGGTTTTATTTTCATGCCGTGCAATAGAAGTTAACAATTCCCTCATGCGAATCATAACGAAGGGAGTTATTGCAAAAATACTCCTTTCCTTCATGACCAATGCACTTAACAATTTCCTAGGCAATATGTGGCTTTCCTTTGAAAATGCACGACAAGGCAATTTACTATTAAGGTCGTAAGATGGATGGACAATTTGCGTTTATATTGAAAATACCAATTTTTCCCAATTGCATTTAACTAGGCTAGGTGAGTTTGAACATGCACGGGTGCTTCCTAATCCATGGAGTTGTCATGCTTAATGCATTACTTTAGTATGAAATCACAATCGTAAAAACCTGGGTCTGTGGGCTCGGGGAGATGTCCACGTGAATGCTAGGAGAAGAACCTCCCGCAGGCGCGCCTTGCGACTTCTTGGGAGCCATCGTTAGCGTGTTTACGGACTTCCGGTTTGCCTTTACCCTTACCCAATCGGTGAGTCTTCTTCAACCGTTGTAAGCAGCTTCAAGATCTTTCCCCTTTTCCCTCGTACGCAGGAGATCCCTTCCAAAGTGCGGATCCTTGAGAATACCGGGCTTGCGGGATTTGGGCTTATGGAAGGCCTTGTGAAAAAAAAACTTATGGGATTTGGGCTTTACGGGAACTTGCGAGAATGAAGCTTTGCGAGGGCATGCGGAAATTTGGGGGTTTTACGAGCAAGCTTGTGGGATTTGGAGCTTTACAAACCCGGTTTTAAAACCGGAAAGGGCACGTAGGAACAAGGCTTATGGGCTTATCCTTAGAAGCTTCTTAAAGAAGCTTCTAAGAAGCTTCTGAAGATCAGCAAAGACGTCGTGGGAGGCCCAATGATTGGGAAGGAGAAGGCGTCGAAGACAAGGGGAGGGACTTTGATGACGATGGCGGGGATGGGCGGCGGCCTGGTGGTCTCACAGCAAGGCGGCGGCCTTCTTCCCACAGCACGGCAGCGAGTACATCGACGGCCTCCTTCTCTCCCAGCGTCGACAGCAACTCCCCTTCCTCTCTCCACGCAGCCTCTGCCCTCTTTCCCAACACGGCAATGGCAGCAACCGTCTGTCCCCCCTCCCGTTCCTCTCTACGGCCGCCTTTTGTCAGCTCCTCCCCTCTATCAGTCTCCCGACTCTTCTTTCGGCCCCCCAACTCCCCCGTTAGAGGGGGTTTATATAAGAAAAAGGGGGGATTGGACACCCTCCCACGTGGTGGCCTGCATGGCTCTTTTCCCCTCCACCTCTCAAGTTCCCTATATCAGTCCATCCCCTTCCCTCAGCCACGCTTTGGCTGGGGGAAGGTAATAAAAAAAAATTTGCAATAAATATTACATTATCCTCTTGACCTCCTCCCAAGAGGATGTTTACGTGTGAATTTCGGATTTGAACCCTCGGGCTTGCTTTGCCAATGCGGATGGTCTCGATTTCTCGCGTGCAGGTTACACATTATACTGCCGGTAATTCCAATATGAAAGATAACCTTTGCACGAGGTTTACGCAGTGTGGGGGAAATCAATATTCACGACTCTCCACGCAGCCTCTGCCCTCTTTCCCAACACGGCGATGGCAACAACCGTCTGTCCCCCCTCCCGTTCCTCTCTACGGCCGACTTTTGTCAGCTCCTCCCCTCTATCAGTCTCCCGACTCTTCTTTCAGACCCCCAACTTCCCCGTTAGAGGGGGTATATATAAGAAAAAGGGGGGAGAGGACACCCTCCCACGTGGTGGCCTGCATGGCTCTTTTCCCCTCCACCTCTCAAGTTCCCTATTTCAGTCCATCCACTTCCCTCAGCCACGCTTTGGCTGGGGGAAGGTAATTAAAAAAAAAATTGCAATAAATATTACATTATCCTCTTGACCTCCTCCCAAGAGGATGTTTACGTGTGAATTTCGGATTTGAACCCTCGGGCTTGCTTTGCCAATGCGGATGGTCTCGATTTCTCGCGTGCAGGTTACACATTATACTACCGGTAATTCCAATATGAAAGATAACCTTTGCACGAGGTTTATGCAGTGTGGGGGAAATCAATATTCACGAGTGGAAATATTACATTCTCTCCCCCTTAGAAGAATCGAGATGTCCTCATCTCGAGATAAACTGGGGATATTGAAGGTTGAGAGAGCTTTCATCTATCCAGGTGGCATCCTCTTCGGGATAATCTTTCCACTGGACGAGGCATTCTTTCAAGGTTCTAGATCTTAACTGTCTCTCCCTAACATCTAAAATCTTATCCGGTCTTAGTTCAAGGACTCCTTGACTAGGCATTACAATTTGTTGGTCATCAAGTACATGATTAGGGTTGGGTACATATTTTTTTAAGAGACTAATATGGAATACATTGTGAACTTTTAGGTTATCAGGAAGTTGCAATTTATAAGCATTGGGTCCCAAGCATTTGAGGATTTTATACGGCCCACAATACCTTGGACTTAGCTTCTTGCATTCTCCTAGAGATAGAGAACTCCTTTTAGGGCGTACACGAATGAAGACCATGTCTCCTTCTCCGAAGACCCTCTCTTGGCGTTTCAAATCCGCATATGCCTTTTTTTTTCACAAGGCCTTCCATAAGCCCAAATCCCGCAAGCCTGGTATTCTCAAGGATCTGCACTCTAGAAGGGATCTCCTGCGTACGAGGCAAAATGGGAAAGATCTTGAAGCTGCTTACAACGGTTGAAGAAGACTCACCGATCGCGTAAGGGTAAAGGCAAACCACAAGTCCGTAAACACGCTAACGATGGCTCCCAAGAAGTCGCAAGGCGCGCCTGCAGGAGGTTCTTCTCCTAGCATTCACGTGGACATCTCCCCGAGCCCACAGACCCAGGTTTTTACGATTGTGATTTCATACTAAAGTAATGCATTAAGCATGACAACTCCATGGATTAGGAAGCACCCGTGCATGTTCAAACTCACCTAGCCTAGTTAAATGCAATTGGGAAAAATTGGTATTTTCAATATAAACGCAAATTGTCCATCCATCTTACGACTCCCTTCGTTATGATTCGCATGAGGGAATTGTTAACTTCTGTTGCACGGCATGAAAAAGAACCCCGATCTTATAAGTTGCATGGGAAAAGATGCTTGGAAATGGATTAAATCGACACTTGCCTTAGTATTGCATGAACTTCATTCACGATGTTGTTGTATCTAAGGGTCGCACTTATACTTTCGCAAATTTCATTTCATCAAGTTGCATTTAGGAATGATTGCATGGCTTATAAAAGCATGAAATTCAAATACTTAGACAAAAGGTTGTAGGCGTTATTCCTTGATGTAAATCCTAGTAGGCCCTATGTAAGTTATTCTTCAAATTATCATGCCTTTTGACTTTAGCAAAAAGGGATAGGGCTATTGCGGATCTTATGGTGCGTAGAAGTAATGAATTACATGTTTACATGTATTGTAACATTTTGCAACCATTTTTCTACTTTAGATCAAGTTTATCATCTCTAGGAAAGAATTGTCCTTGTCATAAGACAAGTAGGTCAATTTACCCAAGTCATTTGTGGTATCATGACTGTTAGGGTTTCGTATAGGCATAGCTAGCCGATTCAATAAAAACCTCAAGTACTAGCTAGGGCTTGGCACGTTAGAAATGCAGCCAAGTATCGTACTTGGACGCCAAGTCGAAGCCCTCAAACCCAAAGGTCCTACCCACCTTCCCGGAATATTGAGTCAATTGGATGCTCACGCAAATAATGATCTAGGGTTTCTACCCTAAGGATCATTCGACCTAATGCTAGAACTTGGATTGAGTTGGAATCCCTAGGACCGAACGTTGTCGGCCTAGTGCGATTAGGATTGGGTTGAGTAAGAAGACACCCTAAGCCCTACTTCTAGTCTAATCATAATTCCTTGACCAGAAAACACAGTTCAATGGGTGAAATGATCCCTTGGAATAGAGGCGACACTTGTGCAAACAAGTTGCAACGTCGCATAGACTTGGGGTTAGTTCACAAGAGAGTTTTGCCATTTCTTGAAATGAGGTTGGCAAGTTCTTGCGCAAGTTTAACTTGCAAGAGGATGAGTAGTCATCCTGTTACATCACCCTTATTGGGAAAATTTGCCAAGTTAAGGGAAGTTAGGTATTTGCTTGGAAGCAGATGATCAATCAATAAATTAACGCGACATGGTTGCTAGGATTTACTATTAATAAAACCTAAGGTATTGGTTAAGTTGGGTTAACAGGGTATGGCCCTAATTCAAGGACAAAAAGGGTGAACGAACAAACCCTTGAGGATCTTGCCAAGTCGCAATTGATCCCAGATCGAATGCTGGATGCATTCGGAGAGAAGGATTCACTCCTTAACAGTTGGCCAAATAAACGACCACTGGAAATTGATTGTGCTTGTAATAGTTTAGAAAGCACTGTTTGCATTGTTTGCTCAAGGAACTAAAGGATGAAAAGATATCTAAATGCTTCAGGTTGAAGGCCTGAAGGGAGAGGCAGCTTCAGTTACCCCCGACTGCCTGCCTGACCCTAACCAAGGGGGTTGTTGACCGTGCCGAGAACGTGGACCGAACCCGCCGCGAGAGGTCTTTCCGTTGAGCTCTACTTGGAGCAGGAGGACACTTGGGTGCCAGGGGGGGCTCTGGCCGTAAATCCCTCGCCTTCCGGGTCCTGCACAAGAGGCTAACGTGACTCGGGATTGGATCTCGAGGCCCGCATACTAGTCTACGGGCAGAAGCTTGGAAGAGTGATCCCTGGCGGATTACTGGATGGCCTTCGGGTGGATTATGGACAAGCCTACGGGCGGAACTCCCTGTATTTCAAAGATAAAATAATGAAATAATAATAATAAAGTTGTTTGATATTGTTTTTCTATGTCACGTGATAAGATTACGTGAAGGAACCAGTGCCTAACATAGTTAATTAAAGAAGCTGATTGTTATATGTCAAATTAATGTGTTAGATAATTACATAACTAAAACAAACCGAGGAAAGTGCGGAGGATGGACCATGGGTCCGTCCTACGGATGGGTGGTCCCGGTTAGTCGGGAACTTTTCTCAAAAATCTCGAAGAACAGCGGGATGATCATCATCATCAAAACGAATAACGAGAACGATGACCTAGAGTTACATCTTACCCAATTTACGTTGTTTTAGGGGAACGGAATGGGACTATGCCTTATGGCTGAGAGGTTGAGTTTTGCATCCCTCTCGTTTCCCATTCTCCTTGAACCAAGTGCAGCGTGAATTCGCTTCGGACCTGGCATTTCTCCGTAAAGTAGTTCGCTCGGGTCTGACGCTAGTTGCTGCTAGCTAATGACCAAATAGGAAAACCCAAATTCAGGTCGATCCTAAGTGGGAACGGCCAGGATACTTCCGCTACGTGGCAGACACGGGAAGACCTAGATTGCAAAACCCGTAACATTCCATGGGAGTGCCGGGCGGAGTTTTCTAGACATCCTTTCCGATGGACTGCTAAGACGTGTCCTGGATGATTCTAGTGGACACGTTACATTTAGTGAATGGACATTTGGTTGAGCAAGGTCGATTAATAACTTTGACACTTGGTGAAGAGTTGGAGGAGATTTCAATCACATCAGTGTTCATTTTTGACATAAGGCCTTAGCACTAATTTCACTAAATACCTTTTCAATGATTAGAAGCACTCATCTCAAGATTAAGACCACTTGAGATGTTTAGGTATTTACCTTGTCAAGCTTTGTGAGATACTTGACTGATTACCGATGTTGAGAGCAGGCTTCTCAACACCAATGAGCTTATAATGTCCTCTGAGTGCTGAAGCTATTTAGAAATTAGGAATACACTTTATAGCATGTGCTTCAGTGATTAAAATCACTGTTAATGATTTTTAGATTGAAAAAAGTGAAAAATAGGAAGCTTGAAGCTTCTTATCTATGGCTGTTAGAAAACCCACATTTAGGGTTTTGGTCACAACAAACAGTAGGAAAGGAATAAGGACAAACCCTATTAGGTGAAGATGGTCCACTACAGGGGCTACAATAGCCTTAGGATAGTTGCCCCCATGATTGTGCCCACTATAGGCCACACCAAGGGGTTGAACTAGCACTAGCAAAATCTCCGCCAAATTTGGAGGAAATTGGAATGTTGCCCTCCATGTTGCCTAATCTCCATATTTAACGTGCCATGTTGAAGTGCCGAAAGCTGAGGAGAAGATCTTCAAAAGAAATCAAGAGCTAAAATGCTCTCCTTTGCTCTACCTAGGTCCTCCAACATAGGCGGATCTAGCTAGCTATGGTAGAAAAGAAGGTAAATGAGAAGGCAAAAGATCTTCTTGTGCACTTAGGTATGTAAAGAGACTAAAGGAAGCTAAAGGATCAGAGATGGCTATGATACCATGTGGAAAATTAGAGTGGAAGCAAAGTTTGAAGTGTGCACAAGAGGAGAGAAGAGCTCACAAGTACAAGAACAAGTCTTGCTTATTCACTTTCTCATGAAAGTACAAATTGGGCCACTCTCACTCATCAATTGTTTGATGTAGACCCATGGGTTGTTTATATAGCCCCAACATATTAGGGTTAGGGTTTTCCCTTCCCCTCAGGACCATTCACACTCAGCTACCCTTATCCTCTCTAGCATAAGGAGAGTTCACATGCTTACACTCTCTCAAAGGTGAGAAGGATCGAAGCTTGCTTGGAAGAGCTTAGGCGGGAGAGTAAGAGCATGAACAAGAGAGACACAAAATGGGAACTCCAACAGCCACAATGTGACTAGGCCTTCCTTTATTCAAACTCTCACTAAAAGAATAAAGAATAAAGTGACGGTGATGGGCACTCGCCACCTGCAGTGTGCAGTTGCGAGTACTATCATTGTAGTAAAACACAGGTGGCTAGGTAGAGGCACCTTTATCCCCAACAACCTCCCTCTTAAAGGCAAATCTGCACCATTGAGGAGTGAAGAGAAAAAAAAGAGAGAGTACAAAGTAGACATGTACAACAGGATGAGGAAAAATGTCATCTCATCCAACGGCCATCAATCTCCTGAGGAAGGCAAAGCGCTCAATAGTGAGGCTTTTCATGAGCAGATCTAGAAGATTTTTGTCAGTGGAGATCTTGACAAGGTCAACAGACTTTTCCTCCACGACCCCATGTATGAAGTGATACCTCACCTCAATGTGTTTCGTCTTCACATCAAAGGCTAGATTCTTGGCTAGGTGAATAGCACTCATAGAATTCGAATGCAGCATAGGTATAGCATCAATCCGAGGGTTATGAGCTAAATGGGAAAACCATATGGCCTCCTTGAAAGCCTCAGTGTCTGCAACATACTCCGCCTCAGTGGTAGATAGAGCCGTACAATTTTGAACTCTGGACATCCAAGGGACATCACCTCCAACATAGATGAATACATAGCCAGAAGTGGACTTCCTACTATTGGCATGTCCTGCATAATCGGAGTCTATGTACCCCACAACTCTTGTATCCTCTGGCTGCCATAGAAAATACACATATTAGCTATGCCCTTCAGGTATCTAATGATACCCATCATGGCATCCCAATGCTTTTTTCCAGGTGTAGCCATATAGCGTGCCACAACAACAATTGCAAAGGCAATATCTAGACGAGTGGCTATCATGGCATATATTATATTAAACTGCCCATGGTTGATGCATAAGGGATCTTGGCCATCTCGGCCCTATGCTCATCTGTCTACGGACAATGTCTATGGAAAAATCGGCATGTGAGACCTTCACATAAGAAGGTAATGGATAGCCAATAGGCTTTGCATCCTGCATGCGAAAACACTCAAGGACTTTATGAATGTACTCTCTCTGTGAGATGTAAAGTAGTCCCTGATGCCCGTCACACTTAACGCCCATACTAAGAATATGAGAGGCTTGTCCCAAATCCTTCATCTCAAAGCTCTTCTTCAGCATAGATTTAAGAGCATCAAGCTCATCATGAGCTTTCCTTGCTATCAGCATATCATCCACATAAAGTACTAAAATAAGCAATGAGCCATCACGGGCTTTCTTTGTGTAAAGATACTGATTCATAGCACTCCTACTGTAGCCCTGTGACTGCATAAAGGCATCAAACTTATGATACCACTCGCTAGATGCCTGCTTCAAGCCATAAAGACTTTTCTTCAACTTGCACACTAGGTGCTCCCTACTAGGTTCTGCAAAGCCTTTAGGCGACTCCATGTATATCTCATCATGAAAATCCCTATGCAAGAATGCAGTCTTGACATCCATGTGATACACATCCAAGTTAAGTTGCGTGACTGAGGCCAAAACCAAGCATAGGGTGTTCATCTTGACCACATGAGAAAAGATTTCATCAAAATCAACTCCGTGCTCCTATTTACAACCCTTGGCAACAAGTCTTCCCTTATAAGCCAACTTGGGGTTTCCACGGGTACTTTTCAACTTGTACACCCATTTGCACGTCAAAGTCTTATTGCCCTTAGGCAATGCAACCAAATCCCAAGTCATATTCTTGTGTAGGGAGTCCATCTCTTAGATTGCATAGTCGTCTTCCAACAGTGATTGTCACCCCTGTCCATAGCCTCATCATAGGTAAGAGGCTCTCATACATCTGTAACTAAGACATAATGTATCGAGGGCTCAAATCTATCATGTGAATGTCTATCTCTAGTACACTGTCTCACTGCAGGCTCTACTGCTTGTCCAACACCCTGGCCAGGTGTACCAACCACTACTACTGTAGGCTTTCCCACTAGCTATGCAGGAGCATATGGCTCCTCTTGGAATATAACCATGCGTATCTCTACCACCTTCTCAAGCTGCTTATGCATCTTGTCTTCATGGAAGACTACATCATGGTGGGCTGCGGATGACTTTCCACACCTTTCGACCCCATAGAATGTAACCCATCTCTCTTACATCTCCATAGCCAATGAAAATGCATTTGATGCTCTTAGGATCCAGCTTGCTATGCTTATCCTTGGGCACATGGCAGAATGCCTCACATGCAAAGACACGTATATGCACATCAGATAGAGGTTTTCCAATCCATACCTCCTCTACAACCTAGAAATCCAAACTACTAGAAGGTGATCTATTTATGATATGCACAATTGTATTGACTGTCTCAGCCCAAAAGCTCTGTGGTAGGCTTGCATGGCTAACCATATTGCGTAAATGCTCCTTGATGATTCTATTCATCTGCTCAGCCAAACCATTCTAGGGTGGGATATAGGGAGGCGGTCAACTGACGCTTAATACCCCTCTCCTCACATAGCTGCTCAAAGGCACATGACACATATTCTCCCCCATTGTCAGTCCTAAGGCATTTTAGCATATGCCCAGGCAGGTTCTCAACCAATATAAGCCATCTCTGAAACAGAGCCAAGACATCTAATTTAAGCTTTATGGATAATCCCAGACTTTATGCAAAAAATCATCAATAAATGTCACGAAATACTTTGCACCACCCATAGAGTGACAAGGCATGGGCCGATAGACATCCGAATGTACAAATGCCAAGGGCTCACTCATGTGTGTCCTACCAGACTTCTTATGCATATTCCTAGTCTATCTGCCATAAAGACAATGCTCACATGAATCAAAACATGCATAGTCAAGGAGCGGTAAGTAATGCAATCAAAAAAGCATTTTCATTCCCTTCAAGGACATATGGCCCAAACGGGCATGCCAAAGAGATACATGTGGGATGGAGCCCACTGACAAAACATGATCAATAGAGGATTTATCAACTATAAGAGGATAGAGGCTACCAGCCTTGGCATCTCTAGCAAGCACAAGTCTGCCACATGTGATCTTCCAAGTAGAACCCCAAAAAGATACATGAAACCCAGCATCATCAAGCTGCCTTGCAGACATAATACTATGTGTAAGTGCACGTACATGACATACATCTTGTAATAGAAAAGTACTACTAGTAGAGAACTGCAGCCATACATCCCCATCAATACCAACAATAGCAAGTGACCTTTCATCACCAAAGCAAAATGAGCCAGAGACAGTGTGGTAGGAGTGGAACCACTCACAGCAAGGTGTAACATGAAATGAAGAATCAAAATCCAAAAGCCAGCACTGCGCATACATAGCATGAACCTCAGTCAATGGCGTAGCATCACAATAACTAGCTGCAAGTATGTACTCCCCATAGGAGTCATCAATCTACATGACATTTATCTCCTATATTTTTACATTGGATTTCGCAGATACCATGCTACCATCAGAGGACTTTTCCTATACTTTTTCTTTCCCCTTATCTTTGTGCTTTTCATTGCGAAACTCATGACACTATGGGTGTATATGACCTGCCTTGCGGCAATGATGACATGTCACATTAGCATTTCTCACACGAGACTTGCTATGCGACTTACCATGTGACTTAGACCTAGACTTCTACGAGTCTCTGCCACGTCCATACCCATGGTCATTCTTACCATCTCTTCCTCTAATAGTCAAAGTATGTGATGCATGAGAGGCATCCAAGTTCTTACAGTTGATCTCTTTTTGCAGAAGAGCACTCTCTACATTAGGCAAGTTCAAAATAGTAGTAGGAGCACATAAAGCAGTGTAGAATACATCCCATGACTCACTCAGAGTCCCAAGCAGAAACAATGGATTAACTCTCCTTCATGCGCAGGTCCATAAGTTACTTTAGCCAATACATATGACTTCCTAGACTTTTCTTATCATATAGATTCATGATTTTATCCCAAATCTTCCAAGCACTCTGTGCTTCCTCAACCACATTGTAATGTACCTGTTTAGTGAGAGACAAGATGAGGGTGGGCTTCCATAACTCATCAAGCTCATTCCATTCGTCATCAGTCATAGTTTTAGGCTACTCGCCATGCATCAGTAAGACATCCAGAGCATATGAGCGGTCAAGTATCCAATGATAGCATCCAATGTCATGAAGGCAATCCAAAATAAATATCTATGACAAGCTAAATAAAGACCAAAATAAGCTCCAAAATATCCAAAGTCAAGCCCAAACAAAGTTCCAGTAGCATTCGATTCCAAACAATGTAACTAGCATGTGTAGGTAACATAAGCATCAAGCATGTACCAACGGGTCATACATAGACCATAGATATAACCTCTGTCACAAAGCATGCCAGTGTAGACCAATGTCAAGTAAATATCAACCAATACAGAGCTCAAACAAGGCTCAAAATACATTTCAGAAGCATTCAAATCATTTACTTGTCATGTGAAACACCTGGGAAGCACCTGTGAGCAGAGCATAAAGTGACTAAATAAGCTTCAGCCCTAGAGTGCACAATAGTGATTTATTGTGTAAAACTGAGTATTTCAAGCCAGTAAAGTAGTTCCAAATGATGTCCAATCAAAGAGCATACATTCTCCAAACATTCGGGGACCACTCAGAACCAACCAGACATAATCGGGCATCAAATGACCATGTAGCATAAGTATAAAGTGTAATGACACGAGGTTGACCTATTTTGGGCTACCTGTGAACTGGGTAAAATATTCAATGGCTGAGAAAATTCAGCCCCAAATGCATCTCACATCATAGGCATATATTTCCCCAGCATTTGGGGAGCATTCAGGACCACAACTGGGCATCAAATGTCAATGCCAAAGTGATCCAGACATAACATTCTAATGTAGCACGGTTGTGGGCTACCTATAAATTGTGTATAATAGTCCCAAACCTAAAGTAAATCACATTATTGCTTAATGCCAAGGCTCCGGATAAAATGCCAAGCATAAACCAAGTGTATAGTGCCCAAATGAGACTGCGAATGAGTGCCAAGGGAGGGCTAAAGTAAAAAATGATTTTTTTTTGCAGTCCCTTCCTAGTGTACCCTGCAAACTAAAATAAACACTCAAAATATTTCTTTAACACCTCTGAAGAATGCCCTGAGGGTGCCCAAATGGGCAGGGTAGGTGCTCCGAAAGTCGGGGAGTGACAGGAGCTCGAGAGAGTCGGCTATGGATGCCGGGAAGGAGACCCAATGAGTGTAGGTAATCAATAGGAAGTTGAATGAGTTAGAGATCAAGCTCAAATGCTCAAGAAACCATGCTCTGATAGCAGTTGAAAGGTGAGAACGATCAAAGCTTGCTTGGAAGAGCTATGGCGGGAGAGCAAGAGCAAGAAAGAGAGAGACACAAAATGGGAATTCCAACAGCCACAATGCATGACCGGGCCTTCCTTTATTCAAATTGTCACTAAAAGAATAAATAATAAAGTGATGGTGAGGGGCGCTTGCCACTTGTAGTGTGTGTAGTGGCAGGTACTGTTAGTGTAGTAATACTGATGCCAGGAGCCATATTCCACGGTGGATTCCGTGAGGTTTTACGGTGGATTCGGTAAACTTTGATGATCGGGGCTCATACACAAAGTGGATTCTTTGTGCGCGAAGTTGATGGGGACGCCTGTCCTTTTCAGGCGTTTCATTAATTTAGTGTGTACATGGGTGATTCCATAGCGGGTGATTCCGCAAAATACATATTAAATTAATAAACGTTTATGAGTTTAGAGTGCGCACTCGTAATAAATTAAGGTTAGGATTTATTTCTAACCAGTTGATTTATTTATGTAGCTGAAAACTGCTAGGTATTCACTTTTGTCGGTTTAATTGTATTATTTTACTAACAATTGTGAATGCTTCAGTTGATGTGTAGAGATAGCAGCAGTGGCGGAGGAAAACATTGGAGTCTAGCGAGTATTCCACCTTTGGATTATATTTTGATAGGCGCCATGCCTATATTTTGTTATGTCTATCGAGACATTGATTATTGATTATTATTTTGTATGCGCCTATGCGCACGGATATGTTATTTCTATTTGGACATTATGTTGGGTGTGCCAGACTCTATGGGCACCGTCCATTAGCTTTATTTCCTATTTTTGTAGAAAGCAAACTCAAAAGCTAAAAGCTTGTCATATTTTTGTAAATTGGGCTATTATTGAGCATGAAGATGGAAATATACATAAAATACATGCTTTGTGAAGCACTCACACAAGGCATGGGGGGAGATTGAACCCAATTGGTCTCTTGCTTCTTGTCGTTCATACATTTACATTGTTTTTTGTGCAAAAAGGTAGAGTTCATTGTTCTTGGGGACCTTCCGGGATTCACTACGTGAGCATACTGTGTCCGATCTGCGTACCAAATACACGGGTGGCTAGGTAGAGGTGCCTTTACCTTCAACACTCTCAACACAAGCTGCAACAAAGCATAAGTTCACCCAATTAGGAATTAGATTTAGTGCATAGCAAAAGTCATTGGCCACTCTCAAGCAAAGGAAAGAAAGAGTAATGTTAATGCCTCAAAAGCATTTAAAGATGCAATCCTACAAGCACTCAAACTGGCCCCTTGAGACACCATACTACAATAGCTACTTAAAGTTGTTGAAGCCTTCCTGGAAGGCCTCCTCCACTATCACTTGTATGCTCCCAAGCTTTAGATGAGGGTCTCCTCATATCTTGTTGGGGATGCACCAAGCGGTGTGTTTCGTAAGGCTTTGAGAGTCAAGAGATATAAAGAGAGATCTGTTAGGATTGATGATGGTAAAGGAAAAATTATTAGAGATGAAATGGACATTGCAAGATCATTCACCAAATATATTCATGCTATTGTTGGTCTAAGGCATGAGCAGCCTGACAATGATCAAGGAAAACTAAGGAAGTTTTTAAAGGAAAGTTATAATTTAATCAGGATCAGTGAAACTACTCTTATGAGTATTCCGTTTTGAGTGGAGGAGTTGAAGTTCATGGTAAATAAATTGGCTAAAGCAAAGTTGCTCGAGATTTTTGGAATACAAGCTAATTTTTTTCAAGTTCTGTGGAATGAATATGCAAATGGCATGTGCTATCTTTTCAAACATATTAGAAGGGTTGATGAGTTCCTCTACATCTCAATTAGGGACTTGTAAAACTCATCATGCGTCACTAGACACGGTCAAGTTGGGTAGCTCAAGATCCTTGACTATGCTCAATGTGGCTTATAAGATTTATGCCAAAGCTCTTGCTAAGAGGATCAAGTTCAATGTTTGTAGAGTGTTACATGCTCGGCAGCATGGTTTTGCATAGGGTCGCAAGAGTCGTGATGCTATCCATCAATTTTGCACTATTATCCAAGTCGGAGTTCTCGTCTTCATTAATATAGACTTCAACAAAGCATATGATATGATCAATTGATAGTTCGTTGTAGAGGTAATGGAACCTATTGAATTTGGTCTGGGACTCATAAAGATGGTGAGAGGTATATTTGCAAATGCTTCTATTGTTCCATAACTGAATGGGGTTTGCTCAAATCTCTTTGGGATAAGGAAATCTATTAGGAAAGGGTGCCCCTTGGCCCGATTTAAGGAATTTGAACTTGAAGATTAGACAAGGGCTTATCAAAGGTCTCCCTATCCCTAGGAGGAACCATTTTGTCACTCAATTCTTTGAAGATGACAATTCCAATTTAGTGAAAATAGAAGAGCAATTTGTGAAGGATTTGCTAAATGTGTACGATAATTTTTGTGAACTATCTAAGTATGTTATCAATGCTACCAAAATAGAATTAGTGCCATTGAGCCTTGATGAGCCTCCCAAGTGGGTGCTTGATCTTGGCTTCAAGAAAATCAAGTAGGGACAACCATTTAGGTTATATTTTGGAAGCCCTTTTGGAGTTGGTATCTCTATGAAGCAAAGTGTAGAGTGGATGATCTTAGAGGCTAAGAGCAATGTTGATGTTGATAGAAGGAAACCCTTGTCCTTTCTTGGTAAAATAGCACTTATAAAGGTCATGTTGGCTTCTTCTACCAACTTCCTTACAATGGTACTAGACTTTAGTCAATGCATATGACGTCATGTTGAGAGGTTTTTTGCTAGCTTTCTCTAGAATAAGAAAGGGGGACAAAAAAGATGGAGGTCTATTCCTTGGAATCAACTTACTAGCTTGAATATGAAGGTGGACTAAGGGTCCCTAAACTTAGTGTTAAAGCTATTTCAGTGTTTTTTTGTAAACTTAAAAGGCTTGATGCTTCTCAACCCTAGACATTCATTCTTAAGATGTGGCTAGAGGAGTTGGTAGAAACAATCTTGGCCTCTGTAGCTAGGTTTGGTATAATACTCTCCTCACTAGGAGAAATATCTGCATTTCCTATTCTCAAGTAGTGAAAATTTGTCTCAAGCATGGCAATCAATATCAGAAGTGGGAATTCTTGAGGAGATGTAGACTAAAGTTGATTGCATGCTTTCTTTGTTGTCATATCTAGATTCTCTATGCAACAACTAGCTTAGCCTTCTGATGTACATAATAAAATCTATAGCACAACATGGTCGTGTGGGCAGTATTTTTGAGTTGAGTTAAACAACAAAATGCACTCCATAATGGATTGTGGTATTATGGCAAAGTTCAAGTAAGAGAGTCAACAATGGGACATGGATCAGAAGCTATGGTACATGGGATCGAGTGTTTTGGCAACTTGTAATGTATTATCTTAGTGGAGTACTATAGCTTCTTCATGATCATATTCGATGTATAGTAGTTTAAAGTGGTATTCGAATGAGCTAGGGCAACTGTTCAACAAGGTCCATATGGATTTCTAAAGGTAGATTTCGAGGAAAGATGGAAGGATCTACGCGACACATTTGTCTTATCAAGTCATTGTAAATGGGTGCATGACTTTTTTGTTAAAATTTCCATGAAAAAAAAGTCACAAATACTCATTCACCCTTTGCAATACACTTATATGTAATATTAAACAGGTAATCTTCTATCAAAATCCCTGACAATTTTATTGGTGGTATGTTGTGCCATCAACACCTTAAAGCACTCGAGTGTATAATTAAACCAATGTCCCCAACATGGATGAGGGGAGTATGTAGATAGAGGGGTTGATGTTATAAGGGGTGGAGGGTGAGGAGGGCTTGGAGCGTGCATAGCAGACAAGCATTGGTTGGTAAACTAGGCGAAGAGACAAGGGACCAATATATTTTTGAGAATGAAGTGGACTTCTCTTTTTGGTGGAGACCTATATATAGACCTTCGAGTCTAAGCTCAAATATGCCAAGATCTTGACATGGAGCCATAGGGCTGGCGAGATTTGTATCCACTTGCTCAATTTTGTGATCATTTACTTTTAAGGATACTTTAGTATATGCATTTTAATTAACTTCCTTTTTGTAAAGTTATGTTATCGTGCTTTACTTAAATCCTTATATTGATTACCATAACATCATTTTTTGACTATGCTTGTTATCTTTCACGATACACAAAGAGCAAGATGAGTCAAGGGATGACAAATGAGGAGTTGTAGTGAGATCTTTATGCATATGTCTCTAGATCAGATGGCTTGCTTCCAAGATATAGTAGACTAGGAGTTGTCTCAGTCATCATATGGCCATTCTACATGGTCTACCTCAATACGCTTTGATGCTTCAATCTCCAGTATATGTAAAGTTAACACTGTAGACTGTTGAGAAATATGCAATCACATTCATATGTGTCTTTTTGTGTGGAATAACTAGGCAAGGAATATGCATCTCAATCTAAGAAGAGTTGCCTTGATCGCATAGGCAAAATGAGAAAAGTGGTACCATCCTCCAACTATAAAAGAGTGTCTTGACAATCATTTGAATGAAAATGATATTGTACTTTGTACTTTTAGTCTTGTCTCTCTCTACTCAAGATTGTGTTTATGAGTCCAAGATAATCTATCTTGGAATCTAGTTCACTTGAGTAATAGTCAGTGTGTCTAGTCTCAATCATCATGTTTCTTGTTTGTCATTGACTTTTGTCCTCCATAGCTAAACCTTGCTCAAGGATCTCTTTCTTGTAACATGGTATCATAGCCCTAGTAAGCTCAATTTATCTTTACATACTACTATTCCAAAACTCGATAACCTCAGTCCACCTCTGTTTTAGTAGAAGTCTTCATCTCCTCACTCTATATTCACTCCACCTCTTTTGACTACCAAAGCCAGCAATACCTACCTAACTTGGAGTTCTTGGAGCTCCTAGATCTCTCCATCCAGGCAAGATCTTAACTACCTTTCTTCTAGGGAGTTCTTCTTGGACTCAACGCACAACTTCTTGTTACATCACTTCATGATGTTGACTACTTAATAACCAAACATTACAAATTTTCTAGTTTGCTGTCCAAAATGCTCCATCTATCTTGCATACAACATGCACTATCTACATGCATTGTGATCAATCCAAGTACCTTAGGGATTTTGAAGGTAATGCTATGGGCTCTCTCCTAAATATTTTGACCTCAAATACTTCACTATGGGAGCTACTAGAAGTAAAACACTAGTCATGCCTAGGAAACCCTAAAGGGAAGTCATAGCCACTTTCACCAAAGCTCATGTTTCACATCATTTTCTCACTCCTCTCAATTCAACCAGTCCATTGCCACTCTTATCCACTACACTACTAAAGTTCCAACAAGATTGCCACATCAAATGAACAAGAAAGGGAAGTTTCAACCATGAAAGTTTAAGCTCAACCAACATAGTATCTTTTGATATTGATTAGTGCTTCCTCGCACTTGTGTCTCTTGTCACATCCAAGAATGCCCTCTTAGAACTGAGCAGAAGCACATTGCTACAGGTTTAATATAGAAAATTCTGTAATAGCAAATCTGTGGTTATTTTATGCAGTCTTGCACCCTGTTTGAGAGCAATAGGGGATTGTTTTGGCCTATAAGGGATCAGTAGTGCCCAACTAAAGTGTCAAACCAATAGGGGGGTTGCCGCAGACTGCAAACACTCTTTGGGGCTTGCTCTTCAATGCTGGTACTCACTCTTTACCTCTCTAACTAGTTGAAAATGACTACAACACCCTGTAGGAATTCAAGAGAGCTGAAATATGGTCCCCCATCTATTGTATGTCTACAACCACTTCTCCCATGGCACCATACATTTCTTTATCATACATACACATGGTCTACACCATAACTTCATTGCTGAGCATGAAAATGATCATTCCCATGACCATGCCACTCACATATGACAATCATACATGCATTGTTTGTTGCATTCACTATCGTAATTGCATACATGACTACATGTGGCATTGATTCTCAATCATACATCATTGCAAGTACATCAGTGGTACATCAATATGCCATATACACTAGTGGCATAATCCCAAGTACATCAATATGTCATAGACATCAATGGCATCATCATGACATGCCAATTCTCATTGTCCCCAAAATATCCCTACACCTGCAAACAAGTTCGACATCTCTGGATCATGGGGAGATGGGCAAAGTGCCCCCCAGGCCAGCGGTTGTGCACCCTTCAGGGTCTTTGATGGCAAGGGGGGGTCATGGTGCAGAGATCGGATGGCGTAAGCGTGCGTAGTGAGTGTTGGAAGGTCCGCAAGAACAAAAGAACTCTACTTTTTGCAGAAAACTCAAGGTAGAAAGCATGCACGACATGAACAAGAGACCAATTGGGTGCAATCTCCCCCCATGCCTTGTGTGAGCACTCCACAAAGCATGTATTTTATATATTAATCCTCTTCAAGCTCAAATAATAGCCCAAATTACAAAATAGCACACTTTTGACTTTTGAGTTTGCTTTAGTGCTAAATAGAAATAAAGCTAACACGTGGGCGCCTAAGAAGTCAGGCTTACCCAATACAATGTCCAAATACAATTATCATAATTGTGCGCCCATGCGCATACAAAATAATAAATAAATATCCAACGCCTTAACAAATAGGCGCGACAAAATATAGGCGCCATACCTAAGGTATGCGCCCATCAAAATATAAGTGATAACTCGAATTCACGCTATCCTCCAATGCTTTCCTCTGCCACTGCTGTTATCTCTACACATCAACTGAAGCATTCACAATCATTAGTAAAATAATATAATTAAACTGACAAAAGTGAATACCTAGCAGTCTTCAGCTACATAAATAAATCAATTGGTTAGAAATCAATCCTAATCTTAATTTATCACGAGTGCGCACTCTAAACTCATAAACGTTTATTAATTTAATATGTATTTTGCGGAATCACCCACTATGGAATCACCCATGTACACACTAAATTAACAAAATGCTTGAAAAGGATAGGCATACCCATCGACTTCTCGCACAAAGAATCCACTTTGTGTATGAGCGCCAGTAAACAAAGTTTACGGAATCCACCGTAAAACCTCACGGAATCCACCGTGAAATATGCCCGGGGTGGGATAGCAATTGTCCTGAATTGCTATTAGCTCAATGTGGAGCTAATAAAGTGGGGAAAGCATTTAGGTCTCTAGTGTGCATCCATTGGGCCTCTTCAAGAGGATGGTTTTTAAATTTGACCAAATATCTAGAATATCTACGGCCCGTTCTAATGGTCATAAAGTCACTATCTATGATAGCTTCAGGCTCAAGGATTTCAATCTCTTCATCTAACAAAGGTGGGTTTTCATAAACAAGGTGTATAGGTAATTGGCCTCTAAAGGGTTGTAATAAACTAATATGAAAGGTGTTGTGAATTTTCCAATGTAGTGGTAGTTCTAACTTAAATGCATTGTCATTGATTTTGTGAATGATCTTAAATGGTCCATAAAATCTAGGTGCTAATTTCACAACTAGGTGTTTATCTACACTTTGTAATCTACATTTTTCTATTCTTAACCAAACATAGTCATCAACTTTGAAATTCATGGCCTGTCTTTTCTTATTGGCTTGCTTTGTATATGATTGCTGGGCTTTGGCAATCATATCTTTAACCTCATAAAAAATAGTAGCGTACATGTTAGCAATATCATCAGCACTCTGAATTCTATTTGATAAAGATGCAATAGGTGTAGACAATCTATAACCATAAATCACTTCAAACGGTGCTTTCTTTGTAGCTGTGTGTGGTGTATTGTTATATGCAAAGTGAAGTAAATGTAGATGTCTATCCCATGTCTATGGTTTTGAAATAGTGTAAGCACGTAAAAGATCTAAAATAGTACTGCTAGTAGCTTGTGTTTGACCATTAGTTTAAGGATGAAATGCAGATGAGAAATCAATCTTTGTTCCTAGATTAGCAAACAAAGTAATCCAAAAATTATTATAGAATCTGGAATCACGATCAGAAATAATAAATTTTGGTAATCCATGATTAGTGAAAACAGTTTTCAAAAACAATTGTGCTGCTTGAGATGCTGTTAAAGTTTTCTTGCATGGAATGAAATATGCTTGTTTACTAAACCTGTCTACAATAGTCAAAATCATATCATGGTTAGCTTTAGTATTAGGTAAACCAGTAATAAAACCCATAGAAATCTGTTCCCATGGTCGTGATGGAATAGATAAAGACATTAGTAAACTATACTGTTTACCATGATGTCTCTTAACTCTTTGACAAACTAAACATTCAGAAACAAAGTTAGATACATCAGTGTCCATATGTGGCCAATAAAAATATTCAGTCAATGTATATAAAGTAGATATAATACCTCTACGACCTTGATATAGAGGACAATGAATCTCATTTAAAACAAAAGATCTAAATGGAACTGTAATACATAATCTCTTTTCATAAAGTATGAATCCATCATTGTAAGACAGTGAATCAATATGAATCCAGTTATTTCAAACTAATTTATTCCAATCAGCTTGAAAAGTAATATCCTGATGATAAGTATCTTTCATAGGGGTTAGATAATCAAATGATATGACAGAGATATTATGAATGGTCGGTCTTCTACTTAAAGCATCAGCTACTACATTTTCTTTACCTAGTTGATATTGGATAAGGGGATGAAAACTTTGAATGAAAGCTGCCCATTTAATATGTTTGTAAGATATTTGGGGTTGACTAAGGAGATGTCTAATGCTTTGTTGGTCAGTCTTAATCATAAACTCAGAACCCATTAAGTAATGTTTCCATTGTCTTAAAGCTTGTACTACAACTAATAATTCCTTATCATATGTAGAATATTTATGTTCGGATGGTTTTAGTTTTGCAACTAGAGTAGGCTATGTGATGATTATCTTTCAACAACTTGAAAACCAAAGACAGATGTTCATAATGCTCTTTCTTATTTTTACTGAATACCAAGATATCATCAAAGAATACTATAATACAATGCTGATATTTCAAAAATATGCGATTCATCATTCTACTAAATATAGCAGGTGCATTAGTCAATCCAAAAGGCATCACTAAAAATTCATAATGTCCAAATTGTGTTCTAAATGCAGTTTTGAATATATCAGATTTATCTAATCTCACTTGATGATAACCAGATTTAAGATCTATTTTACTGAATATGGCAGAACCTTGTAGTTTATCCATAAGATCATCTACACTAGGAATTGGATATCTATTCTTAACTATAATCTTATTTAGGGCACGATAATCTATGCACATGCAATAAGTATTATTTTTCATCTTTACCAATAAAACATGTACGCCAAATGGAGAACTACTAGGTCTAATTAGTCCTCGATTTAATCATTCCTCTACTTGATTTTAAATTTCTTTTTGTTCAATCTTGTTATGCCTATATGGTGCTTTACATGGTGGTTGTGTACCAAGAATTATATCTATTTTGTGATCTTCAGGACGTGAAGGAGGTAGTCCAAGTGGTAAATCTTCAACAAAACAATCTTTAAATTGTGCAAGGAATTCTTTATGCCTAGGGTGCATATGTTTTTCTTTAGCTTGAAGTTCATTGACCCAAATTAAATCAGATTTACTACTTTTACGTAATGCACGTTTAGCTTGAGTATGAGTAAGCAGTGGAAAATTATTGAATGCGTGCAGACCATGCAATGTAATGTGTTTTCCTTGAAAAGGAATTTTAATTGAATGCGTAGAATAATCTATGTCAGGATTATGCTGATGACGCCAAGGCATACCTAGGATAATATCACTGGACTGTAAAGGTATAACTAGGAAATTCCTTCGTTCAATGTATTCACCAATTTGAATTTCTAAATCATGCATCTCTTGTATTCCATTATATCATGTGCCTAAGAATGTTGCTTTAATGTGATAATGCGTAGGAACAGTTTGTCATTTCAATTCTTTCACTAACTTTGCATAAATAAAATCACGTATACTACCATCATCATGCAAAATAATCTTTTCTTTTTCATGCACTAAACATTTCATTGTCAACAAAGAATGTGGAGTTGGCATACCTGGTAAAGTATCCGAAGGAGTAGCAATGTCGTCCTCATCTTCCGTAAAGTCAAGCATTTCCTCATGTTCTTTATCTTCCATTGCTCCAAGATAACTGATATGGACAGGTGGCTTCTTCGATTGGCAATTGGCTGCTAGATGTCCAGGTTGATGATATTTGTAACAGACTATAGGTTTGGCTTTAGATACATTGTTGGCAATGGCAGGAAGTCTAGGAATATTAGGATTGGGCTGTGAGGATGGCTTAGGGTTTTGATTGGTATTTGATGGCAAAGCAGGTAGTTTTGTCCAAAACTTACAGAAAGATGATGAAAGAAAACGACTTTGATTGAATCTTCTAAAATTTAAATTGGATTGCTTAGAACCATAGTTACCATTTGCTTGAAATTGTTGTGGATGCTTGTCTCTTCCTTAAATCTTATCTTCAGTGTCATGAGCCAAAGAAATTGCATCTTCAAGGGTTGCAAGCTTGAACATATTGACTTCAGCATAGTAATGTCCAAGTAATCCAGACATAAACTTGCGCTTGTGAGTCGCTTCAGGTACATCTTCAAGCATTCTGAGTTGCCGTAGGGCATTCCAAAAACGTTTGGTGTACTGGGAAATAGGCTCACGATCTCTTTGCTGTAGAAGATCCCATTGCTTTATGGCTTTTTTATGGAATTGTGGAGGAAGAAAACTCTACATAAACTTCTTTTTGAAACTCTCCCAAGTAGTGGGACAATCAATGCTCTTATGAACCACGGTCCACCAAAGAGATGCTCGATTAACTAAGTGATTAGTGACACATTTAATTTTATCTTTTTCAACGTATCTCTCTTCATGAAAGTAATCATCAAACTGACTGATGAATGCAAGGACAGTCTTTCCATCTCGAGTTCCATTGAAAGTACAGAATTTGAAATTTCTTTTACTTATCTTTGTTTCCTTGCGGATGGATTGAGCTTCGAGAGTCACATCGATGGTACGTCAGATAAGATCTTCGGGTTGTGGTCCATCTTTGTCGGTAGTTGATCGTTGCAAATTGGCCAATTGAACTTTCAAAGCTTGTCGGGCTCTTCGTCCTTCATCAAGCTGCATCATAATAAAATCCAATTTTTGTTCCATCGTAGATTCAGGAAGATCGCCTTCAGCCATTAAATCGTCTATGTTTTGTTCTGTCATCCTGTAAAAATCCAAAAGACCTCACACTCTCAAAATCCAATTAGCGGGACGGGTATACAAGGCTTATAGATTTTTGTTTGGCTTTCACGGTCTTCGTCTTTTGCAATTGCGGAATTTGTAGTCTTCGTAAAATCTGTGTATGACCTTCTTTGTTTGTGCTGAAATTGGTTCAGCAAGTCTGCATATGTAAACAGAGTCTTCCAGGGAACAACTTTATAGTTCTGTGCTTCTGCGCAGGAACAGTCCTTATGGAAGTTTTTGGAATAAGTCAGTTTTGATCTCTGCTGACTTGCAGAACTTGCAGAGTGATAGAACTTGAGGACCTTGGAGGTTGCTTAGTTTATTTAGCTTTTATAAAGCTTAAGTAACTTAATCTTAGTAACTAATTGAAACTGACGACGAATTTTAGGGGGGGGCATTTTCGTCATCGAAAATCAGGGCGAAGATCTACTGTTGTCGCCGATTTGACAATTTAAAGTTACTAAGCTTTTTAAAAGCTTAGTTCTAAGCTTTAGATTAAGCTTATGAAGTTTTAGATATGAAGCTTATATGTTATTGACTGTGGATAAACGACTTGATGAAGGAGATGTAGGAGTGGTCCTCCGCTTCCTCAGGCCGGGTCCTTCGCAATCAGAGGCTGTAGACAGAGGTTCTTGACTGCCAGGAATCCACCCATATCGACCGTTCGCGATGAGGCTGACTGTAGAGCTCGATCATTCCAGGAGCTCTGCCTTCGCGCAACATGGGTAGCGATTGGAAGCTCTCGATCTCAGCTTCACTCTGATACCACTGGTGCACAGATCGGAAGCCGTAAGCACGCATAGTGAGTGTCAGAAGGTCCTCAAGAACAAAAGAACTCTACTTTTTGCACAAAACTCAAGGTAGAAAGCATGCATGACATGAACAAGAGACCAATTGGGTGCAATCCCCCCCCATGCCTTGTGTGAGTACTCCACAAAGCATGTATTTTATGTATTAATCCTCTTCAAGCTCAAATAATAGCCCAAATTACAAAATAGCACGCTTTTGACTTTTGAGTTTGCTTTAGTGCCAAATAGAAATAAAGCTAATAGGTGGGCGCCCAAGAAGTCAGGCATACCCAATACAATGTCCAAATACAATTATCATAATCCTGCGTCCATGTGCATACAAAATAATAAATAAATATCCAACACCTTAATAAATAGGCATGAAAAAATATAGGCGCCATGCCTAAGGAATGCACCCATCAAAAACTCGAATACATGCTATCCTCCAATGCTTTTCTCTGCCACTGTTGTTATCTCTACACATCAACAGAAGCATTCACAATCATTAGTAAAATAATACAATTAAACCAACAAAAGTGAATACCTAGCAGTCTTCAGCTACATAAATAAATCAATTGGTTAGAAATCAATCCTAACCTTAATTTATCACGAGTGCGCACTCTAAACTCATAAACGTTTATTAATTTAATATGTATTTTACAGAATCACCCGCTATGGAATCACCCATGTACACACTAAATTAACGAAACGCCTGAAAAGGATAGGCGTCTCCATCGACTTCTCGCACAAAGAATCCACTTTGTGTATGAGACCCAGTAAACAAAGTTTACGGAATCCACCGTAAAACCTCACGGAATCCACCGTGAAATATGCCTCCTGGCATCAGTTCACCCCTCTTTTGTCTTGCCACCTCACTTGGCATTGGGCTTCTTCCTTACCTACAGTATACATGGCGGACATTTATGAATTAAAGAGTCAGCATGCTATGCATGGGAGCTTGGAAGTAATTCTTTTCATGAAGTGCATGGAATTGAGTTTGGAATAGGGAGAGAGCTTACCAAGCAGTGACTCACTACTGTCTCACCTCATTTACAATGGATTTCAAAGATTAGTTTATACTCAAACAATCATCACAAGTCAAAAGATTAGGGTGACGCAATCAGTAAACAGTAGTGAGAATTTTCAGCATAGAATGGACCATTTTTCAATGCAAGGAAGCCTAAGAGAGGACTGAAATTAAATTGGAACCATATAAGCATTGAAGCTTTCAATAAAATTCATGATTGACTACTTGAATCTCTCCCAACATTAGGCTTTTTTGGCTCAGTAATAGGATGGAATTAAAAGAGAGTTCAAGAGTCAATTACCTCTTTGATAATAACACTATATTAGGGAATTTGAGAATTCTCTTATAGTTTGGGAATTCCCAATATAGTTAATATTTGGCCACATGGTCAAATATGGTTCTCTTACTTGAAAGTTGAGTCTACCCTAATTACTATATATGTTATCTTTCCAAGTCCCACATTGAATCATGGGTTAAGATTTAGCCACATGGCCAAATCTTTACCCCTTATTTGAAAGTGGGACTTGGGAGATTCCCAAATTCTCTAATATGGTGTTGAATGAAGAAGGGCTAAGAATCAGGGGCCAATGTCCCAAGGTTTATTTCCAATGCTCTAATTAGCTTCATGATGGCAAGCTTTAGCCAAGAATTGAGTCTTCAAGCTTGATTATTCAATGGAAGAAGGAGGGGTTGAACTTCAGAAGCTCCATGCATGCTTGAATGTCGTAAAAGAAGAATATCCCAAAAGTTAAACCCATAATGCCTTCCCATGCTCCAAACCTCTTCCAAATTGGTAGGCAAGCTCCATTGATGGTAAAGACTCCAATCTTTAAGCCCTGAGACCCAATCTTGAAGGGAACTTGAAGAATTTCAAGGTTCTTGGTCTATGGCTATGGCTGCCCCAAATGTCAGGCCTCCATTCTTGCTTCCATCTTCAAATACGGGCTCCTTGATGCTTGCTTCTTCAAAGATCATTGTAGACACAAGCTCATGGGCCCAAAAGAGGCAAAAGCCCTCAAGATTCAGTGAGCTTTGAGCAGAATTTCGTGACTGTCTATGGCCTGCACCTGTTAGAGATTTAGGAATCAAGAGAGCTCAAGAAGGTGAGAAGGAGACTTTATCCCTATCAAGAACAACTGCTAGAAGTTGCATAAGCAAGCCAAGATGGAGAAGAAGCTGCAGATGACCCTGGTTTGCTCAAGTTGCAACCCCTAAATTTGGGTGAATATTTATGGGTTGCTGCCTGGGGAGAAAGGAAGAGTCCAACCATTCACTAGACAGCTTGAAATGAGGGTTAGGATCCTTGTGAAGCTCTGGAAGAGTGGTAAAGATCATTGGGGTTGGGGTAGATAGGATCTATGGTGTTTCTCCTCCATGAAAGCTTAGTAAGACCTTGAGAATGAGGAGAGAGAAGACTCCATGTGAAAAGTAACCAAGGTTAAACTCTTTCTAACTCCTATGACCACTTTTTTTAGAGATTTACCTTCAAATTTGGCCCATAATGATCCACGAGCTGCGAAATCCAGTCTTCTAGTCTCCAAACTTGGTCAAGGACTCCATTAATTCTCCTAAGTACTGTCCTCCTAGTCCTTGACCTCTAGGTCCTTGAGTGCTCCTCCATTTTAGTGCTTGTCCCTGTGTACCTGAAGCTTCTTGGATTTTTAAACTGAAAATGATGGTAACAAAGCATGTAAGGTAACTAAATGGATCAGAACTAGAGCTTTGATACCACTTATTATGAAGAGGTCAGAAGAAAGAGAGAGTGTGTGTGTGTAGAAGAGAGAGAAAGACTGTAGGAAGAGAGAGAAAGAGAGTGATGAGGAGAGAGGAAGACTAGAAAATGAGAGAGAAAGATTGAAAGAGAGATGAAGAAGCCATGAAAGCTTGGAGAGAGAGGTGAAGATAAAAGGAGACTTGTATTATTATTTGATGCCCAAAAATCAAGTCCCTAACACCTTATATACCAGCCAATGTAGCAAGTATTTCCCCATTATTAAATCCCCCTCTCTTACAGAGGACCGATGTGGAATGGCGAGTGGGGGAAAACAAGGCCTATGAAATTCTCGCCATACACTTGTATTGAGGATGGTAGCTAGGAGGTGAGAGGGGAACGAGGGCAAGGAAGTCCACTTGGGCTTATTAGGGGGTTTACGGGGGGGCGGGGGAGTTTAGTGGTGGAGGTTTACGAGAGGTGCATGGGGGGGATTTATGGGGGCTATGTATAGGGGCTCTATGGGGGTTGTGGAAGGGGGCTTTACAAGGTGGTAAAGGGAATGGAAAAAATGGGGCTTAATGGGGAGGGCAGGATGATGGGCAGCTAGGGGGCTAATGGGATGCACGGGTGGGTATGGGGGGATTAGGGTAGTTTGGGTAGGGTATGGGGTAAAGCGATTGATGGGGTGGGCATGGGATTCTAAGTGTGCAGGATAGGTGGTTAGGCTAGGGTCGGTGGGGATAAATGGGTGGACCAGAGAGAAGGAGGGTTGGGTGGTAGGTGGTTAGGCAACATGAAGAAAGTTGTGGGCAATAGGTGAAAGTCAACTGATGAGTTGGTAGCATGTGAATGGTGAGAGGCCAGGCGGTGAGGTAGCGATAGCATGCAAATGGTGGGAGGCAGGTAAATGGTGGGAGATGTGAGGATCAAGCGTGGCAACAAGGGTGCATAGATACTACAGTGGCCAATAGAGAAGTCATGGCAGAGGTGGAAGGGGGGGGGAGTATAGGGTAGTGAGACAATGAGAGGGAAGAGAATGAGGAGAGCGGAGAGAGGGGGAAAAAGCAGTGGGTGGGAGGGGAAGGGAGGGAGATGGGGAGAGACAATGGCAGGGGGGAAGAAGGAAGGGAGATTCATTGGGGGGAGAGAGAGAGAGAAGAAATAAGTTTTGAAATTAACTATTTTCTAAATTTATTTTCTTTTTGTTTTTTTCTTGTTGTTTTTTTTTAAACAATAAAACAAAACATAATGGCCATTCCCAAGGAGTCCTAGGGTTTACCGTATGGTACCACGTGAGTGTAAGGGAGGGGGGTTATTTAAGGGAAGGAAGGTATATTTTATAAGGTAAGGTCGCATAAATAGGGGGTAGATAAGGGGTATTTTCATATATTTCTTGCACGCAGGTGACGTCTCTTTATTACTACTAATGAATCTCCCGTGTGGCCATGAAGGGTAGTTGTTCCTTTTTTAGCTTCTCAATAATTGGATTTTCATTGTCCTCAACCATTAGGACAAAATTGAATATTAAACAATAAGTAAAACTATTGCAACCCTTCATAAGATCTACACAATAAATAGAGCGAGTAGCCTTTTTTTACTAACTCCTCAACAATACATATAATTTGCAATCCATTAGTAGATAATCCTTGTGTTTTCTCCTTGGCAAATATCTCAAAACTTGAATATTTGAAATTAGTAATCTACGCACTAAAAAATGACTGACATAACCACAATAATAGTATCCCTTGAAATTTTTGTATAACCTTATAGAGCTAAAGTGGGGTCTGAAATTACCTCAAATAGAAAAAACCATAGCAAAAAGTATCATCAAGAGTATATCTACAAAATAGATGCCATTCTACTCGCTTCATCAAAGCTGATAGTTATCTTAGAATCTTGCTCCATGGTGCTTTTGGTGCCTTCATAGGTACTATCCAAGGGAAAGAGAGAAAGAATGGAAGAGCTTCTTACCAATTGCTTGCTTACTTGAACCATTGTTCCTTCTTCACTTTAACCTTGAAAACCAACTTCTCACACTGGTGTCACTTTGATATCATATTAAGAATCATAGCAGGGAGACTTGTTTGAGGTATGCACTAAACACACACAATATACACAAGAGAATGCTCACTCAAGAACACTAGAAAAGAGATGGAGGCCAAAATATTTTCTTCTTGGTTTTTCTCCTTTCTTCCTTACAGAATACAATATACACAAAGTATAGATAATATGCAATAGAAAGAAAAATGGCCTAGTAAATCACAAAATGCATAATTGACTATACTAATCAAGTAGTATTATAACTATGCCAACTATATAGGTAGGTTTAGTAAACCACATATATTAAGTGATAAGTAAGTCGGGAAATGTGAGAATCATAATGACTACCAATGTGCCAAATGTAGATGTATGGACTATCTAACTAGGTAGTCCATTATCAATGTCTACACATGTTGACCTTGCTGTCTCAACATACTAACCAAGGCCCTACTAAGCTTTAAGAAAACATTGTAGTTATGCATGATAGTTTCCTAATCCCATTCATTTGAGATCATTATAATTCTTGACATGAGAAAGGATATACAAAGTGGTTGCTAACAAGAGATTCTTAATGAAAGTAAGAGTAGTGGAAAAAGAGGACATCATAGCCAAGTTTGGATCAAGTACCAATGTCCATTAGTGGACATGGTCCAAAGTGGACTCAAGAGAAACACAAGATAGAGCATGGGATTTTTATTCCACAACAAAGGAAGGTGCAGCAAATTGAGCTGAGTGATATGAATGGTCAGATTTTGGAGCAATGGTTCACAGGCCCAGGTTGTTAACTACCTTGCTAGAGAGAACTAATCCTACTGTAATAGGTAGTGGCTAAGTGACTAGACTTCCTACATATATCGCATTTGACATTAGGACAATTACTAGGGAAATGCCACACCAATCATGATGGACCCACATCATCAAGCTTTCTAGTACCCATCAGATTTTGATGTTGCTTAAAAAAATTATCTATGGTGATCTAGTAGTATTGCTTAGTGATCATATCCATATAATATTTCATCACATCTTTTACTTCTTGTACAATGTTTGATGTAGAGGACTCATAACCTGTGGCTTTAGGAGTTACCCCCCACTAGGTTGTACAACTTGCAAAGGGGGTGCTACTTATAGTGCTAACCTTTGGTTTACAAAAGGAGCTATTTGGCTAGTTGTTGGCTTGATGACATTTGGAGGAGCTTCATTACTAATCGACTCAATATTCATGGTAAGGTTGAGGAATTGATTTGTGTATTCTCTAATAGCAAGACCACATTCTTCAAGGCCATACCATTGGCGGGCAAGCTTTTCTTTCTCCACCGATGAGACAAATACTTGCACCATGAGTGCCTTGAATGCTTCCCATGAGTTCACTTGCTGATTTTCTCTTTTAATGTACCTCCACCATGTATGTGCAAATACTTCCAAGTGGATTGTTAGAAAATGGATCTTTTGGTCATCACTACGAGGCAAAATGTCAAAATAATCCTCAAGCTTTGAGAGCCACTCCTCGAGCTCAGCTGGAGATAATGACTGACCATTGAATTTTGAGAAAATAATCTTGTCTCTCAGCTCTCTTTCATGATTAGGTGGCTATCCCATATATCCAAATTGAGGCTCATCCATGTGGCTACACAAAAATGAACCATTATTAGAGAAATTTCTGCCAAAAGATGGTTGAACTCGCATAGATGGCATCGGCCCTTGTGATGACTGAAAATTGCCCCTCATTGCATTCTTCATGGGCTCCTCTTGTCTATGTGAAGGCTTTCCCTGTTCAGAAGTGCTCTTAGGGATGTCCACTCTCCCCAAAATGTCTTGGGAGTTCATATTTGCTACATTCACTGATGGGCCCGTCACTCGTTCAGCATGCATACCTGATCTATCCTCATGTTACTTCCCTTTCATTTGGAATTCCATCCACTTAGTGAGCTGGGCAGCAAGGGTGTCCATAGTGGTGTTCATTTGACCAATGCCTTCCATCAATTCTCTATGCCTCTCAGCATGTCGCCTAGTCTCATGCGAACTGAGGATGTTAGTGAGCGCGTTGAGGCTCCCCACGTCATGAAAGTAATATTCACCTTTCACCTTAGGTTTGTTTTCAGCCCTCGAGGTGCATGCATCTCTTATTTGTTGCTAGAGGTCATCATTTGCCTTAGTTTTTTCCTTATTCCCTACCATGGTTAGATGCAGTCCCGTTAGACCACCTGTAACTATTTTGCCCGTAACTTGAGCTAGGAAGCTTCGATTGACCTACTTTTTTGTTCAAGTTGGAACCAAGGATGCCCTCTTCAAATTGAGCATAAGCATACTGCTATAGGTTTAATACAGAAAATTCTGTAATACCAAATCTGTGACTATTTTATGCAGTCCTGCACCTTGTTTGAGAGCAGTCAGGGATTGTTTTGGCCTGTAAGGGATGGGTAGTGCCCAACTAAAGTGTCAAACCATTAAGGGGGTTTTAGAGGTCTGAAAAAACTCTTTGGAGCCTACTCTTCAGTGCTAATACTCACTCTTTACCTCTGTAACTGACTGAAAATGCCTACAACACACTATAGGAATTCAAGAGAGCTGAAATATGGTCCCCTCGTCTATTGTATGTCTGCAACCGCTTCTCCCATGGCACCATACATTGCTTTAATATACATATACATGGTCTGCACTGTTTGTTGCATTCACTGTCATAATTGCATACATGACTGCATGTGGCATTGATTCTTGGTCATGCATCATTGCAAGTACATCAGTGGTACATCAATATGCCATATACATCAGTGGCATAATCCCAAGTACATCAATATGTCATTGAGATCAATGGCATCATCATGACATGCCAATTCTCACTCTCGGCAAAATATCCCTGCACTTGCAAACAAGTTCGGGCTCCAGATCATCGGGAGGTGGGCAAACTGTCCCTTGGACCGAGTCGCCCCCAGGGTCTTTGATAGCAGGGGGTCACCCCTCTTTTTTCTTGCCATCTCACCTGGCATAGAGCTTTTTCCTCACCCGGAGTATACATATAGACATTTATTAATTAAACAATCAGCATGCTCTGCATGGAGGCTTGGAAGTAATTCTTTTCATGAAGCGCAAGGAATTGAATTGGGAGTAAGGAGAGGGCTTACCGAGCAATGAATTACTACTATCTCACCTCATTTACAATGGATTTAAGAGATTAATTTATGCTCAAACAATCATCACAAGTCAAGAGATTAGGGTGAGGCAATCAATAAACAGTAGTGAGAATTTTCAGCATAGAATGGACCATTTTCAATGCAGGGAAGCCTAAGAGAGGGCTGAAATTAAATTGGCAGTATATAAGCATTGAAACCTTCAATAAAATGCATGATTGACTACTTGAATCTCTTCCAACAATAGGCTTTTAGGTTTGGCAAGAGGATGGATTTAAAAGAGAGTTCAAGTGTCAGTTATCTCTTTGATTGGTGAAGACGAACTGAGAATCAATGGCCAATGTCCCATGGTTGCTCTCCAACGCTCCCCTTAGCTCCATGATGACAACTTCAGCCAAGAATTGAGTCTTCAAGCTTGATTCTTCAATGGGAGAATGAGGGGTTGAATTTCAGTAGCTCTATGCATGCCTTGAAGGTCATAGAAGAAGAATGCTCCAAAATCTCACCCCATAATGCCTTCCCCTCTTCCAAAGCTCTTCCAAATGGGTAGGCAAGCTCCATTGATGGCAAGGAGTCCAATCTTGAAGCCCCGGGACCCAATCTTGAAGAGAACTTGAAGAAATTAAAGGTTCATGGTCTATGGCTATGGCTGCCCCAAATGTCAAGCTTGCATTCTTGCCTCCATCTTCAAATATGGGTTCTTGATGCTTGCTTCTTCAAAGATTCTTGTAGATACAAGTTCTTGGAACCAGGAAAGGAAAAATCCCTCAAGAATTAGTGAGTTTTGAAGAAGAATCCATGGCTCTCCATGGCCTACACCTGCTAGGGTTTTAGAGATTGAAGAAAGTCCAAGAAGATGAGAAGGAGGCTTCAAACTTGCAAGAACCAACTGCTAGATGGTGGGGAAGAAGGCCAAGATGAAGGAGAAGCTTGATGTGCTGCTGTTTTTGCCCAGATTCATGCTCGAAATTTGTGCCCCAAATTGCGCGCTGTACACAGGAGGAAAGAGACAGCTCAAAGAACCAATTAGGTACTTAACATGAAGCATGAGACCTCCTAGAAGCTGTGGTAGAAGGCATTTGACCATTGGAGATGGAAGGAAGAAGATCTATGTTGTTTCTCCTCCATGGAAGCTTGGTAGGACCTTGAGAATGAAGAGAGAGAAGACTTCATGTGAAAAGTAACCAAGACCAACTCTTCTGTACTTCTTTTGATCACTGTTTCTAAAAATTTACCTTCCAATTTGGCCCAAAATGACCCACGAGCTGCCAAATCTAGTCTTCCAGCATCCAAACTTGGTCCAAGGACTCCATTAATGCTTCTAATTGCTGACCTCCCAGTCCTTGACCCGTGGGTCCTTTAGTGCTCCTCCATTTTAGTGCCTATCCCTATATACATGAAGCTTCTTTGGATTTTTAAACTGAAAAGGATGGTAAGTGAGCATGTAAGGTAACTAAATGGATCATAACTAGAGCTCTGATACAACTTGTCATGAAGAGGACAGTAGGAGAGGGAGAAGAAGAGAAGAGAGAGAGAGTGCAAAAGAGAGAGAAAGACTGTAGGAAGAGAGAGAAAGAGAGTGATGAGGAGAGAGAAAGACTAGGAAAGGAGAGAGAAAGACAGAAAGAGAGAGAAAGAAACCATGAAAACTAGGAGAGAGAGAGATGAATATGAAAGGAGACTTGTATTATAATCTGATGGTCAAACATCAAGTCCCTAATACCTTATATACTAGAAAGTGTAGCTAGTATTTCCTCATTATTAAATCCCCCTCTCTTACACTTGTGGGGAATCTGCATCATATATTAGTGATACCTCCTCTAGTAAATCTACTCTGTAAAAATTTAAACTAGTGTTTCCATCTATGGTCTCTACACTGAAAAGTTCCATAGATTTTACATGAAATACTACCTCTTGCAATGAACTATGCTCCTGGGCTAATTAATATGATCATGAGTGGTAAGCATCAATTAGCTTATCATATGTCAAAGTTAGCATTGATTTTTGAGTCTATTAGGATTCTTTCATAGAATGATTTCTGTAATTGACTAACTACTAGTTGCAATATATATCTCGGTTGCTACCCAAATATCCCTAGTCGTGGAAGCTTTGCATTTTGATCTTTTGTCTATGGCTATATACTCTTTTACTATAGCTTTATAGACATCCATTCTAAAATTCATTTTTGAGTAGCTTCTTTGAGTAGCTTGTGGATACTAGCCTATTGGCTCAGTGTTTCTTCTAATGTATCCTTTTTGCTCAGTTTTGGAACTAATTTACTATTGTTATAGTCCATACTTGCTTTTTGTCATAGACATAATGGCAAGTAGTTCAAATGCTTTCAATGACAAAGCTACTGGAAGACACAAATTTGGCACGTATTGGTGCAAAATAGAACCCGATTTCTTATTCTAGTAGGGGTCTACTCATGGTCAAGGATTACTTAAGGAGCTAAAATTTTAGTACTAACCTTGAGGAGAATCATCAACTACAGAAGCAACTAGAGGTGTACCTTTGTATGGTTTTGACAAATTAATGTGAAAAGAATTGTGAATTTACGAGTAAATTTTGAATCTAAACTGAACTTTGGATGCATCTTAATTTTTTGTAGTCTTCTCTTTTCAATAGAATCATAATGCAACTATCTTCATTATACTACTTGTATAAGTGGCCTATAGTAAATAACCCCAACATAAAAGGTCAATCATTCAAACAAATATAAACCATGTACTCTTGTATAAATTGCTAGATGTTAGATTATAAAGTTTTAGTAACAAATACTCATATTCACAAACATGAACTATTCTTCAAAACGTTGGTTAAAGTAGGCAAATAAAACCAAAAATACACATTGAGAGTGTAATGACCACTTAGTCTTACAATCACAATGCTCAATACAAGTTTGTAGTAATTGTTATGAAATTAAGACTTATTAAATGCAAAAATGAGCTTTGCTCATAAAGGTCAATCAAAAAAACTTTTGAAGGTTCCTTTTCTTAGGCTAATGGATTCTAGCAATACCTCAAAGTTGAATTTGAATTTGGAATGCCGCATCTAGAGTTTCATGTGTTTTCATGTGTTTGTTCGTGTTTGGGATTGCTCTATATTGATATCTTGGAATGTTATTGCAAATGCTAAGTTTTTCAATGGGATTCTGCTAGAGAGAAAACTAGAGAGAGACAAACAGGAGAGAGAAGAGTGCATAAGAGAGAGAAAAACTGCAAGAAGAGAGAGAAAGAGAGTGATGAGGAGAGAGAAATACTAGAATTGGAGAGAGAAAGATAGGAAAGAGGAAGATGCCATAGAAGCTGTGAGCAAGATGGGAGAGAAGGACACTAATTGTATTAATGTGTTAAGAAGATATGAAAATTTACATGTTCTCTCCTTTTATACCAATGTCAGTGTGACATGGCATAACATCAATATTATTTTTTCACTAAATCCTTATTCTTAGCTTCTTACAATTCATCCCTTCCCAAAAGTTTTTGCCCTCAAAAGTAAAATTGAAAGACCAATGTATGGACTAAAATTGAAGAAAAAGAGTAGGCCTCAGTTATATACATGATCTGGAATACTTCAAAAGTATATGGAGCCGTAAAATCTTCAACAGATAATCTCAAAATGAAGTAGATAGCTTGCTCTGTAAACAGACCCTGTTGGACTAAATCTTCCATAACTTCTAGTAGAAGTGTCAAAATGAGGCCTGCCGTATATCAAAATGTAGCTCTTGAAGATTACTTTAAGGCCATATAGATAGATTAATTCTAAAAATTAGGCACAATAAAAACTATTCCAAAACAATGTGCTGTCCTGATCTTGTCTGCACCAAAACTAGCTCCATAATCAATAGGCTTCAATCACCAATGTATCCCTTAAGAAAGGAAACTCATCCAATATAGAATCGGGCCTCCAAGAAACTTCTTGAGGTAGTAAATCTCTCCATTTGATCAAATATTCCATGATAGAACAAGATCAAAGCTTCTTCTCACGCTAACCTATAATAGCCTTTGGGATGTACTGAATAAGACCTTCTTCATCAATAGGTGGCAGCTCATCAATTATATCTACTGGATCACCATAAAAAGACTTGAGCTGACTAACATTAAAGACATTGTGAATCTTTGTGGAAGAAGGGAGCTCTCATCTGTATGCCAAGTCTCCAATGTGATTTAGGATTCGGTAGGGGCCATAAAACCTGTGAGCAAGCTTATTACTAGATCCATCTTTTAATGTAGAGTAACTAGACTTGGGCACCTTCAGTAAGACCAGCTCTCCTTCTTGGAACTCGAAAGGTTTTCTCTTTTCATCAGCATGCATCTTCATTTGGTCTAGCTTAAGCTTTCCTAAGATTCATCTTACATGTTTGAAGAAGGGTTTGCATTCTTTCCAACTCTTCCTTCCCATGAGGGTTGATCCTTTCATTAAAGAGGACTATGGGTAAGGGAACCTTCTAGCCATATAGAGCCTCAAAGGGCGAAACTCCAATACTAGCGTGGGTAGAGTTGTTGTAAGCAAACTCAGCTAAGTGTAACCAAGAATCCCATGAAGTTTAGACATCATAGCAGAAATGGCGAAGATAAGTCTCCAACCATTTATTAACTCTTTCTATTTGTCCATCAGTTTGTGGATGATAGGCCATAGATGGAGCCAATTTAGTGCTCGTAGATGTAAATACCGCCTGCCAAAAGATAGTCATAAACTTTGAGTCTCTATCATGAACAATCACTTGCGGTAATCCATGTAGTCTAAAAATCTGCTCCATAAACTGACTAGCCACTTGAGAGGCAGTAAACCAGATCTTGGTTGGAATAAAATGGGTTGCCCTAGTGAGTCTATCTACCACTGCATATATACTATTCCATCCCTTCTTGGTTGTAGGCAAGACAGTAATGAAATCCATAGTAATGTGAGTCTATTTACCTATAGGAATAGGTAATGGTTGTAACAAACCTCTTGGATTATGGTTGCTGTCCTTATTCTGCTGACAAGGCATACACTTCATGAAAATGTCATTGACAACTTTCCAGAGTCCTTTCCAATAGAAGCTTTTACTAATCCTATAGCATAGGTCTTGAAAACTCCTAGATGTCCAACTAAAGGCGAAGAATATAGTTCCTCCATAAATTTTCGTGTAAAAGAAGAGGTAGAAGGAATGAAAATCTTGCCTTTCAACCAAATAAGGCGATTTTTGAACTGATAGTGCGAGTTTTCTTCCATAAGACCTTGCTGTAGTTTTTGAAAAATATGGTTGAGTTCTTCATCCAAAAGATAAGCCTCTTGTAGTTCTTGAATCCAATCATTATGCGATTCAGTCATAGCTGAAACTTTGCAAGCCCACATACGAGAAAAACAATCAGCCACTATATTGTCTTTGCCGCTCGTATGAGTGATGTCAAAATCATAATTCTGTAGTGTAGCTACCCACCGATGCTGCTTAGGAGTAAGATTGGATAGCGTAAGAAAATACTTAAGAACCTTGTGGTCACTCTGGACTCTGAATCAACTGCCATACAAGTAAGGGTGTCATTTCTTAATTCCATGTAAGATAGCCAACATCTCCTGGTCTCATAAACATTCATGGCCATTTCTTTATTTGTAAGATTACAGCTCTCAAAGGCAATCACTCCATGCTCTTGTAACAAAACAACCCCAATGCCATGGCCACTAGTATCACATTGTATAGTAAATTCTTTGGAGAAGTCTGGGCATACTAAGATAGGAGTAGAGGTAAGGAGTCCTTTTAACTGGTTGAAGCTACTATCTGCAAGAGTATCCGAAAACAAAGCCTCCTTCTTCAATCAGTTAGTTAAAGGAGTTGCAATAGCTGCATAATGCTTGATGAATTGATGATAGAATGAAGATAGACCAAGGAATCCTCTAGGAGAGGTAGTAATAGTGGGTATTGGCCAATCTTTTATACACTACACCTTCTTGCGATCAGTCTTTATCCCTTTTTCACTGAGACCCAAGTATTGCACTTCAGTCTGCATGAAAGAACATTTCTTCTCCTTAGCAAACATCATGTGATGTCTCAATACATCAAAAACCCTCCTCATATGTGCTAAGTGATCTTGTAAAGTCTTACTGTAGATTAGAATGTCATCAAAGAACACCAAGACAAACTGAAAGAGGAAAGGCCAAAAAATCTTATTCATTAGGCTCTAGAAGGTAGCTGGAGCATTTGTAAGCCCAAATAGCATCACTAAGAAATGATAGAGCCCTCGATCAGTCTTGAAAGCAGTCTTGACTTCATCACCCTCTCACATGCAAATCTGATGATAACCTGACCTCAAATCAATTTTCGTAAAGAATTGAGACCCCTTGAGCTCATCAAGAAAATCATCAATCGTAGGTATCGGATACTATTCTTCACTGTGATCTTATTAAGATCCCTGTAGTCAATGCACATTCTGAAAGATTTATCTTTCTTTTTGACTAACAGAACTGGAAATGCATAAGATGAAGAACTTAGTTCAATAAATCCCATCTTAAGAAGTTCCTTGATTTTCTTGGCTACTTTCTCTCGTTTACACTTAGATAATATGTAAGGTGGCTTATTGATTGTCTTTGAGTTGGGCTCCAAATCAATAGGGTGATCGACTGCTCTCTTGGGAGGCAATGAAGTAGGCACCTCAAACAAATCTCTATACTCCTCAAGAAGAGATATCAAGGCTAGATGGTTTGCTACATTATTGGGTTGATCTTGAATCTCTATATTCAAATGCAAAACAAATATTTGTGAATGCCTCTTGTACTCCCGTTTGAGTTGTTGAATGGTAAAACGCTGAAAATCTGATCTACTAGGAATTCCCTGTAAATGGATGAGCTGTCCATTGAAGATAAACTCCATATACAACTATGAGAAATCCATAGTGATCTTGCCTAATGTCATCAATCAATCACAACTGAGTACAATGTCTATAGGCCCCATTTCCAAAGTAATCAGGTTTACTTTTGCTTCAAAATTTTCAGCCAGTTGTAAAGAAACCTGTGGGCATATCTGTGTGCTGATTTCTTCTGCACCATTGGCCACTTGAACTCTAATGGACTGCTATAAATCTATGGAAATACAATTCAGTTTGTCCATAATGGAATTATTCACAAAACTATGGGTACTACCACTATCTACCAGAATGAACACAACCTTTTCATGAATGTTACTCTTCATATGGAGTGTATTAGGGCTCTTAGAACCTGTCCAAGCATCCATAGAAATAGAACAACTAGTGGCAGCAAGTGGCTCATGACAAGTCCCACGTGGATCAAAAGGAAAAGAGTCGGCTGGATCATAGAAATATTCCTGCCCAACTTCTTCCTCAAGATCTTCAGTTTGAGCATTGAGTGCAATTGCATTAACTTCATCCATATCATCTTCAAGATCTTCAAAGAGTAACATATTATAAAGCTTGGGTTTGACATTTTTATATACACACTTTGAGGCATGATCAGGTGTATACTTTTCCCCACACTTGAAATATAATCCTTTCTCCTTTCTTTCTTTGTAAAGATCCAAAGGACTAGACTTAGGATTCATGTTGGCTGAAATAGATTTAGGCTTGATGTCCCCTTGTTTGAAGTCAACTCTAGGACTGTTCGATGTCCTAAAATTACTTTGAGGTCTAGAACAGTAAATAGTGGATAAGTTGGCACCCTTAAGCTCCCATTTGGCACATGATTATTGCCATAAGTATTACCAATTTTCCCTCATTTGAAAAAAGTCCTTGGCTGTCCAAAACCAGGTTAAAATGAAGATTCTCTTCTATATTTCCTTCTATAGTGCTCTGCAAGCTCAATAGCCTTAAAGAGAGAAGTAGGGTTTTGTGCCATGACATCAGCTAATAAAGATGGCTCTAAACCATACATGTACTTGTGTGGCTTAGCCTCATCACTGATATTTTCTACATACATGGTTAGGTTGAGAAATTGGTTAGTGTACTCTCTTACACTTAGGCCTCTTTGTTCCTAACCATACCACCTCCGTGCCAATTTCTCTTTTTCAAGAGGGGAGACAAATACTTCAACCATAAGTGCCTTGAAAGCTTTCCAATTCTCTACAATTATGTTTTTCCTTTTTACATACCTCCACCAAGTATGGGCAAATCCCTCCAAATGCAAAGAAGCAAAATGAATCTTCATGTCATCAGTTTTGGGGAATATGTCAAAGTAATATTCCATCTTAGAGGTCCACTCCTCTAAGTCAGATGGTGAAGATGACTGACCATTAAACTTGGCTAAAATGATCTTGTCCTTCAACTCTCTTTCATGGAATGGTTGCTGTCCCAAAATAGACTGATCATGAGTACCATGCATTGAGTCCCCAAATTGAGATGGAAATCTCCCAATAGGTGGCTGAGAACCACTATGCAATCTTCTTGTTGGTAGAGGACCCTAGGAAGTTGAGTATTCAGCCTAAAAGCTTGAGAGTTAGCTCCATTCAAACTTCCCAAATAGTCATCATGCCTTTGTGAAGTCTCACCTACTTCATATTGGCTATTTGGAATGCCTCTTTGTCCCATAACTCCATGAGCATGACCATTTTGGTTAGATGCCTGAAGTGGGACTGAAGCCTCACTGTTTGAATAGGCTTTCTCCTTGGCTTCTTTAGATCCCATTTGCATCTGCATCCATTGGGAGAATTGAGCCATAATTTGAGCATTAGATTCCACCAACTTGTCAAAAGAAGCCTTTTTTTGAGTCGTTGAATCTACTAACTTCTCAATGGAAGACTTTGTTTGATCAGTAGAGAAAATCTTTTGCTCCATTCTTGATAGTAGTTCTCGATGCCTTTGTTCATGTATGCACAAGGTATCATTGAGTATACTGATTTTCCCTTGTTGTTGAGGCTCTTCAAGGCTCTCTTCAGGTACATTATCCAACATGGAATCTCTGATTTGTTGAGCATAATCATCCTAGATCTTATTTTTACCCTTATGCCTTGCCGTAATAGTGCCGTCCTGGAGTACCCCCTGTCAGAAAAATGGATTTAACTTTTACTAGGGAACTCGGATTTCAAATTTTTTTAGTTAAAATCAAAGCCAAGAATGCCCTCTTCAAGATGAGCTATAGCCCACTATAACAAATCTAGGACAAAAAATTATGCAACTCAATCTCTGAGTTTGAACTGTCTAGGCTTGCACCCTGTTTTGACCTGTAGATGCCTTATTTTGACCCTATAAGGTAAAATAGTAATCCCAAATGGTTATCAAACCCTGTAAAAGGCTGAGTAGGACTTGTGGGTACCTTGTAGTACTTGCACTTGTACTTCAGTAATGAAGGGTGTACCTATAACAACCTGTAAATGCCACGTACTACCCTGTAAAGTCCTTGTTTTACCCTGTTTTGATCCTGAAGATACTTGAGCCTTTAGAAACTCTCCAATCTTCAATTGTCCACTCGTTGTACCTATGTGAGGGATAAAATGGCATGACAGGCTCCCTACACGGGCTCCAAATCACCAGGAGGTAGGCAACATTCCCCCCGGGTCGGTTGGTTGCACCCCTTCGGGATCTTTGATAGTGAGGGAGGATCATCTCTCTTTTGTCCCACTATCTCCCCTGGCATCCACCTTTTTCCGCGTTAGGTATATCAACATGGCAATGGCATTCTATTCTAATCAACCAATATGAAATGCATTGTTGAAATATTCATTCATTCCTTTTCATGAGATATAATTGAATAAGGAAATGGTCTTACCAATGCAATTCAGTGACTCAATGATTGCTTTAGTACTTACCCTTTTACAATATTTTAGCTTGGGCAAAAGAATTCAACCAAAACAAGTCAAGGTTATGCATCAAACTTGGCAAATGATATGTATGATGAGGTGATGATTGAATCAATACTGAAATTCAATGGAATAGGCTAAAATTAATGGAAAATAACACTAATCTTTGATCTATTGATCAATTTAGAGAATTAATTTATCAATAATATCTCAACAATAAGTGAAAAAGCATTAGCAAGTGGATTATTGAGAGATTTCAGATATTAAGCGAGAGAAATACATTGATTAAGCTCGAAGAAGATGACCAATCCCATTGATGGATGAATTCTTCAAAAGCCACCATAAATCCACCATGAAGTTTGAAATATCCATTAAATGAGTCCATATGAGCTCCAATATGCTCAAATCCATGAAGATACAATGCCCCGTGCTTGCTTGAACACTTGAATACCAAAGATTCAAGCCTCTTGAAGAAAATCCCAAAAAAAAACCTTCAATATGAGCTCCAATGTCCTTCAGAGGCTAAAAACTTTACAATTTGTTGAATAATTCTCACTGAGATGATGCCACGGCCTGAATTGATAAAGAATCCTCAAGAAATTGTTGAAGAATGAGAGCTTGGGCTGAAGCTTTCATGGTTGCCATGGACTGTTCATGTAGGGTTTCAAGAGAGAGAAATGATGAAGAATATAGACCCATTTTAGAGTCTACACATTAGAGAGTTGAAGTAATCAATGCCAAAGACCATTGAGAAGTATCAATTTGTAAGATTGGCTGAAGATTAGTGAGAAATAGGCTGAAAAAAAATCAGCACAAATTTTGAGTTGTTGTCATGCACACATGGTTGATTGTCGAGTCAACAAAATGGTATGTAACCTGTAGCATTTGATGCCTAGAAGGCAATTATGCAAGCCATTGTTGAAAGAGAACAAGGATTAGTGAATAAGAAGAAGATCTCAGTTGAAGAACTCCATGGAAGCTTGGCCAAAGCTTGGAGAAAGAGGAAAGGAAGACCTCTTTTGAAAAGTAACCACAGTTTAACCCCAAACTAAGCTTGGTTAACCCTCCTTTACCCTAGTTACCTCCAGTTTTGCATGAAATTTGATGATGACCTACCACTTTAGCCATCCTCCACCATATCTGACCTTGGAGATCTCCAGATGTAAACTCTTACTAATTGTAATGGTCTGTAACACTCCACTAGTCACTGTCTTTACCAATTACTTGTCTGATATTGATTTTTGATGGAGAAAATAGGATTGAAAATAGAAGGAAAAATGGATCAAAGACCAATGCTTTGATATCACTTGTCAGAGAGAGAAATAGAGAGAGAGGAATAGGAGAGAGAAGACTGCAAAAGAGAGAGAAAGACTGTAGAAAGAGAGTGATGAGGAGCGAGAAAGACTAGAATTGGAGAGAGAAAGACATGAAAGAGAAAGAAGCCATAGAAGCTGTGAGAAAGATGGGAGAGAAGGACAGTAATTGTATTAATGTGTCAAAAAGATATGATAATTTACATGTCCTCTCCTTTTATACCAATGTCAATGTGACACGGCATAACATCAATATTATTTTTACACTAAATCCTTATTCTCAGCTTCTTACAGCTTCTGTAGAGCCATTACATTCTTAGGCTTTATCAACCCATTGTCCTATTATCCCTAGAGGCTTGCAGGAGAATAGAAAAAACATGCCATGTAAACAGGGGTTATAGTTTGCAAAGTATTGTCTTAGTAGGTTTAATAGGCCACTATAACCAATATATTAGCCTTAACTATTTTTATGGAACTATTGGGAGAATAAAAACAAGGGTGCTTATGAACTGAGGCTCATTATTTTAAAGGTTTAAAAATAATAAGCTTTAGTGATGGATTAACATGGTGGATCACCACTATGGTTTTGTAGCAATTGATTAATGAAGTCTATTGATGTGGTTACTTAGGGGGTGGACGTGCAATGTTCCAAGCTCTTTAGAGTCGAGAACAAGAGCCAATGTTAGTGGCAATCAAGGCTTTGTAATAAATCTTTAAATCTTACATTTTAGAGCTTAATGCTATACGCATGTGATTAAATTAAGAAATGGGTGTGGCAACTCTCAGTCTATCATGACACCAAACGATTTCTTTCTCACATCATTGATTATAAAGGTGTGGAAAAATAAAATTCAAATGCCAATTGAAGGTGGTTTTGAACGACAAGCCTCTAGTGCCATCCCTTTTTTGATGCTACAATTGTTAGAGCTTCGTCATATCATCGTTGGTGAGTTTGAGCAAAGGTGTAATGGTCCAAAATAGGCACACATGTATGATGGAATAGGTAATTATTAAGGAGGGCTCCCCTCCTCAGAGCGGAATTTTGGTGCCGAGAAGTGCTTAAAAATAGCTAAAATTTATGAATATCAAGGGAAAAATATCCAATGTCAAAGGCGGCGGCTCGATCTAGGACGATTTTAAGCGCCAAAGTGCTTTAAAGGTGCCCGAGCAACACTTGCTGATTTTTCATAATTTTTTAGACAGTCATGCGGGTTGGCAAGAGTTACTGGCCAATGTGGGATGCCAAGCCGGATGCCCAGGATTTTTTAGAGCTCAATTTAGAGTCCGGACGGGGAAATGGCCATAAAATGGTCAAGATATGAAAAGGTGGACACTTGGGAGGCCAAATTTGAGCATGCCTTTTGAGTTTGGACCCCCCCCCAAAAAATATTATGCACCTTATGAAGCAAAAAACGTGGAGAGAGAATGAAGAGGGATGAAAAAACGTGGAAGAAGATGGCGCCTGAAAAATGCGCCATGAATGGATGAGAGGCATCATGGTTGATGCAAACAACCCCCCCAATGGATTATGGGGCTTCATTCCCCTCTGTCTCTGCTCCCTCTCTCTCTACTAAAGGCAAGTTTATGTGGGAAGAGGAAGGAAGAAGAAAGAATGATGGAGGCTTGTCCGGCATTGATTGGATTGCTCCACGGGCTGGAAATGGTGACTTGTGATCGTGTTGAGCATGAAGTGCTGCTGATTTTCAGATTTGCAGCCATGGACATGAAACCCGAAACACGCAAATAAGCGGTAATTCAAATTTTTTCAAAGGAAATTTGAGATTTCATGACTTTTGATTGATAAAATGTTGTTCATGTGGGCTAAAAATTGTTCATGCTGCTTTTTTCCATGAGTAATTGCTGTTCATAATCAGAAAATCAGAAAAATATGCATCTTGTGGATCAAAATAATACACTAAAACATGTAAAATATGGAAAATCAAGGGAAAATGATATTTTTGGGCATAAAAATGGAAAAATGAATAGGAACACTAACTAAATTTTCATTTTTGTTGCAAGAAGGAACTAAAGGCCATAGCCCATAACCTATTTTGAATTTCTAGTAATTAAATAATGTAGAAAATAAGGGAAAATACAAGGAAAATAGAGAAAAATCACTAAAAATAGGAAAAAAATACATTTTGGGTGCGGAAAATTAATAAAAATTAAGAACAATGTTTGTGGGGAATGAAGCATAAGGATTTTCCTCAGTTCAACCCCACCTTCTTGTTCTAATGTGTTTTTCCCGCTTTTTACACATAAAATGATGGAAAAATACCCTATAAATCCATACCACAATACAATATTTGATCGATGGGAGGATAGAGTGGTTAAAATGTGTCTAAATGCGGAGTAAAATGATGAAAAGATTGCTGGTTTTTGTTTGCATGCCATATAGGTCGGTGAATAATTATAAAATAAGGGCCTAGTAGCACGAGGGTGTCCTCGGTGCTAGGTTTGTGCAGCGCCGCATAAGAACGGTAGTTGAAAATCATTGAAAGGATGTTTTCCACATGTGTACAATATTGATTTCATAACTGTTTGAGCACTTAGCATCCACAATATGCATAAATCATGGAAATATTTAAAGGTATCAGGAAATCCTGGATGCACAGCAATTGCTTTCATTAGAACCTTGACCCATGTCGAGTGAGAGACAGGATACCCTAAGCCATAGGCTATTCATGGGGTCTAGGAAAAAGAGAAGTAAGGATAATGGTACATTCCTGAATACGATTAAATGATACCTTGAGTGGATTTTGTGCGACATGTTTATATGTTGAGCGACGCATCGAGGGGCCAATCCCCAAGGTGTAGGAGAGTCGCAAAGGGGTGGTGGCATTCAGCCGTTGGAGGACCCCCTATGTCTGTGCTTCGTGCCATTAGGCAATGTGTAAGGGACTCCTTCTAAGGAGTAGTGGGTGAGAGAAGAGTGGACTACAAACGACGTAATACAAACGCAAGATGTCTAGGAAGGCAATGTATGTGTCATCAACGCTCCTGGCCGCGAGGTCATGGGGTTATTGAGCGCGTGAGATAGAGGTCCGGCTAGTGCACGAGCCAGTGCCGGCCCGTTCTAGGTTCCATCAGTGGTGCGTCTGCCGGGAGCCGCTTAAAAGTGGCGGTCCTCGAACCCTGGTTGTCTAGGGACCAACTAGCAGTTTATGCCAAAGGATACTGAGATTGATCCGTTATTTATCGATAAGCATCGTCTAGAAAAAATCCAAAAGCAAGAGAGAGACGAAAGAGCTAGGCGACGTGCTGAAATTTTTAGGAGATATTCCCCTAAGCGTAGCGGTGCTGAACCCTTACGAGGGAGTGGATCTAGTGGTCTTGGGGCCACAAGCAGTAAGTTAGGAGAAGGTGGAAGCTCTAGTGCTCCCCTTTCTTCCATAAGCCAGTCTACATCAAGTGCAGGAGGTGTAACCCCACCGCCTCCTATTCCTAGTGCAAATCCAATTTCCGTCATGGCGCAGCCTATTGCAATTCCTGTAGGAACGACGGATTTGCCGGCTCTAGGTTACATGCTACCCATTTTTAATGGGCTAGTTGAGGAAGATGCGGAACTCCACATTAGGGAGTTTCAAAAGCTGATATTTAATTGTCGCATCCAAGAAGAAGGACATTTAATGATGTTCTTCAACATGACTCTCAAAGGAAGAGCTGCCATATGGTATCATGGTTTAGAAGCCGGAACCATATTGAATATTGATTCATTTTATGGAGCTTTTCGAAGGGAGTTTGCCCCTGAAAGGGGTGGGCAATATTGGTTGCGTGTACTCAACGTGACCTGTCAAGAACCACACGAGGATATTCGTGCTTATGCGAAGAAAATAAAAGAGGTTTTCCATAAGTTGGACACCTCTATTCCTATCCCCGCAGCTACCCAATTGCAATATTTCCTATATGGTTTGGACTTTAATATCCAATTGCAGTTGAGTAGTGTCCCCTTGGGGGATATAGATACTGCCATTACACGAGCACAAGAGGTGGAATCCCGACTACAAGCAGCCTATGCTTCTCGAGGTAATTCGAATATGGGTTTAGTATTGGGAAACAATGTGGCAATGGCCAATGGCAGTAGTGGCCAAGGGATAGCGATGGCTAACCCTAATGGGAGAGGGAACATGATGCAGAATGTCCCTTTACTACCAGCTCCCCCTAGCATGTCGATGCCTACGGGCAATCAAATGGCTCCAAATGGTGGAGGCCATGCAGTCAATTCTAATACTATGCCTGTATCCCAACAACCAGGGCCTAATCTAATTGTTAGGCCTATGGAACGACATGGTAATGACCAAGGCTATGAGTCGAGCGCTTCCAATGTTCTTGGCGAGGTTAAGGACATGATGAAGCATTATACCGACATGATAACGGAGCAGTATCGGCAAATAGCCATTGATGTCAACTTCCTTAAAAAACAATAAAATTTGATAGGAAGTAGATACCCAGAGGAGGGTGCACCTTCGAGGTTTAGTTGCAAATGGTGTGGTGGGCAACACTATCCAAGAAATTGCCCAAATGTTAAGTGTGACATCTATGGAAAATCCGGCCATTTAGCAGCTAGTTGCTAGAGTAAGATCAGTTCCCTCCAGTGCGGTAGTCGGCAGCCAGGGCCTGTTAATCATCGTGCCCAAGGAAATGATTCCCAGCGAGAAGACGGGCCTAAACAAATACTTCAACGACCAAAGACTACAGTGGAGGAGCTACCAAGTGGTAGTGGGGTTAGTTTGATTGAGGCTGTACGCGTTAATGATGCTGAAACCTCTAATCTCCGAGCTGTTCTTACAAGAGGTCAAAAGGATAGAGAAGCCGACAAGGATAAGCCTGTCGACGATGGAAACCCTAAACAAGGCGACAAAGGAACGCAAGTTTTGGATCCTGCCATGGAAGGGGGACCTTTGAAGCCTGTAGAGAGTAAAGCCAATAAGGAACCACCAAAGAAGAAGGTGAAAGTTAAAAAAGAGGCAATAAAGCCGGTTCAGCGACCTAAAGAACAGATGGTTTGGCGTGAAAAGCGAGCTCTATCAAACTATCATGAATTCGATTTGGCAAGCTCTCTTTGCGAAGTCAAGCCGGATGTGAATCTTTTACAGCTTATTAAGCTTTCCCCAGGAGTACACAAGGAATTTAGGAAGATCCTACGTACCGGGTATATCGTAGAACCTTTGGCTATTGCGCAAGTTGGTGATGACTGGTTCGAGTATGCTGAGAAGCATTGCCCAAGGGTTGCAGCCTATGTCGATGGGATATTAGTAGATTATGCCATTGTCGACATAGGATCATCTGTTAACATTATGAGTTCTGAACTGATGGAAAGGTTGGGTCTTGCAATCCAGAAAGATACCTCCACAATTCTCAGAATGGCAGATGATAGTTTGATACAGCCAGAAGGCTGCATTACTAAGGTCCATGTCACTGTTGCAAATGTAGAATGCCTGTTGGACTTTAGGGTGATTCGTTTTGCAGGGCGTCCAAGTTACCAAGTATTACTTGGACGACCTTGGATCTTGCAAGCGGACTGCCAAGTAGATATACCCGCCGGTCGACTAATATTCGGTAGAGGTGCCTAGCGTGTGGTGGTTGATGCTTATCCTGAGTCCCCGCAGAGTGAAAGAGCTCCTCTATCTTCTACAGAATTGGAGACATTAGAAGATTTATCTGCTAGTGAGACATCATCCAGTGATGAGTCCAAAGAGGGATCCACCACGGAAGACATCTATCAGATTACTTTGAACGAGCCGATAGAGAGCCAAGATTGTATAAGAGATGCGGATGTTATTGAGCTAGACCTTGGTACGCCTGATGATTCGCGGCCAATCAAATTAGGTTCTATGATCAGCACAGCAGAAAGGGAGGACTATGTGGCCCTGATCCAGGAATTCCGTGATATCTTTGCCTGGAGTTATGATGAGTTGAGAGGTTCCTCCTAGTCTTGCTGTTCATATAATTTCGTTGAAAGAGGGCAGTCGTCCTGTACGACAGAAAGTAAGGTGTATGCCTTTCGAACTGAGGGACGGGCTGTTTGAAGAGTTATAGAAGCTTCGAAAAGCGGGTTTGATTTTTCCTGTGCAACACACGGAATGGTGTTCGCCAGTTGTGATCAGAAAGAAGAATAATAATCAAATCCGATTATGTATAGACTTTAGGGAGCTGAATAAGCAGATAGTTAAGGACTACTACCCATTGCCATTTATTGACCAGATTTTGGATCAATTAGCGGGTAGGGAGATATATTCGTTTATGGACTGCTTTGCAAGATACAACCAAATGGCAATTGCAGAAGAGGACAAGTTGAAAACAACTTTTATCACTGTATTTGGTACTTTTGCGTACCATGTGATGGCCTTTGGTTTATGCAATGTGCCTGGTTCGTGGCAATGAACAGCAGATAAGACATTCGGTGACATATCCCCTGAAGAGTTGAAGGTGTTTATTGATGACTTAGGGGCCGCCACCGTGAGAGGAAGGCAGTTGATCATTTTAAGAAAATGTTTTGAGCGCTCTAGACAATTTTGCATCGCTCTAAACCCACGAAAGTGTGTTTTTGGAGTACCTTATGGGCTATTGTTGGGTCATGTGGTCAGTTCGATTGGAATTGCGATAGACCCCGAGAAGGTCAAAGTTATAGCTGCCATGGGTCCACCACGCACTCCGAAAGAAGTTCATAGCTTTCTGTCTTCGGTTGGTTATTACCGTAGATTCATAAACGCCTTGGTAGAAAGAACGTTGCCGCTTACAAATTTATTGTCCTTTAGTTGTTCGTTTGTATGGGGCGACCCTTGTAAGATAGCATTCGAGGATGTGAAACAGGAGCTAGCAAGAGCACCCGTTTTAAAAGCACCTAAAAGAGGTGAGGTGTTCTATATATTCTCAGCAGCCACCATGTATAGTATCAGCTCTGCTGTTTAGCCCAAATTTGGGAAGAGAAGTGGTACCACCCAATTGCTTTTGCTAGCCGGAAGCTGGGGGTATCTGAAATCAATTATACCTACATGGAGAAATTGTGTCTAGCGATGGTCTTTGGGACCAAGAAATTCAGGCATTACATTCTCTATGAGAAAGTTGTGCTTTATACGAAGGCGGAGGGGCTTCGATTATTGATGAATAAGCTACAACCGCCTGATCGTCTAGCAAAGTGGTTGATCACTTTGCACGAATTTGATTATGAAATCAGGAGTAAGCCACCAAGGTTGCAAGGCATCGTGGAATGTCTAGTGGACTTTGGGGAGCCGAAAGAATCTGTGGCTGAAGGTAGTGACATGGAGTTGTTATTTAAAATAGATACGGCATCTATTCCCTCCTGATACGCTGCAATAACGCATTATTTATCGAGGGAGAGGCGGGATCTGAATTATCTAAAGCTGAGAGAAGGAAAATTAGACAGCAAGCGTTAAAGTTTGCCTTGATCGCAGGTACATTATATCGGCAAGGGGTTGATGACATTTATCGCCGATGTGTGATGCCTGACGAGGTGCCATTTATTTTGGAAGAGTGCCATGATTCTGCTTGCGGTGGCCATTTTGCTGGACGGCTTACAGCACAAAAGGCTTTAAGAGCAGGTAATTGGTGGCCTGCCATCTTCCAGGATGCGTTTGCGTATGTCAAGAGATGCGATATTTGTCAACGACATGATAGTCGAGAGAATAGGAAATGACCACTCACCCCTATTATGGCGATACTTCCATTTGAGAAGTGGGGAATAGACTTTGGGGGTCCTATTACTCCATCGTCTACTGCGCAAAAGAGGTACATCATTGTAGCAACTGACTACTTCACAAAGTGGTCAGAAGCACGTGCAACAAGGAAAGATGATGCTAAAGAAACTGCTAGTTTCCTTTTAGAGCAGATAATATGCCGTTTTGGTCCGCCGAAAGAATTAGTGTCGGACCGCGGAACCCATTTCCTAAATAAGGTGATCAAAGGTTTGACAGAGATGTGGCAAATCAAGCATAACAAGACAACCCCATATAACCCGCAAGCCAATGGGCAAGTTGAAAGCACCAACAAGCAGCTTGTGGGCATCCTGTCCAAAATTGTATTGGAAAAGAAATGGGATTGGGATAAAAAGTTATACATGGCAGTGTGGGCCTATAATACGACCTTCAAACGAGCCACTGGTCATACCCCGTTCAAGTTAGTATATGGGGAGAAGTGTGTCTTGCCTTTAGAGATTGAGCTGCTGACTATTCGGTTTGCCATCAATCATTCTTTGAGTGATGAAGACACACTTTTTGAGCGCTTGACGACACTGGCACATTTAGATGAGCTTAAGCTATAGAGCTTATTGCACCAAGAAGTGGCGAAGTGCCGAATGAAGCAGCTACACAACCTGAAAGCCAAGAAATACACCTTCAAGAAAGGACAGCTTGTTCTGTATTATGACGCACGACGTGAATTATTCCCAGGCAAGTTAGAGCCCAAATGGGACGGGCCCTATAGGATTGTTAGAATAGGAAAGAATAAATCCATAGTTTTGTTAGCTGACCTTGAGGGGATAGAATTTAAAAATAAGGTTAATCTTAATAAGATTAAACCTTATTATTTCTGATTGCACTAATGCTATGACTGCCTTGCAGGTCTAGGAGAGATCGATCAAATATCTGCAAGGAAATCGTGATAGAGGTTGATGGGTCGTCTGATCCCTTATTTAGAACACCCATATTTAGAACAGAGGTATCATCAGGAAAAGCTCATTTGGTGGAGCAAAGGATATAAGGTGACTGAGCAAGAAGGCGGGACATTTATTTGGGAGATCAAGGTCTTTTGCCATCATTGCCTACAAATTTTGATGAGCATCCAGTTGAATTCAATGATGATGGAGGGATGGAGCCTATGGTCCACCCGTTGAATATGCTGAATTTCGATTACCATAATTACAAGTAGAGTTCCGGATGGCGGGATATGTAAACCCTTTATGGACGTACACCTTGTATGTTGATGGGGCGTCCAGGGGTGCATGCAAAAAAGGAAGTGTAGGAGTTGTCATCCGAGACCCCCGACGATGCATTGTCATGAAGTTAGCTGCTTATCTCAGGGTGAATTTTACCAATAATATGGCAGAATACAAAGCCTTGATTATGGGTTTGAATATTGCAAAGAAGGGTGGTATTCGCCAGTTATTGGTGAAAGGGGACTCTCAGTTGGTTTTAAATCAACTCAATGGGACGTACATGGTGCGAAACCCCATCCTTTGCATGTATCATCATACTGCCATAGCCCTGCTAGACGAATTTGATAGAGTGTCTCTTCAGCTGATTCCACGAATTTGGAATCAGTTTGCCAATTCATTGGCTAATTTTGCGTATGAAGAAGACCTCTTCTTTAATTGTGGCCCTTGTCCTGATATATCTATTGATGGTGAGACATGACCTAGTCAATTTTGGGGTATGCTTTCTGAACACGCCCTTTTTGGCAGACGATGGTTGATCTGGGTGATGCAGAGGGTAAGCGAAACTCATCTGCCTTTATTAACTTGGACCCACAGACTGATTAGACGACATGTGATGCGAACACCTCTTGCGATATACGCAGGAGGGATGGGTCATAATTTAATGCACCTAGTTTAGGGCTACGAGCCTCTGTCCCCCTGGGAATGGTATGCTTTGATGTCTATCATAGTTGTTTCCAGGAGGATGTTATGAGTAGTATTGTTTGATTTCATTAGGCCAAGAGGGCCGATTCAGTTTTGTAGTGAAGTGGTTTCATTTCATTAGGCCAAGAGGGCCATTTCCCTGTCTAGTGCGGGTGTGTTTAATTGGGATTTTGTTTTAAGTGTTGTACTAGACAGATTGCGTGATCCGTGGAATTTGGAGGAGCCCGGAGGAGCCTTTGCTGCGATGGAAGCTTCTTGTGGCCAATCCAGGTGATATCTCTCCTTTATGAGTACTTCTTTCTTGTTATATGTATTTGTACTTGTCAAGGGAATTCATTTGTGTTGGGGACTGGCAACCCAAGCATGAAGTCCCAGGTTTAGACTAAGTATGTTTGAGGGAGGTTGGAGTAGTCATTGCCTCCTGTAAAGACATTGTCAAGCATCGAAAGACCTGTTTTAGAAGGAAGTCCTAGTGGTCATGTTCTGCTAGCCTGCTAGGCAGCCGTTCTAGGAGTTCTTGTTAGTAGTGAGGCCGCTAGAGAAGCCTGCCAGAAGATAATAATGATGATGCCAAGAAACCCTGTACATCCGACAAGATGAATATAAATACGAAGATGTGTAAAAAGGGGTTCTAACCCCTATCAAAGAAAAGAAAATGAAAGAAAATGTATAAGTAGTTGATCATCGACTTGCGAAGGCCTGGTAGGTTCCTGGGGATGAGTCAGACCTGGGGCCGATACCTTGTCTTCCTAGGGGTGGCCTCTTACTGGAAAACAAATGATGATAAAACAAGAAAGGTTGGAGCGAAAATAAAAGTGAGCATTAGAAAAGGATTAAGTGTCGCCTTGCGAGGGCTTGGTAGGTTCTTGGGATGCCGAGACAGGTCCTGAGGCCGATGCCCTGTTCTCCTTGGGTCACTACGCTCAGCTCCCTCCTTTTTACATGCCCAAGTATGTTAATAAAATAAAAACCCTAACAGAAGAAATGTACTGAAAGAAAATACTTCTTGATCAGGCTATAAGAGTCCTCGCCTAGTAGAAGCTCCTAGTTGTGTTGTCTTTAGTTGGTAGGTAGTTCAGACCACCACTTAGGGCGACCTCTTTGATAGGTTTTTTAGTTTGGTTGTGTTGGAGCAATTGGTTAGTCACTCGCTTCGGATATTCTATTAGATGATGCTACGCCTACTCCTTGTGGATGTCATGCCTTGGTTCTGTCTGGGGGTAGGGTGAGCATTGTGCTGAGTTTTATTATATATTTGTTTTGTATCAGCTTGATGCTTCTTTGGTTGCTTATGTGCACATATGTTCGTGGATTCGACAGGCTGAGTCGCCCTATCCCATGGTCGCCAATGAGAGTGGAATTTTGGTGCCAAGAAGTGCTTAAAAATAGATAAAAATTATGAATATCAAGGGAAAAATATCCAATGTCAAAGGCGGTGGCTCGATCTAGGACGATTTTAAGCGCCAAAGTGCTTTAAAGGTGCCCGAGCGACACTTGTTGATTTTTCATAATTTTTGAGACAGTCGTGTAGTTTGGCAAGAGTTACTAGCCAATGCGGGATGCCAAGCCGGACGCCTAGGATTTTTCAGAGCTCAATTCAGAGTCCGGACGGGGAAATGGCCACAAAATGGTCAAGATATGAAAAGGTGGACACTTGGGAGGCCACATTTGAGCATGCATTTTGAGTTTGGATCCCCCCAAAAAATTTATGCACTTTATGAAGCAAAAAACGTGGAGAGAGAATGAAGAAGGATGAAAAAACGTGGAAGAAGATGGCACTCGAAAAATGCGCCATGAATGGATGAGAGGCATCATGGCTGCTGCAAACAACCCCCCCAATGGATTATGGGGCTTCATTCCCCTCTGTCTGTGGACTCTATCGCCGCCTCTCGCCCGAGAAATGGTGGTCTCAATGAAGAATTCTGATTTCAGTGTTTCTCTCTCCTCCCTCTCTCTCTTCTAAAGGCAAGTTCATGTGGGAAGAGAAAGGAAGAAGAAAGAATGATGGAGGCTTGTCCGGCATTGATCGGATTGCTCCACGGGCTGGAAATGGTGACTTGTGATCGTGCTGAGCATGAAGTGCTACTGATTTTCAGATTTGCAGCCATGGACATGAAACCCGAAACATGCAAATAAGCGGTAATCCAAATTTTTTCAAAGGAAATTTGAGATTTCATGGCTCTTGATTGATAAAATGTTGTTCATGTGGGCTAAAAATTGTTCATGTTGCTGTTTTTCATGAGTACTTGCTGTTCATAATCAAAAAATCAGAAAAATATGCATCTTGTGGGTCAAAATAATACACTAAAACACGTAAAATATGGAAAATCAAGGGAAAATGATATTTTTGGGCATAAAAATGGAAAAATGAATAGAAACACCAACTAAATTTTCATTTTTGTTGCAAGAAGAAACTAAGGGCCATAGCCCATAACCTATTTTGAATTTTCAGTAATTAAATAATGCAAAAAATAAGGAAAAATACAAGAAAAATAGAGAAAAATCACTAAAAATAGGGAAAAAATGCATTTTGGGTGCGGAAAATTAATGAAAATTAAGAACAATGTTCGTGAATGTTTGTGGGGACTGAAGCATGAGTATTTTCCTTAGTTCAATCCCACCTTCTTGTTCTAGTGTGTTTTTCCCACTTTTTACACATAAAATGATGGCAAAATGCCCTATAAATCCATACCACAATACAATATTTGATCGATGGGAGGGTAGAGTGGTTAAAATGTGTCTAAATGCGGAGTAAAATGATGAAAAGATTGCTGGTTTTTGTTTGCATGCCATATAGGTCGGTGAATAATTATAAAATAAGGGCCTAGTAGCACGAGGGTGTCCTCGGTGCTAGGTTTGTGCAACGCCGCATAAGAACGGTAGTTGAAAATCATTGAAAGGATGTTTTCTACATGTGTACAATAGTGATTTTATAACTGTTTGAGCACTTAGCATCCACAATATGCATAAATCATGGAAATATTTAAAGGTATCAGAAATCATGGATGCACTACAATTGCTTTCATTAGGACCTTGACCCACGTCGAGTGAGAGACAGGATACCCTAAGCCATAGGCTATTCGTGGGGTCTGGGGAAAAGAGAAGTAAGGATAATGGTACATTCCTGTATACGATTAAATGGTACCTTGAGTGGATTTTGTGCGACATGTTTATATGTTAAGTGACGCATCGAGGGGCCAATCCCCAAGGTGTAGGAGAGTCGCAAAGGGGTGGCGGCATTCAGCCGTTGGAGGACCCCCTATGTCTGTGCTTCGTGCCATTAGGCAATGCGTAACGAACTCCCTCTGAGGAGTAGTGGGTGAGAGAAGAGTGGACTACAAACGACATAATACAAACGCAAGATGTCTAGGAAGGCAATGTATGTGTCATCAACACTCCTGGCCGCGAGGCCGTGGGGTTGTTGAGCGCTGTCGTATTGCTGCGCATTCGAGGTGTGTAAACCACCCAAAAGTCATGTGTGTGATTTGATACTTTGTACATACTTAGTTGTTATGTTTGCTCTTTCATTTTATGCTGAAGACGAAGAAGAATAAGGAATTTTGGAGAGACTGGCAAACCATTCCATCGTCAATTCGGCCTGGGACAACCATACCAAGTCAACCTTTGGTGGGAATTTTGCAGCCAAAAACCCCCCCAAGAAGCAAAAGTTGCACCTTTACTTGCAAGAAGTGATATTATAGTTACATGAAATATTGAGTGGGCCAATCCTTTGGTTGGTTTTGAACAAGCAAATCGATATGTTATCATGGACCCTCGAGAAGGATTAATGATGGTTGGGTACATAATTGAATCAAGCCATTGGCTGCTTCGTCAATTTCTACACCGAAGGCGGCCATTCATTGCTTCTATTATGGATGCATCAGGCAATGTCCTATTTACTGTGAGGAGACCGCCTTGGTTCATTAACAGCACGATTTATGCTGAGATAGATGGAGGAGTTGTGGGCTTTGCCAAAAGGAGATGGAATTCGGGAAACGATGTCTACCTCACCTTCTAAAGATATGTGGATAGGGGCTTTTTTAGGGATAAAGGAGCCGTGCTTTAGGGAAAAGGAGCCGTGCTTTTGGGGGAAAAAGAGAAGCTTTTGTTTCTTTTTGAAAAGTGCTTTGGGGGGAAAAGAAAGGGGGAAAAGGCAAGGAGTTTGAATAAGGGAGAGAAGGAGGATAATACGGGCGCAGAATTCTGGGGAGGAAAAGAGTCGACACGCAGGGAAAAAGCTCTGCAATTTGGGGCACGGGAGAGGATTGGAAGGAAAACAGTGACGAGGAGGAAGAGAGAAGATTCGAAGGTAGAAGGGAAAAAAGAGCCGCTTTTGGGAACGAGGAGGATGGTATCGTGGATTGTTTTGTCTTCTGTCCCCTTACAGGCACTTAATTAAGGGATTGCTTTCAAATGCTAGCCCTGACTGTGTATGCCGTCCTGGCCTCCTATATTCTTTATGAACTGACGCTGCTGTGACTGAGAAGACGAAGGAGGGAGGAATGAAAACAGAAGACATAGGGATGACAATGCAGAGGAGTGTCGAGATTAGAAGACGAGAAGACACAATCCTAATTTGTATGGTCCTTTCTGGATTTGCACAACCCTGATATCTATGGCGTGCCAGTAAGTGATTGCGTCATCATGAATTCAGTCTTGGTTTTTCAAGCGCACACTGCTGAGAGGGGGCCTGTCTGTGCCAAGAGCTCAGACAGTACCTGCATCTGTATTTAGCCCCCTGTGAATTCTGATGTGGAGATCAACCATCTGCAGCTAGTTTACGTTAGGAGATTCTGGAGAAGAAAGGTCCACGCTTTCGATCAGTTTGGGCAGAATTCTTCACAGCGTGTTGGTTGAGACCGACTGGCAGCTGTTCATGGAGGGGAGGATCGACTGTGGGAAGGAAACGACGTCTAGCTGCACTTGTCAAATAAAACCTTAAAAGGCTGCCAGCACCTGATTATTATTCAGTCAGAGCTCGCAAGAGAGCACGAAGGAAGAAAGGAAGGAAGGCTAACCAAGGCTTGAAGATGGAGGTGGCCAAGGTGTCCATGGAGGTTGGCGTCGATGGAGTTGCTGTGATCACAGTGAACAATCCTCCCGTCAATTCCCTTTCCATTCCAGTCTTTTGGGGATTGAAGACAAAATATATCGAAGCTCTACAAAGAAATGATGTAAAAGCAATCGTTGTAACAGGTGCAGGGGAAAGCATCAATCCCTCTGTATTCTGCTACTCTACTGCTCCACTGGGGAAGAGAGACAATTGAAGACATGAGGTGAATTTGTTCGCTATTGGAAATAATCGAGGAAATAAGCATGATGCTACGACCTTGGCTAACTTGTGAATTTTTCTCTCAAAGGCTCTTATTGAATTAGCTTCTCAATTGCTCATCCTGGCTGTGGCATTTCAGAGCCTTCAAACAAGGTTGATGATGAGGCGATTAAGTTTGAGCTTGCTTGAGCCTACTGGCAGGCAGAGGGCTGATTACTGCTAACTATGGTGGTTGTGAGAAGCCAGGACTGCAAGACTTGCTGTTTTTTATGGAACTCCAATTGGTAGAGCAGCCAACCAGGTAACAGAGTTTGCTGAAATGTTCCAGGAGTTGGTTGAAGCTTCACGGGACATTGTGAACTTAATGTTGTCATAAAATTCATTGAAATCTTGAATAAAGAATTCCCAGGGAATGGTGTAAAGAGATAACTGCAGAATTTGTGCAATATCTATGCTTTATCATTGTTTACCTTGAAAGTGGAGTGAATACAGTGATAGTGACAGTGGCAACTACAGCATTGATAGCAATAATGGCAGTGACAGTGATAGCTGCAATGAAAGTGGCAGTGAGCTAGAGTTTGCTAAGTTCAATAAAGTTAGAACTGCTACTGATTTTTTGTAGTGTTCTTTGCTGCATTTCTGTGATGTTAACGTCATGGCTTCTTGAGTGAACTTGGAGCTTCTGAACTATGTATCTAGTTCCTGTATTCGTCCATGAGCCTCAATTGCAGCTGTCAATTATCTCATAAGATGAACTGAACAAATACCATATACACAACATTCACTAAATTGGTCTTCTATCCTCGAATTATTCAAAGTCCTCTGTGGATGCGATATTGTTTTCACGAATCCTTCGACAGCGCGTGAGATAGAGGTCCGGCTAGTGCATGAGCCAGTGCCGGCCCGTTCTAGGTTCCATCACCTCGCCCCCTACTTTAGTAAAAATGTCTACCCTAACAAAAGAAAAATCAATGCTCTATGCTAGTCATCTGTTGACCATCAGGGCGGAGATGATGGAAGAGAGCATTGAGACATCATGGATATTTCCAAGGCTGCAGTTGATATTTAAGAGCATGCCTCATTAGCCTTGAAGAATTTCAAGGTAGGTCTTTGTAAGACTTAACCTTTAAGCCTTAATGGCTAAGGGTAGGATAAGCATCACAGGAGAGAGAGTTCTTTGATTTGTACTAGAAAAGTGAGAAATAAGGACATAATTTCTTGATATTGATGAAGGTGATTTGACAAGGCACTTATTTAAATCAAATCACATATTTAACTAGGTTGACACATTTACCCACATGCTTGAAAAAACTATAAAATATTTTCAACCATATCTAAGCAAAATGAAACATCGTCTCTTTTAAATTATGCATTACATGAACAATAATTACAAGTTTGAAGAGCTAACCAAATTTGGTTGGGGAAACTTGTCATACAACTTGAAACATTGTGTTGATGAAGAATACATTGCAAAATATAAATTAATGCAAAACCAAAAATTGGCTTGATTGAAGTCGGAGATCTAGTTGTTTTTATGTATTTTTTAAAACATGTGTTTGCTTCTCTTTACTTTTCTTTACTACTCTTTACTATTATTTATTGTTGACGGTGACAAAAAGCAAAAAAGCTAGACTCAAATCTTTTGAAAGATTGTAGTTGCCTCTGCTAAATAGAAATGAGGATGGTCAAATAGAAGCAAACGAGGAATAAATTTCAAGTAAAATAATTACTATTTTCATCATGGAAAACAACAACAACTAATCATGCATTATATAGTGATATCTAGCTACTTATTGAAAACTAACCCATAATAATTGATTTAATACTATGACGAATCGAATTCTATATGAAGGGCCTTTACCATACAATAATAAATTATAGTAAAATTGAAAGGAGCATAAACACAACGAGAAATAAAATAGAAGCAAGAGAGAGAACATTTTGAGAAAGCATGTATGACACAAGATTGGATACAATCTCTCTCCATGCATGGGTGGAAACCTCCCCTGTGCATGTATTTATAACATTTAATTAAGCTTTTGTACTCAAAATACATTGAAAGAATTAGTTTTGAGTTTTTGGTTTTTTTTGCCTTGCAGCACTAGCTTTTGTGTAAAGGAATCAAACACACCCTATTCTAAATAGGTTAACAACAAGTAATAATAATATTTTATCTCTTCTAATAAATATATAAAATAAAGGTATTATGTATATGTGCATGCAAAGTTCTTATGGTTATAGATGCATACAAAATGACTATTATCTGATATTACTTTTCCCACTATGAAGCATTTAAATTACATGCATTAAGATGTGCATTTAAGATTTATACTTCCATCTCACTTCGTCTAGTTATTTACTCATGATAACACAAAATACATTAGTATCCTTCTTTCTATCTACCATGCATAATGTGACTAGTATCACATGTGTGCACTCATATAATAAGTCACGAATCATTGACAAATAAATAAAAACTACAATAAATAATATCAACTTATTTTCATAGTTAATTTTGATAAAATATTGTGATAAATAAAATTTCATAACATTTCCTAGGGGCCAAAAACCACATACAAATGCTACTTCTTGTGGGGAATCTACATCATATATTAGTGCTACTTCCTACGGTAAATCTACTTTATTTCTACAGCCTCTATACTGTAAAGTTCCATAGATTTTACAAAAATTACTACCTCCTGCAATGAATCTATGCTCCTTAACTATTTAATGTGATAATGAGTGGTAAACATCAATTAGATTATCATATGTCAAAGTTAGCATTGAATGGGGTCTATCCTATGGTTGTTTTGCCATGAGCTTGTTGTTCTACTCATTGCAAGAAGTAGAGACTACCTTTGTTAGGACATTCACCATAGGACATTCAACAAGATCTTGTTTGTGGATTCAACTTGGCCGTTAACTTGAGGATAATATGGCGAGGACTTCCTGTGGATTATCAAAAAGGTGGATAGCAAGTGAGCAATTACTTCATTGATGAGGTGTCTACCTTTATCTTGCATGGTAAAAGCACTGCAACCACTATTGCACACACGTATGCTCACTTTGTACCTTAAGGCACGTAGACAGAGTGCACATAGACACATTTCACATAGGCGGGGCACAACTTTCTACACAAAATCTTTCTTTATCAAGCTCTACGACTCCTATCCACACAAGTTTGGGCCCTTGAAAGATGACCCTCCTCCAAATTAATAGCCTCCTATTAGCATTAGGTTTTAGAAAGCTAAGATTTTTGTCCTTTCACATTGTATAGACATATTTTTCCTTTTCATTTTAAAATTTTTTAAATACATGACTTAGGCCTTGATACGCATTGGTGCCCATTTATCTTCAATAGTGGAGCATCCACCGAAGATAAACTCCTAGTCAAAATCTACCTCACATTCAATATCCAATGCCTTCTACGTTAAAATCAATCCCATAGCTACTAGTAAACCCTTAGCCATGTGAATGCAAATTGTTAATATCCACTATGTGCTTATACATGATAAAATAGAATAAAGGGTTTCTTATGCACTATTTGCATACCTATTTGTGCAAACTTCACTTCACCTAGGGAAAGTGTTCAACTTATTTAGGAAAAATCAAGCTTTCACAAAATGCATGACATATTAAGCCCTCCCCTGAGTCTACAAACATTATATCTAGTGATCTACTTGGATCCAATACAAACACAATTCCAATCTCATCATGTTGATTAGTAATGGATACTTCCTGAGTACCTCCATAGAATATACAAACTATATCACCATCATCCCATGTAAACTACTTTTTTAAGCCCAAAGAAAGTATCTTAGAACCGTCTAAATCATATGCATATGTAGAATGAAAGTTGACCTTTCAATAACTATGCTTCACAAATATCAAGCCTACATAAACTACTTCATCATCTTGCTAACTCGAATACTTGTCTCCAAGCTCCCTTGCATCCTTTTTATAACCTACCAAACTTACATGAACTTGCATGCATCCAAGGAAGAAAGCCAATAAGTTCTCAATGTAATTTTGTATCCCAATAGGCATGTATAAAACAATGAGCACTACTACTTTCTTTGATCTCATCGCCATTAAGTAATTGGGTGTTGATCACACCCCACATCAAAACACAAGAAACATCAAGACCCACTTCACTAAACAAAGATCATCATCATTATACAAACTCTATTTCCTATACCATCACAACATGAAATGAATTTTGGAAGCTATCTTCTCTTCTATATCACTACAAATAACAATAGTACCTGCATTAAGATAAGCTTTATCCATAGCAGAAGAAGCATCCAATGATGTACATTCTTTCCCTCTTGTCTACATACAAGCATACATAGTTTTCCATTGACTCAACACTACTACTTTCATCTATCCCATATGCAAGGTCTTGTACTTTCCACCACATTGAATACAAAACATATTTGTAATCCTTATAATAGCATCCCATCTCCTTGATCTCATTGAGAAAAAGTAGATACAAACCTTGAAACCTCCTATATGACTAATCACTCATATCAGAACCTATAGGGGAAATAGAGGAGACACTTCGTAAAAACTACAATAAGCTTTCCCAACTTTTAATAATATCATCTAGCACATAGCTGATAACTTTCCATGCATAGGCGTGTAATCCCTCTAAAGTAAAATCTAGCTTTGCTGCTTCATTGTCCACAACCTAGAATATTTGCTATGCATTTCAATATCATGTGTAATCATGCATTGAAAGTTATAGAGATTACGTGATGTAATAGAATCTAAGCAAGCAATAGAGAATTCAAAATAAATATTAGAACAAATGAAATTGATTTAATTTCAAAGAAACTAATGTAAAGATAGCTTTTTGGACCCGTGCGCTTCCACCATGAAGCTTAGATGGTGATTCAGATAGATCAAGGATAGATCATAGGCAAAGAGCTTAAGGCTAGTTGTTGGAAGAACTTTGACGAGGTAAAACATGGATTGACGATGGTTTTGGAGGGGTCTTCCTTTTATAGCTCCGAAAGGTAGTCTAGTCGGCTTGTTCAACCATATTATGAACCTTCCCTAGTTCACCAAGGAATATTTAAGGAAATATTTTCTACAACTTCCATATCTTGCAACTTGACACATTGTGCCTCGAGTTGCTACCAACATAGCTACTCTATCTAACCCAAATGCTAGATCCATAAAAGGTCATAGTAGTAGGCATGTAGGTCATGGAATCATTGACTAAAGGATAAAATCATAGTTAGGTGGTATTGTTTTTTCACTATTTTAGCAATTTTAATCAAATTTACACTTTTAAACTATTCTTAGGATAGTGTTCACTTTAAAGTATATGTCTAGAAGTGTCAAAACTGCTTATATTAATTGATATCATTGAAAAGTACTTTAGTTTAATTATAACATTGATTCAATTAGCCTATTTCATGAATACATTTTCTAACAAAAGTGTTGTCAATGACACTGTCTTGGGTACCACCTAACCATGCTTTTACCTTTACACAAATTGTAGAAACTACATGGAATGTCAAAGATTGTGACAAATTCCTTTGCTTATTACTTCAAAGGTATCAACTTATAAATTGTCTATAAACAAGAGTTGTGAAGGGATACCACTACTATTGTGATAAAGTTAGACTACTGATAAGTCAAGTTGTCTTGATTGAGGTTATCACTCTTAGACTTCAAATTTCTTGTCTTAGTGTTTCTTTTAGAAAGTCATTGGCAAATTGACAGCACACAATACAAGTCGACTACACAATAATCGATACTTTTCTCTTTTGGATGTATACTTTATAGTATGCCTCCAACTTTAAAAGTTGTCACCTTCATGATACTTTACTACTATGTAAAGATGAATAAACATTAACTTCTCACATCACATATATACTACTATCCTCAACTTCCTTGAAGTCAGCTAGTCTTTATAAGTACAAAAGCACCACTCTAGTGCACAACATGGCCATTCAATTGCAATATGGATCCAATATGGATTGTGAGACACAACTGCACCAAAGTTGTTGAAATCAACAATGGCATGATCCAAGAAGGCTACCTTCAAATCAATCCTATTGAAATATTCATTATCAAAGATGCTCTCATCTCCCTCTACTATCAAGTACATATCATTTTCCAACTGTACAATCCACCAATCTCTTAGTTTTATCATTAGGTTTTTACTTCAACATCCTCCATTGATAGAGTATTACCATCTTTTGATGTAATTGAAAGGACGTTATACTAATAGTCACTTTGACTATCCATTAGACATTTGTCCCAAAGCACACTGAATGTTTTTGGCATCAATCTTGTTAATTTCTTTAGATTACAACTATAAGGATTGCACTAGGTGGCCATGGATGCTTTGATTGTCATGCCCAAAATATAGTCCAAGGCCAGATTCTTCTCAAAAATACAAGTTTGGCCCCCCAAAAAACAATTCTTGTCAAAAACACAAGTTTGGCCCTCCAAAAACACAAGTTTTTCCCCCCAAACAACAACCCTCCTCCATGTTAGTAACCTTCTACTAGCACTAGCTTTTAGAAAGCTACGCTCTTTTCCTTTTCACAATGGATAGCTAGCTTTTTTCTTTCCATCTTAAAATAACTATTGACACATGCCTTTAAAGACCTTGGTACACATTGGTGCCACCCATTAATCTTCAATACCTTGGAGCATGCACCCGAGATAAAACCCTAGTCAAAATTTACCTAATATTCGATATACAATGTCTTCTAAAGTAGTGTCCAATACATTCTAAAAGAAATCTCATAGCTGCTAAACTCTTAGCCATGCCAATGCAAATTGTCAACATCCACTATCAATTTATCCATGACAACATTGAATAAAGGATCCTTTATGCACTTTTTGCATACTTATTTGCGCTAGCTTCACTTGACCTAGGAATTTTTTTTGACTTATTTAGGGAAAATCAAGCTTTCACAAAAATATGTGACAATGTTATAATTGGACTTCACTTATTCCACCCATCGAGTTATGGGATATCTATCTAGTCATCCTTTTAGTTAGCTTGTTCACTCTATGGACCACTTGTATATTATACATGTTTTACTCTAATTACTCTTTGTAGATTGACATAGTGGAAAAAAAGAAATAGAAGAAAGACTAGGGTTTTTGGCTTCCTATCTTATGTGCATTCTTCGCATTTTTTATGACTTATAAGATCTGAAGCTCTCTTTCTCTCTCTCCCTGGCTCCCATCTTTTCACACTTCATATGAAAATATGATCTCATCTCTACATGAGGCTAATTTCTTCTATTCATACCCACAGAAAGTTCAAACTCTCACACAGAGTTTTTTCTAATATTCAAATGATTAATATGAGAGGAAATTGGGGATATATTCCTCAACTCTCTTTCTCCACATCCATCAACTTGATGGCTCAAACAATTCCTTCATAATTAGTAATATGCTCATGTTGACCCCTTATATGATGGTCCATAACTTTGATATCTATGAGGTAGATTTCATTGATCACCTCACACTATTCTCTTCTTGGTTCTAAGATAAGATACCACATGAGTTCAAAAGAAAGGGTATTGTAGTTAGTAAAGTTTATAGGAATATATTTACAAAAGGGATTTTTAAATTAAAATTTGTAAAAAACCATAAGTTTAGTAAAGTAAAAGGGATCGTTTAGTAAATTTTACAGGAATCTATTTACAAAATGGGGTTTTAAATTAAAATTTGAAAAATCGTAAGTTTAGTAAAGTAAAAGGGATCATTTAAAGGTGTTGTAGCATATAAATAAATGATATTTCTTAGTATAATTTGAACACACTTTATATAGATGATTTCTTATAGGTGGACCCCTTGGGTCAATGGATTACTAATTTGTTCTTACTCTTTGTCATAGACAAAGATTTAGCACCTCAACAACATGTGGTACATCATGTTTAATCAATGACCTTGTCTCATCCTCTAATATTGTGCATTTATCAAGAAAGAGGCTTATTGCATTGGCGAAAGCTAGTCTAGTATTGATTGCAACCTCGCTATTATAGAAGAAGGCCACCCTATAGACAATCTAAAGCAACATTGATATCTCATTAGAAAGATTTCTTATCCTAAAGGAGATGATGAGCTTTCAAAAACCCATGTAGACATCAAGTAACATGGTGAGATTGATCACATCCATCAATTACTTCCACGATTTCCTCTACATTTATCATATTTGGACCATTCCTTTTAATGCTTTGCTTTTGTGGATGTTATCATCTCTTTGATCTACCACATGGATACTTATTCTTGATATACGTATACATTTCTCTCCTTCCAAGCTTCTACCCAATGTCCAACCTATCCTTCTTTATCTCTCACTTCTGCAAAACCTCCATTAGAATCCAACCCATTTTTCCCTTGGGCCACTTCTTTGCACTCATCCTTGATCTCAAAATATGATCCAAATCATATAGTGAGTAGCAACAAATAGTTATCTTTTCAGAGATTCAATCTTCTATAGTTCCAAGCATGTTATCACAGGTGGCTCCTGAGATTTCATTTACAAGGCTATTTTACAAGTAGGGGAGATATAGATGACTAGATCTTTACAAATAAAAATCCTCATCAAGGAGTATGGAAATGTGATAGATATCCTTGAGTAAGTATTCAAGTAGGATGATGTTTCTTATATAAGATGATGATTATAAAAAGAAAGTCCATTAGTCAAAGGATTTCCATGAAATGACTTCAATACATGGGCACCCATTAAGTATCACAATACAGAGACTAGGAGAAAAGGCCCAATCAAATAGAGAGTCATGCTTTTGTATTTATTAGTTACAAAACTCACAAGAATGTACTATATTGATACGACATGCTAGAATCCATTCATCCCTTTGTAAATAAAGTATTACATCAATGATTTGTCTTTGTAGGATAATAAGGATTACAAAATGGAAATGCAATTGCAAGGTTTTTAAGACTACAAAGTGCTTATACAAGGAGTTTGTTTCATATACAATTTGAACGTGAAACCCCTCAACATGGATAGACCAAACTCAAGGTTCAAGAGAAATGGTCAAATTTATAGGTTATTAGTATATTTTACAACATTTCTTAAGACAATACCTCATGACAAGCACAATGAATTACTGTAAAAGCAAGATGCTTTAGTTGACATGTTAAGGACTCAAAGGACTCAACTTTAGTTTACTTACATGCAAGATCTACTCAATGAAAATCCCCTCTAATAGTACATTACTTTAAGAGGAGTATCCTCATATCAACACTCTTTCCAACCAAATACAATCCACCTTCTTTGAAAGTGCTCATCAATGGATTATGGTGTTCATGGAGGTCTTTCTCTCAATCAATCAGTTTAGAAATGTTTGTCTCAAACTCCAACTTGTCTACAACTACAATCCATGCCTAACTAATATCCAACTCAAATTGACTCTCAAAGTTGTCATTTTAGGCTGCTAGGATGCATGAAGATGTAAGCACAATCATTCACATCAGTAGTTGACTAAATTTTCTACAAATAGCCATTATAAAAATTTATTTAATAGTTTTTTGTGGAAACTTAACTCCCATCCTCATGCTACAAGGATTAAGCACTTTTGAAGCCTCAAAAAAGTTGTGGTCCAATGATAAAATTATTGAGACTTAACTCCCATCCTCATGCTACACGGATTATTGTGTAGTAGTGTCAATATCCTTATGAATTCTTGAAACTGTTTGTCATGAACTACCTTTTACACACTTTCCAACAACTTATTTGAGTTCCTTGGAGTCCTTCATATGTCAACTTTCCAAGAAGGGACCAAATAGTTATCATCATCATTGCATGGGGCTTTCATGACATTCAAAGCTATAGCAAGATAGTTACAAGACAATTACCAACACCAAATATTACCTTCTTTTTTTATCGATCATAGGGATGCCTATTTATGTACTTCGTAGCTAGTTTTTTTAGGTAACACTAGTGAAAAACCATGTGCATCATCTATAAGGGCATTTTTCAAGCTGGCAAAAAAAGCCCAACAATGCAATTAAAAATTGGACTCAATACTCAACAATGGGACATCCGACATAAGTTGGATACTTTCAAGATCTTATTATGAGTAAGAGTAAGAGATCGATCAATGAAAAGCTCATCATTATCATCATATTATTCTTAGTCTTATCCATAAGAAGTAACTTTCCATTGTACATTACAAAACATTACAGATGCATTGTGTGAAATATAATGGACAAATAGGGCCAAATATATCACATTGAGGTCCAAAAGTTAATCCTTCTCCAAAAAGGAATTCCAATAATATATGTGATTATTAAAAAAGGTTAAATAAGTGTTGTGACCAAGAATTGGTCTTGCTTAAATTGGGCTATGCTCTAGTTCATTTTGTTCTAGTTATGTCCATGATGTAAAGACTGTCTATTCCTTTTAAGACAATAACTTTAATGTTTTCTCAAAATTCAAAATCAATAGCTATACTCATAAAATCTTACAAAATATCTTACAAATTAAAAGGGTGTAATAAATAATAAATATTTACGATGTCTTCAACATTAACTACAAAACACTTCGGCACAATCAAATTACCAAACCACATATTTAACTAGGTTGACACATTTACCCACATGCTTGAAAAAACTACAAAATATTTTCAACCTTATCTAATCAGAATGAAACATCGTCTCTTTTAAACTATACCTTACATGAACAATAATTACAAGTTTGAAAAGCTAATCTAATTTGGTTGGAAACTTGTCGCACAACTTGAAATCTTGTATTGATGAAGAGTACCTTGCAAAATATAAATTAATGGGAGGCCAAAAATTTGCTTGATCAAAGTTTGAGATCTAGTTGTCTTTATCTTTTGATAAAAAACATGTTTTTTCCTAACACTAAGCTTATATATTTGTAAATATAAAGTAATAACAAAGATGAACACATAAACATGCTATACAAGAACTATGTAGAAGAGCTGCCACATGTCTCTTCATTATTTTATAATGATGGGGGAAGGTGCCATTCCCCCCTCTTTGGAGAACATGATTGAGAAAGCATATGTGATACAAGATTGGATATAATCTATCTCCATGTATGGGTGGAAACCTCCCTCATGCACGTATTTATAGCTGTAAGAGAGGGGAGATTTAATAATGGGGAAATACTAGCTACACTGGCTCGTATATAAGGTGTTAGGGACATGTTTTTTCAGCATCAGATTTTAATACAAGTTTCCTTTCATCTTCATCTCCTTCTCCAAGCTCTCATGGCTTCTTTCTCTCTCTTTCAGTCTTTCTCTCTCTTTTTCTAGTCTTTCTCTCTCCTCGTCACTCTCTTTCTCTCTCTTCTGCACCCTCTCTCTCTCCTCCTCTCTCTCCTACCTCCTTCATTACAAGTGGTATCAGAGCTCTAGTTCTAATCCATTTAGTTACTTTACATGCTCAGTTACCATCATTTTTAGTTTTAAAATCCAAGAAGCTTCAGGTACACAGTGACAGGCACAAAAGTGGAGAAACATTGAAGAGCCACAGGTCAAGGACCAAGAGGACAGCAGTCACGAGCATTAATGGAGTCCTTGGACCAAGATTGGAGGCTGGAACACCACATTTAGCAAGTCGTGGGTCATTCTGGGCCAAATTTGAAGGAAAAACTTTACAAAACAGTGGTCACAAGAAGTAGGGAAGAGTTAGTCTTGGTTACTTTTCATATGCAGTCTTCTCTCTCCTCATTCTCAAGCTCCTGCCAAGCTCCCATGGAGGAGAAACACCATGGATCTTCTCAACCTCAGCCCCAGAGATTCTAAAATACCTTTAAAGCTTACCATTTAGAGCTTAATGCTATAAGCATGTGATTAATGGACATAGCAACTCTCACTCTATCATGACACCAAACAATTTCTTTCTCACATCATTGATTATAAAGATGTGGTAGAATGGAATTCCAATGCCAATTGAAGGTGGTTTTGAATGACAAGCCTCTAGTGCCATGGTTTATTTGATGCTATAGCAATTAAATCTTTGTCACATCATTGTTGGTGAGTTCGAGCAAAGTTTTGGTGGCCCGAAGTAGGCACACATGTATGACAGAAGAGGTGATTATTAAGGAGTCCCCCCCCCCCCGGTCTCAACTTTAGTAAAAATGGCTTCCCTAACAAAAGATAAATCAATGCTCTATGCTAGTCATATGTTAACTAGGAGGGCAGAGATGATCGAAGAGAGCATTGTGACATCATGGATGTTACTAAGACTGCAATTGATGTTTAAGAGTGTGCCTTGTTAGCCTTGAAGAATTTCAAGGTAGGTCTTTGTAAGACTTAACCTTTAAGCCTTAATGGCTAAGGGTAGGATAAGCATCACAAGAGAGAGAGAGAGAGAGTTCTTTGATTTCTACTAGAAAAGTGAGAAATAAGGAGGACATAATTTCTTGATATTGATGAAGGTGATTTGACAAGGCACTTAAAGAAAAGAGAGAGAACTTTATATTTTTGAACTAGTGGATATGGAAATTGTCTAACGATAAAGAGATTATGCTTGGTGTTATTGATGATGATGCCTTCTTTAATAGATGCATATGCCATCACTTTGATGTTGACATGTCGATCAATAATCTTGCTCTAATACTCCTTGGTGTTGTTTGACGATGATGCCTTCTTGGGTAGACGTATGCCTTCACTTTAATATTGACATATCCACCAATAACCTTGCTTTGATACAAATGTTGAGGGCCTTCACCATGCAACAACAAATTATTAACCGCTTTCGATAATATTTTTCCACACTATGAAGTACATAAATTTCACTTATTAAAATGTGCATTTTAAAATAATAATTTTGTCTAACTCCACCTCATTATCTGCTTACTACAATACAAAACACATGAGTATCCTCATGTCTATTTGCTAGGCATAATGCAAATCAAGCAAGAAATAAGAAAAGTCCATAATAAATAACATCAACTTATTTCCATAGTAAATTTTAGGCAAATACTTCCCTAATATTCCAACCTGTATCAATCAAAATTAGGCTAATTAATACTAATCACATTAATATACTAGGGCCTATAATTGAATAATCAAATCAATACTATCTAACTAATCAACTACTAATGGAATTAGCTAACTACTAAATTACTAAACAATCAATTCTTTATCAAATTAATACTAATTTAAATAATTAAGCACTTACTATACTTGAGTAATCGGCTAATCGAATTAATTCAAACATTAAATGAATAATCACTCATCATATGAATTAATTCAACTACAATTGAACTAACTACAATTAGTTGAACTAACTACTATAATCTATATATCTACTTGAAGTAACTAATTGAACTAATAACCGATAACTAACTAACTATAATCGATAATCTAACTCAATATGAACCTAACTAAATATAAATTGATAAGTAAGGATAATCGATAATGTAGCTAATTACTAACTAAACTAATACTCGATAACTAACTATAACCATCCTTCGTATGTAATTTTCTAGGAAAAATAGTATAAATATTATTACTATTAGGCCGGGAAGAACGCGTGTTTCCTATCAGGCTGCCAAGTGGCATCCCGTTAACTCCTTAGTCCGGTTAACCTATTTGTCCGGCACGCTGAGAGGTTCGTCCGGGGAAGGGCATCACGGCAGGGGAGGTGTCCTTCGCGTAGTATATATTGTCGATGAAAGAAGATAGTTCCTATCCCATCTGCAGCAGGACCTGCAGCTGCTGAAAGACATCTTCATCAAGCAGTAACAATTGGCCGCGCGTCCTGCACGCAATCAGCATCGCTCATCACACGATTAATATAACAAAGCTAGACTAGACTACTGCTCCGCGGCTGTTATCGCTGTACGCTATGGCCAGCTGTAGATTCAGTTTGCTGATGCTCACAATCTGCGTAGCGACAACATGGGTGGGTTTGGCGGTATGCTCAGATCCAGAGGCCACGACGGACTTCGTGTTGCCAGCTGGCACCAGCCAAACCGACATAGATGGCAGCTTCTTCACGTTCAAGGGCTTCCGAGGTGGTGCCGACGCGTCGGCGGGCATGTTTAAGCCTGTGAAGGCCTTCCAGGATCAGCTCCCGGCAGTGACAGGGCTGGGCATCTCCGCCGCCTTCCTGGAGTTCCCGGCGGGCTCCCTGAACCCGCCGCATACGCACCCACGCGCCACGGAGCTCCTGTTCGTGCTAGACGGCACCCTGCTGGTGGGCCTGGTGGACACCTCCAACAAGATGTACAACATGACTTTGCAGAAGGGCGACCTGTTCGTGTTCCCCAAGGGCCTCGTCCACTTCCAGATGAACCCTGCCAGCTACGGCCCCTCCGCCCATGCCCTGGCTTCCTTCAGTTCTGCTAACCCTGGCACCAACTCCCTCCCCGGCATCCTCTTCGGCTCCGGCATTCCCTCCTCCGTTCTCGCGCAGGCCTTCCAGGTCTCCTACTCCACCGTCTCCATGCTCCAGAGCCCCTTCCACAAATGACTGATCGATTGGTATGTGCAGTTACCGAATTGATTGCTCGGCCCACCGTGCTGAATACTGGTACTGATACTTAAATAGATCTTGATTTGATACGGAATAATTCACACCCAGATCGATAATTTGTTTCTCCTGGGCGGGTGGTGCAGTTCCGACTGATCATACTCTGAAGCAACAACGAGACATTGTTCTGTCTGGCACACGATGCTATTGTTTTATTGATGCTATTGTTTCTTTGTAAATTTAGTAAGAAATGAGAAAGCTTCCTGAGTACGTCTTGGGCATGGACTATCTGCTTTACACGATCATCAACATCAGTGCGTACAACTTACTTACACTTTCTAGAATTTTGTTCAGTTCAGTCTAATAGATAGTGCTTACAATGGGCAAGCTGTCAAGCAATGAAATGGCCGCGGTCGAGTCTCGACGTGTTATATGTTTGGAGAGAGAGAGAGAGAGAGAGTGTGTGTGTGTGTGTGTTAACGAACCTCGTACAAACAACACTTGACAAACAGGCTGATAATTGACAACATAGTGCAACCCAAATGATACGTTAGTACGGGAAAAAAAGATTTGTGAGAGAGCTAGAAGAGCAAGATGACCTCGTTTCACAAATTGTTTGACATAAGAATATCGAATGTCAATGTGGTTGGTGGGTGTTGGAAGAGAGCCGAAGACATGCGCGAAAGGAAATATGTGAAGAGCCTGCGAGAGTGAGGCTGATGGCAAGCATAGAGCTTCAGAACTTAGCTAGCGCTTTACAAAACACCTTGAAAGAGCTATTACATCTCTTTAGGCTCCTAAGCACCACCAAAATTTCAGCATTAAACTTAGACCACCTGTCTTTGGGAACAAGTGGACGCTGAAGTCGTCCAAATAACATGTCATTCATCAACTTCCAAATTTCTTGCATAGAGACAGCATTAAACACATTGGATAGACCCAAAGTCTGTACATCAAACTTACCCATGTCCCCAAATAAAACAAGCTTGCAATCCATAGTCTCATTAAAACCTACTTTCCTCACCCACTGTTGGAGTTGCTTCTGGAGAGCCTTCACCTCTTTGCATTCCCAAAACAAATGTCTCACTATTTCTATTTTTAAAAGACTAGAATGGTCCCAAATCTTTTCCCAAAGGCACATACCTTTCTTCATTATATTTTTGGCTAGCCTAAATTGCTTCAACCCAAATATATCTCAAGGATTGAAAGCATGCTTTAAGAACAAGATGGCTTGCTTTAAAGATGAGTCTCCTCTTTTCTCCTATGAGCCTCTTTGTGAGGCATCTCCTAATATTGATTGCCATGCTTGGGACAAATTTTTAGCTACCTGAGAATGGGGAATGCTTATCTTTCTCCTAGTGAGAAGAGTATTATACCAAACATAGCTAGGGAGCCCAATATTCTTTTTGTCAAACTCCTCCAGCCACACCTTAAGAGTGAATGTCTAGGATTGAGAAGCATCAAGCCTTTTAAGCATACCAAACATAAGTGAAATAGCTTTAGCGCTAAGTTTAGGGACCCCCACTCCACCTTCCTATTCATTGCTAGTAACATGATCCCAAGTAATAGACCTCCATCCTTTTTGTCCCTCTTCCTTATTCTAGAGAAAGCTAGCAAACACCCTCTCAAGCTAACACCCTGTTCGTTGACTAAAGTTTAGTATCATTGCAAGAAAGGTGGTAGAAGAAGCCATCATGACCTTTATAACCCCTATTTTACCAAGAAAGGAGTAGGGCTTTCCTCTATAAGCATCAACCTTTCTCTTAACCATTGAGATCATCCAGTTTGTGCTTTGCTTCTTCATAGAGATACCAACCCCCAAAGGGTAGCCTAAGTACCTAAATGGTTGTCTCTACTTGATTATCTTAAAGCCAAGATCTAATATCCACTTCGGAGGCTCATCAAAACTCAAGGGCACTAATTCTATTTTGGCAATGTTGATAATATACTTGGATAGTTCACAAAAGTTTTCATATAGATTTAGGAATTCCCTCTTAGATTGATCTTTTGTTTTCACTACATTAGAATTGTTATCTGCAAAGAATTAAGTGATAAAATGATCCCTCCTATGGATAGGGAGGCCTTTGATAAGCCCTTCTCTAATCTTCAAGTTCAAATTCCTTAAGTCAAGATCAGTGATAATTGCAAATAATAGGGGGCCAAGGGCACCCCTTCTTGCTGATAGATGTCCTTATCCTCACAAAGTGATTTGAGCAAACCCCATTCACCTGCAGAACAATAGAAGCATTTGCAAATATGTGTCTCACCATCTTTATGAATCCTAGACCAAATCCCATAGATTCCATTACCTCCACAATGAACTATCATTTGATCCTATCATATATTTTATCAAAGTCCCTTTTTGTCAAGATAAGAACTCTGAGTTGGATGATAGTGAAAAATCGATGGATAGCATCAAGTTTAGTGCATCATCATGAATCTTGTGACCCTATGCAAAATTATGTTGTTGAGCATGCAACACTATGCTCTTGATCATGCAACACTTTAGAAAGATTGAACTTGATCCTCTTAGCAAGAGCCTTGGCATAAATCTTATAAGCCACATTGAACACTATGCTCTTGATCATGCAACACTCTAGAAATATTGAACTTGATCCTCTTAGCAAGAGCCTTGGCATAAATCTTATAAGCCACATTGAACATAGTCAAGGATCTTGAGTTATCCAACGTGACCATGTAAGTGACTTAGAAACGAGCTTTACAAGTGCCTATTTGAGCTCTATAGCACGAATTCACCAACCCTTCTAATATATTGGAAAAATTGTACATGCCATTTGCATATTCATTCCATAGATCTTGAAAAACTTTAGCTTGTATTCCAAAAATATCGAGTGACTTGGCTTTAGCCATTTTATTTATCTTAAACTTCAACTTCTCCACTCAAAATGGACTATCATAAGAGTAGATTCAACAATGTTGATTAAATCACTTCCCTTCAAAAACTCTCTTATCTTTCTTTGATCATTCTTAGGCCACTAATGCTTTACACCAACAATCGCAAGACTATATCTCGTGAATGATCATGCAATGTCCATGTCATTTCTCAGCCTTTGTCTTTTACCATCATTAATCCTAGTGGATCTCTCTTTATGTTTCTTGATTGTCAAAGCCTTAAGAAATGCACTAGTTTGTGCATCGCCAACAATATATGAGGACCCTCAGCTAAAGCTTGGCAGCCTGCAAGTGATAGTGGAGGAGGCCTTCCAAGAAGGCTTCAACAAATTAAATTAGCGATTGTAGTATGGTGTGTCTTAAGGGGCCACTTTGAGTGCTTGTAGGATTTCATCTTTAAATGCTTTTGAAGCATTAAAAATTTTCCTTCTTTCTTGTGCTTGAGAGTGGTCAAAGACTTTTGCTACATCAACAATAGCATTCATGCAGTCAAGCCCATACCTAATTGGGTGAAATAATTCCTTGTTGCAACTTGACCATGCCTCCTTCAATATTGAACATAAGCTTTCTTTCCTAAAAATTGAGAAATTAAATCTGAACAAAGGAGAGCCATTCCCACCAGCCAAAACAACATTAGGGTTGAAAGACCAAAGCACATGAACATGGCTAGAGATGGATACTAAGAAAGATGAGTGATTTTGGCATTAGGGAAAATCCATCAAGCTTCCTTGTTTAGATATATCCTCTCTAGAAGAGATGCTCTCTCGTAATGCTTATTATTCCAAGTGAAGTTAGAGGAATTTCCACCATTAAATACCACTACAAAGTCTAGCAACTCCTGGGACTGTTCAAAGTCATGCCAATTGTATCTCTCCCTACATAACATCAAGGGTAGAACCATGTGATTTGTCAGAATTGCACAAAGTCATGTTCCAATCACGCATAAATATTGCATTATCTTTTTGCATAAGTTTTTGCATTTCAACTTAAAGACTTGCTCTATCTACAAGTGCACTTGGACCGTAAACTAAAGCAATGAAGCATTTCTCAGTGCCAATCTCAATAGTGACAACAACAAGACTGCCATCACCTTTGCAAAAAATAAAGAAGGGCTCAAGGTTTCTTTAACCACCACCATGGTTCCTATCTTGCCTTGCCTACAATAATCACTGAATGAGATATGTCATTTGCACTTGATTTATCTATCCTCTTTTGCTCCAAGTTTTACCTCTATGTTTCTTAGCAATGAGGTGCATGCTTTCTTTTTAACCAATGCAACCAATCTAGACACATTCTAGGTGATCAATGTCAATTACAACATCCCCCAATTAGTTATAATTACGATCATCCACCCCGTCTTCACCAGCATTATGCAAGTCAACATAAATGCTCTTATCAAGAAGTGGTTGCTGAGCCAAGTTCTTAAGTGATTCTCTCTTATTATTGGGTTTAGCCCCCTTAGACCCTATGGGAAGGATATTTTCTTTATCATGCACCACATGCTTACTAACACTCAAGAGGAAAGTGAAAGACTTTGCAGGATGGGCTTTCTGAATCTCAACACTATCAAATTTGGATTCTCCCTTAGCATGAAGTGACCCCTTAGGGTCTCTCAGGACCTCATGAACATCACAATTAGCTTAGCCTATTCTTTTAGTGGTCATTGTAGCACTATGCATCTTCCCTTATTCTATAGTGAGCAGACTTTCCTTCTCAACAACATCAGAGTGTCAATGACTTGAGTCTTCTTCTCTTTAGGCGTTGCTATACTTGGGCACTCTTTTACATGGTGACCAAGACATCTACAAATAAAGTTTGTATCTAGGAAAGAATAAAATTTGACCTTGACCACTAGTTCAAGGCCATTAGGGTTTTCAACCTCTAAAAAGATCAGGGATTTTCTTTTGCTTGTCCTAAAGTATTGATGCATGCTTCTTGGCCTTTATAGCTCCATTACTAGATGCAACAGATGCAACATTAAGAGTTGTTTAGTGAGCGGTAATCAAAGACAAGCCTCTTTCACAATCCGAAAATGAGACATGAAGGAGTGCTAGTTAGGCAATTGACTTTGTTGAAAGATGACTCACAATGAAAATTTTCGAAGTTTCTAGAACACAACACAATTCACACATGAAAACAAACCAATAACTATGTCTCTTGTAACCTAAACAAAACTCAAGGTAAAGCATCCACAAGATCAAAACATTTAAACTTGAGTTTGAAATAACAATCACATTCATACATCTTTGAAATTTGTTACAACACCTTCTGCATTCGAGTTTCCACAAAGTTGATTCAACGCAAACAAGTCCCCAAAGATTTGTTTGCGACCCTCAACTCACTTCTTTCGCAAGACACAAAATTGAGTAACAAGGAAGGAGCAAGGGCCCCTCCTTCATCACTCTCATACACTTATACAGGGTTTTGTTCAAGCACATTTATTTGTGCTTTAAATGTTTTGCTTTCTTAATTTTCAAAGATTTTCAAAAGTTTTTATTTAAGCTTTTCACATTCGGACATCGCCACCTTTCATCCTCATTTCCTTTCATGTTAATGAATCGGCATATCAATTCAAGGTTATCACCTCCCCCAACTCTCTTCTGAACTGCGCACACAATTCTCCAATATAGCACCCTATCTCCACATAGATTGTCTTCACTTGAGCTACTTTCAACTTAGTGTACCTCTTCTTCACATTTGGAGGCACTTGCTATGTGTTGCTACCATTTGTGGAAAAAAAGTACAGATACTAATTTGCATATATCGAAGATTAAACCCATTTTTCCTAATTTTTCTCAGCCCGTTTTCTATTTTCCCCTAATTTTAAACCCATTTTTGGAAAATTTTTCCTATTTTTCTTTAATAAATAATGACCAAAAATGAAAGTTGATTGTGGGTTGGGGCCCTTAGGTTCATTGACAGCAAAAACTCAGATTTAGTTGGTGTGACATATCATATTTCTCATTTATATAGCAAAAACCCCCAATTTTACCCTTAAAACGTGTGTTTTTCATGTATTTTAACATTAATTTAGTCCATGTAGCCTTATATTTTCTGATTTTTAGGTTGCAAAAATTTGAAACTCATGGAAAACAATATCATAATGAACTTTCATCCCATATGAACAAAGTTTCATAAAGCAAATAGCATAAAAAGATAATTTTTCTTTATAAAAATAGCATTACCGCTTATTTTCAGGTCTCAGTTTCTTGGTCTTGATTACGGGACTGATTTCCAGCATGCATTTAATGCTCATCATCTTCAAGAACAGCACTCTTCAAGTCTTCATTCATCCGGAAGCAATCCGGTCTCATCCAGACAAGCTTTCCTCCATCATTCTTCATTGTCTTCTTCCACACAAGAACAGCCCCTTAAGGGAGAGAGAGGGAGGAGAGAGAAAGACTAAAATCAGAGATCTTCATCCAAGCCATCATTGTGCGAGTGAGAGGTGGCGATATGATCAGCATACAGGAGGGAATCAAGGGCCAATGTCACTCAAGGGGGTTGCATACAACCTCCATCCTCCATCTCCCAAGAATCAAGCGCATTTTTTGGCGCCTGATGGCGCCTCCTCCATGCCACGATTTGATGCATGCTTCTCCTCCACACTTTCATGTGACATTTAAAATTTGGGCTCCCAATGATGCCAGGAGGCATATTCCACGGTGGATTCCGTGAGGTTTTACGGTGGATTCCGTAAACTTAGATGACTGGGGCTCATACGCAAAGAGGATTCTTTGTGCGAGAAGTTGATGGGGACGCCTGTCATGGTGGATTCCGTAAACTTAGATGACCAGGGCTCATACGCAAAGAGGATTCTTTGTGCGAGAAGTTGATGGGGACGCCTGTCGTTGCATATGAGCCCCGGTCATCTAAGTTTACGGAATCCACCGTAAAACCTCACTGAATCCACCGTGGAATATGCCTCCTGGCATCACCCAAAGGTCACTTACCCATTTTGCCCAAATTTTATCCACCCCTTCGTATCTTGACCATTTTCTTGGCCATTTCGCCCTCCGGGCTCCAAATCGAGCTCTGAAAAATCCTGGGAGTCCGGCTTGACATCACGCATTGGCTGAAAACTCCTGACAACCCGCATAGCAGTCTGAAAAAATATCAAAAATCAACAAGTGTCGCTCGAGCGCCTTTTAAGAGTCGTATTTCACTTGGTGCTTAAAATGGTCCTGGCTGGAGCCGCCGCATTTGATATTGACTATTTTTCCCCTAAATTCTGGATTTTTTGGAAAATTTTTGGCACGTCTCAAGCTCAAAACTCCGCTGTCAATTGAGAAGAAGCGCGATCTGAATTTCGACTTAGTATGCACCATCGACTTATTCGATATCCCGAGGGTATGGAGATGCTACAGTTTATGTCAACGCAATGGTTACATGGAGCTTTGACCACAGTATCTCACGAAAAGGGCATATGTCTCAACCGAGGAGTGGGAATTCTTGAGGGGATGTAGTCCAAAGGTAATGAGGTGTTTAGGATTTGTCGTATCTATATTTCATATGTGTTAACTAAGTGAGTGTTTCAATATACAATACAAAATATATAGTACGGGGTGGTCGTGCGGAAGACATTTTTGCATGGAGTATATTGACAAAATGTGCTCCACAATAGATTGTGATATGATGGCAAAGTTCGAGCAAGAGAACCAACGATGAGCAACGGATCCAAACAAGGTTATAGATGAGATGGAGTATTTTGAAAACTTACAAAGTATTATCACGATGGATTACCATAGCTTCTCCATGATCCTATTCGATGTGCAGTGGTACAAAGTGGTACTTGAAGGAGTTGGAGCAATAGTTCGACGAGGTCCATCTGGATTTCTCGAAATAGATTTTGAAAAAAGATGAACAGATTTGCGCGACACATTTGTATTTCCGGCACATTGTGAACATGTGCATGAAGTCATGTTTTTTTAAATTTTATTACGACATGGTACATGTCACAGAAGTTAAATTTCTCTTGTACGTGATTTTGAACAGGTTATTGTCTTCAAACCCCCGACAACCTTGATGGTGGTATGTCATACCTTCAACTCCCTGAAGTGCAAGAGTATATGATCAAAGTGATGTTCTTAGCATAGATGAGGACAATATGCAAATAGAGTCAATATTGCAAGGGGTGGAGGCTACCATAAGCTTGGAGCATATAGAGGAGCCAAAATTGAGTAACAATGATGAAAATACACGAGTCCAAGAATTCTTTGAGAACGAGGTGGACTCACCCTTTTGTGGTGACATGTCTATCGACCTTCTAGTGTATGGGGAGTTGTGTCAAGAGATTAACATGGGACCATAGGATAATTCATACTTTGAGCATTAACCTAGTCAATTCGTTGACGAATCACTTATAAGGATATATAAGATATGCATTTCAAGTAAGATTATTTTTTAAAGATTTATATTATCGTGCTTTGTATGATTTATATTGATTATGCTAACATCAATTTTTTAATGTGCAGGTGACCTTTGTGGATATTTAGATCAGCATGATGAGTCAAGGGATGAGTAACGAGGAGCTACACGAGATCTTCACACATATGTCTCTAGATCAAATGGGTCAATTCAAAGATATGGCAGACCAGGAACTGTCTCGAACACCATGAAGCCGTTCTGTTAGATCTACTTCGGTGCGCTCTGATGCTTCAGTTTCCAATAGACGAGGTTGACACTCTGGACTTGGACCAGACGGAGAGAGTAGTTCTAGAGGATGCTATGGAGACATGAATGCAGTAAGTCCACGGTTAGCGTGGGATACAGGTGCTACTCCTTGCTCTCGTGGTCGTTCGAGAGAGCGTGGCTCAGGTGGTTATTGTGGAGGTACGGACGCAGTGTCTCCGTCTCATCGTTCTGCTGAAGTTGCCTCACCTATGGGATTTGTCACACCTGAGGGGATGTCTACTCCAATCACTCCAGCTTTTGCTCAGCCATCGGCAGGTGGCACCCCTATGGGTGCTACTCCGAGAGATACTACCCTCGTAGCTACACCAGGTGTACATGGGTCTCTTGGATATGCCCAAGAGCGTGGTCATAGGTGGGAGAGGACACTTCTTAGGCATATCCTAGAGGGGTATGTATACCTTGTAGATAATAGGACATGAGCCATCATCATGAATGATGAGGGGAGAAGGGTGATGGCTCGTATGAGAGAGTTGTGCCAACAAGCTTTTTAGCACAATGTCTTAGATCATTGGAATAACATACCAGAGGGGAGCAAGGACTACATAATAGCATCCTTGCATAATGAGTTTCCGGTACCTACGGCATTAGATACGTTTTCCACATGCTGGATTATGCAGTGTATGCGTGCATACATGTCACACAGACGATCGGACGCACGCAAAGCATTTAAGAGTGGGGCCTCAAAGCTTGAGTGGCTAGATGCGGATGACTTGCGGGGACTCAGAGAGGAGGCTACAGATTCTCCAGGACATTGGAGACAGTAACGTGAGGCGGCGAGGGCACGACTGGAGGCAGGAGTGGTCCATCATCTTGGGAATGGCGGCCATAGGACATATCTGGAGGACTTTGTAATTTTTACTTTTGTTTTGCTTTCTTATTTTTTTGCAATATCCCTTGTACTGACAATCATGCTTCTAATAGTTGTATTTTATTTTCTTTGCAGCACTCCATTACAAACCGTGATCCCACTGACCTAGAGACTCGATATGCAGAGACACACGGTCTCAATGCATTGATCAACTGATTGTATGGACGCGGCGGCCCTGTAAGTCACTCATATTTCTTGTCCATAGTTACTAATTTTAATTAAAATGCATTATTGCATGGTGGACTAATGTGTAGTTATTTCTTTTTTTATAGAGTTCATTCAATGCTCCTTTGCGATGGGGGGACGAGGTTTTGGATGGCGAGGATCTATAGCTCGCCCTTGGATCCGTGGAGCTGACATACTCTTCTTTTTTGGTCACGTGATTTGTGTAGGCATTTTCTATGTAGTAATAGTATCTTGCCATGATTGTACCGTCACTTTCATTATGCGATCATGTATTTATTTCATGTATCAGTGTTATAATTCAAGTACACTTTACCTTCATTTACATGAGCATTGTACACATTACTGAAACTCTTTTTTATGGCCCAAATAAAGCACATAATTTTTTTTCCCTGTTACCGTCGCTATTAGCATCACAATATGTGTCACAAAGCGTCTCTATCATCATCACTATCTGCGTCGGTATCATAGCGACGCAAATAGAGACACTGATAATGATGCCGATAGCAACTATTCTATGGCATTGCTAATACCGACGTTTTTTGCGACGACGGGGGCAAATTTCTTTATGAACATATTCGTCGCTTTGAACGTCGATATAAGGCATGTACCTTGTAGTGAATAGTATGTATTTTTACAACTAGTTGCTCCTTAGTTATATATGTATGTATGTAAAATACATTCGTAATTGTCTATATAAAATATAACCTATCATTTCTAGCTTTTTTTATATCAAATTTTAAAGAAATGTATAACTAGTATGTTAACATGAGCTCAAATCCTCCTGTTGGGGCTTGTAATGTTGAACAAGCTACCTATTGTATACCAGGTACCTTATTCATAAGTATCATCATCATCACCTCACTCTAATGACCTTCTTATTATCCTTTATTTGGCCTCCCTTTTGCCTCCTTCTCTTGCATGAATCATCATCTTGCTATGCCTATAAATGTGAAAAAGAAATTTAGAAACAATACAGTAGTTTTAATGTGTATGATGAACCAGAGGACTTAATATTCAAATTACCATGACGTGATACCACATCTACTCTGTGATTATGCTCTCCTAATATATGTGTATCAATGCATCAAATCTAAAATGATGGTTTTTAAAAGTTGTCTTGTATAGCTAGTGGAATATTGACCCACAATATTAAGTTATAAAATCAAAATATGAGGAGTGTTAGAATCAATCAATCACAACATCAAGAAATAATTAACCTAACAAGAGATTTACATACTTATTACAAACTTAGTCTCACATATCTCATTAGCTTCTAATTAAAAATGTGATGACCTATATCACTTCATTTGGATTCGACATGTCTCCCTCTACTATGGGCGAAGGATCTACATTCCACCCTTCTTAACACTTCTCTCGACTCTTTAGGATGGGTACTACTTTGTATTTGTGCAAGACTCAAGCCTTGTCATGTCTCTCTCTAGTTTTTACTACTCTTTGTTTAAATAACACCCTCTTGTACAATAGAATTTTTGGGATCTCTTTTCCAATGCAGTGATCTATGAATCTCATAAGCTTAGGATTGGAAAACCTCATATGCACAATGCTGATAGTTTGTTAGAGCACAATTGGGTTCTTAACCGTAAAAGGCAATGGAATCAAAGCCCAAGTCAAGGCCAACAAGTCAAAGTGTCACACATTTTCAAAAAAGAAAAAAAAAGGGCTTCAATGTATTATATTTAACTCTATCCATCCATAATGTTTTGTAATTGTGCAAGTGTAATTTATTCCTTGTGAATGAGAAATTTCAATTCTCTATAGTACTTTGTAAGAGCTCAGATCACTCTATGTGACATCTAATATGTTTGAGATAGATTAGATGATCTAAAACAAATGTGAGGCTTGCAGATATGAACTCTATTCACTTTTTTCTAGACTAGGACGCCTAGTAGCTACTAGTTATTGTACTTGATGAATCATTTAGTCTTCTTTTTTGAGTTTGTTCTAAGGAGTCTCCCTCATATGATTGAATACAATACTTCCTAGTATTGGAAGGGGTGATTTATGAATATCTTAATTATAGTGTGTGTGAGTTTTTTCTTACAATGTGTATGTATACTTATTTATATAGATCCTTATATGGGACATAGCTACTTTGGTAGCAACTAATCATAAACTAAGGGTTATATTCATATGTTACATAGTGATCCGTACTATATGGGTATATAGTGACATGTTATGTATGTTGAGATATCAATTAGAAAATCTAACTAACCTAAGGTGTTTGCATTAGTGGAAAGAGGATTTGTCTCATGAGCCAAAAATCTAGGTAGTTTACCAAATTTTTATGTGAAAATCATAACCTTAATGTATAAAAGGAAAAGCATAAATGTAGCATATCATACTGATCTATGCAATCTTTGAGGTTCAAGTCTTGTTTCTTCTTGTTTGTCATCTTCTATCGTCATAGCTTGAGAGTGAGTAAAGAGAGAGTGAGAGTAGGCTTGAGTGAGGGACTAGGGAGGTTGAAACTAATTTCTATCCCTTTGAGTGAAGACTTGTGTGTGAGAGATTGATTGTGAGTGATAATCAAAGACCAATTAAGAAGAAGCTCTTCTCCTTCTTTTTATTCTTCTTTTTTTGTATCTTGTTCTCTCGCTGCTTGATTTTCTCAAAGTGGATGTGAACAAGTTGAGGTGGTATCTCAATGAGCATATCCCATGGATGTGGGACCAACTTTAAGTCTTCATGCTTTTAAATTTCAATGTAGGAAGTTAAGTAGGTGAGTCCACTACACTTCAAACTTGTTCTTCTATTCTTTTCTTTCCAAGAATAGAGAGAGGTGCCTTGAACCCAGAGTATGAGCCATGAAAGGTTTGAGATCTTGAAAGAGTAAGCGTTTCATCCAATATCCCATTATTTAAAATTAACATAAAAATTTTAGTTACATTACTAAGACGAAGGACTGAACCAACCCATCTATGCACAAAAGAAGACTTAGTGTAAAAAACGCACAATTATGCTAGGAGAATATGAGGCTTACTCCAAGCCACACATGTTTGGGCTAGCAGAATTGATCCATGAGGAAATTTTCCTTATCTCTTATGGAAGCCTAATGCATGACATGATCATTGGTAGCCCAAAGAAATAATTTGTCTTCAAGGCTTCTCCAACAACTATAGGTATTTCCTTTGGCACGTCAACTTATACTACATCTTATTTTCATCTCTCCTCTAACACCCATGTTAGTCAAAAGTCCAATCATTTTGATATTTGATATCATTGTGTTTTAAAATCTATGAGTGAAGGTCGACTTTCTCTAGCCAATATTTCTACCTCTAACAATCCTATATATTCTCTCATTATAGCTAGATACATGTATTGCCCGATGCAAGTTTAGACTTAAAGCAAATAACAAGGTCCTCTTATTAGTGCATGCATTTTTAAATGACTCTATCAAATTTTTGAGTGTTTCCAACTTTATGTATTAAAACTAGAACATCATATTGGGGAATATGGGAATTTTCCATAAGTTTGGGACACATGTCAAATCTTTGGATTTGTCATAACTTGAACAGTATAACTCCAAATCGAGCGCTCTATAGCTCAATAGATTCCATTTTTCAAGCGCTTTCCAATGATAGGTCACATTATATGGTTTTGAGAAACTTATGGGCATATTATCCGGGTGCCACCTTTTTAGTATTCAAAAAATGGGGATTGGGAGATTCCCAAACTCACTAATATTGTGTTCTAGGATGACCCTTTCATTTTGACTATTTAGTACATAGATCAAATGAAGGATTCTTAATCTCATTTAGTCCACTAAAGTTAAACTTGATCTTCAATTCCCCACATGGATAACATATATTTTTATTATTTCCTTGTCCTTCAACTTGTAATATTCATGCAACACTTACTCTTATCCATAAAGCCAAAGTACTCCATGCTACTCTTCACTCTTCTACACTTATGTCAACTTGTGTATTTTCTCTCACCCCCATGAACATATTATTGGTAATCTTATATATCTAGCTAGTTGAACATACAATAGATAGTTCTTTCAAGTTTAATTCTTTTGAGAATTATGCAATACCCTAGCATGGTGCATTGCAAAAGGTAATAAAATCATATTAGACTAACCCCATGCAAGAGAAATATTTAGGATCTACAATACACTAGCATGGTGCATTGCAAAAGGTATTAAAAGTGTAATACACTAATCCATCCCACATGTCACAAATTATGTGGGACCTACCAGGGATATGGTGGCAAACTCCAACTCATATGCAAGGTCCTCCCCAAGAGCATAGCCAACATACAATACTCTTACACAAGATGAAAAGTTATTAGTCGACTTGGAATTGAATGCATTAAAGTGCATTCCGTCTTATTGACTAAGCCTTAGCAAGCAACAAAAGCATTAAGAGAGGATGGACCTGAATTATGTTTTAGCTATAGTTGTTGTTGGTGATGATGCTATAAAAATCAAGAATGAGATGTGAGAAGATCACACATTCCACAATGAGAAGAGGAAGGAATCCATTGAGACTAATAAGAATGTGTTGTGAGCTTAGCTATCTTTTTCTATTTATTGGATTTGTCGATGCTATGCATAATATGCATTGTGTGGGATCTATTTGTATTTCATGGATAAACCACTCATGGAAGATGAGTTCACAAGGTGGTTTGACTCTACCTTGTGTCTAGGGTGTCTCTTATGGAGTACAAAATTGTTTGTTGGGGATTTTTTATTACCATCATCTCCTCAAATGTCAAGAGGGGCTTTATTTTTGGATCAGTTAGTCAGTTTCAAGGGAGACCTTGTTTATTTTATGCCATGGAAGGCAAAGCTTAACATTGACAAGGTTCTTCACTTTGAGTGCCTAGCATGGGTTAGCCTGACCTTCTAATATGGTTTGATGGTGAGATCATTACTCTGGTGGGTATACTTGGGAAAACTCTTTCAAGCACTTTTTGCAAAAACTCTTTCAATATGGTTTTTGTTAGCTTAATTGTTTGCGTGGTTGTTTGTTTTGACATTTTGTAGTTAGATTTTTTAAGTTTGTCTAGGTTAGGAATTGTTTTTGTTACTTTTTAAAGATTTTTTGAGGGTGGAAACTTGATAGCCTTGGTGGAGATTGGAGTTTTGTGGATAGATAGGAGTTAGAATATGTTAGTAGTTGTGGAACATATTGAAACATATATATTTTGTTTCCTAGACTCTTGTGCACCACAAGGATTGTGGATTCACGAGTATTTCATGTTGCACTTGTCGATTACAATGTACTTGATGATTGTCTCTTAATCTTATCAAACACTTCCATGCCATGGGTTAGGTGGATGCATGTTTTGTACCGTCGTTGAGTACTAGCAAGGCATGAGGCCCGCTCTAGCTATATACAATAAATTTTAGATGCACATGCACTTGAGAGAGCACCTTCATTGAGCATGCATTGTTTCACATGAGGCCTGCTCAAGCTATATACAATAAATTTTAGATGCACATGCACTTGAGAGAGCACCTTCATTGAGCACGCATTGTCTCTAGCATGCACGAGAGTTGGAATGTTCATCATCGAGTTAGGAATCTTTGGTTGAGTGGAAAAGGTGGTTGGGTGAGTTTGAGGGTCGCATAGGACGCTGCCACTTGTGGGATGGATTGTTTTCTTGGTCAACATATCGAGGACCATATTTTTTTGAGTGATGTGAGATATTTAGGGAGGCTAGAGAGGAGTACAATATTTTCTTGTTGAATATTGAGAGGTGAGGTTAAGGTTTGTAATTAAATCAACAAACAATGTTTGCATTTTGAATGACACATGAGCATATGTAGATAGGCTAGGCATGATTTTTCTAGTGCATTTATCTTTTTGTGTTGAACATCGTTTGTTTGATTGCATAGCATGAATCCAATGTTGCATCTTTTTTCAAATCATGTTTGATTGAGCATGAGGTACATTTTTAAAAGCTTTTTCTTTAGGACATGTTTCATGAACAAAATCAAGTACATATGAAGAAAATATTAGTCTTTGAAGACTCAAAAAGGGGCAATTACCATGAGCTAGAGCTATTGATGTTGAAGTTAAGGCTGGTGCTAGTGACATTAGCTACCATATTCGAAGTTGACTTTGTGTGATTTATGGAGAGCTCATTTGGAGGTGGATGATTATTATAATGCCAAGAAAGAGAGATAATAATATGATGATGAAGATGACAACAAGGACAACAACAATGGTGATGGGAATAAATAGCAAAGGACCAGTCTTTGGGGAGTTTCAAGAAAAAAATGGTGAGTCAGCTGAACAATGGAAGACTGGAGTATCGACATTGGTAGAGGAACAACAAGGCCATGCTCTTCACATTTTAGATGCTTTCAGAAGGTAATGACAACAATGGAAGTGGTGTTGTTGCATTTTTGGAGCTTCCCATGCTTTTCTCTCACCTTTATACAAGTGCTAGGACCTAAGGAAAGTTTAATCTTTAATTTTGTGTAGCAGTTGATAGACCATTCAATTAAAATCATGTTGTGCGGATGTTGCAGAGTTTTGATGAGCGGCTTCGTGAAAGTATTGAGTATGATATTTGACCATGGGAAAATGAGCTATGGCTACATGTTTCATAGCCAATAAAGAGTGTGGTTATCAAGTATATTCATGATGGTGGAGATACAATTACCTTAGTCCTTTCTCGAAACTATGAGAAAGATCCCTTCATCATACTTAGCACTGATGAGACCAACACGATTTACTCATAGTAAAAACACAATAAGTATTAGAGTGGCTAGCTAGTTCTGGTCAATGACATTGTTGTTATTGTGTGCTTGGATGGCATTACCCAAGCTGTAGAAAGGGAAGTAGAAGAAGCAAAACTTCGAATGTGCAAACAATGGACACTAGAGGAGAGAGTAGTTTTTGAATGAGAGCATGAGAAGCACTCATGATAGTTTGCATTTTCTACAATGCTTAGTCAGAGCCATTAAATGGAGCAAAAGGTGATGACCATTCCAGTCCACTATGTTTACTACTATGATGGTTTCAAATGATGAAATCAAAGGATTAGAAGTGAATGTATGGTGATATTAAGGATCATGATGGCAAAGATTTTGAAGGAGATAAAGAGGAGATATGGCAGCTTGCTTTTCACTTCCTGGGATTAAAAAATTGCAATTGAAGTGGATTCAAGTTTTTTTTTGTCAGATAATATATTATTTCCAAATGGATGGGCAAGACGAGGTGAGGATAATGAAAGAGAGGTCTCTTGATGGATTAACTGAGCCTGTGCTAAAGGTAGGGAGCTTAAAGATGCAATAAAAAAGGGAATAGACCTATTTTCAAGAGAGTATTTGCAAGAGTATTGTCAATCTACTTGTAACTTGCGTTGACTCTACTGCAAACTGTAAGGTTTATCTTTGGTATGTGCAAATCAATATCTCTCCTTTTTTGCCACAAATGGTAGCAACACATAGCAAGTACCTCCAAATGTGAAGAAGAGGTATGCTGAGTTGAAAGTAGCTCAAGTGAAGACAATCTATGTGGAGATAGGGTGCTACATTAGAGAATTGTATGCATAGTTTAGAAGAGAGTTGGGGGAGGTGATAACCTTGAGTTGATATGCTGAGTCATTAGCATGAAAGGAAATGAGGATGAAAGGTGGCAATGTCCAAACATGAAAAGCTTAAATAAAAGCTTTTGAAAATCTCTAAGGCTAAAGAAGTCATAGAATTATTCGTTTTTTCTCAGTGTTAAAAGTGTTCCAAGCTTTATAAGAAAGAAAAATGTTTAAAGCACAATTAGATGTGCTAGAAAAAAATCCTATATAAGTGTATGAGAGTGATGAAGGAGGGGCAATTGCTCTTCCCTTGTTACTCCACTTTGTGTCTCGTGAGAGAAGTGAGTGGAGGGTCGCAAACAAATCTTTGGAGACTTGTTTGTGTTGAATCAACTTTGTCAAAACTCAAATGCCGAAGGTGGTGTAACAAATTTAAATTTAAATGTTTTGATCTTGTTGATGCTTTACCTTGAGTTTTATTGAGGTTACAAGAGGCATAGTTATTGGTTTGTGTTCGTGTGTTGGTTGTGTTGTGTTTCAGAAACTTTGAAAACATTCATTGTTGTAAGTCATCTTTTGACAAAGTCAATTCCCTAACTAGCACTCCTTGATGCCTCATTTTTGGGTTGTGAAAGAGCCTTGTCTTTGATCACTGCTCACTAAAAAAGGCTTTATGTCCCATTAGTTACATCTAGTAATGGAGGTATGAAGGCCAAGAAGCATGCATCAATACTTTGGGACGAGCAAAAGAAAATCAATGATGTGTTTGGAGGTTGACAACCCTAATGGCGTGGAACTAGTGGTCAAGGTCAAATTTGCTTCTTTCCTAGATACAAACTTTATTTGCAGAGGTCTTTATCACCATGTAAAAGAGTGCTTAGGTAAACCTACGCCTGAAGAGAAGAAGACTCAAGTCATTGACTCTCTGATGTCGTTGAGAAGGAAAATCTACTTACTATAGAATAAGGGAAGATGCACAGTGCTACAATGACCACTAAAAGGAAAGGCTAAGCTAACTCTGATGTTCATGAGGTCCTGAGGGACCCTAAGGGGTAACTCGATGCCAAGGGAGAATCCAAATTTGATAGTGTTGAGATTCAGAATGCCCATCATGCAGAGTCTTTCACTTTCCCCTTGAGTGTAAGTAAGGATGTCATGCATAATAAAGAAAATATCCTTCCCATAGGATCTAAGGGGGCTAAGCCCAAGAATAAGATAGAATCACGTAAGAAATTGGCTCATCAACCACTTGTTGATAAGAACATTTATGTTGTCTTCCACATTACTGGTGAAGATGGGGTGGCTGCTCCTAATCATAACTCATTGGGGGATGTTGTAATTGAAATTGATCACATAGAATGTATCTGGATTGGTTGCATTGGTTAAAAATAAATCATGCACCTCATTGCTAAGAGAAATAAGTGTGATGCACTTGCACTTCAAGAGGTAAAACTTCGAGCAAAAGAGGATAGATAAATCAAGTGCAAATGACATATCTCATTTAGTGATTAGTGTAGGCAAGGAAAGAGAGGAACCATTGTGGTGGTTGAAGAAACTTTGAGCCCTTCTTTATTTATTGCAAAGGTGATGGCAATCTTGGTGTTGTCACTATTGAGATTGGCACTAAGAAATGCTTCATTGCTTCAGTCTATGGTCCAAGTGCACATGCAGATAGACAAAGTTTTTGAGTTGAAATGCAAAAAATCATGCTAAAAGATAATGCTATATTTGTGGGTGATTGGAACATGACTCTACACAATTCTGACAAATCACATGGTTCTATCTTGATGTTACGCATGGAGAGATGGAATTGGCATGACTTTGAACACTCCCAGGAGTTGGTAGACTTGGTAGTGGTATTTAATGGTGGAAATTTCTCTAACTTCACTTGGCATAATAAGCATTACAAGAGCACATCTCTTCTAGAGAGGATATATCTAAACAAGGAAGGCTAATGGATTCTCTATAATGCAAAAATCACTCATCTTTTTGAGTATCCATCCCTAGCCATGTTCATGTGCTTTGGTCTTTCAGGATTAATGTTGTTTTGGCTGTTGGGAATGGCTCTCCTTTGTTCAGATTTAATCTCTCCTTTTGGTCAAGCTGCAACAAAGCATCACTTCACCCAATTAGGTGTTGGCTTGACCGCATAAATGCTATTGTTGATGTAGCAAAAGTCTTTGACCACTCTCAAGCACAATAAATAATGAGTAATGTTAATGCTTCAAAATAATTTAAATATGCAATCCTACAAGCACTCAAAGTGGCATCTTAAGACATACCATACTAGAATAGCTACTTAAATTTGTTGAAGCCTTCTTGGAAGGCCTCCTCCACTATCAGCTGTAGGCTGCCAAGCTTTAGGTGAGGGTCTCCTCATATCTTGTTGGGGATGCACAAAATAGTGCATTTCCTAAGGCTTTGAGAGTGAAGAAATATAAAGAGAGATCCACTAGGTTTGATGATGGTAAAGGACAAAGGCTGAGAGATGACATGGACATTGCAAGATCATTCAGAAGATATGGTCTTGCTATTGTTGGTGCGAAGCATGAGTGGCCTAAGAATGATCAAGGAAAGATAGGAGAGTTTTTGAAGGAAAGTGATAATTTAATCAACATTGCTGAAGCTACTCTTATGAGTAGTCTATTTTGAGTGGAGGAGTTGAAGTTCATGGTAAATAAAAAGGCTAAAGCCAAATTGCTTGAGATTTTTGGAATACAAGCAAAAAAAATTTAGGCTCTGTGGAATGAATGTACTATCTTTTCAATCATATTAGAAGGGTTGGTGATTTCCTGCTACAGAGATCAATTAAGGACTTGTAAAGCTCATTTCTAAGTTACTTTGCATGGCCACATTGGATAGCTCAAGATCCCTAACTATGCTCAATGTGGCTTATAAGATTAATGCCAAGGCTCTTTCTTAGAGCATCAAGTTTAATCTTTCTAGAGTGTTGCATGATCAACAATATAGTGTTGCATGCTCAACAACATAGTTTTGCATAGGGTCACAAGATTCATGATGATGTACTAAAATCCATGCTATGCATCCATTTTACACTATCATCCAAGTCAAAGTTCTCATCCTGATAAATATGGAATTTGATAAAGCATATGATAGGATCAAATGAAAGTTCCTTATGGAGGAAATGGAATCTATTGGATTTGGTCTAGGATTCATAAAGATGGCAAGACGCATATTTGCAAATGCTTTTATTGTTCTATAGGAGGTGAATGGGGTTTGCTCAAATCTCTTTGTGATAAGGAGATCTATTAGTAGGCAATGGTGCCCCTTGGCCCCTATTATTTTGCAATTACCATTTATCTTAAGGAATTTGAACTTGAAGATTTGACAAGGGCTTATCAAAGGCCTCCCTATCCATAGGAGGGATCATTTTATCACTCAATTCTTTTTAGATGACAATTCTAATTTGGTGAAAACAAAATATCAATCTATGAAGGAATTCCTAAATGTATACAATATTTTTTGTGAATTATCCAAGTATTTTATAAGCACTACCAAAAAAGGAATAGTGCCCTTGAGCTTTAATGAGCCTCCCAAGTGGATATTGGATCTTAGCTTCAAGATAATAAAGTAGGGACAACCATTTAGGTACTTAGGCTACCCTTTGGGGGTTGGTATATCTACAAAACAAAACCCAAACTAGATGATCTTAGAGGTTAAGAGCAAGGTTGATGCTTATAGAGGGAAACAGGAGCTTTTGAACAATTCCTATGTAGGAAAACTCATGAAATGTAGGAAATTCTCTCATTTTTCCTAGGTATGTATACATGGATTCCTTATAAATAACTAGGGAATTACATTCCCCACATCTCATGGTAGTGAATCCTTGGCATGCATTTATGATTTCCTTATATATAACTAGGGAATTTTATTCCCCACACCCTAAACTAGGTATTTGTAGGCCATATAAATAGGGAATCCCATTTTCCACCTAGCATAGTAGGGAATTGTAGGCCCCACAACTAAGGAATTTGGTTCCCCGCATTTCATACTAGGGAATTACAAATATCAACATCAAGAACTTATACAGTGTGGGATATTACAAATACTCATATCAAGATATAACTTGTGGAAATTGGTGACCCAATAAATTAGACTTAAATTAAATGGTCACTCTATAATACAACATTTCTTCTTATCCCTTTTTACAAATCTTGGTAAAACTCTTATACTTACTCTAGAGATTATTTGGTGGTGAAGGAAGCTAAGTGAAGGTAACTAACTATATTGATCAACAATTCAATATTGAGCAATGTGTGACCTAGCTAAATACGTATGAAAATTACTCTAAAGATTATTTGGTGGCGGAGGAAGCCTAGTGAAGGTAACTATATTGATTAACAATTTAATATTGAGCACCGTGTGACATAGCTCAATACTTATGGAAATTAGGAGCCTATTTTGTGTGCCATTTTTTCATATTCTTCCACACATTTCTAGTGCATGTGCATTGCAAAAAGAGAGAAAAACAATCCTCTTTTCCATAAGTGTAATGTCCTAAAATAAGCATCAACACACTTGTCTACCTATATGAAAAACTTCAACATAACTAGCCTCCTAAGAAACATATAGACCTTATAGAGAATGATGTGCCATTCCATCTTGGTTAAGGTCTATATAAGTTTATTGCACTTAAGCTTTTTTTATTTTCTCACATACATAAGTTTATTGCACTTACTCTGATTCTCCCAAATCACATTAGAGTTTAAGGACACATTGCCCGTCTTACCTCTAATCAAGCATAATTGATGTTAGAAATATTGTAATAAAAAATGTAATAAGTAGCAAGCCCATAAGGTTAATGGGTTGGTTTCTCAAGGTACATGTGTTAAGGAGTATTTGAAAGTAATTAGCTATAAACATACTTAGTTAATTTCTTGTAATCGTACAAGTTTCTTAAAGCTTGATATTCTTTTTAGAATTGATAGGCTAATTTAAAATTTTCATTAATAACAAATATATCCTCTTTAAAGCCCAAAGCATTCAATCAAATAGAGAATTGAGGTGATGAATTAATCCTCAACAAAGACACCTAGCCAATCTTGAGTATTTCAAGATATGGCTATTTTTTTTCATGTTTTTCATAGGCAAATACCCTCTAAGAAGGAGGCTCCATAATGGGTCAAATATGAATTTATTGGGAAGGGCTTTAAAAATGTTTTTTTGGGTTTAGAGAGAGCTAGTCCACTATCTTCCTTGGTTAGTAAGCTCTTCTCTTGAGGAAGATAGTGTGTGCTTACAATATCACAAGTTCATGCACTTAGTTGTTTGGTACCAACACAATGTCAAGTATAAATAATATAAATGAGGACCCTCATGATAGAAACCACAATACACTTGATATATTGGCATGGATATTTCTAGCACCCCCTCTTGATACTTAATAAACTCTATAGTAACAAGTGATTGATGCTAGAACCATGAATTCTCAAGTCTTGCACATATACTAGATGTCCCTCAAAGACAATACAAAGAAGACTCATCAATGATGAAGCATGGATTGAGAAAAAAACTCCCTACATGTGGTAACTCACTAATGTCTAGTAGTTTCTCAAAGCTCCAACAGGACCGTTCAATAATTCGAGCATTGAAAAGGCCGCATAATAAGATTCAAGTCTCAAGCAATTGATCATAGCAACAACTAGACTCATACATTATCCCCAAGAACATGCACTGACTGCATGAAATCCAAGACAATATATATACACTTGAGAAGCACCAATCAATGAAGAACATGAAATTGACTTTATGAAATTAAGTGAAAAAAATATGTACTTGAGAAGCACCAATCAAAAAGCATTCCTCAAGGTAAATGAGAAATATTTCATGAGAAGGCACTAATTGCTGGGTCCCCTTAATCACTAGTTTTTCTGTCAAATCTCACATTCTCTATGATTTTAGGTGTGCATGTTTTTTTGAGTGTGATGAGCATCTACCTTCGTAAGTTTCCTCCTTTCACATTCTTGTCCCAACAGTTATAGGAGCAAATTCGAGAAAAGGCTTGATGGTTCATCAATCATAGCATGAATCACTCAAATGAAAATGGCATATTATCTTCTTGATTCATGTTTGACCGATTTCTTTGACATTTTTGGCATGCTTATCATATAGAGATATGATATGGAGTCTTTCACAATTGTCTTACATAGGTAACACATTAAAGAAATGGAATTTATCATATGTCCTTCAAATCCTCCCCTAAGAATGCTCTCCTATCTAATATACACTTTCTATTTGGTTGTCGCTTGCACTCGTGATTATTGGTACGATATAATGCAATAGTCCTTTATTTCAACCCTTTTATAGCCAAAGTAAGTAGCTTGCAACAACCTTTGCACTACCCTTTTAATATGGTATCACCACATAGGTTTCTTGCATGATAAAAAATTGCGAAATTATGTGAGTATCTTGCATTTTATGAATCACACTTGATGTTAACATAAGATAATATTTCAATGTTAGTGAAGGTGAGAAATCTACCAAGATTCTCTCTCTCTCTCTCTCTCTCTCTCTCTCTCTAAGGGTCAATCAATCTACACATAAGGGTAAGGCCTTTGATTTCTTACAAGTTGTTATGGCAGCATAGGAGCTGCCTAGAGATGTTTGGGGGGAACCCCTGTTAGAAGAGTTTCCATATCCATGGTTGCATGCACTCCTCACATGTTCCAATCTAGAGAGAGACAATAGTGAATGCTAGAGTTCTTACAAAATTAGAAGGACGATAGAACACTTCACATGCTAGAGTTCAACCTCATATACACATGTTGCGACACAATAACAAAGAAGTCATAACAAAGATGTTGTATGGCTTTCTTGAGCCAATGCCTTCCTTAATATGCCATCATTTGAGAAGGAGATAGAGACGGTACTTCCTCATGAGGAAAAAGAAATATGCTTGGGTGCTTATAGTCTAGAAACTATGGAAATTTGTGATATTAATCTTCACTTGAATGGTTGCATCAAGCCACTCATTTGGATGACAAATGATGAGCAAACAAATCCTCTAATGGATGTCTTGCAAACTAGAAAAGGCCCTTAGATAGGCCTAGTATTTTTTTAATAGCTTTATTTCTTAATATTTTAATCCATTTTGTGTCTAAATCCAAGCCTAAAAAAGGGTTTCTTTATTGGCATTCAAAGAATAACACTAGTGCTTGGGTAGTGATGTTTTCTATGCTCACCTTCTAGAAGCTGAAGTTCACTTCCTTAAGTTTTTGTTGAAGTCCCCTACCAAGACAATATACTCTTGTGGAGTTTGTCCTTTCAAAATTTCCCAAAGCCACTATCTATTCATCGGTGCAAGATTTAAACTTGAGACCCCTATAGGCAACTCATTGTGATGTTGTATGAACACTTAAGAAGGTATATGGTATATCTTTCATTCGAACACGTAGCAAGTTTGAAAAATCATGATTTACATTAGGAAATCATGATGCCTAAATGTTTTACTATGGAATTTGACATGAATTGAGATAAACAATATTTTGTGTATTTTGACATTAGGTTATATGGTAGTAATTTGACATTAGCTTATATGGTAGCAATTTGTTAGGCTTCATCTTCTTTGATGTCTATCTTCATTCGCTTCCATCCCTCATGCATCCATAAAGTACTCTGCTTGATGGGAAATCAAGAGCACCTTGATATTAAGATTCAAAGAAGATATATTCAAGTAGTATAAGACTAAAAAAGAAATTAGTCAAGCGGTACAAAGGATCAAAATAATAAATTTAAAACACCTTATTCTCTATTTTCCTTATTTTAACTGCTAAGGAAAAATTGTTATAAGGAGCATTGGGTAGGCCCATGAAAATATGATAGAGAATTCCAAAGCCATGGAGAAGAAATGTTTGAGAAGATGGTTAGAAATTTTAAACTCATCGGAAGAGGAATTCAAGGGGACATCAAAGCTAGAGGTAAAAACGTGATTTAAGATAAATGCATGAAAGATTTGGAATTAAGGAAGAATGATGTGTTCCTCAAGCAGTAGATGGAGTGGAGATCCATCTTCCCTAGGGAATATTGGAAGATATGGCAGAAATGCACTAGAAAATTGTGGTCTAGTAATCCATCAACAAATTGAGCACCCTTCTATGTAAGGTGTATATGCCAAAGCTAAGCAAGGAGAGGGGATAAAAATCCATGCATGGTGTGTCATGTGCCATTGAGCTTGGGAGTCAATCCTCCATGTTCTCTGGAAATGCCTTGCAATGCAGGCTTTGTGGTCTCCAAAAGAATGTGACAAGGTGGATTGCGATTGTAGGCCTTAATGTAGAGGTTATGATGAAAATGGCATTGGTTGGGGACAAAGGTGTATTGGACGAAAAGATATTAAACGTATGGAATGTCATCAATGTAAAAAATTTACACGACGCAGCAAATAGAATCTCAGAAAGAGATAGAGAGTACACAAGAGTTAAGAGGAGAATTCAAAATAAACCTTTAGCTCCAAATAACTGATACAAAGATGGCTCTATCCACCCATGCACTTCCATTATGAAGCTTAGATGGCGATCTAGACAGAAGATAGGTGAAGAGCTTAAGGCTAGCTAGAACAACTCTAACTGCATGAAAGATAGATGATCGATGGCTATGAAGGGGTTTAGCTTTTATAGCCTGCGAAGGAGGTAAGGTTGGCCTGACCGACTTACCAACTAGATAGCAAGCCTTCATATACTTGATATCCTCATCGACCACCCCTCTCTCTCTCTCTTGTCCGAAAAATATCCTTTTGATCTTAGTTATAATTTGACAAGTCATCTTTTGTGAGGAGGTTTTGAGGGTCAAATCCTTGTTCTTCTAGAGTCTGAATGAGGTGATCGATGTCCTCTTCAAAGAGTTTGCTTATACAGCATGCATCTTTTTTGAACTATAGTCACCTTGCACTTAATCGTAGATAACTTCATCCGTGCATAGCTCCTTCAATATCTTTGGATAGGTAAGGCAAGATAGCTTCACCCTCTTGTATGGATTTTTGATAGAGGGATTGCGAAGGTAGTAGATGCATCTATCGTTGATTTTGTAGGTGAAAATGCCTCTTGTGTCAATGTAATATAATATGTCGCTTTTTTCTAATACACTTTGAAATGATGCTCTCCGCACTTGCAAGACATGGGACTTCTCTGAGGAAGGATCATCTTTCGGCCTTGCTTCAAGACATCTTTTGCATAGCTCTTGTCCTAGCTCCCTCTCAAACAAAGAATTTGAGCAACTTGTTCTTGTGGGTGGCACATTCCTTGAAGTTCTCAATGCTCACAAATGTCCTTATCCAAAAGGGTTCATCATTACATTGGCCTTGATCATCACTTGCATTGTAATTAGCATGATTCACCATCGGATTCCCTTGGATTATGTGCCCTCTCCCTCTTTCATCATCTGGGTAGTTCTAGAGATGATACCCACTGTTCAGAGTGGATGAATCTCATTGCACTAGTTGGTTTTTGGCACAAAGAATGGATTGGCTTGTAAAATATCGAGCAGAGGAGCATCAACTGTAGTATCTTCCATATGAATATTATTTCATTGAATGATACACACAATTGTGTGTTGTAATGATACGAGCTTCATACTTCTCTCAAAGACTTGAGTGTTGTTGCTCCAGAGGTATAATAGGTAGAGGGATAGTGGACAGAGCATAGCAAGTCTCCACCATCTTCACAAATAATACAAGTGTCATATGTAGCAATAATCCACTTAAATTTCCATGATATGAGTGCATAACTTTTAGCTTTTGTAGGCTTGTAAATGTTGAACCAATTGTAGCATATGAAGAGACATATCATCTGCATTGGCAACATCCAAATTACAAGTCACATGGGGGAAGTCCAAAGCGAAGGATCAACATTACGACCTTTTACTTTAGTCCTTGAGTCTTCAAAATGGATTCCTTCATATCAACCTGTTTTTCTATTCATAGTGCCCTAACAAAAAATATACTTTGAAAGAGATTTTTGTGCCTAATCATTCATGGAGTTTGCAAATGAAAACCATGTAATGCAATCATTCAAACCATGCTTCCACACAAAAATTTATGAATGCATTGAATAAAATGTGCCTAGCCTAACTATTTGTAGTTGTGTGTCATGCAAAAAGACACACACAACAAAAAATAAATTCCTAATGGCATTGACTAATGTGTTAAAATTATTGGTGAAAAACTCTGCGTTGAGATTCGCAGTGGTGGATGTGCAATGTCACGACATCCACCCCTCCAAACCTGCACATCCTCCGACATGTGCCAACTTGTTTACCACTTACAACATTGTTCCCACTAGGTTCATATGAAAAATCATCTCGATAATATGATAAGTATGTAAGTTCACATAGGTTATCAGAGCATCCTCCTGGGTCATATGGATAAATCAAAGAAGGTACGTTTTCGTAGATCATCATAGCATCCAGATCTTCTTTAGCTAGTTGATCATTAGGCAATCCCGTGACTCCAAACTCTCTTGCCTCCTTCAGTGGAACAAGTCTTGTTTGTGCTTTGTTCACATTGACATTTATATCCATATCCATTTCCATAAATGGCATAAACATTGGCAATTCCTTATCATTGTCCAAAGGTAATTCAACATTTTTGTCAACTCTTTTATATTTTCACTGTACTCTGGCTTCTTTGGTATAGCTTGCAAATTTCCACTTTTTTTATAAATACCGTGGTAAACACAAATGTTGATGTGTATGAATAGTACCAACTCTTTTAACTCACAAAAATCATCCATATCTTTTTGAAACTACATATAAATAGCCCAACACTGAGGCTCACGGTGTACTTTAGTTGTAAATTATGTTTACTACTGTAAACCAACACTCTGTAAATCATTTTGCTAAAATATTTCTGCAAAAAACACTTTTTGCTGAGAATTCTCAGCAGCCAAATTTTCTTGTAGCATGAAATCAACAATTTTATAATTCATCACTAGAGAATTGACATGTAAGACATACGACAACTCCTAATTTTTAGTTTTCAGTAATGCTGAAATATCCTCCATAGTATCCGAGTATAATAGCCCATCATAAACACCATTAGTAACCTCCTCTCATCAAAATCAATCTCCTCACTCTTCAAGTCCCTAGTAATCTTAATGTTGGGAAGCAGCTTGAATCCGGATTGCTTTTTTGGCTTTGGATCTTTTTTCTTCAGGGTTTTTTGATCTTCTTGTTCTTTTGGCTTCTGAACATCCAACTCGACTCTGCTCTTGTTCTGAATAAGAAGGCTGCACTCATCCAAGCCACCCTCTTGGAACCTTTAGCTAAATCATCATCTCTTCTCCACTTCTCCTCAACAAGCACTTAGACTCCTTGAGATTTTACCATCTTGAAATAATTTGCAGGGGTAGATGAAGATGGGGCTGAAAATGGAGTTGGCTATTCCTCCCTTCTAGTCATCTTGTTTTTTAGGTCTTTTAAGTTCTATATTCCACAATCAGTATTACAGTTGGTCTAGAAATGGAAGCAGGAATAGGCATAGGCATAGGCATAAACACATGCTGAGAAATAAGAGAAGTAGTGGATGGTCCAATAGGAGAAATAGGAGAAGTCATGGTAAGAGAAGACATCGCTGGTGGTGAGTGCATGCCATTCTTCAAGCGAGCCTTCCATCTGTGCCTCTTTGTCAGTGTAGAGACCACATCGACAATATCTTGCCATTCCATCTTCCATCCCATAGGCTGCGTACGGTCTTCGAGTAACTCTCCCAACTCGTCCTAAAGTGCAGGATCAACTAACTACAGGAATAACTCCACTTTCTCTGAGTTTAGACCTCTTTGATCTAGTGCTTCCAATTGGTTGTATCGATCTTCAAACTCGCGCAACAACTTAGAAGCAAGAAGTCTTTTGTTGACTTGATAGACCCATTCTCTGAATGTCTTTCACGTACCAATACTATAATCCTCTAGAAAATATTCATCTTTAAGTGCTTTCTTGAAATAATTCCAATTCATTGTGATTTATTTTTGTCATGTTTACCACTTGGGTATTCTCTATCTTCTCTTCCATCTCCTATCTCTGCTTTCTTTTACTTTTGATTCCCCGGTGGATTCGACCTTTCGACAAAACCCCTCGGACAACGTGTTGACCTTGCTATCTCAACATACTAATCAACGCACTACTAAGCTTTAAGAAAAAATTGCGGTTATGCATGATAGTTTCCTAATCCCATGCATTTGAGGTCATTAGAATGCTCGACATGAGAAAGAATATACAAAGTGGTTGCTAACAAGAAATTCTTACTAAAAATAAGAGTAGTGGAAAAAGAGGACATCAGAGCCAAGTTTGGATCATGTACCAATGTTGATTAGGGGACATGGTCCAAAGTGGACTCAAGAGAAACACAAGATAGAGCATGGGATTTTTATTCCACAACAAAGAAAGGTGCAGCAAATTGAGATGAGTGATATGAATGGTCAGATTTTGGAGCATGATATTTGTAAATTTAAGATGGAGTTTGTAAGTATCTATATTTTGTCACAAGATCTTTTGTGCTTAAAATTTTGATTGATCTTATTGGTAATCATGGTATTCAATTTTGGAGTTTAATATTGTGGGCCAAAATCTCCCTCAGATCATAAGTGATAGAGCCTTATCTTCTTTGATAGTTCTTTGATAGTTCTTGCATTTGACACTACTCTATAATCCTTTGTTGATAGTAAATCTTCTTTGTATTATCAAGAACTATCCTTTGTATTCTAACATGAATGCATTTGACACTACTCTATCAACAAAGGATTAGTGTACTATAAAGAGCCTTATCTTCTTTGATAGTTCTTGCATTTGACACTACTCTATAATCGCCTTATATTTTTAGTAATCTTCTTCAATTGGCTTCATAATCATTTGTTGATAGTACACAAGCATTGATCTACATCTCTAGCCAACTAAAGTCTTCACTTGGGAGTTTAGATGGTCACCTATCCTTGGTTAATAGCCATAGTTGGAAAAAAAACAAGGTGTATCACCACAAAGGATTAGCCTTATAGATTGTAATTTATAAACTTCAGAAAACAAGAAGAATATGTGCTTGATGAGCATGTTGCCCAGATTTTACAGAAATTACAGCAAGGGTGTGATGAAGAATTTTCGAATTTCAAAGTGCATAATGGGCTCTTATGGTTTAAGGATAAAGTGTACTTAGTTCCTAAGAGTAAATTCAAGCTGAAAGTGCTCCATGAGATGCATTCATTGTCAATGGCTGGTCATTTGGGTCTTTTCAAGACTTTTGATAAAGTTCATCAAAGCTTATACTAGAAGGGTTTATGGAAAGACGTCAAGGAGCATGTATCCAAGTGCTTAGAGTGCCAACAAAATAAGGACTCTACCTTATTACCAGCCAGCTTACTTCAGCCTTTACCCACCCCTACGGGTAAATGGACTGACATTTCCATGGATTTTATAACGGGACTACCTACCACTAGTCATGGATGGAATAACTATGTGGTTGTTGATTGATTGACTAAATCGGCCCACTTTATTCCAACCAATGTACAATATTCAGCCAAGCAAGTGGCTGAGCAGTTCATGGAAAGTGTGTTCAAATTGCATGGTATGCCAATGAGAATAGTATCAGATAGAGATACCAAGTTCATGGGCGACTTTTGGAGAAGTCTTTTCTCTTCTGTGGGTACTTCCCTCAGTACAGCCTATCACCCCCAAACTGATGGGAAAACAGAAAGAATCAATCATTGGGTGGAAGTTTACCTAAGACATTATTGCCATGACACACAAGCTTCATGGGATTGTTGGATCCACCTTGCTGAATTTTGCTACAAAAACACACTTCATTTGAGCATAGGTATGTCCCCATTTGAAGCACTTTATGGATACAAAGTTCAAATCCCATCAGCTTTGTTTCATGAAGATATCAATCCCCAAGCAAAGGAAGAATTGGAAAGAATGGAGATGCTCATGAGGCAATGCAAGGACATCATAAAGAAAGCACAAGAAGTAATGAAAGTTTACGTCAATGAGAAGAGAAGGGATTTGGATTTCAAAGTTGGAGATTGGGTGTTTCTCAAAGTTCCCAAGACCCATTATGCTTCATTAAAGGGTGGAAACAATAAGCTTGCTCATAGATTCTATGGACCGTATTTGGTTTTGGACAAAGTTGGAGAGCTCGCTTATAAGCTACAACTACCTTCTTCCACTAGAATACATGATGTATTCCATGTTTCACAGCTTAAGAAGTATGTTGGACCTGATGTGAAGGTATTGGAAGAGTTGCCAACTTTAGATGAGGCAGGACTTGTCATATATGAACCTGAAAGCATTATTGGGAAGAGAGAAAAAGTGCTCAGAAATCGTACTCTTACTGAGTACCTCATTAAGTGGAAGATTCTACCTATAGAGGAATCTTCTTGGCAATCATCCACTTATGTGAATGATTTTCCTTGGTTATTATAGGATGATACATGACAGACTGTGCAGGGACAGCTTGCTGTGATAAATTTATGTCATAAATAAAACTGTCCTGACTTTATCAAAATTTGATTTTGATGTTATGGGATGATACTTGGGAGTGTATACTTCATTTCTACACCTCATACGTATCATTTGGACCACTCTATCAAAAGTTATGATAGCTTTGCAAATCAGCCCTGTTTGGACAGCAGCTAGTTTACTCACAGTTTGACATAGATAAAGGTCTCTCTCACATGGAAAGTGCTTTCATATCATATCACAGCTATATAGGCATGATTACTATCATCTTTCACTTGGATTTGGTCCATTTCTCCTTGGTTTTGAGGACAAAACCACCTTAGGACAGGATGGTTTGTCATGAAGGAAAATACATTGATATCTTTTGCACCTTGGAATCATGTTAGTTCTATAGCATGTAAATTCCAGCCCTTGTAAATTCAGCCTTTGCCTATGTGAGTAGCCCTTAACTTTGGAAATGGGGGTTAGAATAAAGAAGGCAAGAGGCCAAGGGAAGACATCTTTTGGCTCATTCACTAAATTTGGTTGTTTACTTTCTTGAAGTTAGCTTCCTTCTTGCTAGTTGAAGCATCAGCCATGGCTGCCATGTATCTTGGAATCAACAACATTAATACATGGCAAGATGTCTTGATGCTATAGATCTTTGTTAGTTTATTGTTTTTTTCATATCAATTACAGTTTTAGTTAGATTTCCTTTCATGGTTGAATGCTTCTTTACACAAATTTTCATGAAAGAGTGTGATACAAGGGCATCTTTCCAAATATTGATAGTGTATGTTTGTATCAAAGCTATAGTTGAGGGACAACAAATACATTTTGAGATTGCTAAAAAATGGTTTCTAAAAAAAGATATTCTAGCTAGCAATGCATTGTTAGACATGTATGAAAAAAGTAGGCCTCTTGCAAAAAGAGGCGTTTTGAGAAGCATACTTTGGAGTCTAGTCTCATGGAATATTGGTATAGAAGATGTACACAATGGGTACGGTGAGCAAGCATTGAAAATTTTTGAATATATGAAATTGAAAGTGTTTTATGCTGACTCACTCACATTTGGTTGCATCTTGAAGACATATGGGTGCATAGAAGCAACATACAAGACCCAAGAAATACACATGATACAGTATTTGGCATTGTATTGGTACATATGTGTGCTAACTTGGCTTACTTGCAACAGCACAAGTGCTTGATAAGCCACTATTTTCAAATCTAGTTTTGTGGAATGTGTTAATAGCAAGATCTATGCATGATGGTCATTGAGAGAAACGGAGGTATTTTGAACAAATGTATTGAAAGTTTGTGGTAGTTTAGAATCTGCAGTTAAGGGATAAGAAATAAGAAGTGTTTGATAAGATTTCTACACATAACCTAGTTATTGAACATACTTATCTTAGTATATGTCCAACATGGTCAAGGCAAGAGATTTGACTTCTTTTGACCAAATGCAAGATAAGGGCCTTTCTCTAGATACAATTGTCTTTTCTTATGTCTTAAAATCCTATGGCAATATTAGAGCTACAAACAAGTGACAACTAATAGACATTGCATTTCAAAAAGTAGGGATGCTAGAAAGTTGTCGGCCATGTAGTGGTATATGTATGCCGAAGGTTGCCTTCTAGAAGATGCACAAGATTTTTATGATAGTATTTTGAGTTGGATGTGGTTATATATATTTAAACGTAGGGTTGTCATATATTGTTAAATAGTGTGCTTATAGTAGTAGAGTGTACTTGTAATGATGTTGGAAATATAATATACCATCACTTTCACTATCTCATTGGTTGATACTATACAGATACAAAAAGTCGAACTCATGCTTGTTCCAAGTTAGAGAAAATTAGAATCACATATGAAATTTACTATATAGGAAAACTATCATATAGGCAAATTTCCCTCTATAGGTAAACATAGGAAAATTTCCCTGTGTAGGAAACATTCCCCACAGGAAAATTTTCAAGATAAGAAATAAAAAAAGGTAATTCCCTATCAATTCCCTAGTAAAAAATTTGCCTAGGTGATTCCCTAGTTTCTCAAACTAGGGATTTTTCCATTTTTCCCATTATTTATTTTCCCTACTTATGTGTATTTTTATCCAGGGTATTGATAGGGAATTCCTTTTTTTTCCTATGTAGGGAATGATCTTAGGTAAGTTACTCATGAATATATGTGTGCATTACGTGGGTTCAAAAAAATATACTTTTAAAATACCATATATATATATATACACACACACACACACACACATATAGAAGGGTGTTATATAAAGGTGCTATTTATAGATTGAATAGAAAAGGGTTATGTTTTATTTAGGAAAAATTCACAGATAATGATATTTATAAATAGGCTTTAAATGCAGGTCATGTAGATAATATATATATAGTAACTTCCCCGAGGGAATGATTAAAAGTCCCTTGTGAAACACTTCTCTTTTCTAGGTAAAATAGTGGTTATAAATGTCATGATGGCTTCTTCTACCACCTTTCTTGCAATGATACTAAACTTTAGTCAACAAACATGGTGTCAGGTTGAGAGGTTGTTTGCTAGCTTTCTCTAGAATAAGGAAGAGGGACAAAAAGGATAGAGATTTAATCCTTGGGATCACATTACTAGCAATGAATAGGAAGGTGGAATAGGGGTCTCTAAACTTCGTCTTAAAGCTATTTCACTGATTTTTGGTGTGCTTAAAAGTTTTGATGCTTCTCAATCTTGGACATTCACTCTTAAGGTGTAGCTAGAGGAGTTTGGCAAAAAGATTCTTGGCCTCCCTGGCTATGTTTGGTATAATACTCTCCTCACTTGGAGAAAGATCAACATTCCCCATTCTCAAGTAGCTAAATTTTTTTCCCAAGCATGGTAATCAATATTAGAAGATGCCTCATGGAGAGGCTCATAGGACAAAAGACGAGACTCATCTTTAAAGCCACTACAAGGATTTAAACCTATAGCGACGGTGGATAGCGACACAGGTAGTGGTGTCGCTATTTGCGTCGCAAATGCGACGCCCATTTGTGACGCAAATAGCGACACCCCACAAGGAAAAAAAACAGGCTGAAACCGAGCGCCGGTTCATTTCGCGCATTTTCGTCGATCGTTTTGAGAGGGAGAGCGAGAGAGAGAGCAACTATCGTGAGAGAGGGAGAGGAAGAAGGCTTGCCGCCGCCGCCGCCGCCGCCGTTCGCAAAGGAGAGGAGAAGCCTTCATCGTGAAGAGGAGCCACCAAATCCTCGCCATATCTCATCGGTGAGTCCATTCTCTCCTTCTTTTGCTTGTTTAAGGTTTAATTCTCTTTCTCTTTTTCTTGTTTAGGAGAGGAAATGAGAGAGAAAGAGAGGGAGTGTAACGTGTCCCCTAGTATCATCCAGGACACGTCTTGGTAGTCCATCAGAAAGGATGTCTAGAAAGCTTCGCCCGGCACTCCCATGGAATGTTATGGGTTTTGCGATCTAGCTCTTCCCGCGTCTGCCACGTAGCGGAAGTATCCTGGCCGTTCCCACTTAGGATCGACCGGAATTAGGGTTTTCCTAATGGGTCACTAGCTAACAGCAACTAGCGTCAGAATCGAGCGAACTACTTTACGCAAAAACGCCAGGTCCGAAGCGGATTCACGCTACACTTGGTTCAAGGAGAATGGGAAACGAGAGGGATGCAAAGCTCAACCTCTCTGCCATAAGGCATAGTCCCATTCCGTTCCCCTAAAACAACGTAAATCGGGTAAGACGTAACTCTAGGTCATTGTTCTCGTTATTCTTTTTGATGATGATGATCATTCCGCTATTCTTCCAGATTTTTGAGAAAAGTTCTCGGCTAACCGGGACCACCCAACCGTAGGACGGACCCATGGCCCATCCTCCGCACTTTCCTCGGTTTGTTTTAGTTATGTAATTATTTAACACATTAATTTGACATATAACAATCAGCTTCTTTAATTAATCTTGTTAAGCACGGGTTCCTTCACGTAATCTTATCACGTGACATATAAAAACAATATCAAGAAAGTTCTTTTAACATCTCATCATTTTATCTTTGAATTACAAGAAGTTCCGCCCGTAGGCTTGTCCATAATTTGCCCGAAGGCTAACCAATAATCTCCAGGGATCACTATTCCAAGCTTTCGCCCGTCAACTATTATACGGGCCTCGAGATCCAATCCCGAGTCACGTTAGCCTCTTGTGCAAGACCCGGAAGGTGAGGGATTTATGGCCAGAGTCCCCCCCTGGCACCCAAGCGTCCTCCTGCTCCAAGTAGAACTCAACGGAAAGACCTCTCACGGTGGGTTCAGTCCACGTTCCCGGCGCGGTCAACAACCCCCTTGGTTAGGGTCAGGTAGGCAGTCAGGGTAACTGAAGCTGCCTCTCCCTTCAGGCCTTTAACCTGAAGTATAGGTACTTGTTTAATTTGTAATTCATAATTCAAACAGAGCCCTAATATCTCTAGTAAGCACAAACATTTCCATTAATCAACCCAGTTGTATAGCAAACTGCTAAGGAAGTATTCCTTCCTTTTTTCCTTGTGAATCAATCACAAAATGATTTCATACATGTTACACAAGTCCTGCGATGGAATAATCTGTTAGATTCTTTAGGCTGACGTATGTCAGGCCTAGGGTTTCTTCATTTAGGGACAAACCCTAGTTTCTTATCTTTATGAAATTATTGTCCTTACGGTAAGGAAAGTAGTCAAGTGTTAGGGTATGAATGTTTCTATGTTTAGATTGGTTCGGTTAGCTTGTGGAAGGTAATCTTACTTGTCCTGTCATGGTTTTACTATCCTTGTGACAATTAACTTTCCCAATCAATTCAGTTTAATTTGGCATATAGCATAAATGCCAAGATGATACAAAGGCGACAATACTCCTTGGGACAAAAGGCCTAGCTGAGAATTTAGTGTATATACACTTTATTAGTTCCAAGTCCTCAAATAGTAGGGGAAAAGTGTTAATAGAGTGTCATCCAGCAATTTTCCATTATATTTTCTTTCCAAATGAGTTCGTATATCTAATTTTTATACTTGTTAATTCCTAACATTTAACTTCCGTTTTCTTTAAAGATGAACTCATGCCAAATAACAACAGTTGCCTTGCTAAGATGTGCAACTAGCAAAGATAACTCCCTAGTAATTTGAGCATCGAAGAAACCTTCCATGAATTTAGCTATTTTACCATGATTCGTTGCGAAAGCAATAAGACTAATGGTGCAAGATATAATTTCTACACTTTAGGAATATATTACTATAGTAAATGGTTAATCTTACCTATAATTTTATAATGCTTGATACAATTTGAAGAAAGCTAATTTGTATACATTGTCATTCATAAGCTAACTCCTTCGTTAAAAATAACTCAAACAAATATATCTTTCCTTAACAATTTTTCTTTGCATGATTTACTTAAAACTGAATTAACATCAAGAAGAAAAACCTGGCTTTGAGGTGAGATATCCACATGGATACTGGGAGATGACCCTCCTGCAGCCACACCTTGGACTTTCTTCGGCGGCATCGTAGTTTGAATGTGAGATAGCCTTTTCCTTTTTCTTCTTGGAATTCCACCGTCTTCTCCTTCCTTTTCTTTTTCATTTTTCCCACTCTTCCTCCTTCACTCCCTCTGCTTCCCTCCCTATCTTTTACCTCATGGCTATATTCTTTCTTACGGGATACCATACGAGGCCATGATGATGACTTGGATTTTTAGGACATGGGAGTGTGTAGACACCTACTTGTTTGAAAAGACTAAGAACACAAAGCTCAGCTACGAGAGCACTTGCACAAAAAGATTTAAAAAGTGAGTGAAGGAATTTATGCAAGAAAATGGAAGTCTGCAAGGTAGCCTAAGGAGAAGGTAGGCTTATGGGTGTGGCTTGAATAGTTTAAAGAAAAATCCAGAGGGGAAAACGGCAAGGGCTTAGGGGGGGAAATTAAAACCCGGGGGGGGGGGGGGGGGGGGGGGGGGAATAATAAGGGCTTTGGAGGGATTAAAAATTCGGAGGGAAAACAAGGCTTGGGGGGAGATTTAGAACCCCGGGAGGGGGGGGGGAGAATAAGGGGCTTAGGGGGGGATTTAAAACCCCGGGAGGGGGGGGGGGAGAATAAGGGGCTTAGGGGGGGGATTTAAAACCCCGAGAGGGGGGGGAGAATAAGGGCTTAGGAAGCCCACCTTGGAACCTTCCAAGGCTTTCTGGAAGGGCCACGTGGGGGGGGGGGGGGGGGGGAATAGGACTGACGGTGTGATGGCCAGGTGGCAGGGCCTACGAAAGTAAGCGGCGTGCTGGGAGGCGGCTGCTGACTGGCGCAGTAGCCCACGGCTCCTCAAGACGGACTGGCGGTTGAAGAATGGCGATGTGGTGGAGGCAGATGCTGGCGACTTGTCTTCCTCCTCGGCTTGGTGTTATGGCGGCATGGCCCAGCCTCCCTCTGCCCAGCAACCCCCCCTCCCCTTGTTTAAATAGTGGAGCGAGGGGGATCTTCTCCTCCTGCGTGTCGACACACATGTCCTCCCTCCCTCCACAGGCTCCACCAAGGAGCTTACAACTCCTTCTATTTCCCTCCCCCTCCAACTCGTCCGTCGGCTGGAGGGATAAGGGGGGGAAAAAAAAATTTGTCCGATTTATTTTTTTTCCCACGCGGAATTTTAAATTCTCTCCCCCTTGGAGGAATCGAGATGTCCTCATCTCGAGATAAACTGGGGATATTGATGGTTGAGAGTGCCTTCATCTACCCAAGTGGCATCCTCTTCGGGATAATCTTTCCACTAGACAAGGCATTCTTTCAAGGTTCTAGACCTTAACTGTCTTTCCCTAACATCTAAGATCCTTTCTGGCCTTAGTTCAAGGACTCCTGGACTAGGCATTACAGTTTGTTGGTCATTAAGTACATGATTAGGATTGGGTACATATTTTTTCAATAGGCTGATATGGAATACATTGTGAACCTTTAGGTTCTCAGGGAGTTGCAATCTATAAGCATTGGATCCTAGGCATTTGAGGATTTTATATGGCCCACAATACTTTGGACTTAGCTTCCTGCATTCTCCTAGGGATAGGAAACTCTTTTTAGGTCGTACTCGAATGAAGACCATGTCTCCTTCTTTGAAGACTCTTTCTTGACGTTTCAAATCTGCATATGCCTTTTGTCTATCCTTGGCTGCTTGTATGTCTTGTCTTATTGACCTTATTTGATCATCCATGTCCTCCAACATTTGTCTTGAAGCTTCAACTCTTAGGGTTGGATCAGAAAAGTTTAGGGGACTTCAACAATCATGACCATACAATGCCTGGAAAGGGGTAATTTGAATGCTCTGCTGGTAAGAAGCATTGTAGGCAAATTCAACTAATGGCAAGTATTGAATCCACCTCTTCGGCTCTTGACAGCAGTATGCCCTAAGTATATCCTCAACGATTTGATTCACTCACTCTGTTTGTCCATCTGTTTGGGGATGGTAGGCGGTGGTAAAACAGAGTTGAGTCCCAATAGCTTCAAAGATAGCTCTCCAAAAGTGTGATGTGAAGAGAGAATCTCGATCACTAATGATTCTTTTAGGTAACCCATGTAGCTTGAATATCTCCTTGCTAAACAATCTTGCAATGTCAGAGGCTTTATAGTTTGTCTTTACTGGAATCAGGTGTGCAACCTTGGTAAGCATGTCAACCACAACCATAATGGAATTGTATCCTCCTTGGACTTGGGGTAAGCCCACAACAAAATTCATATAGATGAACTCCCATTTCATTTGGAGAATATCAAGTGGTTGCAGTCTCCCTGGCATCATGACATGTTCGGCCTTAATACGTTGGCAAGACAAACATTCAGTGACGTACTTGAGAACGTCACCTTTGAGCCTCTCCCAATGGTAGCTCTTCCTAACTGCATTAAGAGTTTTTGCATAGCCAGGATGTCCTGTGAAAGGAGAATCATGAGCTTCCCATAATATCTTCTGCTTAAGTGACTGGCTTGTTGGTATACACAGCCTTGTTCTGTAGTAGATAAGTCCATTATTAATGGAAAATTCCTGATACTTAGCTTGTAACTTCTGATTCTGCTCCTTGGTAGATATTTCTTTTATCATTGTTTGGTAGGCCAAATCATGGCATGCTTCCTCTCTAGCTAGTTCAAGTATAGGGTTGTTTGGCATAGATACCTTTATAGCCAGAGATCTGGCCGTTGATGGATTCTGCAAGATTAGGAAATTTAGGAATGCCTTGCGATTGAGTGCATCGGCAACTACATTCTCTTTCCCTGGTCGGTACTTGATTTCAAAATCATATTCCTCCAATACTTCAATCCACCGACGTTGCCTCATGTTGAGCTCGTTCTGGGTAAAAATCCATTTGAGACTCTTATGATCGGTTACTAGAGTAAACTTGTTACCCAACAGGTAGTGTCTCCAAAGCTTTAGAGCATGGATGACAGCTAGTAATTCCAGATCATGCGTGGCATAATTCTTTTCATGACTCTTCAATTTCCTTGAAGAGTATGCTACTGGATGACCTTCCTGCATAAGTACACACCCCAAGGCAAGAATCCTGGCATCAGTTACTACCTCGAACTCCTTATTGAGGTCAGGAAGTTTTAGAATAGGTGCTGATACCAAACTTTGCTTCAATTTGTCGAAGCTATTTTGTTCGGGAGTTGACCATGTAATAGAAGTCTGCTTCTTTAGTAAGTCTGTAAGAGGTGCTGCAATCAAAGCATAGTCTTTGATAAAGACCCTATACCATCCTGTCAAGCCAAGAAAGCTATGTATTTCTTTGACGGATACTGGTATTGGCCATTCAAGCACATCTCTGACTTTGGATGGGTCTACTGATATTCCCTTTGATGATATTATGAATCCCAGATATTCAATCTGACGTTTGAAGAATGCACACTTCTTTATTTTTGCATACAGCTTATGAGACCTCATTGTCTCAAGGACAATCCGAAGTTGAGGTTCATGATCTTCTTCCTGTTTAGAATTGACTAAAGTGTCATCGAAGAAGACAAGCACGAAATCATCAAGATATGGTCTAAAAATATCCTGCATTAATCTATTGAAGGTGGCAGGTGCATTTGTAAGCCCGAATGACATAACCAAGAACTCAAAGTGCCCATATCTTGTACTGAAGGCCATTTTTGGAATATCTTCTTCTTTGATCCTTATTTGATAGTAACCTGACCTGAGATCAATCTTGGAGAAGATCTTTGCACCTTGAAGACGATCAAGAAGCTCATCTATTCTAGGAATAGGATACTTGTTCTTGACTGTTGATTGATTCAACCCTCGGTAATCAATACATAGTCGAAGTGTCCCATCTTTCTTTTTCTAGAATAGTACTGGAGCTCCCCACGGTGAGTTGCTAGGCTGGATGTAACCCTGATCCAACAGTTGCTTGAGCTGTTCCTTCAACTCAATTGCTTCAGGTATGGACATTCTATAAGGTCTCTTTGCAACTGGTGCAGCTCCAGGCACTAGCCTAATTTCATGATCTACTTCTCTTGGAGGCGGAAGTTCAATCAATTCCTCAAGGAATACGTCAGCGTATTCCTTTAGCCAAGAAGGTCCTTCATGAGACTCTTGCTTTTGATCTAACTTGTTGAGTTTGATCAGGTAAACGGGTAATCCTTTTCTGACTCCTTTTATGATCAGAGATACTTTGGCTAATTGGATTCTTGGCACTCCTGCCTCACCTTGAGTTGTGACAAACTCCCTTTCAGAGTTTCGAAAGGAAACTTGACCCTTTCCATAGTGGATGTGGGCGTCATTAGGCTTAAGCTAATCCATCCCGAGTAGACACTCATGGATACCTAAATTCATGACTCTGAATTTGACTGAGGTTTTCTTTCCTCCCAGAAAGAATTTCTCCTTAGCAGTTTGCCTAGTACAAGTTACCTCACGACCGTTTGCCAATTCCACAAGCAGGGTAGGTGCTTCTACTGTGGCTATTCCTAATATTTTTGCACATGCTGGTGAGATAAAGGAATGTGTACTGCCACAATCAATGAAGGTTTTGAAACCTTTACCTTGATAGTCCGACGGTGTTTGAATCACCGAGAACTGGCGATTCGGCCCTTTCTTGTGTAAAGTGGCATGGACTGTCGCTCTTTCGAATTCTACTTCCATAGTCGGATCTTCCTCTTCTTCTTCTTCGCATCTATGCCTATTGGCAATGCAGGCAGTTCTTCCTCTTCCACGGGTGGCGGCTCCTTGACTGCGGCTTGCACCTTGGAAAGGCATTTGACGATGTCCCCCGCTGAGCTTGGGACATTGCCTCTTGAAGTGACCGAGTTCGTTGCAGTGAAAACATCAGAGGTTTTGGCCATTACTTTGAGTAGGAACAAATTTGTTGACGTTATTTGTCCTTGCTTTCTTCCTTTGTCCCTGATTGTGACCTTGAACTCTCTTCACTTGAGGTCTAAATGCTCCTCTATTCGGGTCACTATAGGACCAAGTTTTGTTACCCCTTGGTCTAGCTTGCACCTCCTGAATTATAGGCGCCGCGCGAATGAGTGCATCCTGCAGATCTGACGGACGCATAGATTTGAGATGGGTATTTACGGGTGGATTTAAGCCTGCACAAAATTTGGACACCTGCTGCATCATTTCCATCTGTGGCGCATACTTTAAAAGTGAGACGAATTTAGAGTAGTATGCGTCCAGAGTGAGTCCTAACTGTTTTAGCTCGTAGAACTCATTCATTATCTGTGTACGATATGCACGTGGCAAATATCTCCCCTGCACGGCTTTCTTTAACTTCTCCCAGGTAACGGACCCCTCTGAAGTCCCTTGATCCCTGCACCATTGTTTTCACCATAGTCTAGCTTCGCCGGTGAGTTTTAACTTGGCAAGCATGGCCTGATTGGTAGGTGCAGTACCAGCTGCTTCAAAGTAATCCTCCATAGATTCAATCCAAATTTCAGCATCAAACTGGACGAATCTACCTCTCCCGTCAAACTCGAGTGGCTTTATCTACTTGAGGAGGAACTTCTTCTCCTGGGTCACAGCAGTACTTGATGTAGGGGGCGAATTTGGAACCTGTACCTGGGGTTGTGCCTGGATAAATGTTTTCTTAACGTCATTATATGATAATTGACGTTAGCTTATCTTTAGTTCAGCTATCTCGTAAATCATGAAGCTACTTAACTTTTTAACAACTCTGATGCACAGCCAGATATTGATAAAAGAAGTCTTTATTTATATTTACATGGGTGTAGCCTTATACAACATCTCGTGTGATGATAATCCAATCATTACATTCAGTTTGGGGAGAACAACGTTGTATTGCATTTGTCTACAGGAACTGTGTAGTAGTATGGTTTTGGGTTATGGATCTTTAGGAATCGATAATTCATTGGAAGTTCAGGATACCCTTTTCATTGGAATCCATACTTCTCATGGCGGCCCAATACTTTAATCCTATCGGCTGGGATTACACGGGTTACTTTCTCATATACATATGAGTTCATTTCAACCCTCCGACCTTGAATATGTAAAGTCGAATTTACGTGAGCTTCCACAAAAATGAACAGCTTCACGACTTTCAAGTCTTCCAACCACTTGATCCTCTTTAGGTTGGTCTGTAGATAAGCGAACCGGTGGGCAGCTATGTAGTAGATTCCTGAAGACCCCGTCCATCTTCGTTCTATGTATAAAGGTGATGGATTATAAATCTGCTCCAGGATGTTCATCATCCCAATTCTTTGTCTATAAAGCGGAGAATGCATTGCAGTCATAAACATGACCCGAAACACCAAAAACTTGTTCCACGCTTCATAGTTCTTCAAGACAGCATTGAAGATGAGAAAATGCTTGGACAGCAATAATTTCTTTATTTCATTTTATTGAGATCTCATAAAACAATTCTGTTGTTGGTCGGCTCTGATACCAACTGTAACGTGTCCCCTAGTATCATCCAGGACACGTCTTGGCAGTCCATTGGAAAGGATGTCTAGAAAGCTCCGCCTGGCACTTCCATGGAATGTTACGGGTTTTGCGATCTAGCTGTTCTCGCGTCTGCCACGTAGCGGAAGTATCCTGGCCGTTCCCACTTAGGATCAACCGGAATTAGGGTTTTCCTAATGGGTCACTAGCTAACAGCAACTAGCATCAGAACCGAGCGAACTACTTTACGCAAAAATGCCAGGTCCGAAGCGGATTCATGCTGCACTTGGTTCAAGGAGAATGGGAAACGAGAGGGATGCAAAGCTCAACCTCTCTGCCATAAGGCATAGTCCCATTCGGTTCCCCTAAAACAACGTAAATCGGATAAGACGTAACTCTAGGTCATTGTTCTCATTATTCTTTTTGATGATGATGATCATTCCGCTGTTCTTCGAGATTTTTGAGAAAAGTTCCCGGCTAACCGGGACCACCCAACCGTAGGACGGACCCATGGCCCATCCTCCGCACTTTCCTCGGTTTGTTTTAGTTATGTAATTATCTAACACATTAATTTGACATATAACAGTCAGCTTCTTTAATTAATCTTGTTAAGCACGGGTTCCTTCACGTAATCTTATCACGTGACATATAAAAACAATATCAAGCAAGTTCTTTTAACATCTCATCATTTTATCTTTGAATTACAAGAAGTTCCACCCGTAGGCTTGTCCATAATCTGCCCGAAGGCTAACCACTAATCTCCAGGGATCACTATTCCAAGCTTCCGCCCGTCAACTAGTATACGGGCCTCGAGATCCAATCCCGAGTCACATTAGCCTCTTCTACAGGACCCGAAAGGTGAGGGATTTACGGCCAGAGCCCCCCCTGGCACCCAAGCGTCCTCCTGCTCCAAGTAGAACTCAACGGAGAGACCTCTCGCGGCGGGTTCGGTCCACGTTCCCGGTGCGGTCAACAACCCCCTTGGTTAGGGTCAGGTAGGCAGTCAGGGTAACTGAAGCTGCCTCTCCCTTCAGGCCTTTAACCTGAAGTATAGGTACTTGTTTAATTTGTAATTCATAATTCAAACAGAGCCCTAATATCTCTAGTAAGCACAAACATTTCCATTAATCAACCCAGTTGTATGGCAAACTGCTAAGGAAGTATTCCTTCCTTTTTTCCTTGTGAATCAATCACAAAATGATTTCATACATGTTACACAAGTCCTGCGATGGAATAATCTGTTAGATTCTTTAGGTTGACGTATGTCAGGCCTAGGGTTTCTTCATTTAGGGACAAACCCTAGTTTCTTATCTTTATGAAATTATTGTCCTTACGGTAAGGAAAGTAGTCAAGTGTTAGGATATGAATGTTTCTATGTTTAGATTGGTTCGGTTAGCTTGTGGAAGGTAATCTTACTTGTTTTGTCATGGTTTTACTATCCTTGTGACAATTAACTTTCCCAATCAATTCAGTTTAATTTGGCATATAGCATAAATGCCAAGATGATACAAAGGCGACAATACTCCTTGGGACAAAAGGCCTAGCTAAGAATTTAGTGTATACACACTTTATTAGTTCCAAGTCCTCAAATAGTAGGGGAAAAGTGTTAATAGAGTGTCATCCAACAATTTCCCATTATATTTTCTTTTCAAATGAGTTCGTATATCTAATTTTTATACTTGTTAATTCCTAACATTTAACTTCCGTTTTCTTTAAAGATGAACTCATGCCAAATAACAACAGTTGCCTTGCTAAGATATGCAACTAGCAAAGATAACTCCCTAATAATTTGAGCATCGAAGAAACCTTCCATGAATTTAGCTATTTTACCATGATTCGTTGCGAAAGGAATAAGAATAATGGTGCAAGATATAATTTCTACACTTTAGGAATATATTACTATAGTAAATGGTTAATCTTACCTATAATTTTATAATGCTTGATGCAATTTGAAGAAAGCTAATTTGTATACATTGTCATTCATAAGCTAACTCCTTCGTTAAAAATAACTCGACACAAATATATCTTTCCTTAACAAATTTTCTTTGCATGATTGACTTAAAACCGAATTAACATCAAGAAGAAAAACCTGGCTTTGAGGTGAGATATCCACATGGATACCGGGAGATGACCCTCCCGCAGCTACACCTTGGACTTTCTTGGGCGGCATCGTAGTTTGAATGTGAGATAGCCTTTTTCTTTTTCTTCTTGGAATTCCACCGTCTTCTCCTTCCTTTTTCCCACTCTTCCTCCTTCACTCCCTCTTTTCACTCTCTCTGCTTCCCTCCCTATCTTTTATCTCACGGCTATATTCTTCCTTACAGGATACCATACGAGGCCATGATGATGACTTGGATTTTTAGGACATGGGAGTGTGTAGAGACCGGCTTGTTTGATAAGACTAAGAACACAAAGCTTAGCTACGAGAGCACTTGCACAAAAAGATTTAAAAAGTGAGTGAAGGAATTTATGCAAGAAAATGGAAGTCTGCAAGGTAGCCTAAGGACAAGGTAGGCTTATGGGTGTGACTTGAATAGTTTAAAGAAAAATCCGGAGGGGAAAAGGGCAAGGGCTTAGGGGGGGAAATTAAAACCCGGGGGGGGGGATAATAAGGGCTTTGGAGGGATTAAAAATCTGGAGGGAAAAACAAGGCTTAGGGGGGGGATTTAGAACCCCGGGAGGGGGGGGGGAGAATAAGGGGCTTAGGGGGGGGATTTAAAACCCCGGGAGGGGGGGAGAATAAGGGGCTTAGGGGGGGGATTTAAAACCCCGGGAGGGGGGGGGAGAATAAGGGCTTAGGAAGCCCACCTTGGAACCTTCCAAGGCTTTCTGGAAGGGCCACGTGTGGGGGGGGGGGGGGGAAATAGGACTGACGGCGTGATGGCCAGGTGGCAGGGCCTATGAAAGTAAGCGGGGTGCTAGGAGGCGGGTGCTGACTGGCGCAACAACCCACAGCTCCTCAAGACGGACTGGCGATTGAAGAATGGCGATGTGGTGGAGGCAGATGCTGGCGACTCGTCTTCCTCCTCGGCTTGGTGTTATGGCGGCACGGCCTAGCCTTCCTCTGCCCAGCAGCCCCCCCTCCCCTCGTTTAAATAGTGGAGGGAGGGGGATCTTCTCCTCCTGCGTGTCGACACGCATGTCCTCCCTCCCTCCACAGGCTCCACCAAGGAGCTTACAACTCCTTCTATTTCCCTCCCCCTCTACCTCGTCCGTCGGCTGGAGGGATAAGGGGGGAATAAAAAAATTTCAAAAGTCCGATTTATTTTTTTTCCCACGCGAAATTTTACAAGGAGAGGGAGAGGGAGGGAGAGAAAGAGAAAGAGAGAGAAAGAGAAAGAGAAAGAGAAAGAGAGGGAGAGGGAGGGGGAGAAAATGAGAGAGGAAGAGAAAGAGAGGGAGAGGGAGAGGGAGAGGGAGAGGGAGAGGGAGAGGGAGAGGGAGAGGGAGGGAGAGTGCATTCTCTCTCTCCCTCTCCCTTTTACTTTTATAATTTGTGTATATATATTGAGAGAGGGAGAGGAAATGAGAGAGAAAGAGAGGGAGAGGGAGAGGGAGAGGGAGGGGGAGGGAGGGGGAGGGAGGAAATGGAAGAGGAAGGGGGATGAAATGAGAGAACGAGAGAGAGGGAGAGAGAGGGAGAGAGAGAGAAAGAGAAAGAGAAAGAGAGGGAGAGGGAGGGGGGAGGAAACAAGAGAGGGAGAGAAAGAGAAAGAGAGGGAGAGGGAGAGGGATGGGGAGGAAATGAGAGAGAGAGAGGGAGGGAGAGTGCATTCTCTCTCTCCCTCTTCGTTTTGCTTTTATAATATGTGTATATATATTGAGGGAGGGAGAGGAAATGAGTGAGAAAGAGAGGGAGAGGGAGGAAATGGGGGAGGGAGGGAGAGGGGGAGGAAGGGAGAGTGAGAGGGAGGAAATGGAAGAGGAAGGGGGATGAAATGAGAGAACAAGAGAGAGGGAGAGTGTATTCTCTCTCTTCTTAATTTAATTTTTGTATAATTTGTATATAATGTGAGAGGGAGAGGGAGAGGGAGAAAGAGAGTGAAATTAAAGAGAGGGAGAGGGAGGAAATGGGAGAGGGAGGGGGAGGAAATGAGAGAGAAAGAGAGGAAGAGAGGAAGAGAGAGGGAATGAGAGAGAGAGAGGAAATGAGAGAGGGAGAGTGTATTCTCTCTCTTATTTATTTATTTTTTGTATAATTTGTATGTAATGAGAGAGGGAGAAGAAATGAGGGAGAGGGAGAGGGAGAAAGAGAGGGAAATTAAAGAGAGGGAGAGGGAGGGGGAGGAAGAGAGAGAAAGTGAGAGAGGGAGAGGGAGGGAGGGAGAAGAAATGAGAGAAGGAGAGGAAGAGAGCCAAAGGAAATGAGAGAGGGAGAGGAGAGAGAAAAAAAAGAGAGAATGAGAGGAGAGAGAAAAAGAGATAAGATGTTAAACATAATAGGAAAATAGAGCAAGAGAGGATATGACCCCTACACGACATCCACATCTGTGCAGGACATCAACCGCGACTGGCCCCTGCAGCGTGAGGCCTCCTCTGTGCCCTACTGCAAAACGCAGACGAGCTTGCTATACCATCACATCTCCTCGCCTTCGACGTCCACATCGATATTGTCTGCAACCTTCAACAAAGAGAGCCCGGCATGGATCAGAAGCTGGTGATGATTCAAACAGTCCTGACAGCACTGTCTTACTGATAAGATTGCCATCAAGACGAGTGTCGCATGCACACAATCACTTCCTTGCGGAAGTACTTTCATGAGTGGTTTCAAGTTATATCTAGCAGAACAAGCTCCTTACAAAGGTCAATCCAAATCAAAGGCTCTTCCACAAGGCCTTTCAATTGAGTCTCTCATCAGAGGAGAATACGAGACTATGGAGACATGTCCAAAGTGTGGTGCTCACAGGTATCGACAGGACTTGCAAGGGCAAACCATCCCTCAAAAAGTTCTCAGACACTTTCCGCTCATCCCCCGCATAAACCACATGTTTCGTACGTCTTGCATGGCGAGCTTGACAATGTGGCATACACAAAATAGATCTACGGATGGAGTTCAACAAAGATCAGCGGATTTGCATGCATGGAGCCACATTGACTCAACCTTCCCAGACTTTGCCTGAGAGCCAAGGAATCTTTGGCTCAGTCTTGCAATGGATGGCGTGAACCCATTCGGTCTCCACTCAACTTCTTACAGTGTGTGGCCTATAGTCCTTGTCAACTACAATATCCCTCCATGGATTTCTACGAAGAAAGGACATCTCATCCTTAGCTTGCTCGTCCTAGGCCACTACAAAGTAAAAAATTTGGACGTGTATCTTCGTCCATTAGTCAATGAGCTTAAGATTTTGTGGGAGGAGGGGGTCACCATGCAAGATATGAGCAGGCGTGATGGTCGACGGTCAGCCAATATTCGAGCCATTCTCATGTGGAAGATGCAAGACTTTTCGGGATTGGGAGAGTGCTCAGGTGAGCAGGCCCCCGTTCTCGCTGGTAATATCTATATTTTATCTCATTAAACCAAGTATTCACTAGGTCATGGTGTTAGAACAGGTCTGGTTATCTTAGGTTATCATGTATGTCTATTGTGCGGGCCACAATTAAACTCTCGAAGGTCACAAACCATGAAGAAGATGGTATATTAAGGACACGGTGCTTTCTTGCCGGAGGATCATGAACTCAGGGAAGGTTTCCTTGGACGACCTCCAACACGTATGAACGCCGCAAGCTGGTACGAGCTGAAAGTGATCCACACGGAATCACATCCAAATGGAATGTGATGGTTCTCAGTTTTCTACGAGTTGCCATATTGGACCCACTTATAGGTCAACCACTTATTGGATCCCATGCATATTTTCAAGAATGTGGGCAGCTTATTATGGGACCACATCACAGGAAATAGAGACACTATAGGGGCACGAATGGATTTGAAGGAGGTAGGTAAGATGGAGGCGCTTTGGCTGCAGTCAAGTGCTGATGGTCACGTGTAGCTTCCTTGCACTCCTTGGGTTTTGTCCACTAAAGAAGAGCGCATTGTGAAGCAAGTAATCAAGTCTATCCGCACTCCGACGGGTATGATGCATTCTCTCAGGTCCGCATTTTCTAAAGACGACTAATTATCACGGCTAAAATCCCATGACTCGCATAAGATATGTTAGGTTTATACTACGAATGGATTGTAATTAGCGTGGGCATTTTGCTATTTGGAATGTAGCCATTATTCATAATGCTTTCTCATTTATGGCAGTTTGTACTACCGATCGCGATCACAAGATGTCTTACTCCAGAAATACACGGGGCCATTTACAGGTTGTCGTCTTTGGTGCAATGGATCTCACATAAGGAGATTAAGATATCCTCTATTGAATCCGCGAGGCAAGGAGCAGTGGAGATGATCTGTCTCTTTGAGAAATACCTGCCCACCAGCATGCTCACGATACAAAATCCACCTTCTTGTGCATCTTGTGGATGAAGTGGAGATTGCTGGACTTGTCCATACGCGATGGATGTTCTTCTTGGAGCGCTTCATAAAAACCCTGAAAGGCTTTGGGCCACTCTCACTCATCAATTGTTTGATGTAGACCCATGGGTTGTTTATATAGCCCCAACATATTAGGGTTAGGGTTTTCCCTTCCCCTCAGGACCATTCACACTCAGCTACCCTTATCCTCTCTAGCATAAGGAGAGTTCACATGCTTACACTCTCTCAAAGGTGAGAAGGATCGAAGCTTGCTTGGAAGAGCTTAGGCGGGAGAGTAAGAGCATGAACAAGAGAGACACAAAATGGGAACTCCAACAGCCACAATGTGACTAGGCCTTCCTTTATTCAAACTCTCACTAAAAGAATAAAGAATAAAGTGACGGTGATGGGCACTCGCCACCTGCAGTGTGCAGTTGCGAGTACTATCATTGTAGTAAAACACAGGTGGCTAGGTAGAGGCACCTTTATCCCCAACAACCTCCCTCTTAAAGGCAAATCTGCACCATTGAGGAGTGAAGAGAAAAAAAAGAGAGAGTACAAAGTAGACATGTACAACAGGATGAGGAAAAATGTCATCTCATCCAACGGCCATCAATCTCCTGAGGAAGGCAAAGCGCTCAATAGTGAGGCTTTTCATGAGCAGATCTAGAAGATTTTTGTCAGTGGAGATCTTGACAAGGTCAACAGACTTTTCCTCCACGACCCCATGTATGAAGTGATACCTCACCTCAATGTGTTTCGTCTTCACATCAAAGGCTAGATTCTTGGCTAGGTGAATAGCACTCATAGAATTCGAATGCAGCATAGGTATAGCATCAATCCGAGGGTTATGAGCTAAATGGGAAAACCATATGGCCTCCTTGAAAGCCTCAGTGTCTGCAACATACTCCGCCTCAGTGGTAGATAGAGCCGTACAATTTTGAACTCTGGACATCCAAGGGACATCACCTCCAACATAGATGAATACATAGCCAGAAGTGGACTTCCTACTATTGGCATGTCCTGCATAATCGGAGTCTATGTACCCCACAACTCTTGTATCCTCTGGCTGCCATAGAAAATACACATATTAGCTATGCCCTTCAGGTATCTAATGATACCCATCATGGCATCCCAATGCTTTTTTCCAGGTGTAGCCATATAGCGTGCCACAACAACAATTGCAAAGGCAATATCTAGACGAGTGGCTATCATGGCATATATTATATTAAACTGCCCATGGTTGATGCATAAGGGATCTTGGCCATCTCCGCCCTATGCTCATCTGTCTACGGACAATGTCTATGGAAAAATCGGCATGTGAGACCTTCACATAAGAAGGTAATGGATAGCCAATAGGCTTTGCATCCTGCATGCGAAAACACTCAAGGACTTTATGAATGTACTCTCTCTGTGAGATGTAAAGTAGTCCCTGATGCCCGTCACACTTAACGCCCATACTAAGAATATGAGAGGCTTGTCCCAAATCCTTCATCTCAAAGCTCTTCTTCAGCATAGATTTAAGAGCATCAAGCTCATCATGAGCTTTCCTTGCTATCAGTATATCATCCACATAAAGTACTAAAATAAGCAATGAGCCATCACGGGCTTTCTTTGTGTAAAGATACTGATTCATAGCACTCCTACTGTAGCCCTGTGACTGCATAAAGGCATCAAACTTATGATACCACTCGCTAGATGCCTGCTTCAAGCCATAAAGACTTTTCTTCAACTTGCACACTAGGTGCTCCCTACTAGGTTCTGCAAAGCCTTTAGGCGACTCCATGTATATCTCATCATGAAAATCCCTATGCAAGAATGCAGTCTTGACATCCATGTGATACACGTCCAAGTTAAGTTGCGTGACTGAGGCCAAAACCAAGCATAGGGTGTTTATCTTGACCACATGAGAAAAGATTTCATCAAAATCAACTCCGTGCTCCTATTTACAACCCTTGGCAACAAGTCTTCCCTTATAAGCCAACTTGGGGTTTCCACGGGTACTTTTCAACTTGTACACCCATTTGCACGTCAAAGTCTTATTGCCCTTAGGCAATGCAACCAAATCCCAAGTCATATTCTTGTGTAGGGAGTCCATCTCTTAGATTGCATAGTCGTCTTCCAACAGTGATTGTCACCCCTGTCCATAGCCTCATCATAGGTAAGAGGCTCTCATACATCTGTAACTAAGACATAATGTATCGAGGGCTCAAATCTATCATGTGAATGTCTATCTCTAGTACACTGTCTCACTGCAAGCTCTACTGCTTGTCCAACACCCTGGCCAGGTGTACCAACCACTACTACTGTAGGCTTTCCCACTAGCTATGCAGGAGCATATGGCTCCTCTTGGAATATAACCATGCGTATCTCTACCACCTTCTCAAGCTGCTTATGCATCTTGTCTTCATGGAAGACTACATCATGGTGGGCTGCGGATGACTTTCCACACCTTTCGACCCCATAGAATGTAACCCATCTCTCTTACATCTCCATAGCCAATGAAAATGCATTTGATGCTCTTAGGATCCAGCTTGCTATGCTTATCCTTGGGCACATGGCAGAATGCCTCACATGCAAAGACACGTATATGCACATCAGATAGAGGTTTTCCAATCCATACCTCCTCTACAACCTAGAAATCCAAACTACTAGAAGGTGATCTATTTATGATATGCACAATTGTATTGACTGTCTCAGCCCAAAAGCTCTGTGGTAGGCTTGCATGGCTAACCATATTGCGTAAATGCTCCTTGATGATTCTATTCATCTGCTCAGCCAAACCATTCTAGGGTGGGATATAGGGAGGCGGTCAACTGACGCTTAATACCCCTCTCCTCACATAGCTGCTCAAAGGCACATGACACATATTCTCCCCCATTGTCAGTCCTAAGGCATTTTAGCATATGCCCAGGCAGGTTCTCAACCAATATAAGCCATCTCTGAAACAGAGCCAAGACATCTAATTTAAGCTTTATGGATAATCCCAGACTTTATGCAAAAAATCATCAATAAATGTCACGAAATACTTTGCACCACCCATAGAGTGACAAGGCATGGGCCGATAGACATCCGAATGTACAAATGCCAAGGGCTCACTCATGTGTGTCCTACCAGACTTCTTATGCATATTCCTAGTCTATCTGCCATAAAGACAATGCTCACATGAATCAAAACATGCATAGTCAAGGAGCGGTAAGTACTGCAATCAAAAAAGCATTTTCATTCCCTTCAAGGACATATGGCCCAAACGGGCATGCCAAAGAGATACATGTGGGATGGAGCCCACTGACAAAACATGATCAATAGAGGATTTATCAACTATAAGAGGATAGAGGCTACCAGCCTTGGCATCTCTAGCAAGCACAAGTCTGCCACATGTGATCTTCCAAGTAGAACCCCAAAAAGATACATGAAACCCAGCATCATCAAGCTGCCTTGCAGACATAATACTATGTGTAAGTGCACGTACATGACATACATCTTGTAATAGAAAAGTACTACTAGTAGAGAACTGCAGCCATACATCCCCATCAATACCAACAATAGCAAGTGACCTTTCATCACCAAAGCAAAATGAGCCAGAGACAGTGTGGTAGGAGTGGAACCACTCACAGCAAGGTGTAACATGAAATGAAGAATCAAAATCCAAAAGCCAGCATTGCGCATACATAGCATGAACCTCAGTCAATGGCGTAGCATCACAATAACTAGCTGCAAGTATGTACTCCCCATAGGAGTCATCAATCTACATGACATTTATCTCCTATATTTTTACATTGGATTTCGCAGATACCATGCTACCATCAGAGGACTTTTCCTATACTTTTTCTTTCCCCTTATCTTTGTGCTTTTCATTGCGAAACTCATGACACTATGGGTGTATATGACCTACCTTGCGGCAATGATGACATGTCACATTAGCATTTCTCACACGAGACTTGCTATGCGACTTACCATGTGACTTAGACCTAGACTTCTACGAGTCTCTGCCACGTCCATACCCATGGTCATTCTTACCATCTCTTCCTCTAATAGTCAAAGTATGTGATGCATGAGAGGCATCCAAGTTCTTACAGTTGATCTCTTTTTGCAGAAGAGCACTCTCTACATTAGGCAAGTTCAAAATAGTAGTAGGAGCACATAAAGCAGTGTAGAATACATCCCATGACTCACTCAGAGTCCCAAGCAGAAACAATGGATTAACTCTCCTTCATGCGCAGGTCCATAAGTTACTTTAGCCAATACATATGACTTCCTAGACTTTTCTTATCATATAGATTCATGATTTTATCCCAAATCTTCCAAGCACTCTGTGCTTCCTCAACCACATTGTAATGTACCTGTTTAGTGAGAGACAAGATGAGGGTGGGCTTCCATAACTCATCAAGCTCATTCCATTCGTCATCAGTCATAGTTTTAGGCTACTCGCCATGCATCAGTAAGACATCCAGAGCATATGAGCGGTCAAGTATCCAATGATAGCATCCAATGTCATGAAGGCAATCCAAAATAAATATCTATGACAAGCTAAATAAAGACCAAAATAAGCTCCAAAATATCCAAAGTCAAGCCCAAACAAAGTTCCAGTAGCATTCGATTCCAAACAATGTAACTAGCATGTGTAGGTAACATAAGCATCAAGCATGTACCAACGGGTCATACATAGACCATAGATATAACCTCTGTCACAAAGCATGCCAGTGTAGACCAATGTCAAGTAAATATCAACCAATACAGAGCTCAAACAAGGCTCAAAATACATTTCAGAAGCATTCAAATCATTTACTTGTCATGTGAAACACCTGGGAAGCACCTGTGAGCAGAGCATAAAGTGACTAAATAAGCTTCAGCCCTAGAGTGCACAATAGTGATTTATTGTGTAAAACTGAGTATTTCAAGCCAGTAAAGTAGTTCCAAATGATGTCCAATCAAAGAGCATACATTCTCCAAACATTCGGGGACCACTCAGAACCAACCAGACATAATCGGGCATCAAATGACCATGTAGCATAAGTATAAAGTGTAATGACACGAGGTTGACCTATTTTGGGCTACCTGTGAACTGGGTAAAATATTCAATGGCTGAGAAAATTCAGCCCCAAATGCATCTCACATCATAGGCATATATTTCCCCAGCATTTGGGGAGCATTCAAGACCACAACTGGGCATCAAATGTCAATGCCAAAGTGATCCAGACATAACATTCTAATGTAGCACGGTTGTGGGCTACCTATAAATTGTGTATAATAGTCCCAAACCTAAAGTAAATCACATTATTGCTTAATGCCAAGGCTCCGGATAAAATGCCAAGCATAAACCAAGTGTATAGTGCCCAAATGAGACTGCGAATGAGTGCCAAGGGAGGGCTAAAGTAAAAAATGATTTTTTTTTGCAGTCCCTTCCTAGTGTACCCTGCAAACTAAAATAAACACTCAAAATATTTCTTTAACACCTCTGAAGAATGCCCTGAGGGTGCCCAAATGGGCAGGGTAGGTGCTCCGAAAGTCGGGGAGTGACAGGAGCTCGAGAGAGTCGGCTATGGATGCCGGGAAGGAGACCCAATGAGTGTAGGTAATCAATAGGAAGTTGAATGAGTTAGAGATCAAGCTCAAATGCTCAAGAAACCATGCTCTGATAGCAGTTGAAAGGTGAGAACGATCAAAGCTTGCTTGGAAGAGCTATGGCGGGAGAGCAAGAGCAAGAAAGAGAGAGACACAAAATGGGAATTCCAACAGCCACAATGCATGACCGGGCCTTCCTTTATTCAAATTGTCACTAAAAGAATAAATAATAAAGTGATGGTGAGGGGCGCTTGCCACTTGTAGTGTGTGTAGTGGCAGGTACTGTTAGTGTAGTAATACTGATGCCAGGAGGCATATTCCACGGTGGATTCCGTGAGGTTTTACGGTGGATTCGGTAAACTTTGATGATCGGGGCTCATACACAAAGTGGATTATTTGTGCGCGAAGTTGATGGGGACGCCTGTCCTTTTCAGGCGTTTCATTAATTTAGTGTGTACATGGGTGATTCCATAGCGGGTGATTCCGCAAAATACATATTAAATTAATAAACGTTTATGAGTTTAGAGTGCGCACTCGTAATAAATTAAGGTTAGGATTTATTTCTAACCAGTTGATTTATTTATGTAGCTGAAAACTGCTAGGTATTCACTTTTGTCGGTTTAATTGTATTATTTTACTAACAATTGTGAATGCTTCAGTTGATGTGTAGAGATAGCAGCAGTGGCGGAGGAAAGCATTGGAGTCTAGCGAGTATTCCACCTTTGGATTATATTTTGATAGGCGCCATGCCTATATTTTGTTATGTCTATCGAGACATTGATTATTGATTATTATTTTGTATGCGCCTATGCGCACGGATATGTTATTTCTATTTGGACATTATGTTGGGTGTGCCAGACTCTATGGGCACCGTCCATTAGCTTTATTTCCTATTTTTGTAGAAAGCAAACTCAAAAGCTAAAAGCTTGTCATATTTTTGTAAATTGGGCTATTATTGAGCATGAAGATGGAAATATACATAAAATACATGCTTTGTGAAGCACTCACACAAGGCATGGGGGGAGATTGAACCCAATTGGTCTCTTGCTTCTTGTCGTTCATACATTTACATTGTTTTTTGTGCAAAAAGGTAGAGTTCATTGTTCTTGGGGACCTTCCGGGATTCACTACGTGAGCATACTGTGTCTGATCTGCGTACCAAATACACGGGTGGCTAGGTAGAGGTGCCTTTACCTTCAACACTCTCAACACAAGCTGCAACAAAGCATAAGTTCACCCAATTAGGAATTAGATTTAGTGCATAGCAAAAGTCATTGGCCACTCTCAAGCAAAGGAAAGAAAGAGTAATGTTAATGCCTCAAAAGCATTTAAAGATGCAATCCTACAAGCACTCAAACTGGCCCCTTGAGACACCATACTACAATAGCTACTTAAAGTTGTTGAAGCCTTCCTGGAAGGCCTCCTCCACTATCACTTGTATGCTCCCAAGCTTTAGATGAGGGTCTCCTCATATCTTGTTGGGGATGCACCAAGCGGTGTGTTTCGTAAGGCTTTGAGAGTCAAGAGATATAAAGAGAGATCTGTTAGGATTGATGATGGTAAAGGAAAAATTATTAGAGATGAAATGGACATTGCAAGATCATTCACCAAATATATTCATGCTATTGTTGGTCTAAGGCATGAGCAGCCTGACAATGATCAAGGAAAACTAAGGAAGTTTTTAAAGGAAAGTTATAATTTAATCAGGATCAGTGAAACTACTCTTATGAGTATTCCGTTTTGAGTGGAGGAGTTGAAGTTCATGGTAAATAAATTGGCTAAAGCAAAGTTGCTCGAGATTTTTGGAATACAAGCTAATTTTTTTCAAGTTCTGTGGAATGAATATGCAAATGGCATGTGCTATCTTTTCAAACATATTAGAAGGGTTGATGAGTTCCTCTACATCTCAATTAGGGACTTGTAAAACTCATCATGCGTCACTAGACACGGTCAAGTTGGGTAGCTCAAGATCCTTGACTATGCTCAATGTGGCTTATAAGATTTATGCCAAAGCTCTTGCTAAGAGGATCAAGTTCAATGTTTGTAGAGTGTTACATGCTCGGTAGCATGGTTTTGCATAGGGTCGCAAGAGTCGTGATGCTATCCATCAATTTTGCACTATTATCCAAGTCGGAGTTCTCGTCTTCATTAATATAGACTTCAACAAAGCATATGATATGATCAATTGATAGTTCGTTGTAGAGGTAATGGAACCTATTGAATTTGGTCTGGGACTCATAAAGATGGTGAGAGGTATATTTGCAAATGCTTCTATTGTTCCATAACTGAATGGGGTTTGCTCAAATCTCTTTGGGATAAGGAAATCTATTAGGAAAGGGTGCCCCTTGGCCCGATTTAAGGAATTTGAACTTGAAGATTAGACAAGGGCTTATCAAAGGTCTCCCTATCCCTAGGAGGAACCATTTTGTCACTCAATTCTTTGAAGATGACAATTCCAATTTAGTGAAAATAGAAGAGCAATTTGTGAAGGATTTGCTAAATGTGTACGATAATTTTTGTGAACTATCTAAGTATGTTATCAATGCTACCAAAATAGAATTAGTGCCATTGAGCCTTGATGAGCCTCCCAAGTGGGTGCTTGATCTTGGCTTCAAGAAAATCAAGTAGGGACAACCATTTAGGTTATATTTTGGAAGCCCTTTTGGAGTTGGTATCTCTATGAAGCAAAGTGTAGAGTGGATGATCTTAGAGGCTAAGAGCAATGTTGATGTTGATAGAAGGAAACCCTTGTCCTTTCTTGGTAAAATAGCACTTATAAAGGTCATGTTGGCTTCTTCTACCAACTTCCTTACAATGGTACTAGACTTTAGTCAATGCATATGACGTCATGTTGAGAGGTTTTTTGCTAGCTTTCTCTAGAATAAGAAAGGGGGACAAAAAAGATGGAGGTCTATTCCTTGGAATCAACTTACTAGCTTGAATATGAAGGTGGACTAAGGGTCCCTAAACTTAGTGTTAAAGCTATTTCAGTGTTTTTTTGTAAACTTAAAAGGCTTGATGCTTCTCAACCCTAGACATTCATTCTTAAGATGTGGCTAGAGGAGTTGGTAGAAACAATCTTGGCCTCTGTAGCTAGGTTTGGTATAATACTCTCCTCACTAGGAGAAATATCTGCATTTCCTATTCTCAAGTAGTGAAAATTTGTCTCAAGCATGGCAATCAATATCAGAAGTGGGAATTCTTGAGGAGATGTAGACTAAAGTTGATTGCATGCTTTCTTTGTTGTCATATCTAGATTCTCTATGCAACAACTAGCTTAGCCTTCTGATGTACATAATAAAATCTATAGCACAACATGGTCGTGTGGGCAGTATTTTTGAGTTGAGTTAAACAACAAAATGCACTCCATAATGGATTGTGGTATTATGGCAAAGTTCAAGTAAGAGAGTCAACAATGGGACATGGATCAGAAGCTATGGTACATGGGATCGAGTGTTTTGGCAACTTGTAATGTATTATCTTAGTGGAGTACTATAGCTTCTTCATGATCATATTCGATGTATAGTAGTTTAAAGTGGTATTCGAATGAGCTAGGGCAACTGTTCAACAAGGTCCATATGGATTTCTAAAGGTAGATTTCGAGGAAAGATGGAAGGATCTACGCGACACATTTGTCTTATCAAGTCATTGTAAATGGGTGCATGACTTTTTTGTTAAAATTTCCATGAAAAAAAAGTCACAAATACTCATTCACCCTTTGCAATACACTTATATGTAATATTAAACAGGTAATCTTCTATCAAAATCCCTGACAATTTTATTGGTGGTATGTTGTGCCATCAACACCTTAAAGCACTCGAGTGTATAATTAAACCAATGTCCCCAACATGGATGAGGGGAGTATGTAGATAGAGGGGTTGATGTTATAAGGGGTGGAGGGTGAGGAGGGCTTGGAGCGTGCATAGCAGACAAGCATTGGTTGGTAAACTAGGCGAAGAGACAAGGGACCAATATATTTTTGAGAATGAAGTGGACTTGTCTTTTTGGTGGAGACCTATATATAGACCTTCGAGTCTAAGCTCAAATATGCCAAGATCTTGACATGGAGCCATAGGGCTGGCGAGATTTGTATCCACTTGCTCAATTTTGTGATCATTTACTTTTAAGGATACTTTAGTATATGCATTTTAATTAACTTCCTTTTTGTAAAGTTATGTTATCGTGCTTTACTTAAATCCTTATATTGATTACCATAACATCATTTTTTGACTATGCTTGTTATCTTTCACGATACACAAAGAGCAAGATGAGTCAAGGGATGACAAATGAGGAGTTGTAGTGAGATCTTTATGCATATGTCTCTAGATCAGATGGCTTGCTTCCAAGATATAGTAGACTAGGAGTTGTCTCAGTCATCATATGGCCATTCTACATGGTCTACCTCAATACGCTTTGATGCTTCAATCTCCAGTATATGTAAAGTTAACACTGTAGACTGTTGAGAAATATGCAATCACATTCATATGTGTCTTTTTGTGTGGAATAACTAGGCAAGGAATATGCATCTCAATCTAAGAAGAGTTGCCTTGATCGCATAGGCAAAATGAGAAAAGTGGTACCATCCTCCAACTATAAAAGAGTGTCTTGACAATCATTTGAATGAAAATGATATTGTACTTTGTACTTTTAGTCTTGTCTCTCTCTACTCAAGATTGTGTTTATGAGTCCAAGATAATCTATCTTGGAATCTAGTTCACTTGAGTAATAGTCAGTATGTCTAGTCTCAATCATCATGTTTCTTGTTTGTCATTGACTTTTGTCCTCCATAGCTAAACCTTGCTCAAGGATCTCTTTCTTGTAACATGGTATCATAGCCCTAGTAAGCTCAATTTATCTTTACATACTACTATTCCAAAACTCGATAACCTCAGTCCACCTCTGTTTTAGTAGAAGTCTTCATCTCCTCACTCTATATTCACTCCACCTCTTTTGACTACCAAAGCCAGCAATACCTACCTAACTTGGAGTTCTTGGAGCTCCTAGATCTCTCCATCCAGGCAAGATCTTAACTACCTTTCTTCTAGGGAGTTCTTCTTGGACTCAACGCACAACTTCTTGTTACATCACTTCATGATGTTGACTACTTAATAACCAAACATTACAAATTTTCTAGTTTGCTGTCCAAAATGCTCCATCTATCTCGCATACAACATGCACTATCTACATGCATTGTGATCAATCCAAGTACCTTAGGGATTTTGAAGGTAATGCTATGGGCTCTCTCCTAAATATTTTGACCTCAAATACTTCACTATGGGAGCTACTAGAAGTAAAACACTAGTCATGCCTAGGAAACCCTAAAGGGAAGTCATAGCCACTTTCACCAAAGCTCATGTTTCACATCATTTTCTCACTCCTCTCAATTCAACCAGTCCATTGCCACTCTTATCCACTACACTACTAAAGTTCCAACAAGATTGCCACATCAAATGAACAAGAAAGGGAAGTTTCAACCATGAAAGTTTAAGCTCAACCAACATAGTATCTTTTGATATTGATTAGTGCTTCCTCGCACTTGTGTCTCTTGTCACATCCAAGAATGCCCTCTTAGAACTGAGCAGAAGCACATTGCTACAGGTTTAATACAGAAAATTCTGTAATAGCAAATATGTGGTTATTTTATGCAGTCTTGCACCCTGTTTGAGAGCAATAGGGGATTGTTTTGGCTATAAGGGATCAGTAGTGCCCAACTAAAGTGTCAAACCAATAGGGGGGTTGCCGCAGACTGCAAACACTCTTTGGGGCTTGCTCTTCAATGCTGGTACTCACTCTTTACCTCTCTAACTAGTTGAAAATGACTACAACACCCTGTAGGAATTCAAGAGAGCTGAAATATGGTCCCCCATCTATTGTATGTCTACAACCACTTCTCCCATGGCACCATACATTTCTTTATCATACATACACATGGTCTACACCATAACTTCATTGCTGAGCATGAAAATGATCATTCCCATGACCATGCCACTCACATATGACAATCATACATGCATTGTTTGTTGCATTCACTATCGTAATTGCATACATGACTACATGTGGCATTGATTCTCAATCATACATCATTGCAAGTACATCAGTGGTACATCAATATGCCATATACACTAGTGGCATAATCCCAAGTACATCAATATGTCATAGACATCAATGGCATCATCATGACATGCCAATTCTCATTGTCCCCAAAATATCCCTACACCTGCAAACAAGTTCGACATCTCTGGATCATGGGGAGATGGGCAAAGTGCCCCCCAGGCCAGCGGTTGTGCACCCTTCAGGGTCTTTGATGGCAAGGGGGGGTCATGGTGCAGAGATCGGATGGCGTAAGCGTGCGTAGTGAGTGTTGGAAGGTCCGCAAGAACAAAAGAACTCTACTTTTTGCAGAAAACTCAAGGTAGAAAGCATGCACGACATGAACAAGAGACCAATTGGGTGCAATCTCCCCCCATGCCTTGTGTGAGCACTCCACAAAGCATGTATTTTATATATTAATCCTCTTCAAGCGCAAATAATAGCCCAAATTACAAAATAGCACACTTTTGACTTTTGAGTTTGCTTTAGTGCTAAATAGAAATAAAGCTAACACGTGGGCGCCCAAGAAGTCAGGCTTACCCAATACAATGTCCAAATACAATTATCATAATTGTGCGCCCATGCGCATACAAAATAATAAATAAATATCCAACGCCTTAACAAATAGGCGCGACAAAATATAGGCGCCATACCTAAGGTATGCGCCCATCAAAATATAAGTGATAACTCGAATTCACGCTATCCTCCAATGCTTTCCTCTGCCACTGCTGTTATCTCTACACATCAACTGAAGCATTCACAATCATTAGTAAAATAATATAATTAAACTGACAAAAGTGAATACCTAGCAGTCTTCAGCTACATAAATAAATCAATTGGTTAGAAATCAATCCTAATCTTAATTTATCACGAGTGCGCACTCTAAACTCATAAACGTTTATTAATTTAATATGTATTTTGCGGAATCTTAATTTATCACGAGTGCGCACTCTAAACTCGTCGAGTGGAAAGATTATCCCGAAGAGGATGCCACTTGGATAGATGAAGGCACTCTCAACCATCAATATCCCTAGTTTATCTCGAGATGAGGACATCTCGATTCCTCTAAGGGGGAGAGAATGTAAAATACCGAACACTACACACATGAACCCCTTTTTAAGTAGTGGGGATAATAATATTGCATTTTGATAAATTACCAGGATAATGGCAAATTTTTCCCCTCCTCAGCCGACTGTCGTGCTGGAAAGGGAGGGGAATAGAATGCATGATAAAGCTCCTCAGTGGAGCTCGCTGCTACTAGTCGCCATGGTGTAGACACATAGGGGAGGAAGGATTACCTCCCCCTTACCTATATAAACTAGGGGGGGATCGCCAGTGGAGGGAGAAAAAAGGAGAAGAGAGGGACACTCTGTAGTTCCGTGAGGAGAGAGAGAGATCGAGGACGGACTCGCTGCTGTTTCCGAGAGTGGAGATGAGGCGCTGATGTCCACCGAAGGCTAGGACGGCATTGCCTCTACTGTCAGGCCACATCCAGCCGCCGTCAAATGCCACCAATTCGGTGTTGTGATTTCCCCCTCCTGCCACGTGTCTTAAAGAAGCTGTAGAAGCTTCTGAGGGGAAGCTTCTAAGGGGGCTTTATAAGCCCCCTTTTCCCCCCAAAAGGACTCAGTCCTTAGAGATCTTATTACCCCCCCTCTCGTGTCTTAAAACCTTCCAAGCCCCCCTTCCTGTGTAACCCGCCGTGTTTAAATTCCCTTGGCCCCCTTCCTTTGTGGCATATTGAAACCCCCCCCCCTCCTGTGTATTAAAAAAACCTCTCCTAAGCCCTTCCTGTGGGCTTGGGATTACTTTTCCCCCCCAATTTCTTCCCTAAGGGCCTTAGGCCCCGTTTTATAGCCTTTAAGGCTACTTTTTCCCCCCTTGGAGTTTCCCCCTTAGGGCATTTTCCCCCATAAAAGGTTACCCCTAAAGGGCCTTTCTTCCACCCTCCCGTGTTTTAAATTTCCCCCCTTTAGGCCTTTTTTATAGCTTTAAGTCCACCCCCTGGAATTCCTCCTAAGGGCCCCCTTAATCTTTTTTTTCTTTCCCCTCCTCGAATTTCCCCCCTTGAACCCCTCAAGCCCTTTTTTCTCGTGTAAATTGAGCCCTACTCGCGGAGGATTTCAACAATGTCCCCTTTCCCGATTTTAGAACCCTTTCCGTGGTTCTTCCCTCTTCCACAAACCCATCCCTTCAAAGAGTCTCCACGAAGGGAAGCAAAAGAAACTTGTAAAGGATGGTGGAAATTAAGAAGGAAATTCGCAAAAGCAGCATCTACAACGGGAAGGCTATACTCGCAATGCCTCCTAAGAAAGCCCAAGGCATAACCGCGGGAGGGTTGTCTCCCAGCATCCACGTGGATATCTCACCCCAAGCCCAGGTTTTCCTTCCTAATTTTTATTTGGTATTCTTGTAATTCAATCATGCAAGGTTAATTGTTGGAAATAGGATATGTTTTTGTCCTAAATGCTCACAACAGAGGAACTTAGTCATTAATAATTTCAATAGAACATGCAAAATAAAGGAAGCATAAATACATTTCTAGCAAATAGCTTTATGCATTGAAATGAACTAAAAATTAGATTAATGTCCATTAAAATAGTATACTTCGTTTAAGCCTAGATGTATAAACTACATTTCGCACTATTAACCCATATCCTCTTTGCAATGAATCATCATGGAAAGTGCAAAGCATGAAATGATTCTTACAATGCATGAATCTAGGAAATTATCGTTTGTCCACTGCATAAATTATCAAGAAAAAGGTTGCTTGTTTAGCATGAATTTTGTTCGCAAAGTTATAAGAAGATTAGTTGGAATTAACCTAACCTATGCCTGACCTTAATCGATAAGTTAAGGTTGAAAAATTAATTTACCCATAGACAACGAGTCATGTGGAAATGATCACGTAATTATTTTCTAGAGTTAACCAAATTGGTATAAACCTAAAACACCTAAACCGCGGAGTACCCATCTAGAAAGAGTTGAATTCCAAGAAATTCACTAGGAAATTAACATGTGACCTAATCGTTATGTATCGCTAAAAACTAAAACTCCTATATCTTAAATACTTGTCCACATTCACTAAATATAGGGATAGTGAGATGTAATTGGAAAGTGAACTAGGGTTTGTCCCCAAGAATCTTACGAGATGGAACTTGGAACCTTAGGTCTAACGACGTCAGCCTAATGTAATCAGGAACAGATTGTTTCGTGACTCCATTCAATGCGACTTGTGCAACAAGTGTGGAGTCATATGATCTTGTGATTGGATCACAAGGGAATGGCCAAATTCTCGCAATGAGGATGGCAAGTCCTTACACAAGTTATCTTGCAAGAGGATGAATAGTCATCCCAATTTAGTATCTTTCTTGAGTAAAGAAGATTTATTGGAAGCTAATGACCAGCCAATAAACTGAAATAACCTATGAACTTAAAGTTTGACCAAGTCGGGTTAATAGGATATGCCCTAACCCAGGATATAGGGGATCTTGCCAAGTTGCAAGTCATCCCAGATCGAGTGTTGGACGCATTCAAAAGGAAGGATTCATTCCTTAGTAGTTTGCCAACAAAAACGATCAATGGAAATGTTTGTGCTTTCTACAAATTTTAGAGCACTGTTTGGCTTTGTTTGATTAATGAATTAAAAGATAAGTGGATATCTATACTTCAGGTTGAAGGCCTGAAGGGAGAGGCAGTTTCAGTTACCCCCGACTGCCTGCCTAACCCTAACCAAGGGGGTTGTTAACCGTGCTGGGCAAGTGGACCAAACCCATCGCGAGAGGTCTCTCCATTGAGCGCTACTTGGAGCAGGAGGACGCTTGGGTGCCAGGAGGCTCTGGCCATAAATCCCTCGCCTTCCGGGCCCTACACAAGAGGCTAACGTGACTCGGAATTAGATCTCAAGGCCCACATACTAGTCTATAGGCGGAAACTTAGATTGGTAATCCCTGTGGATTGCTAGATTGCCTTTGGGTGGATTGTGAATAAGCCTACGGGCTGGACTCTTTGTATTTCAAAGATAAATATGATAACCTGTTAATAAGGAACTTGTCTCATATTGTTTTTCTATGTCAAGTGATAAGATTAAGTGAAAGAACCAGTGCCTAACGGGTTAATTAAAGAAGCTGATTATTACATGTCTAGCTAATGTGTTAGGTAATTAAATAACTAAAACAACCCAAGGAAAGTGCGGAGGATGGGTCATAGGTCCGTCCTACGGATGGGTGGTCTCGGTTGGCCAGGAACTTTTCTCAAGTCACGATGGACAACAGGAAGATCGTCAAAGAAGACGAACAACAAAAGCGTTGACCTAGAGTTATGATTGAACCCGATTTACACTGTTTTAGGGAAACGGAATGGGACTATGCCTTATGGCAGAGAGGTTGAGCTTTGCGTCCCTCTCATTTTCCATTCTCCTTGAACCAAGTGCAGCGTGAATCCGCTTCGGACTTGGCGTTTCTGCGTAAAGTAGTTCGCTTTGGTCCAACGCTAGTTGCCGTTAGAAAATGACCAACAAGGAAAACCCTAATTCAGGTTGATCCTAAGTGGGAATGGCCAGAATACTTCTGCTACGTGGCAGACGCGGAAAGCCCTAGATCACAAACCCTGTAACATTCCATGGGAGTGCCGGGCAGAGCTTTCTAGACATCCTCTCCGATGGACTGCTAAGACGTGTCCTGAAGATACAAGTGGACACATTACAACAAAAAATTATTATCCTTGCTATCATCTAGGTTACATACAATACATGTTTTGACCATATGGATAAATCGTTTCTTGTGGACATCACAAAGATATTTAATCCTAAGTCTTGTGTGAAATATTTGCAATAGAGGTTTTGACCATCTGGCTAAATCTTTTTCCATAAAGATCACAATGAACTTTTATCCTTGTTGTATGTATTTTGCTTGAGGTTTTGACCATCTGGCTAAATATTTTTCTATGGAGACCATAATGAACTTTTATCCTTTTTGTCATGTGAAATACATACAACAAAGGTTTCAATCATTTGACTATGTTTTCTCCTATGGGGATCACAAATAATTGTTATATTTTCTATGGAATGGTATATACAATAGATTTTTGACTAGGTCGCTAAATCTTTTCCTATACACATTATCAATAATTTTAATCATTGTTCTTGTGTTGAATAAATATAGTATAAGTTTTGAACATCTACTATATCTTTTCCCAATGAGAACACACCATGAAGTTTTTGCTTACTCAAAGAGTAGCTAATAAAATAAAGTAAAATCAAGGGCAACTAAAAATAATAGAAGAAAATTTTCTTATTTACTTTAGGGTAGCATAATTCATGAGAAAGTTTATTTTTGGCCCTATGGTCAAATCTATCCCCTTTCTGTACGATGTTTCCATTAATATTTTCTATTATGGAAGTTGGACTCATTCTATCTAATGTTTAAGTGTTTCCCTTGATCAAACCATAGGAACATACATAGATGAAAACCTCCATTGTGTCACTTTGGAAAGATGGCCTATTAAAAAAGTCACCTTTGATGATGGAACATCGCTGCTACAGCAACAATCATACAAGCAATTTATCTCTACAAATGCTTGTTCCAAAAACATGGAAGATACCAATGAAGATTATGTTTCTGCAAAAAAATCAAATTTTTTTCAGAAGAGATTATATTGTATGGTCAATAGAAAGCCTCAAATTATTGCCCCTAAAGGTGCAAACTTAAGGACTTCTACGGACTCCATTTCATAGGTTTCCATGATTGATTGTAGCCAAGAAAAGTGTTGTCAGTTTTCTGATAGAGAAGCAATGCAACAATTATGTAAATACTTTTGGGGATTGCAATTTGAATACCGCACAAACTATGTTTCTGACAAGTTTAAATCATCATGCAGGATTGATTACTTGGGAACAAGGAAGTACAACTTCATCTTCAATGGACAAGTGGTATGTGGAAGGGCATGGTATGAGATTCATGGAATCCCAAAGATATCTTTTTAGAGGTACAAAATTCGTACATGCATTACTCAAATAAAATAATAGCTTGGTAAGGTGAAGATTCTAACATCTTATTAGATAATGTATAATCACCCAAAGAGGTAAAAAATATTAACGATAATCTTAGCAATTGGTGGTTGAGCAAGTCCACTTTGTATCACAGGGCATAATTGTCCTCACATCTTGTGAAACTTTCAAATTGAAACACTAATTTGATTATGCCCGTTAACCATGCCTCAATATATTGCATTATAGAAAGGCATGTTTCAAGGTATAGGTCTCTTATTTTATGCAAACAAGATATGTCCTTTTTCATGTGTGTAAGGATATATGTTCCATGTGTATTTTTAGATTCAATAGACTTTGTTAAGAAGAATGCAGAGCAAATGCCACACAAGAGTAGAACAATGCAAGATGGATCAAGGGAGACACAATTGGTCAACCTAGATGTTTGAAGGCAGCTATAACAGTTGATCGTTTGAAGGCAGCCCGACTCAGAAACAAGGACATGTTTGATTTGAGGCATTGCTTGAGGCCTAGAGCCATAAAAAAAGGAGATTGGGTTCTAGTCTACGACAGTAGTCTAGAGCATCAGCATAGTAGCATGAGAAAAATGGTTCAAAGATGGTTTGGACCATATGAGGTGAAACAGGTTTTTAACAATGCTACCTATGAGTTGGCTGAATTAGACGGGATGGTATTGAGGGTGCCCATTGCTGAAAAACGAGTCAAGATTTTCAAGAGAAGAGAAGATGAAGAGTATGCACTTGAAGCATTGGCAGAAGAAGAGCAGGTAGAAGAAAGTCTAGCAGAAGAAGCAGAGAATATGGATGATGAAGCTGATGGAGAAACATGTCTACCAGAAAATGATGAAGGACTAGACTTGTTTGTGGACTTGGATGATCCTGGATAGTTGGCTCATCGGAAGGATGCGCAGGTTTAGAGGGGGTGGATGTCGTGCTGCTGCGCATCCGAGCCGTAAACACCTCCATTTTTGTTGTGCATCTGTGTTATCTTTTCGCGTGTGTTTTATTGTGTGTGATTGCTACATTATCTACCCGTCCTTTCAGTACCCGCATCCAATCTACATACTCAACTTGTGTGTTTGTGTTTGTGTGTGTTTCAATTTGTATGCATGTTGTATGTGTGACAGAAAAATATGAAAAACTGATGCCAAAGAGTAATATTATGTTGTCAATTACAATTATGAATTCCAAGAAAAGTGCAGGAAATCTGGAATCAAAGGAGGTGGAGTAGAAACTAACATTTAAGCTATGAAGATAAAGGTTGCATGTGAACAAGGTCAACGTAATATGCGGGATAAAGCAGTTTACTATTTACCATAGAGGAGAAGGGTTTATATGCCTTTGCCGAAGACTTTTTGAATGGAGGAATAAAGATTGATTCTTCCCTCCTAAATATGCTAGAATTCGCCATGCCAATGAAGTCAAGACTGCAAAGAAAGGAGGGGATACGGAGAATATGGACATGAGGCGGATGGGGGAGATGAACCAGAGAGCTTTGTGACATCCTTATGGACCATGCTTCCATTGGATCACAACAGAAATCCTTTGCTACATCTGATTTCAAAAGTTGCTTATAAATTGGTGCATTTGATACCATGGATTCATGGGAGAAACCATTGAGGTAGTAAAAGAGAAGGCTTTCCGTTTCGAAAATTGGAGAGAAAGATAAAAAGGTTTGCATCCTCAAAATAGTTTTATTAATGCTAAATTGAGATGGGGGCCCTCAAAATTCAAAAGGGGCGCATTGCTACGAATCTAGGAGGGGAAAAAGCTAAAAAAGGGGGGATTTTTTTTTGAAGGCGCTATCAATGGCGGGCTTCCATTTGAGATGGTGCAGGGCAACCAAACGGCCGATTCTAGTGTAATTTTTGCAGCTTATCGAAATCATTCAAGATCGACAAAGTTTGTGGACTTCAAAATCAATTTTCAGAAGAAGATGCGGCTGAATCTTCTACTGGCCTTCCTCCTCGAAGCAATAGGAAAGGGGGGAAAACATAGGGATTGGAAAAAAACTCTAACGCGAAGGAGATTGAGGTTCCCAGGGAGGAGGACAATTCGGAATTTTTCTGCTATTACTTAGGAGAATTGATCTACTTTTGGAGAGAGGCGGAAGCTCTGTTTAGACGAAGAAAGCATTATCGGCAACAAAGCGGCATCTAACTTCAAGACTTGATCATCTCTCCGCTAACTGGGATCAAAGCAATGAGCTGCAAATTGAGTTGAAGAATGAGGTCAGTCTCTTAATAGGAGTGGCTCTTGAATGTTCTAGAAGTGAGAGGAGATATTAGCCGTTATGGCCTTAAGATAGAGAGTGTGCAAAGACTTGTTCAGTCACACTGGGCATGAAGAATGATACCATTGAGAGCAAACAGGACATTGCAAACTCTGGAGTTGTTTATCTATGCAATTTTGTGGAGAAGATGGTCATCCTAGGATCACATCTTTGCGCGCAAGGATGACTCAGCTCTGCTCTATTATTGATGCTCTGCAAGAAGACGAGATGCTGCCGCTATGACATCATAATAGGCACCATTCAAGAAGATGGCGTAACAGTCGCCTCCTTTCATGCCGACTATTTGACTGATGATTATCTGCCTCCCTCAGGTTGACAACACGCTTCAGATTCCTCTCCATGTTGTTATTGGGGCTTCGTCTTAGTCTGCAATGCGACTTGGTGACCAGCTCTTCATGAGTGAGGAAAGGAGCTAGCTGAAGCCTTTGTCATCATATTTTTGTGGTACTATTATAAGCCTTCAAAGCAGCGACTTGCAACAATCTGAACTGCCTTGCCTTCTCCTTTTTCATATTCTGTTGCCTATAATTTTTTTAGTCTCTGTGAACAACAGAAAGAGATCAGAAAGTCTGAATTTCCTGCAACTGAAACTGTAAGGATTTTTGTGGAGTTTGAGTGTGCTGAACAAGCTATTAAGGCATTGATGAACTTGAACGAGAGATTGATTTTGGGAATAGAGTTGTAGCAACCAGTTTCTATGATGAGGAGAGGTTCAATGTGAATGAACTGGAACTACTTCCTGGAGAGATATCAGCACTGGTGGCTTTTTGATCTGGCTCTCTGAATGTTGTGACTTTCTAGATGTTCAAGGACTTGACAATGCTGTGTTTGGCAGTACAACCTGGAGTCTCTAAGTCTGTCCAATCAAATAACTTGCCGTTGGGAACTTCAAAGGCAACCTTCATATTTGGGATTTAGAGAAGCTGAACATGCCTATAATGGTGAAATAAAACTGTTTGATTTGAAGATGTGTAAAGTTAGATGTGAAACCAGAACAGATAATGAGGTACTACAGATTTTTCTAAACATGGACCTCATGTAATTTACTGGACAAGCAATATAGCAAACTTTGGCATCAGAAATTCGATTTCTTCTTGTTAGCCTCTTTCCTTGTTGCAACTTGAACTCCGTGTTCAGCAGCTCTTACACAAATCTACGACATTTCTGGTGAACCCGACGTGAAAGTGTTGCGTCAGTTTTGAGCAATATGGGAGACTCGCAAGAAGAGATGACAGATGACAATGTCATGAAGCACCTGTTTCAGTCATTTACAACCTATATGCAGCTACCCCTGCTACGAGTTCTATGCCTAAGCCTACTCCTCCTGTTGTAAATCCACTAGTTCGTGCTACTCCAGTGCCCTTATCCGTAGATGATGTTATTAAAGGCTTGGCAGATTTGACGATAGAGGTAGTCAAAGCTGAAGTTGGGAAGTTAAAAGAGCAACTTATGTCAGTACCTACTGTAGCACCTGCTCTAGCGATTGCTTTTCCAGCTGGCCAAAGAAAAGGGAGACGATGTATTTGGTGCGATAGTACAGAGCACCAACATGCAGAGATTGTGATGCTTTTCAGGAAGCGCGTAAGAAGAATGTAGTGTTCTAGGGACAAGATGGGAATATATGGCTGACAGAGACTGGTGCTCCTCTTGACACGAACTTTGGTAAGGGAGGCATGAAGAAGCTCGTTGATGATATGGCTACGCGATCAGCTTATGTGAGTGTTAGAGGAGATGCTTCAGCTTATGGAGTCCAGCTTGAGTAGAAATCAGATGGAGACTCTGCCTTATGGTCCTCTACCTTGGAGACAGCGAGAAGAGGGAAAGTTCAGGCATCCACTATGACTTGTGTGGGTTCCAGCATCCGAGGAGAAACAGGATGGGATTCTCCTGTTGACAGGTATTCTATTTCTGCTTATATGGCGAAAACACAGGGTTTAGATGCCATGGTTGAGGAAAAGAGAAGAAGCGATGAGGAGGGTCTTAGCACCTCCAAAAAGACTAGAGGGGGTGACTTTGTTTCGCCACCTGTTATAGCTCCACCTATGATGAGTTCTCCAGCTCAATCAGGTCCTGAACAACCTATGGTAGACAAGCAGATGAAAGAGAAGAGGCAACCAAGAAAGGAGCCAGGATTCAAGCTCTTGTCAGACCTTGATATGCAGACGGATATGAGTAAGATTTTTCATGAAAGAATTTTGAATAGTGAAGTCACTTTTACTGTTGGTGAAGCTCTTGGGATTGCTAGAAGAGAAATACAGGATCAGATGCAGGATCTTTTGCGAAGGAAACGACATGTGATGGAAGGACCTGCTTTATAGGGATTATGGCATGGAACTCTTGGGGAAGAGCATGATGATGCAGTGAAGGTTGAGAGTGCTTCTCTCAATCCACAGTTGGAGAAAATAGTTTATCCTATGCAGTATGAAGATGATGATACCCCTATCCTCATTCCTCGCAGCCATTTTTCACGCAGTCATTGGGCTAGAGCAACCACTGAGACGGTGGTAAGGATTGGAGAGAAACAGATTCCTTTGGTTGCTTTAGTCAATCATGGTTCCGAGATTAATCTTATTGCTGACGGTGTTTATGAGAGTGGCAAGTGGCCTATGGATGCAGAGCATGGTTGGCGCATGAGAGCGGCCAATAATACTTCTGGTGATATGTATGCTGCCTGTCCGAGCATCAGAATTTCGATTGGTAATGTTGAAGAGGATTATCATTGCTTTGTTCAGGATTCTTGCTCTTATCCGATTATTCTTGGACAGCCTTTCATTACAGAAGCAAGAATGGAGACGAAAGTGATGGATGATGGCTCAGCCTATGCACGGATACGCAGTAAGGATGGTATGCGAGTTGTTCAGTTTATGACTGTTGGGGTAAATCATCCATGAAACAGGGACTCCTTGCGTGAGGCACCACTACCTGCGAAGGAGTTGGATTTTCATTAGGTACCGCTGTCTTGCGAGACGCCAGTGGTACGAAGCAAAGAAAAGAGGAGATCTCGCCTCTTGGTAGCTAGTCTTTCTCCACTAATTTTGTTGGTTTTTCTTCAGATAGTTCAGTGAGTTATCAAAAAATTTCAAATTTGTCTAGAGCTGCCAGGCAGTACATTGGTCATAAGGAGAAAGAGTTGAAGATTGCAGGTATTTTGCAAGTAGAAGAGCATGTAGATGGGCCGTATGAAGGGATGTCTTATGCGGATACATTGTCTGAGATGGAAACTATGCTGAAAACTGATGTATGTAAGGGTTCAAAGATCATACATGTGCAAACCTTGGATATGTTTTAGGAAATTTCTGATTTTATGCTGTAAACAAAGTTAGAGGCTAAGAAAACTCAGCAAACTGAATCTATGGCTGATCTTGATCAGCTTACAGAGTTGCAGAGGGCTGAAATATTTTAGCCAGCAAAGTTAAATGCTGGAAAAATTCAGCATGTGGAGTATGAGCCTGCACCCATGCAGTCCATAGAGCCGAGGGCTGAATCCATTCAGCCAACAAAGTTTAATAATGAAAATTTTCTGCATACAGAGTTTCAGGCTGCACCCATGCAGTCCATAGAGCCGAGGGCTGAATCCATTCAGCCAACAGAGTTGAATGCTGAAAAATCTCAGCATACAGAGTTTCAGGCTGCACCCATGCAGTCCACAGAGCAAAGGGCTGAGATCTTTCAGCCAACAGAGTTGAGAGTTGCTGAAAATTTGCAAAAATTACGGCAAAGAAAAGAGTGCCTGACTAATGCCAAGGTTGACACGAAGTATAAAACAGTTGATAAGAAGGTTAAGTCGGTTGCAGGGCCGCTTCCTCCTGATAGTGATGAGCAGATAGAAAAAGCTATGAAGCAGCCTATGTTGAGAAATCCTGCAAATATTGGACATAAATTTACAGCTAAAACTCTTGCAGAATTGAAGATTGGAAATGATGATTTCTTGCTTCTAGTGGAAAAAGAATGTTTTAGAGAGATGCTTGGACGTCATGGTAAAGCATTTGCTTTCTTTCCTCATGAAATTGACTGCATTAGTCCCGAATTGGTTGCGCCTATGGTCATCTTCACTGTCCCTTGTGTGCCATGGAATATACGTCCTATACTTGTGCCTAAAGCACACTTGCCAAAGCTAATAGAGTTGCTGAATGAGAAGATTAAGATGGGGATTTTGGAACCCTCTTCTGTGCCCTATTCTAACAAGTGGTTTACTGTACCAAAGAAGAATGGTACCTTGAGATTTATTCAAGATATGCAGCCCGTGAACAAAGTGACAATCAGGAATGTGGGAACAGGTCCAGTTGTGGATGAGTTTGCTGAGTCTTTTGCAGGACGAGCCATCTATTCCCTAGGTGACTTGTATTCAGGTTATGATCAGTTTTAGCTTGCCTTGGAAAGCAGGGATATTACTACTATGCGAACACCTATTGGTCTTGTGAGGATGTGTACCTTGCCTCAAGGTGCCACCAACTCAGTTGTTCATATGATGAATGCTACGCATAGAGTTCTACGAGACTATATTCCGCAATATACCATGCCTTTCCTAGATGATGTGCCTATTAAGGATTGTGCAGAAGAAGAAAAGAATGAGAGTCTTGATTTGCGAGGATGTAGACAGTTTGTGGGGCTGAACACTTGGTTGCTTGTGAGCAAATATTCACACGATTAGAGGAGGTGAACTTGACTCTTTCAGGGCTTAAATCTGTCTTTGGTATTAATGAAGTCATTATAGTTGGGCATATGGTTGGTTATTATGGCAGGAAGCCTTCATCTGCAAAGGTGGATGCCATAAGCAGGATTGTAGAGTATTGCTCGACTACTTCAGAGGTGCGGAGATTTGTGGGAGCTTCTGTATTTTACATGATTTGGATTCCTCATTTTGCTCACATAGTAGATGTTCTCTATCAACTGCTTCGAAAGGGGTAGAAATTTCATTGGGATGAGAAGCATTCGAAAGCCATGCGTAAACTCAAGAAGCTGTTGCAGTCAGTTCCTACTCTTTGCAAGGCGGATTATCAGTGTGGACGGCCAATCATGTTGACAGTTGATACTAGCCCTATTGGCATAGGATGGGCAGTGGGACAAGATGATGCTGATGGAAACAGATATGCAATCCGCTTTGGATCTAAAGTTCTTAATGAGCGGCAGAGGAGATATCCGTAGATTAAAAGAGAGTTGTGGGGAGTAGTCACTGCACTGAAGTGTGATAAAGGGTATTTTATTGGTGCTTCAGTTGTTGTGGAAACAGATTGCTTGCCTTTGGTTGGCATGATTACTAGCTGTTCGACTCCAGATATAGCGATGCTTTGGTGGATTGCCTATATCAAATCATTGAATCTAGAATTTCGACATATAGCAGGAAAAGATAATCCAGTTGTTGCTGACATGCTCTCTAGAGCGAGATATGAGGATGAGGAGTCAATGCTTGCAGAAGATGATGAGACAGAGTTTGCAGCTTCTGTCCTTGTTCATGATTGTCATGTATCTACTGTTGAAGCCTTTATTGAAGAGCTCTATGTTGACGAGTGGCTGCAAATTGGACAGTATCTAAGTTCATTGACTCGAAGAGCTGATTGGATAGATGATGAATTCAAGAAAATAAGAAGAAAGGCTTATGGGTATTTCTTGAAAGATGGTTTTCTTTGGAAGCATCCAAAGAAGAGAGGTGGCTTATCCTTGAGAGTAGTTTGTGAGGTAGCGATGCAGATACAGATTATGCGAGAGTTTCATGAGAGTTCTTGGGTTGGTCATAGAGGTGTGTGGGCTACCTATGAGAAAATCAAAGAAAGATACTGGTGGAGAGGGATGTATAAAGATGTTTCCCACTTTATGGAGACTTGCAGGGACTGTCAGCTTTACTCTTTAGTGTGGCATCATGATGAGTTGCATTGGACCTATCCACTATGTATGCATTATAAGTGGGTGGTAGACTTGGTTACTTTGCCAGTGGGACTTTGGCAGATGAGATATCTTGTCTTGGCTAGGGAGGATCTTACAAACTATGTTGAAGGCAGATCTTTGCGGATGTCGACCACCACTACAGTATGTAAATTCTTGTTGGAAGAAATATTTTGCAGGTATGGATGTATAGGCAAGATTACTGCTGATCGTGGAGAGCTAGATGCATACGAAGCTAGAAATTTTTCTCACGGCTTGGGATTAAGTTGGCTCTTACTACTGCCTATAATCCAGAGGGAAATGGCAAGAGCAAAAGAGGACATCCGCCGATAGTTAAGGCATTGGCAAAAGCTTGTAGAGGTCGGATTGGAGATTGGCCGAGATTACTACATTTTGCATTGTGGGCAGATCGCTCTACACATAGCGTGACTACTAGATATATGCCTGCAGAGTTGACGTATGGGCAAAAACCTGTCATGCCTACAGAAATCTGTGCTCTCACGTGGAGTGCTCTTCCATGGCATGAGAATTTATCAAGGGAGGAGCTTCTAGCTCTTCGGATTCATTAACTAGAGCGAAGGGCAGAAGATGTGCAGCTAGCAGTTGATCGTTTGAAGGCAGCCCGACTCAGAAACAAGGACAGGTTTGATTTGAGGCATCGTTTGAGGCCTAGAGCCATAAAAGAAGGAGATTGGGTTCTAGTCTACGACAGTAATCTAGAGAATCAGTATAGTAGCATGAGAAAAATGGTTCAAAGATGGTTTGGACCATATGAGGTGAAACAGGTTTTTAACAATGCTACCTATGAGTTGGTTGAATTAGATGGGACGGTATTGAGGGTGCCCATTGCTGGAAAATGAGTCAAAATTTTCAAGAGAAGAGAAGATGAAGAGTATGCACTTGAAGCATTGGCTGAAGAAGAGCAGGTAGAAGAAAGTCTAGCAGAAGAAGCAGAGAATATGGATGATGAAGCTGATGGAGAAACAGGTCTACCAAAAACTGATGAAGGACTGGACCTGTTTGTGGACTTGGATGATCCTGGATAGTTGGCTCATCTAGAGGATGCACAGGTTTAGAGGGGGTGGATGTCGTGCTGCTGCGCATCCGAGCCGTAAACACCTCCATTTTTGTTGTGCATCTGTGTTATCTTTTTGCGTGAGTTTTATTGTGTGTGATTGCTACATTATCTACCCGTCCTTTCAGTACCCGCATCCAATGTACATACTCCACTTGTGTGTTTGTGTTTGTGTGTGTTTCAGTTTGTATGCATGTTGTATGTGTGACAGAAAAATATGAAAAACTGATGCTAAAGAGTAATATTATGTTGTCAATTACAATTATGAATTCCAAGAAAAGTGCAGGAAATCGTGGAATCAAAGGAGGCGGAGTAGAAGCTAACATTTAAGCTATGAAGATAAAGGTTACATTTGAACAAGGTCAATGTAATATGCGGGATAAAGAAGTTTACTATTTACCATAGAGGAGAAGGGTTTATATGCCTTTGCCGAAGACTTTTTGAATGGAGCAATAAAGATTGATTCTTCCCTCCTAAATATGCTAGAATTCGCCATGCCAATGAAGTCAAGACTGCAAAGAAAGGAGGGGATACGGAGAATACTAACATGAGGCGGATGGGAGAGATGAACCAGAGAGCTTTGTGACATCGAAGGTCATTGAAGCATTGAATCAGATCGTGCTATCGTGTTATTTTTCTTATGCTTGTGGTTCTTGTCATCCATGGCTGAACTTATGGACCTTGCTTCGATTGGATCACAATAGAAATCCTTTGCTACATCTGATTTCAAAGGTTGCTTATAAATTGGTGCATTTGATACCATGGATTCATGGGAGAAACCATTGAGGTAGTAAAAGAGAAGGCTTTCCGTTTCGAATATTGGAGAGAAAGATAAAAAGGTTTGCATCCTCAAAATAGCTTTATTAATGCTAAATTGAGATGGGGGCACTCAAAATTCAAAAGGGGCGCATTGCTATGAATCTAGGAGTGGAAAAAGCTAAAAAAGGGGGGATTTTTTTTTGAAGGCGCTATCAATGGCGGGCTTCCATTTGAGATGGTGCAGGGCAACCAAACGGCCGATTCTAGTGTAATTTTTGCAGCTTATCGAAATCATTCAAGATCGACAAAGTTTGTGGACTTCAAAATCAATTTTCGGAAGAAGATGCGGCTGAATCTTCTACTGGCCTTCCTCCTCGAAGCAATAGGAAAGGGGGGAAAACAGAGGGATTGGAAAAAACTCTGACGCAAAGGGGATTGAGGTTCCCATGGAGGAGGACAATTTGGAATTTTTCTGCTGTTACTTAGGAGAATTGATCTACTTTTGGAGAGAGGCGGAAGCTCTGTTTAGACGAAGAAAGCATTATCGGCAACAAAGCGGCATCTAACTTCAAGACTTGATCATCTCTCCGCTAACTGGGATCAAAGCAATGAGCTGCAAATTGAGTTGAAGAACGAGGTCAGTCTCTTAATAGGAGTGGCTCTTGAATGTTCTAGAAGTGAGAGGAGATATTAGCCGTTATGGCCTTGAGATAGAGAGTGTGCAAAGACTTGTTTAGTTACTGGGCATGAAGAATGATACCATTGAGAGCAAACAGGACATTGCAAACTCTTGAGTTGTTTATCTATGCAATTTTGTGGAGAAGATGGTCATCGTAGGGTCACATCTTTGCGCACAAGGATGACTCGGATCTACTCTATTATTGATGCTCTGCAAGAAGACGAGATGCTGCCGCTGTGATATCATAATAGGCACCGTTCAAGAAGATGGTGTAACAGTCACCTCCTTTCATGCCGACTATTTGACTGATGATTATCTGCCTCCCTTAGGTTGACAACACGCTTCAGACTCCTCTCCATGTTGTTATTGGGGCTTCGTCTCAGTCTGCAATGCGACCTTGGTGACCAGCTCTTCATGAGTGAGGAAAGGAGCTAGCTGAAGCCTTTGTCATCAGATTTTTATGGTACTATTACAAGCCTTCAAAGCAGCGACTTGCAACAATCTGAACTGCCTTGCCTTCTCCTTTTTCATATTCTGTTGCCTATCATTTTTTTAGTCTCTCTGAACAATAGAAAGAGATCAAAGAGTCAGAATTTCCTGCAAGTGAAACTGTAAGGATTTTTGTGGAGTTTGAGCGTGCTGAACGGGCTATTAAGGCATTGATGAACTTGAATGAGAGATTGATTTTGGGAATAGAGTTGTAGCAGCCAGTTTCTATGATGAGGAGAGGTTCAATGTGAATGAACTGGAACTACTTCCTGGAGAGATATCAGCACTGGTGGCTTTTTGATCTGGCTCTCTTAATGTTGTGACTTGCTAGATGTTCAAGGACTTGACAATGCTGTGTTTGGTAGTACAACCTGGAGTCTCTAAGTCTGTCCAATCAGACAACTTGCCGCTGGGAACTTCAAAGGAAACCTTCATATTTGGGATTTAGAGAAGCTGAACATTCCTATAATGGTGAAATAAAACTGTTTGATTTGAAGATGTGTAAAGTTAGATGTGAAACCAGCACAGATAATGAGGTACTACAGATTTTTCTAAACATGGACCTCATGTAATTTACTGGACAAGCAATATAGTGAACTTTGGCATCAAAAATTCGATTTCTTCTTGTTAGCCTCTTTCCTTGTTGCAACTTGAACTCCCTGTTCAGCAGCTCTTACACGAAATCTACGACAGCGTCAATGTCACATGCTACAACAACAAAGTTGTCGGAACATATACTACAGTTGGCGCTTTGCCTCAGCATTAGATCTAGATAAAAACTTGTGCATCATACATGATAAAATGGACCAGCAAAAGACAACTATCCCTAGGTTAAGTCTTCGATCAAAAGAGAGTGAAAGATCTACTCAACTACCAGTTTCTTTAAGAGACATGTTTACACATGGACATGAAGAAGGTAGATATGGACATTTCTCACTCAATCTATGGCCTCATGATCCTAACTTCACAATTGCCTCTTTGTCATTGTGCGTTAGGAACTTGGAGCAACTACACAGGCATGCAAATGGTGATCTACAAGTAGATGGAATGCCGAGATCAATCTCTATGCTACTAAATGCCCTCAACTCAAAAAAAGCACTAGACGACCATCAAGGTGTTGCACAAAATAAATCATGCATAGAAGATAATACACCACAGGATGACCATCATCATTTCAAACAATTCTGAGAGAACTTACTACTTCAACTTGATAATTGTGGATTAGAAAACAAAAATCTCTATCTCTTTGCATATCTATCATTACTTGTTGCACAAGGAACATTCAAGATGATCCAGCTTGGGTTTCTCATGGTGGGTCATACACATGAAGACATTGATGCAATGTTCAGCAAATTTTTAGAGAAGCTAAGGACGAGAATGACCTTCACTTTTCCTCATCTTATGCAACATTTTCAATCATGCTAGATGACATGTCCTACACCTTTCTTATTAACACATGTACCTGACTTTAAGAGATACATTGAGGGATACTTGTGTGATTCCAAAGATACACTTGTTGGTCACTCAAAACCTCTTCAATTTCGGTTTTATATGCAAGGAGATACACCTGTCATGCAATACAAGATGCATCCAAAGTCCCTAGACTGATTACCTCGAGGGCGTCACACATGAATATATGTATATATAACATGAGTTCAAAATAAGGGGTTTTTAAAACACCATTCTTATACATTTTTTACATACAGAAGGGTGTCATATAAAGGGGTTACTTACAGATTGAATAGAAAAGGGTTGTGTTTTATTCAAGAAAAATTCACAGATTAGGATATTTATAAATAGGCCATGAACGCACGTTTTATAGAGAATATATATATAGTGAACCCCCCGAGCTGATTACCAAGAGAAGGTGGCATTGAATTATAGAAGAGAGACCTTGCAAGAAAGCCTACTCTTCCAAAGGGTGCTCCAATGTTGTTGCCCATGTTTGAGTTTGTTAAGGATCATCAAGAAGTAGTAAGTGGAGTTAAAGATTATTTGAAGTATTGGGAAAGATGGTCAAATGTACAAGGACCTAAAGCAAAGTTCACAAAGTTTATAACACCAGTGATTGATTATTGGAAACATATGATCTATGCTTTTCAAACTCCTAATGTCCAAGAATATTTACTTTTCATACATTTTTGGCTAAGAATATAAATTGATGTAACCATTATAGATGTAGATAATGCAAATGAATTTATTGGATTAGAAGAGTTGAATGATTACTATTGTGGTCCTCTGAGCAAACAACTCAAATATGCATTTGAACCAATGCTTGATGTTAAGAAAGATGACTTTGTGCTTGTTAGACCTTTAGATCCAGTATATGCAATATGGCTTGGTGTTGCACAAAGTGAGGTCGATATAAATAGAAATTCCAAAAACTTCAATAAGCTACGTATACAATATTGGGCCCCATTTTGTAGTCATCAAAATGCTATAGATACAGAGGTGTATTTTAATCATTGGGATAAATATTGGATGTGCAACAAAAAAGATCCTGAATGATGGGAAACAATAGATAGCATTGTCTTCTCTTGGATGAAGAAAGGTATAAAATCTCCCAAAATTTTTAAAATTCCCCCAAAGGTTGTATTGAAGGCCAAACAAAGTCTACAAGAATTCATCGGCTGAAGATTTTCCTTGAATATTTTCAAGGATATTCAAACTAAGGTGTTTATTAACACCATCTTTTTGAGTTTTTTCAATCTCTTGGAAAAAACCATAAGCAATAATATGTTCCATTGCACCAAGTTCCAAATTAATAAAATTCCAGAAATCCCGAATATGGAGTTCTTCTACACCAACTTTCAATTCCTGTAATGTTTCAGCTACTATAAACTGATGACCTATATCTCTAGGATCCTGTAAACTTGGCTACCTTGACACTTTCTCATATAGATCCTCACTGTATGGTGGAAGCGGCAAAGCAACTAGTTTCACATTTTTTTCAACTATCTTATACTTTGTCTCCAAAACTTCTTTAGCCCATTGAAATCCTTCTTGCTGAGCAAATAATGCTATAATATCATATATGTCCAAAGAACATTTTGAAAACACTCTATTTTTAGCCTCATTTTCTACATGCATTGTTGCTAAAATTTCACCCATAGTATTAATAATATTCATCCCATAAAAGAGGCCTGAAATGCCTTCATTTTCAGTTAATAATCCCAATGCTCTTAGTTTCTTAGTAGCCCTTTTCATAGATATGCATTCAACCTTGCACATAGCTTCCATAGGCTTAAACCAACATGAAATGTTTGCTATAATTTCAGAATAACCACTATGTAACGTGTCCACTTGTATTTTCAGGACATGTCTTAGCAGTCCATCGGAAAGGATGTCTAGAAAGCTCCGCCCGGCACTCCCATGGAATGTCACGGGGTTTGCAATCTAGGGCTTTCCACGTCTGCCATGTAGCGGAAGTATTCCGACCGTTCCCACTTAGGATTGACCTGAATTAGGGTTTTCCTGATTGGTCATTTCCTAATAGCAACTAGCATCAGACCCAAGCGAACTACTTTATGTAGAAACGCCAGGTCCAAAGTTGATTCACGCTGCACTTGGTTCAAGGAGAATGGGAAACGAGAGGGATGCAAAGCTCAACCTCTCTGCCATAAGGCATAGTCCCATTCGGTTCCCCTAAAACAACGTAAATCGGGTTCAAATATAACTCTAGGTTAACGCTCTTGTTGTTCGTATTCTTTGACGATCTTCCTGTTGTCCATCGTGATTTTGAGAAAAGTTCTCGGCCAACCGGGACCACCCATCCGTAGGATGGACCTATGGCCCATCCTCCGCACTTTCCTTGGGTTGTTTTAGTTATTTAATTACCTAACACATTAGTTGGACATGTAATAACCAGCTTCTTTAATTAACCTGTTAGGCACAAGTTCTTTCACGTAATCTTATCATTTGACATAAAAAACAATATCAGACAAGTTCCTTATTAACAGGTTATCATATTTATCTTTGAAATACAAAGAGTCCAGCCCATAGGCTTATCCACAATCCGCTCGAAGGCTATCTAGCAATCCATAAGAATCACTAATCCAAGTTTTCGCCAATAGACTAGTATGCGGGCCTCAAGATCCAATCCCGAGTCATGTTAGCCTCTTGTGCAAGGCCCGAAAGGCGAGGGATTTACGGCTAGAGCCCCCTTGGCACCCAAGCGTCCTCCTGCTCCAAGTAGCGCTCAATGGAGAGACCTCTCACGGCGGGTTCGGTCCACCTTCCCAGCACAGTCACAACCCCCTTGGTTATGCTCAGGCAGGCAGTTGGGGTAAACTGAAGCTGCCTCTTCCTTCAGGCCTTCAACTTGAAGCATAGATATGCATTTATCTCTTAATTCATTGATCAAACAAAGCCAAACAGTGTTGTAAAATCTGTAGCAAGCACAAACATTTCCATTGAATGTTTTTGTTGGCAATTTGCTAAGGAATGAATCCCTTCTTTTCGAATGCGTCCTACACTCGATCCGGGATGAGTTGCATCTTAACAAGATCCCCTATATCCTGGGTTAGGGCGTACCCTATTAACCCGACTTGGCCAAACCTTAAGTTCATAGGTTATTTCAGTTTATCGGCTGGTCATTAGCTTCCAATCAATCTTCTTTACTCAAGAAAGATACTAAATTGGTATGACTATTCATCCTCTTGCAAGACAACTTGGGTAAGGACTTGCCAACCTTGTTGCGAGAATTTGGCCATTCCCTTGTGATCCAATCACAATATCATATGACTCCACACTTGTTGCACAAGTGTCGCATTGAATGGATTCAGGAAACAATCTGTTCCTGATTACATTAGGCTAACGTTGTTAGACCTAGGGTTTCCAAGTTCCATCTTGTAAGATTCCTAGGGACAAACCCTAGCTCACTTCCAAAATATGTTTCACTATCCCTACGTTTCGGTGAAAGTGGGCAAGTATTTAGGATATAGGAGTTTCAATTTTAGCAACACGTAGCAAGTAGGTTACGTATTAAATTCCTAGTGAATTTATTTAGCCCATTCTAAATGAGTACTCCGAGGTTTTTAGGTTTGTGCCAATTTGTTTAACTCTAGAAGATAACTACGTTATCATTTCATAAACACATGACTCGTTGTCTATGCATAAATTGCTCTTTCAACCCTAACTTGTCAATTTAAGGTGAGGCATATATTAGGTTAATTCCAACTAATCTTCCTATAACTTGCAAATAAAATTCATGCTAAACAAGCAACCTTTTTCTTGATATTTTATGCAGTTGACAACGATAATTTACCTAGAGTTATGCATCGTAAGAATCATTCCATGACTTGCACTTTCCATGATGATTCATTGCGAAGAGGATATGGGTTAATAGTGCGATATGCAATTTATACTTCTAGGCTTAAACGAAGTATACTATTTTAATGGACAATAATCTAGTTTATAATTCATTTCAATGCATAAAGCTATTTGCTAGAAATGCATTTATGCTTCTTTAAAGTATTAATGACTAAGTTCCTTCATCGTGAACATTTAGGATAAAAATTATATCCTATTTCTAGCAATTAACCTTGCATGATTGAACTACAACAATACCAAAAAAAACTAGGAAGGAAAAACCTGGGCTTGGGGTGAAATATCCACGTGGATGCTGGGAGATGACCCTCCCGTGGCTACGCCTTGGACTTCCTTAGGAGACATCGCAATTATAGTCTTTTGGACGTGGAAGTAGCTTTACAACTCTTCTTTGGAATTCCATCGTCGCTTCCTTGCACTGTCCGCCGGAAGTAGTTTTAGGAGGCTCCCTCCTTGAAGTAGGGATTTCGAAAGAAGGGGTGTTTTCAAATTTTTTTGCGGATAAGACCCATTAAAGCCATGGAAGGGGCTTAATGGCCTTTGTAAGGACTCGCACGAACGGGAAATAACAAGGTGCAGAATCCCTTATGAAGGTTTTTGAGTGGGAAAGGGAGGTGTTAAAAGACCCTCAACACTCTCTTTACTTTTTCGAGTGGGGAAAAAAAACAAGCCCCAAGGGTATTTTGCATAGGCCAAGGGAAGGGCTAACAGGTTTAAACACGAGGGGGGTATGGTTTCAAGATGCCCAATGGAAGGGGGCTAAGGGAATTTGAAACATGGGGGGGGGGGGGGGGTGTGGGAAGTAATCCCAAGGTCCAAGGAAAAGGCCTTAAGGGTTTAAACACGAGGGGGGGTATGGTTTCAAGGGAAAGGGGGCTTAAGGGGGAAAGGGGGCTTAAGAGGCCCCTTAGAAGCTTCCCCTCCGAGGAAGCTTCTGATGCTTCCACGCCACGTGGAAGGAGGAAACCAATGGCGACTTGACAAGGATTTGACAGCTGGGGGTGCGGACTGACGGTAGAGGTGATGCCGTCCTAGCCTCGGTGGCAATCAGCGTCTCATCCTCTCCTTCTCACAGTGTGGGCTCCACCTCGTACTCCTCCCCCAAGCTCTAGCGATGTGACAGGTAGCCCGGCAACTCGCTCCCTTACGAGTCGAGCAGAGAGACTCACTCTCTCCCTCTCTACAATGTGACGGCGAATGGCATTTTTCCTTCACGATCGCTACCCTCCGTCCTTCAGCCTGCAGCCCCCCCATCAATTATTTAGGGGAGGGGATAAGATCCTCCCCCCCCTTGCATGTCATCGAGCATGTAACATTGCCCTGGAAATCTCCAGCAAGGAGCTTGCCTACTTACTAATCCCCCTCTTTCTCTAGCTCGATTGTCAGCGGCTAGAGGAGAGGGGAAATTTAAAAAAATTGCCTTTATCCGTTCGGAATTGTTACATTCTCTCCCCCTTAGAGGAATCAAGATGTCCTCATCTCGAGATAAACTGGGGATATTGATGGTTGAGAGTGCCTTCATCTACCCAAGTGCATCCTCTTTAGGATAATCCTTCCACTGGATGAGGCATTCTCTCAGGGTTCTGGATCTTAATTGCCTCTCCCTAACATCTAAGATCCTGTGAGGCCTTAGTTCAAGGAATCCTTGACTAGGCATTACAATTTGTTGGTCGTCAAGTACATGGTTAGGATTAGGTACATACTTCTTCAATAGGCTCATATGGAATACATTGTGAACCTTTAGGTTCTCAGGGAGTTGCAATCTATAAGCATTAGGTCCTAGGCATTTGAGGATTTTGTACGGTCCACAATACCTTGGACTTAGCTTCTTGCAATCTCCTAAGGATAGGGAACTCTTCTTTGGGCATACGCGAATGAAGACCATGTCTCCTTCTTTGAAGATTCTATCTTGACAGTTCAAATCTGCGTATGCCTTCTGTCTATCCTTGGCCGCTTGGATGTCTTATCTTATTGACTTTATTTGGTCATCCATCTCTTCCAACATCTGCCTTGAAGCTTCAACCCTTAAGGTTGCATCTGAGAAGTTTAGGGGACTTCGACAGTCATGACCATACAATGCTTGGAAAGGGGTAATCTGAATGCTTTGTTGGTAAGAAGCATTGTAGGCAAATTCAACCAAAGGCAAGTATTGAATCCACCTCTTCGGCTCACGACAACAGTATACCCTAAGCATATCCTCCATGACTTGATTTACTTGCTCTGTTTGGCCATTTGTTTGGGGGTGGTAAGCGGTGCTAAAGTAGAGTTGAGTCCCGATAGCTTCAAAGATAGCTCTCCAGAAGTGTGACGTGAAGAGAAAATCACGATCACTAATGATTCTTCTGGGTAAACCATGTAGCTTGAATATCTCCTTGATAAACAATCTTGTAATGTCTGAGGCTTTATAGTTTGTCTTTACTGGAATAAGGTGTGCAACCTTAGTAAGCATGTCAACCACAACCATGATGGAGTTATATCCTCCCTGGACTTGGGGTAGGCCTACAACAAAATCCATATTGATGAATTCCCATTTCATTTAGGGAATGTTAAGCGGTTGCAGTTTCCCTAGCATCATGGCATGTTCGGCTTTGATACGTTGACAAGACAAACACTCGGTGACATGTTTGACAACGTCACCTTTGAGCCTCTCCCAATGGTAGCTCTTGCTAACTGCATTAAGAGTCTTGGCATAGCCAGGATGTCCTGAGAAAGGGGAATCATGAGCTTCCTACAATATCTTCTGCTTAAGTGACTGGCTTGCTGGTATACACAGCCTTGTTCTATAGTAGACAAGTCCACTATTAATGGAGAATTCATGAAACTTAGCCTGCAGCTTTTGGTTCTGATCTTTGATAGAGATCTCTCTCAGCATTGTTTGGTAGGTTGGATCATGGCATGCATCCTCTCTAGCTAACTCAAATATAGGGTTGTTTGGCATAGATACTTTTGTAGCTAGAGATCTGGCTTTTGATGGATTCTGCAAGATTAGGGAATTAAGGAATGCCTTGCAACTGAGTGCATCGGCAACTACATTCTCTTTTCTTGGTCGGTACTTGATTTGGAAGTCATACTCCTCCAACACTTCAATCCACCAACGTTGCCTCATGTTGAGCTCATTCTAAGTAAAGATCCATTTGAGACTCTTATGGTTAGCTATTAGCGTGAACTTGTTACCCAACAGGTAGTGTCTCCAAAGCTTTAGAGCATGGATGACAGCTAGCAATTCCAGATCATGCGTAGCATAATTCTTTTCATGATTCTTCAATTTCCTTGAAAAGTATGCTATTGGATGACCTTCCTGCATAAGTACACATCCCAAGTCAAGTATGCTAGCATCAGTTTATCACCTCAAACTCTTTATTGAGGTCTAGAAGTTTTAGGATAGGTGTTGATACCAAATTTTGCTTCAATTTGTCGAAGCTATTTTGTTCGGGAGTTGACCATGCAATGGAAGTTTGCTTCTTCAATAAGTCCGTCAGGGGTGCTGCAATCAAAGCATAGTCTTTGATGAAGACCGTATACCATCCTGTCAATCCAAGAAAGATGTGTATCTCTTTGACAGATGTTGGTATTGGCCACTCAAGCACATCTCTGACCTTGGCTGGGTCCAGTGAGATTCCTTCTGTTGATACTATGAATCCCAAGTATTCAATCTGACGTTTGAAGAATGCACACTTCTTCATCTTAGCATACAGCTTATGTGACCTCATTGTCTCAAGGACAATCCGAAGTTGGGGTTCATGATCTTCTTCCTATTTAGAATAGACTAAAGTGTTGTTGAAGAAGACAAGCAATCATGAAGATATGGCCTAAAGATATCTTGCATTAATCTGTTGAAGGTGGCAGGTGCATTCGTAAGTCCGAATGACATAACTAGGAACTCAAAGTGCCCATATCTTGTATTGAAGGCCGTCTTGGGGATATCTTCTTCCTTGATCCTTATCAGATAATAACCTAACCTGAGATCAATCTTGGAGAAGATCTTTGCACCCTGAAGACGATCAAGAAGCTCATCTATTCTAGGAATAGGGTACTTATTCTTGACCGTTGCTTGATTCAACCCTCGGTAATCAATACATAATTGAAGTGTCCCATGTTTCTTTTTGTGGAATAGTACTAGAGCTCCCCACGGTGAACTACTAGGCTGGATGTAGCCCTGATCTAGTAGTTGCTTGAGTTGTTCCTTTAGCTGAATTGCTTCTGGTATGGACATTCTATAAGGTCTCTTTGCAATTGGCGCAGCTCCTAGTACTAACCTAATCTCATGATCCACTTCTCTTTGAGGCGAGAGCTCTGTCAACTCTTCAGGGAATACGTCCGCGTATTCCTTTAGCCAAGAAGGTCCTTCACTAGACTCTTGCTTCTGATCTAACGTGTTGAGTTTGATCAAGCAGACAGATCCTTTTATGACTCCTTTTATGATCTGAGATACTTTGGCCAATTGGATTCTTGGCACTCCAGCCTCACCTTGAGTTGTGACTAATTCCCTTTCAGAGTTTTGAAAGAAAACTTGACCCTTTCCACAATGAATGTGGGCATCATTAGGCTTAAGCCAATCCATTCCAAGTAGACACTCATGGATACCTAAATTCATGACTCTGAATTTGACCGAAGTCTTCTTTCCTCCCAAAAAGAATTCTACCTTAGCAGTTTGCCTGGTACAAGTAACCTCAGGACCATTTGCCAATTCCACAAGCAAGGTAGGTGCTTCTACTGTGGCTATTCCTAATCTTTTTGCACATGCTGGTGAGATAAAGGAATGTGTGCTACCACAATCAATCAAGGTCTTGAAACTTTTACCTTGATAGTCCGACGGTGTCTGAATCACTGAGAACTGGTGATTCGGCCGTGTCTTGTGTAGAGCCGCATGGACTGTCGCCTTTTCAAATTCTACTTCCATGGTTGGATCTTCTTCTTCTTCTTCTTCACACATTTGCCTATTGGCAACACAAGCAAATCTTCCTCTGCCTCGGGTAGCGGCTCCTTAACCATGGCCCGTTCCTTGGAAAGGAGCTTGGCGATGTCCTCCTCCAAGTTTGGGACATTGCCTCTTGAAATGACCGCGCTCCTTGCAATGGAAACAACGGAGATTTCGACCATTACTTTGAGTAGGAACAAAGTTGTTGACTTTGTTAGTCCTTGCTTTCTTTCTTTGTCCTTGATTATGACCTTGAACTCTCTTTATCTGAGGTTTGAATGCTCCTCTATTTTGGTCATTATAAGACCAAGCTTTGTTACCCCTTGGTCTAGCCTGCACCTCCTGAATTATAGGCACAACTCGAATGGGTGCATCTTGAAGATCTGATGGATGCATAGATTCGAGACGGGTATTAACTGGTGGATTTAAACCCCCACAAAATTTGGACACCTGCTGTGTCATGTCCATCTGTGGCGCATACTTTAAAAGTGAGACAAATTTAGATTAGTATGCGTCAAGAGTGAGCCCCAGCTGTTATAGCTCGTAGAACTCATTCATTTTCTACGTGCGATATGCAAGTGGCAAATATCTTCCTTGCACGGCTTTCTTCAGCTTCTCCTAGGTAACGGATCCCTCCGCGATCCCTTGATCCCTACACGATTGCTTCCACCAAAGCTTGGCTTCATCGGTGAGCTTTAGCTTGGCGAGTATAGCCTGATTGGGAGGTATAGTACCAGCTGCTTCGAAGTAATCCTCCATGGATTCAATCCAAATTTTAGCATCAGCTTGGACGGACCTTCCTCTCCCATCAAACTCCGGCGGCTTGATATGTTTGAGAAGAAACTTCTTCTCCTGGATTACAGTAGTACTTGATGTAGGAGGCGAACTAGGAGCCTGTACCTGGGGTTGTGCCTGGATAAAGGTTTCTTAAAGTTATTATACAATTATTGTTATTGATTATATTACATCTTCAATTCTGCTATGACGTAAGCAATGTAACTACTTAACTTTTTATCAATTCTTATACACAATCAAACATTGATAAAAAGAAATCTTATTTGTATTTATACGGGCATAGCCCTTTTGGAATACAACATTTCTTGCAATGATAAGCCAACTGTTACATTTATTTTGGGGAGAACAACGTTGTATTACATTTATCTACAGGGACTGTATAATAATACGGTTTCGGGTCATGGATCTTCAGGAATGGGTAAGTCATTGGAAGTTGAGGGTATCCTTTCCTTTGGAACCTATTCTTTTCATGGCGCCCCAACACTTTAATCCTGTCAGCGGGGATTACACAGGTTACTTCCTCATATACATATGAATTTATCTCAACAATCCGACCTCAGATATGTAAAGTTGAGTTTATGTGAGCTTCCACAAAAATGAAGAGCTTCACGACTTTCAGGTCTTCCAACCACTTGATCCTCTTTAGGTTGGTTTGTAGACAAGCAAACCGGTGGGCGGCTATATAGTAGATTCCTGAAGCACCCGTCCATCTTCATTTCAAGTACAAAGGTGATGGATTATAGATTTGCTCTAGGATGTTCATCATCTCAGCCCTTTGTCGATAATGCAGAGAATGCATTGCGATCATAAACATGATTCGAAATACTAAGAACTTGTTCCACGCTTCGTAATTCTGCAAGACAGCATTGAAGGTAAGGAAATGTTTGGAACATCAACATTTGCTTTATTTCTTCTTATTAAGATTTCATAAAAACAATTCCGTTGTTGGTCAGCTCTGATACCAACTGTAACGTGTCCACTTGTATTTTCAGGACACGTCTTAGCAGTCCATCGGACAGGATGTCTAGAAAGCTCCGCCCGGCACTCCCATGGAATATTACGAGGTTTGCGATCTAGGGCTTTCCACGTCTACCACGTAGTGGAAGTATTCCGCCCATTCCCACTTAGAATCGACTTGAATTAGGGTTTTCCTAATTGATCATTTCCTAATAGCAACTAGCGTCAGACCCAAGCGAACTACTTTATGTAGAAACGCCAGGTCCGAAGCTGATTCACGATGCACTTGGTTCAAGGAGAATGGGAAAACGAGAGGGATGCAAAGCTCAACATCTCTGCCATAAGGCATAGTCCCATTCCGTTCCCCTAAAACAGTGTAAATCAGGTTCAAATATAACTCTAGGTCAACACTCTTATTGTTCGTGTTCTTTGACGATCTTCGTGTTGTCCATCGTGATTTTGAGGAAATTTCACCGCCAACCGGGACCACCCATCCATAGGATGGATCTATGGCCCATCCTCTGCACTTTCCTTGGGTTTTTTAAGTTATTTAATTACCTAACACATTAGTTGGACATGTAATAACCAGCTTTTTTAATGAACCCGTTAGGCATTGGTTCTTTCACGTAATCTTATCATTTGACACAGAAAAACAATATCAGACAAGTTTCTTATTAACAGGTTATTATATTTATCTTTGAAATACAAAGAGTCTAGCCCATTGGCTTATCCACAATCCACCCGAAGGCTATCCAGCAATCCACAGGGATCACTAATCCAAGTTTCCGCCCATAAACTAGTATGCGAGCCTCGAGATCCAATCTCGAGTCACGTTAGCCTCTTGTGCAGGGCCCGAAAGGTGAGGGATTTACGGCCAGAGCCCCCCTAGCACCCAAGAGTCCTCCTACTCCAAGTAGCGCTCAACACAGAGACCTCTCGCGGCGGGTTCAGTCCACCTTCCCGGTGCGGTCAAAAACCCCCTTGGTTAGGGTTTGGTAGGCAGTCGGGGGTAACTGAAGTTGCCTTTCCCTTCAAGCCTTCAACCTGAAGTATAGATATCCATTTATCGCTTAATTCATTAATCAAACAAAGCCAAATAGTGCTCTAAAATATGTAGCAAGCACAAATGTTTCCATTAAACGTTTTTGTTGGCAAACTGGTAAGGAATGAATCCCTTCCTTCTGAATGCGTCCTGCACACAATCCGGGATGAGTTGCAACTTGGCAAGATCCTCTATATCCTGGGTTACAGCGTACCCTATTACCCCAAATTGGCCAAACCTTAAGTTCAGAGGTTATTTTAGTTTATTGGCTGGTCATTAGCTTCCAATCAGTCTTCTTTACTCAGGAAAGATACTAAATTGGGATGACTATTCATCCTCTTGCAAGACAACCTGCGTAAGGACTTGCCAATATCGTTGCAAGAATTTGGCCATTCCCTTGTGATCCAATCACAAGATCATATGACTCCACACTTGTTGCATAAGTGTTGCATTGAATGGAGTCACGAAACAATCTGTTCCTGATTACATTAGGCCAACGTCATTAGACCTAGGGTTTCCAAGTTCCATCTTATAAGATTCCTAGGGACAAACCCTAGCTCACTTCCAAAATATGTTTCACTGTCCCTACGTTTCGGTGAAAGTGGGCAAGTATTTAGGATATAGGAGTTTCAATTTTAGCAATACATAGCGAGTAGGTTACATATTAAATTCCTAGTGAATTTATTTAGCCCATTCTAAATGAGTACTTTGGGATTTTTAGGTTTATGCCAATTTGTTTAACTCTAGAAGATAGCTACGTTATCATTTCATAAACACATGACTCGTTGTCTATGCATAAATTGCTCTTTCAACCCTAACTTGTCGATTTAAAGCTAGGCATAGATTAGGTTAATTCCAACTAATCTTCCTATAACTTGCAAATAAAATTCATGCTAAACAAGCAACCTTTTTCTTGATAGTTTATGCAGTGGACAACGATAATTTGCCTAGAGTTATACATCGTAGAATCATTCCATGACTTGCACTTTCCATGATGATTCATTGCAAAGAGGATATGGGTTAATAGTGAGATATGCAATTTATACTTCTAGGCTTAAACGGAGTATACTATTTTAATGGACAATAATCTAGTTTATAATTCATTTCAATGCATAAAGCTATTTGCTAGAAATGCATTTATGCTTCTTTAAAGTATTAATGACTAAGTTCCTTCGTCGTGAGCATTTAGGACAAAAATTATATCCTATTTCTAGCAATTAATCTTGCATGATTGAATTACAACAATACCAAAAAAACTAGGAAGGAAAACCTGGGCTTGGGGTGAAATATCCACGTGGATGCTGGGAGACGACCCTCCCGTAGCTGTGCCGTGGACTTTCTTAGGAGGCATCGCAATTGTAGCCTTTCGGACGTGGAAGTAGCTTTACAACTCTTCTTTGGAATTCCACCGTCGCTTCCTTGCACCGTGTGTCGGAAGTAGTTTTAGGAGGCTCCCTCCTTGAAGTAGGGATTTCGAAAGAAGGAGTGTTTCAAAATATTTTGCGGATAAGACCCATTAAAGCCATGGAAGGGGCTTAATGGCCTTTGTAAGGACTCGCATGAACGGGGAATAACAAGGTGTGGAGTCCCTTACAAGGGTTTTTGAGTGGGAAAGGAAGGTTTTAAAAGACTCTCAACACTCTCTTTCCTTTTTTGAGTGGGAAAAAAAAACAATCCCCAAGGGTATTTTACATAGGCCAAGGAAAGGGCTAAGGGGTTTAAACACGAGGGGGGGTGTGGTTTCAAGATGCCCAAGGGAAGGGGGCTAAGGGAATTTGAAACATTGGGGGGGTGTGGGGAGTAATTCCAAGGTCCAAGAAGAAGGCCTTAAGGGTTTAAACACGAGGGGGGGTGTGGTTTCAAGGGAAAGGGGGCTTAGGGGGGATAGGGGGCTTAAGAGGCCCCTTAGAAGCTTCCCCTCCCAAGAAGCTTCTGATGCTTCCATGCCACGTGGAAGGAGGAAACCAACGGCGATTTGACAGTTGGGGGCACGGACTGACGGCAGAGGTGATGCCGTCCTGGCCTTGGCGGCAATCAGCGCCTCATCCTCTCCCTCTCACAGCGTCGGCTCCACCTTGTACTCCTCCCCCACGCTCTAGCGATGACAGGCAGTCCGGCAACTTGCTCCCTTACGAGTCCAGTAGAGAGACTCACTCTCTCCCTCTCTGCAATGTGATGGCGCACGGCGTTTTTTCCTCATGATCAGTGCCCTCCGTCCTTCAGCCTGCGCCCCCCCCCCCCCCCCCCTCAATTATATAGGGGAGGGGATAAGATCCCCCCCCCTTGCATGTCATCGAGCATGTAACATTGCCCTAGCAAGCTCTAGCAAGGAGCTTGCCTACTTACTAATCCCCCTCTTCCTCCAGGTCGACTGTCGGTGGATGGAGGAGAGGGGAAATTTAAAAAAATTGCCTTTATCCGTTTGGAATTGTTACATTGGTGTGGGGAGTAATCCCAAGGTCTAAGGAAAAGGCCTTAAGGGTTAAAACATGAGGGAGGGTGTGGTTTCAAGGGAAAGGGGGCTTAAGAAGCCCCTTAGAAGCTTCCCCTCCCAGAAAGCTTCTGATGCTTCCATGCCACGTGGAAGGAGGAAGCCAATGGTGACTCGACTATGATTTGACAGCTGGGGGTGCGGATTGATGGTAGAGGTGATGTCGTCCTAGCTTTGGTGGTAATCAGCGTCTCATCCTCTCCCTCTCAAAGCATCGGCTCCACCTCGTACTCCTCCCCCAGGCTCTGGCAATGATAGGCAGCCCAGTAGCTCGCTCCCTTACAAGTCGAGCAAAGAGACTCACTCTCACTCTCTCTACAATGTGACGGCACACGGTGTTTTTTCCTCACGATCTCTGCCCTCCATCATTCAACCTGCGGCCCCCCCTCAGTTATATAGGGGAGGGGAAAAGATCCTCCCCCCCCCTTGCGTGTCATTGGGCATCTAACATTGCCCTGGCAAGCTCTAGCAAGGAGCTTGCCTACTTACTAATCCCCCTCTTCCTCCAGCTCGGCTGTCGGCTGGAGGAGAGGGGAAATTAAAAAAATTTGCCTTTATCCGTTCAAGTCATCAATAAAGGTAATGAAATACCGATATTGAGATTTTGATTGAGGAAAAGGTTCACAAATATTAGTGTGAATAAGATCAAGCAAGTCTCTAGAATGAGTTGTGGTGGAAATGGAAAAGGGTTTGCAAAAATACTTTCTAAGTGCAAAATATTCACAAATACCCATATGAGGACAAGCTTTGAATTCCATACCTTGAACAAGGTCATGCCAATAAAGATCGAAAAGCTTTGAAAAATCAGAGTGAACAAAGTGATGATACCATATTTTGATGTTAAGATTGCCAGGAGCTTTAACAAGGTCACTCCGATAAAGATCGAAAAGCTTTGAAAAGTCAGAGTGAACAAAGCGATGATACCATATTTTGATGTTAAGATTGCCAGGAGCTTTAACAACATTTGCAACATATTCATTTAAAGATAACTCAAAACGATTATTATTTTGAAGTCTAGCAATAGCTATGGTTTGGCCATCTTTCTCAATGCAACACTTGATATGGTCAAAACCAACAAAGAGACCAAGATCTACAAGTCTTGCAAACTGAAAGAATATTCCTTTGTAGATTTGGCACATGTAAAACTCCACGCAAAATTCTTGTTGAAGAATGAGTATCGAGATATAAATCACCTATACCTTTGACTTGGTAGGTTGTGTCATAAGCAAGATAAACCAATTTCTTAACAAGAATATGATTATAATTATGTAACGATTGGGACTGATATGTTATGTTCCCCGTAGCACCAGAATCAATAATAAAAAGGGATCCATCACCAACATGAAGTATCCTTTCTGGAGAGATAGAATAACTCATGCAATTTACTTCTTTAGTAGTGTTGCCATGTGTAGCAGCATATGCTCTATTACAATCTGAATCAAAATGCATATTCAAACATAGATGGGTTGAATGATCACTCTTTTTGTAGAAGTCACAAGGAGAATAATCTCTAGATAAACACGATTGTTTATTTGTAATACCATGCTCTTCATCATATTGTTTTACATAGACAAGATAAACACGGTCCCCACACGGTCCAACATAGACAAGAAATATGAACGACACTCAGAACATTATCGTTTTACTTTTTGGCCAATAATAGATGATGATTTGGCTAATTTTGGCAGAAACGCAGAAACACAAGAGTGAGTAATTGTGACAAAACTTATGTGGTAGAAGTGTGCACAAATATCTATTATCCTGTTTATTTTCCTCTTTCAAGTCTGAGCAATGCATATCTACAATTCAACATATATTCAATCTAAATGATGATTGAGTGAACTCCTTCTATGCTTAAAATTCATAACATAAGATGATCATAACATACACAATACATCAAATTTAAGCATGAAAAGAACATGAATCAATAATTGAACACATACCACATAGATATACTTCATGCTTATCTTCTTCAAGGAATTTGTTGTAGTCGATCGTGATAGCTCTGATATCATGTTGAGATGTAGAGAGAGAAGATATGTAGACATGCGGATGTTGAGATGTAGAGAGGGAAGATATGTAGAGACGTGATAGGGAGAGAAGAGACACACCATATACACTCTCAAAGACTACATCATATTGATCACAATCTACATATATATGTGTGTGTGTGTGTGTGTGTGTGTGTGTGTGTGTGTGTGTGTGTGTCTGTGTGTGTGTGACCTAGTCTAGATAGGGTGAGCTATATATAGCTCCAACAATGATGAGATTACTATTCTAGTGGATATTCTTGGCAAGACGCCTTATGTTCCATCAGTTGCATCTGAGGTCCAAGAAGCATGCATGAATACTTTGAGACATACAAAAGAAAATCCTTGATGCATTTGGAGATTGTCAACCCTAATGGCATGGAACTAGTGGGGTCAAGGTCAAATTTTCTTCTTTCCTAGATACCTACTTTATTTGTAGAGGTCGTTGTCACTACAAAAAAGAGTACCGAGGTAAAGATACACCAGAAGAGAAGAAGAATTAAATCATTGACTCTTTGATGTTGCTGAGAAGGAAACTATGCTCACTATAGAACAAGGGAAGATGTAGAGTGTTATGATCACCAATGAATGGAAAGACTAAGCTAACTCTAATGTTTTTGAGGTCCTCATAGACCCTAAGGGCACTCATCTCAATGCCAAGGAAAAATCCAAATCTAATAGTGTTGAGATTCAGAAAGGCAATTGTGCAGAGTCTTTCACTTGCCCCTTGAGTGTTAGTAAGGATGTGCTGCATGATAAAGAAAATCCTTTCTACAAGGTCTAAGGGGGGCTGAGCCCAAGAACAAGAGAGAATCACTTAAGAATTGGGCTCCTCAACCACTTGTTGATAACAATATTTATATTGACTTGCACAATTCTCTTGAAGATGGGGTAGTTGCTCCTAATCATAACTAATTCGGGGATGTTGTGATCGACATTCATCACCTAGAATGTATGTGGATTGCTTGCATTGCTTCAAAAGAAAGCATGCATGTCATTACTAAGAAATAGAAAGCACGATGCACTTACACTTCAATAGGTAAATTTTGGAGAAAAAGAGGACAAAGAATTCAAACACAAAGGATATATATCATTGAGTGATTATTATAGGCAAGGCAAGAGAGGAACCATGTTGGTGGTTAACGAAACTTTGAACCCCTATTTATTTTTTGCAAAGGTGATGGCAGTCTTGTTGTTGTCATGATTGGGACTGGCACTAAGAAATGCTTCATTGCTTCAATTTATGGTCCAAATGTCTCTGTAGACAAAGCAAATCTTTGAGTTGAAATGCAAAAGCTTATGCTAAAGGATAATGCTATATTTATGGGTGATTTGAACATGACTCTATGCAATTTTGACAAATCACATGGTTCTACCTTGATAGTATGCATGCAGAGATACAATTGGCATGACTTTGAACTAGCCCACGAGTTAATAAACATGGTAGTAGTATTTAATAATGGAAATTCCTTTAAATTAACTTGGCATAGTAAGTAAGGGTAGCTCTTCTAAAGGGGCTAGATTTAGACAAAGAAGCTTGGTGCATTTTCTCTATGTTAAAATGACTCATCTTTTTCAGTATCCATCTCTAGTCATGTTCTTGTGATTTTCTCTTTCAATCTTAATGTTGTTTTGGATGTTGGGAATGTATCTTCTTTTTTTAAATTTAATATGTCCTTTGTGAAGAAAGCAAGCTTATGTTCAACATTGAAGGAGGCATGGCCAAGTTATGGAAAATCAAAGTGGAAGCAAAGATTGAAGTGTGCACAAGAGGGAGAGAAGAGCACACAAGTACAAGAACAAGTCTTGCTTATTTAGTTGCTCACGAAAGTACAACTTGGGTCACTCTCACTCATCATTTGATGTAGACCCATGGGCTGTTTATATAGCCCCACTTGGCTAGGGTTAGGGTTTGCCCTTTCCCTAAGGACCATTCACACTCAACTACCCTTATCCTCTCTAGCATAAGGAGAGTTCACATGCTTACGCTCTCAACACCACCCCTCAATGCCAAGTGGCCTTGAATAAAGCATCACAAGATGCCCCCCCTTAATCCACAATGAGATGCCTTCATAACTTAGGCTACAAAAGATGGTTATACGTAGAGAGTTTACAAGACTCAAAAGAGTCGATCTTCAACGGATAAGGAGGCAAAGCTAGCCTCCAATTCCTTAGGTGGTTCTGGAACACTGGGACACTTATTGGTAATATCCCCAGTCTTTTTTCATTTATTTCACTTAATTTTTTCTAGGTAATTCTTCCAACAATTACTTACAATATGCCCTTTCTTATGATAGAAATAGCACTTTGTGGAAATTGTATGGACTAAAAGTTACTCACAAAAAGTAGATGCTGAAGTGCCTTCATTAAGGTTCCTCTTCTCTTCATCTAGACATGACTGGATGGTACTTGCCAAAGTTGGATTAGGGATATTGGTAAGGGTAGTAACAAGGGTTGGAAAGACCTTCTTTACAACCTTTAGAAGGATGGCAATGGCAACTTCATCATGAATTGGTGCTTGAACGAAGGCTAGCAGTTCCATGAGCCCCATCATATGTGAAATAAAATTACTTAGGTCTTCTCCTTGTTTATACTCCAAGCTAAAAAATTCAATCTTTAGAAAAATCTTGGAGTTCTTCCTTATAGCACCATAGAGCCTTTCATGCTCATCCCATTTCTCCTTGTGGCAGTGGAGAGTTGGTCAATATGATGAATTAGGGGTTCATCCAAATGAAGCATGATGATGGCTTGAGCTCTTTCATCATCTTCTACATCAAGGGGATTTGACGAATCAATAACTTTGGTCCCTTTTATGAAGGGCCAGGAGCCTCATTCCACCATTTTATATTTCACCAGGACTTGCCAGGGATGGAAATCTTTTCCATTAAACTTGCATATTTGAGGCCTAACATTTACATAAGCCATGGCCATAATAGGAAGGTCTTACCTATTTTCCTTTGCAATGGCACTGTCTAGTACTTTACAAATTGCCAAGTACGAACCAACTAATAGGATTTATAGCCTTACAAATGATAACCAACTTTAAAACTGTAAGGATGAAAAAGTTGGAAATCATACATATGTAATACCTCAAGGTAAGATTTTGGTGGTCCTTTCTTTTGGACAACCTTGATTTAAGTTTTACTATTTTCTTGGGTCTGAATGAGGTGAACTTTGATTGGACCTTTGGCTCCACCCCACCTTGTGGTTTAGTGTAATATTTCCACTCCTGAATATTGATTTCCCCCACACTGCGTAAACCTCGTGCAAAGGTTATCTTTCATATTGGAATTACCGGCAGTATAATGTGTAACCTGCACGCGAGAAATCGAGACCATCCGCATTGGCAAAGCAAGCCCGAGGGTTCAAATCCGAAATTCACACGTAAACATCCTCTTGGGAGGAGGTCAAGAGGATAATGTAATATTTATTGCAAATTTTTTTTTTATTACCTTCCCCCAGCCAAAGCGTGGCTGAGGGAAGGGGATGGACTGAAATAGGGAACTTGAGAGGTGGAGGGGAAAAGAGCCATGCAGGCCACCACGTGGGAGGGTGTCCTCTCCCCCCTTTTTCTTATATAAACCCCCTCTAACGGGGGAGTTGGGGGGCTGAAAGAAGAGTCGGGAGACTGATAGAGGGGAGGAGCTGACAAAAGTCGGCCGTAGAGAGGAACGGGAGGGCGGACAGACGGTTGCTGCCATCGCCGTGTTGGGAAAGAGGGCAGAGGCTGCGTGGAGAGAGGAAGGGGAGTTGCTATCGACGCTGGGAGAGAAGGAGGCCGCCGCTGTACTCGCTGCCGTACTGTGGGAAGAAGGCCGCCGCCTTGCTATGAGACCACCAGGCCGCCGCCCATCCCCGCCATCGTCATCAAAGTCCCTCCCCTTGTCTTCGACGCCTTCTCCTTCCCAATCATTGGGCCTCCCACAACGTCTTTGCTGATCTTCAGAAGCTTCTAAGGATAAGCCCATAAGCCTTGTTCCTACGTGCCCTTTCCGATTTTAAAACCGGGTTTGTAAAGCTCCAAATCCCACAAGCTTGGTCGTAAAACCCCCAAATTCCCGCATGCCCTCGCAAAGCTTCATTCTCGCAAGTTCCCGTAAAGCCCTAATCCCATAAGTTTTTTTTTCACAAGGCCTTCCATAGGCCCAAATCCCGCAAGCCCGGTATTCTCAAGGATCCGCACTTTGGAAGGGATCTCCTGCATACGAGGGAAAAGGGGAAAGATCTTGAAGCTGCTTACAATGGTTGAAGAAGACTCACCGATCGCGTAAGGGTAAAGGCAAACCGGAAGTCCGTAAACACACTAACGATGGCTCCCAAGAAGTCGCAAGGCGCGCCTGCGGGAGGTTCTTCTCCTAGCATTCACGTGGACATCTCCCCGAGCCCACAGACCCAGGTTTTTACGATTGTGATTTCATACTAAAGTAATGCATTAAGCATGACAACTCCATGGATTAGGAAGCACCCGTCCATGTTCAAACTCACCTAGCCTAGTTAAATGCAATTGGGAAAAATTGGTATTTTCAATATAAACGCAAATTGTCCATCCATCTTACGACCTTAATAGTAAATTGCCTTGTCGTGCATTTTCAAAGGAAAGCCACATATTGCCTAGGAAATTGTTAAGTGCATTGGTCATGAAGGAAAGGAGTATTTTTGCAATAACTCCCTTCGTTATGATTCGCATGAGGGAATTGTTAACTTCTGTTGCACGGCATGAAAAAGAACCCCGATCTTATAAGTTGCATGGGAAAAGATGCTTGGAAATGGATTAAATCGACACTTGCCTTAGTATTGCATGAACTTCATTCACGATGTTGTTGTATCTAAGGGTCGCACTTATACTTTCGCAAATTTCATTTCATCAAGTTGCATTTAGGAATGATTGCATGGCTTATAAAAGCATGAAATTCAAATACTTAGACAAAAGGTTGTAGGCGTTATTCCTTGATGTAAATCCTAGTAGGCCCTATGTAAGTTATTCTTCAAATTATCATGCCTTTTGATTTTAGCAAAAAGGGATAGGGCTATTGCGGATCTTATGGTGCGTAGAAGTAATGAATTACATGTTTACATGTATTGTAACATTTTGCAACCATTTTTCTACTTTAGATCAAGTTTATCATCTCTAGGATAGAATTGTCATTGTCATAAGACAAGTAGGTCAATTTACCCAAGTCATTTGTGGTATCATGACTGTTAGGGTTTCGTATAGGCATAACTAGCCGATTCAATAAAAACCTCAAGTACTAGCTAGGGCTTGGCACGTTAGAAATGCAGCCAAGTATCGTACTTGGACGCCAAGTCGAAGCCCTCAAACCCAAAGGTCCTACCCACCTTCCTGGAATATTGAGTCAATTGGATGCTCACGCAAATAATGATCTAGGGTTTCTACCCTAAGGATCATTCAACCTAATGCTAGAACTTGGATTGAGTTGGAATCCCTAGGACCGAACATTGTCGGCCTAGTGTGATTAGGATTGGGTTGAGTAAGAAGACACCCTAAGCCCTACTTCTAGTCTAATCATAATTCCTTGACCAGAAAACACCGTTCAATGGGTGAAAGAATCCCTTGGAATAGAGGCGACACTTGTGCAAACAAGTTGCATAGACTTGGGGTTAGTTCACAAGAGACTTTTGCCATTTCTTGAAATGAGGTTGGCAAGTTCTTGATACTTGTTCTTGATTCAATAAAAACCTCAAGTACTAGCTAGGGCTTGGCACGTTAGAAATGCAGCCAAGTATCGTACTTGGATGCCAAGTCGAAGCCCTCAAACCCAAAGGTCCTACCCACCTTCCCGGAATATTGAGTCAATTGGATGCTCACGCAAATAATGATCTAGGGTTTCTACCCTAAGGATCATTCGACCTAATGCTAGAACTTGGATTGAGTTGGAATCCCTAGGACCGAACATTGTCGGCCTAGTGCGATTAGGATTGGGTTAAGTAAGAAGACACCCTAAGCCCTACTTCTAGTCTAATCATAATTCCTTGACCAGAAAACACCGTTCAATGGGTGAAATGATCCCTTGGAATAGAGGCGACACTTGTGCAAACAAGTTGCAACGTCGCATAGACTTGGGGTTAGTTCACAAGAGAGTTTTGCCATTTCTTGAAATGAGGTTGGCAAGTTCTTGCGCAAGTTTAACTTGCAAGAGGATGAGTAGTCATCCTGTTACATCACCCTTATTGGGAAAATTTGCCAAGTTAAGGGAAGTTAGGTATTTGCTTGGAAGCAGATGATCAATCAATAAATTAATGCGACATGGTCGCTAGGATTTACTATTAATAAAACCTAAGGTATTGGTTAAGTTGGGTTAACAGGGTATGGCCCTAATTCAAGGACAAAAAGGGTGAACGAACAAACCCTTGAGGATCTTGCCAAGTCGCAATTGATCCCAGATCGAATGTTGGATGCATTCGGAGAGAAGGATTCACTCCTTAACAGTTGGCCAAATAAACGACCACTGGAAATTGATTGTGCTTGTAATAGTTTAGAAAGCACTGTTTGCATTGTTTGCTCAAGGAACTAAAGGATGAAAAGATATCTAAATGCTTCAGGTTGAAGGCCTGAAGGGAGAGGCAGCTTCAGTTACCCCCGACTGCCTGCCTGACCCTAACCAAGGGGGGTTGTTGACCGCGCCGGGAACGTGGACCGAACCCGCCGCGAGAGGTCTTTCCGTTGAGCTCTACTTGGAGCAGGAGGACGCTTGGGTGCTAGGGGGGGCTCTGGCCGTAAATCCCTTGCCTTCCGGGTCCTGCACAAGAGGCTAACGTGACTCGGGATTGGATCTCGAGGCCCACATACTAGTCTACGGGCAGAAGCTTGGAAGAGTGATTCCTGGCGGATTACCGGATAGCGTTTGGGCGGATTATGGACAAGCCTACGGGCGGAACTCCTTGTATTTCAAAGATAAAATGATGAAATAATAATAATAAAGTTGTTTGATATTGTTTTTCTATGTCACGTGATAAGATTACGTGAAGGAACCAGTGCCTAACAGAGTATCAAGAACTTGCCAACCTCATTTCAAGAAATGGCAAAAGTCTCTTGTGAACTAACCCCAAGTCTATGCGACGTTGCAACTTGTTTGCACAAGTGTCGCCTCTATTCCAAGGGATCATTTCACCCATTGAACGGTGTTTTCTGGTCAAGGAATTATGATTAGACTAGAAGTAGGGCTTAGGGTGTCTTCTTACTCAACCCAATCCTAATCGCACTAGGCCGACAACGTTCGGTCCTAGGGATTCCAACTCAATCCAAGTTCTAGCATTAGGTCGAATGATCCTTAGGGTAGAAACCCTAGATCATTATTTGCGTGAGCATCCAATTGACTCAATATTCCGGGAAGGTGGGTAGGACCTTTGGGTTTGAGGGCTTCGACTTGGCGTCCAAGTACGATACTTGGCTGCATTTCTAACGTGCCAAGCCCTAGCTAGTACTTGAGGTTTTTATTGAATCTGCTAGTTATGCCTATACGAAACCCTAACAGTCATGATACCACAAATGACTTGGGTAAATTGACCTACTTGTCTTATGACAAGGACAATTCTTTCCTAGAGATGATAAACTTGATCTAAAGTAGAAAAATGGTTGCAAAATGTTACAATACATGTAAACATGTAATTCATTACTTCTACGCACCATAAGATCTGCAATAGCCCTATCCCTTTTTGCTAAAGTCAAAAGGCATGATAATTTGAAGAATAACTTACATAGGGCCTACTAGGATTTACATCAAGGAATAACGCCTACAACCTTTTGTCTAAGTATTTGAATTTCATGCTTTTATAAGCCATGCAATCATTTCTAAATGCAACTTGATGAAATGAAATTTGCGAAAGTATAAGTGCGACCCTTATATACAACAACATCGTGAATGAAGTTCATGCAATACTAAGGCAAGTGTTGATTTAATCCATTTCCAAGCATCTTTTCCCATGCAACTTATAAGATCGGGGTTTTATTTTCATGCCGTGCAATAGAAGTTAACAATTCCCTCATGCGAATCATAACGAAGGGAGTTATTGCAAAAATACTCCTTTCCTTCATGACCAATGCACTTAACAATTTCCTAGGCAATATGTGGCTTTCCTTTGAAAATGCACGACAAGGCAATTTACTATTAAGGTCGTAAGATGGATGGACAATTTGCGTTTATATTGAAAATACCAATTTTTCCCAATTGCATTTAACTAGGCTAGGTGAGTTTGAACATGCACGGGTGCTTCCTAATCCATGGAGTTGTCATGCTTAATGCATTACTTTAGTATGAAATCACAATCGTAAAAACCTGGGTCTGTGGGCTCGGGGAGATGTCCACGTGAATGCTAGGAGAAGAACCTCCCGCAGGCGCGCCTTGCGACTTCTTGGGAGCCATCGTTAGCGTGTTTACGGACTTCCGGTTTGCCTTTACCCTTACCCAATCGGTGAGTCTTCTTCAACCGTTGTAAGCAGCTTCAAGATCTTTCCCCTTTTCCCTCGTACGCAGGAGATCCCTTCCAAAGTGCGGATCCTTGAGAATACCGGGCTTGCGGGATTTGGGCTTATGGAAGGCCTTGTGAAAAAAAAACTTATGGGATTTGGGCTTTACGGGAACTTGCGAGAATGAAGCTTTGCGAGGGCATGCGGAAATTTGGGGGTTTTACGAGCAAGCTTGTGGGATTTGGAGCTTTACAAACCCGGTTTTAAAACCGGAAAGGGCACGTAGGAACAAGGCTTATGGGCTTATCCTTAGAAGCTTCTTAAAGAAGCTTCTAAGAAGCTTCTGAAGATCAGCAAAGACGTCGTGGGAGGCCCAATGATTGGGAAGGAGAAGGCGTCGAAGACAAGGGGAGGGACTTTGATGACGATGGCGGGGATGGGCGGCGGCCTGGTGGTCTCACAGCAAGGCGGCGGCCTTCTTCCCACAGCACGGCAGCGAGTACATCGACGGCCTCCTTCTCTCCCAGCGTCGACAGCAACTCCCCTTCCTCTCTCCACGCAGCCTCTGCCCTCTTTCCCAACACGGCAATGGCAGCAACCGTCTGTCCCCCCTCCCGTTCCTCTCTACGGCCGCCTTTTGTCAGCTCCTCCCCTCTATCAGTCTCCCGACTCTTCTTTCGGCCCCCCAACTCCCCCGTTAGAGGGGGTTTATATAAGAAAAAGGGGGGATTGGACACCCTCCCACGTGGTGGCCTGCATGGCTCTTTTCCCCTCCACCTCTCAAGTTCCCTATATCAGTCCATCCCCTTCCCTCAGCCACGCTTTGGCTGGGGGAAGGTAATAAAAAAAAATTTGCAATAAATATTACATTATCCTCTTGACCTCCTCCCAAGAGGATGTTTACGTGTGAATTTCGGATTTGAACCCTCGGGCTTGCTTTGCCAATGCGGATGGTCTCGATTTCTCGCGTGCAGGTTACACATTATACTGCCGGTAATTCCAATATGAAAGATAACCTTTGCACGAGGTTTACGCAGTGTGGGGGAAATCAATATTCACGACTCTCCACGCAGCCTCTGCCCTCTTTCCCAACACGGCGATGGCAACAACCGTCTGTCCCCCCTCCCGTTCCTCTCTACGGCCGACTTTTGTCAGCTCCTCCCCTCTATCAGTCTCCCGACTCTTCTTTCAGACCCCCAACTTCCCCGTTAGAGGGGGTATATATAAGAAAAAGGGGGGAGAGGACACCCTCCCACGTGGTGGCCTGCATGGCTCTTTTCCCCTCCACCTCTCAAGTTCCCTATTTCAGTCCATCCACTTCCCTCAGCCACGCTTTGGCTGGGGGAAGGTAATTAAAAAAAAAATTGCAATAAATATTACATTATCCTCTTGACCTCCTCCCAAGAGGATGTTTACGTGTGAATTTCGGATTTGAACCCTCGGGCTTGCTTTGCCAATGCGGATGGTCTCGATTTCTCGCGTGCAGGTTACACATTATACTACCGGTAATTCCAATATGAAAGATAACCTTTGCACGAGGTTTATGCAGTGTGGGGGAAATCAATATTCACGAGTGGAAATATTACATTCTCTCCCCCTTAGAAGAATCGAGATGTCCTCATCTCGAGATAAACTGGGGATATTGAAGGTTGAGAGAGCTTTCATCTATCTAGGTGGCATCCTCTTCGGGATAATCTTTCCACTGGACGAGGCATTCTTTCAAGGTTCTAGATCTTAACTGTCTCTCCCTAACATCTAAAATCTTATCCGGTCTTAGTTCAAGGACTCCTTGACTAGGCATTACAATTTGTTGGTCATCAAGTACATGATTAGGGTTGGGTACATATTTTTTTAAGAGACTAATATGGAATACATTGTGAACTTTTAGGTTATCAGGAAGTTGCAATTTATAAGCATTGGGTCCCAAGCATTTGAGGATTTTATACGGCCCACAATACCTTGGACTTAGCTTCTTGCATTCTCCTAGAGATAGAGAACTCCTTTTAGGGCGTACACGAATGAAGACCATGTCTCCTTCTCCGAAGACCCTCTCTTGGCGTTTCAAATCCGCATATGCCTTTTTTTTTCACAAGGCCTTCCATAAGCCCAAATCCCGCAAGCCTGGTATTCTCAAGGATCTGCACTCTAGAAGGGATCTCCTGCGTACGAGGCAAAATGGGAAAGATCTTGAAGCTGCTTACAACGGTTGAAGAAGACTCACCGATCGCGTAAGGGTAAAGGCAAACCACAAGTCCGTAAACACGCTAACGATGGCTCCCAAGAAGTCGCAAGGCGCGCCTGCAGGAGGTTCTTCTCCTAGCATTCACGTGGACATCTCCCCGAGCCCACAGACCCAGGTTTTTACGATTGTGATTTCATACTAAAGTAATGCATTAAGCATGACAACTCCATGGATTAGGAAGCACCCGTGCATGTTCAAACTCACCTAGCCTAGTTAAATGCAATTGGGAAAAATTGGTATTTTCAATATAAACGCAAATTGTCCATCCATCTTACGACTCCCTTCGTTATGATTCGCATGAGGGAATTGTTAACTTCTGTTGCACGGCATGAAAAAGAACCCCGATCTTATAAGTTGCATGGGAAAAGATGCTTGGAAATGGATTAAATCGACACTTGCCTTAGTATTGCATGAACTTCATTCACGATGTTGTTGTATCTAAGGGTCGCACTTATACTTTCGCAAATTTCATTTCATCAAGTTGCATTTAGGAATGATTGCATGGCTTATAAAAGCATGAAATTCAAATACTTAGACAAAAGGTTGTAGGCGTTATTCCTTGATGTAAATCCTAGTAGGCCCTATGTAAGTTATTCTTCAAATTATCATGCCTTTTGACTTTAGCAAAAAGGGATAGGGCTATTGCGGATCTTATGGTGCGTAGAAGTAATGAATTACATGTTTACATGTATTGTAACATTTTGCAACCATTTTTCTACTTTAGATCAAGTTTATCATCTCTAGGAAAGAATTGTCCTTGTCATAAGACAAGTAGGTCAATTTACCCAAGTCATTTGTGGTATCATGACTGTTAGGGTTTCGTATAGGCATAGCTAGCCGATTCAATAAAAACCTCAAGTACTAGCTAGGGCTTGGCACGTTAGAAATGCAGCCAAGTATCGTACTTGGACGCCAAGTCGAAGCCCTCAAACCCAAAGGTCCTACCCACCTTCCCGGAATATTGAGTCAATTGGATGCTCACGCAAATAATGATCTAGGGTTTCTACCCTAAGGATCATTCGACCTAATGCTAGAACTTGGATTGAGTTGGAATCCCTAGGACCGAACGTTGTCGGCCTAGTGCGATTAGGATTGGGTTGAGTAAGAAGACACCCTAAGCCCTACTTCTAGTCTAATCATAATTCCTTGACCAGAAAACACAGTTCAATGGGTGAAATGATCCCTTGGAATAGAGGCGACACTTGTGCAAACAAGTTGCAACGTCGCATAGACTTGGGGTTAGTTCACAAGAGAGTTTTGCCATTTCTTGAAATGAGGTTGGCAAGTTCTTGCGCAAGTTTAACTTGCAAGAGGATGAGTAGTCATCCTGTTACATCACCCTTATTGGGAAAATTTGCCAAGTTAAGGGAAGTTAGGTATTTGCTTGGAAGCAGATGATCAATCAATAAATTAACGCGACATGGTTGCTAGGATTTACTATTAATAAAACCTAAGGTATTGGTTAAGTTGGGTTAACAGGGTATGGCCCTAATTCAAGGACAAAAAGGGTGAACGAACAAACCCTTGAGGATCTTGCCAAGTCGCAATTGATCCCAGATCGAATGCTGGATGCATTCGGAGAGAAGGATTCACTCCTTAACAGTTGGCCAAATAAACGACCACTGGAAATTGATTGTGCTTGTAATAGTTTAGAAAGCACTGTTTGCATTGTTTGCTCAAGGAACTAAAGGATGAAAAGATATCTAAATGCTTCAGGTTGAAGGCCTGAAGGGAGAGGCAGCTTCAGTTACCCCCGACTGCCTGCCTGACCCTAACCAAGGGGGTTGTTGACCGTGCCGAGAACGTGGACCGAACCCGCCGCGAGAGGTCTTTCCGTTGAGCTCTACTTGGAGCAGGAGGACACTTGGGTGCCAGGGGGGGCTCTGGCCGTAAATCCCTCGCCTTCCGGGTCCTGCACAAGAGGCTAACGTGACTCGGGATTGGATCTCGAGGCCCGCATACTAGTCTACGGGCAGAAGCTTGGAAGAGTGATCCCTGGCGGATTACTGGATGGCCTTCGGGTGGATTATGGACAAGCCTACGGGCGGAACTCCCTGTATTTCAAAGATAAAATAATGAAATAATAATAATAAAGTTGTTTGATATTGTTTTTCTATGTCACGTGATAAGATTACGTGAAGGAACCAGTGCCTAACATAGTTAATTAAAGAAGCTGATTGTTATATGTCAAATTAATGTGTTAGATAATTACATAACTAAAACAAACCGAGGAAAGTGCGGAGGATGGACCATGGGTCCGTCCTACGGATGGGTGGTCCCGGTTAGTCGGGAACTTTTCTCAAAAATCTCGAAGAACAGCGGGATGATCATCATCATCAAAACGAATAACGAGAACGATGACCTAGAGTTACATCTTACCCAATTTACGTTGTTTTAGGGGAACGGAATGGGACTATGCCTTATGGCTGAGAGGTTGAGTTTTGCATCCCTCTCGTTTCCCATTCTCCTTGAACCAAGTGCAGCGTGAATTCGCTTCGGACCTGGCATTTCTCCGTAAAGTAGTTCGCTCGGGTCTGACGCTAGTTGCTGCTAGCTAATGACCAAATAGGAAAACCCAAATTCAGGTCGATCCTAAGTGGGAACGGCCAGGATACTTCCGCTACGTGGCAGACACGGGAAGACCTAGATTGCAAAACCCGTAACATTCCATGGGAGTGCCGGGCGGAGTTTTCTAGACATCCTTTCCGATGGACTGCTAAGACGTGTCCTGGATGATTCTAGTGGACACGTTACATTTAGTGAATGGACATTTGGTTGAGCAAGGTCGATTAATAACTTTGACACTTGGTGAAGAGTTGGAGGAGATTTCAATCACATCAGTGTTCATTTTTGACATAAGGCCTTAGCACTAATTTCACTAAATACCTTTTCAATGATTAGAAGCACTCATCTCAAGATTAAGACCACTTGAGATGTTTAGGTATTTACCTTGTCAAGCTTTGTGAGATACTTGACTGATTACCGATGTTGAGAGCAGGCTTCTCAACACCAATGAGCTTATAATGTCCTCTGAGTGCTGAAGCTATTTAGAAATTAGGAATACACTTTATAGCATGTGCTTCAGTGATTAAAATCACTGTTAATGATTTTTAGATTGAAAAAAGTGAAAAATAGGAAGCTTGAAGCTTCTTATCTATGGCTGTTAGAAAACCCACATTTAGGGTTTTGGTCACAACAAACAGTAGGAAAGGAATAAGGACAAACCCTATTAGGTGAAGATGGTCCACTACAGGGGCTACAATAGCCTTAGGATAGTTGCCCCCATGATTGTGCCCACTATAGGCCACACCAAGGGGTTGAACTAGCACTAGCAAAATCTCCGCCAAATTTGGAGGAAATTGGAATGTTGCCCTCCATGTTGCCTAATCTCCATATTTAACGTGCCATGTTGAAGTGCCGAAAGCTGAGGAGAAGATCTTCAAAAGAAATCAAGAGCTAAAATGCTCTCCTTTGCTCTACCTAGGTCCTCCAACATAGGCGGATCTAGCTAGCTATGGTAGAAAAGAAGGTAAATGAGAAGGCAAAAGATCTTCTTGTGCACTTAGGTATGTAAAGAGACTAAAGGAAGCTAAAGGATCAGAGATGGCTATGATACCATGTGGAAAATTAGAGTGGAAGCAAAGTTTGAAGTGTGCACAAGAGGAGAGAAGAGCTCACAAGTACAAGAACAAGTCTTGCTTATTCACTTTCTCATGAAAGTACAAATTGGGCCACTCTCACTCATCAATTGTTTGATGTAGACCCATGGGTTGTTTATATAGCCCCAACATATTAGGGTTAGGGTTTTCCCTTCCCCTCAGGACCATTCACACTCAGCTACCCTTATCCTCTCTAGCATAAGGAGAGTTCACATGCTTACACTCTCTCAAAGGTGAGAAGGATCGAAGCTTGCTTGGAAGAGCTTAGGTGGGAGAGTAAGAGCATGAACAAGAGAGACACAAAATGGGAACTCCAACAGCCACAATGTGACTAGGCCTTCCTTTATTCAAACTCTCACTAAAAGAATAAAGAATAAAGTGACGGTGATGGGCACTCGCCACCTGCAGTGTGCAGTTGCGAGTACTATCATTGTAGTAAAACACAGGTGGCTAGGTAGAGGCACCTTTATCCCCAACAACCTCCCTCTTAAAGGCAAATCTGCACCATTGAGGAGTGAAGAGAAAAAAAAGAGAGAGTACAAAGTAGACATGTACAACAGGATGAGGAAAAATGTCATCTCATCCAACGGCCATCAATCTCCTGAGGAAGGCAAAGCGCTCAATAGTGAGGCTTTTCATGAGCAGATCTAGAAGATTTTTGTCAGTGGAGATCTTGACAAGGTCAACAGACTTTTCCTCCACGACCCCATGTATGAAGTGATACCTCACCTCAATGTGTTTCGTCTTCACATCAAAGGCTAGATTCTTGGCTAGGTGAATAGCACTCATAGAATTCGAATGCAGCATAGGTATAGCATCAATCCGAGGGTTATGAGCTAAATGGGAAAACCATATGGCCTCCTTGAAAGCCTCAGTGTCTGCAACATACTCCGCCTCAGTGGTAGATAGAGCCGTACAATTTTGAACTCTGGACATCCAAGGGACATCACCTCCAACATAGATGAATACATAGCCAGAAGTGGACTTCCTACTATTGGCATGTCCTGCATAATCGGAGTCTATGTACCCCACAACTCTTGTATCCTCTGGCTGCCATAGAAAATACACATATTAGCTATGCCCTTCAGGTATCTAATGATACCCATCATGGCATCCCAATGCTTTTTTCCAGGTGTAGCCATATAGCGTGCCACAACAACAATTGCAAAGGCAATATCTAGACGAGTGGCTATCATGGCATATATTATATTAAACTGCCCATGGTTGATGCATAAGGGATCTTGGCCATCTCGGCCCTATGCTCATCTGTCTACGGACAATGTCTATGGAAAAATCGGCATGTGAGACCTTCACATAAGAAGGTAATGGATAGCCAATAGGCTTTGCATCCTGCATGCGAAAACACTCAAGGACTTTATGAATGTACTCTCTCTGTGAGATGTAAAGTAGTCCCTGATGCCCGTCACACTTAACGCCCATACTAAGAATATGAGAGGCTTGTCCCAAATCCTTCATCTCAAAGCTCTTCTTCAGCATAGATTTAAGAGCATCAAGCTCATCATGAGCTTTCCTTGCTATCAGCATATCATCCACATAAAGTACTAAAATAAGCAATGAGCCATCACGGGCTTTCTTTGTGTAAAGATACTGATTCATAGCACTCCTACTGTAGCCCTGTGACTGCATAAAGGCATCAAACTTATGATACCACTCGCTAGATGCCTGCTTCAAGCCATAAAGACTTTTCTTCAACTTGCACACTAGGTGCTCCCTACTAGGTTCTGCAAAGCCTTTAGGCGACTCCATGTATATCTCATCATGAAAATCCCTATGCAAGAATGCAGTCTTGACATCCATGTGATACACATCCAAGTTAAGTTGCGTGACTGAGGCCAAAACCAAGCATAGGGTGTTCATCTTGACCACATGAGAAAAGATTTCATCAAAATCAACTCCGTGCTCCTATTTACAACCCTTGGCAACAAGTCTTCCCTTATAAGCCAACTTGGGGTTTCCACGGGTACTTTTCAACTTGTACACCCATTTGCACGTCAAAGTCTTATTGCCCTTAGGCAATGCAACCAAATCCCAAGTCATATTCTTGTGTAGGGAGTCCATCTCTTAGATTGCATAGTCGTCTTCCAACAGTGATTGTCACCCCTGTCCATAGCCTCATCATAGGTAAGAGGCTCTCATACATCTGTAACTAAGACATAATGTATCGAGGGCTCAAATCTATCATGTGAATGTCTATCTCTAGTACACTGTCTCACTGCAGGCTCTACTGCTTGTCCAACACCCTGGCCAGGTGTACCAACCACTACTACTGTAGGCTTTCCCACTAGCTATGCAGGAGCATATGGCTCCTCTTGGAATATAACCATGCGTATCTCTACCACCTTCTCAAGCTGCTTATGCATCTTGTCTTCATGGAAGACTACATCATGGTGGGCTGCGGATGACTTTCCACACCTTTCGACCCCATAGAATGTAACCCATCTCTCTTACATCTCCATAGCCAATGAAAATGCATTTGATGCTCTTAGGATCCAGCTTGCTATGCTTATCCTTGGGCACATGGCAGAATGCCTCACATGCAAAGACACGTATATGCACATCAGATAGAGGTTTTCCAATCCATACCTCCTCTACAACCTAGAAATCCAAACTACTAGAAGGTGATCTATTTATGATATGCACAATTGTATTGACTGTCTCAGCCCAAAAGCTCTGTGGTAGGCTTGCATGGCTAACCATATTGCGTAAATGCTCCTTGATGATTCTATTCATCTGCTCAGCCAAACCATTCTAGGGTGGGATATAGGGAGGCGGTCAACTGACGCTTAATACCCCTCTCCTCACATAGCTGCTCAAAGGCACATGACACATATTCTCCCCCATTGTCAGTCCTAAGGCATTTTAGCATATGCCCAGGCAGGTTCTCAACCAATATAAGCCATCTCTGAAACAGAGCCAAGACATCTAATTTAAGCTTTATGGATAATCCCAGACTTTATGCAAAAAATCATCAATAAATGTCACGAAATACTTTGCACCACCCATAGAGTGACAAGGCATGGGCCGATAGACATCCGAATGTACAAATGCCAAGGGCTCACTCATGTGTGTCCTACCAGACTTCTTATGCATATTCCTAGTCTATCTGCCATAAAGACAATGCTCACATGAATCAAAACATGCATAGTCAAGGAGCGGTAAGTAATGCAATCAAAAAAGCATTTTCATTCCCTTCAAGGACATATGGCCCAAACGGGCATGCCAAAGAGATACATGTGGGATGGAGCCCACTGACAAAACATGATCAATAGAGGATTTATCAACTATAAGAGGATAGAGGCTACCAGCCTTGGCATCTCTAGCAAGCACAAGTCTGCCACATGTGATCTTCCAAGTAGAACCCCAAAAAGATACATGAAACCCAGCATCATCAAGCTGCCTTGCAGACATAATACTATGTGTAAGTGCACGTACATGACATACATCTTGTAATAGAAAAGTACTACTAGTAGAGAACTGCAGCCATACATCCCCATCAATACCAACAATAGCAAGTGACCTTTCATCACCAAAGCAAAATGAGCCAGAGACAGTGTGGTAGGAGTGGAACCACTCACAGCAAGGTGTAACATGAAATGAAGAATCAAAATCCAAAAGCCAGCACTGCGCATACATAGCATGAACCTCAGTCAATGGCGTAGCATCACAATAACTAGCTGCAAGTATGTACTCCCCATAGGAGTCATCAATCTACATGACATTTATCTCCTATATTTTTACATTGGATTTCGCAGATACCATGCTACCATCAGAGGACTTTTCCTATACTTTTTCTTTCCCCTTATCTTTGTGCTTTTCATTGCGAAACTCATGACACTATGGGTGTATATGACCTGCCTTGCGGCAATGATGACATGTCACATTAGCATTTCTCACACGAGACTTGCTATGCGACTTACCATGTGACTTAGACCTAGACTTCTACGAGTCTCTGCCACGTCCATACCCATGGTCATTCTTACCATCTCTTCCTCTAATAGTCAAAGTATGTGATGCATGAGAGGCATCCAAGTTCTTACAGTTGATCTCTTTTTGCAGAAGAGCACTCTCTACATTAGGCAAGTTCAAAATAGTAGTAGGAGCACATAAAGCAGTGTAGAATACATCCCATGACTCACTCAGAGTCCCAAGCAGAAACAATGGATTAACTCTCCTTCATGCGCAGGTCCATAAGTTACTTTAGCCAATACATATGACTTCCTAGACTTTTCTTATCATATAGATTCATGATTTTATCCCAAATCTTCCAAGCACTCTGTGCTTCCTCAACCACATTGTAATGTACCTGTTTAGTGAGAGACAAGATGAGGGTGGGCTTCCATAACTCATCAAGCTCATTCCATTCGTCATCAGTCATAGTTTTAGGCTACTCGCCATGCATCAGTAAGACATCCAGAGCATATGAGCGGTCAAGTATCCAATGATAGCATCCAATGTCATGAAGGCAATCCAAAATAAATATCTATGACAAGCTAAATAAAGACCAAAATAAGCTCCAAAATATCCAAAGTCAAGCCCAAACAAAGTTCCAGTAGCATTCGATTCCAAACAATGTAACTAGCATGTGTAGGTAACATAAGCATCAAGCATGTACCAACGGGTCATACATAGACCATAGATATAACCTCTGTCACAAAGCATGCCAGTGTAGACCAATGTCAAGTAAATATCAACCAATACAGAGCTCAAACAAGGCTCAAAATACATTTCAGAAGCATTCAAATCATTTACTTGTCATGTGAAACACCTGGGAAGCACCTGTGAGCAGAGCATAAAGTGACTAAATAAGCTTCAGCCCTAGAGTGCACAATAGTGATTTATTGTGTAAAACTGAGTATTTCAAGCCAGTAAAGTAGTTCCAAATGATGTCCAATCAAAGAGCATACATTCTCCAAACATTCGGGGACCACTCAGAACCAACCAGACATAATCGGGCATCAAATGACCATGTAGCATAAGTATAAAGTGTAATGACACGAGGTTGACCTATTTTGGGCTACCTGTGAACTGGGTAAAATATTCAATGGCTGAGAAAATTCAGCCCCAAATGCATCTCACATCATAGGCATATATTTCCCCAGCATTTGGGGAGCATTCAGGACCACAACTGGGCATCAAATGTCAATGCCAAAGTGATCCAGACATAACATTCTAATGTAGCACGATTGTGGGCTACCTATAAATTGTGTATAATAGTCCCAAACCTAAAGTAAATCACATTATTGCTTAATGCCAAGGCTCCGGATAAAATGCCAAGCATAAACCAAGTGTATAGTGCCCAAATGAGACTGCGAATGAGTGCCAAGGGAGGGCTAAAGTAAAAAATGATTTTTTTTTGCAGTCCCTTCCTAGTGTACCCTGCAAACTAAAATAAACACTCAAAATATTTCTTTAACACCTCTGAAGAATGCCCTGAGGGTGCCCAAATGGGCAGGGTAGGTGCTCCGAAAGTCGGGGAGTGACAGGAGCTCGAGAGAGTCGGCTATGGATGCCGGGAAGGAGACCCAATGAGTGTAGGTAATCAATAGGAAGTTGAATGAGTTAGAGATCAAGCTCAAATGCTCAAGAAACCATGCTCTGATAGCAGTTGAAAGGTGAGAACGATCAAAGCTTGCTTGGAAGAGCTATGGCGGGAGAGCAAGAGCAAGAAAGAGAGAGACACAAAATGGGAATTCCAACAGCCACAATGCATGACCGGGCCTTCCTTTATTCAAATTGTCACTAAAAGAATAAATAATAAAGTGATGGTGAGGGGCGCTTGCCACTTGTAGTGTGTGTAGTGGCAGGTACTGTTAGTGTAGTAATACTGATGCCAGGAGCCATATTCCACGGTGGATTCCGTGAGGTTTTACGGTGGATTCGGTAAACTTTGATGATCGGGGCTCATACACAAAGTGGATTCTTTGTGCGCGAAGTTGATGGGGACGCCTGTCCTTTTCAGGCGTTTCATTAATTTAGTGTGTACATGGGTGATTCCATAGCGGGTGATTCCGCAAAATACATATTAAATTAATAAACGTTTATGAGTTTAGAGTGCGCACTCGTAATAAATTAAGGTTAGGATTTATTTCTAACCAGTTGATTTATTTATGTAGCTGAAAACTGCTAGGTATTCACTTTTGTCGGTTTAATTGTATTATTTTACTAACAATTGTGAATGCTTCAGTTGATGTGTAGAGATAGCAGCAGTGGCGGAGGAAAGCATTGGAGTCTAGCGAGTATTCCACCTTTGGATTATATTTTGATAGGCGCCATGCCTATATTTTGTTATGTCTATCGAGACATTGATTATTGATTATTATTTTGTATGCGCCTATGCGCACGGATATGTTATTTCTATTTGGACATTATGTTGGGTGTGCCAGACTCTATGGGCACCGTCCATTAGCTTTATTTCCTATTTTTGTAGAAAGCAAACTCAAAAGCTAAAAGCTTGTCATATTTTTGTAAATTGGGCTATTATTGAGCATGAAGATGGAAATATACATAAAATACATGCTTTGTGAAGCACTCACACAAGGCATGGGGGGAGATTGAACCCAATTGGTCTCTTGCTTCTTGTCGTTCATACATTTACATTGTTTTTTGTGCAAAAAGGTAGAGTTCATTGTTCTTGGGGACCTTCCGGGATTCACTACGTGAGCATATTGTGTCCGATCTGCGTACCAAATACACGGGTGGCTAGGTAGAGGTGCCTTTACCTTCAACACTCTCAACACAAGCTGCAACAAAGCATAAGTTCACCCAATTAGGAATTAGATTTAGTGCATAGCAAAAGTCATTGGCCACTCTCAAGCAAAGGAAAGAAAGAGTAATGTTAATGCCTCAAAAGCATTTAAAGATGCAATCCTACAAGCACTCAAACTGGCCCCTTGAGACACCATACTACAATAGCTACTTAAAGTTGTTGAAGCCTTCCTGGAAGGCCTCCTCCACTATCACTTGTATGCTCCCAAGCTTTAGATGAGGGTCTCCTCATATCTTGTTGGGGATGCACCAAGCGGTGTGTTTCGTAAGGCTTTGAGAGTCAAGAGATATAAAGAGAGATCTGTTAGGATTGATGATGGTAAAGGAAAAATTATTAGAGATGAAATGGACATTGCAAGATCATTCACCAAATATATTCATGCTATTGTTGGTCTAAGGCATGAGCAGCCTGACAATGATCAAGGAAAACTAAGGAAGTTTTTAAAGGAAAGTTATAATTTAATCAGGATCAGTGAAACTACTCTTATGAGTATTCCGTTTTGAGTGGAGGAGTTGAAGTTCATGGTAAATAAATTGGCTAAAGCAAAGTTGCTCGAGATTTTTGGAATACAAGCTAATTTTTTTCAAGTTCTGTGGAATGAATATGCAAATGGCATGTGCTATCTTTTCAAACATATTAGAAGGGTTGATGAGTTCCTCTACATCTCAATTAGGGACTTGTAAAACTCATCATGCGTCACTAGACACGGTCAAGTTGGGTAGCTCAAGATCCTTGACTATGCTCAATGTGGCTTATAAGATTTATGCCAAAGCTCTTGCTAAGAGGATCAAGTTCAATGTTTGTAGAGTGTTACATGCTCGGCAGCATGGTTTTGCATAGGGTCGCAAGAGTCGTGATGCTATCCATCAATTTTGCACTATTATCCAAGTCGGAGTTCTCGTCTTCATTAATATAGACTTCAACAAAGCATATGATATGATCAATTGATAGTTCGTTGTAGAGGTAATGGAACCTATTGAATTTGGTCTGGGACTCATAAAGATGGTGAGAGGTATATTTGCAAATGCTTCTATTGTTCCATAACTGAATGGGGTTTGCTCAAATCTCTTTGGGATAAGGAAATCTATTAGGAAAGGGTGCCCCTTGGCCCGATTTAAGGAATTTGAACTTGAAGATTAGACAAGGGCTTATCAAAGGTCTCCCTATCCCTAGGAGGAACCATTTTGTCACTCAATTCTTTGAAGATGACAATTCCAATTTAGTGAAAATAGAAGAGCAATTTGTGAAGGATTTGCTAAATGTGTACGATAATTTTTGTGAACTATCTAAGTATGTTATCAATGCTACCAAAATAGAATTAGTGCCATTGAGCCTTGATGAGCCTCCCAAGTGGGTGCTTGATCTTGGCTTCAAGAAAATCAAGTAGGGACAACCATTTAGGTTATATTTTGGAAGCCCTTTTGGAGTTGGTATCTCTATGAAGCAAAGTGTAGAGTGGATGATCTTAGAGGCTAAGAGCAATGTTGATGTTGATAGAAGGAAACCCTTGTCCTTTCTTGGTAAAATAGCACTTATAAAGGTCATGTTGGCTTCTTCTACCAACTTCCTTACAATGGTACTAGACTTTAGTCAATGCATATGACGTCATGTTGAGAGGTTTTTTGCTAGCTTTCTCTAGAATAAGAAAGGGGGACAAAAAAGATGGAGGTCTATTCCTTGGAATCAACTTACTAGCTTGAATATGAAGGTGGACTAAGGGTCCCTAAACTTAGTGTTAAAGCTATTTCAGTGTTTTTTTGTAAACTTAAAAGGCTTGATGCTTCTCAACCCTAGACATTCATTCTTAAGATGTGGCTAGAGGAGTTGGTAGAAACAATCTTGGCCTCTGTAGCTAGGTTTGGTATAATACTCTCCTCACTAGGAGAAATATCTGCATTTCCTATTCTCAAGTAGTGAAAATTTGTCTCAAGCATGGCAATCAATATCAGAAGTGGGAATTCTTGAGGAGATGTAGACTAAAGTTGATTGCATGCTTTCTTTGTTGTCATATCTAGATTCTCTATGCAACAACTAGCTTAGCCTTCTGATGTACATAATAAAATCTATAGCACAACATGGTCGTGTGGGCAGTATTTTTGAGTTGAGTTAAACAACAAAATGCACTCCATAATGGATTGTGGTATTATGGCAAAGTTCAAGTAAGAGAGTCAACAATGGGACATGGATCAGAAGCTATGGTACATGGGATCGAGTGTTTTGGCAACTTGTAATGTATTATCTTAGTGGAGTACTATAGCTTCTTCATGATCATATTCGATGTATAGTAGTTTAAAGTGGTATTCGAATGAGCTAGGGCAACTGTTCAACAAGGTCCATATGGATTTCTAAAGGTAGATTTCGAGGAAAGATGGAAGGATCTACGCGACACATTTGTCTTATCAAGTCATTGTAAATGGGTGCATGACTTTTTTGTTAAAATTTCCATGAAAAAAAAGTCACAAATACTCATTCACCCTTTGCAATACACTTATATGTAATATTAAACAGGTAATCTTCTATCAAAATCCCTGACAATTTTATTGGTGGTATGTTGTGCCATCAACACCTTAAAGCACTCGAGTGTATAATTAAACCAATGTCCCCAACATGGATGAGGGGAGTATGTAGATAGAGGGGTTGATGTTATAAGGGGTGGAGGGTGAGGAGGGCTTGGAGCGTGCATAGCAGACAAGCATTGGTTGGTAAACTAGGCGAAGAGACAAGGGACCAATATATTTTTGAGAATGAAGTGGACTTCTCTTTTTGGTGGAGACCTATATATAGACCTTCGAGTCTAAGCTCAAATATGCCAAGATCTTGACATGGAGCCATAGGGCTGGCGAGATTTGTATCCACTTGCTCAATTTTGTGATCATTTACTTTTAAGGATACTTTAGTATATGCATTTTAATTAACTTCCTTTTTGTAAAGTTATGTTATCGTGCTTTACTTAAATCCTTATATTGATTACCATAACATCATTTTTTGACTATGCTTGTTATCTTTCACGATACACAAAGAGCAAGATGAGTCAAGGGATGACAAATGAGGAGTTGTAGTGAGATCTTTATGCATATGTCTCTAGATCAGATGGCTTGCTTCCAAGATATAGTAGACTAGGAGTTGTCTCAGTCATCATATGGCCATTCTACATGGTCTACCTCAATACGCTTTGATGCTTCAATCTCCAGTATATGTAAAGTTAACACTGTAGACTGTTGAGAAATATGCAATCACATTCATATGTGTCTTTTTGTGTGGAATAACTAGGCAAGGAATATGCATCTCAATCTAAGAAGAGTTGCCTTGATCGCATAGGCAAAATGAGAAAAGTGGTACCATCCTCCAACTATAAAAGAGTGTCTTGACAATCATTTGAATGAAAATGATATTGTACTTTGTACTTTTAGTCTTGTCTCTCTCTACTCAAGATTGTGTTTATGAGTCCAAGATAATCTATCTTGGAATCTAGTTCACTTGAGTAATAGTCAGTGTGTCTAGTCTCAATCATCATGTTTCTTGTTTGTCATTGACTTTTGTCCTCCATAGCTAAACCTTGCTCAAGGATCTCTTTCTTGTAACATGGTATCATAGCCCTAGTAAGCTCAATTTATCTTTACATACTACTATTCCAAAACTCGATAACCTCAGTCCACCTCTGTTTTAGTAGAAGTCTTCATCTCCTCACTCTATATTCACTCCACCTCTTTTGACTACCAAAGCCAGCAATACCTACCTAACTTGGAGTTCTTGGAGCTCCTAGATCTCTCCATCCAGGCAAGATCTTAACTACCTTTCTTCTAGGGAGTTCTTCTTGGACTCAACGCACAACTTCTTGTTACATCACTTCATGATGTTGACTACTTAATAACCAAACATTACAAATTTTCTAGTTTGCTGTCCAAAATGCTCCATCTATCTTGCATACAACATGCACTATCTACATGCATTGTGATCAATCCAAGTACCTTAGGGATTTTGAAGGTAATGCTATGGGCTCTCTCCTAAATATTTTGACCTCAAATACTTCACTATGGGAGCTACTAGAAGTAAAACACTAGTCATGCCTAGGAAACCCTAAAGGGAAGTCATAGCCACTTTCACCAAAGCTCATGTTTCACATCATTTTCTCACTCCTCTCAATTCAACCAGTCCATTGCCACTCTTATCCACTACACTACTAAAGTTCCAACAAGATTGCCACATCAAATGAACAAGAAAGGGAAGTTTCAACCATGAAAGTTTAAGCTCAACCAACATAGTATCTTTTGATATTGATTAGTGCTTCCTCGCACTTGTGTCTCTTGTCACATCCAAGAATGCCCTCTTAGAACTGAGCAGAAGCACATTGCTACAGGTTTAATATAGAAAATTCTGTAATAGCAAATCTGTGGTTATTTTATGCAGTCTTGCACCCTGTTTGAGAGCAATAGGGGATTGTTTTGGCCTATAAGGGATCAGTAGTGCCCAACTAAAGTGTCAAACCAATAGGGGGGTTGCCGCAGACTGCAAACACTCTTTGGGGCTTGCTCTTCAATGCTGGTACTCACTCTTTACCTCTCTAACTAGTTGAAAATGACTACAACACCCTGTAGGAATTCAAGAGAGCTGAAATATGGTCCCCCATCTATTGTATGTCTACAACCACTTCTCCCATGGCACCATACATTTCTTTATCATACATACACATGGTCTACACCATAACTTCATTGCTGAGCATGAAAATGATCATTCCCATGACCATGCCACTCACATATGACAATCATACATGCATTGTTTGTTGCATTCACTATCGTAATTGCATACATGACTACATGTGGCATTGATTCTCAATCATACATCATTGCAAGTACATCAGTGGTACATCAATATGCCATATACACTAGTGGCATAATCCCAAGTACATCAATATGTCATAGACATCAATGGCATCATCATGACATGCCAATTCTCATTGTCCCCAAAATATCCCTACACCTGCAAACAAGTTCGACATCTCTGGATCATGGGGAGATGGGCAAAGTGCCCCCCAGGCCAGCGGTTGTGCACCCTTCAGGGTCTTTGATGGCAAGGGGGGGTCATGGTGCAGAGATCGGATGGCGTAAGCGTGCGTAGTGAGTGTTGGAAGGTCCGCAAGAACAAAAGAACTCTACTTTTTGCAGAAAACTCAAGGTAGAAAGCATGCACGACATGAACAAGAGACCAATTGGGTGCAATCTCCCCCCATGCCTTGTGTGAGCACTCCACAAAGCATGTATTTTATATATTAATCCTCTTCAAGCTCAAATAATAGCCCAAATTACAAAATAGCACACTTTTGACTTTTGAGTTTGCTTTAGTGCTAAATAGAAATAAAGCTAACACGTGGGCGCCTAAGAAGTCAGGCTTACCCAATACAATGTCCAAATACAATTATCATAATTGTGCGCCCATGCGCATACAAAATAATAAATAAATATCCAACGCCTTAACAAATAGGCGCGACAAAATATAGGCGCCATACCTAAGGTATGCGCCCATCAAAATATAAGTGATAACTCGAATTCACGCTATCCTCCAATGCTTTCCTCTGCCACTGCTGTTATCTCTACACATCAACTGAAGCATTCACAATCATTAGTAAAATAATATAATTAAACTGACAAAAGTGAATACCTAGCAGTCTTCAGCTACATAAATAAATCAATTGGTTAGAAATCAATCCTAATCTTAATTTATCACGAGTGCGCACTCTAAACTCATAAACGTTTATTAATTTAATATGTATTTTGCGGAATCACCCACTATGGAATCACCCATGTACACACTAAATTAACAAAATGCTTGAAAAGGATAGGCATACCCATCGACTTCTCGCACAAAGAATCCACTTTGTGTATGAGCGCCAGTAAACAAAGTTTACGGAATCCACCGTAAAACCTCACGGAATCCACCGTGAAATATGCCCGGGGTGGGATAGCAATTGTCCTGAATTGCTATTAGCTCAATGTGGAGCTAATAAAGTGGGGAAAGCATTTAGGTCTCTAGTGTGCATCCATTGGGCCTCTTCAAGAGGATGGTTTTTAAATTTGACCAAATATCTAGAATATCTACAGCCCGTTCTAATGGTCATAAAGTCACTATCTATGATAGCTTCAGGCTCAAGGATTTCAATCTCTTCATCTAACAAAGGTGGGTTTTCATAAACAAGGTGTATAGGTAATTGGCCTCTAAAGGGTTGTAATAAACTAATATGAAAGGTGTTGTGAATTTTCCAATGTAGTGGTAGTTCTAACTTAAATGCATTGTCATTGATTTTGTGAATGATCTTAAATGGTCCATAAAATCTAGGTGCTAATTTCACAACTAGGTGTTTATCTACACTTTGTAATCTACATTTTTCTATTCTTAACCAAACATAGTCATCAACTTTGAAATTCATGGCCTGTCTTTTCTTATTGGCTTGCTTTGTATATGATTGCTGGGCTTTGGCAATCATATCTTTAACCTCATAAAAAATAGTAGCGTACATGTTAGCAATATCATCAGCACTCTGAATTCTATTTGATAAAGATGCAATAGGTGTAGACAATCTATAACCATAAATCACTTCAAACGGTGCTTTCTTTGTAGCTGTGTGTGGTGTATTGTTATATGCAAAGTGAAGTAAATGTAGATGTCTATCCCATGTCTATGGTTTTGAAATAGTGTAAGCACGTAAAAGATCTAAAATAGTACTGCTAGTAGCTTGTGTTTGACCATTAGTTTAAGGATGAAATGCAGATGAGAAATCAATCTTTGTTCCTAGATTAGCAAACAAAGTAATCCAAAAATTATTATAGAATCTGGAATCACGATCAGAAATAATAAATTTTGGTAATCCATGATTAGTGAAAACAGTTTTCAAAAACAATTGTGCTGCTTGAGATGCTGTTAAAGTTTTCTTGCATGGAATGAAATATGCTTGTTTACTAAACCTGTCTACAATAGTCAAAATCATATCATGGTTAGCTTTAGTATTAGGTAAACCAGTAATAAAACCCATAGAAATCTGTTCCCATGGTCGTGATGGAATAGATAAAGACATTAGTAAACCATACTGTTTACCATGATGTCTCTTAACTCTTTGACAAACTAAACATTCAGAAACAAAGTTAGATACATCAGTGTCCATATGTGGCCAATAAAAATATTCAGTCAATGTATATAAAGTAGATATAATACCTCTACGACCTTGATATAGAGGACAATGAATCTCATTTAAAACAAAAGATCTAAATGGAACTGTAATACATAATCTCTTTTCATAAAGTATGAATCCATCATTGTAAGACAGTGAATCAATATGAATCCAGTTATTTCAAACTAATTTATTCCAATCAGCTTGAAAAGTAATATCCTGATGATAAGTATCTTTCATAGGGGTTAGATAATCAAATGATATGACAGAGATATTATGAATGGTCGGTCTTCTACTTAAAGCATCAGCTACTACATTTTCTTTACCTAGTTGATATTGGATAAGGGGATGAAAACTTTGAATGAAAGCTGCCCATTTAATATGTTTGTAAGATATTTGGGGTTGACTAAGGAGATGTCTAATGCTTTGTTGGTCAGTCTTAATCATAAACTCAGAACCCATTAAGTAATGTTTCCATTGTCTTAAAGCTTGTACTACAACTAATAATTCCTTATCATATGTAGAATATTTATGTTCGGATGGTTTTAGTTTTGCAACTAGAGTAGGCTATGTGATGATTATCTTTCAACAACTTGAAAACCAAAGACAGATGTTCATAATGCTCTTTCTTATTTTTACTGAATACCAAGATATCATCAAAGAATACTATAATACAATGCTGATATTTCAAAAATATGCGATTCATCATTCTACTAAATATAGCAGGTGCATTAGTCAATCCAAAAGGCATCACTAAAAATTCATAATGTCCAAATTGTGTTCTAAATGCAGTTTTGAATATATCAGATTTATCTAATCTCACTTGATGATAACCAGATTTAAGATCTATTTTACTGAATATGGCAGAACCTTGTAGTTTATCCATAAGATCATCTACACTAGGAATTGGATATCTATTCTTAACTATAATCTTATTTAGGGCACGATAATCTATGCACATGCAATAAGTATTATTTTTCATCTTTACCAATAAAACATGTACGCCAAATGGAGAACTACTAGGTCTAATTAGTCCTCGATTTAATCATTCCTCTACTTGATTTTAAATTTCTTTTTGTTCAATCTTGTTATGCCTATATGGTGCTTTACATGGTGGTTGTGTACCAAGAATTATATCTATTTTGTGATCTTCAGGACGTGAAGGAGGTAGTCCAAGTGGTAAATCTTCAACAAAACAATCTTTAAATTGTGCAAGGAATTCTTTATGCCTAGGGTGCATATGTTTTTCTTTAGCTTGAAGTTCATTGACCCAAATTAAATCAGATTTACTACTTTTACGTAATGCACGTTTAGCTTGAGTATGAGTAAGCAGTGGAAAATTATTGAATGCGTGCAGACCATGCAATGTAATGTGTTTTCCTTGAAAAGGAATTTTAATTGAATGCGTAGAATAATCTATGTCAGGATTATGCTGATGACGCCAAGGCATACCTAGGATAATATCACTGGACTGTAAAGGTATAACTAGGAAATTCCTTCGTTCAATGTATTCACCAATTTGAATTTCTAAATCATGCATCTCTTGTATTCCATTATATCATGTGCCTAAGAATGTTGCTTTAATGTGATAATGCGTAGGAACAGTTTGTCATTTCAATTCTTTCACTAACTTTGCATAAATAAAATCACGTATACTACCATCATCATGCAAAATAATCTTTTCTTTTTCATGCACTAAACATTTCATTGTCAACAAAGAATGTGGAGTTGGCATACCTGGTAAAGTATCCGAAGGAGTAGCAATGTCGTCCTCATCTTCCGTAAAGTCAAGCATTTCCTCATGTTCTTTATCTTCCATTGCTCCAAGATAACTGATATGGACAGGTGGCTTCTTCGATTGGCAATTGGCTGCTAGATGTCCAGGTTGATGATATTTGTAACAGACTATAGGTTTGGCTTTAGATACATTGTTGGCAATGGCAGGAAGTCTAGGAATATTAGGATTGGGCTGTGAGGATGGCTTAGGGTTTTGATTGGTATTTGATGGCAAAGCAGGTAGTTTTGTCCAAAACTTACGGAAAGATGATGAAAGAAAACGACTTTGATTGAATCTTCTAAAATTTAAATTGGATTGCTTAGAACCATAGTTACCATTTGCTTGAAATTGTTGTGGATGCTTGTCTCTTCCTTAAATCTTATCTTCAGTGTCATGAGCCAAAGAAATTGCATCTTCAAGGGTTGCAAGCTTGAACATATTGACTTCAGCATAGTAATGTCCAAGTAATCCAGACATAAACTTGCGCTTGTGAGTCGCTTCAGGTACATCTTCAAGCATTCTGAGTTGCCGTAGGGCATTCCAAAAACGTTTGGTGTACTGGGAAATAGGCTCACGATCTCTTTGCTGTAGAAGATCCCATTGCTTTATGGCTTTTTTATGGAATTGTGGAGGAAGAAAACTCTACATAAACTTCTTTTTGAAACTCTCCCAAGTAGTGGGACAATCAATGCTCTTATGAACCACGGTCCACCAAAGAGATGCTCGATTAACTAAGTGATTAGTGACACATTTAATTTTATCTTTTTCAACGTATCTCTCTTCATGAAAGTAATCATCAAACTGACTGATGAATGCAAGGACAGTCTTTCCATCTCGAGTTCCATTGAAAGTACAGAATTTGAAATTTCTTTTACTTATCTTTGTTTCCTTGCGGATGGATTGAGCTTCGAGAGTCACATCGATGGTACGTCAGATAAGATCTTCGGGTTGTGGTCCATCTTTGTCGGTAGTTGATCGTTGCAAATTGGCCAATTGAACTTTCAAAGCTTGTCGGGCTCTTCGTCCTTCATCAAGCTCCATCATAATAAAATCCAATTTTTGTTCCATCGTAGATTCAGGAAGATCGCCTTCAGCCATTAAATCGTCTATGTTTTGTTCTGTCATCCTGTAAAAATCCAAAAGACCTCACACTCTCAAAATCCAATTAGCGGGACGGGTATACAAGGCTTATAGATTTTTGTTTGGCTTTCACGGTCTTCGTCTTTTGCAATTGCGGAATTTGTAGTCTTCGTAAAATCTGTGTATGACCTTCTTTGTTTGTGCTGAAATTGGTTCAGCAAGTCTGCATATGTAAACAGAGTCTTCCAGGGAACAACTTTATAGTTCTGTGCTTCTGCGCAGGAACAGTCCTTATGGAAGTTTTTGGAATAAGTCAGTTTTGATCTCTGCTGACTTGCAGAACTTGCAGAGTGATAGAACTTGAGGACCTTGGAGGTTGCTTAGTTTATTTAGCTTTTATAAAGCTTAAGTAACTTAATCTTAGTAACTAATTGAAACTGACGACGAATTTTAGGGGGGGGCATTTTCGTCATCGAAAATCAGGGCGAAGATCTACTGTTGTCGCCGATTTGACAATTTAAAGTTACTAAGCTTTTTAAAAGCTTAGTTCTAAGCTTTAGATTAAGCTTATGAAGTTTTAGATATGAAGCTTATATGTTATTGACTGTGGATAAACGACTTGATGAAGGAGATGTAGGAGTGGTCCTCCGCTTCCTCAGGCCGGGTCCTTCGCAATCAGAGGCTGTAGACAGAGGTTCTTGACTGCCAGGAATCCACCCATATCGACCGTTCGCGATGAGGCTGACTGTAGAGCTCGATCATTCCAGGAGCTCTGCCTTCGCGCAACATGGGTAGCGATTGGAAGCTCTCGATCTCAGCTTCACTCTGATACCACTGGTGCACAGATCGGAAGCCGTAAGCACGCATAGTGAGTGTCAGAAGGTCCTCAAGAACAAAAGAACTCTACTTTTTGCACAAAACTCAAGGTAGAAAGCATGCATGACATGAACAAGAGACCAATTGGGTGCAATCCCCCCCCATGCCTTGTGTGAGTACTCCACAAAGCATGTATTTTATGTATTAATCCTCTTCAAGCTCAAATAATAGCCCAAATTACAAAATAGCACGCTTTTGACTTTTGAGTTTGCTTTAGTGCCAAATAGAAATAAAGCTAATAGGTGGGCGCCCAAGAAGTCAGGCATACCCAATACAATGTCCAAATACAATTATCATAATCCTGCGTCCATGTGCATACAAAATAATAAATAAATATCCAACACCTTAATAAATAGGCATGAAAAAATATAGGCGCCATGCCTAAGGAATGCACCCATCAAAAACTCGAATACATGCTATCCTCCAATGCTTTTCTCTGCCACTGTTGTTATCTCTACACATCAACAGAAGCATTCACAATCATTAGTAAAATAATACAATTAAACCAACAAAAGTGAATACCTAGCAGTCTTCAGCTACATAAATAAATCAATTGGTTAGAAATCAATCCTAACCTTAATTTATCACGAGTGCGCACTCTAAACTCATAAACGTTTATTAATTTAATATGTATTTTACAGAATCACCCGCTATGGAATCACCCATGTACACACTAAATTAACGAAACGCCTGAAAAGGATAGGCGTCTCCATCGACTTCTCGCACAAAGAATCCACTTTGTGTATGAGACCCAGTAAACAAAGTTTACGGAATCCACCGTAAAACCTCACGGAATCCACCGTGAAATATGCCTCCTGGCATCAGTTCACCCCTCTTTTGTCTTGCCACCTCACTTGGCATTGGGCTTCTTCCTTACCTACAGTATACATGGCGGACATTTATGAATTAAAGAGTCAGCATGCTATGCATGGGAGCTTGGAAGTAATTCTTTTCATGAAGTGCATGGAATTGAGTTTGGAATAGGGAGAGAGCTTACCAAGCAGTGACTCACTACTGTCTCACCTCATTTACAATGGATTTCAAAGATTAGTTTATACTCAAACAATCATCACAAGTCAAAAGATTAGGGTGACGCAATCAGTAAACAGTAGTGAGAATTTTCAGCATAGAATGGACCATTTTTCAATGCAAGGAAGCCTAAGAGAGGACTGAAATTAAATTGGAACCATATAAGCATTGAAGCTTTCAATAAAATTCATGATTGACTACTTGAATCTCTCCCAACATTAGGCTTTTTTGGCTCAGTAATAGGATGGAATTAAAAGAGAGTTCAAGAGTCAATTACCTCTTTGATAATAACACTATATTAGGGAATTTGAGAATTCTCTTATAGTTTGGGAATTCCCAATATAGTTAATATTTGGCCACATGGTCAAATATGGTTCTCTTACTTGAAAGTTGAGTCTACCCTAATTACTATATATGTTATCTTTCCAAGTCCCACATTGAATCATGGGTTAAGATTTAGCCACATGGCCAAATCTTTACCCCTTATTTGAAAGTGGGACTTGGGAGATTCCCAAATTCTCTAATATGGTGTTGAATGAAGAAGGGCTAAGAATCAGGGGCCAATGTCCCAAGGTTTATTTCCAATGCTCTAATTAGCTTCATGATGGCAAGCTTTAGCCAAGAATTGAGTCTTCAAGCTTGATTATTCAATGGAAGAAGGAGGGGTTGAACTTCAGAAGCTCCATGCATGCTTGAATGTCGTAAAAGAAGAATATCCCAAAAGTTAAACCCATAATGCCTTCCCATGCTCCAAACCTCTTCCAAATTGGTAGGCAAGCTCCATTGATGGTAAAGACTCCAATCTTTAAGCCCTGAGACCCAATCTTGAAGGGAACTTGAAGAATTTCAAGGTTCTTGGTCTATGGCTATGGCTGCCCCAAATGTCAGGCCTCCATTCTTGCTTCCATCTTCAAATACGGGCTCCTTGATGCTTGCTTCTTCAAAGATCATTGTAGACACAAGCTCATGGGCCCAAAAGAGGCAAAAGCCCTCAAGATTCAGTGAGCTTTGAGCAGAATTTCGTGACTGTCTATGGCCTGCACCTGTTAGAGATTTAGGAATCAAGAGAGCTCAAGAAGGTGAGAAGGAGACTTTATCCCTATCAAGAACAACTGCTAGAAGTTGCATAAGCAAGCCAAGATGGAGAAGAAGCTGCAGATGACCCTGGTTTGCTCAAGTTGCAACCCCTAAATTTGGGTGAATATTTATGGGTTGCTGCCTGGGGAGAAAGGAAGAGTCCAACCATTCACTAGACAGCTTGAAATGAGGGTTAGGATCCTTGTGAAGCTCTGGAAGAGTGGTAAAGATCATTGGGGTTGGGGTAGATAGGATCTATGGTGTTTCTCCTCCATGAAAGCTTAGTAAGACCTTGAGAATGAGGAGAGAGAAGACTCCATGTGAAAAGTAACCAAGGTTAAACTCTTTCTAACTCCTATGACCACTTTTTTTAGAGATTTACCTTCAAATTTGGCCCATAATGATCCACGAGCTGCGAAATCCAGTCTTCTAGTCTCCAAACTTGGTCAAGGACTCCATTAATTCTCCTAAGTACTGTCCTCCTAGTCCTTGACCTCTAGGTCCTTGAGTGCTCCTCCATTTTAGTGCTTGTCCCTGTGTACCTGAAGCTTCTTGGATTTTTAAACTGAAAATGATGGTAACAAAGCATGTAAGGTAACTAAATGGATCAGAACTAGAGCTTTGATACCACTTATTATGAAGAGGTCAGAAGAAAGAGAGAGTGTGTGTGTGTAGAAGAGAGAGAAAGACTGTAGGAAGAGAGAGAAAGAGAGTGATGAGGAGAGAGGAAGACTAGAAAATGAGAGAGAAAGATTGAAAGAGAGATGAAGAAGCCATGAAAGCTTGGAGAGAGAGGTGAAGATAAAAGGAGACTTGTATTATTATTTGATGCCCAAAAATCAAGTCCCTAACACCTTATATACCAGCCAATGTAGCAAGTATTTCCCCATTATTAAATCCCCCTCTCTTACAGAGGACCGATGTGGAATGGCGAGTGGGGGAAAACAAGGCCTATGAAATTCTCGCCATACACTTGTATTGAGGATGGTAGCTAGGAGGTGAGAGGGGAACGAGGGCAAGGAAGTCCACTTGGGCTTATTAGGGGGTTTACGGGGGGGCGGGGGAGTTTAGTGGTGGAGGTTTACGAGAGGTGCATGGGGGGGATTTATGGGGGCTATGTATAGGGGCTCTATGGGGGTTGTGGAAGGGGGCTTTACAAGGTGGTAAAGGGAATGGAAAAAATGGGGCTTAATGGGGAGGGCAGGATGATGGGCAGCTAGGGGGCTAATGGGATGCACGGGTGGGTATGGGGGGATTAGGGTAGTTTGGGTAGGGTATGGGGTAAAGCGATTGATGGGGTGGGCATGGGATTCTAAGTGTGCAGGATAGGTGGTTAGGCTAGGGTCGGTGGGGATAAATGGGTGGACCAGAGAGAAGGAGGGTTGGGTGGTAGGTGGTTAGGCAACATGAAGAAAGTTGTGGGCAATAGGTGAAAGTCAACTGATGAGTTGGTAGCATGTGAATGGTGAGAGGCCAGGCGGTGAGGTAGCGATAGCATGCAAATGGTGGGAGGCAGGTAAATGGTGGGAGATGTGAGGATCAAGCGTGGCAACAAGGGTGCATAGATACTACAGTGGCCAATAGAGAAGTCATGGCAGAGGTGGAAGGGGGGGGGAGTATAGGGTAGTGAGACAATGAGAGGGAAGAGAATGAGGAGAGCGGAGAGAGGGGGAAAAAGCAGTGGGTGGGAGGGGAAGGGAGGGAGATGGGGAGAGACAATGGCAGGGGGGAAGAAGGAAGGGAGATTCATTGGGGGGAGAGAGAGAGAGAAGAAATAAGTTTTGAAATTAACTATTTTCTAAATTTATTTTCTTTTTGTTTTTTTCTTGTTGTTTTTTTTTAAACAATAAAACAAAACATAATGGCCATTCCCAAGGAGTCCTAGGGTTTACCGTATGGTACCACGTGAGTGTAAGGGAGGGGGGTTATTTAAGGGAAGGAAGGTATATTTTATAAGGTAAGGTCGCATAAATAGGGGGTAGATAAGGGGTATTTTCATATATTTCTTGCACGCAGGTGACGTCTCTTTATTACTACTAATGAATCTCCCGTGTGGCCATGAAGGGTAGTTGTTCCTTTTTTAGCTTCTCAATAATTGGATTTTCATTGTCCTCAACCATTAGGACAAAATTGAATATTAAACAATAAGTAAAACTATTGCAACCCTTCATAAGATCTACACAATAAATAGAGCGAGTAGCCTTTTTTTACTAACTCCTCAACAATACATATAATTTGCAATCCATTAGTAGATAATCCTTGTGTTTTCTCCTTGGCAAATATCTCAAAACTTGAATATTTGAAATTAGTAATCTACGCACTAAAAAATGACTGACATAACCACAATAATAGTATCCCTTGAAATTTTTGTATAACCTTATAGAGCTAAAGTGGGGTCTGAAATTACCTCAAATAGAAAAAACCATAGCAAAAAGTATCATCAAGAGTATATCTACAAAATAGATGCCATTCTACTCGCTTCATCAAAGCTGATAGTTATCTTAGAATCTTGCTCCATGGTGCTTTTGGTGCCTTCATAGGTACTATCCAAGGGAAAGAGAGAAAGAATGGAAGAGCTTCTTACCAATTGCTTGCTTACTTGAACCATTGTTCCTTCTTCACTTTAACCTTGAAAACCAACTTCTCACACTGGTGTCACTTTGATATCATATTAAGAATCATAGCAGGGAGACTTGTTTGAGGTATGCACTAAACACACACAATATACACAAGAGAATGCTCACTCAAGAACACTAGAAAAGAGATGGAGGCCAAAATATTTTCTTCTTGGTTTTTCTCCTTTCTTCCTTACAGAATACAATATACACAAAGTATAGATAATATGCAATAGAAAGAAAAATGGCCTAGTAAATCACAAAATGCATAATTGACTATACTAATCAAGTAGTATTATAACTATGCCAACTATATAGGTAGGTTTAGTAAACCACATATATTAAGTGATAAGTAAGTCGGGAAATGTGAGAATCATAATGACTACCAATGTGCCAAATGTAGATGTATGGACTATCTAACTAGGTAGTCCATTATCAATGTCTACACATGTTGACCTTGCTGTCTCAACATACTAACCAAGGCCCTACTAAGCTTTAAGAAAACATTGTAGTTATGCATGATAGTTTCCTAATCCCATTCATTTGAGATCATTATAATTCTTGACATGAGAAAGGATATACAAAGTGGTTGCTAACAAGAGATTCTTAATGAAAGTAAGAGTAGTGGAAAAAGAGGACATCATAGCCAAGTTTGGATCAAGTACCAATGTCCATTAGTGGACATGGTCCAAAGTGGACTCAAGAGAAACACAAGATAGAGCATGGGATTTTTATTCCACAACAAAGGAAGGTGCAGCAAATTGAGCTGAGTGATATGAATGGTCAGATTTTGGAGCAATGGTTCACAGGCCCAGGTTGTTAACTACCTTGCTAGAGAGAACTAATCCTACTGTAATAGGTAGTGGCTAAGTGACTAGACTTCCTACATATATCGCATTTGACATTAGGACAATTACTAGGGAAATGCCACACCAATCATGATGGACCCACATCATCAAGCTTTCTAGTACCCATCAGATTTTGATGTTGCTTAAAAAAATTATCTATGGTGATCTAGTAGTATTGCTTAGTGATCATATCCATATAATATTTCATCACATCTTTTACTTCTTGTACAATGTTTGATGTAGAGGACTCATAACCTGTGGCTTTAGGAGTTACCCCCCACTAGGTTGTACAACTTGCAAAGGGGGTGCTACTTATAGTGCTAACCTTTGGTTTACAAAAGGAGCTATTTGGCTAGTTGTTGGCTTGATGACATTTGGAGGAGCTTCATTACTAATCGACTCAATATTCATGGTAAGGTTGAGGAATTGATTTGTGTATTCTCTAATAGCAAGACCACATTCTTCAAGGCCATACCATTGGCGGGCAAGCTTTTCTTTCTCCACCGATGAGACAAATACTTGCACCATGAGTGCCTTGAATGCTTCCCATGAGTTCACTTGCTGATTTTCTCTTTTAATGTACCTCCACCATGTATGTGCAAATACTTCCAAGTGGATTGTTAGAAAATGGATCTTTTGGTCATCACTACGAGGCAAAATGTCAAAATAATCCTCAAGCTTTGAGAGCCACTCCTCGAGCTCAGCTGGAGATAATGACTGACCATTGAATTTTGAGAAAATAATCTTGTCTCTCAGCTCTCTTTCATGATTAGGTGGCTATCCCATATATCCAAATTGAGGCTCATCCATGTGGCTACACAAAAATGAACCATTATTAGAGAAATTTCTGCCAAAAGATGGTTGAACTCGCATAGATGGCATCGGCCCTTGTGATGACTGAAAATTGCCCCTCATTGCATTCTTCATGGGCTCCTCTTGTCTATGTGAAGGCTTTCCCTGTTCAGAAGTGCTCTTAGGGATGTCCACTCTCCCCAAAATGTCTTGGGAGTTCATATTTGCTACATTCACTGATGGGCCCGTCACTCGTTCAGCATGCATACCTGATCTATCCTCATGTTACTTCCCTTTCATTTGGAATTCCATCCACTTAGTGAGCTGGGCAGCAAGGGTGTCCATAGTGGTGTTCATTTGACCAATGCCTTCCATCAATTCTCTATGCCTCTCAGCATGTCGCCTAGTCTCATGCGAACTGAGGATGTTAGTGAGCGCGTTGAGGCTCCCCACGTCATGAAAGTAATATTCACCTTTCACCTTAGGGTTGTTTTCAGCCCTCGAGGTGCATGCATCTCTTATTTGTTGCTAGAGGTCATCATTTGCCTTAGTTTTTTCCTTATTCCCTACCATGGTTAGATGCAGTCCCGTTAGACCACCTGTAACTATTTTGCCCGTAACTTGAGCTAGGAAGCTTCGATTGACCTACTTTTTTGTTCAAGTTGGAACCAAGGATGCCCTCTTCAAATTGAGCATAAGCATACTGCTATAGGTTTAATACAGAAAATTCTGTAATACCAAATCTGTGACTATTTTATGCAGTCCTGCACCTTGTTTGAGAGCAGTCAGGGATTGTTTTGGCCTGTAAGGGATGGGTAGTGCCCAACTAAAGTGTCAAACCATTAAGGGGGTTTTAGAGGTCTGAAAAAACTCTTTGGAGCCTACTCTTCAGTGCTAATACTCACTCTTTACCTCTGTAACTGACTGAAAATGCCTACAACACACTATAGGAATTCAAGAGAGCTGAAATATGGTCCCCTCGTCTATTGTATGTCTGCAACCGCTTCTCCCATGGCACCATACATTGCTTTAATATACATATACATGGTCTGCACTGTTTGTTGCATTCACTGTCATAATTGCATACATGACTGCATGTGGCATTGATTCTTGGTCATGCATCATTGCAAGTACATCAGTGGTACATCAATATGCCATATACATCAGTGGCATAATCCCAAGTACATCAATATGTCATTGAGATCAATGGCATCATCATGACATGCCAATTCTCACTCTCGGCAAAATATCCCTGCACTTGCAAACAAGTTCGGGCTCCAGATCATCGGGAGGTGGGCAAACTGTCCCTTGGACCGAGTCGCCCCCAGGGTCTTTGATAGCAGGGGGTCACCCCTCTTTTTTCTTGCCATCTCACCTGGCATAGAGCTTTTTCCTCACCCGGAGTATACATATAGACATTTATTAATTAAACAATCAGCATGCTCTGCATGGAGGCTTGGAAGTAATTCTTTTCATGAAGCGCAAGGAATTGAATTGGGAGTAAGGAGAGGGCTTACCGAGCAATGACTTACTACTATCTCACCTCATTTACAATGGATTTAAGAGATTAATTTATGCTCAAACAATCATCACAAGTCAAGAGATTAGGGTGAGGCAATCAATAAACAGTAGTGAGAATTTTCAGCATAGAATGGACCATTTTCAATGCAGGGAAGCCTAAGAGAGGGCTGAAATTAAATTGGCAGTATATAAGCATTGAAACCTTCAATAAAATGCATGATTGACTACTTGAATCTCTTCCAACAATAGGCTTTTAGGTTTGGCAAGAGGATGGATTTAAAAGAGAGTTCAAGTGTCAGTTATCTCTTTGATTGGTGAAGACGAACTGAGAATCAATGGCCAATGTCCCATGGTTGCTCTCCAACGCTCCCCTTAGCTCCATGATGACAACTTCAGCCAAGAATTGAGTCTTCAAGCTTGATTCTTCAATGGGAGAATGAGGGGTTGAATTTCAGTAGCTCTATGCATGCCTTGAAGGTCATAGAAGAAGAATGCTCCAAAATCTCACCCCATAATGCCTTCCCCTCTTCCAAAGCTCTTCCAAATGGGTAGGCAAGCTCCATTGATGGCAAGGAGTCCAATCTTGAAGCCCCGGGACCCAATCTTGAAGAGAACTTGAAGAAATTAAAGGTTCATGGTCTATGGCTATGGCTGCCCCAAATGTCAAGCTTGCATTCTTGCCTCCATCTTCAAATATGGGTTCTTGATGCTTGCTTCTTCAAAGATTCTTGTAGATACAAGTTCTTGGAACCAGGAAAGGAAAAATCCCTCAAGAATTAGTGAGTTTTGAAGAAGAATCCATGGCTCTCCATGGCCTACACCTGCTAGGGTTTTAGAGATTGAAGAAAGTCCAAGAAGATGAGAAGGAGGCTTCAAACTTGCAAGAACCAACTGCTAGATGGTGGGGAAGAAGGCCAAGATGAAGGAGAAGCTTGATGTGCTGCTGTTTTTGCCCAGATTCATGCTCGAAATTTGTGCCCCAAATTGCGCGCTGTACACAGGAGGAAAGAGACAGCTCAAAGAACCAATTAGGTACTTAACATGAAGCATGAGACCTCCTAGAAGCTGTGGTAGAAGGCATTTGACCATTGGAGATGGAAGGAAGAAGATCTATGTTGTTTCTCCTCCATGGAAGCTTGGTAGGACCTTGAGAATGAAGAGAGAGAAGACTTCATGTGAAAAGTAACCAAGACCAACTCTTCTGTACTTCTTTTGATCACTGTTTCTAAAAATTTACCTTCCAATTTGGCCCAAAATGACCCACGAGCTGCCAAATCTAGTCTTCCAGCATCCAAACTTGGTCCAAGGACTCCATTAATGCTTCTAATTGCTGACCTCCCAGTCCTTGACCCGTGGGTCCTTTAGTGCTCCTCCATTTTAGTGCCTATCCCTATATACATGAAGCTTCTTTGGATTTTTAAACTGAAAAGGATGGTAAGTGAGCATGTAAGGTAACTAAATGGATCATAACTAGAGCTCTGATACAACTTGTCATGAAGAGGACAGTAGGAGAGGGAGAAGAAGAGAAGAGAGAGAGAGTGCAAAAGAGAGAGAAAGACTGTAGGAAGAGAGAGAAAGAGAGTGATGAGGAGAGAGAAAGACTAGGAAAGGAGAGAGAAAGACAGAAAGAGAGAGAAAGAAACCATGAAAACTAGGAGAGAGAGAGATGAATATGAAAGGAGACTTGTATTATAATCTGATGGTCAAACATCAAGTCCCTAATACCTTATATACTAGAAAGTGTAGCTAGTATTTCCTCATTATTAAATCCCCCTCTCTTACACTTGTGGGGAATCTGCATCATATATTAGTGATACCTCCTCTAGTAAATCTACTCTGTAAAAATTTAAACTAGTGTTTCCATCTATGGTCTCTACACTGAAAAGTTCCATAGATTTTACATGAAATACTACCTCTTGCAATGAACTATGCTCCTGGGCTAATTAATATGATCATGAGTGGTAAGCATCAATTAGCTTATCATATGTCAAAGTTAGCATTGATTTTTGAGTCTATTAGGATTCTTTCATAGAATGATTTCTGTAATTGACTAACTACTAGTTGCAATATATATCTCGGTTGCTACCCAAATATCCCTAGTCGTGGAAGCTTTGCATTTTGATCTTTTGTCTATGGCTATATACTCTTTTACTATAGCTTTATAGACATCCATTCTAAAATTCATTTTTGAGTAGCTTCTTTGAGTAGCTTGTGGATACTAGCCTATTGGCTCAGTGTTTCTTCTAATGTATCCTTTTTGCTCAGTTTTGGAACTAATTTACTATTGTTATAGTCCATACTTGCTTTTTGTCATAGACATAATGGCAAGTAGTTCAAATGCTTTCAATGACAAAGCTACTGGAAGACACAAATTTGGCACGTATTGGTGCAAAATAGAACCCGATTTCTTATTCTAGTAGGGGTCTACTCATGGTCAAGGATTACTTAAGGAGCTAAAATTTTAGTACTAACCTTGAGGAGAATCATCAACTACAGAAGCAACTAGAGGTGTACCTTTGTATGGTTTTGACAAATTAATGTGAAAAGAATTGTGAATTTACGAGTAAATTTTGAATCTAAACTGAACTTTGGATGCATCTTAATTTTTTGTAGTCTTCTCTTTTCAATAGAATCATAATGCAACTATCTTCATTATACTACTTGTATAAGTGGCCTATAGTAAATAACCCCAACATAAAAGGTCAATCATTCAAACAAATATAAACCATGTACTCTTGTATAAATTGCTAGATGTTAGATTATAAAGTTTTAGTAACAAATACTCATATTCACAAACATGAACTATTCTTCAAAACGTTGGTTAAAGTAGGCAAATAAAACCAAAAATACACATTGAGAGTGTAATGACCACTTAGTCTTACAATCACAATGCTCAATACAAGTTTGTAGTAATTGTTATGAAATTAAGACTTATTAAATGCAAAAATGAGCTTTGCTCATAAAGGTCAATCAAAAAAACTTTTGAAGGTTCCTTTTCTTAGGCTAATGGATTCTAGCAATACCTCAAAGTTGAATTTGAATTTGGAATGCCGCATCTAGAGTTTCATGTGTTTTCATGTGTTTGTTCGTGTTTGGGATTGCTCTATATTGATATCTTGGAATGTTATTGCAAATGCTAAGTTTTTCAATGGGATTCTGCTAGAGAGAAAACTAGAGAGAGACAAACAGGAGAGAGAAGAGTGCATAAGAGAGAGAAAAACTGCAAGAAGAGAGAGAAAGAGAGTGATGAGGAGAGAGAAATACTAGAATTGGAGAGAGAAAGATAGGAAAGAGGAAGATGCCATAGAAGCTGTGAGCAAGATGGGAGAGAAGGACACTAATTGTATTAATGTGTTAAGAAGATATGAAAATTTACATGTTCTCTCCTTTTATACCAATGTCAGTGTGACATGGCATAACATCAATATTATTTTTTCACTAAATCCTTATTCTTAGCTTCTTACAATTCATCCCTTCCCAAAAGTTTTTGCCCTCAAAAGTAAAATTGAAAGACCAATGTATGGACTAAAATTGAAGAAAAAGAGTAGGCCTCAGTTATATACATGATCTGGAATACTTCAAAAGTATATGGAGCCGTAAAATCTTCAACAGATAATCTCAAAATGAAGTAGATAGCTTGCTCTGTAAACAGACCCTGTTGGACTAAATCTTCCATAACTTCTAGTAGAAGTGTCAAAATGAGGCCTGCCGTATATCAAAATGTAGCTCTTGAAGATTACTTTAAGGCCATATAGATAGATTAATTCTAAAAATTAGGCACAATAAAAACTATTCCAAAACAATGTGCTGTCCTGATCTTGTCTGCACCAAAACTAGCTCCATAATCAATAGGCTTCAATCACCAATGTATCCCTTAAGAAAGGAAACTCATCCAATATAGAATCGGGCCTCCAAGAAACTTCTTGAGGTAGTAAATCTCTCCATTTGATCAAATATTCCATGATAGAACAAGATCAAAGCTTCTTCTCACGCTAACCTATAATAGCCTTTGGGATGTACTGAATAAGACCTTCTTCATCAATAGGTGGCAGCTCATCAGTTATATCTACTGGATCACCATAAAAAGACTTGAGCTGACTAACATTAAAGACATTGTGAATCTTTGTGGAAGAAGGGAGCTCTCATCTGTATGCCAAGTCTCCAATGTGATTTAGGATTCGGTAGGGGCCATAAAACCTGTGAGCAAGCTTATTACTAGATCCATCTTTTAATGTAGAGTAACTAGACTTGGGCACCTTCAGTAAGACCAGCTCTCCTTCTTGGAACTCGAAAGGTTTTCTCTTTTCATCAACATGCATCTTCATTTAGTCTAGCTTAAGCTTTCCTAAGATTCATCTTACATGTTTGAAGAAGGGTTTGCATTCTTTCCAACTCTTCCTTCCCATGAGGGTTGATCCTTTCATTAAAGAGGACTATGGGTAAGGGAACCTTCTAGCCATATAGAGCCTCAAAGGGCGAAACTCCAATACTAGCGTGGGTAGAGTTGTTGTAAGCAAACTCAGCTAAGTGTAACCAAGAATCCCATGAAGTTTAGACATCATAGCAGAAATGGCGAAGATAAGTCTCCAACCATTTATTAACTCTTTCTATTTGTCCATCAGTTTGTGGATGATAGGCCATAGATGGAGCCAATTTAGTGCTCGTAGATGTAAATACCGCCTGCCAAAAGATAGTCATAAACTTTGAGTCTCTATCATGAACAATCACTTGCGGTAATCCATGTAGTCTAAAAATCTGCTCCATAAACTGACTAGCCACTTGAGAGGCAGTAAACCAGATCTTGGTTGGAATAAAATGGGTTGCCCTAGTGAGTCTATCTACCACTGCATATATACTATTCCATCCCTTCTTGGTTGTAGGCAAGACAGTAATGAAATCCATAGTAATGTGAGTCTATTTACCTATAGGAATAGGTAATGGTTGTAACAAACCTCTTGGATTATGGTTGCTGTCCTTATTCTGCTGACAAGGCATACACTTCATGAAAATGTCATTGACAACTTTCCAGAGTCCTTTCCAATAGAAGCTTTTACTAATCCTATAGCATAGGTCTTGAAAACTCCTAGATGTCCAACTAAAGGCGAAGAATATAGTTCCTCCATAAATTTTCGTGTAAAAGAAGAGGTAGAAGGAATGAAAATCTTGCCTTTCAACCAAATAAGGCGATTTTTGAACTGATAGTGCGAGTTTTCTTCCATAAGACCTTGCTGTAGTTTTTGAAAAATATGGTTGAGTTCTTCATCCAAAAGATAAGCCTCTTGTAGTTCTTGAATCCAATCATTATGCGATTCAGTCATAGCTGAAACTTTGCAAGCCCACATACGAGAAAAACAATCAGCCACTATATTGTCTTTGCCGCTCGTATGAGTGATGTCAAAATCATAATTCTGTAGTGTAGCTACCCACCGATGCTGCTTAGGAGTAAGATTGGATAGCGTAAGAAAATACTTAAGAACCTTGTGGTCACTCTGGACTCTGAATCAACTGCCATACAAGTAAGGGTGTCATTTCTTAATTCCATGTAAGATAGCCAACATCTCCTGGTCTCATAAACATTCATGGCCATTTCTTTATTTGTAAGATTACAGCTCTCAAAGGCAATCACTCCATGCTCTTGTAACAAAACAACCCCAATGCCATGGCCACTAGTATCACATTGTATAGTAAATTCTTTGGAGAAGTCTGGGCATACTAAGATAGGAGTAGAGGTAAGGAGTCCTTTTAACTGGTTGAAGCTACTATCTGCAAGAGTATCCGAAAACAAAGCCTCCTTCTTCAATCAGTTAGTTAAAGGAGTTGCAATAGCTGCATAATGCTTGATGAATTGATGATAGAATGAAGATAGACCAAGGAATCCTCTAGGAGAGGTAGTAATAGTGGGTATTGGCCAATCTTTTATACACTACACCTTCTTGCGATCAGTCTTTATCCCTTTTTCACTGAGACCCAAGTATTGCACTTCAGTCTGCATGAAAGAACATTTCTTCTCCTTAGCAAACATCATGTGATGTCTCAATACATCAAAAACCCTCCTCATATGTGCTAAGTGATCTTGTAAAGTCTTACTGTAGATTAGAATGTCATCAAAGAACACCAAGACAAACTGAAAGAGGAAAGGCCAAAAAATCTTATTCATTAGGCTCTAGAAGGTAGCTGGAGCATTTGTAAGCCCAAATAGCATCACTAAGAAATGATAGAGCCCTCGATCAGTCTTGAAAGCAGTCTTGACTTCATCACCCTCTCACATGCAAATCTGATGATAACCTGACCTCAAATCAATTTTCGTAAAGAATTGAGACCCCTTGAGCTCATCAAGAAAATCATCAATCGTAGGTATCGGATACTATTCTTCACTGTGATCTTATTAAGATCCCTGTAGTCAATGCACATTCTGAAAGATTTATCTTTCTTTTTGACTAACAGAACTGGAAATGCATAAGATGAAGAACTTAGTTCAATAAATCCCATCTTAAGAAGTTCCTTGATTTTCTTGGCTACTTTCTCTCGTTTACACTTAGATAATATGTAAGGTGGCTTATTGATTGTCTTTGAGTTGGGCTCCAAATCAATAGGGTGATCGACTGCTCTCTTGGGAGGCAATGAAGTAGGCACCTCAAACAAATCTCTATACTCCTCAAGAAGAGATATCAAGGCTAGATGGTTTGCTACATTATTGGGTTGATCTTGAATCTCTATATTCAAATGCAAAACAAATATTTGTGAATGCCTCTTGTACTCCCGTTTGAGTTGTTGAATGGTAAAACGCTGAAAATCTGATCTACTAGGAATTCCCTGTAAATGGATGAGCTGTCCATTGAAGATAAACTCCATATACAACTATGAGAAATCCATAGTGATCTTGCCTAATGTCATCAATCAATCACAACTGAGTACAATGTCTATAGGCCCCATTTCCAAAGTAATCAGGTTTACTTTTGCTTCAAAATTTTCAGCCAGTTGTAAAGAAACCTGTGGGCATATCTGTGTGCTGATTTCTTCTGCACCATTGGCCACTTGAACTCTAATGGACTGCTATAAATCTATGGAAATACAATTCAGTTTGTCCATAATGGAATTATTCACAAAACTATGGGTACTACCACTATCTACCAGAATGAACACAACCTTTTCATGAATGTTACTCTTCATATGGAGTGTATTAGGGCTCTTAGAACCTGTCCAAGCATCCATAGAAATAGAACAACTAGTGGCAGCAAGTGGCTCATGACAAGTCCCACGTGGATCAAAAGGAAAAGAGTCGGCTGGATCATAGAAATATTCCTGCCCAACTTCTTCCTCAAGATCTTCAGTTTGAGCATTGAGTGCAATTGCATTAACTTCATCCATATCATCTTCAAGATCTTCAAAGAGTAACATATTATAAAGCTTGGGTTTGACATTTTTATATACACACTTTGAGGCATGATCAGGTGTATACTTTTCCCCACACTTGAAATATAATCCTTTCTCCTTTCTTTCTTTGTAAAGATCCAAAGGACTAGACTTAGGATTCATGTTGGCTGAAATAGATTTAGGCTTGATGTCCCCTTGTTTGAAGTCAACTCTAGGACTGTTCGATGTCCTAAAATTACTTTGAGGTCTAGAACAGTAAATAGTGGATAAGTTGGCACCCTTAAGCTCCCATTTGGCACATGATTATTGCCATAAGTATTACCAATTTTCCCTCATTTGAAAAAAGTCCTTGGCTGTCCAAAACCAGGTTAAAATGAAGATTCTCTTCTATATTTCCTTCTATAGTGCTCTGCAAGCTCAATAGCCTTAAAGAGAGAAGTAGGGTTTTGTGCCATGACATCAGCTAATAAAGATGGCTCTAAACCATACATGTACTTGTGTGGCTTAGCCTCATCACTGATATTTTCTACATACATGGTTAGGTTGAGAAATTGGTTAGTGTACTCTCTTACACTTAGGCCTCTTTGTTCCTAACCATACCACCTCCGTGCCAATTTCTCTTTTTCAAGAGGGGAGACAAATACTTCAACCATAAGTGCCTTGAAAGCTTTCCAATTCTCTACAATTATGTTTTTCCTTTTTACATACCTCCACCAAGTATGGGCAAATCCCTCCAAATGCAAAGAAGCAAAATGAATCTTCATGTCATCAGTTTTGGGGAATATGTCAAAGTAATATTCCATCTTAGAGGTCCACTCCTCTAAGTCAGATGGTGAAGATGACTGACCATTAAACTTGGCTAAAATGATCTTGTCCTTCAACTCTCTTTCATGGAATGGTTGCTGTCCCAAAATAGACTGATCATGAGTACCATGCATTGAGTCCCCAAATTGAGATGGAAATCTCCCAATAGGTGGCTGAGAACCACTATGCAATCTTCTTGTTGGTAGAGGACCCTAGGAAGTTGAGTATTCAGCCTAAAAGCTTGAGAGTTAGCTCCATTCAAACTGCCCAAATAGTCATCATGCCTTTGTGAAGTCTCACCTACTTCATATTGGCTATTTGGAATGCCTCTTTGTCCCATAACTCCATGAGCATGACCATTTTGGTTAGATGCCTGAAGTGGGACTGAAGCCTCACTGTTTGAATAGGCTTTCTCCTTGGCTTCTTTAGATCCCATTTGCATCTGCATCCATTGGGAGAATTGAGCCATAATTTGAGCATTAGATTCCACCAACTTGTCAAAAGAAGCCTTTTTTTGAGTCGTTGAATCTACTAACTTCTCAATGGAAGACTTTGTTTGATCAGTAGAGAAAATCTTTTGCTCCATTCTTGATAGTAGTTCTCGATGCCTTTGTTCATGTATGCACAAGGTATCATTGAGTATACTGATTTTCCCTTGTTGTTGAGGCTCTTCAAGGCTCTCTTCAGGTACATTATCCAACATGGAATCTCTGATTTGTTGAGCATAATCATCCTAGATCTTATTTTTACCCTTATGCCTTGCCGTAATAGTGCCGTCCTGGAGTACCCCCTGTCAGAAAAATGGATTTAACTTTTACTAGGGAACTCGGATTTCAAATTTTTTTAGTTAAAATCAAAGCCAAGAATGCCCTCTTCAAGATGAGCTATAGCCCACTATAACAAATCTAGGACAAAAAATTATGCAACTCAATCTCTGAGTTTGAACTGTCTAGGCTTGCACCCTGTTTTGACCTGTAGATGCCTTATTTTGACCCTATAAGGTAAAATAGTAATCCCAAATGGTTATCAAACCCTGTAAAAGGCTGAGTAGGACTTGTGGGTACCTTGTAGTACTTGCACTTGTACTTCAGTAATGAAGGGTGTACCTATAACAACCTGTAAATGCCACGTACTACCCTGTAAAGTCCTTGTTTTACCCTGTTTTGATCCTGAAGATACTTGAGCCTTTAGAAACTCTCCAATCTTCAATTGTCCACTCGTTGTACCTATGTGAGGGATAAAATGGCATGACAGGCTCCCTACACGGGCTCCAAATCACCAGGAGGTAGGCAACATTCCCCCCGGGTCGGTTGGTTGCACCCCTTCGGGATCTTTGATAGTGAGGGAGGATCATCTCTCTTTTGTCCCACTATCTCCCCTGGCATCCACCTTTTTCCGCGTTAGGTATATCAACATGGCAATGGCATTCTATTCTAATCAACCAATATGAAATGCATTGTTGAAATATTCATTCATTCCTTTTCATGAGATATAATTGAATAAGGAAAGGGTCTTACCAATGCAATTCAGTGACTCACTGATTGCTTTAGTACTTACCCTTTTACAATATTTTAGCTTGGGCAAAAGAATTCAACCAAAACAAGTCAAGGTTATGCATCAAACTTGGCAAATGATATGTATGATGAGGTGATGATTGAATCAATACTGAAATTCAATGGAATAGGCTAAAATTAATGGAAAATAACACTAATCTTTGATCTATTGATCAATTTAGAGAATTAATTTATCAATAATATCTCAACAATAAGTGAAAAAGCATTAGCAAGTGGATTATTGAGAGATTTCAGATATTAAGCGAGAGAAATACATTGATTAAGCTCGAAGAAGATGACCAATCCCATTGATGGATGAATTCTTCAAAAGCCACCATAAATCCACCATGAAGTTTGAAATATCCATTAAATGAGTCCATATGAGCTCCAATATGCTCAAATCCATGAAGATACAATGCCCCGTGCTTGCTTGAACACTTGAATACCAAAGATTCAAGCCTCTTGAAGAAAATCCAAAAAAAAAACCTTCAATATGAGCTCCAATGTCCTTCAGAGGCTAAAAACTTTACAATTTGTTGAATAATTCTCACTGAGATGATGCCACGGCCTGAATTGATAAAGAATCCTCAAGAAATTGTTGAAGAATGAGAGCTTGGGCTGAAGCTTTCATGGTTGCCATGGACTGTTCATGTAGGGTTTCAAGAGAGAGAAATGATGAAGAATATAGACCCATTTTAGAGTCTACACATTAGAGAGTTGAAGTAATCAATGCCAAAGACCATTGAGAAGTATCAATTTGTAAGATTGGCTGAAGATTAGTGAGAAATAGGCTGAAAAAAAATCAGCACAAATTTTGAGTTGTTGTCATGCACACATGGTTGATTGTCGAGTCAACAAAATGGTATGTAACCTGTAGCATTTGATGCCTAGAAGGCAATTATGCAAGCCATTGTTGAAAGAGAACAAGGATTAGTGAATAAGAAGAAGATCTCAGTTGAAGAACTCCATGGAAGCTTGGCCAAAGCTTGGAGAAAGAGGAAAGGAAGACCTCTTTTGAAAAGTAACCACAGTTTAACCCCAAACTAAGCTTGGTTAACCCTCCTTTACCCTAGTTACCTCCAGTTTTGCATGAAATTTGATGATGACCTACCACTTTAGCCATCCTCCACCATATCTGACCTTGGAGATCTCCAGATGTAAACTCTTACTAATTGTAATGGTCTGTAACACTCCACTAGTCACTGTCTTTACCAATTACTTGTCTGATATTGATTTTTGATGGAGAAAATAGGATTGAAAATAGAAGGAAAAATGGATCAAAGACCAATGCTTTGATATCACTTGTCAGAGAGAGAAATAGAGAGAGAGGAATAGGAGAGAGAAGACTGCAAAAGAGAGAGAAAGACTGTAGAAAGAGAGTGATGAGGAGCGAGAAAGACTAGAATTGGAGAGAGAAAGACATGAAAGAGAAAGAAGCCATAGAAGCTGTGAGAAAGATGGGAGAGAAGGACAGTAATTGTATTAATGTGTCAAAAAGATATGATAATTTACATGTCCTCTCCTTTTATACCAATGTCAATGTGACACGGCATAACATCAATATTATTTTTACACTAAATCCTTATTCTCAGCTTCTTACAGCTTCTGTAGAGCCATTACATTCTTAGGCTTTATCAACCCATTGTCCTATTATCCCTAGAGGCTTGCAGGAGAATAGAAAAAACATGCCATGTAAACAGGGGTTATAGTTTGCAAAGTATTGTCTTAGTAGGTTTAATAGGCCACTATAACCAATATATTAGCCTTAACTATTTTTATGGAACTATTGGGAGAATAAAAACAAGGGTGCTTATGAACTGAGGCTCATTATTTTAAAGGTTTAAAAATAATAAGCTTTAGTGATGGATTAACATGGTGGATCACCACTATGGTTTTGTAGCAATTGATTAATGAAGTCTATTGATGTGGTTACTTAGGGGGTGGACGTGCAATGTTCCAAGCTCTTTAGAGTCGAGAACAAGAGCCAATGTTAGTGGCAATCAAGGCTTTGTAATAAATCTTTAAATCTTACATTTTAGAGCTTAATGCTATACGCATGTGATTAAATTAAGAAATGGGTGTGGCAACTCTCAGTCTATCATGACACCAAACGATTTCTTTCTCACATCATTGATTATAAAGGTGTGGAAAAATAAAATTCAAATGCCAATTGAAGGTGGTTTTGAACGACAAGCCTCTAGTGCCATCCCTTTTTTGATGCTACAATTGTTAGAGCTTCGTCATATCATCGTTGGTGAGTTTGAGCAAAGGTGTAATGGTCCAAAATAGGCACACATGTATGATGGAATAGGTAATTATTAAGGAGGGCTCCCCTCCTCAGAGCGGAATTTTGGTGCCGAGAAGTGCTTAAAAATAGCTAAAATTTATGAATATCAAGGGAAAAATATCCAATGTCAAAGGCGGCGGCTCGATCTAGGACGATTTTAAGCGCCAAAGTGCTTTAAAGGTGCCCGAGCAACACTTGCTGATTTTTCATAATTTTTTAGACAGTCATGCGGGTTGGCAAGAGTTACTGGCCAATGTGGGATGCCAAGCCGGATGCCCAGGATTTTTTAGAGCTCAATTTGGAGTCCGGACGGGGAAATGGCCATAAAATGGTCAAGATATGAAAAGGTGGACACTTGGGAGGCCAAATTTGAGCATGCCTTTTGAGTTTGGACCCCCCCCCAAAAAATATTATGCACCTTATGAAGCAAAAAACGTGGAGAGAGAATGAAGAGGGATGAAAAAACGTGGAAGAAGATGGCGCCTGAAAAATGCGCCATGAATGGATGAGAGGCATCATGGTTGATGCAAACAACCCCCCCAATGGATTATGGGGCTTCATTCCCCTCTGTCTCTGCTCCCTCTCTCTCTACTAAAGGCAAGTTTATGTGGGAAGAGGAAGGAAGAAGAAAGAATGATGGAGGCTTGTCCGACATTGATTGGATTGCTCCACGGGCTGGAAATGGTGACTTGTGATCGTGTTGAGCATGAAGTGCTGCTGATTTTCAGATTTGCAGCCATGGACATGAAACCCGAAACACGCAAATAAGCGGTAATTCAAATTTTTTCAAAGGAAATTTGAGATTTCATGACTTTTGATTGATAAAATGTTGTTCATGTGGGCTAAAAATTGTTCATGCTGCTTTTTTCCATGAGTAATTGCTGTTCATAATCAGAAAATCAGAAAAATATGCATCTTGTGGATCAAAATAATACACTAAAACATGTAAAATATGGAAAATCAAGGGAAAATGATATTTTTGGGCATAAAAATGGAAAAATGAATAGGAACACTAACTAAATTTTCATTTTTGTTGCAAGAAGGAACTAAAGGCCATAGCCCATAACCTATTTTGAATTTCTAGTAATTAAATAATGTAGAAAATAAGGGAAAATACAAGGAAAATAGAGAAAAATCACTAAAAATAGGAAAAAAATACATTTTGGGTGCGGAAAATTAATAAAAATTAAGAACAATGTTTGTGGGGAATGAAGCATAAGGATTTTCCTCAGTTCAACCCCACCTTCTTGTTCTAATGTGTTTTTCCCGCTTTTTACACATAAAATGATGGAAAAATACCCTATAAATCCATACCACAATACAATATTTGATCGATGGGAGGATAGAGTGGTTAAAATGTGTCTAAATGCGGAGTAAAATGATGAAAAGATTGCTGGTTTTTGTTTGCATGCCATATAGGTCGGTGAATAATTATAAAATAAGGGCCTAGTAGCACGAGGGTGTCCTCGGTGCTAGGTTTGTGCAGCGCCGCATAAGAACGGTAGTTGAAAATCATTGAAAGGATGTTTTCCACATGTGTACAATATTGATTTCATAACTGTTTGAGCACTTAGCATCCACAATATGCATAAATCATGGAAATATTTAAAGGTATCAGGAAATCCTGGATGCACAGCAATTGCTTTCATTAGAACCTTGACCCATGTCGAGTGAGAGACAGGATACCCTAAGCCATAGGCTATTCATGGGGTCTAGGAAAAAGAGAAGTAAGGATAATGGTACATTCCTGAATACGATTAAATGATACCTTGAGTGGATTTTGTGCGACATGTTTATATGTTGAGCGACGCATCGAGGGGCCAATCCCCAAGGTGTAGGAGAGTCGCAAAGGGGTGGTGGCATTCAGCCGTTGGAGGACCCCCTATGTCTGTGCTTCGTGCCATTAGGCAATGTGTAAGGGACTCCTTCTAAGGAGTAGTGGGTGAGAGAAGAGTGGACTACAAACGACGTAATACAAACGCAAGATGTCTAGGAAGGCAATGTATGTGTCATCAACGCTCCTGGCCGCGAGGTCATGGGGTTATTGAGCGCGTGAGATAGAGGTCCGGCTAGTGCACGAGCCAGTGCCGGCCCGTTCTAGGTTCCATCAGTGGTGCGTCTGCCGGGAGCCGCTTAAAAGTGGCGGTCCTCGAACCCTGGTTGTCTAGGGACCAACTAGCAGTTTATGCCAAAGGATACTGAGATTGATCCGTTATTTATCGATAAGCATCGTCTAGAAAAAATCCAAAAGCAAGAGAGAGACGAAAGAGCTAGGCGACGTGCTGAAATTTTTAGGAGATATTCCCCTAAGCGTAGCGGTGCTGAACCCTTACGAGGGAGTGGATCTAGTGGTCTTGGGGCCACAAGCAGTAAGTTAGGAGAAGGTGGAAGCTCTAGTGCTCCCCTTTCTTCCATAAGCCAGTCTACATCAAGTGCAGGAGGTGTAACCCCACCGCCTCCTATTCCTAGTGCAAATCCAATTTCCGTCATGGCGCAGCCTATTGCAATTCCTGTAGGAACGACGGATTTGCCGGCTCTAGGTTACATGCTACCCATTTTTAATGGGCTAGTTGAGGAAGATGCGGAACTCCACATTAGGGAGTTTCAAAAGCTGATATTTAATTGTTGCATCCAAGAAGAAGGACATTTAATGATGTTCTTCAACATGACTCTCAAAGGAAGAGCTGCCATATGGTATCATGGTTTAGAAGCCGGAACCATATTGAATATTGATTCATTTTATGGAGCTTTTCGAAGGGAGTTTGCCCCTGAAAGGGGTGGGCAATATTGGTTGCGTGTACTCAACGTGACCTGTCAAGAACCACACGAGGATATTCGTGCTTATGCGAAGAAAATAAAAGAGGTTTTCCATAAGTTGGACACCTCTATTCCTATCCCCGCAGCTACCCAATTGCAATATTTCCTATATGGTTTGGACTTTAATATCCAATTGCAGTTGAGTAGTGTCCCCTTGGGGGATATAGATACTGCCATTACACGAGCACAAGAGGTGGAATCCCGACTACAAGCAGCCTATGCTTCTCGAGGTAATTCGAATATGGGTTTAGTATTGGGAAACAATGTGGCAATGGCCAATGGCAGTAGTGGCCAAGGGATAGCGATGGCTAACCCTAATGGGAGAGGGAACATGATGCAGAATGTCCCTTTACTACCAGCTCCCCCTAGCATGTCGATGCCTACGGGCAATCAAATGGCTCCAAATGGTGGAGGCCATGCAGTCAATTCTAATACTATGCCTGTGTCCCAACAACCAGGGCCTAATCTAATTGTTAGGCCTATGGAACGACATGGTAATGACCAAGGCTATGAGTCGAGCGCTTCCAATGTTCTTGGCGAGGTTAAGGACATGATGAAGCATTATACCGACATGATAACGGAGCAGTATCGGCAAATAGCCATTGATGTCAACTTCCTTAAAAAACAATAAAATTTGATAGGAAGTAGATACCCAGAGGAGGGTGCACCTTCGAGGTTTAGTTGCAAATGGTGTGGTGGGCAACACTATCCAAGAAATTGCCCAAATGTTAAGTGTGACATCTATGGAAAATCCGGCCATTTAGCAGCTAGTTGCTAGAGTAAGATCAGTTCCCTCCAGTGCGGTAGTCGGCAGCCAGGGCCTGTTAATCATCGTGCCCAAGGAAATGATTCCCAGCGAGAAGACGGGCCTAAACAAATACTTCAACGACCAAAGACTACAGTGGAGGAGCTACCAAGTGGTAGTGGGGTTAGTTTGATTGAGGCTGTACGCGTTAATGATGCTGAAACCTCTAATCTCCGAGCTGTTCTTACAAGAGGTCAAAAGGATAGAGAAGCCGACAAGGATAAGCCTGTCGACGATGGAAACCCTAAACAAGGCGACAAAGGAACGCAAGTTTTGGATCCTGCCATGGAAGGGGGACCTTTGAAGCCTGTAGAGAGTAAAGCCAATAAGGAACCACCAAAGAAGAAGGTGAAAGTTAAAAAAGAGGCAATAAAGCCGGTTCAGCGACCTAAAGAACAGATGGTTTGGCGTGAAAAGCGAGCTCTATCAAACTATCATGAATTCGATTTGGCAAGCTCTCTTTGCGAAGTCAAGCCGGATGTGAATCTTTTACAGCTTATTAAGCTTTCCCCAGGAGTACACAAGGAATTTAGGAAGATCCTACGTACCGGGTATATCGTAGAACCTTTGGCTATTGCGCAAGTTGGTGATGACTGGTTCGAGTATGCTGAGAAGCATTGCCCAAGGGTTGCAGCCTATGTCGATGGGATATTAGTAGATTATGCCATTGTCGACATAGGATCATCTGTTAACATTATAAGTTCTGAACTGATGGAAAGGTTGGGTCTTGCAATCCAGAAAGATACCTCCACAATTCTCAGAATGGCAGATGATAGTTTGATACAGCCAGAAGGCTGCATTACTAAGGTCCATGTCACTGTTGCAAATGTAGAATGCCTGTTGGACTTTAGGGTGATTCGTTTTGCAGGGCGTCCAAGTTACCAAGTATTACTTGGACGACCTTGGATCTTGCAAGCGGACTGCCAAGTAGATATACCCGCCGGTCGACTAATATTCGGTAGAGGTGCCTAGCGTGTGGTGGTTGATGCTTATCCTGAGTCCCCGCAGAGTGAAAGAGCTCCTCTATCTTCTACAGAATTGGAGACATTAGAAGATTTATCTGCTAGTGAGACATCATCCAGTGATGAGTCCAAAGAGGGATCCACCACGGAAGACATCTATCAGATTACTTTGAACGAGCCGATAGAGAGCCAAGATTGTATAAGAGATGCGGATGTTATTGAGCTAGACCTTGGTACGCCTGATGATTCGCGGCCAATCAAATTAGGTTCTATGATCAACACAGCAGAAAGGGAGGACTATGTGGCCCTGATCCAGGAATTCCGTGATATCTTTGCCTGGAGTTATGATGAGTTGAGAGGTTCCTCCTAGTCTTGCTGTTCATATAATTTCGTTGAAAGAGGGCAGTCGTCCTGTACGACAGAAAGTAAGGTGTATGCCTTTCGAACTGAGGGACGGGCTGTTTGAAGAGTTATAGAAGCTTCGAAAAGCGGGTTTGATTTTTCCTGTGCAACACACGGAATGGTGTTCGCCAGTTGTGATCAGAAAGAAGAATAATAATCAAATCCGATTATGTATAGACTTTAGGGAGCTGAATAAGCAGATAGTTAAGGACTACTACCCATTGCCATTTATTGACCAGATTTTGGATCAATTAGCGGGTAGGGAGATATATTCGTTTATGGACTGCTTTGCAAGATACAACCAAATGGCAATTGCAGAAGAGGACAAGTTGAAAACAACTTTTATCACTGTATTTGGTACTTTTGCGTACCATGTGATGGCCTTTGGTTTATGCAATGTGCCTGGTTCGTGGCAATGAACAGCAGATAAGACATTCGGTGACATATCCCCTGAAGAGTTGAAGGTGTTTATTGATGACTTAGGGGCCGCCACCGTGAGAGGAAGGCAGTTGATCATTTTAAGAAAATGTTTTGAGCGCTCTAGACAATTTTGCATCGCTCTAAACCCACGAAAGTGTGTTTTTGGAGTACCTTATGGGCTATTGTTGGGTCATGTGGTCAGTTCGATTGGAATTGCGATAGACCCCGAGAAGGTCAAAGTTATAGCTGCCATGGGTCCACCACGCACTCCGAAAGAAGTTCATAGCTTTCTGTCTTCGGTTGGTTATTACCGTAGATTCATAAACGCCTTGGTAGAAAGAACGTTGCCGCTTACAAATTTATTGTCCTTTAGTTGTTCGTTTGTATGGGGTGACCCTTGTAAGATAGCATTCGAGGATGTGAAACAGGAGCTAGCAAGAGCACCCGTTTTAAAAGCACCTAAAAGAGGTGAGGTGTTCTATATATTCTCAGCAGCCACCATGTATAGTATCAGCTCTGCTGTTTAGCCCAAATTTGGGAAGAGAAGTGGTACCACCCAATTGCTTTTGCTAGCCGGAAGCTGGGGGTATCTGAAATCAATTATACCTACATGGAGAAATTGTGTCTAGCGATGGTCTTTGGGACCAAGAAATTCAGGCATTACATTCTCTATGAGAAAGTTGTGCTTTATACGAAGGCGGAGGGGCTTCGATTATTGATGAATAAGCTACAACCGCCTGATCGTCTAGCAAAGTGGTTGATCACTTTGCACGAATTTGATTATGAAATCAGGAGTAAGCCACCAAGGTTGCAAGGCATCGTGGAATGTCTAGTGGACTTTGGGGAGCCGAAAGAATCTGTGGCTGAAGGTAGTGACATGGAGTTGTTATTTAAAATAGATACGGCATCTATTCCCTCCTGATACGCTGCAATAACGCATTATTTATCGAGGGAGAGGCGGGATCTGAATTATCTAAAGCTGAGAGAAGGAAAATTAGACAGCAAGCGTTAAAGTTTGCCTTGATCGCAGGTACATTATATCGGCAAGGGGTTGATGACATCTATCGCCGATGTGTGATGCCTGACGAGGTGCCATTTATTTTGGAAGAGTGCCATGATTCTGCTTGCGGTGGCCATTTTGCTGGACGGCTTACAGCACAAAAGGCTTTAAGAGCAGGTAATTGGTGGCCTGCCATCTTCCAAGATGCGTTTGCGTATGTCAAGAGATGCGATATTTGTCAACGACATGATAGTCGAGAGAATAGGAAATGACCACTCACCCCTATTATGGCGATACTTCCATTTGAGAAGTGGGGAATAGACTTTGGGGGTCCTATTACTCCATCGTCTACTGCGCAAAAGAGGTACATCATTGTAGCAACTGACTACTTCACAAAGTGGTCAGAAGCACGTGCAACAAGGAAAGATGATGCTAAAGAAACTGCTAGTTTCCTTTTAGAGCAGATAATATGCCGTTTTGGTCCGCCGAAAGAATTAGTGTCGGACCGCGGAACCCATTTCCTAAATAAGGTGATCAAAGGTTTGACAGAGATGTGGCAAATCAAGCATAACAAGACAACCCCATATAACCCGCAAGCCAATGGGCAAGTTGAAAGCACCAACAAGCAGCTTGTGGGCATCCTGTCCAAAATTGTATTGGAAAAGAAATGGGATTGGGATAAAAAGTTATACATGGCAGTGTGGGCCTATAATACGACCTTCAAACGAGCCACTGGTCATACCCCGTTCAAGTTAGTATATGGGGAGAAGTGTGTCTTGCCTTTAGAGATTGAGCTGCTGACTATTCGGTTTGCCATCAATCATTCTTTGAGTGATGAAGACACACTTTTTGAGCGCTTGACGACACTGGCACATTTAGATGAGCTTAAGCTATAGAGCTTATTGCACCAAGAAGTGGCGAAGTGCCGAATGAAGCAGCTACACAACCTGAAAGCCAAGAAATACACCTTCAAGAAAGGACAGCTTGTTCTGTATTATGACGCACGACGTGAATTATTCCCAGGCAAGTTAGAGCCCAAATGGGACGGGCCCTATAGGATTGTTAGAATAGGAAAGAATAAATCCATAGTTTTGTTAGCTGACCTTGAGGGGATAGAATTTAAAAATAAGGTTAATCTTAATAAGATTAAACCTTATTATTTCTGATTGCACTAATGCTATGACTGCCTTGCAGGTCTAGGAGAGATCGATCAAATATCTGCAAGGAAATCGTGATAGAGGTTGATGGGTCGTCTGATCCCTTATTTAGAACACCCATATTTAGAACAGAGGTATCATCAGGAAAAGCTCATTTGGTGGAGCAAAGGATATAAGGTGACTGAGCAAGAAGGCGGGACATTTATTTGGGAGATCAAGGTCTTTTGCCATCATTGCCTACAAATTTTGATGAGCATCCAGTTGAATTCAATGATGATGGAGGGATGGAGCCTATGGTCTACCCGTTGAATATGCTGAATTTCGATTACCATAATTACAAGTAGAGTTCCGGATGGCGGGATATGTAAACCCTTTATGGACGTACACCTTGTATGTTGATGGGGCGTCCAGGGGTGCATGCAAAAAAGGAAGTGTAGGAGTTGTCATCCGAGACCCCCGACGATGCATTGTCATGAAGTTAGCTGCTTATCTCAGGGTGAATTTTACCAATAATATGGCAGAATACAAAGCCTTGATTATGGGTTTGAATATTGCAAAGAAGGGTGGTATTCGCCAGTTATTGGTGAAAGGGGACTCTCAGTTGGTTTTAAATCAACTCAATGGGACGTACATGGTGCGAAACCCCATCCTTTGCATGTATCATCATACTGCCATAGCCCTGCTAGACGAATTTGATAGAGTGTCTCTTCAGCTGATTCCACGAATTTGGAATCAGTTTGCCAATTCATTGGCTAATTTTGCGTATGAAGAAGACCTCTTCTTTAATTGTGGCCCTTGTCCTGATATATCTATTGATGGTGAGACATGACCTAGTCAATTTTGGGGTATGCTTTCTGAACACGCCCTTTTTGGCAGACGATGGTTGATCTGGGTGATGCAGAGGGTAAGCGAAACTCATCTGCCTTTATTAACTTGGACCCACAGACTGATTAGACGACATGTGATGCGAACACCTCTTGCGATATACGCAGGAGGGATGGGTCATAATTTAATGCACCTAGTTTAGGGCTACGAGCCTCTGTCCCCCTGGGAATGGTATGCTTTGATGTCTATCATAGTTGTTTCCAGGAGGATGTTATGAGTAGTATTGTTTGATTTCATTAGGCCAAGAGGGCCGATTCAGTTTTGTAGTGAAGTGGTTTCATTTCATTAGGCCAAGAGGGCCATTTCCCTGTCTAGTGCGGGTGTGTTTAATTGGGATTTTGTTTTAAGTGTTGTACTAGACAGATTGCGTGATCCGTGGAATTTGGAGGAGCCCGGAGGAGCCTTTGCTGCGATGGAAGCTTCTTGTGGCCAATCCAGGTGATATCTCTCCTTTATGAGTACTTCTTTCTTGTTATATGTATTTGTACTTGTCAAGGGAATTCATTTGTGTTGGGGACTGGCAACCCAAGCATGAAGTCCCAGGTTTAGACTAAGTATGTTTGAGGGAGGTTGGAGTAGTCATTGCCTCCTGTAAAGACATTGTCAAGCATCGAAAGACCTGTTTTAGAAGGAAGTCCTAGTGGTCATGTTCTGCTAGCCTGCTAGGCAGCCGTTCTAGGAGTTCTTGTTAGTAGTGAGGCCGCTAGAGAAGCCTGCCAGAAGATAATAATGATGATGCCAAGAAACCCTGTACATCCGACAAGATGAATATAAATACGAAGATGTGTAAAAAGGGGTTCTAACCCCTATCAAAGAAAAGAAAATGAAAGAAAATGTATAAGTAGTTGATCATCGACTTGCGAAGGCCTGGTAGGTTCCTGGGGATGAGTCAGACCTGGGGCCGATACCTTGTCTTCCTAGGGGTGGCCTCTTACTGGAAAACAAATGATGATAAAACAAGAAAGGTTGGAGCGAAAATAAAAGTGAGCATTAGAAAAGGATTAAGTGTCGCCTTGCGAGGGCTTGGTAGGTTCTTGGGATGCCGAGACAGGTCCTGAGGCCGATGCCCTGTTCTCCTTGGGTCACTACGCTCAGCTCCCTCCTTTTTACATGCCCAAGTATGTTAATAAAATAAAAACCCTAACAGAAGAAATGTACTGAAAGAAAATACTTCTTGATCAGGCTATAAGAGTCCTCGCCTAGTAGAAGCTCCTAGTTGTGTTGTCTTTAGTTGGTAGGTAGTTCAGACCACCACTTAGGGCGACCTCTTTGATAGGTTTTTTAGTTTGGTTGTGTTGGAGCAATTGGTTAGTCACTCGCTTCGGATATTCTATTAGATGATGCTACGCCTACTCCTTGTGGATGTCATGCCTTGGTTCTGTCTGGGGGTAGGGTGAGCATTGTGCTGAGTTTTATTATATATTTGTTTTGTATCAGCTTGATGCTTCTTTGGTTGCTTATGTGCACATATGTTCGTGGATTCGACAGGCTGAGTCGCCCTATCCCATGGTCGCCAATGAGAGTGGAATTTTGGTGCCAAGAAGTGCTTAAAAATAGATAAAAATTATGAATATCAAGGGAAAAATATCCAATGTCAAAGGCGGTGGCTCGATCTAGGACGATTTTAAGCGCCAAAGTGCTTTAAAGGTGCCCGAGCGACACTTGTTGATTTTTCATAATTTTTGAGACAGTCGTGCAGTTTGGCAAGAGTTACTAGCCAATGCGGGATGCCAAGCCGGACGCCTAGGATTTTTCAGAGCTCAATTCAGAGTCCGGACGGGGAAATGGCCACAAAATGGTCAAGATATGAAAAGGTGGACACTTGGGAGGCCACATTTGAGCATGCATTTTGAGTTTGGATCCCCCCAAAAAATTTATGCACTTTATGAAGCAAAAAACGTGGAGAGAGAATGAAGAAGGATGAAAAAACGTGGAAGAAGATGGCACTCGAAAAATGCGCCATGAATGGATGAGAGGCATCATGGCTGCTGCAAACAACCCCCCCAATGGATTATGGGGCTTCATTCCCCTCTGTCTGTGGACTCTATCGCCGCCTCTCGCCCGAGAAATGGTGGTCTCAATGAAGAATTCTGATTTCAGTCTTTCTCTCTCCTCCCTCTCTCTCTTCTAAAGGCAAGTTCATGTGGGAAGAGAAAGGAAGAAGAAAGAATGATGGAGGCTTGTCCGGCATTGATCGGATTGCTCCACGGGCTGGAAATGGTGACTTGTGATCGTGCTGAGCATGAAGTGCTACTGATTTTCAGATTTGCAGCCATGGACATGAAACCCGAAACATGCAAATAAGCGGTAATCCAATTTTTTTCAAAGGAAATTTGAGATTTCATGGCTCTTGATTGATAAAATGTTGTTCATGTGGGCTAAAAATTGTTCATGTTGCTGTTTTTCATGAGTACTTGCTGTTCATAATCAAAAAATCAGAAAAATATGCATCTTGTGGGTCAAAATAATACACTAAAACACGTAAAATATGGAAAATCAAGGGAAAATGATATTTTTGGGCATAAAAATGGAAAAATGAATAGAAACACCAACTAAATTTTCATTTTTGTTGCAAGAAGAAACTAAGGGCCATAGCCCATAACCTATTTTGAATTTTCAGTAATTAAATAATGCAAAAAATAAGGAAAAATACAAGAAAAATAGAGAAAAATCACTAAAAATAGGGAAAAAATGCATTTTGGGTGCGGAAAATTAATGAAAATTAAGAACAATGTTCGTGAATGTTTGTGGGGACTGAAGCATGAGTATTTTCCTTAGTTCAATCCCACCTTCTTGTTCTAGTGTGTTTTTCCCACTTTTTACACATAAAATGATGGCAAAATGCCCTATAAATCCATACCACAATACAATATTTGATCGATGGGAGGGTAGAGTGGTTAAAATGTGTCTAAATGCGAAGTAAAATGATGAAAAGATTGCTGGTTTTTGTTTGCATGCCATATAGGTCGGTGAATAATTATAAAATAAGGGCCTAGTAGCACGAGGGTGTCCTCGGTGCTAGGTTTGTGCAACGCCGCATAAGAACGGTAGTTGAAAATCATTGAAAGGATGTTTTCTACATGTGTACAATAGTGATTTTATAACTGTTTGAGCACTTAGCATCCACAATATGCATAAATCATGGAAATATTTAAAGGTATCAGAAATCATGGATGCACTACAATTGCTTTCATTAGGACCTTGACCCACGTCGAGTGAGAGACAGGATACCCTAAGCCATAGGCTATTCGTGGGGTCTGGGGAAAAGAGAAGTAAGGATAATGGTACATTCCTGTATACGATTAAATGGTACCTTGAGTGGATTTTGTGCGACATGTTTATATGTTAAGTGACGCATCGAGGGGCCAATCCCCAAGGTGTAGGAGAGTCGCAAAGGGGTGGCGGCATTCAGCCGTTGGAGGACCCCCTATGTCTGTGCTTCGTGCCATTAGGCAATGCGTAACGAACTCCCTCTGAGGAGTAGTGGGTGAGAGAAGAGTGGACTACAAACGACATAATACAAACGCAAGATGTCTAGGAAGGCAATGTATGTGTCATCAACACTCCTGGCCGCGAGGCCGTGGGGTTGTTGAGCGCTGTCGTATTGCTGCGCATTTGAGGTGTGTAAACCACCCAAAAGTCATGTGTGTGATTTGATACTTTGTACATACTTAGTTGTTATGTTTGCTCTTTCATTTTATGCTGAAGACGAAGAAGAATAAGGAATTTTGGAGAGACTGGCAAACCATTCCATCGTCAATTCGGCCTGGGACAACCATACCAAGTCAACCTTTGGTGGGAATTTTGCAGCCAAAAACCCCCCCAAGAAGCAAAAGTTGCACCTTTACTTGCAAGAAGTGATATTATAGTTACATGAAATATTGAGTGGGCCAATCCTTTGGTTGGTTTTGAACAAGCAAATCGATATGTTATCATGGACCCTCGAGAAGGATTAATGATGGTTGGGTACATAATTGAATCAAGCCATTGGCTGCTTCGTCAATTTCTACACCGAAGGCGGCCATTCATTGCTTCTATTATGGATGCATCAGGCAATGTCCTATTTACTGTGAGGAGACCGCCTTGGTTCATTAACAGCACGATTTATGCTGAGATAGATGGAGGAGTTGTGGGCTTTGCCAAAAGGAGATGGAATTCGGGAAACGATGTCTACCTCACCTTCTAAAGATATGTGGATAGGGGCTTTTTTAGGGATAAAGGAGCCGTGCTTTAGGGAAAAGGAGCCGTGCTTTTGGGGGAAAAAGAGAAGCTTTTGTTTCTTTTTGAAAAGTGCTTTGGGGGGAAAAGAAAGGGGGAAAAGGCAAGGAGTTTGAATAAGGGAGAGAAGGAGGATAATACGGGCGCAGAATTCTGGGGAGGAAAAGAGTCGACACGCAGGGAAAAAGCTCTGCAATTTGGGGCACGGGAGAGGATTGGAAGGAAAACAGTGACGAGGAGGAAGAGAGAAGATTCGAAGGTAGAAGGGAAAAAAGAGCCGCTTTTGGGAACGAGGAGGATGGTATCGTGGATTGTTTTGTCTTCTGTCCCCTTACAGGCACTTAATTAAGGGATTGCTTTCAAATGCTAGCCCTGACTGTGTATGCCGTCCTGGCCTCCTATATTCTTTATGAACTGACGCTGCTGTGACTGAGAAGACGAAGGAGGGAGGAATGAAAACAGAAGACATAGGGATGACAATGCAGAGGAGTGTCGAGATTAGAAGACGAGAAGACACAATCCTAATTTGTATGGTCCTTTCTGGATTTGCACAACCCTGATATCTATGGCGTGCCAGTAAGTGATTGCGTCATCATGAATTCAGTCTTGGTTTTTCAAGCGCACACTGCTGAGAGGGGGCCTGTCTGTGCCAAGAGCTCAGACAGTACCTGCATCTGTATTTAGCCCCCTGTGAATTCTGATGTGGAGATCAACCATCTGCAGCTAGTTTACGTTAGGAGATTCTGGAGAAGAAAGGTCCACGCTTTCGATCAGTTTGGGCAGAATTCTTCACAGCGTGTTGGTTGAGACCGACTGGCAGCTGTTCATGGAGGGGAGGATCGACTGTGGGAAGGAAACGACGTCTAGCTGCACTTGTCAAATAAAACCTTAAAAGGCTGCCAGCACCTGATTATTATTCAGTCAGAGCTCGCAAGAGAGCACGAAGGAAGAAAGGAAGGAAGGCTAACCAAGGCTTGAAGATGGAGGTGGCCAAGGTGTCCATGGAGGTTGGCGTCGATGGAGTTGCTGTGATCACAGTGAACAATCCTCCCGTCAATTCCCTTTCCATTCCAGTCTTTTGGGGATTGAAGACAAAATATATCGAAGCTCTACAAAGAAATGATGTAAAAGCAATCGTTGTAACAGGTGCAGGGGAAAGCATCAATCCCTCTGTATTCTGCTACTCTACTGCTCCACTGGGGAAGAGAGACAATTGAAGACATGAGGTGAATTTGTTCGCTATTGGAAATAATCGAGGAAATAAGCATGATGCTACGACCTTGGCTAACTTGTGAATTTTTCTCTCAAAGGCTCTTATTGAATTAGCTTCTCAATTGCTCATCCTGGCTGTGGCATTTCAGAGCCTTCAAACAAGGTTGATGATGAGGCGATTAAGTTTGAGCTTGCTTGAGCCTACTGGCAGGCAGAGGGCTGATTACTGCTAACTATGGTGGTTGTGAGAAGCCAGGACTGCAAGACTTGCTGTTTTTTATGGAACTCCAATTGGTAGAGCAGCCAACCAGGTAACAGAGTTTGCTGAAATGTTCCAGGAGTTGGTTGAAGCTTCACGGGACATTGTGAACTTAATGTTGTCATAAAATTCATTGAAATCTTGAATAAAGAATTCCCAGGGAATGGTGTAAAGAGATAACTGCAGAATTTGTGCAATATCTATGCTTTATCATTGTTTACCTTGAAAGTGGAGTGAATACAGTGATAGTGACAGTGGCAACTACAGCATTGATAGCAATAATGGCAGTGACAGTGATAGCTGCAATGAAAGTGGCAGTGAGCTAGAGTTTGCTAAGTTCAATAAAGTTAGAACTGCTACTGATTTTTTGTAGTGTTCTTTGCTGCATTTCTGTGATGTTAACGTCATGGCTTCTTGAGTGAACTTGGAGCTTCTGAACTATGTATCTAGTTCCTGTATTCGTCCATGAGCCTCAATTGCAGCTGTCAATTATCTCATAAGATGAACTGAACAAATACCATATACACAACATTCACTAAATTGGTCTTCTATCCTCGAATTATTCAAAGTCCTCTGTGGATGCGATATTGTTTTCACGAATCCTTCGACAGCGCGTGAGATAGAGGTCCGGCTAGTGCATGAGCCAGTGCCGGCCCGTTCTAGGTTCCATCACCTCGCCCCCTACTTTAGTAAAAATGTCTACCCTAACAAAAGAAAAATCAATGCTCTATGCTAGTCATCTGTTGACCATCAGGGCGGAGATGATGGAAGAGAGCATTGAGACATCATGGATATTTCCAAGGCTGCAGTTGATATTTAAGAGCATGCCTCATTAGCCTTGAAGAATTTCAAGGTAGGTCTTTGTAAGACTTAACCTTTAAGCCTTAATGGCTAAGGGTAGGATAAGCATCACAGGAGAGAGAGTTCTTTGATTTGTACTAGAAAAGTGAGAAATAAGGACATAATTTCTTGATATTGATGAAGGTGATTTGACAAGGCACTTATTTAAATCAAATCACATATTTAACTAGGTTGACACATTTACCCACATGCTTGAAAAAACTATAAAATATTTTCAACCATATCTAAGCAAAATGAAACATCGTCTCTTTTAAATTATGCATTACATGAACAATAATTACAAGTTTGAAGAGCTAACCAAATTTGGTTGGGGAAACTTGTCATACAACTTGAAACATTGTGTTGATGAAGAATACATTGCAAAATATAAATTAATGCAAAACCAAAAATTGGCTTGATTGAAGTCGGAGATCTAGTTGTTTTTATGTATTTTTTAAAACATGTGTTTGCTTCTCTTTACTTTTCTTTACTACTCTTTACTATTATTTATTGTTGACGGTGACAAAAAGCAAAAAAGCTAGACTCAAATCTTTTGAAAGATTGTAGTTGCCTCTGCTAAATAGAAATGAGGATGGTCAAATAGAAGCAAACGAGGAATAAATTTCAAGTAAAATAATTACTATTTTCATCATGGAAAACAACAACAACTAATCATGCATTATATAGTGATATCTAGCTACTTATTGAAAACTAACCCATAATAATTGATTTAATACTATGACGAATCGAATTCTATATGAAGGGCCTTTACCATACAATAATAAATTATAGTAAAATTGAAAGGAGCATAAACACAACGAGAAATAAAATAGAAGCAAGAGAGAGAACATTTTGAGAAAGCATGTATGACACAAGATTGGATACAATCTCTCTCCATGCATGGGTGGAAACCTCCCCTGTGCATGTATTTATAACATTTAATTAAGCTTTTGTACTCAAAATACATTGAAAGAATTAGTTTTGAGTTTTTGGTTTTTTTTGCCTTGCAGCACTAGCTTTTGTGTAAAGGAATCAAACACACCCTATTCTAAATAGGTTAACAACAAGTAATAATAATATTTTATCTCTTCTAATAAATATATAAAATAAAGGTATTATGTATATGTGCATGCAAAGTTCTTATGGTTATAGATGCATACAAAATGACTATTATCTGATATTACTTTTCCCACTATGAAGCATTTAAATTACATGCATTAAGATGTGCATTTAAGATTTATACTTCCATCTCACTTCGTCTAGTTATTTACTCATGATAACACAAAATACATTAGTATCCTTCTTTCTATCTACCATGCATAATGTGACTAGTATCACATGTGTGCACTCATATAATAAGTCACGAATCATTGACAAATAAATAAAAACTACAATAAATAATATCAACTTATTTTCATAGTTAATTTTGATAAAATATTGTGATAAATAAAATTTCATAACATTTCCTAGGGGCCAAAAACCACATACAAATGCTACTTCTTGTGGGGAATCTACATCATATATTAGTGCTACTTCCTACGGTAAATCTACTTTATTTCTACAGCCTCTATACTGTAAAGTTCCATAGATTTTACAAAAATTACTACCTCCTGCAATGAATCTATGCTCCTTAACTATTTAATGTGATAATGAGTGGTAAACATCAATTAGATTATCATATGTCAAAGTTAGCATTGAATGGGGTCTATCCTATGGTTGTTTTGCCATGAGCTTGTTGTTCTACTCATTGCAAGAAGTAGAGACTACCTTTGTTAGGACATTCACCATAGGACATTCAACAAGATCTTGTTTGTGGATTCAACTTGGCCGTTAACTTGAGGATAATATGGCGAGGACTTCCTGTGGATTATCAAAAAGGTGGATAGCAAGTGAGCAATTACTTCATTGATGAGGTGTCTACCTTTATCTTGCATGGTAAAAGCACTGCAACCACTATTGCACACACGTATGCTCACTTTGTACCTTAAGGCACGTAGACAGAGTGCACATAGACACATTTCACATAGGCGGGGCACAACTTTCTACACAAAATCTTTCTTTATCAAGCTCTACGACTCCTATCCACACAAGTTTGGGCCCTTGAAAGATGACCCTCCTCCAAATTAATAGCCTCCTATTAGCATTAGGTTTTAGAAAGCTAAGATTTTTGTCCTTTCACATTGTATAGACATATTTTTCCTTTTCATTTTAAAATTTTTTAAATACATGACTTAGGCCTTGATACGCATTGGTGCCCATTTATCTTCAATAGTGGAGCATCCACCGAAGATAAACTCCTAGTCAAAATCTACCTCACATTCAATATCCAATGCCTTCTACGTTAAAATCAATCCCATAGCTACTAGTAAACCCTTAGCCATGTGAATGCAAATTGTTAATATCCACTATGTGCTTATACATGATAAAATAGAATAAAGGGTTTCTTATGCACTATTTGCATACCTATTTGTGCAAACTTCACTTCACCTAGGGAAAGTGTTCAACTTATTTAGGAAAAATCAAGCTTTCACAAAATGCATGACATATTAAGCCCTCCCCTGAGTCTACAAACATTATATCTAGTGATCTACTTGGATCCAATACAAACACAATTCCAATCTCATCATGTTGATTAGTAATGGATACTTCCTGAGTACCTCCATAGAATATACAAACTATATCACCATCATCCCATGTAAACTACTTTTTTAAGCCCAAAGAAAGTATCTTAGAACCGTCTAAATCATATGCATATGTAGAATGAAAGTTGACCTTTCAATAACTATGCTTCACAAATATCAAGCCTACATAAACTACTTCATCATCTTGCTAACTCGAATACTTGTCTCCAAGCTCCCTTGCATCCTTTTTATAACCTACCAAACTTACATGAACTTGCATGCATCCAAGGAAGAAAGCCAATAAGTTCTCAATGTAATTTTGTATCCCAATAGGCATGTATAAAACAATGAGCACTACTACTTTCTTTGATCTCATCGCCATTAAGTAATTGGGTGTTGATCACACCCCACATCAAAACACAAGAAACATCAAGACCCACTTCACTAAACAAAGATCATCATCATTATACAAACTCTATTTCCTATACCATCACAACATGAAATGAATTTTGGAAGCTATCTTCTCTTCTATATCACTACAAATAACAATAGTACCTGCATTAAGATAAGCTTTATCCATAGCAGAAGAAGCATCCAATGATGTACATTCTTTCCCTCTTGTCTACATACAAGCATACATAGTTTTCCATTGACTCAACACTACTACTTTCATCTATCCCATATGCAAGGTCTTGTACTTTCCACCACATTGAATACAAAACATATTTGTAATCCTTATAATAGCATCCCATCTCCTTGATCTCATTGAGAAAAAGTAGATACAAACCTTGAAACCTCCTATATGACTAATCACTCATATCAGAACCTATAGGGGAAATAGAGGAGACACTTCGTAAAAACTACAATAAGCTTTCCCAACTTTTAATAATATCATCTAGCACATAGCTGATAACTTTCCATGCATAGGCGTGTAATCCCTCTAAAGTAAAATCTAGCTTTGCTGCTTCATTGTCCACAACCTAGAATATTTGCTATGCATTTCAATATCATGTGTAATCATGCATTGAAAGTTATAGAGATTACGTGATGTAATAGAATCTAAGCAAGCAATAGAGAATTCAAAATAAATATTAGAACAAATGAAATTGATTTAATTTCAAAGAAACTAATGTAAAGATAGCTTTTTGGACCCGTGCGCTTCCACCATGAAGCTTAGATGGTGATTCAGATAGATCAAGGATAGATCATAGGCAAAGAGCTTAAGGCTAGTTGTTGGAAGAACTTTGACGAGGTAAAACATGGATTGACGATGGTTTTGGAGGGGTCTTCCTTTTATAGCTCCGAAAGGTAGTCTAGTCGGCTTGTTCAACCATATTATGAACCTTCCCTAGTTCACCAAGGAATATTTAAGGAAATATTTTCTACAACTTCCATATCTTGCAACTTGACACATTGTGCCTCGAGTTGCTACCAACATAGCTACTCTATCTAACCCAAATGCTAGATCCATAAAAGGTCATAGTAGTAGGCATGTAGGTCATGGAATCATTGACTAAAGGATAAAATCATAGTTAGGTGGTATTGTTTTTTCACTATTTTAGCAATTTTAATCAAATTTACACTTTTAAACTATTCTTAGGATAGTGTTCACTTTAAAGTATATGTCTAGAAGTGTCAAAACTGCTTATATTAATTGATATCATTGAAAAGTACTTTAGTTTAATTATAACATTGATTCAATTAGCCTATTTCATGAATACATTTTCTAACAAAAGTGTTGTCAATGACACTGTCTTGGGTACCACCTAACCATGCTTTTACCTTTACACAAATTGTAGAAACTACATGGAATGTCAAAGATTGTGACAAATTCCTTTGCTTATTACTTCAAAGGTATCAACTTATAAATTGTCTATAAACAAGAGTTGTGAAGGGATACCACTACTATTGTGATAAAGTTAGACTACTGATAAGTCAAGTTGTCTTGATTGAGGTTATCACTCTTAGACTTCAAATTTCTTGTCTTAGTGTTTCTTTTAGAAAGTCATTGGCAAATTGACAGCACACAATACAAGTCGACTACACAATAATCGATACTTTTCTCTTTTGGATGTATACTTTATAGTATGCCTCCAACTTTAAAAGTTGTCACCTTCATGATACTTTACTACTATGTAAAGATGAATAAAGATTAACTTCTCACATCACATATATACTACTATCCTCAACTTCCTTGAAGTCAGCTAGTCTTTATAAGTACAAAAGCACCACTCTAGTGCACAACATGGCCATTCAATTGCAATATGGATCCAATATGGATTGTGAGACACAACTGCACCAAAGTTGTTGAAATCAACAATGGCATGATCCAAGAAGGCTACCTTCAAATCAATCCTATTGAAATATTCATTATCAAAGATGCTCTCATCTCCCTCTACTATCAAGTACATATCATTTTCCAACTGTACAATCCACCAATCTCTTAGTTTTATCATTAGGTTTTTACTTCAACATCCTCCATTGATAGAGTATTACCATCTTTTGATGTAATTGAAAGGACGTTATACTAATAGTCACTTTGACTATCCATTAGACATTTGTCCCAAAGCACACTGAATGTTTTTGGCATCAATCTTGTTAATTTCTTTAGATTACAACTATAAGGATTGCACTAGGTGGCCATGGATGCTTTGATTGTCATGCCCAAAATATAGTCCAAGGCCAGATTCTTCTCAAAAATACAAGTTTGGCCCCCCAAAAAACAATTCTTGTCAAAAACACAAGTTTGGCCCTCCAAAAACACAAGTTTTTCCCCCCAAACAACAACCCTCCTCCATGTTAGTAACCTTCTACTAGCACTAGCTTTTAGAAAGCTACGCTCTTTTCCTTTTCACAATGGATAGCTAGCTTTTTTCTTTCCATCTTAAAATAACTATTGACACATGCCTTTAAAGACCTTGGTACACATTGGTGCCACCCATTAATCTTCAATACCTTGGAGCATGCACCCGAGATAAAACCCTAGTCAAAATTTACCTAATATTCGATATACAATGTCTTCTAAAGTAGTGTCCAATACATTCTAAAAGAAATCTCATAGCTGCTAAACTCTTAGCCATGCCAATGCAAATTGTCAACATCCACTATCAATTTATCCATGACAACATTGAATAAAGGATCCTTTATGCACTTTTTGCATACTTATTTGCGCTAGCTTCACTTGACCTAGGAATTTTTTTTGACTTATTTAGGGAAAATCAAGCTTTCACAAAAATATGTGACAATGTTATAATTGGACTTCACTTATTCCACCCATCGAGTTATGGGATATCTATCTAGTCATCCTTTTAGTTAGCTTGTTCACTCTATGGACCACTTGTATATTATACATGTTTTACTCTAATTACTCTTTGTAGATTGACATAGTGGAAAAAAAGAAATAGAAGAAAGACTAGGGTTTTTGGCTTCCTATCTTATGTGCATTCTTCGCATTTTTTATGACTTATAAGATCTGAAGCTCTCTTTCTCTCTCTCCCTGGCTCCCATCTTTTCACACTTCATATGAAAATATGATCTCATCTCTACATGAGGCTAATTTCTTCTATTCATACCCACAGAAAGTTCAAACTCTCACACAGAGTTTTTTCTAATATTCAAATGATTAATATGAGAGGAAATTGGGGATATATTCCTCAACTCTCTTTCTCCACATCCATCAACTTGATGGCTCAAACAATTCCTTCATAATTAGTAATATGCTCATGTTGACCCCTTATATGATGGTCCATAACTTTGATATCTATGAGGTAGATTTCATTGATCACCTCACACTATTCTCTTCTTGGTTCTAAGATAAGATACCACATGAGTTCAAAAGAAAGGGTATTGTAGTTAGTAAAGTTTATAGGAATATATTTACAAAAGGGATTTTTAAATTAAAATTTGTAAAAAACCATAAGTTTAGTAAAGTAAAAGGGATCGTTTAGTAAATTTTACAGGAATCTATTTACAAAATGGGGTTTTAAATTAAAATTTGAAAAATCGTAAGTTTAGTAAAGTAAAAGGGATCATTTAAAGGTGTTGTAGCATATAAATAAATGATATTTCTTAGTATAATTTGAACACACTTTATATAGATGATTTCTTATAGGTGGACCCCTTGGGTCAATGGATTACTAATTTGTTCTTACTCTTTGTCATAGACAAAGATTTAGCACCTCAACAACATGTGGTACATCATGTTTAATCAATGACCTTGTCTCATCCTCTAATATTGTGCATTTATCAAGAAAGAGGCTTATTGCATTGGCGAAAGCTAGTCTAGTATTGATTGCAACCTCGCTATTATAGAAGAAGGCCACCCTATAGACAATCTAAAGCAACATTGATATCTCATTAGAAAGATTTCTTATCCTAAAGGAGATGATGAGCTTTCAAAAACCCATGTAGACATCAAGTAACATGGTGAGATTGATCACATCCATCAATTACTTCCACGATTTCCTCTACATTTATCATATTTGGACCATTCCTTTTAATGCTTTGCTTTTGTGGATGTTATCATCTCTTTGATCTACCACATGGATACTTATTCTTGATATACGTATACATTTCTCTCCTTCCAAGCTTCTACCCAATGTCCAACCTATCCTTCTTTATCTCTCACTTCTGCAAAACCTCCATTAGAATCCAACCCATTTTTCCCTTGGGCCACTTCTTTGCACTCATCCTTGATCTCAAAATATGATCCAAATCATATAGTGAGTAGCAACAAATAGTTATCTTTTCAGAGATTCAATCTTCTATAGTTCCAAGCATGTTATCACAGGTGGCTCCTGAGATTTCATTTACAAGGCTATTTTACAAGTAGGGGAGATATAGATGACTAGATCTTTACAAATAAAAATCCTCATCAAGGAGTATGGAAATGTGATAGATATCCTTGAGTAAGTATTCAAGTAGGATGATGTTTCTTATATAAGATGATGATTATAAAAAGAAAGTCCATTAGTCAAAGGATTTCCATGAAATGACTTCAATACATGGGCACCCATTAAGTATCACAATACAGAGACTAGGAGAAAAGGCCCAATCAAATAGAGAGTCATGCTTTTGTATTTATTAGTTACAAAACTCACAAGAATGTACTATATTGATACGACATGCTAGAATCCATTCATCCCTTTGTAAATAAAGTATTACATCAATGATTTGTCTTTGTAGGATAATAAGGATTACAAAATGGAAATGCAATTGCAAGGTTTTTAAGACTACAAAGTGCTTATACAAGGAGTTTGTTTCATATACAATTTGAACGTGAAACCCCTCAACATGGATAGACCAAACTCAAGGTTCAAGAGAAATGGTCAAATTTATAGGTTATTAGTATATTTTACAACATTTCTTAAGACAATACCTCATGACAAGCACAATGAATTACTGTAAAAGCAAGATGCTTTAGTTGACATGTTAAGGACTCAAAGGACTCAACTTTAGTTTACTTACATGCAAGATCTACTCAATGAAAATCCCCTCTAATAGTACATTACTTTAAGAGGAGTATCCTCATATCAACACTCTTTCCAACCAAATACAATCCACCTTCTTTGAAAGTGCTCATCAATGGATTATGGTGTTCATGGAGGTCTTTCTCTCAATCAATCAGTTTAGAAATGTTTGTCTCAAACTCCAACTTGTCTACAACTACAATCCATGCCTAACTAATATCCAACTCAAATTGACTCTCAAAGTTGTCATTTTAGGCTGCTAGGATGCATGAAGATGTAAGCACAATCATTCACATCAGTAGTTGACTAAATTTTCTACAAATAGCCATTATAAAAATTTATTTAATAGTTTTTTGTGGAAACTTAACTCCCATCCTCATGCTACAAGGATTAAGCACTTTTGAAGCCTCAAAAAAGTTGTGGTCCAATGATAAAATTATTGAGACTTAACTCCCATCCTCATGCTACACGGATTATTGTGTAGTAGTGTCAATATCCTTATGAATTCTTGAAACTGTTTGTCATGAACTACCTTTTACACACTTTCCAACAACTTATTTGAGTTCCTTGGAGTCCTTCATATGTCAACTTTCCAAGAAGGGACCAAATAGTTATCATCATCATTGCATGGGGCTTTCATGACATTCAAAGCTATAGCAAGATAGTTACAAGACAATTACCAACACCAAATATTACCTTCTTTTTTTATCGATCATAGGGATGCCTATTTATGTACTTCGTAGCTAGTTTTTTTAGGTAACACTAGTGAAAAACCATGTGCATCATCTATAAGGGCATTTTTCAAGCTGGCAAAAAAAGCCCAACAATGCAATTAAAAATTGGACTCAATACTCAACAATGGGACATCCGACATAAGTTGGATACTTTCAAGATCTTATTATGAGTAAGAGTAAGAGATCGATCAATGAAAAGCTCATCATTATCATCATATTATTCTTAGTCTTATCCATAAGAAGTAACTTTCCATTGTACATTACAAAACATTACAGATGCATTGTGTGAAATATAATGGACAAATAGGGCCAAATATATCACATTGAGGTCCAAAAGTTAATCCTTCTCCAAAAAGGAATTCCAATAATATATGTGATTATTAAAAAAGGTTAAATAAGTGTTGTGACCAAGAATTGGTCTTGCTTAAATTGGGCTATGCTCTAGTTCATTTTGTTCTAGTTATGTCCATGATGTAAAGACTGTCTATTCCTTTTAAGACAATAACTTTAATGTTTTCTCAAAATTCAAAATCAATAGCTATACTCATAAAATCTTACAAAATATCTTACAAATTAAAAGGGTGTAATAAATAATAAATATTTACGATGTCTTCAACATTAACTACAAAACACTTCGGCACAATCAAATTACCAAACCACATATTTAACTAGGTTGACACATTTACCCACATGCTTGAAAAAACTACAAAATATTTTCAACCTTATCTAATCAGAATGAAACATCGTCTCTTTTAAACTATACCTTACATGAACAATAATTACAAGTTTGAAAAGCTAATCTAATTTGGTTGGAAACTTGTCGCACAACTTGAAATCTTGTATTGATGAAGAGTACCTTGCAAAATATAAATTAATGGGAGGCCAAAAATTTGCTTGATCAAAGTTTGAGATCTAGTTGTCTTTATCTTTTGATAAAAAACATGTTTTTTCCTAACACTAAGCTTATATATTTGTAAATATAAAGTAATAACAAAGATGAACACATAAACATGCTGTACAAGAACTATGTAGAAGAGCTGCCACATGTCTCTTCATTATTTTATAATGATGGGGGAAGGTGCTATTCCCCCCTCTTTGGAGAACATGATTGAGAAAGCATATGTGATACAAGATTGGATATAATCTATCTCCATGTATGGGTGGAAACCTCCCTCATGCACGTATTTATAGCTGTAAGAGAGGGGAGATTTAATAATGGGGAAATACTAGCTACACTGGCTCGTATATAAGGTGTTAGGGACATGTTTTTTCAGCATCAGATTTTAATACAAGTTTCCTTTCATCTTCATCTCCTTCTCCAAGCTCTCATGGCTTCTTTCTCTCTCTTTCAGTCTTTCTCTCTCTTTTTCTAGTCTTTCTCTCTCCTCGTCACTCTCTTTCTCTCTCTTCTGCACCCTCTCTCTCTCCTCCTCTCTCTCCTACCTCCTTCATTACAAGTGGTATCAGAGCTCTAGTTCTAATCCATTTAGTTACTTTACATGCTCAGTTACCATCATTTTTAGTTTTAAAATCCAAGAAGCTTCAGGTACACAGTGACAGGCACAAAAGTGGAGAAACATTGAAGAGCCACAGGTCAAGGACCAAGAGGACAGCAGTCACGAGCATTAATGGAGTCCTTGGACCAAGATTGGAGGCTGGAACACCACATTTAGCAAGTCGTGGGTCATTCTGGGCCAAATTTGAAGGAAAAACTTTACAAAACAGTGGTCACAAGAAGTAGGGAAGAGTTAGTCTTGGTTACTTTTCATATGCAGTCTTCTCTCTCCTCATTCTCAAGCTCCTGCCAAGCTCCCATGGAGGAGAAACACCATGGATCTTCTCAACCTCAGCCCCAGAGATTCTAAAATACCTTTAAAGCTTACCATTTAGAGCTTAATGCTATAAGCATGTGATTAATGGACATAGCAACTCTCACTCTATCATGACACCAAACAATTTCTTTCTCACATCATTGATTATAAAGATGTGGTAGAATGGAATTCCAATGCCAATTGAAGGTGGTTTTGAATGACAAGCCTCTAGTGCCATGGTTTATTTGATGCTATAGCAATTAAATCTTTGTCACATCATTGTTGGTGAGTTCGAGCAAAGTTTTGGTGGCCCGAAGTAGGCACACATGTATGACAGAAGAGGTGATTATTAAGGAGTCCCCCCCCCCCGGTCTCAACTTTAGTAAAAATGGCTTCCCTAACAAAAGATAAATCAATGCTCTATGCTAGTCATATGTTAACTAGGAGGGCAGAGATGATCGAAGAGAGCATTGTGACATCATGGATGTTACTAAGACTGCAATTGATGTTTAAGAGTGTGCCTTGTTAGCCTTGAAGAATTTCAAGGTAGGTCTTTGTAAGACTTAACCTTTAAGCCTTAATGGCTAAGGGTAGGATAAGCATCACAAGAGAGAGAGAGAGAGAGTTCTTTGATTTCTACTAGAAAAGTGAGAAATAAGGAGGACATAATTTCTTGATATTGATGAAGGTGATTTGACAAGGCACTTAAAGAAAAGAGAGAGAACTTTATATTTTTGAACTAGTGGATATGGAAATTGTCTAACGATAAAGAGATTATGCTTGGTGTTATTGATGATGATGCCTTCTTTAATAGATGCATATGCCATCACTTTGATGTTGACATGTCGATCAATAATCTTGCTCTAATACTCCTTGGTGTTGTTTGACGATGATGCCTTCTTGGGTAGACGTATGCCTTCACTTTAATATTGACATATCCACCAATAACCTTGCTTTGATACAAATGTTGAGGGCCTTCACCATGCAACAACAAATTATTAACCGCTTTCGATAATATTTTTCCACACTATGAAGTACATAAATTTCACTTATTAAAATGTGCATTTTAAAATAATAATTTTGTCTAACTCCACCTCATTATCTGCTTACTACAATACAAAACACATGAGTATCCTCATGTCTATTTGCTAGGCATAATGCAAATCAAGCAAGAAATAAGAAAAGTCCATAATAAATAACATCAACTTATTTCCATAGTAAATTTTAGGCAAATACTTCCCTAATATTCCAACCTGTATCAATCAAAATTAGGCTAATTAATACTAATCACATTAATATACTAGGGCCTATAATTGAATAATCAAATCAATACTATCTAACTAATCAACTACTAATGGAATTAGCTAACTACTAAATTACTAAACAATCAATTCTTTATCAAATTAATACTAATTTAAATAATTAAGCACTTACTATACTTGAGTAATCGGCTAATCGAATTAATTCAAACATTAAATGAATAATCACTCATCATATGAATTAATTCAACTACAATTGAACTAACTACAATTAGTTGAACTAACTACTATAATCTATATATCTACTTGAAGTAACTAATTGAACTAATAACCGATAACTAACTAACTATAATCGATAATCTAACTCAATATGAACCTAACTAAATATAAATTGATAAGTAAGGATAATCGATAATGTAGCTAATTACTAACTAAACTAATACTCGATAACTAACTATAACCATCCTTCGTATGTAATTTTCTAGGAAAAATAGTATAAATATTATTACTATTAGGCCGGGAAGAACGCGTGTTTCCTATCAGGCTGCCAAGTGGCATCCCGTTAACTCCTTAGTCCGGTTAACCTATTTGTCCGGCACGCTGAGAGGTTCGTCCGGGGAAGGGCATCACGGCAGGGGAGGTGTCCTTCGCGTAGTATATATTGTCGATGAAAGAAGATAGTTCCTATCCCATCTGCAGCAGGACCTGCAGCTGCTGAAAGACATCTTCATCAAGCAGTAACAATTGGCCGCGCGTCCTGCACGCAATCAGCATCGCTCATCACACGATTAATATAACAAAGCTAGACTAGACTACTGCTCCGCGGCTGTTATCGCTGTACGCTATGGCCAGCTGTAGATTCAGTTTGCTGATGCTCACAATCTGCGTAGCGACAACATGGGTGGGTTTGGCGGTATGCTCAGATCCAGAGGCCACGACGGACTTCGTGTTGCCAGCTGGCACCAGCCAAACCGACATAGATGGCAGCTTCTTCACGTTCAAGGGCTTCCGAGGTGGTGCCGACGCGTCGGCGGGCATGTTTAAGCCTGTGAAGGCCTTCCAGGATCAGCTCCCGGCAGTGACAGGGCTGGGCATCTCCGCCGCCTTCCTGGAGTTCCCGGCGGGCTCCCTGAACCCGCCGCATACGCACCCACGCGCCACGGAGCTCCTGTTCGTGCTAGACGGCACCCTGCTGGTGGGCCTGGTGGACACCTCCAACAAGATGTACAACATGACTTTGCAGAAGGGCGACCTGTTCGTGTTCCCCAAGGGCCTCGTCCACTTCCAGATGAACCCTGCCAGCTACGGCCCCTCCGCCCATGCCCTGGCTTCCTTCAGTTCTGCTAACCCTGGCACCAACTCCCTCCCCGGCATCCTCTTCGGCTCCGGCATTCCCTCCTCCGTTCTCGCGCAGGCCTTCCAGGTCTCCTACTCCACCGTCTCCATGCTCCAGAGCCCCTTCCACAAATGACTGATCGATTGGTATGTGCAGTTACCGAATTGATTGCTCGGCCCACCGTGCTGAATACTGGTACTGATACTTAAATAGATCTTGATTTGATACGGAATAATTCACACCCAGATCGATAATTTGTTTCTCCTGGGCGGGTGGTGCAGTTCCGACTGATCATACTCTGAAGCAACAACGAGACATTGTTCTGTCTGGCACACGATGCTATTGTTTTATTGATGCTATTGTTTCTTTGTAAATTTAGTAAGAAATGAGAAAGCTTCCTGAGTACGTCTTGGGCATGGACTATCTGCTTTACACGATCATCAACATCAGTGCGTACAACTTACTTACACTTTCTAGAATTTTGTTCAGTTCAGTCTAATAGATAGTGCTTACAATGGGCAAGCTGTCAAGCAATGAAATGGCCGCGGTCGAGTCTCGACGTGTTATATGTTTGGAGAGAGAGAGAGAGAGAGAGTGTGTGTGTGTGTGTGTTAACGAACCTCGTACAAACAACACTTGACAAACAGGCTGATAATTGACAACATAGTGCAACCCAAATGATACGTTAGTACGGGAAAAAAAGATTTGTGAGAGAGCTAGAAGAGCAAGATGACCTCGTTTCACAAATTGTTTGACATAAGAATATCGAATGTCAATGTGGTTGGTGGGTGTTGGAAGAGAGCCGAAGACATGCGCGAAAGGAAATATGTGAAGAGCCTGCGAGAGTGAGGCTGATGGCAAGCATAGAGCTTCAGAACTTAGCTAGCGCTTTACAAAACACCTTGAAAGAGCTATTACATCTCTTTAGGCTCCTAAGCACCACCAAAATTTCAGCATTAAACTTAGACCACCTGTCTTTGGGAACAAGTGGACGCTGAAGTCGTCCAAATAACATGTCATTCATCAACTTCCAAATTTCTTGCATAGAGACAGCATTAAACACATTGGATAGACCCAAAGTCTGTACATCAAACTTACCCATGTCCCCAAATAAAACAAGCTTGCAATCCATAGTCTCATTAAAACCTACTTTCCTCACCCACTGTTGGAGTTGCTTCTGGAGAGCCTTCACCTCTTTGCATTCCCAAAACAAATGTCTCACTATTTCTATTTTTAAAAGACTAGAATGGTCCCAAATCTTTTCCCAAAGGCACATACCTTTCTTCATTATATTTTTGGCTAGCCTAAATTGCTTCAACCCAAATATATCTCAAGGATTGAAAGCATGCTTTAAGAACAAGATGGCTTGCTTTAAAGATGAGTCTCCTCTTTTCTCCTATGAGCCTCTTTGTGAGGCATCTCCTAATATTGATTGCCATGCTTGGGACAAATTTTTAGCTACCTGAGAATGGGGAATGCTTATCTTTCTCCTAGTGAGAAGAGTATTATACCAAACATAGCTAGGGAGCCCAATATTCTTTTTGTCAAACTCCTCCAGCCACACCTTAAGAGTGAATGTCTAGGATTGAGAAGCATCAAGCCTTTTAAGCATACCAAACATAAGTGAAATAGCTTTAGCGCTAAGTTTAGGGACCCCCACTCCACCTTCCTATTCATTGCTAGTAACATGATCCCAAGTAATAGACCTCCATCCTTTTTGTCCCTCTTCCTTATTCTAGAGAAAGCTAGCAAACACCCTCTCAAGCTAACACCCTGTTCGTTGACTAAAGTTTAGTATCATTGCAAGAAAGGTGGTAGAAGAAGCCATCATGACCTTTATAACCCCTATTTTACCAAGAAAGGAGTAGGGCTTTCCTCTATAAGCATCAACCTTTCTCTTAACCATTGAGATCATCCAGTTTGTGCTTTGCTTCTTCATAGAGATACCAACCCCCAAAGGGTAGCCTAAGTACCTAAATGGTTGTCTCTACTTGATTATCTTAAAGCCAAGATCTAATATCCACTTCGGAGGCTCATCAAAACTCAAGGGCACTAATTCTATTTTGGCAATGTTGATAATATACTTGGATAGTTCACAAAAGTTTTCATATAGATTTAGGAATTCCCTCTTAGATTGATCTTTTGTTTTCACTACATTAGAATTGTTATCTGCAAAGAATTAAGTGATAAAATGATCCCTCCTATGGATAGGGAGGCCTTTGATAAGCCCTTCTCTAATCTTCAAGTTCAAATTCCTTAAGTCAAGATCAGTGATAATTGCAAATAATAGGGGGCCAAGGGCACCCCTTCTTGCTGATAGATGTCCTTATCCTCACAAAGTGATTTGAGCAAACCCCATTCACCTGCAGAACAATAGAAGCATTTGCAAATATGTGTCTCACCATCTTTATGAATCCTAGACCAAATCCCATAGATTCCATTACCTCCACAATGAACTATCATTTGATCCTATCATATATTTTATCAAAGTCCCTTTTTGTCAAGATAAGAACTCTGAGTTGGATGATAGTGAAAAATCGATGGATAGCATCAAGTTTAGTGCATCATCATGAATCTTGTGACCCTATGCAAAATTATGTTGTTGAGCATGCAACACTATGCTCTTGATCATGCAACACTTTAGAAAGATTGAACTTGATCCTCTTAGCAAGAGCCTTGGCATAAATCTTATAAGCCACATTGAACACTATGCTCTTGATCATGCAACACTCTAGAAATATTGAACTTGATCCTCTTAGCAAGAGCCTTGGCATAAATCTTATAAGCCACATTGAACATAGTCAAGGATCTTGAGTTATCCAACGTGACCATGTAAGTGACTTAGAAACGAGCTTTACAAGTGCCTATTTGAGCTCTATAGCACGAATTCACCAACCCTTCTAATATATTGGAAAAATTGTACATGCCATTTGCATATTCATTCCATAGATCTTGAAAAACTTTAGCTTGTATTCCAAAAATATCGAGTGACTTGGCTTTAGCCATTTTATTTATCTTAAACTTCAACTTCTCCACTCAAAATGGACTATCATAAGAGTAGATTCAACAATGTTGATTAAATCACTTCCCTTCAAAAACTCTCTTATCTTTCTTTGATCATTCTTAGGCCACTAATGCTTTACACCAACAATCGCAAGACTATATCTCGTGAATGATCATGCAATGTCCATGTCATTTCTCAGCCTTTGTCTTTTACCATCATTAATCCTAGTGGATCTCTCTTTATGTTTCTTGATTGTCAAAGCCTTAAGAAATGCACTAGTTTGTGCATCGCCAACAATATATGAGGACCCTCAGCTAAAGCTTGGCAGCCTGCAAGTGATAGTGGAGGAGGCCTTCCAAGAAGGCTTCAACAAATTAAATTAGCGATTGTAGTATGGTGTGTCTTAAGGGGCCACTTTGAGTGCTTGTAGGATTTCATCTTTAAATGCTTTTGAAGCATTAAAAATTTTCCTTCTTTCTTGTGCTTGAGAGTGGTCAAAGACTTTTGCTACATCAACAATAGCATTCATGCAGTCAAGCCCATACCTAATTGGGTGAAATAATTCCTTGTTGCAACTTGACCATGCCTCCTTCAATATTGAACATAAGCTTTCTTTCCTAAAAATTGAGAAATTAAATCTGAACAAAGGAGAGCCATTCCCACCAGCCAAAACAACATTAGGGTTGAAAGACCAAAGCACATGAACATGGCTAGAGATGGATACTAAGAAAGATGAGTGATTTTGGCATTAGGGAAAATCCATCAAGCTTCCTTGTTTAGATATATCCTCTCTAGAAGAGATGCTCTCTCGTAATGCTTATTATTCCAAGTGAAGTTAGAGGAATTTCCACCATTAAATACCACTACAAAGTCTAGCAACTCCTGGGACTGTTCAAAGTCATGCCAATTGTATCTCTCCCTACATAACATCAAGGGTAGAACCATGTGATTTGTCAGAATTGCACAAAGTCATGTTCCAATCACGCATAAATATTGCATTATCTTTTTGCATAAGTTTTTGCATTTCAACTTAAAGACTTGCTCTATCTACAAGTGCACTTGGACCGTAAACTAAAGCAATGAAGCATTTCTCAGTGCCAATCTCAATAGTGACAACAACAAGACTGCCATCACCTTTGCAAAAAATAAAGAAGGGCTCAAGGTTTCTTTAACCACCACCATGGTTCCTATCTTGCCTTGCCTACAATAATCACTGAATGAGATATGTCATTTGCACTTGATTTATCTATCCTCTTTTGCTCCAAGTTTTACCTCTATGTTTCTTAGCAATGAGGTGCATGCTTTCTTTTTAACCAATGCAACCAATCTAGACACATTCTAGGTGATCAATGTCAATTACAACATCCCCCAATTAGTTATAATTACGAGCATCCACCCCGTCTTCACCAGCATTATGCAAGTCAACATAAATGCTCTTATCAAGAAGTGGTTGCTGAGCCAAGTTCTTAAGTGATTCTCTCTTATTATTGGGTTTAGCCCCCTTAGACCCTATGGGAAGGATATTTTCTTTATCATGCACCACATGCTTACTAACACTCAAGAGGAAAGTGAAAGACTTTGCAGGATGGGCTTTCTGAATCTCAACACTATCAAATTTGGATTCTCCCTTAGCATGAAGTGACCCCTTAGGGTCTCTCAGGACCTCATGAACATCACAATTAGCTTAGCCTATTCTTTTAGTGGTCATTGTAGCACTATGCATCTTCCCTTATTCTATAGTGAGCAGACTTTCCTTCTCAACAACATCAGAGTGTCAATGACTTGAGTCTTCTTCTCTTTAGGCGTTGCTATACTTGGGCACTCTTTTACATGGTGACCAAGACATCTACAAATAAAGTTTGTATCTAGGAAAGAATAAAATTTGACCTTGACCACTAGTTCAAGGCCATTAGGGTTTTCAACCTCTAAAAAGATCAGGGATTTTCTTTTGCTTGTCCTAAAGTATTGATGCATGCTTCTTGGCCTTTATAGCTCCATTACTAGATGCAACAGATGCAACATTAAGAGTTGTTTAGTGAGCGGTAATCAAAGACAAGCCTCTTTCACAATCCGAAAATGAGACATGAAGGAGTGCTAGTTAGGCAATTGACTTTGTTGAAAGATGACTCACAATGAAAATTTTCGAAGTTTCTAGAACACAACACAATTCACACATGAAAACAAACCAATAACTATGTCTCTTGTAACCTAAACAAAACTCAAGGTAAAGCATCCACAAGATCAAAACATTTAAACTTGAGTTTGAAATAACAATCACATTCATACATCTTTGAAATTTGTTACAACACCTTCTGCATTCGAGTTTCCACAAAGTTGATTCAACGCAAACAAGTCCCCAAAGATTTGTTTGCGACCCTCAACTCACTTCTTTCGCAAGACACAAAATTGAGTAACAAGGAAGGAGCAAGGGCCCCTCCTTCATCACTCTCATACACTTATACAGGGTTTTGTTCAAGCACATTTATTTGTGCTTTAAATGTTTTGCTTTCTTAATTTTCAAAGATTTTCAAAAGTTTTTATTTAAGCTTTTCACATTCGGACATCGCCACCTTTCATCCTCATTTCCTTTCATGTTAATGAATCGGCATATCAATTCAAGGTTATCACCTCCCCCAACTCTCTTCTGAACTGCGCACACAATTCTCCAATATAGCACCCTATCTCCACATAGATTGTCTTCACTTGAGCTACTTTCAACTTAGTGTACCTCTTCTTCACATTTGGAGGCACTTGCTATGTGTTGCTACCATTTGTGGAAAAAAAGTACAGATACTAATTTGCATATATCGAAGATTAAACCCATTTTTCCTAATTTTTCTCAGCCCGTTTTCTATTTTCCCCTAATTTTAAACCCATTTTTGGAAAATTTTTCCTATTTTTCTTTAATAAATAATGACCAAAAATGAAAGTTGATTGTGGGTTGGGGCCCTTAGGTTCATTGACAGCAAAAACTCAGATTTAGTTGGTGTGACATATCATATTTCTCATTTATATAGCAAAAACCCCCAATTTTACCCTTAAAACGTGTGTTTTTCATGTATTTTAACATTAATTTAGTCCATGTAGCCTTATATTTTCTGATTTTTAGGTTGCAAAAATTTGAAACTCATGGAAAACAATATCATAATGAACTTTCATCCCATATGAACAAAGTTTCATAAAGCAAATAGCATAAAAAGATAATTTTTCTTTATAAAAATAGCATTACCGCTTATTTTCAGGTCTCAGTTTCTTGGTCTTGATTACGGGACTGATTTCCAGTATGCATTTAATGCTCAGCATCTTCAAGAACAGCACTCTTCAAGTCTTCATTCATCCGGAAGCAATCCGGTCTCATCCAGACAAGCTTTCCTCCATCATTCTTCATTGTCTTCTTCCACACAAGAACAGCCCCTTAAGGGAGAGAGAGGGAGGAGAGAGAAAGACTAAAATCAGAGATCTTCATCCAAGCCATCATTGTGCGAGTGAGAGGTGGCGATATGATCAGCATACAGGAGGGAATCAAGGGCCAATGTCACTCAAGGGGGTTGCATACAACCTCCATCCTCCATCTCCCAAGAATCAAGCGCATTTTTTGGCGCCTGATGGCGCCTCCTCCATGCCACGATTTGATGCATGCTTCTCCTCCACACTTTCATGTGACATTTAAAATTTGGGCTCCCAATGATGCCAGGAGGCATATTCCACGGTGGATTCCGTGAGGTTTTACGGTGGATTCCGTAAACTTAGATGACTGGGGCTCATACGCAAAGAGGATTCTTTGTGCGAGAAGTTGATGGGGACGCCTGTCATGGTGGATTCCGTAAACTTAGATGACCAGGGCTCATACGCAAAGAGGATTCTTTGTGCGAGAAGTTGATGGGGACGCCTGTCGTTGCATATGAGCCCCGGTCATCTAAGTTTACGGAATCCACCGTAAAACCTCACTGAATCCACCGTGGAATATGCCTCCTGGCATCACCCAAAGGTCACTTACCCATTTTGCCCAAATTTTATCCACCCCTTCGTATCTTGACCATTTTCTTGGCCATTTCGCCCTCCGGGCTCCAAATCGAGCTCTGAAAAATCCTGGGAGTCCGGCTTGACATCACGCATTGGCTGAAAACTCCTGACAACCCGCATAGCAGTCTGAAAAAATATCAAAAATCAACAAGTGTCGCTCGAGCGCCTTTTAAGAGTCGTATTTCACTTGGTGCTTAAAATGGTCCTGGCTGGAGCCGCCGCATTTGATATTGACTATTTTTCCCCTAAATTCTGGATTTTTTGGAAAATTTTTGGCACGTCTCAAGCTCAAAACTCCGCTGTCAATTGAGAAGAAGCGCGATCTGAATTTCGACTTAGTATGCACCATCGACTTATTCGATATCCCGAGGGTATGGAGATGCTACAGTTTATGTCAACGCAATGGTTACATGGAGCTTTGACCACAGTATCTCACGAAAAGGGCATATGTCTCAACCGAGGAGTGGGAATTCTTGAGGGGATGTAGTCCAAAGGTAATGAGGTGTTTAGGATTTGTCGTATCTATATTTCATATGTGTTAACTAAGTGAGTGTTTCAATATACAATACAAAATATATAGTACGGGGTGGTCGTGCGGAAGACATTTTTGCATGGAGTATATTGACAAAATGTGCTCCACAATAGATTGTGATATGATGGCAAAGTTCGAGCAAGAGAACCAACGATGAGCAACGGATCCAAACAAGGTTATAGATGAGATGGAGTATTTTGAAAACTTACAAAGTATTATCACGATGGATTACCATAGCTTCTCCATGATCCTATTCGATGTGCAGTGGTACAAAGTGGTACTTGAAGGAGTTGGAGCAATAGTTCGACGAGGTCCATCTGGATTTCTCGAAATAGATTTTGAAAAAAGATGAACAGATTTGCGCGACACATTTGTATTTCCGGCACATTGTGAACATGTGCATGAAGTCATGTTTTTTTAAATTTTATTACGACATGGTACATGTCACAGAAGTTAAATTTCTCTTGTACGTGATTTTGAACAGGTTATTGTCTTCAAACCCCCGACAACCTTGATGGTGGTATGTCATACCTTCAACTCCCTGAAGTGCAAGAGTATATGATCAAAGTGATGTTCTTAGCATAGATGAGGACAATATGCAAATAGAGTCAATATTGCAAGGGGTGGAGGCTACCATAAGCTTGGAGCATATAGAGGAGCCAAAATTGAGTAACAATGATGAAAATACACGAGTCCAAGAATTCTTTGAGAACGAGGTGGACTCACCCTTTTGTGGTGACATGTCTATCGACCTTCTAGTGTATGGGGAGTTGTGTCAAGAGATTAACATGGGACCATAGGATAATTCATACTTTGAGCATTAACCTAGTCAATTCGTTGACGAATCACTTATAAGGATATATAAGATATGCATTTCAAGTAAGATTATTTTTTAAAGATTTATATTATCGTGCTTTGTATGATTTATATTGATTATGCTAACATCAATTTTTTAATGTGCAGGTGACCTTTGTGGATATTTAGATCAGCATGATGAGTCAAGGGATGAGTAACGAGGAGCTACACGAGATCTTCACACATATGTCTCTAGATCAAATGGGTCAATTCAAAGATATGGCAGACCAGGAACTGTCTCGAACACCATGAAGCCGTTCTGTTAGATCTACTTCGGTGCGCTCTGATGCTTCAGTTTCCAATAGACGAGGTTGACACTCTGGACTTGGACCAGACGGAGAGAGTAGTTCTAGAGGATGCTATGGAGACATGAATGCAGTAAGTCCACGGTTAGCGTGGGATACAGGTGCTACTCCTTGCTCTCGTGGTCGTTCGAGAGAGCGTGGCTCAGGTGGTTATTGTGGAGGTACGGACGCAGTGTCTCCGTCTCATCGTTCTGCTGAAGTTGCCTCACCTATGGGATTTGTCACACCTGAGGGGATGTCTACTCCAATCACTCCAGCTTTTGCTCAGCCATCGGCAGGTGGCACCCCTATGGGTGCTACTCCGAGAGATACTACCCTCGTAGCTACACCAGGTGTACATGGGTCTCTTGGATATGCCCAAGAGCGTGGTCATAGGTGGGAGAGGACACTTCTTAGGCATATCCTAGAGGGGTATGTATACCTTGTAGATAATAGGACATGAGCCATCATCATGAATGATGAGGGGAGAAGGGTGATGGCTCGTATGAGAGAGTTGTGCCAACAAGCTTTTTAGCACAATGTCTTAGATCATTGGAATAACATACCAGAGGGGAGCAAGGACTACATAATAGCATCCTTGCATAATGAGTTTCCGGTACCTACGGCATTAGATACGTTTTCCACATGCTGGATTATGCAGTGTATGCGTGCATACATGTCACACAGACGATCGGACGCACGCAAAGCATTTAAGAGTGGGGCCTCAAAGCTTGAGTGGCTAGATGCGGATGACTTGCGGGGACTCAGAGAGGAGGCTACAGATTCTCCAGGACATTGGAGACAGTAACGTGAGGCGGCGAGGGCACGACTGGAGGCAGGAGTGGTCCATCATCTTGGGAATGGCGGCCATAGGACATATCTGGAGGACTTTGTAATTTTTACTTTTGTTTTGCTTTCTTATTTTTTTGCAATATCCCTTGTACTGACAATCATGCTTCTAATAGTTGTATTTTATTTTCTTTGCAGCACTCCATTACAAACCGTGATCCCACTGACCTAGAGACTCGATATGCAGAGACACACGGTCTCAATGCATTGATCAACTGATTGTATGGACGCGGCGGCCCTGTAAGTCACTCATATTTCTTGTCCATAGTTACTAATTTTAATTAAAATGCATTATTGCATGGTGGACTGATGTGTAGTTATTTCTTTTTTTATAGAGTTCATTCAATGCTCCTTTGCGATGGGGGGACGAGGTTTTGGATGGCGAGGATCTATAGCTCGCCCTTGGATCCGTGGAGCTGACATACTCTTCTTTTTTGGTCACGTGATTTGTGTAGGCATTTTCTATGTAGTAATAGTATCTTGCCATGATTGTACCGTCACTTTCATTATGCGATCATGTATTTATTTCATGTATCAGTGTTATAATTCAAGTACACTTTACCTTCATTTACATGAGCATTGTACACATTACTGAAACTCTTTTTTATGGCCCAAATAAAGCACATAATTTTTTTTCCCTGTTACCGTCGCTATTAGCATCACAATATGTGTCACAAAGCGTCTCTATCATCATCACTATCTGCGTCGGTATCATAGCGACGCAAATAGAGACACTGATAATGATGCCGATAGCAACTATTCTATGGCATTGCTAATACCGACGTTTTTTGCGACGACGGGGGCAAATTTCTTTATGAACATATTCGTCGCTTTGAACGTCGATATAAGGCATGTACCTTGTAGTGAATAGTATGTATTTTTACAACTAGTTGCTCCTTAGTTATATATGTATGTATGTAAAATACATTCGTAATTGTCTATATAAAATATAACCTATCATTTCTAGCTTTTTTTATATCAAATTTTAAAGAAATGTATAACTAGTATGTTAACATGAGCTCAAATCCTCCTGTTGGGGCTTGTAATGTTGAACAAGCTACCTATTGTATACCAGGTACCTTATTCATAAGTATCATCATCATCACCTCACTCTAATGACCTTCTTATTATCCTTTATTTGGCCTCCCTTTTGCCTCCTTCTCTTGCATGAATCATCATCTTGCTATGCCTATAAATGTGAAAAAGAAATTTAGAAACAATACAGTAGTTTTAATGTGTATGATGAACCAGAGGACTTAATATTCAAATTACCATGACGTGATACCACATCTACTCTGTGATTATGCTCTCCTAATATATGTGTATCAATGCATCAAATCTAAAATGATGGTTTTTAAAAGTTGTCTTGTATAGCTAGTGGAATATTGACCCACAATATTAAGTTATAAAATCAAAATATGAGGAGTGTTAGAATCAATCAATCACAACATCAAGAAATAATTAACCTAACAAGAGATTTACATACTTATTACAAACTTAGTCTCACATATCTCATTAGCTTCTAATTAAAAATGTGATGACCTATATCACTTCATTTGGATTCGACATGTCTCCCTCTACTATGGGCGAAGGATCTACATTCCACCCTTCTTAACACTTCTCTCGACTCTTTAGGATGGGTACTACTTTGTATTTGTGCAAGACTCAAGCCTTGTCATGTCTCTCTCTAGTTTTTACTACTCTTTGTTTAAATAACACCCTCTTGTACAATAGAATTTTTGGGATCTCTTTTCCAATGCAGTGATCTATGAATCTCATAAGCTTAGGATTGGAAAACCTCATATGCACAATGCTGATAGTTTGTTAGAGCACAATTGGGTTCTTAACCGTAAAAGGCAATGGAATCAAAGCCCAAGTCAAGGCCAACAAGTCAAAGTGTCACACATTTTCAAAAAAGAAAAAAAAAGGGCTTCAATGTATTATATTTAACTCTATCCATCCATAATGTTTTGTAATTGTGCAAGTGTAATTTATTCCTTGTGAATGAGAAATTTCAATTCTCTATAGTACTTTGTAAGAGCTCAGATCACTCTATGTGACATCTAATATGTTTGAGATAGATTAGATGATCTAAAACAAATGTGAGGCTTGCAGATATGAACTCTATTCACTTTTTTCTAGACTAGGACGCCTAGTAGCTACTAGTTATTGTACTTGATGAATCATTTAGTCTTCTTTTTTGAGTTTGTTCTAAGGAGTCTCCCTCATATGATTGAATACAATACTTCCTAGTATTGGAAGGGGTGATTTATGAATATCTTAATTATAGTGTGTGTGAGTTTTTTCTTACAATGTGTATGTATACTTATTTATATAGATCCTTATATGGGACATAGCTACTTTGGTAGCAACTAATCATAAACTAAGGGTTATATTCATATGTTACATAGTGATCCGTACTATATGGGTATATAGTGACATGTTATGTATGTTGAGATATCAATTAGAAAATCTAACTAACCTAAGGTGTTTGCATTAGTGGAAAGAGGATTTGTCTCATGAGCCAAAAATCTAGGTAGTTTACCAAATTTTTATGTGAAAATCATAACCTTAATGTATAAAAGGAAAAGCATAAATGTAGCATATCATACTGATCTATGCAATCTTTGAGGTTCAAGTCTTGTTTCTTCTTGTTTGTCATCTTCTATCGTCATAGCTTGAGAGTGAGTAAAGAGAGAGTGAGAGTAGGCTTGAGTGAGGGACTAGGGAGGTTGAAACTAATTTCTATCCCTTTGAGTGAAGACTTGTGTGTGAGAGATTGATTGTGAGTGATAATCAAAGACCAATTAAGAAGAAGCTCTTCTCCTTCTTTTTATTCTTCTTTTTTTGTATCTTGTTCTCTCGCTGCTTGATTTTCTCAAAGTGGATGTGAACAAGTTGAGGTGGTATCTCAATGAGCATATCCCATGGATGTGGGACCAACTTTAAGTCTTCATGCTTTTAAATTTCAATGTAGGAAGTTAAGTAGGTGAGTCCACTACACTTCAAACTTGTTCTTCTATTCTTTTCTTTCCAAGAATAGAGAGAGGTGCCTTGAACCCAGAGTATGAGCCATGAAAGGTTTGAGATCTTGAAAGAGTAAGCGTTTCATCCAATATCCCATTATTTAAAATTAACATAAAAATTTTAGTTACATTACTAAGACGAAGGACTGAACCAACCCATCTATGCACAAAAGAAGACTTAGTGTAAAAAACGCACAATTATGCTAGGAGAATATGAGGCTTACTCCAAGCCACACATGTTTGGGCTAGCAGAATTGATCCATGAGGAAATTTTCCTTATCTCTTATGGAAGCCTAATGCATGACATGATCATTGGTAGCCCAAAGAAATAATTTGTCTTCAAGGCTTCTCCAACAACTATAGGTATTTCCTTTGGCACGTCAACTTATACTACATCTTATTTTCATCTCTCCTCTAACACCCATGTTAGTCAAAAGTCCAATCATTTTGATATTTGATATCATTGTGTTTTAAAATCTATGAGTGAAGGTCGACTTTCTCTAGCCAATATTTCTACCTCTAACAATCCTATATATTCTCTCATTATAGCTAGATACATGTATTGCCCGATGCAAGTTTAGACTTAAAGCAAATAACAAGGTCCTCTTATTAGTGCATGCATTTTTAAATGACTCTATCAAATTTTTGAGTGTTTCCAACTTTATGTATTAAAACTAGAACATCATATTGGGGAATATGGGAATTTTCCATAAGTTTGGGACACATGTCAAATCTTTGGATTTGTCATAACTTGAACAGTATAACTCCAAATCGAGCGCTCTATAGCTCAATAGATTCCATTTTTCAAGCGCTTTCCAATGATAGGTCACATTATATGGTTTTGAGAAACTTATGGGCATATTATCCGGGTGCCACCTTTTTAGTATTCAAAAAATGGGGATTGGGAGATTCCCAAACTCACTAATATTGTGTTCTGGGATGACCCTTTCATTTTGACTATTTAGTACATAGATCAAATGAAGGATTCTTAATCTCATTTAGTCCACTAAAGTTAAACTTGATCTTCAATTCCCCACATGGATAACATATATTTTTATTATTTCCTTGTCCTTCAACTTGTAATATTCATGCAACACTTACTCTTATCCATAAAGCCAAAGTACTCCATGCTACTCTTCACTCTTCTACACTTATGTCAACTTGTGTATTTTCTCTCACCCCCATGAACATATTATTGGTAATCTTATATATCTAGCTAGTTGAACATACAATAGATAGTTCTTTCAAGTTTAATTCTTTTGAGAATTATGCAATACCCTAGCATGGTGCATTGCAAAAGGTAATAAAATCATATTAGACTAACCCCATGCAAGAGAAATATTTAGGATCTACAATACACTAGCATGGTGCATTGCAAAAGGTATTAAAAGTGTAATACACTAATCCATCCCACATGTCACAAATTATGTGGGACCTACCAGGGATATGGTGGCAAACTCCAACTCATATGCAAGGTCCTCCCCAAGAGCATAGCCAACATACAATACTCTTACACAAGATGAAAAGTTATTAGTCGACTTGGAATTGAATGCATTAAAGTGCATTCCGTCTTATTGACTAAGCCTTAGCAAGCAACAAAAGCATTAAGAGAGGATGGACCTGAATTATGTTTTAGCTATAGTTGTTGTTGGTGATGATGCTATAAAAATCAAGAATGAGATGTGAGAAGATCACACATTCCACAATGAGAAGAGGAAGGAATCCATTGAGACTAATAAGAATGTGTTGTGAGCTTAGCTATCTTTTTCTATTTATTGGATTTGTCGATGCTATGCATAATATGCATTGTGTGGGATCTATTTGTATTTCATGGATAAACCACTCATGGAAGATGAGTTCACAAGGTGGTTTGACTCTACCTTGTGTCTAGGGTGTCTCTTATGGAGTACAAAATTGTTTGTTGGGGATTTTTTATTACCATCATCTCCTCAAATGTCAAGAGGGGCTTTATTTTTGGATCAGTTAGTCAGTTTCAAGGGAGACCTTGTTTATTTTATGCCATGGAAGGCAAAGCTTAACATTGACAAGGTTCTTCACTTTGAGTGCCTAGCATGGGTTAGCCTGACCTTCTAATATGGTTTGATGGTGAGATCATTACTCTGGTGGGTATACTTGGGAAAACTCTTTCAAGCACTTTTTGCAAAAACTCTTTCAATATGGTTTTTGTTAGCTTAATTGTTTGCGTGGTTGTTTGTTTTGACATTTTGTAGTTAGATTTTTTAAGTTTGTCTAGGTTAGGAATTGTTTTTGTTACTTTTTAAAGATTTTTTGAGGGTGGAAACTTGATAGCCTTGGTGGAGATTGGAGTTTTGTGGATAGATAGGAGTTAGAATATGTTAGTAGTTGTGGAACATATTGAAACATATATATTTTGTTTCCTAGACTCTTGTGCACCACAAGGATTGTGGATTCACGAGTATTTCATGTTGCACTTGTCGATTACAATGTACTTGATGATTGTCTCTTAATCTTATCAAACACTTCCATGCCATGGGTTAGGTGGATGCATGTTTTGTACCGTCGTTGAGTACTAGCAAGGCATGAGGCCCGCTCTAGCTATATACAATAAATTTTAGATGCACATGCACTTGAGAGAGCACCTTCATTGAGCATGCATTGTTTCACATGAGGCCTGCTCAAGCTATATACAATAAATTTTAGATGCACATGCACTTGAGAGAGCACCTTCATTGAGCACGCATTGTCTCTAGCATGCACGAGAGTTGGAATGTTCATCATCGAGTTAGGAATCTTTGGTTGAGTGGAAAAGGTGGTTGGGTGAGTTTGAGGGTCGCATAGGACGCTGCCACTTGTGGGATGGATTGTTTTCTTGGTCAACATATCGAGGACCATATTTTTTTGAGTGATGTGAGATATTTAGGGAGGCTAGAGAGGAGTACAATATTTTCTTGTTGAATATTGAGAGGTGAGGTTAAGGTTTGTAATTAAATCAACAAACAATGTTTGCATTTTGAATGACACATGAGCATATGTAGATAGGCTAGGCATGATTTTTCTAGTGCATTTATCTTTTTGTGTTGAACATCGTTTGTTTGATTGCATAGCATGAATCCAATGTTGCATCTTTTTTCAAATCATGTTTGATTGAGCATGAGGTACATTTTTAAAAGCTTTTTCTTTAGGACATGTTTCATGAACAAAATCAAGTACATATGAAGAAAATATTAGTCTTTGAAGACTCAAAAAGGGGCAATTACCATGAGCTAGAGCTATTGATGTTGAAGTTAAGGCTGGTGCTAGTGACATTAGCTACCATATTCGAAGTTGACTTTGTGTGATTTATGGAGAGCTCATTTGGAGGTGGATGATTATTATAATGCCAAGAAAGAGAGATAATAATATGATGATGAAGATGACAACAAGGACAACAACAATGGTGATGGGAATAAATAGCAAAGGACCAGTCTTTGGGGAGTTTCAAGAAAAAAATGGTGAGTCAGCTGAACAATGGAAGACTGGAGTATCGACATTGGTAGAGGAACAACAAGGCCATGCTCTTCACATTTTAGATGCTTTCAGAAGGTAATGACAACAATGGAAGTGGTGTTGTTGCATTTTTGGAGCTTCCCATGCTTTTCTCTCACCTTTATACAAGTGCTAGGACCTAAGGAAAGTTTAATCTTTAATTTTGTGTAGCAGTTGATAGACCATTCAATTAAAATCATGTTGTGCGGATGTTGCAGAGTTTTGATGAGCGGCTTCGTGAAAGTATTGAGTATGATATTTGACCATGGGAAAATGAGCTATGGCTACATGTTTCATAGCCAATAAAGAGTGTGGTTATCAAGTATATTCATGATGGTGGAGATACAATTACCTTAGTCCTTTCTCGAAACTATGAGAAAGATCCCTTCATCATACTTAGCACTGATGAGACCAACACGATTTACTCATAGTAAAAACACAATAAGTATTAGAGTGGCTAGCTAGTTCTGGTCAATGACATTGTTGTTATTGTGTGCTTGGATGGCATTACCCAAGCTGTAGAAAGGGAAGTAGAAGAAGCAAAACTTCGAATGTGCAAACAATGGACACTAGAGGAGAGAGTAGTTTTTGAATGAGAGCATGAGAAGCACTCATGATAGTTTGCATTTTCTACAATGCTTAGTCAGAGCCATTAAATGGAGCAAAAGGTGATGACCATTCCAGTCCACTATGTTTACTACTATGATGGTTTCAAATGATGAAATCAAAGGATTAGAAGTGAATGTATGGTGATATTAAGGATCATGATGGCAAAGATTTTGAAGGAGATAAAGAGGAGATATGGCAGCTTGCTTTTCACTTCCTGGGATTAAAAAATTGCAATTGAAGTGGATTCAAGTTTTTTTTTGTCAGATAATATATTATTTCCAAATGGATGGGCAAGACGAGGTGAGGATAATGAAAGAGAGGTCTCTTGATGGATTAACTGAGCCTGTGCTAAAGGTAGGGAGCTTAAAGATGCAATAAAAAAGGGAATAGACCTATTTTCAAGAGAGTATTTGCAAGAGTATTGTCAATCTACTTGTAACTTGCGTTGACTCTACTGCAAACTGTAAGGTTTATCTTTGGTATGTGCAAATCAATATCTCTCCTTTTTTGCCACAAATGGTAGCAACACATAGCAAGTACCTCCAAATGTGAAGAAGAGGTATGCTGAGTTGAAAGTAGCTCAAATGAAGACAATCTATGTGGAGATAGGGTGCTACATTAGAGAATTGTATGCATAGTTTAGAAGAGAGTTGGGGGAGGTGATAACCTTGAGTTGATATGCTGAGTCATTAGCATGAAAGGAAATGAGGATGAAAGGTGGCAATGTCCAAACATGAAAAGCTTAAATAAAAGCTTTTGAAAATCTCTAAGGCTAAAGAAGTCATAGAATTATTCGTTTTTTCTCAGTGTTAAAAGTGTTCCAAGCTTTATAAGAAAGAAAAATGTTTAAAGCACAATTAGATGTGCTAGAAAAAAATCCTATATAAGTGTATGAGAGTGATGAAGGAGGGGCAATTGCTCTTCCCTTGTTACTCCACTTTGTGTCTCGTGAGAGAAGTGAGTGGAGGGTCGCAAACAAATCTTTGGAGACTTGTTTGTGTTGAATCAACTTTGTCAAAACTCAAATGCCGAAGGTGGTGTAACAAATTTAAATTTAAATGTTTTGATCTTGTTGATGCTTTACCTTGAGTTTTATTGAGGTTACAAGAGGCATAGTTATTGGTTTGTGTTCGTGTGTTGGTTGTGTTGTGTTTCAGAAACTTTGAAAACATTCATTGTTGTAAGTCATCTTTTGACAAAGTCAATTCCCTAACTAGCACTCCTTGATGCCTCATTTTTGGGTTGTGAAAGAGCCTTGTCTTTGATCACTGCTCACTAAAAAAGGCTTTATGTCCCATTAGTTACATCTAGTAATGGAGGTATGAAGGCCAAGAAGCATGCATCAATACTTTGGGACGAGCAAAAGAAAATCAATGATGTGTTTGGAGGTTGACAACCCTAATGGCGTGGAACTAGTGGTCAAGGTCAAATTTGCTTCTTTCCTAGATACAAACTTTATTTGCAGAGGTCTTTATCACCATGTAAAAGAGTGCTTAGGTAAACCTACGCCTGAAGAGAAGAAGACTCAAGTCATTGACTCTCTGATGTCGTTGAGAAGGAAAATCTACTTACTATAGAATAAGGGAAGATGCACAGTGCTACAATGACCACTAAAAGGAAAGGCTAAGCTAACTCTGATGTTCATGAGGTCCTGAGGGACCCTAAGGGGTAACTCGATGCCAAGGGAGAATCCAAATTTGATAGTGTTGAGATTCAGAATGCCCATCATGCAGAGTCTTTCACTTTCCCCTTGAGTGTAAGTAAGGATGTCATGCATAATAAAGAAAATATCCTTCCCATAGGATCTAAGGGGGCTAAGCCCAAGAATAAGATAGAATCACGTAAGAAATTGGCTCATCAACCACTTGTTGATAAGAACATTTATGTTGTCTTCCACATTACTGGTGAAGATGGGGTGGCTGCTCCTAATCATAACTCATTGGGGGATGTTGTAATTGAAATTGATCACATAGAATGTATCTGGATTGGTTGCATTGGTTAAAAATAAATCATGCACCTCATTGCTAAGAGAAATAAGTGTGATGCACTTGCACTTCAAGAGGTAAAACTTCGAGCAAAAGAGGATAGATAAATCAAGTGCAAATGACATATCTCATTTAGTGATTAGTGTAGGCAAGGAAAGAGAGGAACCATGGTGGTGGTTGAAGAAACTTTGAGCCCTTCTTTATTTATTGCAAAGGTGATGGCAATCTTGGTGTTGTCACTATTGAGATTGGCACTAAGAAATGCTTCATTGCTTCAGTCTATGGTCCAAGTGCACATGCAGATAGACAAAGTTTTTGAGTTGAAATGCAAAAAATCATGCTAAAAGATAATGCTATATTTGTGGGTGATTGGAACATGACTCTACACAATTCTGACAAATCACATGGTTCTATCTTGATGTTACGCATGGAGAGATGGAATTGGCATGACTTTGAACACTCCCAGGAGTTGGTAGACTTGGTAGTGGTATTTAATGGTGGAAATTTCTCTAACTTCACTTGGCATAATAAGCATTACAAGAGCACATCTCTTCTAGAGAGGATATATCTAAACAAGGAAGGCTAATGGATTCTCTATAATGCAAAAATCACTCATCTTTTTGAGTATCCATCCCTAGCCATGTTCATGTGCTTTGGTCTTTCAGGATTAATGTTGTTTTGGCTGTTGGGAATGGCTCTCCTTTGTTCAGATTTAATCTCTCCTTTTGGTCAAGCTGCAACAAAGCATCACTTCACCCAATTAGGTGTTGGCTTGACCGCATAAATGCTATTGTTGATGTAGCAAAAGTCTTTGACCACTCTCAAGCACAATAAATAATGAGTAATGTTAATGCTTCAAAATAATTTAAATATGCAATCCTACAAGCACTCAAAGTGGCATCTTAAGACATACCATACTAGAATAGCTACTTAAATTTGTTGAAGCCTTCTTGGAAGGCCTCCTCCACTATCAGCTGTAGGCTGCCAAGCTTTAGGTGAGGGTCTCCTCATATCTTGTTGGGGATGCACAAAATAGTGCATTTCCTAAGGCTTTGAGAGTGAAGAAATATAAAGAGAGATCCACTAGGTTTGATGATGGTAAAGGACAAAGGCTGAGAGATGACATGGACATTGCAAGATCATTCAGAAGATATGGTCTTGCTATTGTTGGTGCGAAGCATGAGTGGCCTAAGAATGATCAAGGAAAGATAGGAGAGTTTTTGAAGGAAAGTGATAATTTAATCAACATTGCTGAAGCTACTCTTATGAGTAGTCTATTTTGAGTGGAGGAGTTGAAGTTCATGGTAAATAAAAAGGCTAAAGCCAAATTGCTTGAGATTTTTGGAATACAAGCAAAAAAAATTTAGGCTCTGTGGAATGAATGTACTATCTTTTCAATCATATTAGAAGGGTTGGTGATTTCCTGCTACAGAGATCAATTAAGGACTTGTAAAGCTCATTTCTAAGTTACTTTGCATGGCCACATTGGATAGCTCAAGATCCCTAACTATGCTCAATGTGGCTTATAAGATTAATGCCAAGGCTCTTTCTTAGAGCATCAAGTTTAATCTTTCTAGAGTGTTGCATGATCAACAATATAGTGTTGCATGCTCAACAACATAGTTTTGCATAGGGTCACAAGATTCATGATGATGTACTAAAATCCATGCTATGCATCCATTTTACACTATCATCCAAGTCAAAGTTCTCATCCTGATAAATATGGAATTTGATAAAGCATATGATAGGATCAAATGAAAGTTCCTTATGGAGGAAATGGAATCTATTGGATTTGGTCTAGGATTCATAAAGATGGCAAGACGCATATTTGCAAATGCTTTTATTGTTCTATAGGAGGTGAATGGGGTTTGCTCAAATCTCTTTGTGATAAGGAGATCTATTAGTAGGCAATGGTGCCCCTTGGCCCCTATTATTTTGCAATTACCATTTATCTTAAGGAATTTGAACTTGAAGATTTGACAAGGGCTTATCAAAGGCCTCCCTATCCATAGGAGGGATCATTTTATCACTCAATTCTTTTTAGATGACAATTCTAATTTGGTGAAAACAAAATATCAATCTATGAAGGAATTCCTAAATGTATACAATATTTTTTGTGAATTATCCAAGTATTTTATAAGCACTACCAAAAAAGGAATAGTGCCCTTGAGCTTTAATGAGCCTCCCAAGTGGATATTGGATCTTAGCTTCAAGATAATAAAGTAGGGACAACCATTTAGGTACTTAGGCTACCCTTTGGGGGTTGGTATATCTACAAAACAAAACCCAAACTAGATGATCTTAGAGGTTAAGAGCAAGGTTGATGCTTATAGAGGGAAACAGGAGCTTTTGAACAATTCCTATGTAGGAAAACTCATGAAATGTAGGAAATTCTCTCATTTTTCCTAGGTATGTATACATGGATTCCTTATAAATAACTAGGGAATTACATTCCCCACATCTCATGGTAGTGAATCCTTGGCATGCATTTATGATTTCCTTATATATAACTAGGGAATTTTATTCCCCACACCCTAAACTAGGTATTTGTAGGCCATATAAATAGGGAATCCCATTTTCCACCTAGCATAGTAGGGAATTGTAGGCCCCACAACTAAGGAATTTGGTTCCCCGCATTTCATACTAGGGAATTACAAATATCAACATCAAGAACTTATACAGTGTGGGATATTACAAATACTCATATCAAGATATAACTTGTGGAAATTGGTGACCCAATAAATTAGACTTAAATTAAATGGTCACTCTATAATACAACATTTCTTCTTATCCCTTTTTACAAATCTTGGTAAAACTCTTATACTTACTCTAGAGATTATTTGGTGGTGAAGGAAGCTAAGTGAAGGTAACTAACTATATTGATCAACAATTCAATATTGAGCAATGTGTGACCTAGCTAAATACGTATGAAAATTACTCTAAAGATTATTTGGTGGCGGAGGAAGCCTAGTGAAGGTAACTATATTGATTAACAATTTAATATTGAGCACCGTGTGACATAGCTCAATACTTATGGAAATTAGGAGCCTATTTTGTGTGCCATTTTTTCATATTCTTCCACACATTTCTAGTGCATGTGCATTGCAAAAAGAGAGAAAAACAATCCTCTTTTCCATAAGTGTAATGTCCTAAAATAAGCATCAACACACTTGTCTACCTATATGAAAAACTTCAACATAACTAGCCTCCTAAGAAACATATAGACCTTATAGAGAATGATGTGCCATTCCATCTTGGTTAAGGTCTATATAAGTTTATTGCACTTAAGCTTTTTTTATTTTCTCACATACATAAGTTTATTGCACTTACTCTGATTCTCCCAAATCACATTAGAGTTTAAGGACACATTGCCCGTCTTACCTCTAATCAAGCATAATTGATGTTAGAAATATTGTAATAAAAAATGTAATAAGTAGCAAGCCCATAAGGTTAATGGGTTGGTTTCTCAAGGTACATGTGTTAAGGAGTATTTGAAAGTAATTAGCTATAAACATACTTAGTTAATTTCTTGTAATCGTACAAGTTTCTTAAAGCTTGATATTCTTTTTAGAATTGATAGGCTAATTTAAAATTTTCATTAATAACAAATATATCCTCTTTAAAGCCCAAAGCATTCAATCAAATAGAGAATTGAGGTGATGAATTAATCCTCAACAAAGACACCTAGCCAATCTTGAGTATTTCAAGATATGGCTATTTTTTTTCATGTTTTTCATAGGCAAATACCCTCTAAGAAGGAGGCTCCATAATGGGTCAAATATGAATTTATTGGGAAGGGCTTTAAAAATGTTTTTTTGGGTTTAGAGAGAGCTAGTCCACTATCTTCCTTGGTTAGTAAGCTCTTCTCTTGAGGAAGATAGTGTGTGCTTACAATATCACAAGTTCATGCACTTAGTTGTTTGGTACCAACACAATGTCAAGTATAAATAATATAAATGAGGACCCTCATGATAGAAACCACAATACACTTGATATATTGGCATGGATATTTCTAGCACCCCCTCTTGATACTTAATAAACTCTATAGTAACAAGTGATTGATGCTAGAACCATGAATTCTCAAGTCTTGCACATATACTAGATGTCCCTCAAAGACAATACAAAGAAGACTCATCAATGATGAAGCATGGATTGAGAAAAAAACTCCCTACATGTGGTAACTCACTAATGTCTAGTAGTTTCTCAAAGCTCCAACAGGACCGTTCAATAATTCGAGCATTGAAAAGGCCGCATAATAAGATTCAAGTCTCAAGCAATTGATCATAGCAACAACTAGACTCATACATTATCCCCAAGAACATGCACTGACTGCATGAAATCCAAGACAATATATATACACTTGAGAAGCACCAATCAATGAAGAACATGAAGTTGACTTTATGAAATTAAGTGAAAAAAATATGTACTTGAGAAGCACCAATCAAAAAGCATTCCTCAAGGTAAATGAGAAATATTTCATGAGAAGGCACTAATTGCTGGGTCCCCTTAATCACTAGTTTTTCTGTCAAATCTCACATTCTCTATGATTTTAGGTGTGCATGTTTTTTTGAGTGTGATGAGCATCTACCTTCGTAAGTTTCCTCCTTTCACATTCTTGTCCCAACAGTTATAGGAGCAAATTCGAGAAAAGGCTTGATGGTTCATCAATCATAGCATGAATCACTCAAATGAAAATGGCATATTATCTTCTTGATTCATGTTTGACCGATTTCTTTGACATTTTTGGCATGCTTATCATATAGAGATATGATATGGAGTCTTTCACAATTGTCTTACATAGGTAACACATTAAAGAAATGGAATTTATCATATGTCCTTCAAATCCTCCCCTAAGAATGCTCTCCTATCTAATATACACTTTCTATTTGGTTGTCGCTTGCACTCGTGATTATTGGTACGATATAATGCAATAGTCCTTTATTTCAACCCTTTTATAGCCAAAGTAAGTAGCTTGCAACAACCTTTGCACTACCCTTTTAATATGGTATCACCACATAGGTTTCTTGCATGATAAAAAATTGCGAAATTATGTGAGTATCTTGCATTTTATGAATCACACTTGATGTTAACATAAGATAATATTTCAATGTTAGTGAAGGTGAGAAATCTACCAAGATTCTCTCTCTCTCTCTCTCTCTCTCTCTCTCTCTAAGGGTCAATCAATCTACACATAAGGGTAAGGCCTTTGATTTCTTACAAGTTGTTATGGCAGCATAGGAGCTGCCTAGAGATGTTTGGGGGGAACCCCTGTTAGAAGAGTTTCCATATCCATGGTTGCATGCACTCCTCACATGTTCCAATCTAGAGAGAGACAATAGTGAATGCTAGAGTTCTTACAAAATTAGAAGGACGATAGAACACTTCACATGCTAGAGTTCAACCTCATATACACATGTTGCGACACAATAACAAAGAAGTCATAACAAAGATGTTGTATGGCTTTCTTGAGCCAATGCCTTCCTTAATATGCCATCATTTGAGAAGGAGATAGAGACGGTACTTCCTCATGAGGAAAAAGAAATATGCTTGGGTGCTTATAGTCTAGAAACTATGGAAATTTGTGATATTAATCTTCACTTGAATGGTTGCATCAAGCCACTCATTTGGATGACAAATGATGAGCAAACAAATCCTCTAATGGATGTCTTGCAAACTAGAAAAGGCCCTTAGATAGGCCTAGTATTTTTTTAATAGCTTTATTTCTTAATATTTTAATCCATTTTGTGTCTAAATCCAAGCCTAAAAAAGGGTTTCTTTATTGGCATTCAAAGAATAACACTAGTGCTTGGGTAGTGATGTTTTCTATGCTCACCTTCTAGAAGCTGAAGTTCACTTCCTTAAGTTTTTGTTGAAGTCCCCTACCAAGACAATATACTCTTGTGGAGTTTGTCCTTTCAAAATTTCCCAAAGCCACTATCTATTCATCGGTGCAAGATTTAAACTTGAGACCCCTATAGGCAACTCATTGTGATGTTGTATGAACACTTAAGAAGGTATATGGTATATCTTTCATTCGAACACGTAGCAAGTTTGAAAAATCATGATTTACATTAGGAAATCATGATGCCTAAATGTTTTACTATGGAATTTGACATGAATTGAGATAAACAATATTTTGTGTATTTTGACATTAGGTTATATGGTAGTAATTTGACATTAGCTTATATGGTAGCAATTTGTTAGGCTTCATCTTCTTTGATGTCTATCTTCATTCGCTTCCATCCCTCATGCATCCATAAAGTACTCTGCTTGATGGGAAATCAAGAGCACCTTGATATTAAGATTCAAAGAAGATATATTCAAGTAGTATAAGACTAAAAAAGAAATTAGTCAAGCGGTACAAAGGATCAAAATAATAAATTTAAAACACCTTATTCTCTATTTTCCTTATTTTAACTGCTAAGGAAAAATTGTTATAAGGAGCATTGGGTAGGCCCATGAAAATATGATAGAGAATTCCAAAGCCATGGAGAAGAAATGTTTGAGAAGATGGTTAGAAATTTTAAACTCATCGGAAGAGGAATTCAAGGGGACATCAAAGCTAGAGGTAAAAACGTGATTTAAGATAAATGCATGAAAGATTTGGAATTAAGGAAGAATGATGTGTTCCTCAAGCAGTAGATGGAGTGGAGATCCATCTTCCCTAGGGAATATTGGAAGATATGGCAGAAATGCACTAGAAAATTGTGGTCTAGTAATCCATCAACAAATTGAGCACCCTTCTATGTAAGGTGTATATGCCAAAGCTAAGCAAGGAGAGGGGATAAAAATCCATGCATGGTGTGTCATGTGCCATTGAGCTTGGGAGTCAATCCTCCATGTTCTCTGGAAATGCCTTGCAATGCAGGCTTTGTGGTCTCCAAAAGAATGTGACAAGGTGGATTGCGATTGTAGGCCTTAATGTAGAGGTTATGATGAAAATGGCATTGGTTGGGGACAAAGGTGTATTGGACGAAAAGATATTAAACGTATGGAATGTCATCAATGTAAAAAATTTACACGACGCAGCAAATAGAATCTCAGAAAGAGATAGAGAGTACACAAGAGTTAAGAGGAGAATTCAAAATAAACCTTTAGCTCCAAATAACTGATACAAAGATGGCTCTATCCACCCATGCACTTCCATTATGAAGCTTAGATGGCGATCTAGACAGAAGATAGGTGAAGAGCTTAAGGCTAGCTAGAACAACTCTAACTGCATGAAAGATAGATGATCGATGGCTATGAAGGGGTTTAGCTTTTATAGCCTGCGAAGGAGGTAAGGTTGGCCTGACCGACTTACCAACTAGATAGCAAGCCTTCATATACTTGATATCCTCATCGACCACCCCTCTCTCTCTCTCTTGTCCGAAAAATATCCTTTTGATCTTAGTTATAATTTGACAAGTCATCTTTTGTGAGGAGGTTTTGAGGGTCAAATCCTTGTTCTTCTAGAGTCTGAATGAGGTGATCGATGTCCTCTTCAAAGAGTTTGCTTATACAGCATGCATCTTTTTTGAACTATAGTCACCTTGCACTTAATCGTAGATAACTTCATCCGTGCATAGCTCCTTCAATATCTTTGGATAGGTAAGGCAAGATAGCTTCACCCTCTTGTATGGATTTTTGATAGAGGGATTGCGAAGGTAGTAGATGCATCTATCGTTGATTTTGTAGGTGAAAATGCCTCTTGTGTCAATGTAATATAATATGTCGCTTTTTTCTAATACACTTTGAAATGATGCTCTCCGCACTTGCAAGACATGGGACTTCTCTGAGGAAGGATCATCTTTCGGCCTTGCTTCAAGACATCTTTTGCATAGCTCTTGTCCTAGCTCCCTCTCAAACAAAGAATTTGAGCAACTTGTTCTTGTGGGTGGCACATTCCTTGAAGTTCTCAATGCTCACAAATGTCCTTATCCAAAAGGGTTCATCATTACATTGGCCTTGATCATCACTTGCATTGTAATTAGCATGATTCACCATCGGATTCCCTTGGATTATGTGCCCTCTCCCTCTTTCATCATCTGGGTAGTTCTAGAGATGATACCCACTGTTCAGAGTGGATGAATCTCATTGCACTAGTTGGTTTTTGGCACAAAGAATGGATTGGCTTGTAAAATATCGAGCAGAGGAGCATCAACTGTAGTATCTTCCATATGAATATTATTTCATTGAATGATACACACAATTGTGTGTTGTAATGATACGAGCTTCATACTTCTCTCAAAGACTTGAGTGTTGTTGCTCCAGAGGTATAATAGGTAGAGGGATAGTGGACAGAGCATAGCAAGTCTCCACCATCTTCACAAATAATACAAGTGTCATATGTAGCAATAATCCACTTAAATTTCCATGATATGAGCGCATAACTTTTAGCTTTTGTAGGCTTGTAAATGTTGAACCAATTGTAGCATATGAAGAGACATATCATCTGCATTGGCAACATCCAAATTACAAGTCACATGGGGGAAGTCCAAAGCGAAGGATCAACATTACGACCTTTTACTTTAGTCCTTGAGTCTTCAAAATGGATTCCTTCATATCAACCTGTTTTTCTATTCATAGTGCCCTAACAAAAAATATACTTTGAAAGAGATTTTTGTGCCTAATCATTCATGGAGTTTGCAAATGAAAACCATGTAATGCAATCATTCAAACCATGCTTCCACACAAAAATTTATGAATGCATTGAATAAAATGTGCCTAGCCTAACTATTTGTAGTTGTGTGTCATGCAAAAAGACACACACAACAAAAAATAAATTCCTAATGGCATTGACTAATGTGTTAAAATTATTGGTGAAAAACTCTGCGTTGAGATTCGCAGTGGTGGATGTGCAATGTCACGACATCCACCCCTCCAAACCTGCACATCCTCCGACATGTGCCAACTTGTTTACCACTTACAACATTGTTCCCACTAGGTTCATATGAAAAATCATCTCGATAATATGATAAGTATGTAAGTTCACATAGGTTATCAGAGCATCCTCCTGGGTCATATGGATAAATCAAAGAAGGTACGTTTTCGTAGATCATCATAGCATCCAGATCTTCTTTAGCTAGTTGATCATTAGGCAATCCCGTGACTCCAAACTCTCTTGCCTCCTTCAGTGGAACAAGTCTTGTTTGTGCTTTGTTCACATTGACATTTATATCCATATCCATTTCCATAAATGGCATAAACATTGGCAATTCCTTATCATTGTCCAAAGGTAATTCAACATTTTTGTCAACTCTTTTATATTTTCACTGTACTCTGGCTTCTTTGGTATAGCTTGCAAATTTCCACTTTTTTTATAAATACCGTGGTAAACACAAATGTTGATGTGTATGAATAGTACCAACTCTTTTAACTCACAAAAATCATCCATATCTTTTTGAAACTACATATAAATAGCCCAACACTGAGGCTCACGGTGTACTTTAGTTGTAAATTATGTTTACTACTGTAAACCAACACTCTGTAAATCATTTTGCTAAAATATTTCTGCAAAAAACACTTTTTGCTGAGAATTCTCAGCAGCCAAATTTTCTTGTAGCATGAAATCAACAATTTTATAATTCATCACTAGAGAATTGACATGTAAGACATACGACAACTCCTAATTTTTAGTTTTCAGTAATGCTGAAATATCCTCCATAGTATCCGAGTATAATAGCCCATCATAAACACCATTAGTAACCTCCTCTCATCAAAATCAATCTCCTCACTCTTCAAGTCCCTAGTAATCTTAATGTTGGGAAGCAGCTTGAATCCGGATTGCTTTTTTGGCTTTGGATCTTTTTTCTTCAGGGTTTTTTGATCTTCTTGTTCTTTTGGCTTCTGAACATCCAACTCGACTCTGCTCTTGTTCTGAATAAGAAGGCTGCACTCATCCAAGCCACCCTCTTGGAACCTTTAGCTAAATCATCATCTCTTCTCCACTTCTCCTCAACAAGCACTTAGACTCCTTGAGATTTTACCATCTTGAAATAATTTGCAGGGGTAGATGAAGATGGGGCTGAAAATGGAGTTGGCTATTCCTCCCTTCTAGTCATCTTGTTTTTTAGGTCTTTTAAGTTCTATATTCCACAATCAGTATTACAGTTGGTCTAGAAATGGAAGCAGGAATAGGCATAGGCATAGGCATAAACACATGCTGAGAAATAAGAGAAGTAGTGGATGGTCCAATAGGAGAAATAGGAGAAGTCATGGTAAGAGAAGACATCGCTGGTGGTGAGTGCATGCCATTCTTCAAGCGAGCCTTCCATCTGTGCCTCTTTGTCAGTGTAGAGACCACATCGACAATATCTTGCCATTCCATCTTCCATCCCATAGGCTGCGTACGGTCTTCGAGTAACTCTCCCAACTCGTCCTAAAGTGCAGGATCAACTAACTACAGGAATAACTCCACTTTCTCTGAGTTTAGACCTCTTTGATCTAGTGCTTCCAATTGGTTGTATCGATCTTCAAACTCGCGCAACAACTTAGAAGCAAGAAGTCTTTTGTTGACTTGATAGACCCATTCTCTGAATGTCTTTCACGTACCAATACTATAATCCTCTAGAAAATATTCATCTTTAAGTGCTTTCTTGAAATAATTCCAATTCATTGTGATTTATTTTTGTCATGTTTACCACTTGGGTATTCTCTATCTTCTCTTCCATCTCCTATCTCTGCTTTCTTTTACTTTTGATTCCCCGGTGGATTCGACCTTTCGACAAAACCCCTCGGACAACGTGTTGACCTTGCTATCTCAACATACTAATCAACGCACTACTAAGCTTTAAGAAAAAATTGCGGTTATGCATGATAGTTTCCTAATCCCATGCATTTGAGGTCATTAGAATGCTCGACATGAGAAAGAATATACAAAGTGGTTGCTAACAAGAAATTCTTACTAAAAATAAGAGTAGTGGAAAAAGAGGACATCAGAGCCAAGTTTGGATCATGTACCAATGTTGATTAGGGGACATGGTCCAAAGTGGACTCAAGAGAAACACAAGATAGAGCATGGGATTTTTATTCCACAACAAAGAAAGGTGCAACAAATTGAGATGAGTGATATGAATGGTCAGATTTTGGAGCATGATATTTGTAAATTTAAGATGGAGTTTGTAAGTATCTATATTTTGTCACAAGATCTTTTGTGCTTAAAATTTTGATTGATCTTATTGGTAATCATGGTATTCAATTTTGGAGTTTAATATTGTGGGCCAAAATCTCCCTCAGATCATAAGTGATAGAGCCTTATCTTCTTTGATAGTTCTTTGATAGTTCTTGCATTTGACACTACTCTATAATCCTTTGTTGATAGTAAATCTTCTTTGTATTATCAAGAACTATCCTTTGTATTCTAACATGAATGCATTTGACACTACTCTATCAACAAAGGATTAGTGTACTATAAAGAGCCTTATCTTCTTTGATAGTTCTTGCATTTGACACTACTCTATAATCGCCTTATATTTTTAGTAATCTTCTTCAATTGGCTTCATAATCATTTGTTGATAGTACACAAGCATTGATCTACATCTCTAGCCAACTAAAGTCTTCACTTGGGAGTTTAGATGGTCACCTATCCTTGGTTAATAGCCATAGTTGGAAAAAAAACAAGGTGTATCACCACAAAGGATTAGCCTTATAGATTGTAATTTATAAACTTCAGAAAACAAGAAGAATATGTGCTTGATGAGCATGTTGCCCAGATTTTACAGAAATTACAGCAAGGGTGTGATGAAGAATTTTCGAATTTCAAAGTGCATAATGGGCTCTTATGGTTTAAGGATAAAGTGTACTTAGTTCCTAAGAGTAAATTCAAGCTGAAAGTGCTCCATGAGATGCATTCATTGTCAATGGCTGGTCATTTGGGTCTTTTCAAGACTTTTGATAAAGTTCATCAAAGCTTATACTAGAAGGGTTTATGGAAAGACGTCAAGGAGCATGTATCCAAGTGCTTAGAGTGCCAACAAAATAAGGACTCTACCTTATTACCAGCCAGCTTACTTCAGCCTTTACCCACCCCTACGGGTAAATGGACTGACATTTCCATGGATTTTATAACGGGACTACCTACCACTAGTCATGGATGGAATAACTATGTGGTTGTTGATTGATTGACTAAATCGGCCCACTTTATTCCAACCAATGTACAATATTCAGCCAAGCAAGTGGCTGAGCAGTTCATGGAAAGTGTGTTCAAATTGCATGGTATGCCAATGAGAATAGTATCAGATAGAGATACCAAGTTCATGGGCGACTTTTGGAGAAGTCTTTTCTCTTCTGTGGGTACTTCCCTCAGTACAGCCTATCACCCCCAAACTGATGGGAAAACAGAAAGAATCAATCATTGGGTGGAAGTTTACCTAAGACATTATTGCCATGACACACAAGCTTCATGGGATTGTTGGATCCACCTTGCTGAATTTTGCTACAAAAACACACTTCATTTGAGCATAGGTATGTCCCCATTTGAAGCACTTTATGGATACAAAGTTCAAATCCCATCAGCTTTGTTTCATGAAGATATCAATCCCCAAGCAAAGGAAGAATTGGAAAGAATGGAGATGCTCATGAGGCAATGCAAGGACATCATAAAGAAAGCACAAGAAGTAATGAAAGTTTACGTCAATGAGAAGAGAAGGGATTTGGATTTCAAAGTTGGAGATTGGGTGTTTCTCAAAGTTCCCAAGACCCATTATGCTTCATTAAAGGGTGGAAACAATAAGCTTGCTCATAGATTCTATGGACCGTATTTGGTTTTGGACAAAGTTGGAGAGCTCGCTTATAAGCTACAACTACCTTCTTCCACTAGAATACATGATGTATTCCATGTTTCACAGCTTAAGAAGTATGTTGGACCTGATGTGAAGGTATTGGAAGAGTTGCCAACTTTAGATGAGGCAGGACTTGTCATATATGAACCTGAAAGCATTATTGGGAAGAGAGAAAAAGTGCTCAGAAATCGTACTCTTACTGAGTACCTCATTAAGTGGAAGATTCTACCTATAGAGGAATCTTCTTGGCAATCATCCACTTATGTGAATGATTTTCCTTGGTTATTATAGGATGATACATGACAGACTGTGCAGGGACAGCTTGCTGTGATAAATTTATGTCATAAATAAAACTGTCCTGACTTTATCAAAATTTGATTTTGATGTTATGGGATGATACTTGGGAGTGTATACTTCATTTCTACACCTCATACGTATCATTTGGACCACTCTATCAAAAGTTATGATAGCTTTGCAAATCAGCCCTGTTTGGACAGCAGCTAGTTTACTCACAGTTTGACATAGATAAAGGTCTCTCTCACATGGAAAGTGCTTTCATATCATATCACAGCTATATAGGCATGATTACTATCATCTTTCACTTGGATTTGGTCCATTTCTCCTTGGTTTTGAGGACAAAACCACCTTAGGACAGGATGGTTTGTCATGAAGGAAAATACATTGATATCTTTTGCACCTTGGAATCATGTTAGTTCTATAGCATGTAAATTCCAGCCCTTGTAAATTCAGCCTTTGCCTATGTGAGTAGCCCTTAACTTTGGAAATGGGGGTTAGAATAAAGAAGGCAAGAGGCCAAGGGAAGACATCTTTTGGCTCATTCACTAAATTTGGTTGTTTACTTTCTTGAAGTTAGCTTCCTTCTTGCTAGTTGAAGCATCAGCCATGGCTGCCATGTATCTTGGAATCAACAACATTAATACATGGCAAGATGTCTTGATGCTATAGATCTTTGTTAGTTTATTGTTTTTTTCATATCAATTACAGTTTTAGTTAGATTTCCTTTCATGGTTGAATGCTTCTTTACACAAATTTTCATGAAAGAGTGTGATACAAGGGCATCTTTCCAAATATTGATAGTGTATGTTTGTATCAAAGCTATAGTTGAGGGACAACAAATACATTTTGAGATTGCTAAAAAATGGTTTCTAAAAAAAGATATTCTAGCTAGCAATGCATTGTTAGACATGTATGAAAAAAGTAGGCCTCTTGCAAAAAGAGGCGTTTTGAGAAGCATACTTTGGAGTCTAGTCTCATGGAATATTGGTATAGAAGATGTACACAATGGGTACGGTGAGCAAGCATTGAAAATTTTTGAATATATGAAATTGAAAGTGTTTTATGCTGACTCACTCACATTTGGTTGCATCTTGAAGACATATGGGTGCATAGAAGCAACATACAAGACCCAAGAAATACACATGATACAGTATTTGGCATTGTATTGGTACATATGTGTGCTAACTTGGCTTACTTGCAACAGCACAAGTGCTTGATAAGCCACTATTTTCAAATCTAGTTTTGTGGAATGTGTTAATAGCAAGATCTATGCATGATGGTCATTGAGAGAAACGGAGGTATTTTGAACAAATGTATTGAAAGTTTGTGGTAGTTTAGAATCTGCAGTTAAGGGATAAGAAATAAGAAGTGTTTGATAAGATTTCTACACATAACCTAGTTATTGAACATACTTATCTTAGTATATGTCCAACATGGTCAAGGCAAGAGATTTGACTTCTTTTGACCAAATGCAAGATAAGGGCCTTTCTCTAGATACAATTGTCTTTTCTTATGTCTTAAAATCCTATGGCAATATTAGAGCTACAAACAAGTGACAACTAATAGACATTGCATTTCAAAAAGTAGGGATGCTAGAAAGTTGTCGGCCATGTAGTGGTATATGTATGCCGAAGGTTGCCTTCTAGAAGATGCACAAGATTTTTATGATAGTATTTTGAGTTGGATGTGGTTATATATATTTAAACGTAGGGTTGTCATATATTGTTAAATAGTGTGCTTATAGTAGTAGAGTGTACTTGTAATGATGTTGGAAATATAATATACCATCACTTTCACTATCTCATTGGTTGATACTATACAGATACAAAAAGTCGAACTCATGCTTGTTCCAAGTTAGAGAAAATTAGAATCACATATGAAATTTACTATATAGGAAAACTATCATATAGGCAAATTTCCCTCTATAGGTAAACATAGGAAAATTTCCCTGTGTAGGAAACATTCCCCACAGGAAAATTTTCAAGATAAGAAATAAAAAAAGGTAATTCCCTATCAATTCCCTAGTAAAAAATTTGCCTAGGTGATTCCCTAGTTTCTCAAACTAGGGATTTTTCCATTTTTCCCATTATTTATTTTCCCTACTTATGTGTATTTTTATCCAGGGTATTGATAGGGAATTCCTTTTTTTTCCTATGTAGGGAATGATCTTAGGTAAGTTACTCATGAATATATGTGTGCATTACGTGGGTTCAAAAAAATATACTTTTAAAATACCATATATATATATATACACACACACACACACACACACATATAGAAGGGTGTTATATAAAGGTGCTATTTATAGATTGAATAGAAAAGGGTTATGTTTTATTTAGGAAAAATTCACAGATAATGATATTTATAAATAGGCTTTAAATGCAGGTCATGTAGATAATATATATATAGTAACTTCCCCGAGGGAATGATTAAAAGTCCCTTGTGAAACACTTCTCTTTTCTAGGTAAAATAGTGGTTATAAATGTCATGATGGCTTCTTCTACCACCTTTCTTGCAATGATACTAAACTTTAGTCAACAAACATGGTGTCAGGTTGAGAGGTTGTTTGCTAGCTTTCTCTAGAATAAGGAAGAGGGACAAAAAGGATAGAGATTTAATCCTTGGGATCACATTACTAGCAATGAATAGGAAGGTGGAATAGGGGTCTCTAAACTTCGTCTTAAAGCTATTTCACTGATTTTTGGTGTGCTTAAAAGTTTTGATGCTTCTCAATCTTGGACATTCACTCTTAAGGTGTAGCTAGAGGAGTTTGGCAAAAAGATTCTTGGCCTCCCTGGCTATGTTTGGTATAATACTCTCCTCACTTGGAGAAAGATCAACATTCCCCATTCTCAAGTAGCTAAATTTTTTTCCCAAGCATGGTAATCAATATTAGAAGATGCCTCATGGAGAGGCTCATAGGACAAAAGACGAGACTCATCTTTAAAGCCACTACAAGGATTTAAACCTATAGCGACGGTGGATAGCGACACAGGTAGTGGTGTCGCTATTTGCGTCGCAAATGCGACGCCCATTTGTGACGCAAATAGCGACACCCCACAAGGAAAAAAAACAGGCTGAAACCGAGCGCGGGTTCATTTCGCGCATTTTCGTCGATCGTTTTGAGAGGGAGAGCGAGAGAGAGAGCAACTATCGTGAGAGAGGGAGAGGAAGAAGGCTTGCCGCCGCCGCCGCCGCCGCCGTTCGCAAAGGAGAGGAGAAGCCTTCATCGTGAAGAGGAGCCACCAAATCCTCGCCATATCTCATCGGTGAGTCCATTCTCTCCTTCTTTTGCTTGTTTAAGGTTTAATTCTCTTTCTCTTTTTCTTGTTTAGGAGAGGAAATGAGAGAGAAAGAGAGGGAGTGTAACGTGTCCCCTAGTATCATCCAGGACACGTCTTGGTAGTCCATCAGAAAGGATGTCTAGAAAGCTTCGCCCGGCACTCCCATGGAATGTTATGGGTTTTGCGATCTAGCTCTTCCCGCGTCTGCCACGTAGCGGAAGTATCCTGGCCGTTCCCACTTAGGATCGACCGGAATTAGGGTTTTCCTAATGGGTCACTAGCTAACAGCAACTAGCGTCAGAATCGAGCGAACTACTTTACGCAAAAACGCCAGGTCCGAAGCGGATTCACGCTACACTTGGTTCAAGGAGAATGGGAAACGAGAGGGATGCAAAGCTCAACCTCTCTGCCATAAGGCATAGTCCCATTCCGTTCCCCTAAAACAACGTAAATCGGGTAAGACGTAACTCTAGGTCATTGTTCTCGTTATTCTTTTTGATGATGATGATCATTCCGCTATTCTTCCAGATTTTTGAGAAAAGTTCTCGGCTAACCGGGACCACCCAACCGTAGGACGGACCCATGGCCCATCCTCCGCACTTTCCTCGGTTTGTTTTAGTTATGTAATTATTTAACACATTAATTTGACATATAACAATCAGCTTCTTTAATTAATCTTGTTAAGCACGGGTTCCTTCACGTAATCTTATCACGTGACATATAAAAACAATATCAAGAAAGTTCTTTTAACATCTCATCATTTTATCTTTGAATTACAAGAAGTTCCGCCCGTAGGCTTGTCCATAATCTGCCCGAAGGCTAACCAATAATCTCCAGGGATCACTATTCCAAGCTTTCGCCCGTCAACTATTATACGGGCCTCGAGATCCAATCCCGAGTCACGTTAGCCTCTTGTGCAAGACCCGGAAGGTGAGGGATTTATGGCCAGAGTCCCCCCCTGGCACCCAAGCGTCCTCCTGCTCCAAGTAGAACTCAACGGAAAGACCTCTCACGGTGGGTTCAGTCCACGTTCCCGGCGCGGTCAACAACCCCCTTGGTTAGGGTCAGGTAGGCAGTCAGGGTAACTGAAGCTGCCTCTCCCTTCAGGCCTTTAACCTGAAGTATAGGTACTTGTTTAATTTGTAATTCATAATTCAAACAGAGCCCTAATATCTCTAGTAAGCACAAACATTTCCATTAATCAACCCAGTTGTATAGCAAACTGCTAAGGAAGTATTCCTTCCTTTTTTCCTTGTGAATCAATCACAAAATGATTTCATACATGTTACACAAGTCCTGCGATGGAATAATCTGTTAGATTCTTTAGGCTGACGTATGTCAGGCCTAGGGTTTCTTCATTTAGGGACAAACCCTAGTTTCTTATCTTTATGAAATTATTGTCCTTACGGTAAGGAAAGTAGTCAAGTGTTAGGGTATGAATGTTTCTATGTTTAGATTGGTTCGGTTAGCTTGTGGAAGGTAATCTTACTTGTCCTGTCATGGTTTTACTATCCTTGTGACAATTAACTTTCCCAATCAATTCAGTTTAATTTGGCATATAGCATAAATGCCAAGATGATACAAAGGCGACAATACTCCTTGGGACAAAAGGCCTAGCTGAGAATTTAGTGTATATACACTTTATTAGTTCCAAGTCCTCAAATAGTAGGGGAAAAGTGTTAATAGAGTGTCATCCAACAATTTTCCATTATATTTTCTTTCCAAATGAGTTCGTATATCTAATTTTTATACTTGTTAATTCCTAACATTTAACTTCCGTTTTCTTTAAAGATGAACTCATGCCAAATAACAACAGTTGCCTTGCTAAGATGTGCAACTAGCAAAGATAACTCCCTAGTAATTTGAGCATCGAAGAAACCTTCCATGAATTTAGCTATTTTACCATGATTCGTTGCGAAAGCAATAAGACTAATGGTGCAAGATATAATTTCTACACTTTAGGAATATATTACTATAGTAAATGGTTAATCTTACCTATAATTTTATAATGCTTGATACAATTTGAAGAAAGCTAATTTGTATACATTGTCATTCATAAGCTAACTCCTTCGTTAAAAATAACTCAAACAAATATATCTTTCCTTAACAATTTTTCTTTGCATGATTTACTTAAAACTGAATTAACATCAAGAAGAAAAACCTGGCTTTGAGGTGAGATATCCACATGGATACTGGGAGATGACCCTCCTGCAGCCACACCTTGGACTTTCTTCGGCGGCATCGTAGTTTGAATGTGAGATAGCCTTTTCCTTTTTCTTCTTGGAATTCCACCGTCTTCTCCTTCCTTTTCTTTTTCATTTTTCCCACTCTTCCTCCTTCACTCCCTCTGCTTCCCTCCCTATCTTTTACCTCATGGCTATATTCTTTCTTACGGGATACCATACGAGGCCATGATGATGACTTGGATTTTTAGGACATGGGAGTGTGTAGACACCTACTTGTTTGAAAAGACTAAGAACACAAAGCTCAGCTACGAGAGCACTTGCACAAAAAGATTTAAAAAGTGAGTGAAGGAATTTATGCAAGAAAATGGAAGTCTGCAAGGTAGCCTAAGGAGAAGGTAGGCTTATGGGTGTGGCTTGAATAGTTTAAAGAAAAATCCAGAGGGGAAAACGGCAAGGGCTTAGGGGGGGAAATTAAAACCCGGGGGGGGGGGGGGGGGGGGGGGGGGGAATAATAAGGGCTTTGGAGGGATTAAAAATTCGGAGGGAAAACAAGGCTTGGGGGGAGATTTAGAACCCCGGGAGGGGGGGGGGAGAATAAGGGGCTTAGGGGGGGATTTAAAACCCCGGGAGGGGGGGGGGGAGAATAAGGGGCTTAGGGGGGGGATTTAAAACCCTGAGAGGGGGGGGAGAATAAGGGCTTAGGAAGCCCACCTTGGAACCTTCCAAGGCTTTCTGGAAGGGCCACGTGGGGGGGGGGGGGGGGGGGAATAGGACTGACGGTGTGATGGCCAGGTGGCAGGGCCTACGAAAGTAAGCGGCGTGCTGGGAGGCGGCTGCTGACTGGCGCAGTAGCCCACGGCTCCTCAAGACGGACTGGCGGTTGAAGAATGGCGATGTGGTGGAGGCAGATGCTGGCGACTTGTCTTCCTCCTCGGCTTGGTGTTATGGCGGCATGGCCCAGCCTCCCTCTGCCCAGCAACCCCCCCTCCCCTTGTTTAAATAGTGGAGCGAGGGGGATCTTCTCCTCCTGCGTGTCGACACACATGTCCTCCCTCCCTCCACAGGCTCCACCAAGGAGCTTACAACTCCTTCTATTTCCCTCCCCCTCCAACTCGTCCGTCGGCTGGAGGGATAAGGGGGGGAAAAAAAAATTTGTCCGATTTATTTTTTTTCCCACGCGGAATTTTAAATTCTCTCCCCCTTGGAGGAATCGAGATGTCCTCATCTCGAGATAAACTGGGGATATTGATGGTTGAGAGTGCCTTCATCTACCCAAGTGGCATCCTCTTCGGGATAATCTTTCCACTAGACAAGGCATTCTTTCAAGGTTCTAGACCTTAACTGTCTTTCCCTAACATCTAAGATCCTTTCTGGCCTTAGTTCAAGGACTCCTGGACTAGGCATTACAGTTTGTTGGTCATTAAGTACATGATTAGGATTGGGTACATATTTTTTCAATAGGCTGATATGGAATACATTGTGAACCTTTAGGTTCTCAGGGAGTTGCAATCTATAAGCATTGGATCCTAGGCATTTGAGGATTTTATATGGCCCACAATACTTTGGACTTAGCTTCCTGCATTCTCCTAGGGATAGGAAACTCTTTTTAGGTCGTACTCGAATGAAGACCATGTCTCCTTCTTTGAAGACTCTTTCTTGACGTTTCAAATCTGCATATGCCTTTTGTCTATCCTTGGCTGCTTGTATGTCTTGTCTTATTGACCTTATTTGATCATCCATGTCCTCCAACATTTGTCTTGAAGCTTCAACTCTTAGGGTTGGATCAGAAAAGTTTAGGGGACTTCAACAATCATGACCATACAATGCCTGGAAAGGGGTAATTTGAATGCTCTGCTGGTAAGAAGCATTGTAGGCAAATTCAACTAATGGCAAGTATTGAATCCACCTCTTCGGCTCTTGACAGCAGTATGCCCTAAGTATATCCTCAACGATTTGATTCACTCACTCTGTTTGTCCATCTGTTTGGGGATGGTAGGCGGTGGTAAAACAGAGTTGAGTCCCAATAGCTTCAAAGATAGCTCTCCAAAAGTGTGATGTGAAGAGAGAATCTCGATCACTAATGATTCTTTTAGGTAACCCATGTAGCTTGAATATCTCCTTGCTAAACAATCTTGCAATGTCAGAGGCTTTATAGTTTGTCTTTACTGGAATCAGGTGTGCAACCTTGGTAAGCATGTCAACCACAACCATAATGGAATTGTATCCTCCTTGGACTTGGGGTAAGCCCACAACAAAATTCATATAGATGAACTCCCATTTCATTTGGAGAATATCAAGTGGTTGCAGTCTCCCTGGCATCATGACATGTTCGGCCTTAATACGTTGGCAAGACAAACATTCAGTGACATACTTGAGAACGTCACCTTTGAGCCTCTCCCAATGGTAGCTCTTCCTAACTGCATTAAGAGTTTTTGCATAGCCAGGATGTCCTGTGAAAGGAGAATCATGAGCTTCCCATAATATCTTCTGCTTAAGTGACTGGCTTGTTGGTATACACAGCCTTGTTCTGTAGTAGATAAGTCCATTATTAATGGAAAATTCCTGATACTTAGCTTGTAACTTCTGATTCTGCTCCTTGGTAGATATTTCTTTTATCATTGTTTGGTAGGCCAAATCATGGCATGCTTCCTCTCTAGCTAGTTCAAGTATAGGGTTGTTTGGCATAGATACCTTTATAGCCAGAGATCTGGCCGTTGATGGATTCTGCAAGATTAGGAAATTTAGGAATGCCTTGCGATTGAGTGCATCGGCAACTACATTCTCTTTCCCTGGTCGGTACTTGATTTCAAAATCATATTCCTCCAATACTTCAATCCACCGACGTTGCCTCATGTTGAGCTCGTTCTGGGTAAAAATCCATTTGAGACTCTTATGATCGGTTACTAGAGTAAACTTGTTACCCAACAGGTAGTGTCTCCAAAGCTTTAGAGCATGGATGACAGCTAGTAATTCCAGATCATGCGTGGCATAATTCTTTTCATGACTCTTCAATTTCCTTGAAGAGTATGCTACTGGATGACCTTCCTGCATAAGTACACACCCCAAGGCAAGAATCCTGGCATCAGTTACTACCTCGAACTCCTTATTGAGGTCAGGAAGTTTTAGAATAGGTGCTGATACCAAACTTTGCTTCAATTTGTCGAAGCTATTTTGTTCGGGAGTTGACCATGTAATAGAAGTCTGCTTCTTTAGTAAGTCTGTAAGAGGTGCTGCAATCAAAGCATAGTCTTTGATAAAGACCCTATACCATCCTGTCAAGCCAAGAAAGCTATGTATTTCTTTGACGGATACTGGTATTGGCCATTCAAGCACATCTCTGACTTTGGATGGGTCTACTGATATTCCCTTTGATGATATTATGAATCCCAGATATTCAATCTGACGTTTGAAGAATGCACACTTCTTTATTTTTGCATACAGCTTATGAGACCTCATTGTCTCAAGGACAATCCGAAGTTGAGGTTCATGATCTTCTTCCTGTTTAGAATTGACTAAAGTGTCATCGAAGAAGACAAGCACGAAATCATCAAGATATGGTCTAAAAATATCCTGCATTAATCTATTGAAGGTGGCAGGTGCATTTGTAAGCCCGAATGACATAACCAAGAACTCAAAGTGCCCATATCTTGTACTGAAGGCCATTTTTGGAATATCTTCTTCTTTGATCCTTATTTGATAGTAACCTGACCTGAGATCAATCTTGGAGAAGATCTTTGCACCTTGAAGACGATCAAGAAGCTCATCTATTCTAGGAATAGGATACTTGTTCTTGACTGTTGATTGATTCAACCCTCGGTAATCAATACATAGTCGAAGTGTCCCATCTTTCTTTTTCTAGAATAGTACTGGAGCTCCCCACGGTGAGTTGCTAGGCTGGATGTAACCCTGATCCAACAGTTGCTTGAGCTGTTCCTTCAACTCAATTGCTTCAGGTATGGACATTCTATAAGGTCTCTTTGCAACTGGTGCAGCTCCAGGCACTAGCCTAATTTCATGATCTACTTCTCTTGGAGGCGGAAGTTCAATCAATTCCTCAGGGAATACGTCAGCGTATTCCTTTAGCCAAGAAGGTCCTTCATGAGACTCTTGCTTTTGATCTAACTTGTTGAGTTTGATCAGGTAAACGGGTAATCCTTTTCTGACTCCTTTTATGATCAGAGATACTTTGGCTAATTGGATTCTTGGCACTCCTGCCTCACCTTGAGTTGTGACAAACTCCCTTTCAGAGTTTCGAAAGGAAACTTGACCCTTTCCATAGTGGATGTGGGCGTCATTAGGCTTAAGCTAATCCATCCCGAGTAGACACTCATGGATACCTAAATTCATGACTCTGAATTTGACTGAGGTTTTCTTTCCTCCCAGAAAGAATTTCTCCTTAGCAGTTTGCCTAGTACAAGTTACCTCACGACCGTTTGCCAATTCCACAAGCAGGGTAGGTGCTTCTACTGTGGCTATTCCTAATATTTTTGCACATGCTGGTGAGATAAAGGAATGTGTACTGCCACAATCAATGAAGGTTTTGAAACCTTTACCTTGATAGTCCGACGGTGTTTGAATCACCGAGAACTGGCGATTCGGCCCTTTCTTGTGTAAAGTGGCATGGACTGTCGCTCTTTCGAATTCTACTTCCATAGTCGGATCTTCCTCTTCTTCTTCTTCGCATCTATGCCTATTGGCAATGCAGGCAGTTCTTCCTCTTCCACGGGTGGCGGCTCCTTGACTGCGGCTTGCACCTTGGAAAGGCATTTGACGATGTCCCCCGCTGAGCTTGGGACATTGCCTCTTGAAGTGACCGAGTTCGTTGCAGTGAAAACATCAGAGGTTTTGGCCATTACTTTGAGTAGGAACAAATTTGTTGACGTTATTTGTCCTTGCTTTCTTCCTTTGTCCCTGATTGTGACCTTGAACTCTCTTCACTTGAGGTCTAAATGCTCCTCTATTCGGGTCACTATAGGACCAAGTTTTGTTACCCCTTGGTCTAGCTTGCACCTCCTGAATTATAGGCGCCGCGCGAATGAGTGCATCCTGCAGATCTGACGGACGCATAGATTTGAGATGGGTATTTACGGGTGGATTTAAGCCTGCACAAAATTTGGACACCTGCTGCATCATTTCCATCTGTGGCGCATACTTTAAAAGTGAGACGAATTTAGAGTAGTATGCGTCCAGAGTGAGTCCTAACTGTTTTAGCTCGTAGAACTCATTCATTATCTGTGTACGATATGCACGTGGCAAATATCTCCCCTGCACGGCTTTCTTTAACTTCTCCCAGGTAACGGACCCCTCTGAAGTCCCTTGATCCCTGCACCATTGTTTTCACCATAGTCTAGCTTCGCCGGTGAGTTTTAACTTGGCAAGCATGGCCTGATTGGTAGGTGCAGTACCAGCTGCTTCAAAGTAATCCTCCATAGATTCAATCCAAATTTCAGCATCAAACTGGACGAATCTACCTCTCCCGTCAAACTCGAGTGGCTTTATCTACTTGAGGAGGAACTTCTTCTCCTGGGTCACAGCAGTACTTGATGTAGGGGGCGAATTTGGAACCTGTACCTGGGGTTGTGCCTGGATAAATGTTTTCTTAACGTCATTATATGATAATTGACGTTAGCTTATCTTTAGTTCAGCTATCTCGTAAATCATGAAGCTACTTAACTTTTTAACAACTCTGATGCACAGCCAGATATTGATAAAAGAAGTCTTTATTTATATTTACATGGGTGTAGCCTTATACAACATCTCGTGTGATGATAATCCAATCATTACATTCAGTTTGGGGAGAACAACGTTGTATTGCATTTGTCTACAGGAACTGTGTAGTAGTATGGTTTTGGGTTATGGATCTTTAGGAATCGATAATTCATTGGAAGTTCAGGATACCCTTTTCATTGGAATCCATACTTCTCATGGCGGCCCAATACTTTAATCCTATCGGCTGGGATTACACGGGTTACTTTCTCATATACATATGAGTTCATTTCAACCCTCCGACCTTGAATATGTAAAGTCGAATTTACGTGAGCTTCCACAAAAATGAACAGCTTCACGACTTTCAAGTCTTCCAACCACTTGATCCTCTTTAGGTTGGTCTGTAGATAAGCGAACCGGTGGGCAGCTATGTAGTAGATTCCTGAAGACCCCGTCCATCTTCGTTCTATGTATAAAGGTGATGGATTATAAATCTGCTCCAGGATGTTCATCATCCCAATTCTTTGTCTATAAAGCGGAGAATGCATTGCAGTCATAAACATGACCCGAAACACCAAAAACTTGTTCCACGCTTCATAGTTCTTCAAGACAGCATTGAAGATGAGAAAATGCTTGGACAGCAATAATTTCTTTATTTCATTTTATTGAGATCTCATAAAACAATTCTGTTGTTGGTCGGCTCTGATACCAACTGTAACGTGTCCCCTAGTATCATCCAGGACACGTCTTGGCAGTCCATTGGAAAGGATGTCTAGAAAGCTCCGCCTGGCACTTCCATGGAATGTTACGGGTTTTGCGATCTAGCTGTTCTCGCGTCTGCCACGTAGCGGAAGTATCCTGGCCGTTCCCACTTAGGATCAACCGGAATTAGGGTTTTCCTAATGGGTCACTAGCTAACAGTAACTAGCATCAGAACCGAGCGAACTACTTTACGCAAAAATGCCAGGTCCGAAGCGGATTCATGCTGCACTTGGTTCAAGGAGAATGGGAAACGAGAGGGATGCAAAGCTCAACCTCTCTGCCATAAGGCATAGTCCCATTCGGTTCCCCTAAAACAACGTAAATCGGATAAGACGTAACTCTAGGTCATTGTTCTCATTATTCTTTTTGATGATGATGATCATTCCGCTGTTCTTCGAGATTTTTGAGAAAAGTTCCCGGCTAACCGGGACCACCCAACCGTAGGACGGACCCATGGCCCATCCTCCGCACTTTCCTCGGTTTGTTTTAGTTATGTAATTATCTAACACATTAATTTGACATATAACAGTCAGCTTCTTTAATTAATCTTGTTAAGCACGGGTTCCTTCACGTAATCTTATCACGTGACATATAAAAACAATATCAAGCAAGTTCTTTTAACATCTCATCATTTTATCTTTGAATTACAAGAAGTTCCACCCGTAGGCTTGTCCATAATCTGCCCGAAGGCTAACCACTAATCTCCAGGGATCACTATTCCAAGCTTCCGCCCGTCAACTAGTATACGGGCCTCGAGATCCAATCCCGAGTCACATTAGCCTCTTCTACAGGACCCGAAAGGTGAGGGATTTACGGCCAGAGCCCCCCCTGGCACCCAAGCGTCCTCCTGCTCCAAGTAGAACTCAACGGAGAGACCTCTCGCGGCGGGTTCGGTCCACGTTCCCGGTGCGGTCAACAACCCCCTTGGTTAGGGTCAGGTAGGCAGTCAGGGTAACTGAAGCTGCCTCTCCCTTCAGGCCTTTAACCTGAAGTATAGGTACTTGTTTAATTTGTAATTCATAATTCAAACAGAGCCCTAATATCTCTAGTAAGCACAAACATTTCCATTAATCAACCCAGTTGTATGGCAAACTGCTAAGGAAGTATTCCTTCCTTTTTTCCTTGTGAATCAATCACAAAATGATTTCATACATGTTACACAAGTCCTGCGATGGAATAATCTGTTAGATTCTTTAGGTTGACGTATGTCAGGCCTAGGGTTTCTTCATTTAGGGACAAACCCTAGTTTCTTATCTTTATGAAATTATTGTCCTTACGGTAAGGAAAGTAGTCAAGTGTTAGGATATGAATGTTTCTATGTTTAGATTGGTTCGGTTAGCTTGTGGAAGGTAATCTTACTTGTTTTGTCATGGTTTTACTATCCTTGTGACAATTAACTTTCCCAATCAATTCAGTTTAATTTGGCATATAGCATAAATGCCAAGATGATACAAAGGCGACAATACTCCTTGGGACAAAAGGCCTAGCTAAGAATTTAGTGTATACACACTTTATTAGTTCCAAGTCCTCAAATAGTAGGGGAAAAGTGTTAATAGAGTGTCATCCAACAATTTCCCATTATATTTTCTTTTCAAATGAGTTCGTATATCTAATTTTTATACTTGTTAATTCCTAACATTTAACTTCCGTTTTCTTTAAAGATGAACTCATGCCAAATAACAACAGTTGCCTTGCTAAGATATGCAACTAGCAAAGATAACTCCCTAATAATTTGAGCATCGAAGAAACCTTCCATGAATTTAGCTATTTTACCATGATTCGTTGCGAAAGGAATAAGAATAATGGTGCAAGATATAATTTCTACACTTTAGGAATATATTACTATAGTAAATGGTTAATCTTACCTATAATTTTATAATGCTTGATGCAATTTGAAGAAAGCTAATTTGTATACATTGTCATTCATAAGCTAACTCCTTCGTTAAAAATAACTCGACACAAATATATCTTTCCTTAACAAATTTTCTTTGCATGATTGACTTAAAACCGAATTAACATCAAGAAGAAAAACCTGGCTTTGAGGTGAGATATCCACATGGATACCGGGAGATGACCCTCCCGCAGCTACACCTTGGACTTTCTTGGGCGGCATCGTAGTTTGAATGTGAGATAGCCTTTTTCTTTTTCTTCTTGGAATTCCACCGTCTTCTCCTTCCTTTTTCCCACTCTTCCTCCTTCACTCCCTCTTTTCACTCTCTCTGCTTCCCTCCCTATCTTTTATCTCACGGCTATATTCTTCCTTACAGGATACCATACGAGGCCATGATGATGACTTGGATTTTTAGGACATGGGAGTGTGTAGAGACCGGCTTGTTTGATAAGACTAAGAACACAAAGCTTAGCTACGAGAGCACTTGCACAAAAAGATTTAAAAAGTGAGTGAAGGAATTTATGCAAGAAAATGGAAGTCTGCAAGGTAGCCTAAGGACAAGGTAGGCTTATGGGTGTGACTTGAATAGTTTAAAGAAAAATCCGGAGGGGAAAAGGGCAAGGGCTTAGGGGGGGAAATTAAAACCCGGGGGGGGGGATAATAAGGGCTTTGGAGGGATTAAAAATCTGGAGGGAAAAACAAGGCTTAGGGGGGGGATTTAGAACCCCGGGAGGGGGGGGGGAGAATAAGGGGCTTAGGGGGGGGATTTAAAACCCCGGGAGGGGGGGAGAATAAGGGGCTTAGGGGGGGGATTTAAAACCCCGGGAGGGGGGGGGAGAATAAGGGCTTAGGAAGCCCACCTTGGAACCTTCCAAGGCTTTCTGGAAGGGCCACGTGTGGGGGGGGGGGGGAAATAGGACTGACGGCGTGATGGCCAGGTGGCAGGGCCTATGAAAGTAAGCGGGGTGCTAGGAGGCGGGTGCTGACTGGCGCAACAACCCACAGCTCCTCAAGACGGACTGGCGATTGAAGAATGGCGATGTGGTGGAGGCAGATGCTGGCGACTCGTCTTCCTCCTCGGCTTGGTGTTATGGCGGCACGGCCTAGCCTTCCTCTGCCCAGCAGCCCCCCCTCCCCTCGTTTAAATAGTGGAGGGAGGGGGATCTTCTCCTCCTGCGTGTCGACACGCATGTCCTCCCTCCCTCCACAGGCTCCACCAAGGAGCTTACAACTCCTTCTATTTCCCTCCCCCTCTACCTCGTCCGTCGGCTGGAGGGATAAGGGGGGAATAAAAAAATTTCAAAAGTCCGATTTATTTTTTTTCCCACGCGAAATTTTACAAGGAGAGGGAGAGGGAGGGAGAGAAAGAGAAAGAGAGAGAAAGAGAAAGAGAAAGAGAAAGAGAGGGAGAGGGAGGGGGAGAAAATGAGAGAGGAAGAGAAAGAGAGGGAGAGGGAGAGGGAGAGGGAGAGGGAGAGGGAGGGAGAGTGCATTCTCTCTCTCCCTCTCCCTTTTACTTTTATAATTTGTGTATATATATTGAGAGAGGGAGAGGAAATGAGAGAGAAAGAGAGGGAGAGGGAGAGGGAGAGGGAGGGGGAGGGAGGGGGAGGGAGGAAATGGAAGAGGAAGGGGGATGAAATGAGAGAACGAGAGAGAGGGAGAGAGAGGGAGAGAGAGAGAAAGAGAAAGAGAAAGAGAGGGAGAGGGAGGGGGGAGGAAACAAGAGAGGGAGAGAAAGAGAAAGAGAGGGAGAGGGAGAGGGATGGGGAGGAAATGAGAGAGAGAGAGGGAGGGAGAGTGCATTCTCTCTCTCCCTCTTCGTTTTGCTTTTATAATATGTGTATATATATTGAGGGAGGGAGAGGAAATGAGTGAGAAAGAGAGGGAGAGGGAGGAAATGGGGGAGGGAGGGAGAGGGGGAGGAAGGGAGAGTGAGAGGGAGGAAATGGAAGAGGAAGGGGGATGAAATGAGAGAACAAGAGAGAGGGAGAGTGTATTCTCTCTCTTCTTAATTTAATTTTTGTATAATTTGTATATAATGTGAGAGGGAGAGGGAGAGGGAGAAAGAGAGTGAAATTAAAGAGAGGGAGAGGGAGGAAATGGGAGAGGGAGGGGGAGGAAATGAGAGAGAAAGAGAGGAAGAGAGGAAGAGAGAGGGAATGAGAGAGAGAGAGGAAATGAGAGAGGGAGAGTGTATTCTCTCTCTTATTTATTTATTTTTTGTATAATTTGTATGTAATGAGAGAGGGAGAAGAAATGAGGGAGAGGGAGAGGGAGAAAGAGAGGGAAATTAAAGAGAGGGAGAGGGAGGGGGAGGAAGAGAGAGAAAGTGAGAGAGGGAGAGGGAGGGAGGGAGAAGAAATGAGAGAAGGAGAGGAAGAGAGCCAAAGGAAATGAGAGAGGGAGAGGAGAGAGAAAAAAAAGAGAGAATGAGAGGAGAGAGAAAAAGAGATAAGATGTTAAACATAATAGGAAAATAGAGCAAGAGAGGATATGACCCCTACACGACATCCACATCTGTGCAGGACATCAACCGCGACTGGCCCCTGCAGCGTGAGGCCTCCTCTGTGCCCTACTGCAAAACGCAGACGAGCTTGCTATACCATCACATCTCCTCGCCTTCGACGTCCACATCGATATTGTCTGCAACCTTCAACAAAGAGAGCCCGGCATGGATCAGAAGCTGGTGATGATTCAAACAGTCCTGACAGCACTGTCTTACTGATAAGATTGCCATCAAGACGAGTGTCGCATGCACACAATCACTTCCTTGCGGAAGTACTTTCATGAGTGGTTTCAAGTTATATCTAGCAGAACAAGCTCCTTACAAAGGTCAATCCAAATCAAAGGCTCTTCCACAAGGCCTTTCAATTGAGTCTCTCATCAGAGGAGAATACGAGACTATGGAGACATGTCCAAAGTGTGGTGCTCACAGGTATCGACAGGACTTGCAAGGGCAAACCATCCCTCAAAAAGTTCTCAGACACTTTCCGCTCATCCCCCGCATAAACCACATGTTTCGTACGTCTTGCATGGCGAGCTTGACAATGTGGCATACACAAAATAGATCTACGGATGGAGTTCAACAAAGATCAGCGGATTTGCATGCATGGAGCCACATTGACTCAACCTTCCCAGACTTTGCCTGAGAGCCAAGGAATCTTTGGCTCAGTCTTGCAATGGATGGCGTGAACCCATTCGGTCTCCACTCAACTTCTTACAGTGTGTGGCCTATAGTCCTTGTCAACTACAATATCCCTCCATGGATTTCTACGAAGAAAGGACATCTCATCCTTAGCTTGCTCGTCCTAGGCCACTACAAAGTAAAAAATTTGGACGTGTATCTTCGTCCATTAGTCAATGAGCTTAAGATTTTGTGGGAGGAGGGGGTCACCATGCAAGATATGAGCAGGCGTGATGGTCGACGGTCAGCCAATATTCGAGCCATTCTCATGTGGAAGATGCAAGACTTTTCGGGATTGGGAGAGTGCTCAGGTGAGCAGGCCCCCGTTCTCGCTGGTAATATCTATATTTTATCTCATTAAACCAAGTATTCACTAGGTCATGGTGTTAGAACAGGTCTGGTTACCTTAGGTTATCATGTATGTCTATTGTGCGGGCCACAATTAAACTCTCGAAGGTCACAAACCATGAAGAAGATGGTATATTAAGGACACGGTGCTTTCTTGCCGGAGGATCATGAACTCAGGGAAGGTTTCCTTGGACGACCTCCAACACGTATGAACGCCGCAAGCTGGTACGAGCTGAAAGTGATCCACACGGAATCACATCCAAATGGAATGTGATGGTTCTCAGTTTTCTACGAGTTGCCATATTGGACCCACTTATAGGTCAACCACTTATTGGATCCCATGCATATTTTCAAGAATGTGGGCAGCTTATTATGGGACCACATCACAGGAAATAGAGACACTATAGGGGCACGAATGGATTTGAAGGAGGTAGGTAAGATGGAGGCGCTTTGGCTGCAGTCAAGTGCTGATGGTCACGTGTAGCTTCCTTGCACTCCTTGGGTTTTGTCCACTAAAGAAGAGCGCATTGTGAAGCAAGTAATCAAGTCTATCCGCACTCCGACGGGTATGATGCATTCTCTCAGGTCCGCATTTTCTAAAGACGACTAATTATCACGGCTAAAATCCCATGACTCGCATAAGATATGTTAGGTTTATACTACGAATGGATTGTAATTAGCGTGGGCATTTTGCTATTTGGAATGTAGCCATTATTCATAATGCTTTCTCATTTATGGCAGTTTGTACTACCGATCGCGATCACAAGATGTCTTACTCCAGAAATACACGGGGCCATTTACAGGTTGTCGTCTTTGGTGCAATGGATCTCACATAAGGAGATTAAGATATCCTCTATTGAATCCGCGAGGCAAGGAGCAGTGGAGATGATCTGTCTCTTTGAGAAATACCTGCCCACCAGCATGCTCACGATACAAAATCCACCTTCTTGTGCATCTTGTGGATGAAGTGGAGATTGCTGGACCTGTCCATACGCGATGGATGTTCTTCTTGGAGCGCTTCATAAAAACCCTGAAAGGCTTTGGGCCACTCTCACTCATCAATTGTTTGATGTAGACCCATGGGTTGTTTATATAGCCCCAACATATTAGGGTTAGGGTTTTCCCTTCCCCTCAGGACCATTCACACTCAGCTACCCTTATCCTCTCTAGCATAAGGAGAGTTCACATGCTTACACTCTCTCAAAGGTGAGAAGGATCGAAGCTTGCTTGGAAGAGCTTAGGCGGGAGAGTAAGAGCATGAACAAGAGAGACACAAAATGGGAACTCCAACAGCCACAATGTGACTAGGCCTTCCTTTATTCAAACTCTCACTAAAAGAATAAAGAATAAAGTGACGGTGATGGGCACTCGCCACCTGCAGTGTGCAGTTGCGAGTACTATCATTGTAGTAAAACACAGGTGGCTAGGTAGAGGCACCTTTATCCCCAACAACCTCCCTCTTAAAGGCAAATCTGCACCATTGAGGAGTGAAGAGAAAAAAAAGAGAGAGTACAAAGTAGACATGTACAACAGGATGAGGAAAAATGTCATCTCATCCAACGGCCATCAATCTCCTGAGGAAGGCAAAGCGCTCAATAGTGAGGCTTTTCATGAGCAGATCTAGAAGATTTTTGTCAGTGGAGATCTTGACAAGGTCAACAGACTTTTCCTCCACGACCCCATGTATGAAGTGATACCTCACCTCAATGTGTTTCGTCTTCACATCAAAGGCTAGATTCTTGGCTAGGTGAATAGCACTCATAGAATTCGAATGCAGCATAGGTATAGCATCAATCCGAGGGTTATGAGCTAAATGGGAAAACCATATGGCCTCCTTGAAAGCCTCAGTGTCTGCAACATACTCCGCCTCAGTGGTAGATAGAGCCGTACAATTTTGAACTCTGGACATCCAAGGGACATCACCTCCAACATAGATGAATACATAGCCAGAAGTGGACTTCCTACTATTGGCATGTCCTGCATAATCGGAGTCTATGTACCCCACAACTCTTGTATCCTCTGGCTGCCATAGAAAATACACATATTAGCTATGCCCTTCAGGTATCTAATGATACCCATCATGGCATCCCAATGCTTTTTTCCAGGTGTAGCCATATAGCGTGCCACAACAACAATTGCAAAGGCAATATCTAGACGAGTGGCTATCATGGCATATATTATATTAAACTGCCCATGGTTGATGCATAAGGGATCTTGGCCATCTCCGCCCTATGCTCATCTGTCTACGGACAATGTCTATGGAAAAATCGGCATGTGAGACCTTCACATAAGAAGGTAATGGATAGCCAATAGGCTTTGCATCCTACATGCGAAAACACTCAAGGACTTTATGAATGTACTCTCTCTGTGAGATGTAAAGTAGTCCCTGATGCCCGTCACACTTAACGCCCATACTAAGAATATGAGAGGCTTGTCCCAAATCCTTCATCTCAAAGCTCTTCTTCAGCATAGATTTAAGAGCATCAAGCTCATCATGAGCTTTCCTTGCTATCAGCATATCATCCACATAAAGTACTAAAATAAGCAATGAGCCATCACGGGCTTTCTTTGTGTAAAGATACTGATTCATAGCACTCCTACTGTAGCCCTGTGACTGCATAAAGGCATCAAACTTATGATACCACTCGCTAGATGCCTGCTTCAAGCCATAAAGACTTTTCTTCAACTTGCACACTAGGTGCTCCCTACTAGGTTCTGCAAAGCCTTTAGGCGACTCCATGTATATCTCATCATGAAAATCCCTATGCAAGAATGCAGTCTTGACATCCATGTGATACACGTCCAAGTTAAGTTGCGTGACTGAGGCCAAAACCAAGCATAGGGTGTTTATCTTGACCACATGAGAAAAGATTTCATCAAAATCAACTCCGTGCTCCTATTTACAACCCTTGGCAACAAGTCTTCCCTTATAAGCCAACTTGGGGTTTCCACGGGTACTTTTCAACTTGTACACCCATTTGCACGTCAAAGTCTTATTGCCCTTAGGCAATGCAACCAAATCCCAAGTCATATTCTTGTGTAGGGAGTCCATCTCTTAGATTGCATAGTCGTCTTCCAACAGTGATTGTCACCCCTGTCCATAGCCTCATCATAGGTAAGAGGCTCTCATACATCTGTAACTAAGACATAATGTATCGAGGGCTCAAATCTATCATGTGAATGTCTATCTCTAGTACACTGTCTCACTGCAAGCTCTACTGCTTGTCCAACACCCTGGCCAGGTGTACCAACCACTACTACTGTAGGCTTTCCCACTAGCTATGCAGGAGCATATGGCTCCTCTTGGAATATAACCATGCGTATCTCTACCACCTTCTCAAGCTGCTTATGCATCTTGTCTTCATGGAAGACTACATCATGGTGGGCTGCGGATGACTTTCCACACCTTTCGACCCCATAGAATGTAACCCATCTCTCTTACATCTCCATAGCCAATGAAAATGCATTTGATGCTCTTAGGATCCAGCTTGCTATGCTTATCCTTGGGCACATGGCAGAATGCCTCACATGCAAAGACACGTATATGCACATCAGATAGAGGTTTTCCAATCCATACCTCCTCTACAACCTAGAAATCCAAACTACTAGAAGGTGATCTATTTATGATATGCACAATTGTATTGACTGTCTCAGCCCAAAAGCTCTGTGGTAGGCTTGCATGGCTAACCATATTGCGTAAATGCTCCTTGATGATTCTATTCATCTGCTCAGCCAAACCATTCTAGGGTGGGATATAGGGAGGCGGTCAACTGACGCTTAATACCCCTCTCCTCACATAGCTGCTCAAAGGCACATGACACATATTCTCCCCCATTGTCAGTCCTAAGGCATTTTAGCATATGCCCAGGCAGGTTCTCAACCAATATAAGCCATCTCTGAAACAGAGCCAAGACATCTAATTTAAGCTTTATGGATAATCCCAGACTTTATGCAAAAAATCATCAATAAATGTCACGAAATACTTTGCACCACCCATAGAGTGACAAGGCATGGGCCGATAGACATCCGAATGTACAAATGCCAAGGGCTCACTCATGTGTGTCCTACCAGACTTCTTATGCATATTCCTAGTCTATCTGCCATAAAGACAATGCTCACATGAATCAAAACATGCATAGTCAAGGAGCGGTAAGTACTGCAATCAAAAAAGCATTTTCATTCCCTTCAAGGACATATGGCCCAAACGGGCATGCCAAAGAGATACATGTGGGATGGAGCCCACTGACAAAACATGATCAATAGAGGATTTATCAACTATAAGAGGATAGAGGCTACCAGCCTTGGCATCTCTAGCAAGCACAAGTCTGCCACATGTGATCTTCCAAGTAGAACCCCAAAAAGATACATGAAACCCAGCATCATCAAGCTGCCTTGCAGACATAATACTATGTGTAAGTGCACGTACATGACATACATCTTGTAATAGAAAAGTACTACTAGTAGAGAACTGCAGCCATACATCCCCATCAATACCAACAATAGCAAGTGACCTTTCATCACCAAAGCAAAATGAGCCAGAGACAGTGTGGTAGGAGTGGAACCACTCACAGCAAGGTGTAACATGAAATGAAGAATCAAAATCCAAAAGCCAGCATTGCGCATACATAGCATGAACCTCAGTCAATGGCGTAGCATCACAATAACTAGCTGCAAGTATGTACTCCCCATAGGAGTCATCAATCTACATGACATTTATCTCCTATATTTTTACATTGGATTTCGCAGATACCATGCTACCATCAGAGGACTTTTCCTATACTTTTTCTTTCCCCTTATCTTTGTGCTTTTCATTGCGAAACTCATGACACTATGGGTGTATATGACCTGCCTTGCGGCAATGATGACATGTCACATTAGCATTTCTCACACGAGACTTGCTATGCGACTTACCATGTGACTTAGACCTAGACTTCTACGAGTCTCTGCCACGTCCATACCCATGGTCATTCTTACCATCTCTTCCTCTAATAGTCAAAGTATGTGATGCATGAGAGGCATCCAAGTTCTTACAGTTGATCTCTTTTTGCAGAAGAGCACTCTCTACATTAGGCAAGTTCAAAATAGTAGTAGGAGCACATAAAGCAGTGTAGAATACATCCCATGACTCACTCAGAGTCCCAAGCAGAAACAATGGATTAACTCTCCTTCATGCGCAGGTCCATAAGTTACTTTAGCCAATACATATGACTTCCTAGACTTTTCTTATCATATAGATTCATGATTTTATCCCAAATCTTCCAAGCACTCTGTGCTTCCTCAACCACATTGTAATGTACCTGTTTAGTGAGAGACAAGATGAGGGTGGGCTTCCATAACTCATCAAGCTCATTCCATTCGTCATCAGTCATAGTTTTAGGCTACTCGCCATGCATCAGTAAGACATCCAGAGCATATGAGCGGTCAAGTATCCAATGATAGCATCCAATGTCATGAAGGCAATCCAAAATAAATATCTATGACAAGCTAAATAAAGACCAAAATAAGCTCCAAAATATCCAAAGTCAAGCCCAAACAAAGTTCCAGTAGCATTCGATTCCAAACAATGTAACTAGCATGTGTAGGTAACATAAGCATCAAGCATGTACCAACGGGTCATACATAGACCATAGATATAACCTCTGTCACAAAGCATGCCAGTGTAGACCAATGTCAAGTAAATATCAACCAATACAGAGCTCAAACAAGGCTCAAAATACATTTCAGAAGCATTCAAATCATTTACTTGTCATGTGAAACACCTGGGAAGCACCTGTGAGCAGAGCATAAAGTGACTAAATAAGCTTCAGCCCTAGAGTGCACAATAGTGATTTATTGTGTAAAACTGAGTATTTCAAGCCAGTAAAGTAGTTCCAAATGATGTCCAATCAAAGAGCATACATTCTCCAAACATTCGGGGACCACTCAGAACCAACCAGACATAATCGGGCATCAAATGACCATGTAGCATAAGTATAAAGTGTAATGACACGAGGTTGACCTATTTTGGGCTACCTGTGAACTGGGTAAAATATTCAATGGCTGAGAAAATTCAGCCCCAAATGCATCTCACATCATAGGCATATATTTCCCCAGCATTTGGGGAGCATTCAGGACCACAACTGGGCATCAAATGTCAATGCCAAAGTGATCCAGACATAACATTCTAATGTAGCACGGTTGTGGGCTACCTATAAATTGTGTATAATAGTCCCAAACCTAAAGTAAATCACATTATTGCTTAATGCCAAGGCTCCGGATAAAATGCCAAGCATAAACCAAGTGTATAGTGCCCAAATGAGACTGCGAATGAGTGCCAAGGGAGGGCTAAAGTAAAAAATGATTTTTTTTTGCAGTCCCTTCCTAGTGTACCCTGCAAACTAAAATAAACACTCAAAATATTTCTTTAACACCTCTGAAGAATGCCCTGAGGGTGCCCAAATGGGCAGGGTAGGTGCTCCGAAAGTCGGGGAGTGACAGGAGCTCGAGAGAGTCGGCTATGGATGCCGGGAAGGAGACCCAATGAGTGTAGGTAATCAATAGGAAGTTGAATGAGTTAGAGATCAAGCTCAAATGCTCAAGAAACCATGCTCTGATAGCAGTTGAAAGGTGAGAACGATCAAAGCTTGCTTGGAAGAGCTATGGCGGGAGAGCAAGAGCAAGAAAGAGAGAGACACAAAATGGGAATTCCAACAGCCACAATGCATGACCGGGCCTTCCTTTATTCAAATTGTCACTAAAAGAATAAATAATAAAGTGATGGTGAGGGGCGCTTGCCACTTGTAGTGTGTGTAGTGGCAGGTACTGTTAGTGTAGTAATACTGATGCCAGGAGGCATATTCCACGGTGGATTCCGTGAGGTTTTACGGTGGATTCGGTAAACTTTGATGATCGGGGCTCATACACAAAGTGGATTATTTGTGCGCGAAGTTGATGGGGACGCCTGTCCTTTTCAGGCGTTTCATTAATTTAGTGTGTACATGGGTGATTCCATAGCGGGTGATTCCGCAAAATACATATTAAATTAATAAACGTTTATGAGTTTAGAGTGCGCACTCGTAATAAATTAAGGTTAGGATTTATTTCTAACCAGTTGATTTATTTATGTAGCTGAAAACTGCTAGGTATTCACTTTTGTCGGTTTAATTGTATTATTTTACTAACAATTGTGAATGCTTCAGTTGATGTGTAGAGATAGCAGCAGTGGCGGAGGAAAGCATTGGAGTCTAGCGAGTATTCCACCTTTGGATTATATTTTGATAGGCGCCATGCCTATATTTTGTTATGTCTATCGAGACATTGATTATTGATTATTATTTTGTATGCGCCTATGCGCACGGATATGTTATTTCTATTTGGACATTATGTTGGGTGTGCCAGACTCTATGGGCACCGTCCATTAGCTTTATTTCCTATTTTTGTAGAAAGCAAACTCAAAAGCTAAAAGCTTGTCATATTTTTGTAAATTGGGCTATTATTGAGCATGAAGATGGAAATATACATAAAATACATGCTTTGTGAAGCACTCACACAAGGCATGGGGGGAGATTGAACCCAATTGGTCTCTTGCTTCTTGTCGTTCATACATTTACATTGTTTTTTGTGCAAAAAGGTAGAGTTCATTGTTCTTGGGGACCTTCCGGGATTCACTACGTGAGCATACTGTGTCTGATCTGCGTACCAAATACACGGGTGGCTAGGTAGAGGTGCCTTTACCTTCAACACTCTCAACACAAGCTGCAACAAAGCATAAGTTCACCCAATTAGGAATTAGATTTAGTGCATAGCAAAAGTCATTGGCCACTCTCAAGCAAAGGAAAGAAAGAGTAATGTTAATGCCTCAAAAGCATTTAAAGATGCAATCCTACAAGCACTCAAACTGGCCCCTTGAGACACCATACTACAATAGCTACTTAAAGTTGTTGAAGCCTTCCTGGAAGGCCTCCTCCACTATCACTTGTATGCTCCCAAGCTTTAGATGAGGGTCTCCTCATATCTTGTTGGGGATGCACCAAGCGGTGTGTTTCGTAAGGCTTTGAGAGTCAAGAGATATAAAGAGAGATCTGTTAGGATTGATGATGGTAAAGGAAAAATTATTAGAGATGAAATGGACATTGCAAGATCATTCACCAAATATATTCATGCTATTGTTGGTCTAAGGCATGAGCAGCCTGACAATGATCAAGGAAAACTAAGGAAGTTTTTAAAGGAAAGTTATAATTTAATCAGGATCAGTGAAACTACTCTTATGAGTATTCCGTTTTGAGTGGAGGAGTTGAAGTTCATGGTAAATAAATTGGCTAAAGCAAAGTTGCTCGAGATTTTTGGAATACAAGCTAATTTTTTTCAAGTTCTGTGGAATGAATATGCAAATGGCATGTGCTATCTTTTCAAACATATTAGAAGGGTTGATGAGTTCCTCTACATCTCAATTAGGGACTTGTAAAACTCATCATGCGTCACTAGACACGGTCAAGTTGGGTAGCTCAAGATCCTTGACTATGCTCAATGTGGCTTATAAGATTTATGCCAAAGCTCTTGCTAAGAGGATCAAGTTCAATGTTTGTAGAGTGTTACATGCTCGGTAGCATGGTTTTGCATAGGGTCGCAAGAGTCGTGATGCTATCCATCAATTTTGCACTATTATCCAAGTCGGAGTTCTCGTCTTCATTAATATAGACTTCAACAAAGCATATGATATGATCAATTGATAGTTCGTTGTAGAGGTAATGGAACCTATTGAATTTGGTCTGGGACTCATAAAGATGGTGAGAGGTATATTTGCAAATGCTTCTATTGTTCCATAACTGAATGGGGTTTGCTCAAATCTCTTTGGGATAAGGAAATCTATTAGGAAAGGGTGCCCCTTGGCCCGATTTAAGGAATTTGAACTTGAAGATTAGACAAGGGCTTATCAAAGGTCTCCCTATCCCTAGGAGGAACCATTTTGTCACTCAATTCTTTGAAGATGACAATTCCAATTTAGTGAAAATAGAAGAGCAATTTGTGAAGGATTTGCTAAATGTGTACGATAATTTTTGTGAACTATCTAAGTATGTTATCAATGCTACCAAAATAGAATTAGTGCCATTGAGCCTTGATGAGCCTCCCAAGTGGGTGCTTGATCTTGGCTTCAAGAAAATCAAGTAGGGACAACCATTTAGGTTATATTTTGGAAGCCCTTTTGGAGTTGGTATCTCTATGAAGCAAAGTGTAGAGTGGATGATCTTAGAGGCTAAGAGCAATGTTGATGTTGATAGAAGGAAACCCTTGTCCTTTCTTGGTAAAATAGCACTTATAAAGGTCATGTTGGCTTCTTCTACCAACTTCCTTACAATGGTACTAGACTTTAGTCAATGCATATGACGTCATGTTGAGAGGTTTTTTGCTAGCTTTCTCTAGAATAAGAAAGGGGGACAAAAAAGATGGAGGTCTATTCCTTGGAATCAACTTACTAGCTTGAATATGAAGGTGGACTAAGGGTCCCTAAACTTAGTGTTAAAGCTATTTCAGTGTTTTTTTGTAAACTTAAAAGGCTTGATGCTTCTCAACCCTAGACATTCATTCTTAAGATGTGGCTAGAGGAGTTGGTAGAAACAATCTTGGCCTCTGTAGCTAGGTTTGGTATAATACTCTCCTCACTAGGAGAAATATCTGCATTTCCTATTCTCAAGTAGTGAAAATTTGTCTCAAGCATGGCAATCAATATCAGAAGTGGGAATTCTTGAGGAGATGTAGACTAAAGTTGATTGCATGCTTTCTTTGTTGTCATATCTAGATTCTCTATGCAACAACTAGCTTAGCCTTCTGATGTACATAATAAAATCTATAGCACAACATGGTCGTGTGGGCAGTATTTTTGAGTTGAGTTAAACAACAAAATGCACTCCATAATGGATTGTGGTATTATGGCAAAGTTCAAGTAAGAGAGTCAACAATGGGACATGGATCAGAAGCTATGGTACATGGGATCGAGTGTTTTGGCAACTTGTAATGTATTATCTTAGTGGAGTACTATAGCTTCTTCATGATCATATTCGATGTATAGTAGTTTAAAGTGGTATTCGAATGAGCTAGGGCAACTGTTCAACAAGGTCCATATGGATTTCTAAAGGTAGATTTCGAGGAAAGATGGAAGGATCTACGCGACACATTTGTCTTATCAAGTCATTGTAAATGGGTGCATGACTTTTTTGTTAAAATTTCCATGAAAAAAAAGTCACAAATACTCATTCACCCTTTGCAATACACTTATATGTAATATTAAACAGGTAATCTTCTATCAAAATCCCTGACAATTTTATTGGTGGTATGTTGTGCCATCAACACCTTAAAGCACTCGAGTGTATAATTAAACCAATGTCCCCAACATGGATGAGGGGAGTATGTAGATAGAGGGGTTGATGTTATAAGGGGTGGAGGGTGAGGAGGGCTTGGAGCGTGCATAGCAGACAAGCATTGGTTGGTAAACTAGGCGAAGAGACAAGGGACCAATATATTTTTGAGAATGAAGTGGACTTCTCTTTTTGGTGGAGACCTATATATAGACCTTCGAGTCTAAGCTCAAATATGCCAAGATCTTGACATGGAGCCATAGGGCTGGCGAGATTTGTATCCACTTGCTCAATTTTGTGATCATTTACTTTTAAGGATACTTTAGTATATGCATTTTAATTAACTTCCTTTTTGTAAAGTTATGTTATCGTGCTTTACTTAAATCCTTATATTGATTACCATAACATCATTTTTTGACTATGCTTGTTATCTTTCACGATACACAAAGAGCAAGATGAGTCAAGGGATGACAAATGAGGAGTTGTAGTGAGATCTTTATGCATATGTCTCTAGATCAGATGGCTTGCTTCCAAGATATAGTAGACTAGGAGTTGTCTCAGTCATCATATGGCCATTCTACATGGTCTACCTCAATACGCTTTGATGCTTCAATCTCCAGTATATGTAAAGTTAACACTGTAGACTGTTGAGAAATATGCAATCACATTCATATGTGTCTTTTTGTGTGGAATAACTAGGCAAGGAATATGCATCTCAATCTAAGAAGAGTTGCCTTGATCGCATAGGCAAAATGAGAAAAGTGGTACCATCCTCCAACTATAAAAGAGTGTCTTGACAATCATTTGAATGAAAATGATATTGTACTTTGTACTTTTAGTCTTGTCTCTCTCTACTCAAGATTGTGTTTATGAGTCCAAGATAATCTATCTTGGAATCTAGTTCACTTGAGTAATAGTCAGTATGTCTAGTCTCAATCATCATGTTTCTTGTTTGTCATTGACTTTTGTCCTCCATAGCTAAACCTTGCTCAAGGATCTCTTTCTTGTAACATGGTATCATAGCCCTAGTAAGCTCAATTTATCTTTACATACTACTATTCCAAAACTCGATAACCTCAGTCCACCTCTGTTTTAGTAGAAGTCTTCATCTCCTCACTCTATATTCACTCCACCTCTTTTGACTACCAAAGCCAGCAATACCTACCTAACTTGGAGTTCTTGGAGCTCCTAGATCTCTCCATCCAGGCAAGATCTTAACTACCTTTCTTCTAGGGAGTTCTTCTTGGACTCAACGCACAACTTCTTGTTACATCACTTCATGATGTTGACTACTTAATAACCAAACATTACAAATTTTCTAGTTTGCTGTCCAAAATGCTCCATCTATCTCGCATACAACATGCACTATCTACATGCATTGTGATCAATCCAAGTACCTTAGGGATTTTGAAGGTAATGCTATGGGCTCTCTCCTAAATATTTTGACCTCAAATACTTCACTATGGGAGCTACTAGAAGTAAAACACTAGTCATGCCTAGGAAACCCTAAAGGGAAGTCATAGCCACTTTCACCAAAGCTCATGTTTCACATCATTTTCTCACTCCTCTCAATTCAACCAGTCCATTGCCACTCTTATCCACTACACTACTAAAGTTCCAACAAGATTGCCACATCAAATGAACAAGAAAGGGAAGTTTCAACCATGAAAGTTTAAGCTCAACCAACATAGTATCTTTTGATATTGATTAGTGCTTCCTCGCACTTGTGTCTCTTGTCACATCCAAGAATGCCCTCTTAGAACTGAGCAGAAGCACATTGCTACAGGTTTAATACAGAAAATTCTGTAATAGCAAATATGTGGTTATTTTATGCAGTCTTGCACCCTGTTTGAGAGCAATAGGGGATTGTTTTGGCTATAAGGGATCAGTAGTGCCCAACTAAAGTGTCAAACCAATAGGGGGGTTGCCGCAGACTGCAAACACTCTTTGGGGCTTGCTCTTCAATGCTGGTACTCACTCTTTACCTCTCTAACTAGTTGAAAATGACTACAACACCCTGTAGGAATTCAAGAGAGCTGAAATATGGTCCCCCATCTATTGTATGTCTACAACCACTTCTCCCATGGCACCATACATTTCTTTATCATACATACACATGGTCTACACCATAACTTCATTGCTGAGCATGAAAATGATCATTCCCATGACCATGCCACTCACATATGACAATCATACATGCATTGTTTGTTGCATTCACTATCGTAATTGCATACATGACTACATGTGGCATTGATTCTCAATCATACATCATTGCAAGTACATCAGTGGTACATCAATATGCCATATACACTAGTGGCATAATCCCAAGTACATCAATATGTCATAGACATCAATGGCATCATCATGACATGCCAATTCTCATTGTCCCCAAAATATCCCTACACCTGCAAACAAGTTCGACATCTCTGGATCATGGGGAGATGGGCAAAGTGCCCCCCAGGCCAGCGGTTGTGCACCCTTCAGGGTCTTTGATGGCAAGGGGGGGTCATGGTGCAGAGATCGGATGGCGTAAGCGTGCGTAGTGAGTGTTGGAAGGTCCGCAAGAACAAAAGAACTCTACTTTTTGCAGAAAACTCAAGGTAGAAAGCATGCACGACATGAACAAGAGACCAATTGGGTGCAATCTCCCCCCATGCCTTGTGTGAGCACTCCACAAAGCATGTATTTTATATATTAATCCTCTTCAAGCGCAAATAATAGCCCAAATTACAAAATAGCACACTTTTGACTTTTGAGTTTGCTTTAGTGCTAAATAGAAATAAAGCTAACACGTGGGCGCCCAAGAAGTCAGGCTTACCCAATACAATGTCCAAATACAATTATCATAATTGTGCGCCCATGCGCATACAAAATAATAAATAAATATCCAACGCCTTAACAAATAGGCGCGACAAAATATAGGCGCCATACCTAAGGTATGCGCCCATCAAAATATAAGTGATAACTCGAATTCACGCTATCCTCCAATGCTTTCCTCTGCCACTGCTGTTATCTCTACACATCAACTGAAGCATTCACAATCATTAGTAAAATAATATAATTAAACTGACAAAAGTGAATACCTAGCAGTCTTCAGCTACATAAATAAATCAATTGGTTAGAAATCAATCCTAATCTTAATTTATCACGAGTGCGCACTCTAAACTCATAAACGTTTATTAATTTAATATGTATTTTGCGGAATCACCCACTATGGAATCACCCATGTACACACTAAATTAACAAAATGCTTGAAAAGGATAGGCATACCCATCGACTTCTCGCACAAAGAATCCACTTTGTGTATGAGCGCCAGTAAACAAAGTTTACGGAATCCACCGTAAAACCTCACGGAATCCACCGTGAAATATGCCCGGGGTGGGATAGCAATTGTCCTGAATTGCTATTAGCTCAATGTGGAGCTAACAAAGTGGGGAAAGCATTTAGGTCTCTAGTGTGCATCCATTGGGCCTCTTCAAGAGGATGGTTTTTAAATTTGACCAAATATCTAGAATATCTACGGCCCGTTCTAATGGTCATAAAGTCACTATCTATGATAGCTTCAGGCTCAAGGATTTCAATCTCTTCATCTAACAAAGGTGGGTTTTCATAAACAAGGTGTATAGGTAATTGGCCTCTAAAGGGTTGTAATAAACTAATATGAAAGGTGTTGTGAATTTTCCAATGTAGTGGTAGTTCTAACTTAAATGCATTGTCATTGATTTTGTGAATGATCTTAAATGGTCCATAAAATCTAGGTGCTAATTTCACAACTAGGTGTTTATCTACACTTTGTAATCTACATTTTTCTATTCTTAACCAAACATAGTCATCAACTTTGAAATTCATGGCCTGTCTTTTCTTATCGGCTTGCTTTGTATATGATTGCTGGGCTTTGGCAATCATATCTTTAACCTCATAAAAAATAGTAGCGTACATGTTAGCAATATCATCAGCACTCTGAATTCTATTTGATAAAGATGCAATAGGTGTAGACAATCTATAACCATAAATCACTTCAAACGGTGCTTTCTTTGTAGCTGTGTGTGGTGTATTGTTATATGCAAAGTGAAGTAAATGTAGATGTGTATCCCATGTCTATGGTTTTGAAATAGTGTAAGCACGTAAAAGATCTAAAATAGTACTGCTAGTAGCTTGTGTTTGACCATTAGTTTAAGGATGAAATGCAGATGAGAAATCAATCTTTGTTCCTAGATTAGCAAACAAAGTAATCCAAAAATTATTATAGAATCTGGAATCACGATCAGAAATAATAAATTTTGGTAATCCATGATTAGTGAAAACAGTTTTCAAAAACAATTGTGCTGCTTGAGATGCTGTTAAAGTTTTCTTGCATGGAATGAAATATGCTTGTTTACTAAACCTGTCTACAATAGTCAAAATCATATCATGGTTAGCTTTAGTATTAGGTAAACCAGTAATAAAACCCATAGAAATCTGTTCCCATGGTCGTGATGGAATAGATAAAGACATTAGTAAACCATACTGTTTACCATGATGTCTCTTAACTCTTTGACAAACTAAACATTCAGAAACAAAGTTAGATACATCAGTGTCCATATGTGGCCAATAAAAATATTCAGTCAATGTATATAAAGTAGATATAATACCTCTACGACCTTGATATAGAGGACAATGAATCTCATTTAAAACAAAAGATCTAAATGGAACTGTAATACATAATCTCTTTTCATAAAGTATGAATCCATCATTGTAAGACAGTGAATCAATATGAATCCAGTTATTTCAAACTAATTTATTCCAATCAGCTTGAAAAGTAATATCCTGATGATAAGTATCTTTCATAGGGGTTAGATAATCAAATGATATGACAGAGATATTATGAATGGTCGGTCTTCTACTTAAAGCATCAGCTACTACATTTTCTTTACCTAGTTGATATTGGATAAGGGGATGAAAACTTTGAATGAAAGCTGCCCATTTAATATGTTTGTAAGATATTTGGGGTTGACTAAGGAGATGTCTAATGCTTTGTTGGTCAGTCTTAATCATAAACTCAGAACCCATTAAGTAATGTTTCCATTGTCTTAAAGCTTGTACTACAGCTAATAATTCCTTATCATATGTAGAATATTTATGTTCGGATGGTTTTAGTTTTGCAACTAGAGTAGGCTATGTGATGATTATCTTTCAACAACTTGAAAACCAAAGACAGATGTTCATAATGCTCTTTCTTATTTTTACTGAATACCAAGATATCATCAAAGAATACTATAATACAATGCTGATATTTCAAAAATATGCGATTCATCATTCTACTAAATGTAGCAGGTGCATTAGTCAATCCAAAAGGCATCACTAAAAATTCATAATGTCCAAATTGTGTTCTAAATGCAGTTTTGAATATATCAGATTTATCTAATCTCACTTGATGATAACCAGATTTAAGATCTATTTTACTGAATATGGCAGAACCTTGTAGTTTATCCATAAGATCATCTACACTAGGAATTGGATATCTATTCTTAACTATAATCTTATTTAGGGCACGATAATCTATGCACATGCAATAAGTATTATTTTTCATCTTTACCAATAAAACATGTACGCCAAATGGAGAACTACTAGGTCTAATTAGTCCTCGATTTAATCATTCCTCTACTTGATTTTAAATTTCTTTTTGTTCAATCTTGTTATGCTTATATGGTGCTTTACATGGTGGTTGTGTACCAAGAATTATATCTATTTTGTGATCTTCAGGACGTGAAGGAGGTAGTCCAAGTGGTAAATCTTCAACAAAACAATCTTTAAATTGTGCAAGGAATTCTTTATGCCTAGGGTGCATATGTTTTTCTTTAGCTTGAAGTTCATTGACCCAAATTAAATCAGATTTACTACTTTTACGTAATGCACGTTTAGCTTGAGTATGAGTAAGCAGTGGAAAATTATTGAATGCGTGCAGACCATGCAATGTAATGTGTTTTCCTTGAAAAGGAATTTTAATTGAATGCGTAGAATAATCTATGTCAGGATTATGCTGATGACGCCAAGGCATACCTAGGATAATATCACTGGACTATAAAGGTATAACTAGGAAATTCCTTCGTTCAATGTATTCACCAATTTGAATTTCTAAATCATGCATCTCTTGTATTCCATTATATCATGTGCCTAAGAATGTTGCTTTAATGTGATAATGCGTAGGAACAGTTTGTCATTTCAATTCTTTCACTAACTTTGCATAAATAAAATCACGTATACTACCATCATCATGCAAAATAATCTTTTCTTTTTCATGCACTAAACATTTCATTGTCAACAAAGAATGTGGAGTTGGCATACCTGGTAAAGTATCCGAAGGAGTAGCAATGTCGTCCTCATCTTCCGTAAAGTCAAGCATTTCCTCATGTTCTTTATCTTCCATTGCTCCAAGATAACTGATATGGACAGGTGGCTTCTTCGATTGGCAATTGGCTGCTTGATGTCCAGGTTGATGATATTTGTAACAGACTATAGGTTTGGCTTTAGATACATTGTTGGCAATGGCAGGAAGTCTAGGAATATTAGGATTGGGCTGTGAGGATGGCTTAGGGTTTTGATTGGTATTTGATGGCAAAGCAGGTAGTTTTGTCCAAAACTTACGGAAAGATGATGAAAGAAAACGACTTTGATTGAATCTTCTAAAATTTAAATTGGATTGCTTAGAACCATAGTTACCATTTGCTTGAAATTGTTGTGGATGCTTGTCTCTTCCTTAAATCTTATCTTCAGTGTCATGAGCCAAAGAAATTGCATCTTCAAGGGTTGCAGGCTTGAACATATTGACTTCAGCATAGTAATGTCCAAGTAATCCAGACATAAACTTGCGCTTGTGAGTCGCTTCAAGTACATCTTCAAGCATTTTGAGTTGCCGTAGGGCATTCCAAAAACGTTTGGTGTACTGGGAAATAGGCTCACGATCTCTTTGCTGTAGAAGATCCCATTGCTTTATGGCTTTTTTATGGAATTGTGGAGGAAGAAAACTCTACATAAACTTCTTTTTGAAACTCTCCCAAGTAGTGGGACAATCAATGCTCTTATGAACCACGGTCCACCAAAGAGATGCTCGATTAACTAAGTGATTAGTGACACATTTAATTTTATCTTTTTCAACGTATCTCTCTTCATGAAAGTAATCATCAAACTGACTGATGAATGCAAGGACAGTCTTTCCATCTCGAGTTCCATTGAAAGTACAGAATTTGAAATTTCTTTTACTTATCTTTGTTTCCTTGCGGATGGATTGAGCTTCGAGAGTCACATCGATGGTACGTCAGATAAGATCTTCGGGTTGTGGTCCATCTTTGTCGGTAGTTGATCGTTGCAAATTGGCCAATTGAACTTTCAAAGCTTGTCGGGCTCTTCATCCTTCATCAAGCTGCATCATAATAAAATCCAATTTTTGTTCCATCGTAGATTCAGGAAGATCGCCTTCAGCCATTAAATCGTCTATGTTTTGTTCTGTCATCCTGTAAAAATCCAAAAGACCTCACACTCTCAAAATCCAATTAGCGGGACGGGTATACAAGGCTTATAGATTTTTGTTTGGCTTTCACGGTCTTCGTCTTTTGCAATTGCGGAATTTGTAGTCTTCGTAAAATCTGTGTATGACCTTCTTTGTTTGTGCTGAAATTGGTTCAGCAAGTCTGCATATGTAAACAGAGTCTTCCAGGGAACAACTTTATAGTTCTGTGCTTCTGCGCAGGAACAGTCCTTATGGAAGTTTTTGGAATAAGTCAGTTTTGATCTCTGCTGACTTGCAGAACTTGCAGAGTGATAGAACTTGAGGACCTTGGAGGTTGCTTAGTTTATTTAGCTTTTATAAAGCTTAAGTAACTTAATCTTAGTAACTAATTGAAACTGACGACGAATTTTAGGGGGGGGCATTTTCGTCATCGAAAATCAGGGCAAAGATCTACTGTTGTCGCCGATTTGACAATTTAAAGTTACTAAGCTTTTTAAAAGCTTAGTTCTAAGCTTTAGATTAAGCTTATGAAGTTTTAGATATGAAGCTTATATGTTATTGACTGTGGATAAACGACTTGATGAAGGAGATGTAGGAGTGGTCCTCCGCTTCCTCAGGCCGGGTCCTTCGCAATCAGAGGCTGTAGACAGAGGTTCTTGACTGCCAGGAATCCACCCATATCGACCGTTCGCGATGAGGCTGACTGTAGAGCTCGATCATTCCAGGAGCTCTGCCTTCGCGCAACATGGGTAGCGATTGGAAGCTCTCGATCTCAGCTTCACTCTGATACCACTGGTGCACAGATCGGAAGCCGTAAGCACGCATAGTGAGTGTCAGAAGGTCCTCAAGAACAAAAGAACTCTACTTTTTGCACAAAACTCAAGGTAGAAAGCATGCATGACATGAACAAGAGACCAATTGGGTGCAATCCCCCCCCATGCCTTGTGTGAGTACTCCACAAAGCATGTATTTTATGTATTAATCCTCTTCAAGCTCAAATAATAGCCCAAATTACAAAATAGCACGCTTTTGACTTTTGAGTTTGCTTTAGTGCCAAATAGAAATAAAGCTAATAGGTGGGCGCCCAAGAAGTCAGGCATACCCAATACAATGTCCAAATACAATTATCATAATCCTGCGTCCATGTGCATACAAAATAATAAATAAATATCCAACACCTTAATAAATAGGCATGAAAAAATATAGGCGCCATGCCTAAGGAATGCACCCATCAAAAACTCGAATACATGCTATCCTCCAATGCTTTTCTCTGCCACTGTTGTTATCTCTACACATCAACAGAAGCATTCACAATCATTAGTAAAATAATACAATTAAACCAACAAAAGTGAATACCTAGCAGTCTTCAGCTACATAAATAAATCAATTGGTTAGAAATCAATCCTAACCTTAATTTATCACGAGTGCGCACTCTAAACTCATAAACGTTTATTAATTTAATATGTATTTTACAGAATCACCCGCTATGGAATCACCCATGTACACACTAAATTAACGAAACGCCTGAAAAGGATAGGCGTCTCCATCGACTTCTCGCACAAAGAATCCACTTTGTGTATGAGCCCCAGTAAACAAAGTTTACGGAATCCACCGTAAAACCTCACGGAATCCACCGTGAAATATGCCTCCTGGCATCAGTTCACCCCTCTTTTGTCTTGCCACCTCACTTGGCATTGGGCTTCTTCCTTACCTACAGTATACATGGCGGACATTTATGAATTAAAGAGTCAGCATGCTATGCATGGGAGCTTGGAAGTAATTCTTTTCATGAAGTGCATGAAATTGAGTTTGGAATAGGGAGAGAGCTTACCAAGCAGTGACTCACTACTGTCTCACCTCATTTACAATGGATTTCAAAGATTAGTTTATACTCAAACAATCATCACAAGTCAAAAGATTAGGGTGACGCAATCAGTAAACAGTAGTGAGAATTTTCAGCATAGAATGGACCATTTTTCAATGCAAGGAAGCCTAAGAGAGGACTGAAATTAAATTGGAACCATATAAGCATTGAAGCTTTCAATAAAATTCATGATTGACTACTTGAATCTCTCCCAACATTAGGCTTTTTTGGCTCAGTAATAGGATGGAATTAAAAGAGAGTTCAAGAGTCAATTACCTCTTTGATAATAACACTATATTAGGGAATTTGAGAATTCTCTTATAGTTTGGGAATTCCCAATATAGTTAATATTTGGCCACATGGTCAAATATGGTTCTCTTACTTGAAAGTTGAGTCTACCCTAATTACTATATATGTTATCTTTCCAAGTCCCACATTGAATCATGGGTTAAGATTTAGCCACATGGCCAAATCTTTACCCCTTATTTGAAAGTGGGACTTGGGAGATTCCCAAATTCTCTAATATGGTGTTGAATGAAGAAGGGCTAAGAATTAGGGGCCAATGTCCCAAGGTTTATTTCCAATGCTCTAATTAGCTTCATGATGGCAAGCTTTAGCCAAGAATTGAGTCTTCAAGCTTGATTATTCAATGGAAGAAGGAGGGGTTGAACTTCAGAAGCTCCATGCATGCTTGAATGTCGTAAAAGAAGAATATCCCAAAAGTTAAACCCATAATGCCTTCCCATGCTCCAAACCTCTTCCAAATTGGTAGGCAAGCTCCATTGATGGTAAAGACTCCAATCTTTAAGCCCTGAGACCCAATCTTGAAGGGAACTTGAAGAATTTCAAGGTTCTTGGTCTATGGCTATGGCTGCTCCAAATGTCAGGCCTCCATTCTTGCTTCCATCTTCAAATACGGGCTCCTTGATGCTTGCTTCTTCAAAGATCATTGTAGACACAAGCTCATGGGCCCAAAAGAGGCAAAAGCCCTCAAGATTCAGTGAGCTTTGAGCAGAATTTCGTGACTGTCTATGGCCTGCACCTGTTAGAGATTTAGGAATCAAGAGAGCTCAAGAAGGTGAGAAGGAGACTTTATCCCTATCAAGAACAACTGCTAGAAGTTGCATAAGCAAGCCAAGATGGAGAAGAAGCTGCAGATGACCCTGGTTTGCTCAAGTTGCAACCCCTAAATTTGGGTGAATATTTATGGGTTGCTGCCTGGGGAGAAAGGAAGAGTCCAACCATTCACTAGACAGCTTGAAATGAGGGTTAGGATCCTTGTGAAGCTCTGGAAGAGTGGTAAAGATCATTGGGGTTGGGGTAGATAGGATCTATGGTGTTTCTCCTCCATGAAAGCTTAGTAAGACCTTGAGAATGAGGAGAGAGAAGACTCCATGTGAAAAGTAACCAAGGTTAAACTCTTTCTAACTCCTATGACCACTTTTTTTAGAGATTTACCTTCAAATTTGGCCCATAATGATCCACGAGCTGCGAAATCCAGTCTTCTAGTCTCCAAACTTGGTCAAGGACTCCATTAATTCTCCTAAGTATTGTCCTCCTAGTCCTTGACCTCTAGGTCCTTGAGTGCTCCTCCATTTTAGTGCTTGTCCCTGTGTACCTGAAGCTTCTTGGATTTTTAAACTGAAAATGATGGTAACAAAGCATGTAAGGTAACTAAATGGATCAGAACTAGAGCTTTGATACCACTTATTATGAAGAGGTCAGAAGAAAGAGAGAGTGTGTGTGTGTAGAAGAGAGAGAAAGACTGTAGGAAGAGAGAGAAAGAGAGTGATGAGGAGAGAGGAAGACTAGAAAATGAGAGAGAAAGATTGAAAGAGAGATGAAGAAGCCATGAAAGCTTGGAGAGAGAGGTGAAGATAAAAGGAGACTTGTATTATTATTTGATGCCCAAAAATCAAGTCCCTAACACCTTATATACCAGCCAATGTAGCAAGTATTTCCCCATTATTAAATCCCCCTCTCTTACAGAGGACCGATGTGGAATGGCGAGTGGGGGAAAACAAGGCCTATGAAATTCTCGCCATACACTTGTATTGAGGATGGTAGCTAGGAGGTGAGAGGGGAACGAGGGCAAGGAAGTCCACTTGGGCTTATTAGGGGGTTTACGGGGGGGCGGGGGAGTTTAGTGGTGGAGGTTTACGAGAGGTGCATGGGGGGGATTTATGGGGGCTATGTATAGGGGCTCTATGGGGGTTGTGGAAGGGGGCTTTACAAGGTGGTAAAGGGAATGGAAAAAATGGGGCTTAATGGGGAGGGCAGGATGATGGGCAGCTAGGGGGCTAATGGGATGCACGGGTGGGTATGGGGGGATTAGGGTAGTTTGGGTAGGGTATGGGGTAAAGCGATTGATGGGGTGGGCATGGGATTCTAAGTGTGCAGGATAGGTGGTTAGGCTAGGGTCGGTGGGGATAAATGGGTGGACCAGAGAGAAGGAGGGTTGGGTGGTAGGTGGTTAGGCAGCATGAAGAAAGTTGTGGGCAATAGGTGAAAGTCAACTGATGAGTTGGTAGCATGTGAACGGTGAGAGGCCAGGCGGTGAGGTAGCGATAGCATGCAAATGGTGGGAGGCAGGTAAATGGTGGGAGATGTGAGGATCAAGCGTGGCAACAAGGGTGCATAGATACTACAGTGGCCAATAGAGAAGTCATGGCAGAGGTGGAAGGGGGGGGGGAGTATAGGGTAGTGAGACAATGAGAGGGAAGAGAATGAGGAGAGCGGAGAGAGGGGGAAAAAGCAGTGGGTGGGAGGGGAAGGGAGGGAGATGGGGAGAGACAATGGCAGGGGGGAAGAAGGAAGGGAGATTCATTGGGGGGAGAGAGAGAGAGAAGAAATAAGTTTTGAAATTAACTATTTTCTAAATTTATTTTCTTTTTGTTTTTTTCTTGTTGTTTTTTTTTTAACAATAAAACAAAACATAATGGCCATTCCCAAGGAGTCCTAGGGTTTACCGTATGGTACCACGTGAGTGTAAGGGAGGGGGGTTATTTAAGGGAAGGAAGGTATATTTTATAAGGTAAGGTCGCATAAATAGGGGGTAGATAAGGGGTATTTTCATATATTTCTTGCACGCAGGTGACGTCTCTTTATTACTACTAATGAATCTCCCGTGTGGCCATGAAGGGTAGTTGTTCCTTTTTTAGCTTCTCAATAATTGGATTTTCATTGTCCTCAACCATTAGGACAAAATTGAATATTAAACAATAAGTAAAACTATTGCAACCCTTCATAAGATCTACACAATAAATAGAGCGAGTAGCCTTTTTTTACTAACTCCTCAACAATACATATAATTTGCAATCCATTAGTAGATAATCCTTGTGTTTTCTCCTTGGCAAATATCTCAAAACTTGAATATTTGAAATTAGTAATCTACGCACTAAAAAATGACTGACATAACCACAATAATAGTATCCCTTGAAATTTTTGTATAACCTTATAGAGCTAAAGTGGGGTCTGAAATTACCTCAAATAGAAAAAACCATAGCAAAAAGTATCATCAAGAGTATATCTACAAAATAGATGCCATTCTACTCGCTTCATCAAAGCTGATAGTTATCTTAGAATCTTGCTCCATGGTGCTTTTGGTGCCTTCATAGGTACTATCCAAGGGAAAGAGAGAAAGAATGGAAGAGCTTCTTACCAATTGCTTGCTTACTTGAACCATTGTTCCTTCTTCACTTTAACCTTGAAAACCAACTTCTCACACTGGTGTCACTTTGATATCATATTAAGAATCATAGCAGGGAGACTTGTTTGAGGTATGCACTAAACACACACAATATACACAAGAGAATGCTCACTCAAGAACACTAGAAAAGAGATGGAGGCCAAAATATTTTCTTCTTGGTTTTTCTCCTTTCTTCCTTACAGAATACAATATACACAAAGTATAGATAATATGCAATAGAAAGAAAAATGGCCTAGTAAATCACAAAATGCATAATTGACTATACTAATCAAGTAGTATTATAACTATGCCAACTATATAGGTAGGTTTAGTAAACCACATATATTAAGTGATAAGTAAGTCGGGAAATGTGAGAATCATAATGACTACCAATGTGCCAAATGTAGATGTATGGACTATCTAACTAGGTAGTCCATTATCAATGTCTACACATGTTGACCTTGCTGTCTCAACATACTAACCAAGGCCCTACTAAGCTTTAAGAAAACATTGTAGTTATGCATGATATTTTCCTAATCCCATTCATTTGAGATCATTATAATTCTTGACATGAGAAAGGATATACAAAGTGGTTGCTAACAAGAGATTCTTAATGAAAGTAAGAGTAGTGGAAAAAGAGGACATCATAGCCAAGTTTGGATCAAGTACCAATGTCCATTAGTGGACATGGTCCAAAGTGGACTCAAGAGAAACACAAGATAGAGCATGGGATTTTTATTCCACAACAAAGGAAGGTGCAGCAAATTGAGCTGAGTGATATGAATGGTCAGATTTTGGAGCAATGGTTCACAGGCCCAGGTTGTTAACTACCTTGCTAGAGAGAACTAATCCTACTGTAATAGGTAGTGGCTAAGTGACTAGACTTCCTACATATATCGCATTTGACATTAGGACAATTACTAGGGAAATGCCACACCAATCATGATGGACCCACATCATCAAGCTTTCTAGTACCCATCAGATTTTGATGTTGCTTAAAAAAATTATCTATGGTGATCTAGTAGTATTGCTTAGTGATCATATCCATATAATATTTCATCACATCTTTTACTTCTTGTACAATGTTTGATGTAGAGGACTCATAACCTGTGGCTTTAGGAGTTACCCCCCACTAGGTTGTACAACTTGCAAAGGGGGTGCTACTTATAGTGCTAACCTTTGGTTTACAAAAGGAGCTATTTGGCTAGTTGTTGGCTTGATGACATTTGGAGGAGCTTCATTACTAATCGACTCAATATTCATGGTAAGGTTGAGGAATTGATTTGTGTATTCTCTAATAGCAAGACCACATTCTTCAAGGCCATACCATTGGCGGGCAAGCTTTTCTTTCTCCACCGATGAGACAAATACTTGCACCATGAGTGCCTTGAATGCTTCCCATGAGTTCACTTGCTGATTTTCTCTTTTAATGTACCTCCACCATGTATGTGCAAATACTTCCAAGTGGATTGTTAGAAAATGGATCTTTTGGTCATCACTACGAGGCAAAATGTCAAAATAATCCTCAAGCTTCGAGAGCCACTCCTCGAGCTCAGCTGGAGATGATGACTGACCATTGAATTTTGAGAAAATAATCTTGTCTCTCAGCTCTCTTTCATGATTAGGTGGCTATCCCATATATCCAAATTGAGGCTCATCCATGTGGCTACACAAAAATGAACCATTATTAGAGAAATTTCTGCCAAAAGATGGTTGAACTCGCATAGATGGCATCGGCCCTTGTGATGACTGAAAATTGCCCCTCATTGCATTCTTCATGGGCTCCTCTTGTCTATGTGAAGGCTTTCCCTGTTCAGAAGTGCTCTTAGGGATGTCCACTCTCCCCAAAATGTCTTGGGAGTTCATATTTGCTACATTCACTGATGGGCCCGTCACTCGTTCAGCATGCATACCTGATCTATCCTCATGTTACTTCCCTTTCATTTGGAATTCCATCCACTTAGTGAGCTGGGCAGCAAGGGTGTCCATAGTGGTGTTCATTTGACCAATGCCTTCCATCAATTCTCTATGCCTCTCAGCATGTCGCCTAGTCTCATGCGAACTGAGGATGTTAGTGAGCGCGTTGAGGCTCCCCACGTCATGAAAGTAATATTCACCTTTCACCTTAGGGTTGTTTTCAGCCCTTGAGGTGCATGCATCTCTTATTTGTTGCTAGAGGTCATCATTTGCCTTAGTTTTTTCCTTATTCCCTACCATGGTTAGATGCAGTCCCGTTAGACCACCTGTAACTATTTTGCCCGTAACTTGAGCTAGGAAGCTTCGATTGACCTACTTTTTTGTTCAAGTTGGAACCAAGGATGCCCTCTTCAAATTGAGCATAAGCATACTGCTATAGGTTTAATACAGAAAATTCTGTAATACCAAATCTGTGACTATTTTATGCAGTCCTGCACCTTGTTTGAGAGCAGTCGGGGATTGTTTTGGCCTGTAAGGGATGGGTAGTGCCCAACTAAAGTGTCAAACCATTAAGGGGGTTTTAGAGGTCTGAAAAAACTCTTTGGAGCCTACTCTTCAGTGCTAATACTCACTCTTTACCTCTGTAACTGACTGAAAATGCCTACAACACACTATAGGAATTCAAGAGAGCTGAAATATGGTCCCCTCGTCTATTGTATGTCTGCAACCGCTTCTCCCATGGCACCATACATTGCTTTAATATACATATACATGGTCTGCACTGTTTGTTGCATTCACTGTCATAATTGCATACATGACTGCATGTGGCATTGATTCTTGGTCATGCATCATTGCAAGTACATCAGTGGTACATCAATATGCCATATACATCAGTGGCATAATCCCAAGTACATCAATATGTCATTGAGATCAATGGCATCATCATGACATGCCAATTCTCACTCTCGGCAAAATATCCCTGCACTTGCAAACAAGTTCGGGCTCCAGATCATCGGGAGGTGGGCAAACTGTCCCTTGGACCGAGTCGCCCCCAGGGTCTTTGATAGCAGGGGGTCACCCCTCTTTTTCTTGCCATCTCACCTGGCATCGAGCTTTTTCCTCACCCGGAGTATACATATAGACATTTATTAATTAAACAATCAGCATGCTCTGCATGGAGGCTTGGAAGTAATTCTTTTCATGAAGCGCAAGGAATTGAATTGGGAGTAAGGAGAGGGCTTACCGAGCAATGACTTACTACTATCTCACCTCATTTACAATGGATTTAAGAGATTAATTTATGCTCAAACAATCATCACAAGTCAAGAGATTAGGGTGAGGCAATCAATAAACAGTAGTGAGAATTTTCAGCATAGAATGGACCATTTTCAATGCAAGGAAGCCTAAGAGAGGGCTGAAATTAAATTGGCAGTATATAAGCATTGAAACCTTCAATAAAATGCATGATTGACTACTTGAATCTCTTCCAACAATAGGCTTTTAGGTTTGGCAAGAGGATGGATTTAAAAGAGAGTTCAAGTGTCAGTTATCTCTTTGATTGGTGAAGACGAACTGAGAATCAATGGCCAATGTCCCATGGTTGCTCTCCAACGCTCCCCTTAGCTCCATGATGACAACTTCAGCCAAGAATTGAGTCTTCAAGCTTGATTCTTCAATGGGAGAATGAGGGGTTGAATTTCAGTAGCTCTATGCATGCCTTGAAGGTCATAGAAGAAGAATGCTCCAAAATCTCACCCCATAATGCCTTCCCCTCTTCCAAAGCTCTTCCAAATGGGTAGGCAAGCTCCATTGATGGCAAGGAGTCCAATCTTGAAGCCCCGGGACCCAATCTTGAAGAGAACTTGAAGAAATTAAAGGTTCATGGTCTATGGCTATGGCTGCCCCAAATGTCAAGCTTGCATTCTTGCCTCCATCTTCAAATATGGGTTCTTGATGCTTGCTTCTTCAAAGATTCTTGTAGATACAAGTTCTTGGAACCAGGAAAGGAAAAATCCCTCAAGAATTAGTGAGTTTTGAAGAAGAATCCATGGCTCTCCATGGCCTACACCTGCTAGGGTTTTAGAGATTGAAGAAAGTCCAAGAAGATGAGAAGGAGGCTTCAAACTTGCAAGAACCAACTGCTAGATGGTGGGGAAGAAGGCCAAGATGAAGGAGAAGCTTGATGTGCTGCTGTTTTTGCCCAGATTCATGCTCGAAATTTGTGCCCCAAATTGCGCGCTGTACACAGGAGGAAAGAGACAGCTCAAAGAACCAATTAGGTACTTAACATGAAGCATGAGACCTCCTAGAAGCTGTGGTAGAAGGCATTTGACCATTGGAGATGGAAGGAAGAAGATCTATGTTGTTTCTCCTCCATGGAAGCTTGGTAGGACCTTGAGAATGAAGAGAGAGAAGACTTCATGTGAAAAGTAACCAAGACCAACTCTTCTGTACTTCTTTTGATCACTGTTTCTAAAAATTTACCTTCCAATTTGGCCCAAAATGACCCACGAGCTGCCAAATCTAGTCTTCCAGCATCCAAACTTGGTCCAAGGACTCCATTAATGCTTCTAATTGCTGACCTCCCAGTCCTTGACCCGTGGGTCCTTTAGTGCTCCTCCATTTTAGTGCCTATCCCTATATACATGAAGCTTCTTTGGATTTTTAAACTAAAAAGGATGGTAAGTGAGCATGTAAGGTAACTAAATGGATCATAACTAGAGCTCTGATACAACTTGTCATGAAGAGGACAGTAGGAGAGGGAGAAGAAGAGAAGAGAGAGAGAGTGCAAAAGAGAGAGAAAGACTGTAGGAAGAGAGAGAAAGAGAGTGATGAGGAGAGAGAAAGACTAGGAAAGGAGAGAGAAAGACAGAAAGAGAGAGAAAGAAACCATGAAAACTAGGAGAGAGAGAGATGAATATGAAAGGAGACTTGTATTATAATCTGATGGTCAAACATCAAGTCCCTAATACCTTATATACTAGAAAGTGTAGCTAGTATTTCCTCATTATTAAATCCCCCTCTCTTACACTTGTGGGGAATCTGCATCATATATTAGTGATACCTCCTCTAGTAAATCTACTCTGTAAAAATTTAAACTAGTGTTTCCATCTATGGTCTCTACACTGAAAAGTTCCATAGATTTTACATGAAATACTACCTCTTGCAATGAACTATGCTCCTGGGCTAATTAATATGATCATGAGTGGTAAGCATCAATTAGCTTATCATATGTCAAAGTTAGCATTGATTTTTGAGTCTATTAGGATTCTTTCATAGAATGATTTCTGTAATTGACTAACTACTAGTTGCAATATATATCTCGGTTGCTACCCAAATATCCCTAGTCGTGGAAGCTTTGCATTTTGATCTTTTGTCTATAGCTATATACTCTTTTACTATAGCTTTATAGACATCCATTCTAAAATTCATTTTTGAGTAGCTTCTTTGAGTAGCTTGTGGATACTAGCCTATTGGCTCAGTGTTTCTTCTAATGTATCCTTTTTGCTCAGTTTTGGAACTAATTTACTATTGTTATAGTCCATACTTGCTTTTTGTCATAGACATAATGGCAAGTAGTTCAAATGCTTTCAATGACAAAGCTACTGGAAGACACAAATTTGGCACGTATTGGTGCAAAATAGAACCCAATTTCTTATTCTAGTAGGGGTCTACTCATGGTCAAGGATTACTTAAGGAGCTAAAATTTTAGTACTAACCTTGAGGAGAATCATCAACTACAGAAGCAACTAGAGGTGTACCTTTGTATGGTTTTGACAAATTAATGTGAAAAGAATTGTGAATTTACGAGTAAATTTTGAATCTAAACTGAACTTTGGATGCATCTTAATTTTTTGTAGTCTTCTCTTTTCAATAGAATCATAATGCAACTATCTTCATTATACTACTTGTATAAGTGGCCTATAGTAAATAACCCCAACATAAAAGGTCAATCATTCAAACAAATATAAACCATGTACTCTTGTATAAATTGCTAGATGTTAGATTATAAAGTTTTAGTAACAAATACTTATATTCACAAACATGAACTATTCTTCAAAACGTTGGTTAAAGTAGGCAAATAAAACCAAAAATACACATTGAGAGTGTAATGACCACTTAGTCTTACAATCACAATGCTCAATACAAGTTTGTAGTAATTGTTACGAAATTAAGACTTATTAAATGCAAAAATGAGCTTTGCTCATAAAGGTCAATCAAAAAAACTTTTGAAGGTTCCTTTTCTTAGGCTAATGGATTCTAGCAATACCTCAAAGTTGAATTTGAATTTGGAATGCCGCATCTAGAGTTTCATGTGTTTTCATGTGTTTGTTCGTGTTTGGGATTGCTCTATATTGATATCTTGGAATGTTATTGCAAATGCTAAGTTTTTCAATGGGATTCTGCTAGAGAGAAAACTAGAGAGAGACAAACAGGAGAGAGAAGAGTGCATAAGAGAGAGAAAAACTGCAAGAAGAGAGAGAAAGAGAGTGATGAGGAGAGAGAAATACTAGAATTGGAGAGAGAAAGATAGGAAAGAGGAAGATGCCATAGAAGCTGTGAGCAAGATGGGAGAGAAGGACACTAATTGTATTAATGTGTTAAGAAGATATGAAAATTTACATATTCTCTCCTTTTATACCAATGTCAGTGTGACATGGCATAACATCAATATTATTTTTTCACTAAATCCTTATTCTTAGCTTCTTACAATTCATCCCTTCCCAAAAGTTTTTGCCCTCAAAAGTAAAATTGAAAGACCAATGTATGGACTAAAATTGAAGAAAAAGAGTAGGCCTCAGTTATATACATGATCTGGAATACTTCAAAAGTATATGGAGCCGTAAAATCTTCAACAGATAATCTCAAAATGAAGTAGATAGCTTGCTCTGTAAACAGACCCTGTTGGACTAAATCTTCCATAACTTCTAGTAGAAGTGTCAAAATGAGGCCTGCCGTATATCAAAATGTAGCTCTTGAAGATTACTTTAAGGCCATATAGATAGATTAATTCTAAAAATTAGGCACAATAAAAACTATTTCAAAACAATGTGCTGTCCTGATCTTGTCTGCACCAAAACTAGCTCCATAATCAATAGGCTTCAATCACCAATGTATCCCTTAAGAAAGGAAACTCATCCAATATAGAATCGGGCCTCCAAGAAACTTCTTGAGGTAGTAAATCTCTCCATTTGATCAAATATTCCATGATAGAACAAGATCAAAGCTTCTTCTCACGCTAACCTATAATAGCCTTTGGGATGTACTGAATAAGACCTTCTTCATCAATAGGTGGCAGCTCATCAATTATATCTACTGGATCACCATAAAAAGACTTGAGCTGACTAACATTAAAGACATTGTGAATCTTTGTGGAAGAAGGGAGCTCTCATCTGTATGCCAAGTCTCCAATGTGATTTAGGATTCGGTAGGGGCCATAAAACCTGTGAGCAAGCTTATTACTAGATCCATCTTTTAATGTAGAGTAACTAGACTTGGGCACCTTCAGTAAGACCAGCTCTCCTTCTTGGAACTCGAAAGGTTTTCTCTTTTCATCAGCATGCATCTTCATTTGGTCTAGCTTAAGCTTTCCTAAGATTCATCTTACATGTTTGAAGAAGGGTTTGCATTCTTTCCAACTCTTCCTTCCCATGAGGGTTGATCCTTTCATTAAAGAGGACTATGGGTAAGGGAACCTTCTAGCCATATAGAGCCTCAAAGGGCGAAACTCCAATACTAGCGTGGGTAGAGTTGTTGTAAGCAAACTCAGCTAAGTGTAACCAAGAATCCCATGAAGTTTAGACATCATAGCAGAAATGGCGAAGATAAGTCTCCAACCATTTATTAACTCTTTCTATTTGTCCATCAGTTTGTGGATGATAGGCCATAGATGGAGCCAATTTAGTGCTCGTAGATGTAAATACCGCCTGCCAAAAGATAGTCATAAACTTTGAGTCTCTATCATGAACAATCACTTGCGGTAATCCATGTAGTCTAAAAATCTGCTCCATAAACTGACTAGCCACTTGAGAGGCAGTAAACCAGATCTTGGTTGGAATAAAATGGGTTGCCCTAGTGAGTCTATCTACCACTGCATATATACTATTCCATCCCTTCTTGGTTGTAGGCAAGACAGTAATGAAATCCATAGTAATGTGAGTCTATTTACCTATAGGAATAGGTAATGGTTGTAACAAACCTCTTGGATTATGGTTGCTGTCCTTATTCTGCTGACAAGGCATACACTTCATGAAAATGTCATTGACATCTTTCCAGAGTCCTTTCCAATAGAAGCTTTTACTAATCCTATAGCATAGGTCTTGAAAACTCCTAGATGTCCAACTAAAGGCGAAGAATATAGTTCCTCCATAAATTTTCGTGTAAAAGAAGAGGTAGAAGGAATGAAAATCTTGCCTTTCAACCAAATAAGGCGATTTTTGAACTGATAGTGCGAGTTTTCTTCCATAAGACCTTGCTGTAGTTTTTGAAAAATATGGTTGAGTTCTTCATCCAAAAGATAAGCCTCTTGTAGTTCTTGAATCCAATCATTATGCGATTCAGTCATAGCTGAAACTTTGCAAGCCCACATACGAGAAAAACAATCAGCCACTATATTGTCTTTGCCGCTCGTATGAGTGATGTCAAAATCATAATTCTGTAGTGTAGCTACCCACCGATGCTGCTTAGGAGTAAGATTGGATAGCGTAAGAAAATACTTAAGAACCTTGTGGTCACTCTGGACTCTGAATCGACTGCCATACAAGTAAGGGTGTCATTTCTTAATTCCATGTAAGATAGCCAACATCTCCTGGTCTCATAAACATTCATGGCCATTTCTTTATTTGTAAGATTACAGCTCTCAAAGGCAATCACTCCATGCTCTTGTAACAAAACAACCCCAATGCCATGGCCACTAGTATCACATTGTATAGTAAATTCTTTGGAGAAGTCTGGGCATACTAAGATAGGAGTAGAGGTAAGGAGTCCTTTTAACTGGTTGAAGCTACTATCTGCAAGAGTATCCGAAAACAAAGCCTCCTTCTTCAATCAGTTAGTTAAAGGAGTTGCAATAGCTGCATAATGCTTGATGAATTGATGATAGAATGAAGATAGACCAAGGAATCCTCTAGGAGAGGTAGTAATAGTGGGTATTGGCCAATCTTTTATACACTACACCTTCTTGCGATCAGTCTTTATCCCTTTTTCACTGAGACCCAAGTATTGCACTTCAGTCTGCATGAAAGAACATTTCTTCTCCTTAGCAAACATCATGTGATGTCTCAATACATCAAAAACCCTCCTCATATGTGCTAAGTGATCTTGTAAAGTCTTACTGTAGATTAGAATGTCATCAAAGAACACCAAGACAAACTGAAAGAGGAAAGGCCAAAAAATCTTATTCATTAGGCTCTAGAAGGTAGCTGGAGCATTTGTAAGCCCAAATAGCATCACTAAGAAATGATAGAGCCCTCGATCAGTCTTGAAAGCAGTCTTGACTTCATCACCCTCTCACATGCAAATCTGATGATAACCTGACCTCAAATCAATTTTCGTAAAGAATTGAGACCCCTTGAGCTCATCAAGAAAATCATCAATCGTAGGTATCGGATACTATTCTTCACTATGATCTTATTAAGATCCCTGTAGTCAATGCACATTCTGAAAGATTTATCTTTCTTTTTGACTAACAGAACTGGAAATGCATAAGATGAAGAACTTAGTTCGATAAATCCCATCTTAAGAAGTTCCTTGATTTTCTTGGCTACTTTCTCTCGTTTACACTTAGATAATATGTAAGGTGGCTTATTGATTGTCTTTGAGTTGGGCTCCAAATCAATAGGGTGATCGACTGCTCTCTTGGGAGGCAATGAAGTAGGCACCTCAAACAAATCTCTATACTCCTCAAGAAGAGATATCAAGGCTAGATGGTTTGCTACATTATTGGGTTGATCTTGAATCTCTATATTCAAATGCAAAACAAATATTTGTGAATGCCTCTTGTACTCCCGTTTGAGTTGTTGAATGGTAAAACGCTGAAAATCTGATCTACTAGGAATTCCCTGTAAATGGATGAGCTGTCCATTGAAGATAAACTCCATATACAACTATGAGAAATCCATAGTGATCTTGCCTAATGTCATCAATCAATCACAACTGAGTACAATGTCTATAGGCCCCATTTCCAAAGTAATCAGGTTTACTTTTGCTTCAAAATTTTCAGCCAGTTGTAAAGAAACCTGTGGGCATATCTGTGTGCTGATTTCTTCTGCACCATTGGCCACTTGAACTCTAATGGACTGCTATAAATCTATGGAAATACAATTCAGTTTGTCCATAATGGAATTATTCACAAAACTATGGGTACTACCACTATCTACCAGAATGAACACAACCTTTTCATGAATGTTACTCTTCATATGGAGTGTATTAGGGCTCTTAGAACCTGTCCAAGCATCCATAGAAATAGAACAACTAGTGGCAGCAAGTGGCTCATGACAAGTCCCACGTGGATCAAAAGGAAAAGAGTCGGCTGGATCATAGAAATATTCCTGCCCAACTTCTTCCTCAAGATCTTCAGTTTGAGCATTGAGTGCAATTGCATTAACTTCATCCATATCATCTTCAAGATCTTCAAAGAGTAACATATTATAAAGCTTGGGTTTGACATTTTTATATACACACTTTGAGGCATGATCAGGTGTATACTTTTCCCCACACTTGAAATATAATCCTTTCTCCTTTCTTTCTTTGTAAAGATCCAAAGGACTAGACTTAGGATTCATGTTGGCTGAAATAGATTTAGGCTTGATGTCCCCTTGTTTGAAGTCAACTCTAGGACTGTTCGATGTCCTAAAATTACTTTGAGGTCTAGAACAGTAAATAGTGGATAAGTTGGCACCCTTAAGCTCCCATTTGGCACATGATTATTGCCATAAGTATTACCAATTTTCCCTCATTTGAAAAAAGTCCTTGGCTGTCCAAAACCAGGTTAAAATGAAGATTCTCTTCTATATTTCCTTCTATAGTGCTCTGCAAGCTCAATAGCCTTAAAGAGAGAAGTAGGGTTTTGTGCCATGACATCAGCTAATAAAGATGGCTCTAAACCATACATGTACTTGTGGAGCTTAGCCTCATCACTGATATTTTCTACATACATGGTTAGGTTGAGAAATTGGTTAGTGTACTCTCTTACACTTAGGCCTCTTTGTTCCTAACCATACCACCTCCGTGCCAATTTCTCTTTTTCAAGAGGGGAGACAAATACTTCAACCATAAGTGCCTTGAAAGCTTTCCAATTCTCTACAATTATGTTTTTCCTTTTTACATACCTCCACCAAGTATGGGCAAATCCCTCCAAATGCAAAGAAGCAAAATGAATCTTCATGTCATCAGTTTTGGGGAATATGTCAAAGTAATATTCCATCTTAGAGGTCCACTCCTCTAAGTCAGATGGTGAAGATGACTGACCATTAAACTTGGCTAAAATGATCTTGTCCTTCAACTCTCTTTCATGGAATGGTTGCTGTCCCAAAATAGACTGATCATGAGTACCATGCATTGAGTCCCCAAATTGAGATGGAAATCTCCCAATAGGTGGCTGAGAACCACTATGCAATCTTCTTGTTGGTAGAGGACCCTAGGAAGTTGAGTATTCAGCCTAAAAGCTTGAGAGTTAGCTCCATTCAAACTGCCCAAATAGTCATCATGCCTTTGTGAAGTCTCACCTACTTCATATTGGCTATTTGGAATGCCTCTTTGTCCCATAACTCCATGAGCATGACCATTTTGGTTAGATGCCTAAAGTGGGACTGAAGCCTCACTGTTTGAATAGGCTTTCTCCTTGGCTTCTTTAGATCCCATTTGCATCTGCATCCATTGGGAGAATTGAGCCATAATTTGAGCATTAGATTCCACCAACTTGTCAAAAGAAGCCTTTTTTTGAGTCGTTGAATCTACTAACTTCTGAATGGAAGACTTTGTTTGATCAGTAGAGAAAATCTTTTGCTCCATTCTTGATAGTAGTTCTCGATGCCTTTGTTCATGTATGCACAAGGTATCATTGAGTATACTGATTTTCCCTTGTTGTTGAGGCTCTTCAAGGCTCTCTTCAGGTACATTATCCAACATGGAATCTCTGATTTGTTGAGCATAATCATCGTAGATCTTATTTTTACCCTTATGCCTTGCCGTAATAGTGCCGTCCTGGAGTACCCCCTGTCAGAAAAATGGATTTAACTTTTACTAGGGAACTCGGATTTCAAATTTTTTTAGTTAAAATCAAAGCCAAGAATGCCCTCTTCAAGATGAGCTATAGCCCACTATAACAAATCTAGGACAAAAAATTATGCAACTCAATCTCTGAGTTTGAACTGTCTAGGCTTGCACCCTGTTTTGACCTGTAGATGCCTTATTTTGACCCTATAAGGTAAAATAGTAATCCCAAATGGTTATCAAACCCTGTAAAAGGCTGAGTAGGACTTGTGGGTACCTTGTAGTACTTGCACTTGTACTTCAGTAATGAAGGGTGTACCTATAACAACCTGTAAATGCCACGTACTACCCTGTAAAGTCCTTGTTTTACCCTGTTTTGATCCTGAAGATACTTGAGCCTTTAGAAACTCTCCAATCTTCAATTGTCCACTCGTTGTACCTATGTGAGGGATAAAATGGCATGACAGGCTCCCTACACGGGCTCCAAATCACCAGGAGGTAGGCAACATTCCCCCCGGGTCGGTTGGTTGCACCCCTTCGGGATCTTTGATAGTGAGGGAGGATCATCTCTCTTTTGTCCCACTATCTCCCCTGGCATCCACCTTTTTCCGCGTTAGGTATATCAACATGGCAATGGCATTCTATTCTAATCAACCAATATGAAATGCATTGTTGAAATATTCATTCATTCCTTTTCATGAGATATAATTGAATAAGGAAAGGGTCTTACCAATGCAATTCAGTGACTCACTGATTGCTTTAGTACTTACCCTTTTACAATATTTTAGCTTGGGCAAAAGAATTCAACCAAAACAAGTCAAGGTTATGCATCAAACTTGGCAAATGATATGTATGATGAGGTGATGATTGAATCAATACTGAAATTCAATGGAATAGGCTAAAATTAATGGAAAATAACACTAATCTTTGATCTATTGATCAATTTAGAGAATTAATTTATCAATAATATCTCAACAATAAGTGAAAAAGCATTAGCAAGTGGATTATTGAGAGATTTCAGATATTAAGCGAGAGAAATACATTGATTAAGCTCGAAGAAGATGACCAATCCCATTGATGGATGAATTCTTCAAAAGCCACCATAAATCCACCATGAAGTTTGAAATATCCATTAAATGAGTCCATATGAGCTCCAATATGCTCAAATCCATGAAGATACAATGCCCCGTGCTTGCTTGAACACTTGAATACCAAAGATTCAAGCCTCTTGAAGAAAATCCCAAAAAAAAACCTTCAATATGAGCTCCAATGTCCTTCAGAGGCTAAAAACTTTACAATTTGTTGAATAATTCTCACTGAGATGATGCCACGGCCTGAATTGATAAAGAATCCTCAAGAAATTGTTGAAGAATGAGAGCTTGGGCTGAAGCTTTCATGGTTGCCATGGACTGTTCATGTAGGGTTTCAAGAGAGAGAAATGATGAAGAATATAGACCCATTTTAGAGTCTACACATTAGAGAGTTGAAGTAATCAATGCCAAAGACCATTGAGAAGTATCAATTTGTAAGATTGGCTGAAGATTAGTGAGAAATAGGCTGAAAAAAAATCAGCACAAATTTTGAGTTGTTGTCATGCACACATGGTTGATTGTCGAGTCAACAAAATGGTATGTAACCTGTAGCATTTGATGCCTAGAAGGCAATTATGCAAGCCATTGTTGAAAGAGAACAAGGATTAGTGAATAAGAAGAAGATCTCAGTTGAAGAACTCCATGGAAGCTTGGCCAAAGCTTGGAGAAAGAGGAAAGGAAGACCTCTTTTGAAAAGTAACCACAGTTTAACCCCAAACTAAGCTTGGTTAACCCTCCTTTACCCTAGTTACCTCTAGTTTTGCATGAAATTTGATGATGACCTACCACTTTAGCCATCCTCCACCATATCTGACCTTGGAGATCTCCAGATGTAAACTCTTACTAATTGTAATGGTCTGTAACACTCCACTAGTCACTGTCTTTACCAATTACTTGTCTGATATTGATTTTTGATGGAGAAAATAGGATTGAAAATAGAAGGAAAAATGGATCAAAGACCAATGCTTTGATATCACTTGTCAGAGAGAGAAATAGAGAGAGAGGAATAGGAGAGAGAAGACTGCAAAAGAGAGAGAAAGACTGTAGAAAGAGAGTGATGAGGAGCGAGAAAGACTAGAATTGGAGAGAGAAAGACATGAAAGAGAAAGAAGCCATAGAAGCTGTGAGAAAGATGGGAGAGAAGGACAGTAATTGTTTTAATGTGTCAAAAAGATATGATAATTTACATGTCCTCTCCTTTTATACCAATGTCAATGTGACACGGCATAACATCAATATTATTTTTACACTAAATCCTTATTCTCAGCTTCTTACAGCTTCTGTAGAGCCATTACATTCTTAGGCTTTATCAACCCATTGTCCTATTATCCCTAGAGGCTTGCAGGAGAATAGAAAAAACATGCCATGTAAACAGGGGTTATAGTTTGCAAAGTATTGTCTTAGTAGGTTTAATAGGCCACTATAACCAATATATTAGCCTTAACTATTTTTATGGAACTATTGGGAGAATAAAAACAAGGGTGCTTATGAACTGAGGCTCATTATTTTAAAGGTTTAAAAATAATAAGCTTTAGTGATGGATTAACATGGTGGATCACCACTATGGTTTTGTAGCAATTGATTAATGAAGTCTATTGATGTGGTTACTTAGGGGGTGGACGTGCAATGTTCCAAGCTCTTTAGAGTCGAGAACAAGAGCCAATGTTAGTGGCAATCAAGGCTTTGTAATAAATCTTTAAATCTTACATTTTAGAGCTTAATGCTATACGCATGTGATTAAATTAAGAAATGGGTGTGGCAACTCTCAGTCTATCATGACACCAAACGATTTCTTTCTCACATCATTGATTATAAAGGTGTGGAAAAATAAAATTCAAATGCCAATTGAAGGTGGTTTTGAACGACAAGCCTCTAGTGCCATCCCTTTTTTGATGCTACAATTGTTAGAGCTTCGTCATATCATCGTTGGTGAGTTTGAGCAAAGGTGTAATGGTCCAAAATAGGCACACATGTATGATGGAATAGGTAATTATTAAGGAGGGCTCCCCTCCTCAGAGCGGAATTTTGGTGCCGAGAAGTGCTTAAAAATAGCTAAAATTTATGAATATCAAGGGAAAAATATCCAATGTCAAAGGCGGCGGCTCGATCTAGGACGATTTTAAGCGCCAAAGTGCTTTAAAGGTGCCCGAGCAACACTTGCTGATTTTTCATAATTTTTTAGACAGTCATGCGGGTTGGCAAGAGTTACTGGCCAATGTGGGATGCCAAGCCGGATGCCCAGGATTTTTTAGAGCTCAATTTGGAGTCCGGACGGGGAAATGGCCATAAAATGGTCAAGATATGAAAAGGTGGACACTTGGGAGGCCAAATTTGAGCATGCCTTTTGAGTTTGGACCCCCCCCCCAAAAAATATTATGCACCTTATGAAGCAAAAAACGTGGAGAGAGAATGAAGAGGGATGAAAAAACGTGGAAGAAGATGGCGCCTGAAAAATGCGCCATGAATGGATGAGAGGCATCATGGTTGATGCAAACAACCCCCCCAATGGATTATGGGGCTTCATTCCCCTCTGTCTCTGCTCCCTCTCTCTCTACTAAAGGCAAGTTTATGTGGGAAGAGGAAGGAAGAAGAAAGAATGATGGAGGCTTGTCCGGCATTGATTGGATTGCTCCACGGGCTGGAAATGGTGACTTGTGATCGTGTTGAGTATGAAGTGCTGCTGATTTTCAGATTTGCAGCCATGGACATGAAACCCGAAACACGCAAATAAGCGGTAATTCAAATTTTTTCAAAGGAAATTTGAGATTTCATGACTTTTGATTGATAAAATGTTGTTCATGTGGGCTAAAAATTGTTCATGCTGCTTTTTTCCATGAGTAATTGCTGTTCATAATCAGAAAATCAGAAAAATATGCATCTTGTGGATCAAAATAATACACTAAAACATGTAAAATATGGAAAATCAAGGGAAAATGATATTTTTGGGCATAAAAATGGAAAAATGAATAGGAACACTAACTAAATTTTCATTTTTGTTGCAAGAAGGAACTAAAGGCCATAGCCCATAACCTATTTTGAATTTCTAGTAATTAAATAATGTAGAAAATAAGGGAAAATACAAGGAAAATAGAGAAAAATCACTAAAAATAGGAAAAAAATACATTTTGGGTGCGGAAAATTAATAAAAATTAAGAACAATGTTTGTGGGGAATGAAGCATAAGGATTTTCCTCAGTTCAACCCCACCTTCTTGTTCTAATGTGTTTTTCCCGCTTTTTACACATAAAATGATGGAAAAATACCCTATAAATCCATACCACAATACAATATTTGATCGATGGGAGGATAGAGTGGTTAAAATGTGTCTAAATGCGGAGTAAAATGATGAAAAGATTGTTGGTTTTTGTTTGCATGCCATATAGGTCGGTGAATAATTATAAAATAAGGGCCTAGTAGCACGAGGGTGTCCTCGGTGCTAGGTTTGTGCAGCGCCGCATAAGAACGGTAGTTGAAAATCATTGAAAGGATGTTTTCCACATGTGTACAATATTGATTTCATAACTGTTTGAGCACTTAGCATCCACAATATGCATAAATCATGGAAATATTTAAAGGTATCAGGAAATCCTGGATGCACAGCAATTGCTTTCATTAGAACCTTGACCCATGTCGAGTGAGAGACAGGATACCCTAAGCCATAGGCTATTCGTGGGGTCTAGGAAAAAGAGAAGTAAGGATAATGGTACATTCCTGAATACGATTAAATGATACCTTGAGTGGATTTTGTGCGACATGTTTATATGTTGAGCGACGCATCGAGGGGCCAATCCCCAAGGTGTAGGAGAGTCGCAAAGGGGTGGCGGCATTCAGCCGTTGGAGGACCCCCTATGTCTGTGCTTCGTGCCATTAGGCAATGTGTAAGGGACTCCTTCTAAGGAGTAGTGGGTGAGAGAAGAGTGGACTACAAACGACGTAATACAAACGCAAGATGTCTAGGAAGGCAATGTATGTGTCATCAACGCTCCTGGCCGCGAGGTCATGGGGTTATTGAGCGCGTGAGATAGAGGTCCGGCTAGTGCACGAGCCAGTGCCGGCCCGTTCTAGGTTCCATCAGTGGTGCGTCTGCCGGGAGCCGCTTAAAAGTGGCGGTCCTTGAACCCTGGTTGTCTAGGGACCAACTAGCAGTTTATGCCAAAGGATACTGAGATTGATCCGTTATTTATCGATAAGCATCGTCTAGCAAAAATCCAAAAGCAAGAGAGAGACGAAAGAGCTAGGCGACGTGCTGAAATTTTTAGGAGATATTCCCCTAAGCGTAGCGGTGCTGAACCCTTACGAGGGAGTGGATCTAGTGGTCTTGGGGCCACAAGCAGTAAGTTAGGAGAAGGTGGAAGCTCTAGTGCTCCCCTTTCTTCCATAAGCCAGTCTACATCAAGTGCAGGAGGTGTAACCCCACCGCCTCCTATTCCTAGTGCAAATCCAATTTCCATCATGGCGCAGCCTATTGCAATTCCTGCAGGAACGACGGATTTGCCGGCTCTAGGTTACATGCTACCCATTTTTAATGGGCTAGTTGAGGAAGATGCGGAACTCCACATTAGGGAGTTTCAAAAGCTGATATTTAATTGTCGCATCCAAGAAGAAGGACATTTAATGATGTTCTTCAACATGACTCTCAAAGGAAGAGCTGCCATATGGTATCATGGTTTAGAAGCCGGAACCATATTGAATATTGATTCATTTTATGGAGCTTTTCGAAGGGAGTTTGCCCCTGAAAGGGGTGGGCAATATTGGTTGCGTGTACTCAACGTGACCTGTCAAGAACCACACGAGGATATTCGTGCTTATGCGAAGAAAATAAAAGAGGTTTTCCATAAGTTGGACACCTCTATTCCTATCCCCGCAGCTACCCAATTGCAATATTTCCTACATGGTTTGGACTTTAATATCCAATTGCAGTTGAGTAGTGTCCCCTTGGGGGATATAGATACTGCCATTACACGAGCACAAGAGGTGGAATCCCGACTACAAGCAGCCTATGCTTCTCGAGGTAATTCGAATATGGGTTTAGTATTGGGAAACAATGTGGCAATGGCCAATGGCAGTAGTGGCCAAGGGATAGCGATGGCTAACCCTAATGGGAGAGGGAACATGATGGAGAATGTCCCTTTACTACCAGCTCCCCCTAGCATGTCGATGCCTACGGGCAATCAAATGGCTCCAAATGGTGGAGGCCAGGCAGTCAATTCTAATACTATGCCTGTGTCCCAACAACCAGGGCCTAATCTAATTGTTAGGCCTATGGAACGACATGGTAATGACCAAGGCTATGAGTCGAGCGCTTCCAATGTTCTTGGCGAGGTTAAGGACATGATGAAGCATTATACCGACATGATAACGGAGCAGTATCGGCAAATAGCCATTGATGTCAACTTCCTTAAAAAACAATAAAATTTGATAGGAAGTAGATACCCAGAGGAGGGTGCACCTTCGAGGTTTAGTTGCAAATGGTGTGGTGGGCAACACTATCCAAGAAATTGCCCAAATGTTAAGTGTGACATCTATGGAAAATCCGGCCATTTAGCAGCTAGTTGCTAGAGTAAGATCAGTTCCCTCCAGTGCGGTAGTCGACAGCCAGGGCCTGTTAATCATCGTGCCCAAGGAAATGATTCCCAGCGAGAAGACGGGCCTAAACAAATACTTCAACGACCAAAGACTACAGTGGAGGAGCTACCAAGTGGTAGTGGGGTTAGTTTGATTGAGGCTGTACGCGTTAATGATGCTGAAACCTCTAATCTCCGAGCTGTTCTTACAAGAGGTCAAAAGGATAGAGAAGCCGACAAGGATAAGCCTGTCGACGATGGAAACCGTAAACAAGGCGACAAAGGAACGCAAGTTTTGGATCCTGCCATGGAAGGGGGACCTTTGAAGCCTGTAGAGAGTAAAGCCAATAAGGAACCACCAAAGAAGAAGGTGAAAGTTAAAAAAGAGGCAATAAAGCCGGTTCAGCGACCTAAAGAACAAATGGTTTGGCGTGAAAAGCGAGCTCTATCAAACTATCATGAATTCGATTTGGCAAGCTCTCTTTGCGAAGTCAAGCCGGATGTGAATCTTTTACAGCTTATTAAGCTTTCCCCAGGAGTACACAAGGAATTTAGGAAGATCCTACGTACCGGGTATATCGTAGAACCTTTGGCTATTGCGCAAGTTGGTGATGACTGGTTCGAGTATGCTGAGAAGCATTGCCCAAGGGTTGCAGCCTATGTCGATGGGATATTAGTAGATTATGCCATTGTCGACACAGGATCATCTGTTAACATTATGAGTTCTGAACTGATGGAAAGGTTGGGTCTTGCAATCCAGAAAGATACCTCCACAATTCTCAGAATGGCAGATGATAGTTTGATACAGCCAGAAGGCTGCATTACTAAGGTCCATGTCACTGTTGCAAATGTAGAATGCCTGTTGGACTTTAGGGTGATTCGTTTTGCAGGGCGTCCAAGTTACCAAGTATTACTTGGACGACCTTGGATCTTGCAAGCGGACTGCCAAGTAGATATACCCGCCGGTCGACTAATATTCGGTAGAGGTGCCTAGCGTGTGGTGGTTGATGCTTATCCTGAGTCCCCGCAGAGTGAAAGAGCTCCTCTATCTTCTACAGAATTGGAGACATTAGAAGATTTATCTGCTAGTGAGACATCATCCAGTGATGAGTCCAAAGAGGGATCCACCACGGAAGACATCTATCAGATTACTTTGAACGAGCCGATAGAGAGCCAAGATTGTATAAGAGATGCAGATGTTATTGAGCTAGACCTTGGTACGCCTGATGATTCGCGGCCAATCAAATTAGGTTCTATGATCAGCACAGCAGAAAGGGAGGACTATGTGGCCCTGATCCAGGAATTCCGTGATATCTTTGCCTGGAGTTATGATGAGTTGAGAGGTTCCTCCTAGTCTTGCTGTTCATATAATTTCGTTGAAAGAGGGCAGTCGTCCTGTACGACAGAAAGTAAGGTGTATGCCTTTCGAACTGAGGGACGGGCTGTTTGAAGAGTTATAGAAGCTTCGAAAAGCGGGTTTGATTTTTCCTGTGCAACACACGGAATGGTGTTCGCCAGTTGTGATCAGAAAGAAGAATAATAATCAAATCCGATTATGTATAGACTTTAGGGAGCTGAATAAGCAGATAGTTAAGGACTACTACCCATTGCCATTTATTGACCAGATTTTGGATCAATTAGCGGGTAGGGAGATATATTCGTTTATGGACTGCTTTGCAAGATACAACCAAATGGCAATTGCAGAAGAGGACAAGTTGAAAACAACTTTTATCACTGTATTTGGTACTTTTGCGTACCATGTGATGGCCTTTGGTTTATGCAATGTGCCTGGTTCGTGGCAATGAACAGCAGATAAGACATTCGGTGACATATCCCCTGAAGAGTTGAAGGTGTTTATTGATGACTTAGGGGCCGCCACCGTGAGAGGAAGGCAGTTGATCATTTTAAGAAAATGTTTTGAGCGCTCTAGACAATTTTGCATCGCTCTAAACCCACGAAAGTGTGTTTTTGGAGTACCTTATGGGCTATTGTTGGGTCATGTGGTCAGTTCGATTGGAATTGCGATAGACCCCGAGAAGGTCAAAGTTATAGCTGCCATGGGTCCACCACGCACTCCGAAAGAAGTTCATAGCTTTCTGTCTTCGGTTGGTTATTACCGTAGATTCATAAACGCCTTGGTAGAAAGAACGTTGCCGCTTACAAATTTATTGTCCTTTAGTTGTTCGTTTGTATGGGGTGACCCTTGTAAGATAGCATTCGAGGATGTGAAACAGGAGCTAGCAAGAGCACCCGTTTTAAAAGCACCTAAAAGAGGTGAGGTGTTCTATATATTCTCAGCAGCCACCATGTATAGTATCAGCTCTGCTGTTTAGCCCAAATTTGGGAAGAGAAGTGGTACCACCCAATTGCTTTTGCTAGCCGGAAGCTGGGGGTATCTGAAATCAATTATACCTACATGGAGAAATTGTGTCTAGCGATGGTCTTTGGGACCAAGAAATTCAGGCATTACATTCTCTATGAGAAAGTTGTGCTTTATACGAAGGCGGAGGGGCTTCGATTATTGATGAATAAGCTACAACCGCCTGATCGTCTAGCAAAGTGGTTGATCACTTTGCACGAATTTGATTATGAAATCAGGAGTAAGCCACCAAGGTTGCAAGGCATCGTGGAATGTCTAGTGGACTTTGGGGAGCCGAAAGAATCTGTGGCTGAAGGTAGTGACATGGAGTTGTTATTTAAAATAGATACGGCATCTATTCCCTCCTGATACGCTGCAATAACGCATTATTTATCGAGGGAGAGGCGGGATCTGAATTATCTAAAGCTGAGAGAAGGAAAATTAGACAGCAAGCGTTAAAGTTTGCCTTGATCGCAGGTACATTATATCGGCAAGGGGTTGATGACATCTATCGCCGATGTGTGATGCCTGACGAGGTGCCATTTATTTTGGAAGAGTGCCATGATTCTGCTTGCGGTGGCCATTTTGCTGGACGGCTTACAGCACAAAAGGCTTTAAGAGCAGGTAATTGGTGGCCTGCCATCTTCCAGGATGCGTTTGCGTATGTCAAGAGATGCGATATTTGTCAACGACATGATAGTCGAGAGAATAGGAAATGACCACTCACCCCTATTATGGCGATACTTCCATTTGAGAAGTGGGGAATAGACTTTGGGGGTCCTATTACTCCATCGTCTACTGCGCAAAAGAGGTACATCATTGTAGCAACTGACTACTTCACAAAGTGGTCAGAAGCACGTGCAACAAGGAAAGATGATGCTAAAGAAACTGCTAGTTTCCTTTTAGAGCAGATAATATGCCGTTTTGGTCCGCCGAAAGAATTAGTGTCGGACCGCGGAACCCATTTCCTAAATAAGGTGATCAAAGGTTTGACAGAGATGTGGCAAATCAAGCATAACAAGACAACCCCATATAACCCGCAAGCCAATGGGCAAGTTGAAAGCACCAACAAGCAGCTTGTGGGCATCCTGTCCAAAATTGTATTGGAAAAGAAATGGGATTGGGATAAAAAGTTATACGTGGCAGTGTGGGCCTATAATACGACCTTCAAACGAGCCACTGGTCATACCCCGTTCAAGTTAGTATATGGGGAGGAGTGTGTCTTGCCTTTAGAGATTGAGCTGCTGACTATTCGGTTTGCCATCAATCATTCTTTGAGTGATGAAGACACACTTTTTGAGCGCTTGACGACACTGGCACATTTAGATGAGCTTAAGCTATAGAGCTTATTGCACCAAGAAGTGGCGAAGTGCCGAATGAAGCAGCTACACAACCTGAAAGCCAAGAAATACACCTTCAAGAAAGGACAGCTTGTTCTGTATTATGACGCACGACGTGAATTATTCCCAGGAAAGTTAGAGCCCAAATGGGACGGGCCCTATAGGATTGTTAGAATAGGAAAGAATAAATCCATAGTTTTGTTAGCTGACCTTGAGGGGATAGAATTTAAAAATAAGGTTAATTTTAATAAGATTAAACCTTATTATTTCTGATTGCACTAATGCTATGACTGCCTTGCAGGTCTAGGAGAGATCGATCAAATATCTGCAAGGAAATCGTGATAGAGGTTGATGGGTCGTCTGATCCCTTATTTAGAACACCCATATTTAGAACAGAGGTATCATCAGGAAAAGCTCATTTGGTGGAGCAAAGGATATAAGGTGACTGAGCAAGAAGGCGGGACATTTATTTGGGAGATCAAGGTCTTTTGCCATCATTGCCTACAAATTTTGATGAGCATCCTGTTGAATTCAATGATGATGGAGGGATGGAGCCTATGGTCCACCCGTTGAATATGCTGAATTTCGATTACCATAATTACAAGTAGAGTTCCGGATGGCGGGATATGTAAACCCTTTATGGACGTACACCTTGTATGTTGATGGGGCGTCCAGGGGTGCATGCAAAAAAGGAAGTGTAGGAGTTGTCATCCGAGACCCCCGACGATGCATTGTCATGAAGTTAGCTGCTTATCTCAGGGTGAATTTTACCAATAATATGGCAGAATACAAAGCCTTGATTATGGGTTTGAATATTGCAAAGAAGGGTGGTATCCGCCAGTTATTGGTGAAAGGGGACTCTCAGTTGGTTTTAAATCAACTCAATGGGACGTACATGGTGCGAAACCCCATCCTTTGCATGTATCATCATACTGCCATAGCCCTGCTAGACGAATTTGATAGAGTGTCTCTTCAGCTGATTCCACGAAATTGGAATCAGTTTGCCAATTCATTGGCTAATTTTGCGTATGAAGAAGACCTCTTCTTTAATTGTGGCCCTTGTCCTGATATATCTATTGATGGTGAGACATGACCTAGTCAATTTTGGGGTATGCTTTCTGAACACGCCCTTTTTGGCAGACGATGGTTGATCTGGGTGATGCAGAGGGTAAGCGAAACTCATCTGCCTTTATTAACTTGGACCCACAGACTGATTAGACGACATGTGATGCGAACACCTCTTGCGATATACGCAGGAGGGATGGGTCATAATTTAATGCACCTAGTTTAGGGCTACGAGCCTCTGTCCCCCTGGGAATGGTATGCTTTGATGTCTATCATAGTTGTTTCCAGGAGGATGTTATGAGTAGTATTGTTTGATTTCATTAGGCCAAGAGGGCCGATTCAGTTTTGTAGTGAAGTGGTTTCATTTCATTAGGCCAAGAGGGCCATTTCCCTGTCTAGTGCGGGTGTGTTTAATTGGGATTTTGTTTTAAGTGTTGTACTAGACAGATTGCGTGATCCGTGGAATTTGGAGGAGCCCGGAGGAGCCTTTGCTGCGATGGAAGCTTCTTGTGGCCAATCCAGGTGATATCTCTCCTTTATGAGTACTTCTTTCTTGTTATATGTATTTGTACTTGTCAAGGGAATTCATTTGTGTTGGGGACTGGCAACCCAAGCATGAAGTCCCAGGTTTAGACTAAGTATGTTTGAGGGAGGTTGGAGTAGTCATTGCCTCCTGTAAAGACATTGTCAAGCATCGAAAGACCTGTTTTAGAAGGAAGTCCTAGTGGTCATGTTCTGCTAGCCTGCTAGGCAGCCGTTCTAGGAGTTCTTGTTAGTAGTGAGGCCACTAGAGAAGCCTGCCAGAAGATAATAATGATGATGCCAAGAAACCCTGTACATCCGACAAGATGAATATAAATACGAAGATGTGTAAAAAGGGGTTCTAACCCCTATCAAAGAAAAGAAAATGAAAGAAAATGTATAAGTAGTTGATCATCGACTTGCGAAGGCCTGGTAGGTTCCTGGGGATGAGTCAGACCTGGGGCCGATACCTTGTCTTCCTAGGGGTGGCCTCTTACTGGAAAACAAATGATGATAAAACAAGAAAGGTTGGAGCGAAAATAAAAGTGAGCATTAGAAAAGGATTAAGTGTCGCCTTGCGAGGGCTTGGTAGGTTCTTGGGATGCCGAGACAGGTCCTGAGGCCGATGCCCTGTTCTCCTTGGGTCACTACGCTCAGCTCCCTCCTTTTTACATGCCCAAGTATGTTAATAAAATAAAAACCCTAACAGAAGAAATGTACTGAAAGAAAATACTTCTTGATCAGGCTATAAGAGTCCTCGCCTAGTAGAAGCTCCTAGTTGTGTTGTCTTTAGTTGGTAGGTAGTTCAGACCACCACTTAGGGCGACCTCTTTGATAGGTTTTTTAGTTTGGTTGTGTTGGAGCAATTGGTTAGTCACTCGCTTCGGATATTCTATTAGATGATGCTACGCCTACTCCTTGTGGATGTCATGCCTTGGTTCTGTCTGGGGGTAGGGTGAGCATTGTGCTGAGTTTTATTATATATTTGTTTTGTATCAGCTTGATGCTTCTTTGGTTGCTTATGTGCACATATGTTCGTGGATTCGACAGGCTGAGTCGCCCTATCCCATGGTCGCCAATGAGAGTGGAATTTTGGTGCCAAGAAGTGCTTAAAAATAGATAAAAATTATGAATATCAAGGGAAAAATATCCAATGTCAAAGGCGGTGGCTCGATCTAGGACGATTTTAAGCGCCAAAGTGCTTTAAAGGTGCCCGAGCGACACTTGTTGATTTTTCATAATTTTTGAGACAGTCGTGCAGTTTGGCAAGAGTTACTAGCCAATGCGGGATGCCAAGCCGGACGCCTAGGATTTTTCAGAGCTCAATTCAGAGTCCGGACGGGGAAATGGCCACAAAATGGTCAAGATATGAAAAGGTGGACACTTGGGAGGCCACATTTGAGCATGCATTTTGAGTTTGGATCCCCCCAAAAAATTTATGCACTTTATGAAGCAAAAAACGTGGAGAGAGAATGAAGAAGGATGAAAAAACGTGGAAGAAGATGGCACTCGAAAAATGCGCCATGAATGGATGAGAGGCATCATGGCTGCTGCAAACAACCCCCCCAATGGATTATGGGGCTTCATTCCCCTCTGTCTGTGGACTCTATCGCCGCCTCTCGCCCGAGAAATGGTGGTCTCAATGAAGAATTCTGATTTCAGTCTTTCTCTCTCCTCCCTCTCTCTCTTCTAAAGGCAAGTTCATGTGGGAAGAGAAAGGAAGAAGAAAGAATGATGGAGGCTTGTCCGGCATTGATCGGATTGCTCCACGGGCTGGAAATGGTGACTTGTGATCGTGCTGAGCATGAAGTGCTACTGATTTTCAGATTTGCAGCCATGGACATGAAACCCGAAACATGCAAATAAGCGGTAATCCAATTTTTTTCAAAGGAAATTTGAGATTTCATGGCTCTTGATTGATAAAATGTTGTTCATGTGGGCTAAAAATTGTTCATGTTGCTGTTTTTCATGAGTACTTGCTGTTCATAATCAAAAAATCAGAAAAATATGCATCTTGTGGGTCAAAATAATACACTAAAACACGTAAAATATGGAAAATCAAGGGAAAATGATATTTTTGGGCATAAAAATGGAAAAATGAATAGAAACACCAACTAAATTTTCATTTTTGTTGCAAGAAGAAACTAAGGGCCATAGCCCATAACCTATTTTGAATTTTCAGTAATTAAATAATGCAAAAAATAAGGAAAAATACAAGAAAAATAGAGAAAAATCACTAAAAATAGGGAAAAAATGCATTTTGGGTGCGGAAAATTAATGAAAATTAAGAACAATGTTCGTGAATGTTTGTGGGGACTGAAGCATGAGTATTTTCCTTAGTTCAATCCCACCTTCTTGTTCTAGTGTGTTTTTCCCACTTTTTACACATAAAATGATGGCAAAATGCCCTATAAATCCATACCACAATACAATATTTGATCGATGGGAGGGTAGAGTGGTTAAAATGTGTCTAAATGCGGAGTAAAATGATGAAAAGATTGCTGGTTTTTGTTTGCATGCCATATAGGTCGGTGAATAATTATAAAATAAGGGCCTAGTAGCACGAGGGTGTCCTCGGTGCTAGGTTTGTGCAACGCCGCATAAGAACGGTAGTTGAAAATCATTGAAAGGATGTTTTCTACATGTGTACAATAGTGATTTTATAACTGTTTGAGCACTTAGCATCCACAATATGCATAAATCATGGAAATATTTAAAGGTATCAGAAATCATGGATGCACTACAATTGCTTTCATTAGGACCTTGACCCACGTCGAGTGAGAGACAGGATACCCTAAGCCATAGGCTATTCGTGGGGTCTGGGGAAAAGAGAAGTAAGGATAATGGTACATTCCTGTATACGATTAAATGGTACCTTGAGTGGATTTTGTGCGACATGTTTATATGTTAAGTGACGCATCGAGGGGCCAATCCCCAAGGTGTAGGAGAGTCGCAAAGGGGTGGCGGCATTCAGCCGTTGGAGGACCCCCTATGTCTGTGCTTCGTGCCATTAGGCAATGCGTAACGAACTCCCTCTGAGGAGTAGTGGGTGAGAGAAGAGTGGACTACAAACGACATAATACAAACGCAAGATGTCTAGGAAGGCAATGTATGTGTCATCAACACTCCTGGCCGCGAGGCCGTGGGGTTGTTGAGCGCTGTCGTATTGCTGCGCATTCGAGGTGTGTAAACCACCCAAAAGTCATGTGTGTGATTTGATACTTTGTACATACTTAGTTGTTATGTTTGCTCTTTCATTTTATGCTGAAGACGAAGAAGAATAAGGAATTTTGGAGAGACTGGCAAACCGTTCCATCGTCAATTCGGCCTGGGACAACCATACCAAGTCAACCTTTGGTGGGAATTTTGCAGCCAAAAACCCCCCCAAGAAGCAAAAGTTGCACCTTTACTTGCAAGAAGTGATATTATAGTTACATGAAATATTGAGTGGGCCAATCCTTTGGTTGGTTTTGAACAAGCAAATCGATATGTTATCATGGACCCTCGAGAAGGATTAATGATGGCTGGGTACATAATTGAATCAAGCCATTGGCTGCTTCGTCAATTTCTACACCGAAGGCGGCCATTCATTGCTTCTATTATGGATGCATCAGGCAATGTCCTATTTACTGTGAGGAGACCGCCTTGGTTCATTAACAGCACGATTTATGCTGAGATAGATGGAGGAGTTGTGGGCTTTGCCAAAAGGAGATGGAATTCGGGAAACGATGTCTACCTCACCTTCTAAAGATATGTGGATAGGGGCTTTTTTAGGGATAAAGGAGCCGTGCTTTAGGGAAAAGGAGCCGTGCTTTTGGGGGAAAAAGAGAAGCTTTTGTTTCTTTTTGAAAAGTGCTTTGGGGGGAAAAGAAAGGGGGAAAAGGCAAGGAGTTTGAATAAGGGAGAGAAGGAGGATAATACGGGCGCAGAATTCTGGGGAGGAAAAGAGTCGACACGCAGGGAAAAAGCTCTGCAATTTGGGGCACGGGAGAGGATTGGAAGGAAAACAGTGACGAGGAGGAAGAGAGAAGATTCGAAGGTAGAAGGGAAAAAAGAGCCGCTTTTGGGAACGAGGAGGATGGTATCGTGGATTGTTTTGTCTTCTGTCCCCTTACAGGCACTTAATTAAGGGATTGCTTTCAAATGCTAGCCCTGACTGTGTATGCCGTCCTGGCCTCCTATATTCTTTATGAACTGACGCTGCTGTGACTGAGAAGACGAAGGAGGGAGGAATGAAAACAGAAGACATAGGGATGACAATGCAGAGGAGTGTCGAGATTAGAAGACGAGAAGACACAATCCTAATTTGTATGGTCCTTTCTGGATTTGCACAACCCTGATATCTATGGCGTGCCAGTAAGTGATTGCGTCATCATGAATTCAGTCTTGGTTTTTCAAGCGCACACTGCTGAGAGGGGGCCTGTCTGTGCCAAGAGCTCAGACAGTACCTGCATCTGTATTTAGCCCCCTGTGAATTCTGATGTGGAGATCAACCATCTGCAGCTAGTTTACGTTAGGAGATTCTGGAGAAGAAAGGTCCACGCTTTCGATCAGTTTGGGCAGAATTCTTCACAGCGTGTTGGTTGAGACCGACTGGCAGCTGTTCATGGAGGGGAGGATCGACTGTGGGAAGGAAACGACGTCTAGCTGCACTTGTCAAATAAAACCTTAAAAGGCTGCCAGCACCTGATTATTATTCAGTCAGAGCTCGCAAGAGAGCACGAAGGAAGAAAGGAAGGAAGGCTAACCAAGGCTTGAAGATGGAGGTGGCCAAGGTGTCCATGGAGGTTGGCGTCGATGGAGTTGCTGTGATCACAGTGAACAATCCTCCCGTCAATTCCCTTTCCATTCCAGTCTTTTGGGGATTGAAGACAAAATATATCGAAGCTCTACAAAGAAATGATGTAAAAGCAATCGTTGTAACAGGTGCAGGGGAAAGCATCAATCCCTCTGTATTCTGCTACTCTACTGCTCCACTGGGGAAGAGAGACAATTGAAGACATGAGGTGAATTTGTTCGCTATTGGAAATAATCGAGGAAATAAGCATGATGCTACGACCTTGGCTAACTTGTGAATTTTTCTCTCAAAGGCTCTTATTGAATTAGCTTCTCAATTGCTCATCCTGGCTGTGGCATTTCAGAGCCTTCAAACAAGGTTGATGATGAGGCGATTAAGTTTGAGCTTGCTTGAGCCTACTGGCAGGCAGAGGGCTGATTACTGCTAACTATGGTGGTTGTGAGAAGCCAGGACTGCAAGACTTGCTGTTTTTTATGGAACTCCAATTGGTAGAGCAGCCAACCAGGTAACAGAGTTTGCTGAAATGTTCCAGGAGTTGGTTGAAGCTTCACGGGACATTGTGAACTTAATGTTGTCATAAAATTCATTGAAATCTTGAATAAAGAATTCCCAGGGAATGGTGTAAAGAGATAACTGCAGAATTTGTGCAATATCTATGCTTTATCATTGTTTACCTTGAAAGTGGAGTGAATACAGTGATAGTGACAGTGGCAACTACAGCATTGATAGCAATAATGGCAGTGACAGTGATAGCTGCAATGAAAGTGGCAGTGAGCTAGAGTTTGCTAAGTTCAATAAAGTTAGAACTGCTACTGATTTTTTGTAGTGTTCTTTGTTGCATTTCTGTGATGTTAACGTCATGGCTTCTTGAGTGAACTTGGAGCTTCTGAACTATGTATCTAGTTCCTGTATTCGTCCATGAGCCTCAATTGCAGCTGTCAATTATCTCATAAGATGAACTGAACAAATACCATATACACAACATTCACTAAATTGGTCTTCTATCCTCGAATTATTCAAAGTCCTCTGTGGATGCGATATTGTTTTCACGAATCCTTCGACAGCGCGTGAGATAGAGGTCCGGCTAGTGCATGAGCCAGTGCCGGCCCGTTCTAGGTTCCATCACCTCGCCCCCTACTTTAGTAAAAATGTCTACCCTAACAAAAGAAAAATCAATGCTCTATGCTAGTCATCTGTTGACCATCAGGGCGGAGATGATGGAAGAGAGCATTGAGACATCATGGATATTTCCAAGGCTGCAGTTGATATTTAAGAGCATGCCTCATTAGCCTTGAAGAATTTCAAGGTAGGTCTTTGTAAGACTTAACCTTTAAGCCTTAATGGCTAAGGGTAGGATAAGCATCACAGGAGAGAGAGTTCTTTGATTTGTACTAGAAAAGTGAGAAATAAGGAGGACATAATTTCTTGATATTGATGAAGGTGATTTGACAAGGCACTTATTTAAATCAAATCACATATTTAACTAGGTTGACACATTTACCCACATGCTTGAAAAAACTATAAAATATTTTCAACCATATCTAAGCAAAATGAAACATCGTCTCTTTTAAATTATGCATTACATGAACAATAATTACAAGTTTGAAGAGCTAACCAAATTTGGTTGGGGAAACTTGTCATACAACTTGAAACATTGTGTTGATGAAGAATACATTGCAAAATATAAATTAATGCAAAACCAAAAATTGGCTTGATTGAAGTCGGAGATCTAGTTGTTTTTATGTATTTTTTAAAACATGTGTTTGCTTCTCTTTACTTTTCTTTACTACTCTTTACTATTATTTATTGTTGACGGTGACAAAAAGCAAAAAAGCTAGACTCAAATCTTTTGAAAGATTGTAGTTGCCTCTGCTAAATAGAAATGAGGATGGTCAAATAGAAGCAAACGAGGAATAAATTTCAAGTAAAATAATTACTATTTTCATCATGGAAAACAACAACAACTAATCATGCATTATATAGTGATATCTAGCTACTTATTGAAAACTAACCCATAATAATTGATTTAATACTATGACGAATCGAATTCTATATGAAGGGCCTTTACCATACAATAATAAATTATAGTAAAATTGAAAGGAGCATAAACACAACGAGAAATAAAATAGAAGCAAGAGAGAGAACATTTTGAGAAAGCATGTATGACACAAGATTGGATACAATCTCTCTCCATGCATGGGTGGAAACCTCCCTTGTGCATGTATTTATAACATTTAATTAAGCTTTTGTACTCAAAATACATTGAAAGAATTAGTTTTGAGTTTTTGGTTTTTTTTGCCTTGCAGCACTAGCTTTTGTGTAAAGGAATCAAACACACCCTATTCTAAATAGGTTAACAACAAGTAATAATAATATTTTATCTCTTCTAATAAATATATAAAATAAAGGTATTATGTATATGTGCATGCAAAGTTCTTATGGTTATAGATGCATACAAAATGACTATTATCTGATATTACTTTTCCCACTATGAAGCATTTAAATTACATGCATTAAGATGTGCATTTAAGATTTATACTTCCATCTCACTTCGTCTAGTTATTTACTCATGATAACACAAAATACATTAGTATCCTTCTTTCTATCTACCATGCATAATGTGACTAGTATCACATGTGTGCACTCATATAATAAGTCACGAATCATTGACAAATAAATAAAAACTACAATAAATAATATCAACTTATTTTCATAGTTAATTTTGATAAAATATTGTGATAAATAAAATTTCATAACATTTCCTAGGGGCCAAAAACCACATACAAATGCTACTTCTTGTGGGGAATCTACATCATATATTAGTGCTACTTCCTACGGTAAATCTACTTTATTTCTACAGCCTCTATACTGTAAAGTTCCATAGATTTTACAAAAATTACTACCTCCTGCAATGAATCTATGCTCCTTAACTATTTAATGTGATAATGAGTGGTAAACATCAATTAGATTATCATATGTCAAAGTTAGCATTGAATGGGGTCTATCCTATGGTTGTTTTGCCATGAGCTTGTTGTTCTACTCATTGCAAGAAGTAGAGACTACCTTTGTTAGGACATTCACCATAGGACATTCAACAAGATCTTGTTTGTGGATTCAACTTGGCCGTTAACTTGAGGATAATATGGCGAGGACTTCCTGTGGATTATCAAAAAGGTGGATAGCAAGTGAGCAATTACTTCATTGATGAGGTGTCTACCTTTATCTTGCATGGTAAAAGCACTGCAACCACTATTGCACACACGTATGCTCACTTTGTACCTTAAGGCACGTAGACAGAGTGCACATAGACACATTTCACATAGGCGGGGCACAACTTTCTACACAAAATCTTTCTTTATCAAGCTCTACGACTCCTATCCACACAAGTTTGGGCCCTTGAAAGATGACCCTCCTCCAAATTAATAGCCTCCTATTAGCATTAGGTTTTAGAAAGCTAAGATTTTTGTCCTTTCACATTGTATAGACATATTTTTCCTTTTCATTTTAAATTTTTTTAAATACATGACTTAGGCCTTGATACGCATTGGTGCCCATTTATCTTCAATAGTGGAGCATCCACCGAAGATAAACTCCTAGTCAAAATCTACCTCACATTCAATATCCAATGCCTTCTACGTTAAAATCAATCCCATAGCTACTAGTAAACCCTTAGCCATGTGAATGCAAATTGTTAATATCCACTATGTGCTTATACATGATAAAATAGAATAAAGGGTTTCTTATGCACTATTTGCATACCTATTTGTGCAAACTTCACTTCACCTAGGGAAAGTGTTCAACTTATTTAGGAAAAATCAAGCTTTCACAAAATGCATGACATATTAAGCCCTCCCCTGAGTCTACAAACATTATATCTAGTGATCTACTTGGATCCAATACAAACACAATTCCAATCTCATCATGTTGATTAGTAATGGATACTTCCTGAGTACCTCCATAGAATATACAAACTATATCACCATCATCCCATGTAAACTACTTTTTTAAGCCCAAAGAAAGTATCTTAGAACCGTCTAAATCATATGCATATGTAGAATGAAAGTTGACCTTTCAATAACTATGCTTCACAAATATCAAGCCTACATAAACTACTTCATCATCTTGCTAACTCGAATACTTGTCTCCAAGCTCCCTTGCATCCTTTTTATAACCTACCAAACTTACATGAACTTGCATGCATCCAAGGAAGAAAGCCAATAAGTTCTCAATGTAATTTTGTATCCCAATAGGCATGTATAAAACAATGAGCACTACTACTTTCTTTGATCTCATCGCCATTAAGTAATTGGGTGTTGATCACACCCCACATCAAAACACAAGAAACATCAAGACCCACTTCACTAAACAAAGATCATCATCATTATACAAACTCTATTTCCTATACCATCACAACATGAAATGAATTTTGGAAGCTACCTTCTCTTCTATATCACTACAAATAACAATAGTACCTGCATTAAGATAAGCTTTATCCATAGCAGAAGAAGCATCCAATGATGTACATTCTTTCCCTCTTGTCTACATACAAGCATACATAGTTTTCCATTGACTCAACACTACTACTTTCATCTATCCCATATGCAAGGTCTTGTACTTTCCACCACATTGAATACAAAACATATTTGTAATCCTTATAATAGCATCCCATCTCCTTGATCTCATTGAGAAAAAGTAGATACAAACCTTGAAACCTCCTATATGACTAATCACTCATATCAGAACCTATAGGGGAAATAGAGGAGACACTTCGTAAAAACTACAATAAGCTTTCCCAACTTTTAATAATATCATCTAGCACATAGCTGATAACTTTCCATGCATAGGCGTGTAATCCCTCTAAAGTAAAATCTAGCTTTGCTGCTTCATTGTCCACAACCTAGAATATTTGCTATGCATTTCAATATCATGTGTAATCATGCATTGAAAGTTATAGAGATTACGTGATGTAATAGAATCTAAGAAAGCAATAGAGAATTCAAAATAAATATTAGAACAAATGAAATTGATTTAATTTCAAAGAAACTAATGTAAAGATAGCTTTTTGGACCCGTGCGCTTCCACCATGAAGCTTAGATGGTGATTCAGATAGATCAAGGATAGATCATAGGCAAAGAGCTTAAGGCTAGTTGTTGGAAGAACTTTGACGAGGTAAAACATGGATTGACGATGGTTTTGGAGGGGTCTTCCTTTTATAGCTCCGAAAGGTAGTCTAGTCGGCTTGTTCAACCATATTATGAACCTTCCCTAGTTCACCAAGGAATATTTAAGGAAATATTTTCTACAACTTCCATATCTTGCAACTTGACACATTGTGCCTCGAGTTGCTACCAACATAGCTACTCTATCTAACCCAAATGCTAGATCCATAAAAGGTCATAGTAGTAGGCATGTAGGTCATGGAATCATTGACTAAAGGATAAAAGCATAGTTAGGTGGTATTGTTTTTTCACTATTTTAGCAATTTTAATCAAATTTACACTTTTAAACTATTCTTAGGATAGTGTTCACTTTAAAGTATATGTCTAGAAGTGTCAAAACTGCTTATATTAATTGATATCATTGAAAAGTACTTTAGTTTAATTATAACATTGATTCAATTAGCCTATTTCATGAATACATTTTCTAACAAAAGTGTTGTCAATGACACTGTCTTGGGTACCACCTAACCATGCTTTTACCTTTACACAAATTGTAGAAACTACATGGAATGTCAAAGATTGTGACAAATTCCTTTGCTTATTACTTCAAAGGTATCAACTTATAAATTGTCTATAAACAAGAGTTGTGAAGGGATACCACTACTATTGTGATAAAGTTAGACTACTGATAAGTCAAGTTGTCTTGATTGAGGTTATCACTCTTAGACTTCAAATTTCTTGTCTTAGTGTTTCTTTTAGAAAGTCATTGGCAAATTGACAGCACACAATACAAGTCGACTACACAATAATCGATACTTTTCTCTTTTGGATGTATACTTTATAGTATGCCTCCAACTTTAAAAGTTGTCACCTTCATGATACTTTACTACTATGTAAAGATGAATAAACATTAACTTCTCACATCACATATATACTACTATCCTCAACTTCCTTGAAGTCAGCTAGTCTTTATAAGTACAAAAGCACCACTCTAGTGCACAACATGGCCATTCAATTGCAATATGGATCCAATATGGATTGTGAGACACAACTGCACCAAAGTTGTTGAAATCAACAATGGCATGATCCAAGAAGGCTACCTTCAAATCAATCCTATTGAAATATTCATTATCAAAGATGCTCTCATCTCCCTCTACTATCAAGTACATATCATTTTCCAACTGTACAATCCACCAATCTCTTAGTTTTATCATTAGGTTTTTACTTCAACATCCTCCATTGATAGAGTATTACCATCTTTTGATGTAATTGAAAGGACGTTATACTAATAGTCACTTTGACTATCCATTAGACATTTGTCCCAAAGCACACTGAATGTTTTTGGCATCAATCTTGTTAATTTCTTTAGATTACAACTATAAGGATTGCACTAGGTGGCCATGGATGCTTTGATTGTCATGCCCAAAATATAGTCCAAGGCCAGATTCTTCTCAAAAATACAAGTTTGGCCCCCCAAAAAACAATTCTTGTCAAAAACACAAGTTTGGCCCTCCAAAAACACAAGTTTTTCCCCCCAAACAACAACCCTCCTCCATGTTAGTAACCTTCTACTAGCACTAGCTTTTAGAAAGCTACGCTCTTTTCCTTTTCACAATGGATAGCTAGCTTTTTTCTTTCCATCTTAAAATAACTATTGACACATGCCTTTAAAGACCTTGGTACACATTGGTGCCACCCATTAATCTTCAATACCTTGGAGCATGCACCCGAGATAAAACCCTAGTCAAAATTTACCTAATATTCGATATACAATGTCTTCTAAAGTAGTGTCCAATACATTCTAAAAGAAATCTCATAGCTGCTAAACTCTTAGCCATGCCAATGCAAATTGTCAACATCCACTATCAATTTATCCATGACAACATTGAATAAAGGATCCTTTATGCACTTTTTGCATACTTATTTGCGCTAGCTTCACTTGACCTAGGAATTTTTTTTGACTTATTTAGGGAAAATCAAGCTTTCACAAAAATATGTGACAATGTTATAATTGGACTTCACTTATTCCACCCATCGAGTTATGGGATATCTATCTAGTCATCCTTTTAGTTAGCTTGTTCACTCTATGGACCACTTGTATATTATACATGTTTTACTCTAATTACTCTTTGTAGATTGACATAGTGGAAAAAAAGAAATAGAAGAAAGACTAGGGTTTTTGGCTTCCTATCTTATGTGCATTCTTCGCATTTTTTATGACTTATAAGATCTGAAGCTCTCTTTCTCTCTCTCCCTGGCTCCCATCTTTTCACACTTCATATGAAAATATGATCTCATCTCTACATGAGGCTAATTTCTTCTATTCATACCCACAGAAAGTTCAAACTCTCACACAGAGTTTTTTCTAATATTCAAATGATTAATATGAGAGGAAATTGGGGATATATTCCTCAACTCTCTTTCTCCACATCCATCAACTTGATGGCTCAAACAATTCCTTCATAATTAGTAATATGCTCATGTTGACCCCTTATATGATGGTCCATAACTTTGATATCTATGAGGTAGATTTCATTGATCACCTCACACTATTCTCTTCTTGGTTCTAAGATAAGATACCACATGAGTTCAAAAGAAAGGGTATTGTAGTTAGTAAAGTTTATAGGAATATATTTACAAAAGGGATTTTTAAATTAAAATTTGTAAAAAACCATAAGTTTAGTAAAGTAAAAGGGATCGTTTAGTAAATTTTACAGGAATCTATTTACAAAATGGGGTTTTAAATTAAAATTTGAAAAATCGTAAGTTTAGTAAAGTAAAAGGGATCATTTAAAGGTGTTGTAGCATATAAATAAATGATATTTCTTAGTATAATTTGAACACACTTTATATAGATGATTTCTTATAGGTGGACCCCTTGGGTCAATGGATTACTAATTTGTTCTTACTCTTTGTCATAGACAAAGATTTAGCACCTCAACAACATGTGGTACATCATGTTTAATCAATGACCTTGTCTCATCCTCTAATATTGTGCATTTATCAAGAAAGAGGCTTATTGCATTGGCGAAAGCTAGTCTAGTATTGATTGCAACCTCGCTATTATAGAAGAAGGCCACCTTATAGACAATCTAAAGCAACATTGATATCTCATTAGAAAGATTTCTTATCCTAAAGGAGATGATGAGCTTTCAAAAACCCATGTAGACATCAAGTAACATGGTGAGATTGATCACATCCATCAATTACTTCCACGATTTCCTCTACATTTATCATATTTGGACCATTCCTTTTAATGCTTTGCTTTTGTGGATGTTATCATCTCTTTGATCTACCACATGGATACTTATTCTTGATATACGTATACATTTCTCTCCTTCCAAGCTTCTACCCAATGTCCAACCTATCCTTCTTTATCTCTCACTTCTGCAAAACCTCCATTAGAATCCAACCCATTTTTCCCTTGGGCCACTTCTTTGCACTCATCCTTGATCTCAAAATATGATCCAAATCATATAGTGAGTAGCAACAAATAGTTATCTTTTCAGAGATTCAATCTTCTATAGTTCCAAGCATGTTATCACAGGTGGCTCCTGAGATTTCATTTACAAGGCTATTTTACAAGTAGGGGAGATATAGATGACTAGATCTTTACAAATAAAAATCCTCATCAAGGAGTATGGAAATGTGATAGATATCCTTGAGTAAGTATTCAAGTAGGATGATGTTTCTTATATAAGATGATGATTATAAAAAGAAAGTCCATTAGTCAAAGGATTTCCATGAAATGACTTCAATACATGGGCACCCATTAAGTATCACAATACAGAGACTAGGAGAAAAGGCCCAATCAAATAGAGAGTCATGCTTTTGTATTTATTAGTTACAAAACTCACAAGAATGTACTATATTGATACGACATGCTAGAATCCATTCATCCCTTTGTAAATAAAGTATTACATCAATGATTTGTCTTTGTAGGATAATAAGGATTACAAAATGGAAATGCAATTGCAAGGTTTTTAAGACTACAAAGTGCTTATACAAGGAGTTTGTTTCATATACAATTTGAACGTGAAACCCCTCAACATGGATAGACCAAACTCAAGGTTCAAGAGAAATGGTCAAATTTATAGGTTATTAGTATATTTTACAACATTTCTTAAGACAATACCTCATGACAAGCACAATGAATTACTGTAAAAGCAAGATGCTTTAGTTGACATGTTAAGGACTCAAAGGACTCAACTTTAGTTTACTTACATGCAAGATCTACTCAATGAAAATCCCCTCTAATAGTACATTACTTTAAGAGGAGTATCCTCATATCAACACTCTTTCCAACCAAATACAATCCACCTTCTTTGAAAGTGCTCATCAATGGATTATGGTGTTCATGGAGGTCTTTCTCTCAATCAATCAGTTTAGAAATGTTTGTCTCAAACTCCAACTTGTCTACAACTACAATCCATGCCTAACTAATATCCAACTCAAATTGACTCTCAAAGTTGTCATTTTAGGCTGCTAGGATGCATGAAGATGTAAGCACAATCATTCACATCAGTAGTTGACTAAATTTTCTACAAATAGCCATTATAAAAATTTATTTAATAGTTTTTTGTGGAAACTTAACTCCCATCCTCATGCTACAAGGATTAAGCACTTTTGAAGCCTCAAAAAAGTTGTGGTCCAATGATAAAATTATTGAGACTTAACTCCCATCCTCATGCTACACTGATTATTGTGTAGTAGTGTCAATATCCTTATGAATTCTTGAAACTCTTTGTCATGAACTACCTTTTACACACTTTCCAACAACTTATTTGAGTTCCTTGGAGTCCTTCATATGTCAACTTTCCAAGAAGGGACCAAATAGTTATCATCATCATTGCATGGGGCTTTCATGACATTCAAAGCTATAGCAAGATAGTTACAAGACAATTACCAACACCAAATATTACCTTCTTTTTTTATCGATCATAGGGATGCCTATTTATGTACTTCGTAGCTAGTTTTTTTAGGTAACACTAGTGAAAAACCATGTGCATCATCTATAAGGGCATTTTTCAAGCTGGCAAAAAAAGCCCAACAATGCAATTAAAAATTGGACTCAATACTCAACAATGGGACATCCGACATAAGTTGGATACTTTCAAGATCTTATTATGAGTAAGAGTAAGAGATCGATCAATGAAAAGCTCATCATTATCATCATATTATTCTTAGTCTTATCCATAAGAAGTAACTTTCCATTGTACATTACAAAACATTACAGATGCATTGTGTGAAATATAATGGACAAATAGGGCCAAATATATCACATTGAGGTCCAAAAGTTAATCCTTCTCCAAAAAGGAATTCCAATAATATATGTGATTATTAAAAAAGGTTAAATAAGTGTTGTGACCAAGAATTGGTCTTGCTTAAATTGGGCTATGCTCTAGTTCATTTTGTTCTAGTTATGTCCATGATGTAAAGACTGTCTATTCCTTTTAAGACAATAACTTTAATGTTTTCTCAAAATTCAAAATCAATAGCTATACTCATAAAATCTTACAAAATATCTTACAAATTAAAAGGGTGTAATAAATAATAAATATTTACGATGTCGTCAACATTAACTACAAAACACTTCGGCACAATCAAATTACCAAACCACATATTTAACTAGGTTGACACATTTACCCACATGCTTGAAAAAACTACAAAATATTTTCAACCTTATCTAATCAGAATGAAACATCGTCTCTTTTAAACTATACCTTACATGAACAATAATTACAAGTTTGAAAAGCTAATCTAATTTGGTTGGAAACTTGTCGCACAACTTGAAATCTTGTATTGATGAAGAGTACCTTGCAAAATATAAATTAATGGGAGGCCAAAAATTTGCTTGATCAAAGTTTGAGATCTAGTTGTCTTTATCTTTTGATAAAAAACATGTTTTTTCCTAACACTAAGCTTATATATTTGTAAATATAAAGTAATAACAAAGATGAACACATAAACATGCTGTACAAGAACTATGTAGAAGAGCTGCCACATGTCTCTTCATTATTTTATAATGATGGGGGAAGGTGCCATTCCCCCCTCTTTGGAGAACATGATTGAGAAAGCATATGTGATACAAGATTGGATATAATCTATCTCCATGTATGGGTGGAAACCTCCCTCATGCACGTATTTATAGCTGTAAGAGAGGGGAGATTTAATAATGGGGAAATACTAGCTACACTGGCTGGTATATATGGTGTTAGGGACATGTTTTTTCAGCATCAGATTTTAATACAAGTTTCCTTTCATCTTCATCTCCTTCTCCAAGCTCTCATGGCTTCTTTCTCTCTCTTTCAGTCTTTCTCTCTCTTTTTCTAGTCTTTCTCTCTCCTCGTCACTCTCTTTCTCTCTCTTCTGCACCCTCTCTCTCTCCTCCTCTCTCTCCTACCTCCTTCATTACAAGTGGTATCAGAGCTCTAGTTCTAATCCATTTAGTTACTTTACATGCTCAGTTACCATCATTTTTAGTTTTAAAATCCAAGAAGCTTCAGGTACACAGTGACAGGCACAAAAGTGGAGAAGCATTGAAGAGCCACAGGTCAAGGACCAAGAGGACAGCAGTCACGAGCATTAATGGAGTCCTTGGACCAAGATTGGAGGCTGGAACACCACATTTAGCAAGTCGTGGGTCATTCTGGGCCAAATTTGAAGGAAAAACTTTACAAAACAGTGGTCACAAGAAGTAGGGAAGAGTTAGTCTTGGTTACTTTTCATATGCAGTCTTCTCTCTCCTCATTCTCAAGCTCCTGCCAAGCTCCCATGGAGGAGAAACACCATGGATCTTCTCAACCTCAGCCCCAGAGATTCTAAAATACCTTTAAAGCTTACCATTTAGAGCTTAATGCTATAAGCATGTGATTAATGGACATAGCAACTCTCACTCTATCATGACACCAAACAATTTCTTTCTCACATCATTGATTATAAAGATGTGGTAGAATGGAATTCCAATGCCAATTGAAGGTGGTTTTGAATGACAAGCCTCTAGTGCCATGGTTTATTTGATGCTATAGCAATTAAAGCTTTGTCACATCATTGTTGGTGAGTTCGAGCAAAGTTTTGGTGGCCCGAAGTAGGCACACATGTATGACAGAAGAGGTGATTATTAAGGAGTCCCCCCCCCCGGTCTCAACTTTAGTAAAAATGGCTTCCCTAACAAAAGATAAATCAATGCTCTATGCTAGTCATATGTTAACTAGGAGGGCAGAGATGATCGAAGAGAGCATTGTGACATCATGGATGTTACTAAGACTGCAATTGATGTTTAAGAGTGTGCCTTGTTAGCCTTGAAGAATTTCAAGGTAGGTCTTTGTAAGACTTAACCTTTAAGCCTTAATGGCTAAGGGTAGGATAAGCATCACAAGAGAGAGAGAGAGAGAGTTCTTTGATTTCTACTAGAAAAGTGAGAAATAAGGAGGACATAATTTCTTGATATTGATGAAGGTGATTTGACAAGGCACTTAAAGAAAAGAGAGAGAACTTTATATTTTTGAACTAGTGGATATGGAAATTGTCTAACGATAAAGAGATTATGCTTGGTGTTATTGATGATGATGCCTTCTTTAATAGATGCATATGCCATCACTTTGATGTTGACATGTCGATCAATAATCTTGCTCTAATACTCCTTGGTGTTGTTTGACGATGATGCCTTCTTGGGTAGACGTATGCCTTCACTTTAATATTGACATATCCACCAATAACCTTGCTTTGATACAAATGTTGAGGGCCTTCACCATGCAACAACAAATTATTAACCACTTTCGATAATATTTTTCCACACTATGAAGTACATAAATTTCACTTATTAAAATGTGCTTTTTAAAATAATAATTTTGTCTAACTCCACCTCATTATCTGCTTACTACAATACAAAACACATGAGTATCCTCATGTCTATTTGCTAGGCATAATGCAAATCAAGCAAGAAATAAGAAAAGTCCATAATAAATAACATCAACTTATTTCCATAGTAAATTTTAGGCAAATACTTCCCTAATATTCCAACCTGTATCAATCAAAATTAGGCTAATTAATACTAATCACATTAATATACTAGGGCCTATAATTGAATAATCAAATCAATACTATCTAACTAATCAACTACTAATGGAATTAGCTAACTACTAAATTACTAAACAATCAATTCTTTATCAAATTAATACTAATTTAAATAATTAAGCACTTACTATACTTGAGTAATCGGCTAATCGAATTAATTCAAACATTAAATGAATAATCACTCATCATATGAATTAATTCAACTACAATTGAACTAACTACAATTAGTTGAACTAACTACTATAATCTATATATCTACTTGAAGTAACTAATTGAACTAATAACCGATAACTAACTAACTATAATCGATAATCTAACTCAATATGAACCTAACTAAATATAAATTGATAAGTAAGGATAATCGATAATGTAGCTAATTACTAACTAAACTAATACTCGATAACTAACTATAACCATCCTTCGTATGTAATTTTCTAGGAAAAATAGTATAAATATTATTACTATTAGGCCGGGAAGAACGCGTGTTTCCTATCAGGCTGCCAAGTGGCATCCCGTTAACTCCTTAGTCCGGTTAACCTATTTGTCCGGCACGCTGAGAGGTTCGTCCGGGGAAGGGCATCACGGCAGGGGAGGTGTCCTTCGCGTAGTATATATTGTCGATGAAAGAAGATAGTTCCTATCCCATCTGCAGCAGGACCTGCAGCTGCTGAAAGACATCTTCATCAAGCAGTAACAATTGGCCGCGCGTCCTGCACGCAATCAGCATCGCTCATCACACGATTAATATAACAAAGCTAGACTAGACTACTGCTCCGCGGCTGTTATCGCTGTACGCTATGGCCAGCTGTAGATTCAGTTTGCTGATGCTCACAATCTGCGTAGCGACAACATGGGTGGGTTTGGCGGTATGCTCAGATCCAGAGGCCACGACGGACTTCGTGTTGCCAGCTGGCACCAGCCAAACCGACATAGATGGCAGCTTCTTCACGTTCAAGGGCTTCCGAGGTGGTGCCGACGCGTCGGCGGGCATGTTTAAGCCTGTGAAGGCCTTCCAGGATCAGCTCCCGGCAGTGACAGGGCTGGGCATCTCCGCCGCCTTCCTGGAGTTCCCGGCGGGCTCCCTGAACCCGCCGCATACGCACCCACGCGCCACGGAGCTCCTGTTCGTGCTAGACGGCACCCTGCTGGTGGGCCTGGTGGACACCTCCAACAAGATGTACAACATGACTTTGCAGAAGGGCGACCTGTTCGTGTTCCCCAAGGGCCTCGTCCACTTCCAGATGAACCCTGCCAGCTACGGCCCCTCCGCCCATGCCCTGGCTTCCTTCAGTTCTGCTAACCCTGGCACCAACTCCCTCCCCGGCATCCTCTTCGGCTCCGGCATTCCCTCCTCCGTTCTCGCGCAGGCCTTCCAGGTCTCCTACTCCACCGTCTCCATGCTCCAGAGCCCCTTCCACAAATGACTGATCGATTGGTATGTGCAGTTACCGAATTGATTGCTCGGCCCACCGTGCTGAATACTGGTACTGATACTTAAATAGATCTTGATTTGATACGGAATAATTCACACCCAGATCGATAATTTGTTTCTCCTGGGCGGGTGGTGCAGTTCCGACTGATCATACTCTGAAGCAACAACGAGACATTGTTCTGTCTGGCACACGATGCTATTGTTTTATTGATGCTATTGTTTCTTTGTAAATTTAGTAAGAAATGAGAAAGCTTCCTGAGTACGTCTTGGGCATGGACTATCTGCTTTACACGATCATCAACATCAGTGCGTACAACTTACTTACACTTTCTAGAATTTTGTTCAGTTCAGTCTAATAGATAGTGCTTACAATGGGCAAGCTGTCAAGCAATGAAATGGCCGCGGTCGAGTCTCGACGTGTTATATGTTTGGAGAGAGAGAGAGAGAGAGAGTGTGTGTGTGTGTGTGTTAACGAACCTCGTACAAACAACACTTGACAAACAGGCTGATAATTGACAACATAGTGCAACCCAAATGATACGTTAGTACGGGAAAAAAAGATTTGTGAGAGAGCTAGAAGAGCAAGATGACCTCGTTTCACAAATTGTTTGACATAAGAATATCGAATGTCAATGTGGTTGGTGGGTGTTGGAAGAGAGCCGAAGACATGCGCGAAAGGAAATATGTGAAGAGCCTGCGAGAGTGAGGCTGATGGCAAGCATAGAGCTTCAGAACTTAGCTAGCGCTTTACAAAACACCTTGAAAGAGCTATTACATCTCTTTAGGCTCCTAAGCACCACCAAAATTTCAGCATTAAACTTAGACCACCTGTCTTTGGGAACAAGTGGACGCTGAAGTCGTCCAAATAACATGTCATTCATCAACTTCCAAATTTCTTGCATAGAGACAGCATTAAACACATTGGATAGACCCAAAGTCTGTACATCAAACTTACCCATGTCCCCAAATAAAACAAGCTTGCAATCCATAGTCTCATTAAAACCTACTTTCCTCACCCACTGTTGGAGTTGCTTCTGGAGAGCCTTCACCTCTTTGCATTCCCAAAACAAATGTCTCACTATTTCTATTTTTAAAAGACTAGAATGGTCCCAAATCTTTTCCCAAAGGCACATACCTTTCTTCATTATATTTTTGGCTAGCCTAAATTGCTTCAACCCAAATATATCTCAAGGATTGAAAGCATGCTTTAAGAACAAGATGGCTTGCTTTAAAGATGAGTCTCCTCTTTTCTCCTATGAGCCTCTTTGTGAGGCATCTCCTAATATTGATTGCCATGCTTGGGACAAATTTTTAGCTACCTGAGAATGGGGAATGCTTATCTTTCTCCTAGTGAGAAGAGTATTATACCAAACATAGCTAGGGAGCCCAATATTCTTTTTGTCAAACTCCTCGAGCCACACCTTAAGAGTGAATGTCTAGGATTGAGAAGCATCAAGCCTTTTAAGCATACCAAACATAAGTGAAATAGCTTTAGCGCTAAGTTTAGGGACCCCCACTCCACCTTCCTATTCATTGCTAGTAACATGATCCCAAGTAATAGACCTCCATCCTTTTTGTCCCTCTTCCTTATTCTAGAGAAAGCTAGCAAACACCCTCTCAAGCTAACACCCTGTTCGTTGACTAAAGTTTAGTATCATTGCAAGAAAGGTGGTAGAAGAAGCCATCATGACCTTTATAACCCCTATTTTACCAAGAAAGGAGTAGGGCTTTCCTCTATAAGCATCAACCTTTCTCTTAACCATTGAGATCATCCAGTTTGTGCTTTGCTTCTTCATAGAGATACCAACCCCCAAAGGGTAGCCTAAGTACCTAAATGGTTGTCTCTACTTGATTATCTTAAAGCCAAGATCTAATATCCACTTCGGAGGCTCATCAAAACTCAAGGGCACTAATTCTATTTTGGCAATGTTGATAATATACTTGGATAGTTCACAAAAGTTTTCATATAGATTTAGGAATTCCCTCTTAGATTGATCTTTTGTTTTCACTACATTAGAATTGTTATCTGCAAAGAATTAAGTGATAAAATGATCCCTCCTATGGATAGGGAGGCCTTTGATAAGCCCTTCTCTAATCTTCAAGTTCAAATTCCTTAAGTCAAGATCAGTGATAATTGCAAATAATAGGGGGCCAAGGGCACCCCTTCTTGCTGATAGATGTCCTTATCCTCACAAAGTGATTTGAGCAAACCCCATTCACCTGCAGAACAATAGAAGCATTTGCAAATATGTGTCTCACCATCTTTATGAATCCTAGACCAAATCCCATAGATTCCATTACCTCCACAATGAACTATCATTTGATCCTATCATATATTTTATCAAAGTCCCTTTTTGTCAAGATAAGAACTCTGAGTTGGATGATAGTGAAAAATCGATGGATAGCATCAAGTTTAGTGCATCATCATGAATCTTGTGACCCTATGCAAAATTATGTTGTTGAGCATGCAACACTATGCTCTTGATCATGCAACACTTTAGAAAGATTGAACTTGATCCTCTTAGCAAGAGCCTTGGCATAAATCTTATAAGCCACATTGAACACTATGCTCTTGATCATGCAACACTCTAGAAATATTGAACTTGATCCTCTTAGCAAGAGCCTTGGCATAAATCTTATAAGCCACATTGAACATAGTCAAGGATCTTGAGTTATCCAACGTGACCATGTAAGTGACTTAGAAACGAGCTTTACAAGTGCCTATTTGAGCTCTATAGCACGAATTCACCAACCCTTCTAATATATTGGAAAAATTGTACATGCCATTTGCATATTCATTCCATAGATCTTGAAAAACTTTAGCTTGTATTCCAAAAATATCGAGTGACTTGGCTTTAGCCATTTTATTTATCTTAAACTTCAACTTCTCCACTCAAAATGGACTATCATAAGAGTAGATTCAACAATGTTGATTAAATCACTTCCCTTCAAAAACTCTCTTATCTTTCTTTGATCATTCTTAGGCCACTAATGCTTTACACCAACAATCGCAAGACTATATCTCGTGAATGATCATGCAATGTCCATGTCATTTCTCAGCCTTTGTCTTTTACCATCATTAATCCTAGTGGATCTCTCTTTATGTTTCTTGATTGTCAAAGCCTTAAGAAATGCACTAGTTTGTGCATCGCCAACAATATATGAGGACCCTCAGCTAAAGCTTGGCAGCCTGCAAGTGATAGTGGAGGAGGCCTTCCAAGAAGGCTTCAACAAATTAAATTAGCGATTGTAGTATGGTGTGTCTTAAGGGGCCACTTTGAGTGCTTGTAGGATTTCATCTTTAAATGCTTTTGAAGCATTAAAAATTTTCCTTCTTTCTTGTGCTTGAGAGTGGTCAAAGACTTTTGCTACATCAACAATAGCATTCATGCAGTCAAGCCCATACCTAATTGGGTGAAATAATTCCTTGTTGCAACTTGACCATGCCTCCTTCAATATTGAACATAAGCTTTCTTTCCTAAAAATTGAGAAATTAAATCTGAACAAAGGAGAGCCATTCCCAACAGCCAAAACAACATTAGGGTTGAAAGACCAAAGCACATGAACATGGCTAGAGATGGATACTAAGAAAGATGAGTGATTTTGGCATTAGGGAAAATCCATCAAGCTTCCTTGTTTAGATATATCCTCTCTAGAAGAGATGCTCTCTCGTAATGCTTATTATTCCAAGTGAAGTTAGAGGAATTTCCACCATTAAATACCACTACAAAGTCTAGCAACTCCTGGGACTGTTCAAAGTCATGCCAATTGTATCTCTCCCTACATAACATCAAGGGTAGAACCATGTGATTTGTCAGAATTGCACAAAGTCATGTTCCAATCACGCATAAATATTGCATTATCTTTTTGCATAAGTTTTTGCATTTCAACTTAAAGACTTGCTCTATCTACAAGTGCACTTGGACCGTAAACTAAAGCAATGAAGCATTTCTCAGTGCCAATCTCAATAGTGACACCAACAAGACTGCCATCACCTTTGCAAAAAATAAAGAAGGGCTCAAGGTTTCTTTAACCACCACCATGGTTCCTATCTTGCCTTGCCTACAATAATCACTGAATGAGATATGTCATTTGCACTTGATTTATCTATCCTCTTTTGCTCCAAGTTTTACCTCTATGTTTCTTAGCAATGAGGTGCATGCTTTCTTTTTAACCAATGCAACCAATCTAGACACATTCTAGGTGATCAATGTCAATTACAACATCCCCCAATTAGTTATAATTACGAGCATCCACCCCGTCTTCACCAGCATTATGCAAGTCAACATAAATGCTCTTATCAAGAAGTGGTTGCTGAGCCAAGTTCTTAAGTGATTCTCTCTTATTATTGGGTTTAGCCCCCTTAGACCCTATGGGAAGGATATTTTCTTTATCATGCACCACATGCTTACTAACACTCAAGAGGCAAGTGAAAGACTTTGCAGGATGGGCTTTCTGAATCTCAACACTATCAAATTTGGATTCTCCCTTAGCATGAAGTGACCCCTTAGGGTCTCTCAGGACCTCATGAACATCACAATTAGCTTAGCCTATTCTTTTAGTGGTCATTGTAGCACTATGCATCTTCCCTTATTCTATAGTGAGCAGACTTTCCTTCTCAACAACATCAGAGTGTCAATGACTTGAGTCTTCTTCTCTTTAGGCGTTGCTATACTTGGGCACTCTTTTACATGGTGACCAAGACATCTACAAATAAAGTTTGTATCTAGGAAAGAATAAAATTTGACCTTGACCACTAGTTCAAGGCCATTAGGGTTTTCAACCTCTAAAAAGATCAGGGATTTTCTTTTGCTTGTCCTAAAGTATTGATGCATGCTTCTTGGCCTTTATAGCTCCATTACTAGATGCAACAGATGCAACATTAAGAGTTGTTTAGTGAGCGGTAATCAAAGACAAGCCTCTTTCACAATCCGAAAATGAGACATGAAGGAGTGCTAGTTAGGCAATTGACTTTGTTGAAAGATGACTCACAATGAAAATTTTCGAAGTTTCTAGAACACAACACAATTCACACATGAAAACAAACCAATAACTATGTCTCTTGTAACCTAAACAAAACTCAAGGTAAAGCATCCACAAGATCAAAACATTTAAACTTGAGTTTGAAATAACAATCACATTCATACATCTTTGAAATTTGTTACAACACCTTCTGCATTCGAGTTTCCACAAAGTTGATTCAACGCAAACAAGTCCCCAAAGATTTGTTTGCGACCCTCAACTCACTTCTTTCGCAAGACACAAAATTGAGTAACAAGGAAGGAGCAAGGGCCCCTCCTTCATCACTCTCATACACTTATACAGGGTTTTGTTCAAGCACATTTATTTGTGCTTTAAATGTTTTGCTTTCTTAATTTTCAAAGATTTTCAAAAGCTTTTATTTAAGCTTTTCACATTCGGACATCGCCACCTTTCATCCTCATTTCCTTTCATGTTAATGAATCGGCATATCAATTCAAGGTTATCACCTCCCCCAACTCTCTTCTGAACTGCGCACACAATTCTCCAATATAGCACCCTATCTCCACATAGATTGTCTTCACTTGAGCTACTTTCAACTTAGTGTACCTCTTCTTCACATTTGGAGGCACTTGCTATGTGTTGCTACCATTTGTGGAAAAAAAGTACAGATACTAATTTGCATATATCGAAGATTAAACCCATTTTTCCTAGTTTTTCTCAGCCCGTTTTCTATTTTCCCCTAATTTTAAACCCATTTTTGGAAAATTTTTCCTATTTTTCTTTAATAAATAATGACCAAAAATGAAAGTTGATTGTGGGTTGGGGCCCTTAGGTTCATTGACAGCAAAAACTCAGATTTAGTTGGTGTGACATATCATATTTCTCATTTATATAGCAAAAACCCCCAATTTTACCCTTAAAACGTGTGTTTTTCATGTATTTTAACATTAATTCAGTCCATGTAGCCTTATATTTTCTGATTTTTAGGTTGCAAAAATTTGAAACTCATGGAAAACAATATCATAATGAACTTTCATCCCATATGAACAAAGTTTCATAAAGCAAATAGCATAAAAAGATAATTTTTCTTTATAAAAATAGCATTACCGCTTATTTTCAGGTCTCAGTTTCTTGGTCTTGATTACGGGACTGATTTCCAGCATGCATTTAATGCTCAGCATCTTCAAGAACAGCACTCTTCAAGTCTTCATTCATCCGGAAGCAATCCGGTCTCATCCAGACAAGCTTTCCTCCATCATTCTTCATTGTCTTCTTCCACACAAGAACAGCCCCTTAAGGGAGAGAGAGGGAGGAGAGAGAAAGACTAAAATCAGAGATCTTCATCCAAGCCATCATTGTGCGAGTGAGAGGTGGCGATATGATCAGCATACAGGAGGGAATCAAGGGCCAATGTCACTCAAGGGGGTTGCATACAACCTCCATCCTCCATCTCCCAAGAATCAAGCGCATTTTTTGGCGCCTGATGGCGCCTCCTCCATGCCACGATTTGATGCATGCTTCTCCTCCACACTTTCATGTGACATTTAAAATTTGGGCTCCCAATGATGCCAGGAGGCATATTCCACGGTGGATTCCGTGAGGTTTTACGGTGGATTCCGTAAACTTAGATGACTGGGGCTCATACGCAAAGAGGATTCTTTGTGCGAGAAGTTGATGGGGACGCCTGTCATGGTGGATTCCGTAAACTTAGATGACCAGGGCTCATACGCAAAGAGGATTCTTTGTGCGAGAAGTTGATGGGGACGCCTGTCGTTGCATATGAGCCCCGGTCATCTAAGTTTACGGAATCCACCGTAAAACCTCACTGAATCCACCGTGGAATATGCCTCCTGGCATCACCCAAAGGTCACTTACCCATTTTGCCCAAATTTTATCCACCCCTTCGTATCTTGACCATTTTCTTGGCCATTTCGCCCTCCGGGCTCCAAATCGAGCTCTGAAAAATCCTGGGAGTCCGGCTTGACATCACGCATTGGCTGAAAACTCCTGACAACCCGCATAGCAGTCTGAAAAAATATCAAAAATCAACAAGTGTCGCTCGAGCGCCTTTTAAGAGTCGTATTTCACTTGGTGCTTAAAATGGTCCTGGCTGGAGCCGCCGCATTTGATATTGACTATTTTTCCCCTAAATTCTGGATTTTTTGGAAAATTTTTGGCACGTCTCAAGCTCAAAACTCCGCTGTCAATTGAGAAGAAGCGCGATCTGAATTTCGACTTAGTATGCACCATCGACTTATTCGATATCCCGAGGGTATGGAGATGCTACAGTTTATGTCAACGCAATGGTTACATGGAGCTTTGACCACAGTATCTCACGAAAAGGGCATATGTCTCAACCGAGGAGTGGGAATTCTTGAGGGGATGTAGTCCAAAGGTAATGAGGTGTTTAGGATTTGTCGTATCTATATTTCATATGTGTTAACTAAGTGAGTGTTTCAATATACAATACAAAATATATAGTACGGGGTGGTCGTGCGGAAGACATTTTTGCATGGAGTATATTGACAAAATGTGCTCCACAATAGATTGTGATATGATGGCAAAGTTCGAGCAAGAGAACCAACGATGAGCAACGGATCCAAACAAGGTTATAGATGAGATGGAGTATTTTGAAAACTTACAAAGTATTATCACGATGGATTACCATAGCTTCTCCATGATCCTATTCGATGTGCAGTGGTACAAAGTGGTACTTGAAGGAGTTGGAGCAATAGTTCGACGAGGTCCATCCGGATTTCTCGAAATAGATTTTGAAAAAAGATGAACAGATTTGCGCGACACATTTGTATTTCCGGCACATTGTGAACATGTGCATGAAGTCATGTTTTTTTAAATTTTATTACGACATGGTACATGTCACAGAAGTTAAATTTCTCTTGTACGTGATTTTGAACAGGTTATTGTCTTCAAACCCCCGACAACCTTGATGGTGGTATGTCATACCTTCAACTCCCTGAAGTGCAAGAGTATATGATCAAAGTGATGTTCTTAGCATAGATGAGGACAATATGCAAATAGAGTCAATATTGCAAGGGGTGGAGGCTACCATAAGCTTGGAGCATATAGAGGAGCCAAAATTGAGTAACAATGATGAAAATACACGAGTCCAAGAATTCTTTGAGAACGAGGTGGACTCATCCTTTTGTGGTGACATGTCTATCGACCTTCTAGTGTATGGGGAGTTGTGTCAAGAGATTAACATGGGACCATAGGATAATTCATACTTTGAGCATTAACCTAGTCAATTCGTTGACGAATCACTTATAAGGATATATAAGATATGCATTTCAAGTAAGATTATTTTTTAAAGATTTATATTATCGTGCTTTGTATGATTTATATTGATTATGCTAACATCAATTTTTTAATGTGCAGGTGACCTTTGTGGATATTTAGATCAGCATGATGAGTCAAGGGATGAGTAACGAGGAGCTACACGAGATCTTCACACATATGTCTCTAGATCAAATGGGTCAATTCAAAGATATGGTAGACCAGGAACTGTCTCGAACACCATGAAGCCGTTCTGTTAGATCTACTTCGGTGCGCTCTGATGCTTCAGTTTCCAATAGACGAGGTTGACACTCTGGACTTGGACCAGACGGAGAGAGTAGTTCTAGAGGATGCTATGGAGACATGGATGCAGTAAGTCCACGGTTAGCTTGGGATACAGGTGCTACTCCTTGCTCTCGTGGTCGTTCGAGAGAGCGTGGCTCAGGTGGTTATTGTGGAGGTACGGACGCAGTGTCTCCGTCTCATCGTTCTGCTGAAGTTGCCTCACCTATGGGATTTGTCACACCTGAGGGGATGTCTACTCCAATCACTCCAGCTTTTGCTCAGCCATCGGCAGGTGGCACCCCTATGGGTGCTACTCTGAGAGATACTACCCTCGTAGCTACACCAGGTGTACATGGGTCTCTTGGATATGCCCAAGAGCGTGGTCATAGGTGGGAGAGGACACTTCTTAGGCATATCCTAGAGGGGTATGTATACCTTGTAGATGATAGGACATGAGCCATCATCATGAATGATGAGGGGAGAAGGGTGATGGCTCGTATGAGAGAGTTGTGCCAACAAGCTTTTTAGCACAATGTCTTAGATCATTGGAATAACATACCAGAGGGGAGCAAGGACTACATAATAGCATCCTTGCATAATGAGTTTCCGGTACCTACGGCATTAGATACGTTTTCCACATGCTGGATTATGCAGTGTATGCGTGCATACATGTCACACAGACGATCGGACGCACGCAAAGCATTTAAGAGTGGGGCCTCAAAGCTTGAGTGGCTAGATGCGGATGACTTGTGGGGACTCAGAGAGGAGGCTACAGATTCTCCAGGACATTGGAGACAGTAACGTGAGGCGGCGAGGGCACGACTGGAGGCAGGAGTGGTCCATCATCTTGGGAATGGCGGCCATAGGACATATCTGGAGGACTTTGTAATTTTTACTTTTGTTTTGCTTTCTTATTTTTTTGCAATATCCCTTGTACTGACAATCATGCTTCTAATAGTTGTATTTTATTTTCTTTGCAGCACTCCATTACAAACCGTGATCCCACTGACCTAGAGACTCGATATGCAGAGACACACGGTCTCAATGCATTGATCAACTGATTGTATGGACGCGGCGGCCCTGTAAGTCACTCATATTTCTTGTCCATAGTTACTAATTTTAATTAAAATGCATTATTGCATGGTGGACTGATGTGTAGTTATTTCTTTTTTTATAGAGTTCATTCAATGCTCCTTTGCGATGGGGGGACGAGGTTTTGGATGGCAAGGATCTATAGCTCGCCCTTGGATCCGTGGAGCTGACATACTCTTCTTTTTTGGTCACGTGATTTGTGTAGGCATTTTCTATGTAGTAATAGTATCTTGCCATGATTGTACCGTCACTTTCATTATGCGATCATGTATTTATTTCATGTATCAGTGTTATAATTCAAGTACACTTTACCTTCATTTACATGAGCATTGTACACATTACTGAAACTCTTTTTTATGGCCCAAATAAAGCACATAATTTTTTTTCCCTGTTACCGTCGCTATTAGCATCACAATATGTGTCACAAAGCGTCTCTATCATCATCACTATCTGCGTCGGTATCATAGCGACGCAAATAGAGACACTGATAATGATGCCGATAGCAACTATTCTATGGCATTGCTAATACCGACGTTTTTTGCGACGACGGGGGCAAATTTCTTTATGAACATATTCGTCGCTTTGAACGTCGATATAAGGCATGTACCTTGTAGTGAATAGTATGTATTTTTACAACTATTTGCTCCTTAGTTATATATGTATGTATGTAAAATACATTCGTAATTGTCTATATAAAATATAACCTATCATTTCTAGCTTTTTTTATATCAAATTTTAAAGAAATGTATAACTAGTATGTTAACATGAGCTCAAATCCTCCTGTTGGGGCTTGTAATGTTGAACAAGCTACCTATTGTATACCAGGTACCTTATTCATAAGTATCATCATCATCACCTCACTCTAATGACCTTCTTATTATCCTTTATTTGGCCTCCCTTTTGCCTCCTTCTCTTGCATGAATCATCATCTTGCTATGCCTATAAATGTGAAAAAGAAATTTAGAAACAATACAGTAGTTTTAATGTGTATGATGAACCAGAGGACTTAATATTCAAATTACCATGACGTGATACCACATCTACTCTGTGATTATGCTCTCCTAATATATGTGTATCAATGCATCAAATCTAAAATGATGGTTTTTAAAAGTTGTCTTGTATAGCTAATGGAATATTGACCCACAATATTAAGTTATAAAATCAAAATATGAGGAGTGTTAGAATCAATCAATCACAACATCAAGAAATAATTAACCTAACAAGAGATTTACATACTTATTACAAACTTAGTCTCACATATCTCATTAGCTTCTAATTAAAAATGTGATGACCTATATCACTTCATTTGGATTCGACATGTCTCCCTCTACTATGGGCGAAGGATCTACATTCCACCCTTCTTAACACTTCTCTCGACTCTTTAGGATGGGTACTACTTTGTATTTGTGCAAGACTCAAGCCTTGTCATGTCTCTCTCTAGTTTTTACTACTCTTTGTTTAAATAACACCCTCTTGTACAATAGAATTTTTGGGATCTCTTTTCCAATGCAGTGATCTATGAATCTCATAAGCTTAGGATTGGAAAACCTCATATGCACAATGCTGATAGTTTGTTAGAGCACAATTGGGTTCTTAACCGTAAAAGGCAATGGAATCAAAGCCCAAGTCAAGGCCAACAAGTCAAAGTGTCACACATTTTCAAAAAAGAAAAAAAAAGGGCTTCAATGTATTATATTTAACTCTATCCATCCATAATGTTTTGTAATTGTGCAAGTGTAATTTATTCCTTGTGAATGAGAAATTTCAATTCTCTATAGTACTTTGTAAGAGCTCAGATCACTCTATGTGACATCTAATATGTTTGAGATAGATTAGATGATCTAAAACAAATGTGAGGCTTGCAGATATGAACTCTATTCACTTTTTTCTAGACTAGGACGCCTAGTAGCTACTAGTTATTGTACTTGATGAATCATTTAGTCTTCTTTTTTGAGTTTGTTCTAAGGAGTCTCCCTCATATGATTGAATACAATACTTCCTAGTATTGGAAGGGGTGATTTATGAATATCTTAATTATAGTGTGTGTGAGTTTTTTCTTACAATGTGTATGTATACTTATTTATATAGATCCTTATATGGGACATAGCTACTTTGGTAGCAACTAATCATAAACTAAGGGTTATATTCATATGTTACATAGTGATCCGTACTATATGGGTATATAGTGACATGTTATGTATGTTGAGATATCAATTAGAAAATCTAACTAACCTAAGGTGTTTGCATTAGTGGAAAGAGGATTTGTCTCATGAGCCAAAAATCTAGGTAGTTTACCAAATTTTTATGTGAAAATCATAACCTTAATGTATAAAAGGAAAAACATAAATGTAGCATATCATACTGATCTATGCAATCTTTGAGGTTCAAGTCTTGTTTCTTCTTGTTTGTCATCTTCTATCGTCATAGCTTGAGAGTGAGTAAAGAGAGAGTGAGAGTAGGCTTGAGTGAGGGACTAGGGAGGTTGAAACTAATTTCTATCCCTTTGAGTGAAGACTTGTGTGTGAGAGATTGATTGTGAGTGATAATCAAAGACCAATTAAGAAGAAGCTCTTCTCCTTCTTTTTATTCTTCTTTTTTTGTATCTTGTTCTCTCGCTGCTTGATTTTCTCAAAGTGGATGTGAACAAGTTGAGGTGGTATCTCAATGAGCATATCCCATGGATGTGGGACCAACTTTAAGTCTTCATGCTTTTAAATTTCAATGTAGGAAGTTAAGTAGGTGAGTCCACTACACTTCAAACTTGTTCTTCTATTCTTTTCTTTCCAAGAATAGAGAGAGGTGCCTTGAACCCAGAGTATGAGCCATGAAAGGTTCGAGATCTTGAAAGAGTAAGCGTTTCATCCAATATCCCATTATTTAAAATTAACATAAAAATTTTAGTTACATTACTAAGACGAAGGACTGAACCAACCCATCTATGCACAAAAGAAGACTTAGTGTAAAAGACGCACAATTATGCTAGGAGAATATGAGGCTTACTCCAAGCCACACATGTTTGGGCTAGCAGAATTGATCCATGAGGAAATTTTCCTTATCTCTTATGGAAGCCTAATGCATGACATGATCATTGGTAGCCCAAAGAAATAATTTGTCTTCAAGGCTTCTCCAACAACTATAGGTATTTCCTTTGGCACGTCAACTTATACTACATCTTATTTTCATCTCTCCTCTAACACCCATGTTAGTCAAAAGTCCAATCATTTTGATATTTGATATCATTGTGTTTTAAAATCTATGAGTGAAGGTCGACTTTCTCTAGCCAATATTTCTACCTCTAACAATCCTATATATTCTCTCATTATAGCTAGATACATGTATTGCCCGATGCAAGTTTAGACTTAAAGCAAATAACAAGGTCCTCTTATTAGTGCATGCATTTTTAAATGACTCTATCAAATTTTTGAGTGTTTCCAACTTTATGTATTAAAACTAGAACATCATATTGGGGAATATGGGAATTTTCCATAAGTTTGGGACACATGTCAAATCTTTGGATTTGTCATAACTTGAACAGTATAACTCCAAATCGAGCGCTCTATAGCTCAATAGATTCCATTTTTCAAGCGCTTTCCAATGATAGGTCACATTATATGGTTTTGAGAAACTTATGGGCATATTATCCGGGTGCCACCTTTTTAGTATTCAAAAAATGGGGATTGGGAGATTCCCAAACTCACTAATATTGTGTTCTAGGATGACCCTTTCATTTTGACTATTTAGTACATAGATCAAATGAAGGATTCTTAATCTCATTTAGTCCACTAAAGTTAAACTTGATCTTCAATTCCCCACATGGATAACATATATTTTTATTATTTCCTTGTCCTTCAACTTGTAATATTCATGCAACACTTACTCTTATCCATAAAGCCAAAGTACTCCATGCTACTCTTCACTCTTCTACACTTATGTCAACTTGTGTATTTTCTCTCACCCCCATGAACATATTATTGGTAATCTTATATATCTAGCTAGTTGAACATACAATAGATAGTTCTTTCAAGTTTAATTCTTTTGAGAATTATGCAATACCCTAGCATGGTGCATTGCAAAAGGTAATAAAATCATATTAGACTAACCCCATGCAAGAGAAATATTTAGGATCTACAATACACTAGCATGGTGCATTGCAAAAGGTATTAAAAGTGTAATACACTAATCCATCCCACATGTCACAAATTATGTGGGACCTACCAGGGATATGGTGGCAAACTCCAACTCATATGCAAGGTCCTCCCCAAGAGCATAGCCAACATACAATACTCTTACACAAGATGAAAAGTTATTAGTCGACTTGGAATTGAATGCATTAAAGTGCATTCCGTCTTATTGACTAAGCCTTAGCAAGCAACAAAAGCATTAAGAGAGGATGGACCTGAATTATGTTTTAGCTATAGTTGTTGTTGGTGATGATGCTATAAAAATCAAGAATGAGATGTGAGAAGATCACACATTCCACAATGAGAAGAGGAAGGAATCCATTGAGACTAATAAGAATGTGTTGTGAGCTTAGCTATCTTTTTCTATTTATTGGATTTGTCGATGCTATGCATAATATGCATTGTGTGGGATCTATTTGTATTTCATGGATAAACCACTCATGGAAGATGAGTTCACAAGGTGGTTTGACTCTACCTTGTGTCTAGGGTGTCTCTTATGGAGTACAAAATTGTTTGTTGGGGATTTTTTATTACCATCATCTCCTCAAATGTCAAGAGGGGCTTTATTTTTGGATCAGTTAGTCAGTTTCAAGGGAGACCTTGTTTATTTTATGCCATGGAAGGCAAAGCTTAACATTGACAAGGTTCTTCACTTTGAGTGCCTAGCATGGGTTAGCCTGACCTTCTAATATGGTTTGATGGTGAGATCATTACTCTGGTGGGTATACTTGGGAAAACTCTTTCAAGCACTTTTTGCAAAAACTCTTTCAATATGGTTTTTGTTAGCTTAATTGTTTGCGTGGTTGTTTGTTTTGACATTTTGTAGTTAGATTTTTTAAGTTTGTCTAGGTTAGGAATTGTTTTTGTTACTTTTTAAAGATTTTTTGAGGGTGGAAACTTGATAGCCTTGGTGGAGATTGGAGTTTTGTGGATAGATAGGAGTTAGAATATGTTAGTAGTTGTGGAACATATTGAAACATATATATTTTGTTTCCTAGACTCTTGTGCACCACAAGGATTGTGGATTCACGAGTATTTCATGTTGCACTTGTCGATTACAATGTACTTGATGATTGTCTCTTAATCTTATCAAACACTTCCATGCCATGGGTTAGGTGGATGCATGTTTTGTACCGTCGTTGAGTACTAGCAAGGCATGAGGCCCGCTCTAGCTATATACAATAAATTTTAGATGCACATGCACTTGAGAGAGCACCTTCATTGAGCACGCATTGTTTCACATGAGGCCTGCTCAAGCTATATACAATAAATTTTAGATGCACATGCACTTGAGAGAGCACCTTCATTGAGCACGCATTGTCTCTAGCATGCACGAGAGTTGGAATGTTCATCATCGAGTTAGGAATCTTTGGTTGAGTGGAAAAGGTGGTTGGGTGAGTTTGAGGGTCGCATAGGACGCTGCCACTTGTGGGATGGATTGTTTTCTTGGTCAACATATCGAGGACCATATTTTTTTGAGTGATGTGAGATATTTAGGGAGGCTAGAGAGGAGTACAATATTTTCTTGTTGAATATTGAGAGGTGAGGTTAAGGTTTGTAATTAAATCAACAAACAATGTTTGCATTTTGAATGACACATGAGCATATGTAGATAGGCTAGGCATGATTTTTCTAGTGCATTTATCTTTTTGTGTTGAACATCGTTTGTTTGATTGCATAGCATGAATCCAATGTTGCATCTTTTTTCAAATCATGTTTGATTGAGCATGAGGTACATTTTTAAAAGCTTTTTCTTTAGGACATGTTTCATGAACAAAATCAAGTACATATGAAGAAAATATTAGTCTTTGAAGACTCAAAAAGGGGCAATTACCATGAGCTAGAGCTATTGATGTTGAAGTTAAGGCTGGTGCTAGTGACATTAGCTACCATATTCGAAGTTGACTTTGTGTGATTTATGGAGAGCTCATTTGGAGGTGGATGATTATTATAATGCCAAGAAAGAGAGATAATAATATGATGATGAAGATGACAACAAGGACAACAACAATGGTGATGGGAATAAATAGCAAAGGACCAGTCTTTGGGGAGTTTCAAGAAAAAAATGGTGAGTCAGCTGAACAATGGAAGACTGGAGTATCGACATTGGTAGAGGAACAACAAGGCCATGCTCTTCACATTTTAGATGCTTTCAGAAGGTAATGACAACAATGGAAGTGGTGTTGTTGCATTTTTGGAGCTTCCCATGCTTTTCTCTCACCTTTATACAAGTGCTAGGACCTAAGGAAAGTTTAATCTTTAATTTTGTGTAGCAGTTGATAGACCATTCAATTAAAATCATGTTGTGCGGATGTTGCAGAGTTTTGATGAGCGGCTTCGTGAAAGTATTGAGTATGATATTTGACCATGGGAAAATGAGCTATGGCTACATGTTTCATAGCCAATAAAGAGTGTGGTTATCAAGTATATTCATGATGGTGGAGATACAATTACCTTAGTCCTTTCTCGAAACTATGAGAAAGATCCCTTCATCATACTTAGCACTGATGAGACCAACACGATTTACTCATAGTAAAAACACAATAAGTATTAGAGTGGCTAGCTAGTTCTGGTCAATGACATTGTTGTTATTGTGTGCTTGGATGGCATTACCCAAGCTGTAGAAAGGGAAGTAGAAGAAGCAAAACTTCGAATGTGCAAACAATGGACACTAGAGGAGAGAGTAGTTTTTGAATGAGAGCATGAGAAGCACTCATGATAGTTTGCATTTTCTACAATGCTTAGTCAGAGCCATTAAATGGAGCAAAAGGTGATGACCATTCCAGTCCACTATGTTTACTACTATGATGGTTTCAAATGATGAAATCAAAGGATTAGAAGTGAATGTATGGTGATATTAAGGATCATGATGGCAAAGATTTTGAAGGAGATAAAGAGGAGATATGGCAGCTTGCTTTTCACTTCCTGGGATTAAAAAATTGCAATTGAAGTGGATTCAAGTTTTTTTTTGTCAGATAATATATTATTTCCAAATGGATGGGCAAGACGAGGTGAGGATAATGAAAGAGAGGTCTCTTGATGGATTAACTGAGCCTGTGCTAAAGGTAGGGAGCTTAAAGATGCAATAAAAAAGGGAATAGACCTATTTTCAAGAGAGTATTTGCAAGAGTATTGTCAATCTACTTGTAACTTGCGTTGACTCTACTGCAAACTGTAAGGTTTATCTTTGGTATGTGCAAATCAATATCTCTCCTTTTTTGCCACAAATGGTAGCAACACATAGCAAGTACCTCCAAATGTGAAGAAGAGGTATGCTGAGTTGAAAGTAGCTCAAGTGAAGACAATCTATGTGGAGATAGGGTGCTACATTAGAGAATTGTATGCATAGTTTAGAAGAGAGTTGGGGGAGGTGATAACCTTGAGTTGATATGCTGAGTCATTAGCATGAAAGGAAATGAGGATGAAAGGTGGCAATGTCCAAACATGAAAAGCTTAAATAAAAGCTTTTGAAAATCTCTAAGGCTAAAGAAGTCATAGAATTATTCGTTTTTTCTCAGTGTTAAAAGTGTTCCAAGCTTTATAAGAAAGAAAAATGTTTAAAGCACAATTAGATGTGCTAGAAAAAAATCCTATATAAGTGTATGAGAGTGATGAAGGAGGGGCAATTGCTCTTCCCTTGTTACTCCACTTTGTGTCTCGTGAGAGAAGTGAGTGGAGGGTCGCAAACAAATCTTTGGAGACTTGTTTGTGTTGAATCAACTTTGTCAAAACTCAAATGCCGAAGGTGGTGTAACAAATTTAAATTTAAATGTTTTGATCTTGTCGATGCTTTACCTTGAGTTTTATTGAGGTTACAAGAGGCATAGTTATTGGTTTGTGTTCGTGTGTTGGTTGTGTTGTGTTTCAGAAACTTTGAAAACATTCATTGTTGTAAGTCATCTTTTGACAAAGTCAATTCCCTAACTAGCACTCCTTGATGCCTCATTTTTGGGTTGTGAAAGAGCCTTGTCTTTGATCACTGCTCACTAAAAAAGGCTTTATGTCCCATTAGTTACATCTAGTAATGGAGGTATGAAGGCCAAGAAGCATGCATCAATACTTTGGGACGAGCAAAAGAAAATCCATGATGTGTTTGGAGGTTGACAACCCTAATGGCGTGGAACTAGTGGTCAAGGTCAAATTTGCTTCTTTCCTAGATACAAACTTTATTTGCAGAGGTCTTTATCACCATGTAAAAGAGTGCTTAGGTAAACCTACGCCTGAAGAGAAGAAGACTCAAGTCATTGACTCTCTGATGTCGTTGAGAAGGAAAATCTACTTACTATAGAATAAGGGAAGATGCACAGTGCTACAATGACCACTAAAAGGAAAGGCTAAGCTAACTCTGATGTTCATGAGGTCCTGAGGGACCCTAAGGGGTAACTCGATGCCAAGGGAGAATCCAAATTTGATAGTGTTGAGATTCAGAATGCCCATCATGCAGAGTCTTTCACTTTCCCCTTGAGTGTAAGTAAGGATGTCATGCATAATAAAGAAAATATCCTTCCCATAGGATCTAAGGGGGCTAAGCCCAAGAATAAGATAGAATCACGTAAGAAATTGGCTCATCAACCACTTGTTGATAAGAACATTTATGTTGTCTTCCACATTACTGGTGAAGATGGGGTGGCTGCTCCTAATCATAACTCATTGGGGGATGTTGTAATTGAAATTGATCACATAGAATGTATCTGGATTGGTTGCATTGGTTAAAAATAAATCATGCACCTCATTGCTAAGAGAAATAAGTGTGATGCACTTGCACTTCAAGAGGTAAAACTTCGAGCAAAAGAGGATAGATAAATCAAGTGCAAATGACATATCTCATTTAGTGATTAGTGTAGGCAAGGAAAGAGAGGAACCATGGTGGTGGTTGAAGAAACTTTGAGCCCTTCTTTATTTATTGCAAAGGTGATGGCAATCTTGGTGTTGTCACTATTGAGATTGGCACTAAGAAATGCTTCATTGCTTCAGTCTATGGTCCAAGTGCACATGCAGATAGACAAAGTTTTTGAGTTGAAATGCAAAAAATCATGCTAAAAGATAATGCTATATTTGTGGGTGATTGGAACATGACTCTACACAATTCTGACAAATCACATGGTTCTATCTTGATGTTACGCATGGAGAGATGGAATTGGCATGACTTTGAACAGTCCCAGGAGTTGGTAGACTTGGTAGTGGTATTTAATGGTGGAAATTTCTCTAACTTCACTTGGCATAATAAGCATTACAAGAGCACATCTCTTCTAGAGAGGATATATCTAAACAAGGAAGGCTAATGGATTCTCTATAATGCAAAAATCACTCATCTTTTTGAGTATCCATCCCTAGCCATGTTCATGTGCTTTGGTCTTTCAGGATTAATGTTGTTTTGGCTGTTGGGAATGGCTCTCCTTTGTTCAGATTTAATCTCTCCTTTTGGTCAAGCTGCAACAAAGCATCACTTCACCCAATTAGGTGTTGGCTTGACCGCATAAATGCTATTGTTGATGTAGCAAAAGTCTTTGACCACTCTCAAGCACAATAAATAATGAGTAATGTTAATGCTTCAAAATAATTTAAATATGCAATCCTACAAGCACTCAAAGTGGCATCTTAAGACATACCATACTAGAATAGCTACTTAAATTTGTTGAAGCCTTCTTGGAAGGCCTCCTCCACTATCAGCTGTAGGCTGCCAAGCTTTAGGTGAGGGTCTCCTCATATCTTGTTGGGGATGCACAAAATAGTGCATTTCCTAAGGCTTTGAGAGCGAAGAAATATAAAGAGAGATCCACTAGGTTTGATGATGGTAAAGGACAAAGGCTGAGAGATGACATGGACATTGCAAGATCATTCAGCTATTGTTGGTGTGAAGCATGAGTGACCTAAGAATGATCAAGGAAAGATAGGAGAGTTTTTGAAGGAAAGTGATAATTTAATCAACATTGCTGAAGCTACTCTTATGAGTAGTCTATTTTGAGTGGAGGAGTTGAAGTTCATGGTAAATAAAAAGGCTAAAGCCAAATTGCTTGAGATTTTTGGAATACAAGCAAAAAAAATTTAGGCTCTGTGGAATGAATGTACTATCTTTTCAATCATATTAGAAGGGTTGGTGATTTCCTGCTACAGAGATCAATTAAGGACTTGTAAAGCTCATTTCTAAGTTACTTTGCATGGCCACATTGGATAGCTCAAGATCCCTAACTATGCTCAATGTGGCTTATAAGATTAATGCCAAGGCTCTTGCTTAGAGCATCAAGTTTAATCTTTCTAGAGTGTTGCATGATCAACAATATAGTGTTGCATGCTCAACAACATAGTTTTGCATAGGGTCACAAGATTCATGATGATGTACTAAAATCCATGCTATGCATCCATTTTACACTATCATCCAAGTCAAAGTTCTCATCCTGATAAATATGGAATTTGATAAAGCATATGATAGGATCAAATGAAAGTTCCTTATGGAGGAAATGGAATCTATTGGATTTGGTCTAGGATTCATAAAGATGGCAAGACGCATATTTGCAAATGCTTTTATTGTTCTATAGGAGGTGAATGGGGTTTGCTCAAATCTCTTTGTGATAAGGAGATCTATTAGTAGGCAATGGTGCCCCTTGGCCCCTATTATTTTGCAATTACCATTTATCTTAAGGAATTTGAGCTTGAAGATTTGACAAGGGCTTATCAAAGGCCTCCCTATCCATAGGAGGGATCATTTTATCACTCAATTCTTTTTAGATGACAATTCTAATTTGGTGAAAACAAAATATCAATCTATGAAGGAATTCCTAAATGTATACAATATTTTTTGTGAATTATCCAAGTATTTTATAAGCACTACCAAAAAAGGAATAGTGCCCTTGAGCTTTAATGAGCCTCCCAAGTGGATATTGGATCTTAGCTTCAAGATAATAAAGTAGGGACAACCATTTAGGTACTTAGGCTACCCTTTGGGGGTTGGTATATCTATAAAACAAAACCCAAACTAGATGATCTTAGAGGTTAAGAGCAAGGTTGATGCTTATAGAGGGAAACAGGAGCTTTTGAACAATTCCTATGTAGGAAAACTCATGAAATGTAGGAAATTCTCTCATTTTTCCTAGGTATGTATACATGGATTCCTTATAAATAACTAGGGAATTACATTCCCCACATCTCATGGTAGTGAATCCTTGGCATGCATTTATGATTTCCTTATATATAACTAGGGAATTTTATTCCCCACACCCTAAACTAGGTATTTGTAGGCCATATAAATAGGGAATCCCATTTTCCACCTAGCATAGTAGGGAATTGTAGGCCCCACAACTAAGGAATTTGGTTCCCCGCATTTCATACTAGGGAATTACAAATATCAACATCAAGAACTTATACAGTGTGGGATATTACAAATACTCATATCAAGATATAACTTGTGGAAATTGGTGACCCAATAAATTAGACTTAAATTAAATGGTCACTCTATAATACAACATTTCTTCTTATCCCTTTTTACAAATCTTGGTAAAACTCTTATACTTACTCTAGAGATTATTTGGTGGTGAAGGAAGCTAAGTGAAGGTAACTAACTATATTGATCAACAATTCAATATTGAGCAATGTGTGACCTAGCTAAATACGTATGAAAATTACTCTAAAGATTATTTGGTGGCGGAGGAAGCCTAGTGAAGGTAACTATATTGATTAACAATTTAATATTGAGCACCGTGTGACATAGCTCAATACTTATGGAAATTAGGAGCCTATTTTGTGTGCCATTTTTTCATATTCTTCCACACATTTCTAGTGCATGTGCATTGCAAAAAGAGAGAAAAACAATCCTCTTTTCCATAAGTGTAATGTCCTAAAATAAGCATCAACACACTTGTCTACCTATATGAAAAACTTCAACATAACTAGCCTCCTAAGAAACATATAGACCTTATAGAGAATGATGTGCCATTCCATCTTGGTTAAGGTCTATATAAGTTTATTGCACTTAAGCTTTTTTTATTTTCTCACATACATAAGTTTATTGCACTTACTCTGATTCTCCCAAATCACATTAGAGTTTAAGGACACATTGCCCGTCTTACCTCTAATCAAGCATAATTGATGTTAGAAATATTGTAATAAAAAATGTAATAAGTAGCAAGCCCATAAGGTTAATGGGTTGGTTTCTCAAGGTACATGTGTTAAGGAGTATTTGAAAGTAATTAGCTATAAACATACTTAGTTAATTTCTTGTAATCGTACAAGTTTCTTAAAGCTTGATATTCTTTTTAGAATTGATAGGCTAATTTAAAATTTTCATTAATAACAAATATATCCTCTTTAAAGCCCAAAGCATTCAATCAAATAGAGAATTGAGGTGATGAATTAATCCTCAACAAAGACACCTAGCCAATCTTGAGTATTTCAAGATATGGCTATTTTTTTTCATGTTTTTCATAGGCAAATACCCTCTAAGAAGGAGGCTCCATAATGGGTCAAATATGAATTTATTGGGAAGGGCTTTAAAAATGTTTTTTTGGGTTTAGAGAGAGCTAGTCCACTATCTTCCTTGGTTAGTAAGCTCTTCTCTTGAGGAAGATAGTGTGTGCTTACAATATCACAAGTTCATGCACTTAGTTGTTTGGTACCAACACAATGTCAAGTATAAATAATATAAATGAGGACCCTCATGATAGAAACCACAATACACTTGATATATTGGCATGGATATTTCTAGCACCCCCTCTTGATACTTAATAAACTCTATAGTAACAAGTGATTGATGCTAGAACCATGAATTCTCAAGTCTTGCACATATACTAGATGTCCCTCAAAGACAATACAAAGAAGACTCATCAATGATGAAGCATGGATTGAGAAAAAAACTCCCTACATGTGGTAACTCACTAATGTCTAGTAGTTTCTCAAAGCTCCAACAGGACCGTTCAATAATTCGAGCATTGAAAAGGCCGCATAATAAGATTCAAGTCTCAAGCAATTGATCATAGCAACAACTAGACTCATACATTATCCCCAAGAACATGCACTGACTGCATGAAATCCAAGACAATATATATACACTTGAGAAGCACCAATCAATGAAGAACATGAAGTTGACTTTATGAAATTAAGTGAAAAAAATATGTACTTGAGAAGCACCAATCAAAAAGTATTCCTCAAGGTAAATGAGAAATATTTCATGAGACGGCACTAATTGCTGGGTCCCCTTAATCACTAGTTTTTCTGTCAAATCTCACATTCTCTATGATTTTAGGTGTGCATGTTTTTTTGAGTGTGATGAGCATCTACCTTCGTAAGTTTCCTCCTTTCACATTCTTGTCCCAACAGTTATAGGAGCAAATTCGAGAAAAGGCTTGATGGTTCATCAATCATAGCATGAATCACTCAAATGAAAATGGCATATTATCTTCTTGATTCATGTTTGACCGATTTCTTTGACATTTTTGGCATGCTTATCATATAGAGATATGATATGGAGTCTTTCACAATTGTCTTACATAGGTAACACATTAAAGAAATGGAATTTATCATATGTCCTTCAAATCCTCCCCTAAGAATGCTCTCCTATCTAATATACACTTTCTATTTGGTTGTCGCTTGCACTCGTGATTATTGGTACGATATAATGCAATAGTCCTTTATTTCAACCCTTTTATAGCCAAAGTAAGTAGCTTGCAACAACCTTTGCACTACCCTTTTAATATGGTATCACCACATAGGTTTCTTGCATGATAAAAAATTGCGAAATTATGTGAGTATCTTGCATTTTATGAATCACACTTGATGTTAACATAAGATAATATTTCAATGTTAGTGAAGGTGAGAAATCTACCAAGATTCTCTCTCTCTCTCTCTCTCTCTCTCTCTCTCTAAGGGTCAATCAATCTACACATAAGGGTAAGGCCTTTGATTTCTTACAAGTTGTTATGGCAGCATAGGAGCTGCCTAGAGATGTTTGGGGGGAACCCCTGTTAGAAGAGTTTCCATATCCATGGTTGCATGCACTCCTCACATGTTCCAATCTAGAGAGAGACAATAGTGAATGCTAGAGTTCTTACAAAATTAGAAGGACGATAGAACACTTCACATGCTAGAGTTCAACCTCATATACACATGTTGCGACACAATAACAAAGAAGTCATAACAAAGATGTTGTATGGCTTTCTTGAGCCAATGCCTTCCTTAATATGCCATCATTTGAGAAGGAGATAGAGACGGTACTTCCTCATGAGGAAAAAGAAATATGCTTGGGTGCTTATAGTCTAGAAACTATGGAAATTTGTGATATTAATCTTCACTTGAATGGTTGCATCAAGCCACTCATTTGGATGACAAATGATGAGCAAACAAATCCTCTAATGGATGTCTTGCAAACTAGAAAAGGCCCTTAGATAGGCCTAGTATTTTTTTAATAGCTTTATTTCTTAATATTTTAATCCATTTTGTGTCTAAATCCAAGCCTAAAAAAGGGTTTCTTTATTGGCATTCAAAGAATAACACTAGTGCTTGGGTAGTGATGTTTTCTATGCTCACCTTCTAGAAGCTGAAGTTCACTTCCTTAAGTTTTTGTTGAAGTCCCCTACCAAGACAATATACTCTTGTGGAGTTTGTCCTTTCAAAATTTCCCAAAGCCACTATCTATTCATCGGTGCAAGATTTAAACTTGAGACCCCTATAGGCAACTCATTGTGATGTTGTATGAACACTTAAGAAGGTATATGGTATATCTTTCATTCGAACACGTAGCAAGTTTGAAAAATCATGATTTACATTAGGAAATCATGATGCCTAAATGTTTTACTATGGAATTTGACATGAATTGAGATAAACAATATTTTGTGTATTTTGACATTAGGTTATATGGTAGTAATTTGACATTAGCTTATATGGTAGCAATTTGTTAGGCTTCATCTTCTTTGATGTCTATCTTCATTCGCTTCCATCCCTCATGCATCCATAAAGTACTCTGCTTGATGGGAAATCAAGAGCACCTTGATATTAAGATTCAAAGAAGATATATTCAAGTAGTATAAGACTAAAAAAGAAATTAGTCAAGCGGTACAAAGGATCAAAATAATAAATTTAAAACACCTTATTCTCTATTTTCCTTATTTTAACTGCTAAGGAAAATTTGTTATAAGGAGCATTGGGTAGGCCCATGAAAATATGATAGAGAATTCCAAAGCCATGGAGAAGAAATGTTTGAGAAGATGGTTAGAAATTTTAAACTCATCGGAAGAGGAATTCAAGGGGACATCAGAGCTAGAGGTAAAAACGTGATTTAAGATAAATGCATGAAAGATTTGGAATTAAGGAAGAATGATGTGTTCCTCAAGCAGTAGATGGAGTGGAGATCCATCTTCCCTAGGGAATATTGGAAGATATGGCAGAAATGCACTAGAAAATTGTGGTCTAGTAATCCATCAACAAATTGAGCACCCTTCTATGTAAGGTGTATATGCCAAAGCTAAGCAAGGAGAGGGGATAAAAATCCATGCATGGTGTGTCATGTGCCATTGAGCTTGGGAGTCAATCCTCCATGTTCTCTGGAAATGCCTTGCAATGCAGGCTTTGTGGTCTCCAAAAGAATGTGACAAGGTGGATTGCGATTGTAGGCCTTAATGTAGAGGTTATGATGAAAATGGCATTGGTTGGGGACAAAGGTGTATTGGACGAAAAGATATTAAACGTATGGAATGTCATCAATGTAAAAAATTTACACGACGCAGCAAATAGAATCTCAGAAAGAGATAGAGAGTACACAAGAGTTAAGAGGAGAATTCAAAATAAACCTTTAGCTCCAAATAACTGATACAAAGATGGCTCTATCCACCCATGCACTTCCATTATGAAGCTTAGATGGCGATCTAGACAGAAGATAGGTGAAGAGCTTAAGGCTAGCTAGAACAACTCTAACTGCATGAAAGATAGATGATCGATGGCTATGAAGGGGTTTAGCTTTTATAGCCTGCGAAGGAGGTTAGGTTGGCCTGACCGACTTACCAACTAGATAGCAAGCCTTCATATACTTGATATCCTCATCGACCACCCCTCTCTCTCTCTCTTGTCCGAAAAATATCCTTTTGATCTTAGTTATAATTTGACAAGTCATCTTTTGTGAGGAGGTTTTGAGGGTCAAATCCTTGTTCTTCTAGAGTCTGAATGAGGTGATCGATGTCCTCTTCAAAGAGTTTGCTTATACAGCATGCATCTTTTTTGAACTATAGTCACCTTGCACTTAATCGTAGATAACTTCATCCGTGCATAGCTCCTTCAATATCTTTGGATAGGTAAGGCAAGATAGCTTCACCCTCTTGTATGGATTTTTGATAGAGGGATTGCGAAGGTAGTAGATGCATCTATCGTTGATTTTGTAGGTGAAAATGCCTCTTGTGTCAATGTAATATAATATGTCGCTTTTTTCTAATACACTTTGAAATGATGCTCTCCGCACTTGCAAGACATGGGACTTCTCTGAGGAAGGATCATCTTTCGGCCTTGCTTCAAGACATCTTTTGCATAGCTCTTGTCCTAGCTCCCTCTCAAACAAAGAATTTGAGCAACTTGTTCTTGTGGGTGGCACATTCCTTGAAGTTCTCAATGCTCACAAATGTCCTTATCCAAAAGGGTTCATCATTACATTGGCCTTGATCATCACTTGCATTGTAATTAGCATGATTCACCATCGGATTCCCTTGGATTATGTGCCCTCTCCCTCTTTCATCATCTGGGTAGTTCTAGAGATGATACCCACTGTTCAGAGTGGATGAATCTCATTGCACTAGTTGGTTTTTGGCACAAAGAATGGATTGGCTTGTAAAATATCGAGCAGAGGAGCATCAACTGTAGTATCTTCCATATGAATATTATTTCATTGAATGATACACACAATTGTGTGTTGTAATGATACGAGCTTCATACTTCTCTCAAAGACTTGAGTGTTGTTGCTCTAGAGGTATAATAGGTAGAGGGATAGTGGACAGAGCATAGCAAGTCTCCACCATCTTCACAAATAATACAAGTGTCATATGTAGCAATAATCCACTTAAATTTCCATGATATGAGCGCATAACTTTTAGCTTTTGTAGGCTTGTAAATGTTGAACCAATTGTAGCATATGAAGAGACATATCATCTGCATTGGCAACATCCAAATTACAAGTCACATGGGGGAAGTCCAAAGCGAAGGATCAACATTACGACCTTTTACTTTAGTCCTTGAGCCTTCAAAATGGATTCCTTCATATCAACCTGTTTTTCTATTCATAGTGCCCTAACAAAAAATATACTTTGAAAGAGATTTTTGTGCCTAATCATTCATGGAGTTTGCAAATGAAAACCATGTAATGCAATCATTCAAACCATGCTTCCACACAAAAATTTATGAATGCATTGAATAAAATGTGCCTAGCCTAACTATTTGTAGTTGTGTGTCATGCAAAAAGACACACACAACAAAAAATAAATTCCTAATGGCATTGACTAATGTGTTAAAATTATTGGTGAAAAACTCTGCGTTGAGATTCGCAGTGGTGGATGTGCAATGTCACGACATCCACCCCTCCAAACCTGCACATCCTCCGACATGTGCCAACTTGTTTACCACTTACAACATTGTTCCCACTAGGTTCATATGAAAAATCATCTCGATAATATGATAAGTATGTAAGTTCACATAGGTTATCAGAGCATCCTCCTGGGTCATATGGATAAATCAAAGAAGGTACGTTTTCGTAGATCATCATAGCATCCAGATCTTCTTTAGCTAGTTGATCATTAGGCAATCCCGTGACTCCAAACTCTCTTGCCTCCTTCAGTGGAACAAGTCTTGTTTGTGCTTTGTTCACATTGACATTTATATCCATATCCATTTCCATAAATGGCATAAACATTGGCAATTCCTTATCATTGTCCAAAGGTAATTCAACATTTTTGTCAACTCTTTTATATTTTCACTGTACTCTGGCTTCTTTGGTATAGCTTGCAAATTTCCACTTTTTTTATAAATACCGTGGTAAACACAAATGTTGATGTGTATGAATAGTACCAACTCTTTTAACTCACAAAAATCATCCATATCTTTTTGAAACTACATATAAATAGCCCAACACTGAGGCTCACGGTGTACTTTAGTTGTAAATTATGTTTACTACTGTAAACCAACACTCTGTAAATCATTTTGCTAAAATATTTCTGCAAAAAACACTTTTTGCTGAGAATTCTCAGCAGCCAAATTTTCTTGTAGCATGAAATCAACAATTTTATAATTCATCACTAGAGAATTGACATGTAAGACATACGACAACTCCTAATTTTTAGTTTTCAGTAATGCTGAAATATCCTCCATAGTATCCGAGTATAATAGCCCATCATAAACACCATTAGTAACCTCCTCTCATCAAAATCAATCTCCTCACTCTTCAAGTCCCTAGTAATCTTAATGTTGGGAAGCAGCTTGAATCCGGATTGCTTTTTTGGCTTTGGATCTTTTTTCTTCAGGGTTTTTTGATCTTCTTGTTCTTTTGGCTTCTGAACATCCAACTCGACTCTGCTCTTGTTCTGAATAAGAAGGCTGCACTCATCCAAGCCACCCTCTTGGAACCTTTAGCTAAATCATCATCTCTTCTCCACTTCTCCTCAACAAGCACTTAGACTCCTTGAGATTTTACCATCTTGAAATAATTTGCAGGGGTAGATGAAGATGGGGCTGAAAATGGAGTTGGCTATTCCTCCCTTCTAGTCATCTTGTTTTTTAGGTCTTTTAAGTTCTATATTCCACAATCAGTATTACAGTTGGTCTAGAAATGGAAGCAGGAATAGGCATAGGCATAGGCATAAACACAGGCTGAGAAATAAGAGAAGTAGTGGATGGTCCAATAGGAGAAATAGGAGAAGTCATGGTAAGAGAAGACATCGCTGGTGGTGAGTGCATGCCATTCTTCAAGCGAGCCTTCCATCTGTGCCTCTTTGTCAGTGTAGAGACCGCATCGACAATATCTTGCCATTCCATCTTCCATCCCATAGGCTGCGTACGGTCTTCGAGTAACTCTCCCAACTCGTCCTAAAGTGCAGGATCAACTAACTACATGAATAACTCCACTTTCTCTGAGTTTAGACCTCTTTGATCTAGTGCTTCCAATTGGTTGTATCGATCTTCAAACTCGCGCAACAACTTAGAAGCAAGAAGTCTTTTGTTGACTTGATAGACCCATTCTCTGAATGTCTTTCACGTACCAATACTATAATCCTCTAGAAAATATTCATCTTTAAGTGCTTTCTTGAAATAATTCCAATTCATTGTGATTTATTTTTGTCATGTTTACCACTTGGGTATTCTCTATCTTCTCTTCCATCTCCTATCTCTGCTTTCTTTTACTTTTGATTCCCCGGTGGATTCGACCTTTCGAAAAAACCCCTCGGACAACGTGTTGACCTTGCTATCTCAACATACTAATCAACGCACTACTAAGCTTTAAGAAAAAATTGCGGTTATGCATGATAGTTTCCTAATCCCATGCATTTGAGGTCATTAGAATGCTCGACATGAGAAAGAATATACAAAGTGGTTGCTAACAAGAAATTCTTACTAAAAATAAGAGTAGTGGAAAAAGAGGACATCATAGCCAAGTTTGGATCATGTACCAATGTTGATTAGGGGACATGGTCCAAAGTGGACTCAAGAGAAACACAAGATAGAGCATGGGATTTTTATTCCACAACAAAGAAAGGTGCAGCAAATTGAGATGAGTGATATGAACGCTCAGATTTTGGAGCATGATATTTGTAAATTTAAGATGGAGTTTGTAAGTATCTATATTTTGTCACAAGATCTTTTGTGCTTAAAATTTTGATTGATCTTATTGGTAATCATGGTATTCAATTTTGGAGTTTAATATTGTGGGCCAAAATCTCCCTCAGATCATAAGTGATAGAGCCTTATCTTCTTTGATAGTTCTTTGATAGTTCTTGCATTTGACACTACTCTATAATCCTTTGTTGATAGTAAATCTTCTTTGTACTATCAAGAACTATCCTTTGTATTCTAACATGAATGCATTTGACACTACTCTATCAACAAAGGATTAGTGTACTATAAAGAGCCTTATCTTCTTTGATAGTTCTTGCATTTGACACTACTCTATAATCGCCTTATATTTTTAGTAATCTTCTTCAATTGGCTTCATAATCATTTGTTGATAGTACACAAGCATTGATCTACATCTCTAGCCAACTAAAGTCTTCACTTGGGAGTTTAGATGGTCACCTATCCTTGGTTAATAGCCATAGTTGGAAAAAAAACAAGGTGTATCACCACAAAGGATTAGCCTTATAGATTGTAATTTATAAACTTCAGAAAACAAGAAGAATATGTGCTTGATGAGCATGTTGCCCAGATTTTACAGAAATTACAGCAAGGGTGTGATGAAGAATTTTCGAATTTCAAAGTGCATAATGGGCTCTTATGGTTTAAGGATAAAGTGTACTTAGTTCCTAAGAGTAAATTCAAGCTGAAAGTGCTCCATGAGATGCATTCATTGTCAATGGCTGGTCATTTGGGTCTTTTCAAGACTTTTGATAAAGTTCATCAAAGCTTATACTAGAAGGGTTTATGGAAAGACGTCAAGGAGCATGTATCCAAGTGCTTAGAGTGCCAACAAAATAAGGACTCTACCTTATTACCAGCCAGCTTACTTCAGCCTTTACCCACCCCTACGGGTAAATGGACTGACATTTCCATGGATTTTATAACGGGACTACCTACCACTAGTCATGGATGGAATAACTATGTGGTTGTTGATTGATTGACTAAATCGGCCCACTTTATTCCAACCAATGTACAATATTCAGCCAAGCAAGTGGCTGAGCAGTTCATGGAAAGTGTGTTCAAATTGCATGGTATGCCAATGAGAATAGTATCAGATAGAGATACCAAGTTCATGGGCGACTTTTGGAGAAGTCTTTTCTCTTCTGTGGGTACTTCCCTCAGTACAGCCTATCACCCCCAAACTGATGGGAAAACAGAAAGAATCAATCATTGGGTGGAAGTTTACCTAAGACATTATTGCCATGACACACAAGCTTCATGGGATTGTTGGATCCACCTTGCTGAATTTTGCTACAAAAACACACTTCATTTGAGCATAGGTATGTCCCCATTTGAAGCACTTTATGGATACAAAGTTCAAATCCCATCAGCTTTGTTTCATGAAGATATCAATCCCCAAGCAAAGGAAGAATTGGAAAGAATGGAGATGCTCATGAGGCAATGCAAGGACATCATAAAGAAAGCACAAGAAGTAATGAAAGTTTATGTCAATGAGAAGAGAAGGGATTTGGATTTCAAAGTTGGAGATTGGGTGTTTCTCAAAGTTCCCAAGACCCATTATGCTTCATTAAAGGGTGGAAACAATAAGCTTGCTCATAGATTCTATGGACCGTATTTGGTTTTGGACAAAGTTGGAGAGCTCGCTTATAAGCTACAACTACCTTCTTCCACTAGAATACATGATGTATTCCATGTTTCACAGCTTAAGAAGTATGTTGGACCTGATGTGAAGGTATTGGAAGAGTTGCCAACTTTAGATGAGGCAGGACTTGTCATATATGAACCTGAAAGCATTATTGGGAAGAGAGAAAAAGTGCTCAGAAATCGTACTCTTACTGAGTACCTCATTAAGTGGAAGATTCTACCTATAGAGGAATCTTCTTGGCAATCATCCACTTATGTGAATGATTTTCCTTGGTTATTATAGGATGATACATGACAGACTGTGCAGGGACAGCTTGCTGTGATAAATTTATGTCATAAATAAAACTGTCCTGACTTTATCAAAATTTGATTTTGATGTTATGGGATGATACTTGGGAGTGTATACTTCATTTCTACACCTCATACGTATCATTTGGACCACTCTATCAAAAGTTATGATAGCTTTGCAAATCAGCCCTGTTTGGACAGCAGCTAGTTTACTCACAGTTTGACATACATAAAGGTCTCTCTCACATGGAAAGTGCTTTCATATCATATCACAGCTATATAGGCATGATTACTATCATCTTTCACTTGGATTTGGTCCATTTCTCCTTGGTTTTGAGGACAAAACCACCTTAGGACAGGATGGTTTGTCATGAAGGAAAATACATTGATATCTTTTGCACCTTGGAATCATGTTAGTTCTATAGCATGTAAATTCCAGCCCTTGTAAATTCAGCCTTTGCCTATGTGAGTAGCCCTTAACTTTGGAAATGGGGGTTAGAATAAAGAAGGCAAGAGGCCAAGGGAAGACATCTTTTGGCTCATTCACTAAATTTGGTTGTTTACTTTCTTGAAGTTAGCTTCCTTCTTGCTAGTTGAAGCATCAGCCATGGCTGCCATGTATCTTGGAATCAACAACATTAATACATGGCAAGATGTCTTGATGCTATAGATCTTTGTTAGTTTATTGTTTTTTTCATATCAATTACAGTTTTAGTTAGATTTCCTTTCATGGTTGAATGCTTCTTTACACAAATTTTCATGAAAGAGTGTGATACAAGGGCATCTTTCCAAATATTGATAGTGTATGTTTGTATCAAAGCTATAGTTGAGGGACAACAAATACATTTTGAGATTGCTAAAAAATGGTTTCTAAAAAAAGATATTCTAGCTAGCAATGCATTGTTAGACATGTATGAAAAAAGTAGGCCTCTTGCAAAAAGAGGCGTTTTGAGAAGCATACTTTGGAGTCTAGTCTCATGGAATATTGGTATAGAAGATGTACACAATGGGTACGGTGAGCAAGCATTGAAAATTTTTGAATATATGAAATTGAAAGTGTTTTATGCTGACTCACTCACATTTGGTTGCATCTTGAAGACATATGGGTGCATAGAAGCAACATACAAGACCCAAGAAATACACATGATACAGTATTTGGCATTGTATTGGTACATATGTGTGCTAACTTGGCTTACTTGCAACAGCACAAGTGCTTGATAAGCCACTATTTTCAAATCTAGTTTTGTGGAATGTGTTAATAGCAAGATCTATGCATGATGGTCATTGAGAGAAACGGAGGTATTTTGAACAAATGTATTGAAAGTTTGTGGTAGTTTAGAATCTGCAGTTAAGGGATAAGAAATAAGAAGTGTTTGATAAGATTTCTACACATAACCTAGTTATTGAACATACTTATCTTAGTATATGTCCAACATGGTCAAGGCAAGAGATTTGACTTCTTTTGACCAAATGCAAGATAAGGGCCTTTCTCTAGATACAATTGTCTTTTCTTATGTCTTAAAATCCTATGGCAATATTAGAGCTACAAACAAGTGACAACTAATAGACATTGCATTTCAAAAAGTAGGGATGCTAGAAAGTTGTCGGCCATGTAGTGGTATATGTATGCCGAAGGTTGCCTTCTAGAATATGCACAAGATTTTTATGATAGTATTTTGAGTTGGATGTGGTTATATATATTTAAACGTAGGGTTGTCATATATTGTTAAATAGTGTGCTTATAGTAGTAGAGTGTACTTGTAATGATGTTGGAAATATAATATACCATCACTTTCACTATCTCATTGGTTGATACTATACAGATACAAAAAGTCGAACTCATGCTTGTTCCAAGTTAGAGAAAATTAGAATCACATATGAAATTTACTATATAGGAAAACTATCATATAGGCAAATTTCCCTCTATAGGTAAACATAGGAAAATTTCCATGTGTAGGAAACATTCCCCACAGGAAAATTTTCAAGATAAGAAATAAAAAAAGGTAATTCCCTATCAATTCCCTAGTAAAAAATTTGCCTAGGTGATTCCCTAGTTTCTCAAACTAGGGATTTTTCCATTTTTCCCATTATTTATTTTCCCTACTTATGTGTATTTTTATCCAGGGTATTGATAGGGAATTCCTTTTTTTTCCTATGTAGGGAATGATCTTAGGTAAGTTACTCATGAATATATGTGTGCATTACGTGGGTTCAAAAAAATATACTTTTAAAATACCATATATATATATATACACACACACACACACACATATAGAAGGGTGTTATATAAAGGTGCTATTTATAGATTGAATAGAAAAGGGTTATGTTTTATTTAGGAAAAATTCACAGATAATGATATTTATAAATAGGCTTTAAATGCAGGTCATGTAGATAATATATATATAGTAACTTCCCCGAGGGAATGATTAAAAGTCCCTTGTGAAACACTTCTCTTTTCTAGGTAAAATAGTGGTTATAAATGTCATGATGGCTTCTTCTACCACCTTTCTTGCAATGATACTAAACTTTAGTCAACAAACATGGTGTCAGGTTGAGAGGTTGTTTGCTAGCTTTCTCTAGAATAAGGAAGAGGGACAAAAAGGATAGAGATTTAATCCTTGGGATCACATTACTAGCAATGAATAGGAAGGTGGAATAGGGGTCTCTAAACTTCGTCTTAAAGCTATTTCACTGATTTTTGGTGTGCTTAAAAGTTTTGATGCTTCTCAATCTTGGACATTCACTCTTAAGGTGTAGCTAGAGGAGTTTGGCAAAAAGATTCTTGGCCTCCCTGGCTATGTTTGGTATAATACTCTCCTCACTTGGAGAAAGATCAACATTCCCCATTCTCAAGTAGCTAAATTTTTTTCCCAAGCATGGTAATCAATATTAGAAGATGCCTCATGGAGAGGCTCATAGGACAAAAGACGAGACTCATCTTTAAAGCCACTACAAGGATTTAAACCTATAGCGACGGTGGATAGCGACACAGGTAGTGGTGTCGCTATTTGCGTCGCAAATGCGACGCCCATTTGTGACGCAAATAGCGACACCCCACAAGGAAAAAAAACAGGCTGAAACCGAGCGCGGGTTCATTTCGCGCATTTTCGTCGATCGTTTTGAGAGGGAGAGCGAGAGAGAGAGCAACTATCGTGAGAGAGGGAGAGGAAGAAGGCTTGCCGCCGCCGCCGCCGCCGCCGTTCGCAAAGGAGAGGAGAAGCCTTCATCGTGAAGAGGAGCCACCAAATCCTCGCCATATCTCATCGGTCAGTCCATTCTCTCCTTCTTTTGCTTGTTTAAGGTTTAATTCTCTTTCTCTTTTTCTTGTTTAGGAGAGGAAATGAGAGAGAAAGAGAGGGAGTGTAACGTGTCCCCTAGTATCATCCAGGACACGTCTTGGTAGTCCATCAGAAAGGATGTCTAGAAAGCTTCGCCCGGCACTCCCATGGAATGTTATGGGTTTTGCGATCTAGCTCTTCCCGCGTCTGCCACGTAGCGGAAGTATCCTGGCCGTTCCCACTTAGGATCGACCGGAATTAGGGTTTTCCTAATGGGTCACTAGCTAACAGCAACTAGCGTCAGAATCGAGCGAACTACTTTACGCAAAAACGCCAGGTCCGAAGTGGATTCACGCTACACTTGGTTCAAGGAGAATGGGAAACGAGAGGGATGCAAAGCTCAACCTCTCTGCCATAAGGCATAGTCCCATTCCGTTCCCCTAAAACAACGTAAATCGGGTAAGACGTAACTCTAGGTCATTGTTCTCGTTATTCTTTTTGATGATGATGATCATTCCGCTATTCTTCCAGATTTTTGAGAAAAGTTCTCGGCTAACCGGGACCACCCAACCGTAGGACGGACCCATGGCCCATCCTCCGCACTTTCCTCGATTTGTTTTAGTTATGTAATTATTTAACACATTAATTTGACATATAACAATCAGCTTCTTTAATTAATCTTGTTAAGCACGGGTTCCTTCACGTAATCTTATCACGTGACATATAAAAACAATATCAAGAAAGTTCTTTTAACATCTCATCATTTTATCTTTGAATTACAAGAAGTTCCGCCCGTAGGCTTGTCCATAATCTGCCCGAAGGCTAACCAATAATCTCCAGGGATCACTATTCCAAGCTTTCGCCCGTCAACTATTATACGGGCCTCGAGATCCAATCCCGAGTCACGTTAGCCTCTTGTGCAGGACCCGGAAGGTGAGGGATTTATGGCCAGAGTCCCCCCCTGGCACCCAAGCGTCCTCCTGCTCCAAGTAGAACTCAACGGAAAGACCTCTCACGGTGGGTTCAGTCCACGTTCCCGGCGCGGTCAACGACCCCCTTGGTTAGGGTCAGGTAGGCAGTCAGGGTAACTGAAGCTGCCTCTCCCTTCAGGCCTTTAACCTGAAGTATAGGTACTTGTTTAATTTGTAATTCATAATTCAAACAGAGCCCTAATATCTCTAGTAAGCACAAACATTTCCATTAATCAACCCAGTTGTATAGCAAACTGCTAAGGAAGTATTCCTTCCTTTTTTCCTTGTGAATCAATCACAAAATGATTTCATACATGTTACACAAGTCCTGCGATGGAATAATCTGTTAGATTCTTTAGGCTGACGTATGTCAGGCCTAGGGTTTCTTCATTTAGGGACAAACCCTAGTTTCTTATCTTTATGAAATTATTGTCCTTACGGTAAGGAAAGTAGTCAAGTGTTAGGATATGAATGTTTCTATGTTTAGATTGGTTCGGTTAGCTTGTGGAAGGTAATCTTACTTGTTTTGTCATGGTTTTACTATCCTTGTGACAATTAACTTTCCCAATCAATTCAGTTTAATTTGGCATATAGCATAAATGCCAAGATGATACAAAGGCGACAATACTCCTTGGGACAAAAGGCCTAGCTGAGAATTTAGTGTATATACACTTTATTAGTTCCAAGTCCTCAAATAGTAGGGGAAAAGTGTTAATAGAGTGTCATCCAACAATTTTCCATTATATTTTCTTTCCAAATGAGTTCGTATATCTAATTTTTATACTTGTTAATTCCTAACATTTAACTTCCGTTTTCTTTAAAGATGAACTCATGCCAAATAACAACAGTTGCCTTGCTAAGATGTGCAACTAGCAAAGGTAACTCCCTAGTAATTTGAGCATCGAAGAAACCTTCCATGAATTTAGCTATTTTACCATGATTCGTTGCGAAAGCAATAAGACTAATGGTGCAAGATATAATTTCTACACTTTAGGAATATATTACTATAGTAAATGGTTAATCTTACCTATAATTTTATAATGCTTGATACAATTTGAAGAAAGCTAATTTGTATACATTGTCATTCATAAGCTAACTCCTTCGTTAAAAATAACTCAAACAAATATATCTTTCCTTAACAATTTTTCTTTGCATGATTTACTTAAAACTGAATTAACATCAAGAAGAAAAACCTGGCTTTGAGGTGAGATATCCACATGGATACTGGGAGATGACCCTCCTGCAGCCACACCTTGGACTTTCTTCGGCGGCATCGTAGTTTGAATGTGAGATAGCCTTTTCCTTTTTCTTCTTGGAATTCCACCGTCTTCTCCTTCCTTTTCTTTTTCATTTTTCCCACTCTTCCTCCTTCACTCCCTCTGCTTCCCTCCCTATCTTTTACCTCATGGCTATATTCTTTCTTACGGGATACCATACGAGGCCATGATGATGACTTGGATTTTTAGGACATGGGAGTGTGTAGACACCTACTTGTTTGAAAAGACTAAGAACACAAAGCTCAGCTACGAGAGCACTTGCACAAAAAGATTTAAAAAGTGAGTGAAGGAATTTATGCAAGAAAATGGAAGTCTGCAAGGTAGCCTAAGGAGAAGGTAGGCTTATGGGTGTGGCTTGAATAGTTTAAAGAAAAATCCAGAGGGGAAAACGGCAAGGGCTTAGGGGGGGAAATTAAAACCCGGGGGGGGGGGGGGGGGGGGGAATAATAAGGGCTTTGGAGGGATTAAAAATTCGGAGGGAAAACAAGGCTTGGGGGGAGATTTAGAACCCCCGGAGGGGGGGGGGAGAATAAGGGGCTTAGGGGGGGATTTAAAACCCCGGGAGGGGGGGGGGGAGAATAAGGGGCTTAGGGGGGGGATTTAAAACCCCGGGAGGGGGGGAGAATAAGGGCTTAGGAAGCCCACCTTGGAACCTTCCAAGGCTTTCTGGAAGGGCCACGTGGGGGGGGGGGGGGGGGAAATAGGACTGACGGTGTGATGGCCAGGTGGCAGGGCCTACGAAAGTAAGCGGCGTGCTGGGAGGCGGCTGCTGACTGGCGCAGTAGCCCACGGCTCCTCAAGACGGACTGGCGGTTGAAGAATGGCGATGTGGTGGAGGCAGATGCTGGCGACTTGTCTTCCTCCTCGGCTTGGTGTTATGGCGGCATGGCCCAGCCTCCCTCTGCCCAGCAACCCCCCCTCCCCTTGTTTAAATAGTGGAGCGAGGGGGATCTTCTCCTCCTGCGTGTTGACACGCATGTCCTCCCTCCCTCCACAGGCTCCACCAAGGAGCTTACAACTCCTTCTATTTCCCTCCCCCTCCAACTCGTCCGTCGGCTGGAGGGATAAGGGGGGGAAAAAAAATTTTGTCCGATTTATTTTTTTTCCCACGCGGAATTTTAAATTCTCTCCCCCTTGGAGGAATCGAGATGTCCTCATCTCGAGATAAACTGGGGATATTGATGGTTGAGAGTGCCTTCATCTACCCAAGTGGCATCCTCTTCGGGATAATCTTTCCACTAGACAAGGCATTCTTTCAAGGTTCTAGACCTTAACTGTCTTTCCCTAACATCTAAGATCCTTTCTGGCCTTAGTTCAAGGACTCCTGGACTAGGCATTACAATTTGTTGGTCATTAAGTACATGATTAGGATTGGGTACATATTTTTTCAATAGGCTGATATGGAATACATTGTGAACCTTTAGGTTCTCAGGGAGTTGCAATCTATAAGCATTGGATCCTAGGCATTTGAGGATTTTATACGGCCCACAATACTTTGGACTTAGCTTCCTGCATTCTCCTAGGGATAGGAAACTCTTTTTAGGTCGTACTCGAATGAAGACCATGTCTCCTTCTTTGAAGACTCTTTCTTGACGTTTCAAATCTGCATATGCCTTTTGTCTATCCTTGGCTGCTTGTATGTCTTGTCTTATTGACCTTATTTGATCATCCATGTCCTCCAACATTTGTCTTGAAGCTTCAACTCTTAGGGTTGGATCAGAAAAGTTTAGGGGACTTCAACAATCATGACCATACAATGCCTGGAAAGGGGTAATTTGAATGCTCTGCTGGTAAGAAGCATTGTAGGCAAATTCAACTAATGGCAAGTATTGAATCCACCTCTTCGGCTCTTGACAGCAGTATGCCCTAAGTATATCCTCAACGATTTGATTCACTCACTCTGTTTGTCCATCTGTTTGGGGATGGTAGGCGGTGGTAAAACAGAGTTGAGTCCCAATAGCTTCAAAGATAGCTCTCCAAAAGTGTGATGTGAAGAGAGAATCTCGATCACTAATGATTCTTTTAGGTAACCCATGTAGCTTGAATATCTCCTTGCTAAACAATCTTGCAATGTCAGAGGCTTTATAGTTTGTCTTTACTGGAATCAGGTGTGCAACCTTGGTAAGCATGTCAACCACAACCATAATGGAATTGTATCCTCCTTGGACTTGGGGTAAGCCCACAACAAAATTCATATAGATGAACTCCCATTTCATTTGGGGAATATCAAGTGGTTGCAGTCTCCCTGGCATCATGACATGTTCGGCCTTAATATGTTGGCAAGACAAACATTCAGTGACATACTTGAGAACGTCACCTTTGAGCCTCTCCCAATGGTAGCTCTTCCTAACTGCATTAAGAGTTTTTGCATAGCCAGGATGTCCTGTGAAAGGAGAATCATGAGCTTCCCATAATATCTTCTGCTTAAGTGACTGGCTTGTTGGTATACACAGCCTTGTTCTGTAGTAGATAAGTCCATTATTAATGGAAAATTCCTGATACTTAGCTTGTAACTTCTGATTCTGCTCCTTGGTAGATATTTCTTTTATCATTGTTTGGTAGGCCAAATCATGGCATGCTTCCTCTCTAGCTAGTTCAAGTATAGGGTTGTTTGGCATAGATACCTTTATAGCCAGAGATCTGGCCGTTGATGGATTCTGCAAGATTAGGAAATTTAGGAATGCCTTGCGACTGAGTGCATCGGCAACTACATTCTCTTTCCCTGGTCGGTACTTGATTTCAAAATCATATTCCTCCAATACTTCAATCCACCGACGTTGCCTCATGTTGAGCTCGTTCTGGGTAAAAATCCATTTGAGACTCTTATGATCGGTTACTAGAGTAAACTTGTTACCCAACAGGTAGTGTCTCCAAAGCTTTAGAGCATGGATGACAGCTAGTAATTCCAGATCATGCGTGGCATAATTCTTTTCATGACTCTTCAATTTCCTTGAAGAGTATGCTACTGGATGACCTTCCTGCATAAGTACACACCCCAAGGCAAGAATGCTGGCATCAGTTACTACCTCGAACTCCTTATTGAGGTCAGGAAGTTTTAGAATAGGTGCTGATACCAAACTTTGCTTCAATTTGTCGAAGCTATTTTGTTCGGGAGTTGACCATGTAATAGAAGTCTGCTTCTTTAGTAAGTCTGTAAGAGGTGCTGCAATCAAAGCATAGTCTTTGATAAAGACCCTATACCATCCTGTCAAGCCAAGAAAGCTATGTATTTCTTTGACGGATACTGGTATTGGCCATTCAAGCACATCTCTGACTTTGGATGGGTCTACTGATATTCCCTCTGATGATATTATGAATCCCAGATATTCAATCTGACGTTTGAAGAATGCACACTTCTTTATTTTTGCATACAGCTTATGAGACCTCATTGTCTCAAGGACAATCCGAAGTTGAGGTTCATGATCTTCTTCCTGTTTAGAATTGACTAAAGTGTCATCGAAGAAGACAAGCACGAAATCATCAAGATATGGTCTAAAAATATCCTGCATTAATCTATTGAAGGTGGCAGGTGCATTTGTAAGCCCGAATGACATAACCAAGAACTCAAAGTGCCCATATCTTGTACTGAAGGCCATTTTTGGAATATCTTCTTCTTTGATCCTTATTTGATAGTAACCTGACCTGAGATCAATCTTGGAGAAGATCTTTGCACCTTGAAGACGATCAAGAAGCTCATCTATTCTAGGAATAGGATACTTGTTCTTGACTGTTGATTGATTCAACCCTCGGTAATCAATACATAGTCGAAGTGTCCCATCTTTCTTTTTCTAGAATAGTACTGGAGCTCCCCACGGTGAGTTGCTAGGTTGGATGTAACCCTGATCCAACAGTTGCTTGAGCTGTTCCTTCAACTCAATTGCTTCAGGTATGGACATTCTATAAGGTCTCTTTGCAACTGGTGCAGCTCCAGGCACTAGCCTAATTTCATGATCTACTTCTCTTGGAGGCGGAAGTTCAATCAATTCCTCAGGGAATACGTCAGCGTATTCCTTTAGCCAAGAAGGTCCTTCATGAGACTCTTGCTTTTGATCTAACTTGTTGAGTTTGATCAGGTAAACGGGTAATCCTTTTCTGACTCCTTTTATGATCAGAGATACTTTGGCTAATTGGATTCTTGGCACTCCTGCCTCACCTTGAGTTGTGACAAACTCCCTTTCAGAGTTTCGAAAGGAAACTTGACCCTTTCCATAGTGGATGTGGGCGTCATTAGGCTTAAGCTAATCCATCCCGAGTAGACACTCATGGATACCTAAATTCATGACTCTGAATTTGACTGAGGTTTTCTTTCCTCCCAGAAAGAATTTCTCCTTAGCAGTTTGCCTAGTACAAGTTACCTCACGACCGTTTGCCAATTCCACAAGCAGGGTAGGTGCTTCTACTGTGGCTATTCCTAATATTTTTGCACATGCTGGTGAGATAAAGGAATGTGTACTGCCACAATCAATGAAGGTTTTGAAACCTTTACCTTGATAGTCCGACGGTGTTTGAATCACCGAGAACTGGCGATTCGGCCCTTTCTTGTGTAAAGTGGCATGGACTGTCGCTCTTTCGAATTCTACTTCCATAGTCGGATCTTCCTCTTCTTCTTCTTCGCATCTATGCCTATTGGCAATGCAGGCAGTTCTTCCTCTTCCACGGGTGGTGGCTCCTTGACTGCGGCTTGCACCTTGGAAAGGCATTTGACGATGTCCCCCGCTGAGCTTGGGACATTGCCTCTTGAAGTGACCGAGTTCGTTGCAGTGAAAACATCAGAGGTTTTGGCCATTACTTTGAGTAGGAACAAAGTTGTTGACGTTATTTGTCCTTTCTTTCTTCCTTTGTCCCTGATTGTGACCTTGAACTCTCTTCACTTGAGGTCTAAATGCTCCTCTATTCGGGTCACTATAGGACCAAGTTTTGTTACCCCTTGGTCTAGCTTGCACCTCCTGAATTATAGGCGCCGCGCGAATGAGTGCATCCTGCAGATCTGACGGACGCATAGATTTGAGATGGGTATTTACGGGTGGATTTAAGCCTGCACAAAATTTGGACACCTGCTGCATCATTTCCATCTGTGGCGCATACTTTAAAAGTGAGACGAATTTAGAGTAGTATGCGTCCAGAGTGAGTCCTAACTGTTTTAGCTCGTAGAACTCATTCATTATCTGTGTACGATATGCACGTGGCAAATATCTCCCCTGCACGGCTTTCTTTAACTTCTCCCAGGTAACGGACCCCTCTGAAGTCCCTTGATCCCTGCACCATTGTTTTCACCATAGTCTAGCTTCGCCGGTGAGTTTTAACTTGGCAAGCATGGCCTGATTGGTAGGTGCAGTACCAGCTGCTTCAAAGTAATCCTCCATAGATTCAATCCAAATTTCAGCATCAAACTGGACGAATCTACCTCTCCCGTCAAACTCGAGTGGCTTTATCTACTTGAGGAGGAACTTCTTCTCCTGGGTCACAGCAGTACTTGATGTAGGGGGCGAATTTGGAACCTGTACCTGGGGTTGTGCCTGGATAAATGTTTTCTTAACGTCATTATATGATAATTGACGTTAGCTTATCTTTAGTTCAGCTATCTCGTAAATCATGAAGCTACTTAACTTTTTAACAACTCTGATGCACAGCCAGATATTGATAAAAGAAGTCTTTATTTATATTTACATGGGTGTAGCCTTATACAACATCTCGTGTGATGATAATCCAATCATTACATTCAGTTTGGGGAGAACAACGTTGTATTGCATTTGTCTACAGGAACTGTGTAGTAGTATGGTTTTGGGTTATGGATCTTTAGGAATCGATAATTCATTGGAAGTTCAGGATACCCTTTTCGTTGGAATCCATACTTCTCATGGCGGCCCAATACTTTAATCCTATCGGCTGGGATTACACGGGTTACTTTCTCATATACATATGAGTTCATTTCAACCCTCCGACCTTGAATATGTAAAGTCGAATTTACGTGAGCTTCCACAAAAATGAACAGCTTCACGACTTTCAAGTCTTCCAACCACTTGATCCTCTTTAGGTTGGTCTGTAGATAAGCGAACCGGTGGGCAGCTATGTAGTAGATTCCTGAAGACCCCGTCCATCTTCGTTCTATGTATAAAGGTGATGGATTATAAATCTGCTCCAGGATGTTCATCATCCCAATTCTTTGTCTATAAAGCGGAGAATGCATTGCAGTCATAAACATGACCCGAAACACCAAAAACTTCTTCCACGCTTCATAGTTCTTCAAGACAGCATTGAAGATGAGAAAATGCTTGGACAGCAATAATTTCTTTATTTCATTTTATTGAGATCTCATAAAACAATTTCGTTGTTGGTCGGCTCTGATACCAACTGTAACGTGTCCCCTAGTATCATCCAGGACACGTCTTGGCAGTCAATTGGAAAGGATGTCTAGAAAGCTCCGCCTGGCACTTCCATGGAATGTTACGGGTTTTGCAATCTAGCTGTTCCCGCGTCTGCCACGTAGCGGAAGTATCCTGGCCGTTCCCACTTAGGATCAACCGGAATTAGGGTTTTCCTAATGGGTCACTAGCTAACAGCAACTAGCATCAGAACCGAGCGAACTACTTTACGCAAAAATGCCAGGTCCGAAGCGGATTCATGCTGCACTTGGTTCAAGGAGAATGGGAAACGAGAGGGATGCAAAGCTCAACCTCTCTGCCATAAGGCATAGTCCCATTCGGTTCCCCTAAAACAACGTAAATCGAATAAGACGTAACTCTAGGTCATTGTTCTCATTATTCTTTTTGATGATGATGATCATTCCGCTGTTCTTCGAGATTTTTGAGAAAAGTTCCCGGCTAACCGGGACCACCCAACCGTAGGACGGACCCATGGCCCATCCTCCGCACTTTCCTCGGTTTGTTTTAGTTATGTAATTATCTAACACATTAATTTGACATATAACAGTCAGCTTCTTTAATTAATCTTGTTAAGCACGGGTTCCTTCACGTAATCTTATCACGTGACATATAAAAACAATATCAAGCAAGTTCTTTTAACATCTCATCATTTTATCTTTGAATTACAAGAAGTTCCACCCGTAGGCTTGTCCATAATCTGCCCGAAGGCTAACCACTAATCTCCAGGGATCACTATTCCAAGCTTCCGCCCGTCAACTAGTATACGGGCCTCGAGATCCAATCCCGAGTCACATTAGCCTCTTCTACAGGACCCGAAAGGTGAGGGATTTACGGCCAGAGCCCCCCCTGGCACCCAAGCGTCCTCCTGCTCCAAGTAGAACTCAACGGAGAGACCTCTCGCGGCGGGTTCGGTCCACGTTCCCGGTGCGGTCAACAACCCCCTTGGTTAGGGTCAGGTAGGCAGTCAGGGTAACTGAAGCTGCCTCTCCCTTCAGGCCTTTAACCTGAAGTATAGGTACTTGTTTAATTTGTAATTCATAATTCAAACAGAGCCATAATATCTCTAGTAAGCACAAACATTTCCATTAATCAACCCAGTTGTATGGCAAACTGCTAAGGAAGTATTCCTTCCTTTTTTCCTTGTGAATCAATCACAAAATGATTTCATACATGTTACACAAGTCCTGCGATGGAATAATCTGTTAGATTCTTTAGGTTGACGTATGTCAGGCCTAGGGTTTCTTCATTTAGGGACAAACCCTAGTTTCTTATCTTTATGAAATTATTGTCCTTACGGTAAGGAAAGTAGTCAAGTGTTAGGATATGAATGTTTCTATGTTTAGATTGGTTCGGTTAGCTTGTGGAAGGTAATCTTACTTGTTTTGTCATGGTTTTACTATCCTTGTGACAATTAACTTTCCCAATCAATTCAGTTTAATTTGGCATATAGCATAAATGCCAAGATGATACAAAGGCGACAATACTCCTTGGGACAAAAGGCCTAGCTAAGAATTTAGTGTATACACACTTTATTAGTTCCAAGTCCTCAAATAGTAGGGGAAAAGTGTTAATAGAGTGTCATCCAACAATTTCCCATTATATTTTTTTTCCAAATGAGTTCGTATATCTAATTTTTATACTTGTTAATTCCTAACATTTAACTTCCGTTTTCTTTAAAGATGAACTCATGCCAAATAACAACAGTTGCCTTGCTAAGATATGCAACTAGCAAAGATAACTCCCTAATAATTTGAGCATCGAAGAAACCTTCCATGAATTTAGCTATTTTACCATGATTCGTTGCGAAAGGAATAAGACTAATGGTGCAAGATATAATTTCTACACTTTAGGAATATATTACTATAGTAAATGGTTAATCTTACCTATAATTTTATAATGCTTGATGCAATTTGAAGAAAGCTAATTTGTATACATTGTCATTCATAAGCTAACTCCTTCGTTAAAAATAACTCGACACAAATATATCTTTCCTTAACAAATTTTCTTTGCATGATTGACTTAAAACCGAATTAACATCAAGAAGAAAAACCTGGCTTTGAGGTGAGATATCCACATGGATACCGGGAGATGACCCTCCCGCAGCTACACCTTGGACTTTCTTGGGCGGCATCGTAGTTTGAATGTGAGATAGCCTTTTCCTTTTTCTTCTTGGAATTCCACCGTCTTCTCCTTCCTTTTTCCCACTCTTCCTCCTTCACTCCCTCTTTTCACTCTCTCTGCTTCCCTCCCTATCTTTTATCTCACGGCTATATTCTTCCTTACAGGATACCATACGAGGCCATGATGATGACTTGGATTTTTAGGACATGGGAGTGTGTAGAGACCGGCTTGTTTGATAAGACTAAGAACACAAAGCTTAGCTACGAGAGCACTTGCACAAAAAGATTTAAAAAGTGAGTGAAGGAATTTATGCAAGAAAATGGAAGTCTGCAAGGTAGCCTAAGGACAAGGTAGGCTTATGGGTGTGACTTGAATAGTTTAAAGAAAAATCCGGAGGGGAAAAGGGCAAGGGCTTAGGGGGGGAAATTAAAACCCGGGGGGGGGGATAATAAGGGCTTTGGAGGGATTAAAAATCTGGAGGGAAAAACAAGGCTTAGGGGGGGGATTTAGAACCCCGGGAGGGGGGGGGGAGAATAAGGGGCTTAGGGGGGGGATTTAAAACCCCGGGAGGGGGGGAGAATAAGGGGCTTAGGGGGGGGATTTAAAACCCCGGGAGGGGGGGGGAGAATAAGGGCTTAGGAAGCCCACCTTGGAACCTTCCAAGGCTTTCTGGAAGGGCCACGTGTGGGGGGGGGGGGGGGAAATAGGACTGACGGCGTGATGGCCAGGTGGCAGGGCCTATGAAAGTAAGCGGGGTGCTAGGAGGCGGGTGCTGACTGGCGCAACAACCCACAGCTCCTCAAGATGGACTGGCGATTGAAGAATGGCGATGTGGTGGAGGCAGATGCTGGCGACTCGTCTTCCTCCTCGGCTTGGTGTTATGGCGGCACGGCCTAGCCTTCCTCTGCCCAGCAGCCCCCCCTCCCCTCGTTTAAATAGTGGAGGGAGGGGGATCTTCTCCTCCTGCGTGTCGACACGCATGTCCTCCCTCCCTCCACAGGCTCCACCAAGGAGCTTACAACTCCTTCTATTTCCCTCCCCCTCTACCTCGTCCGTCGGCTGGAGGGATAAGGGGGGAATAAAAAAATTTCAAAAGTCCGATTTATTTTTTTTCCCACGCGAAATTTTACAAGGAGAGGGAGAGGGAGGGAGAGAAAGAGAAAGAGAGAGAAAGAGAAAGAGAGGGAGAGGGAGGGGGAGAAAATGAGAGAGGAAGAGAAAGAGAGGGAGAGGGAGAGGGAGAGGGAGAGGGAGAGGGAGAGGGAGGGAGAGTGCATTCTCTCTCTCCCTCTCCCTTTTACTTTTATAATTTGTGTATATATATTGAGAGAGGGAGAGGAAATGAGAGAGAAAGAGAGGGAGAGGGAGAGGGAGAGGGAGGGGGAGGGAGGGGGAGGGAGGAAATGGAAGAGGAAGGGGGATGAAATGAGAGAACGAGAGAGAGGGAGAGAGAGGGAGAGAGAGAGAAAGAGAAAGAGAAAGAGAGGGAGAGGGAGGGGGGAGGAAACAAGAGAGGGAGAGAAAGAGAAAGAGAGGGAGAGGGAGAGGGATGGGGAGGAAATGAGAGAGAGAGAGGGAGGGAGAGTGCATTCTCTCTCTCCCTCTTCGTTTTGCTTTTATAATATGTGTATATATATTGAGGGAGGGAGAGGAAATGAGTGAGAAAGAGAGGGAGAGGGAGGAAATGGGGGAGGGAGGGAGAGGGGGAGGAAGGGAGAGTGAGAGGGAGGAAATGGAAGAGGAAGGGGGATGAAATGAGAGAACAAGAGAGAGGGAGAGTGTATTCTCTCTCTTCTTAATTTAATTTTTGTATAATTTGTATATAATGTGAGAGGGAGAGGGAGAGGGAGAAAGAGAGTGAAATTAAAGAGAGGGAGAGGGAGGAAATGGGAGAGGGAGGGGGAGGAAATGAGAGAGAAAGAGAGGAAGAGAGGAAGAGAGAGGGAATGAGAGAGAGAGAGGAAATGAGAGAGGGAGAGTGTATTCTCTCTCTTATTTATTTATTTTTTGTATAATTTGTATGTAATGAGAGAGGGAGAAGAAATGAGGGAGAGGGAGAGGGAGAAAGAGAGGGAAATTAAAGAGAGGGAGAGGGAGGGGGAGGAAGAGAGAGAAAGTGAGAGAGGGAGAGGGAGGGAGGGAGAAGAAATGAGAGAAGGAGAGGAAGAGAGCCAAAGGAAATGAGAGAGGGAGAGGAGAGAGAAAAAAAAGAGAGAATGAGAGGAGAGAGAAAAAGAGATAAGATGTTAAACATAATAGGAAAATAGAGCAAGAGAGGATATGACCCCTACACGACATCCACATCTGTGCAGGACATCAACCGCGACTGGCCCCTGCAGCGTGAGGCCTCCTCTGTGCCCTACTGCAAAACGCAGACGAGCTTGCTATACCATCACATCTCCTCGCCTTCGACGTCCACATCGATATTGTCTGCAACCTTCAACAAAGAGAGCCCGGCATGGATCAGAAGCTGGTGATGATTCAAACAGTCCTGACAGCACTGTCTTACTGATAAGATTGCCATCAAGACGAGTGTCGCATGCACACAATCACTTCCTTGCGGAAGTACTTTCATGAGTGGTTTCAAGTTATATCTAGCAGAACAAGCTCCTTACAAAGGTCAATCCAAATCAAAGGCTCTTCCACAAGGCCTTTCAATTGAGTCTCTCATCAGAGGAGAATACGAGACTATGGAGACATGTCCAAAGTGTGGTGCTCACAGGTATCGACAGGACTTGCAAGGGCAAACCATCCCTCAAAAAGTTCTCAGACACTTTCCGCTCATCCCCCGCATAAACCACATGTTTCGTACGTCTTGCATGGCGAGCTTGACAATGTGGCATACACAAAATAGATCTACGGATGGAGTTCAACAAAGATCAGCGGATTTGCATGCATGGAGCCACATTGACTCAACCTTCCCAGACTTTGCCTGAGAGCCAAGGAATCTTTGGCTCAATCTTGCAATGGATGGCGTGAACCCATTCGGTCTCCACTCAACTTCTTACAGTGTGTGGCCTATAGTCCTTGTCAACTACAATATCCCTCCATGGATTTCTACGAAGAAAGGACATCTCATCCTTAGCTTGCTCGTCCTAGGCCACTACAAAGTAAAAAATTTGGACGTGTATCTTCGTCCATTAGTCAATGAGCTTAAGATTTTGTGGGAGGAGGGGGTCACCATGCAAGATATGAGCAGGCGCGATGGTCGGCGGTCAGCCAATATTCGAGCCATTCTCATGTGGAAGATGCAAGACTTTTCGGGATTGGGAGAGTGCTCAGGTGAGCAGGCCCCCGTTCTCGCTGGTAATATCTATATTTTATCTCATTAAACCAAGTATTCACTAGGTCATGGTGTTAGAACAGGTCTGGTTACCTTAGGTTATCATGTATGTCTATTGTGCGGGCCACAATTAAACTCTCGAAGGTCACAAACCATGAAGAAGATGGTATATTAAGGACACGGTGCTTTCTTGCCGGAGGATCATGAACTCAGGGAAGGTTTCCTTGGACGACCTCCAACACGTATGAACGCCGCAAGCTGGTACGAGCTGAAAGTGATCCACACGGAATCACATCCAAATGGAATGTGATGGTTCTCAGTTTTCTACGAGTTGCCATATTGGACCCACTTATAGGTCAACCACTTATTGGATCCCATGCATATTTTCAAGAATGTGGGCAGCTTATTATGGGACCACATCACAGGAAATAGAGACACTATAGGGGCACGAATGGATTTGAAGGAGGTAGGTAAGATGGAGGCGCTTTGGCTGCAGTCAAGTGCTGATGGTCACGTGTAGCTTCCTTGCACTCCTTGGGTTTTGTCCACTAAAGAAGAGCGCATTGTGAAGCAAGTAATCAAGTCTATCCGCACTCCGACGGGTATGATGCATTCTCTCAGGTCCGCATTTTCTAAAGACGACTAATTATCACGGCTAAAATCCCATGACTCGCATAAGATATGTTAGGTTTATACTACGAATGGATTGTAATTAGCGTGGGCATTTTGCTATTTGGAATGTAGCCATTATTCATAATGCTTTCTCATTTATGGCAGTTTGTACTACCGATCGCGATCACAAGATGTCTTACTCCAGAAATACACGGGGCCATTTACAGGTTGTCGTCTTTGGTGCAATGGATCTCACATAAGGAGATTAAGATATCCTCTATTGAATCCGCGAGGCAAGGAGCAGTGGAGATGATCTGTCTCTTTGAGAAATACCTGCCCACCAGCATGCTCACGATACAAAATCCACCTTCTTGTGCATCTTGTGGATGAAGTGGAGATTGCTGGACCTGTCCATACGCAATGGATGTTCTTCTTGGAGCGCTTCATAAAAACCCTGAAAGGCTTTGTGCGACAATGAGCTTAGCCAGAAGGTAGCATGGCCGAAGGTTGGTTGGTGTCTGAGGCGCTAGTGCATATTTCACAATGGCTACCAACGGTGGAACCAGACAATGAAATGATCGCTGAAGGACGATGATAGACTAACTCGAGATATGGTGGTTGGAAATGGGATAGAAAAAAGAATGGATGCCTCAATGGAAGAGAAGGTGAATCGCTTTTGTATGTTACACCATGCCTCTATGGAGACGTGGCTCGCCAAGTACCAGATCGCTAGGCAAGATCGAGAGGAAGCGCGAGCTGAATTCCGACGTAGTATGCATCATCGACCGATTCGATATCCTGAAGACATGGAGGAGATGTCGCGGTTTATGTCAATGCGATGGTTGCATGGAGCCTTGACCGCAATGTCTCGCGAAGGGATAGAGGTCTCAATGGAGGAGTGGGAATTCTCGAGGGGATGTAATCCAAAGGTGATGAAGGGTTTAGAATATGTGGTATCTAAATTTTATATAAGACATCTAATTTGAGTGTTTCAATGTACAGTACAAAATATATAGTGCACCGTAGTCGTGCGGACGGCATTTTCGCGTGGAGCGTATTGACAAAATGCGCTCCACAATGGACTGTGGTGTCATGGCAAGGTTCGAGCAAGAGAGCCGGTGACGAGCAACGGATCCAAACACGGTTATGGATGAGATGGAGTATTTTGGGAACTTGCAAAGTATTGTTATGGTGGATTACCGTAGCTTCTCCATGATACTATTCGATGTGCAGTGGTTCAAAGTGGTACTTGGAGGAGCTGGAGCAACAGTTTGACGAGGTCCATCTGGATTTCTCGAAATAGATTCCGAAAAAAAATAGACGGATCTACGCGACACCTTTGTGTTGCCGACCCATTGTGAACATGTACATGGACTCATTTGCTTGCTAATTGTATTATGACATGGTTTATGTCACAATGGTTTGAACTCTCTTGTATGTGTTTGTGAATAGGTAATCTTCTATCCAAACCCCCGACAACCTTGATGGTGGTATGTTATACCTTCAACTCCGCGAAGTGCAAGAGTATATGATCAAAGCGATATTCCGAGCATAGATGAAAATAATATGCAAATAGAGAGGTTGATATTGCAAGGGGTGGAGGCCCTTGAAAGCTTGGAGCCAGCATCGGCTAACAATGATGGAAATACAGGAGTCCAAGAATTCTTTGAGAATGAGGCGGACTCATTCTTTTATGGTGACATGTCTATTGACCTTCCAGTATATGTAGAGTTGTGTCAGGAGATTAACATGGGACCATAGGATACTTCATACTTGGAGCATCCACTTACTCAATTTGTTGACCAATCGCTTATAAGGGTACATAAGATATGTATTTTAAGTGAGATTTTTTTAAAATTATTTATATTGTTGTGCTTTGTATGATTTAAATTGATAATTCTAACATCATTTTTTATTTGTGCAAGTGAAATTTTCAGGATGAGTCGAGGGATGAGCGATGAGGAGTTACAGGACATCTTCGCACGCATGTCTCCAGACCAGATCGCTAGATTCAGAGAGATGGAAAACCAGGAGCTGTCCCGGTCTTCGTCAGGGCGCTCTGCTATATCTGCTTCAGCGCGATCGGATGCTTCGACTTTGAGCAGACAAGCTCGACGCTTACGACTTGGGCCAAAGGGAGGGAGTGCATCGGGATCAGGGGGATGCTACAAAGATACAGAGGCAGTGAGCCTGCGGTCAACAGGGGATACAGGTGCGACTCCTCGCTCTCGTGGATGCTGTGGAGACACGGACGCGGTATCTCCGTCTCGTCATTCAGCTGGAGCTACGTCACCTCCAGGATTTGTCACACCTGTGGGGACGTCTACTCCAGTTACTCCGGTTTTTGCGCAGCAGTCAGCAGTAAGGTGGCACCCCTGTGGGTGCTACTCCGAGAGATATTACCCCCATCGGTACACCGGATGCACAGGGGTCTCCTAGATATGCCCAGGAGTGTGGACGCACATGGGAGAAGACCCATCTTAGGCAGACTCCAGGGGGTTATGGATATCTAGTCAATAGTAGGTCAGGAGCCATCATCATGAATGATGAGGGGAGGAGGGTGATGGCTCGCATGAGAGAGTTGTGCCAACACGTTTTTCGGCACAACGTCTTGGATCATTGGAAGAACATATCGGAGGGGAGCAAGGACTACATAGTAGCATCCTTGCACGAGAACCTTGCGGTGCCAGCCGCAATAGATAGACTCTCTATAGACTGAATGATGGATTGCATGCATGCATACATGTCACATAGACGATCCGACGCACGCAAGGCAATCAAGAGTGGGACTGCAAAGCCCGAGTGGTTAGATGCAGACGACTGGTGCCGATTGAGGGAGGAGGCTACAGATTCTCCAGGACATTAGAGTCAGCCGCGCAAGGCGGCAAGGGTACGACGGAGTGGTCCATTATCTTGGGAGTGGTGGTCACAGGACATATTTGGAGGACTTTGTAAGTTTTTCTTTTGTTTTGCTTGTTTATTTTTAAAAAATATTCTTTGTACTGACAATCATGTTTCTAACAGTTGGCATTTTCTTTTCTTTGCAGCACTCCATTACAAATCGCGATCCGACTGGCCTTGAGACTCGATATGCAAAGAGGCACGGTCTCACTGCATTGATCGACCGATTGTATAGACACGTCGGCCTCATAAGTCACTCATCTTTCTTATCCGTAGTTACCATGAGATATTTGAATGTATTATTGTATGGTAGACTGATGTGTTGTTTCTTTTTCTGCAGAGTCCGTTCGATGCTCCTTTGTTGTGGGATGAGCTTTCAGGGGACGAGGATGCGTAGCTCACCCTTGGATCCCTGGAGCTCACACACCTTTTTTTGTGAGTCGCCTGATCTATGTAGACATTTTCTATGTATTAGTGATATCTTGTCATGATTGTACCAATCACTTTTTATGCGATCATGTATTTATTTCATGTATCAGTTTTATGATTTCAGTATACATTGTTTTTGTTTGCAAGCGCATTGTACACAGTAGTGCAGAAACTATTTTGTATGGCTCTTATAAAGCCCACAGTGCTATAGCTGCCCTACCACACAATTTTTTTCCCCTGTTACCATCGCTATTAGTGTCGCAAATTTTACTGCTCGCGTCGTTATTAGTGTCGTTACGCACGTCGCAAACCGTCGATATCAGTGTCGGTATTGGGGTAGCTATCAGCGACGCCAATACCGATGTTGATAGCGACGCCAATACCGACGCCAATATTGACTGTTCTATGGCATCGCCAATAACGACGCTTTTTGCGATAATGGGGGCAAATTTTGTTATTTGCATTTTCATCGCTTTAAACATCAGTATAAGGCCTATATCTTGTAGTGAGCAAGACGTCTAGTTCTTAAAGACGTATAACTCCAACAGTGGGTGAGGAAAGTAGGTTTTAATAAGACTATGGATTGCAAGCTTGTTTTATTTGGGGACAAGGGCAAGTTTGATGTACAGACTTTGGGTCTCTCCAATGTGCTTAGAGTTGTCTCTATGCAAGAAATTTGGAAGTTGAGGAATGACTAGTTATTTGGACGACTTCAATGTCCACTTGTTCTCAAAGACAGGTGGTCTAAGTTTAAAGCTGAAAATTTGGTGGTGGGTAGGAGCCTAAAGAGATCTAATAGCTCTTTCTAGGTGTTTTGTAAAGCGCTTGCTAAGTTCTAAAGCTCTATGCTTGCCATCAGCCTCACTCTCAGAGGCTATGTAAATATCTTTGTTCCATGTTTACAATATATATTATTTTCAGCGCGTTTAAAAGGGCCAACCATCAAGTATGTCTTCACCT